>NC_135497.1:460873118-462073118 GCF_052857255.1 Amblyomma americanum
AATATCCACTGTATAACATTTTCTATTGAAAGACATTTTTTGCTCATATGTTCGATGATTTCATGCACGTTCTGTTTACTTAATACTCCATGTGTAGTTGGTTAGTTGTTTGAATGAATAATTAAACGAGTCACTTTTCTTCGTGACCTCATTAGGCTGTATGGTCTTCGTAGTAGCCTGAGCTTCTCTGAATGTTTTCTTTGGTCAGGATGCTAAACTGACTGCATTTAAAAAAATCAGCATGCATTTGCCTTCTTCATGTATTTGCCAAGCTTTAGGTTCTTTCATGACCTTGCATCCATTTTGATCTCTTAAGCCTTCACTGAGACACTTTTTTCACCACGCCAAATGTATTCCTCTACAAGAGAGTGGTACCTTATATCAAACTCCTTTTACACAAGGAAACAACTGCGACCGTTCTTAGACATGTGAGCCAAAAGTATGCTGCAGTGCAAGTTTCAATGGGGAGAAATTAATACAATTATTTTTTGAAGTTTCACCGTCATTTTCATATAAACTGCACAGTACAGGTTGTTCAGTAACATGGTTGCTTAACACTCTAATTGCAAGTTGCGTATCATGTGCTGTATTGTGTTTATTCCTTTTGATACAGGTCATATAATTTGTCTGCCTTTGATTAAAATTATTCCAATCTCTAGTCTCAATGGAGGTCGGTTTGCATGCTTTGGCATCTCTTCATACTTTCATAATACAAATAATACAAAAGTCGAGAACAGTACCTGCAGTCAGTCACCCATTAGTAAAGCTGTAGCCTTCTCTGAGATGACAAAGCTTTTATTTCAATGGAGGACTCTTTTGTAATGTTGGTAAAAATTGTTCACAACTCTAGTACGTGTTAAAAAAAGAAACTGAGAATAAGCCACTCAACCACAATTGAACTTAAGAACATTGTGCTGTATAACAGTGTGCGCATAAGTGAAACAATAGCATTGCACTGAACAATGCCCAGTTTTTCATCACAGTGATGCTCTAAAAATGGCACAAAATTAAATATTTCACTTCATGTACTGACTCTCAAAATTCTGTGTACAGGATTACAAATTGAGCTCATACCTTAGTATAAAAATGAGATCAAATATAGCAGTACATATCACGTGGAAAGAAAAAATCAGTTATAAAATGACATAAAAAATCACAATACATACCACATCCAAAGACAAAAACAATGGGTTAGACAGGAAAGACATAGACTAAAGAAAGAAAACGCGCACAAGCACCAACCGGAGGTAAAATCTTGGAGCGTAAGCAACATCCAAGGGCACATGCTTGACATTGGCAGCCAAGGAAATGAGGAAACACGGATCTAAACATTGAAGAGAAAAAGAGCTCGATGTACTGCTCAACCACGTTACTGGTAGATCGGGCCCTTTTTCTCTTGAATGTTTAGATCCATCTGTGCTCGTTTCCTTGGCTGCCAGTGCTGATTGTCAAGCACATGGCCTTGGATTTTTGCTCGCGCTCCAAGATTTTACCTCTGGTTGGCACTTGTGTGTGTGTTTTCTTTCCATAGTCCATGTATTTCCCTACTGCTCCATTCCTCCCAGATCATGCATTCAATTAAAAGGAAGATTGAAAGCTGCCCAATATCGAATCAAAATAAAATCAATCTATCTCTTCTTCATATTCCGAAATAAGCTGCATAATTTTTGCTTTCCACCTGGATGCCATCTTTCTTGTCATCCTGTCTAAACTGAGGCTGACAGATAGGCCAAACGCCTCATTCTCAGTCATATTTTTTTTTCAGCTGTCCCAGCAGGTCTTCCTCAAATGCATCAGGTTTTTTCTTTTGTTTTTTTGTTTCTTGGCTTCAGGTTTGTCTCCTTCAGCGAGATGTCTTGGTGCCACTGTGATGAACGCTCGTGGTTGCAAAGGTGATGTTGGCAGTAATGGTGTCGATGCACCTGCATGCAATGTGGCATCCAAGGAACTCTCTGTCATCGGTGATGACGATCTACTGCTCTGCATGGTCATGAGGATGCCCTCCACAGTGTCGCCATCACCAGAAGAGGAAGCAGCATTCAGGCTGCATGTAGTTCTGCAAAGTAGCAGTTTACATGGATTGAGAGATACCAGGCCCACACTGGCAAGGCTGAGAAATTTCGTTCTGTGTACCAACATCACTCAGCCGTTAGTGGCACTTGCTGTGCATGCCGGAAAGTGCCAAGGATAAATAATATTGTAGGGCACATGGGCAGGCTTCTCTTGCATTTTTATCACTGATTAATATTCAATGAATGTTTTCTTTATATACTGTTTTCTGCAAAGGACTCTTAACCAATGGGGCAAAATGTGCAGAAATGTGCCTGACTTGCTTTAATCCCCCAAATACTGTGCAAGAAAAAAAACTGCATGTGTTTCCAATTATAGTAAACACAACATTTTTATTAACACACAAAACAAGTATTATTGACGCACACTTGAAAAATGCAATATGTCATCCAGATTACGGCCGCCAAAAAAAGACTCGCAAGCTAGGTTGCCTGCACCGCATGACAGTAGCGTCGTGTGAGGAAGGAGTACACTGGATCCAATCCAGCGAATCAAATACTGCTGTTTCGGGAAAAATAGCAAACACGTGATTAAAATGATCAGCATTTACGGTGACCACAGTACTAAACAGCAATTGACGGTGTCGCAGAACTCTGACAATGCATAAAAACTCACTTCCTCGTGCGGCCGCAATCCTTGTAGAAAGCCATGGATTCGGTGAATTCCCATGTTCTGCGGGACACATAGCCGCTGCCGCTCCGTTGGCTACCTTCTATAGCTTTGAGCTCCCGCGTGCACCGGTCCCTTAATGGCTTCCATAGTTTATGGTAATCTTCCACTGAAACAAAACAAGCAAGACAAAAACCACACACACTGACATATGCGTACCGGATCCGAAGATGTATGCACATGTGTATGCAGCATTGACGCACCTGTCGAGAGGCCTGCGTGCAAGCGGATTTGCTCCCAGGCGTTCTTTTTTCGCTCCACGTCGCGGTAGTCCATACGTTTCGTGTCAAAGACACAAGGATGCTGCCGCATGGCGTCTAAAAATCTCTCTCTCACGGAATTCGTGAGGTCCGTCATGGTCTCGCTGTAGGCGGCAATCTTGTGCTAGTAGAGGAGAAGCAACGACGAGAGAGGCCGCGCAGTGCGAACTACCTGGGCGCGGCCCGCGCGAAATGCATCCGGCTGCATTTCGCGCCGGGCGCCGTCAGACCGCGCCGGACGCCGCCGAACACGCTGGCGGTCGGGCGCCGCTGGAGTATAGAGGGTCGCGTATTGCCGATGTGACGTCGCCGTGCCGCGCGCGCGCGCTACGTCGGAGTATAAACGCGTCGGAGTATAAACTCTCCGCCTTGCTGCTATGCATGCGCCCTGTGCGCCTCTCCTGCAGCACACTGCACTTATACTGGCCGCTCCCGGCGCTTTCTGCAGCGTGAAGCAGCGTGGAAAGGACTGTGATATTGCTCCCAAGGATGCTGAATGCTGCTGGGATGCAAAGCGTATACTGAAAAACAGACCGACGCCTCAATGTAACCCATAGCTGTGAAGCACACATAGCGCGGACCGAGGATTTGCAGTCACTGCCAATTTCGCACAGGCGGCATGATAAGTGCCTTGCCCAGACCCATTTATTTGTCTTGACTTCGGCTATGATAAGTAAACTTCGTTTGTTCCCTGACCCAATCTGCACTCTCCCTGTACCTTAACGTTACATCTATCACTATTCTGAAGTTCGGTGCCTGGTCCTCAAAGCTTGCCTGTATCCTGTCGAACCGTCCTACGGCCTACCTCTGGTGCTCACTCTGCAACGATAGCTGTGCGATTATCGTTCCTAGCAGTAGCATTAAGGTCGTCGTTCTCAGTTAAACCTTAATATCTGCTCTGCAGCGATATACGGATTACTCCACTTTCCCCCTTACCACTAACTCTTTGATGGACTTCCTCTTCACTAGCTTCTGCCCTTCTCTCTACAAGCCTAAGCTAATTCGAGATCTTACCATTCTGTGATCGCTACAGCGCACCTTTCTGAGGACGGCCACATCCTGAACGATGCCAGGTTGAGCGCGTAGTATGAAGTATATTTCATTTTTACTGTTACCATTAGGGATTCTACCACGCCTACTTACTGTTGTATCGTTTGCGGAAGAAGGTATTCATGATCCGCAAATTATTTTTATCTTCGGATTGTACTAATAACTCCCCCTTTTATTCCTAAGGCCTGTGCCATAATCGCGTAGTGCCTGATCTCCAGCGTGCTTCATTGAAGTTACTCATCAGTACACTGTACTGTGTATTTACTTGCTTACTGCCGATTCCACGTGTTCATAGACACTTCCGACGGTTTGGTCATCATGGCTATATCTAAGCGCGTAAGCCAACACAACTTTGCTTGTGCCTTATTAAGCTGATTACGATTACTACCACCCTATCGCTAATACTACAAAAGTTCTCTATCTAGCCAGCTATATATCCTGATTGATGAGGAACCCCACACCCAATTCTGCTATGCCCGCCAATCCACAAAAGCATGGTACGTGTCCACTTCTAATCCTGTATACACGCCATCTGTCCCGATAACCTCAATAAGCACTGTGACATGTGATTCCCGGTAGTTCTTTGAGCAACATCGCTAGACTAGCCGCATTGAATGAAGTTGTAGAATTAAACGTAGGTTCAGTCCTGTCCGGAGCCAGGGATCATTAGGGCCGTTGTACGATCGTTTCGGAGCGCCTTCCGCCAGGTCCGCTTCGCGAGCGGTCTGCCAGTTTTCGGCCGCCAGGCGGACGTGAGGCGGAAAGGTGTTGTACGATCACTTTGGCGCTTGCGAGCGAGGCGGATGGTCCCAGCTTTCCGATTGGCGCGCCCGGCAGTGCCTGTCATCGAATCGCGTGCGGCGGTACAGGCATGCATGTTTGTAGAAAAACACGCAGATATCTTGCAGTAGGAATAGCGCGTATTAATTGCGGCGTACTCGAGACATCCGTTCCGTCAACGCTTTTTTTTGCCGCAGGAATTTCGTCGAAGGTACAATCGTGGTCGGCTGTGATATGTGTGGGAAACGACATGTGGACCATTTATATCCAAGAGACCGAAAAACGCGTCACATCGCGATCGCGAACTCCTCCTCGTTCGATCGCGATGTTTTGGCAACAGTCGACGATTTGCCAAAATAACAGAAGGCTGCCCCCTCTCAAAGTTAGGCTACCCTCTGGATTTCAGAACAACGACGCGATTCTTATTGAAAATTCTAGATGGGGTCAGGCCACAGTACAGGCTGCTATCAACCGACCGTAATTATAACAGGGATAATCACATTTTTCAAATAGTTAAGATTACATACTTAATATTTTTAGTCAGTTATTCAGAATTGCACATTGCAGTGTTTTTGCTCTGCTGACAGAGAAAAAAATAATGGCACTTGCAGCCTTTCCTAAGAGGCCTGTCACACTAGCCCGACACGACGCCGATGCAGACACAACGACACCGATGATCGGCCGACCGGGTCGGCACACCGTGTCTGTGGCAGACCAAGCTGTCACACTAGGCCGACAACGACACCAACGCGTCCGACGACCAGATGTCTTCGTAGTGTGACGTGCTTTGACGCCCGCGACGCCGACAAACCCAGTCTGCCGACCGTGTCGACGCGAGATCGCTCGCCGAGCTAAAACATTCACCAGACACGAACCCGATTCCGCTCTAGTGCTGTTTGTTTAAGTTAATAACAAGCTCCGGGATAGATGAATGTCCAAAAAAGTATCATTACTGAGGATCGTTGGCCAATGCCAAGGTGCTGGTTGAAGTGATAACTACGATACAAGCAAATTTCAGCCGCCTGCTGCAGCTTCGTGCTGCTCGCCTGACGTACTAGATCCGCTGCTGAAGGTGTCGCGGAAATCGAGCATAACTTTATTTTATTATGGGACAGGTTGGCAGTAAAGGGGAGACTAGAGAAGTTTCTTTATTACGGCGCTGGCTAGTTCCAAAGCGCCCCGAGCTGCGGCATCGATGCGAAACCAGCTAGGCTTAGCGACAAGCACGGCAGCCGGGAAGCAGCGCAGTTCATCGCACTGGCGCTCCCGCAGGCGGCGTCGTTGCCGAAAGCGCGGCTGTTGCGCTGGCTTGCTGTCGTTGCTCGAATATAGCAGGCGGCTTTTCTGATAGCATGGCTGTTTTGTCTTTTTTGGTGCGAACGTGAAATAAACCGAGCTTGCTCGCCGGCAGGCCAGCCTGGATCCCATCCGCCGCCGTAATAAAAATCAGCTTAAGATTGTTTTTGACGTAAGAAATAAACGCTGAGACAGAGAAATGTGCCAAATTTATCATTCCTGAGGATTGTTGATCAACACCAAGTTGCTGGTAAAAGCAACAACTCTGATACGAGCTAAATATCTCGCCAGAATCGCCTCGCAAGATGCCGCTGGCCCGCCGTTGCGGTCCGGCTGGCCTGTCGTCCGCTGGCTCCGCAGCCGAAGGTGTCGCGGAAATTGACCATAATTTTAGTTTATGGTGAGATTATACTGTTAACAGCAAAGCGATATTAAGAGATATTATAGCGCAGGCTACTCGCGAAGCGGCGTCCGCTGCGCTGCAGGCAGCAGCGCAGTTCGTCGCCTGGCGCGACCGCAGGCGGTGCCGTTGCCGAAATCTCGCTACTAGCGCAAGCATGCTTTGTCGCTGCTCGTGTATAGCAGACGGTCTTTCTGATAATATTGCTATTTTGTCTTTTATGGTGCGAACTTCAACACCAAGCCAAGCAGTAATCAGACCGCTGCGAGTGGCAAAGCGTACGCTTTGAGCTCGAGTGCATGAGTCGAGCGGCGCAGCGATGCTTGCTGCTCTGTGTGTCCCTGCTTGCAGTGGGGCTGCAGTTCGCAAGCAGCGACCGGTGCAGCGCGCCGGCCGAGTTTTCGCACATGAGTCGCCTGCTTTTTACTTCTGTCGCGAGTGTCACACTGCTAAGTGCTCCTTATCAGCACCTCTGAAAACAATGAAACGCTTTGTTCTTCATGGCGTCGTGGGTATAGCAGTAGCTTCGCATTCCAGAGGTTGCTAGTTCGAATCCGTGTGGTCGAGAATTTTTTCTTTTTATTATTTTTGTTTTAAATAATCTCTCCCGTCTTGTTTACCCGCGAGCGACTGGATTTATTTTTCGAGCCATGCCTTTCTGACCCAGTTCCGCTCAGTATGGGCTGCACTCAATCTAGGTTCATAATCAGGAGTGTTGAGTTTGTTTTACTATGGTGGGGTTTATTCAAGAGTGAAAAATGAAGCGTCCCGGCCCATGAATTTCGCATAGCAGGAAATGACAAAAGAAGAGTGAGAACGAGAAAGGGCCAAGTCGGCGGGAGGTCTCGCACGTTGTCTCGCGTGACATGGGAGTTGGCGAACCATCGGCCAACTTACGTCTTGTGGGAGACGTGGCGCCGACACCGACAGTCGACCGACTGTTTTCGTCGGCGCAGTGTGACATAGATCTAGACATCACGACGACATGGTTTTGGCAGACCGAATTGGACGACTGTTGGCCGGCCTTTTGCACAGTTGTTGTCATTTTGATATGTAAACAACCTCCCCCCCCCCCCCCAACTGCTTACAGTCAGCTGACTGCTAATGCAAAAGACATGCTTATCTATTCAATATATAAGTTGTGTGTGTCTGAATTGTGTATGCATTAAAAATTCACATTTTAGCACACAGCTGTCAAACACAAATGCGCATGAGAAATTATGACTTTTCCAGTTGTTTGTAACTGGTAAAATCAGTTCTAATTAAAGCTGTTCTACATTTTACAGAACAGTGACACAGTAACAGTAGTGAATTATTTTTGTTGTTTTTCAGTCCATTATTAAAGCCAAAATAGAAATAGCACTGTGTGGCTGCAAAGGGGCTTAGACATGCATCACTTGGCTGTAGTGCAAGGCGCTTTCTTCTCCACAGAGACAGCAGGCCATCAGGTAGTCCTTTAGCATATCTTCATGAGCTGATATTGCCGTTGCACAAGTCACACTACAGCTTTGAAAACAAGTATGGGAAGTTCTGCTGAAGGCCATGTCATTGCTGCCATGTACAAAATAAGCTGGCATATACTCTGTGCAACTCCAAAGCATTCTCAAATGTCGCAGTGAGTGGAAAACAAAGTGGGTGCCTTTGTATTGCATAAGAGTCTACACTTGTGTTTCTATTACTATAAACATAATGAGATGAAGGAGCCAGTAATGTGGATTACAGGTAGAGGAAATGCGACAACCAATTTGGAGGGTTTACATTGCAATGGCTCCTGGCTTAGGCTGGGAAAAATACTTTGTACAGTCAGGGAAACAGGATATAATGACCGTATAATCTTGTTATCTCGAGCAAACACCAACATCTCAAGCAGAATTTGTAAACTTGGATTTCAGGTATGAGGACTATGATGCTGCACAATAAAATGAAATAAAAATTGAGCCATTTAAGTATGTGACAGGCATATATGCGCATGTTCTCTGATACAACTTTAAAGCAATGTTTAAGAATTATTTTCTCTCATTAGTAAAATGTAGACTGATTGAATGTAAAGGTGACCAGTTCACAATCTGCCTAGCAAAAGTGAGCATTGCTTACTGTTAATTGATGTTTATACCACTCAACATGTGTTGAATTTTAGAGTGTGCTATTAGTTTCCGACTATCAACATTTTCAGCAAAATATACCTATTTCACTGCCAGTCTGGTGTTCAAAGAAAGAAATTAATTGAGGCATAGATAGGCATCGGAAACTTGGAAAAGACCAATTTGAGGTTAGGCCGAAGAAAGCCAAAAAAAAGAAACCCCAGAAAAGCAGTGATGACTTTTGTCTTTACTGTTGTCTCTTTGCTGCAAATTGAAGTTGATGGCTTTTGTGTTCAAGATGAACCAACAGCCCTGTTAACACTATCATGAATATATAAAAATCACATGCATAAACATGCATTCGTAGCATTCTCACTGAGCCATGTTATGAAGGCGGTGTGTTGCTAAGATGAAGAGACGATAAGAGAGAGAAACCAAGAAAAATGACCTAGATAGGCACAATAATGCATGCTTAGATTTTGAGTGCACAGGTTCAGTTGGCTAGACCTAGCTTGTGCACAGTGTGCAAGTTAGCGTAAATGCAACTGTATGCCGTCCGACAAAACTATTGTGTAAATCTGTCCCAATATTACTTGAAATAGATTGTGAGGAAAGTTCTTACGCGTAAGAGAACATTGCGTTGGCTTGCCGAGCTGAGTAAGTGACTAAGAACTTCATTAGAACAATTTATTTTAACATTTATTATACCTAAACAGTACTAAATGACAATACTTGAGTGGTCAGCTTTGTGTAGAAGTAATCAACCATTAGCATCCAAGCACAGCCATACGGCTACAAAAGAAAGCTTTGTAGCTCTTCTTTGTGACCTTATGGCTGAACTTTGGTGGATGTCAGTGATTACTTGCTTATTACAAATATTATCTGCCTTGAGGGAATTACTATAATTAGTGGACGAGCATCATCATTTATTGCGTGCATTTCTGCAGTGACTAGCTCAAGAGACAAGAGGTTAGTAAGCCTTGTGAGGTGAAAGCCCATTCCAGCCTTTAGTGGCAAAAACAAAAATCAATATTGATATGTAGTGGCATGAGCTAACTAGGCACAACAGTACTAGTGCGGCTAGTGCAGAAGGAAACATGGGTAAGAACAGATTAGTTGCTTATGTGACGGTAAAGAGTTAAAAAAACCCTGCAGTTTCTGCACGACATGAAGAAATTTGGATTCACCTTTGGTGCTGTGAAACTGGAGCTTCAACAATTGTCTGAGAAAATAAAACAAGGGCTCAGGTCTGAACTCATTCTAGGATTTTAGTTAAGTTCGGTTTGTGTCATGCACCATTAGAACGCCCAAGGTGATGCCACACAGATTATCGGAACGCAAGTAACTTGGAAGACGGCGATGCTAAGTACATGTTATGGTGTAAATATCCTAGGCTGTGGGAGGGCGTACAAGCATTATGAGGTGAGACCATGCGAGCCATGTGAATGGCGGAATTTTTCAACCAGTATCCAGTGAATATACCTTTCTCGGTAAGGCCTTATAAGTAGGCAAAATGCAGTTTTGCTTACAATAAAAAATATGAGTGCATTCTTAGTAACATTAGCAAACAGGCCATTCTAGAGCATGCAAAATGTTGTTTTGGAGAACTAAAACATAGGTATTGATTGCAAGACGGCAGACCCCTTAATATAGCCATCAGTGAAGGCATGTAACAAAACACTGAAAGGAAAGCTATAATGTAGGTAGTAAAAAGCTGAGGCTCAAGGGCAATGCCTTCGGGGACATCCAAGACTGCAGGAAAAGGCAGGATGCTTAAGAATTGGCAAGGGAAATCTGCCGACGGCTCGCTTGGATTTAGTTTAGAGCTATTTGATGCAAGTTAAAGCACGAAAAAAAAGCCATACATAAATAAGCGAATCACATGCTTTTCCAAAGCCAAGAAGAAAAGCATCGATGGGATATTGCAGTCAAGGTGCATGTCGTGAAGAACAAGAGCAAGTTGGCTATTGCAGGAATGTTTTCTAAAGCTTGCCAATTTGGATGAAACAACTTAATGGGCCAAAACAATCTAGCAGGGCAAGAGTACAAAATGTGTTTGGTGATTTGCAGCACATGGCAATGGCATAAATAGGGCCATAGGTGCTGGGAAATCATGGGTAAGAAACATAGAGGGGCCGAACTATGATGAGGCAGGAAGCTATCTCCACAGTATGCACTAGATATGCGTACACCTTGCTTCCTGTCCTGTTGATGTTTGCTACCAATTTCACAAAACTTGGTACGAGTGTACTGTCGGGTGAGCCGGTGGTAAGTTTGCATATTGAAACTGCGTTAAGGGACGAGGACAACAGAGCAAGAATTGCTATTATGTGCAGTGGTGCTGTTTTCCATCGACTTTGTTCCTAACATACCTTTACCAGCTCTACAGGGCTCATTTTGGAGTTTGCTGTTTTAAGTGGTGTCAGGTAAAGCCAATCGCTGTTCTTCAACCAACAAACTGCTGTGCCATACAACACATCCTTCTAATCATCTTCATAATTTGCAAGATAAATGTTCTTCTTTAGTCTCGTATTCAAAATAACAGATTAATTGCTTGTGTCATCATCAGAAGTAAACAAATTAACCATACTTTCACATATACAGCCATTCCTCATTAGTGCAGTCCTCGTTTATATAGACTAAAACTATTAGCAGTATTTCTGGGAAAAAAACTTTTTTCAATTTACTTACGCTTTGCTAACATAGAAACTTGCTGATCATAATGGACAGAGTGAAAATGCGTACGGCCCATTGTCGCATGTGTTCTTGTCCCATTTTATGTGCAGAGGGGAAAGACTTAAAACTTTGGATTTGAGCAGATAAATCGAACGCTGCCTGAATCATATACCTTTCTTGCACACTGGAATTGCCATCACAATGCTTGCCCCACTGTCTGCACATACTTTTATGCTAACCCGTGGACTGCCAGGCACACTGACTTCTAACCAGCTCATACACTTTCTGGTTGCGAAAGCGCTTCTCTTTCTAGTGTAAAAATCACTGTCAGGGCTCGGCGACTCACATCCTGGCTTGGATTGCTCATTGCACAAAATGAAATAACCTGCTTAAAATTAAAACAACAGAATCGCTTGATTATATTATAACCTCACATATGCCTCCCCGCAGCCCGCAATGCTAGGTTAACACCTTTTATACTCAGTACACCGCAGAAGAAAAGAAAAATGCAACACTCCTGATCCAGGCATGCGCAGCGGGCAAGAACAGATCTAGGCGCCGGTGCAAAGCGTAGAATCTGCTAATGCAAGCAGCAACAGCCATTTCATTCAATTCAAGGAACGGGTTCAAATTAAATGTGGTCTTTGCCTTGGCAGGTCAAAGGTTCCATTGATACTACAGGACCCTCAGAAACAGGGCAACGTCGGTATTGCAGAACCAACCACCATGCAACAATGCTTAGCACATTTCCAAGAACTGAAATAAGCCATGTTATTGTAGCTTTGAATCTGTGCAGGAATGGTACTGTCATGACCACACAATTGTGAAAGGATAAGTGGGCCAGGAAACCTAGCCGATCACTGGGGAAGGTGCAAATATGCGTCTATATGTCAGCAAATAAATTGTTTTTAGTGTAAACTATAAGGAGGATTAAGGAAATCTGGGAAGCTGTTCTACACTCTCGATACATAGCTGATTTTGCTCGCCATCGCCGTCACTCAGCAGACAAGTAATCATGTTCGTAGCAAGCAGTCACAGGCAAATGAAGGTAGCAGGGTGCATGTGCATTCTGAAATCGCCTTCTCAAGGCTTCGAAATTGTGTTGTTAAACAAACTGGTGTGGCTGTCCCAGGGAGTGCTGCTGAATAACTACTTAACACCAGCAAAGCAGAGTTCACGAGCTGCTCTGCAACAATAGCATTGTGCACACATCCAGTTTTGTACCGCTGACATTCTGATCGAAAGGGACCGTGCGCAAAATCAACAACAAACAGTGTCACGGTTCATGAGGCGCTTCAAGATCACCGAATTTTTCTGATTACAGTGGAAACCAAAATTCCACTTCAACGTCACATTGCCAAGAATTTGAGAAAGCAAAAAGAGAAAAAAAGCAATGGGAAAGATTTTCTTAATATAAGATTCGTTATGCCCAACTTGTTCTGTGGACAGTTTTTACCCCAGAAGCTGCCGCCACAGTTATTATTTTTTTTTCTCAACAGAGTGGAATGCACATTGGAAAGTAGACTCATGAGTTAACACATATTAGAGATTCTACACTGTGAACTAGCCGTGATTTAAATGCGGCACTGATTCTTGTTCGTAATCGCGTAATACCATGTTGTCACAACCTAAGCCGAAATGGCTAGAGGAAGTGTTCTGTCACCCATTCATCGCGCAAATATTTATTGCAGACAAATGTCTGCACAGCGGGCAGGAAATAAAAAGAAATGACGCCACCGAAGATACATCTGCACTGCACACCCATGTTTTCACAAAAGCCACACAGTCGGCCGGCCACTCGTAACCCGAGCACCCATCATCACAAAATGTATTGAATGGAGCACCACGACGCAAAAGGATGGCGGCATTGCTTTTGACGCCCTGGAAAAACAGTCCGACGGCCGTGCAGCCAAGATCGTGCCACGTCTCACACACGGTAGTACTCGAGCCCGCACGAATCGCGGCCAAAATGGTAATGGATACGTAGCAAAAATAACGTCGTGTGGTCACGATCACTGCAACCATCGCAACGAATGCGACTAGCTGCGTAACGCCACGATCATTTCAGCATTCGGAAAGCACGGCGTCCGTCGTGAGCTTTCGCAGGTAAACATTTCGCTGCCTTGACGTAAAATCACTCGCTCCGATCGCAATCACGTTCACTACGCGGACACTTGTCACTGTGCTATGCAGCTCATGCACGCACAAGAAATTGACCGTGAGCAGCTGTTACTGGCCGCTGTCCGTGATGATCCTCGCAGGAATTACAAACGCTTGCAACAACCACAAACAGCTCGATATAAACACTTCGTGACACCGCCACTGCACAGGTCTTGCATCGGTTTGAAGAGGCGCTCTGTGAACTCCGTCAGCGTAGATGATTACTGCTGAACGCGGCGAAGTTTGCAGTAGCTCTGAACACTGGTAATATCAAGATGTGTCCAATATAATACGCTTCGCGACATCGCTGCCACTGCCCAGGCCGCGCTCCCCAGTTCAGTCGACGGATGGCCATCTTGCCCCGGCAGGGCAGAACCGAGGCGGAGGACTCGAGACGTTACTGACGTCACGGGAAAAGCAGCCAATAGCTGCAATCCGGTTGCCTGCCGGATGCGCTCGTCCGCCAGAAAGTTGAAGTTGACCAACTTTCCATCCGTTCGCTGAACGAGGCGGAGCCGCCAGGCCCGCTCGCGAAGCGGACCTGGTGGAAGGCGCTCCGAAATGATCGTACAACGGCCCTTAGCGAACTCCACCACGTGAAAGATACACCCGCAGCCTTGTTAAACTGCTTCAAGTTCGCTGGCGACTGAACGCAAGGTTTTATTGCTTTATTAACGCTAAGGGACAAAATGTTAACACTGTGCCACCAAACCCACACGGCACATCAGAGTGACACCGCCTCTAGAACATTCGCCACAGGACACGGCGCACGGTCTGCAACGGGCACTTCAGACGTGCGCAAACGCTCCGCAGCGCTCAATCACTTCCTGTACTCGTTGGGGTAGGAATTCAAGAAGACTGTGCACAAAATCGTCTCTCTCGCGGACGCGGTCCCACTGTTGTTGGATGGCTGCCTAGAGTTCGTCGGCGGGAGCAGCCCTGGGGTTAATCTGAGCAAGCTCATTTTTAAGCACGCCCCAGACATTCTCTATGATGTTCAGGTCAGCACCTTTAGGCACCCAGGACCATGTGCACACTGCACGCTCTTCAAAGAGCTCGCGTACAACTATGGCGGTGTGAATAGAACTCAGGTCCTGTTGGAAGAGGAAAAATTTTTGCTGACTGCCCCATATGTTCCCAGAGCAACGCCAACTGCTTAGGACCTCGCAGACGTAGTGGGACTCGTACGTGGTGAGGTAATGAGAAAAAACATGAAGGCGTCAGTTCTCTTTGCATGCCCGGTTTAAGAAGAAAGCATCCGAGACAGCCTATTGTAACTGAGAATCGTAGAAGTCGCAAATTGCAAAAGCAACAACGACGATAAAGTTGGCGCATGGAGTCCGGAACAGGACGGGGCGGGGGGCGCCTATCGCCCTGAACTTTTCACCAGAAGGGGCAGCCCTCGCACTCAATTAGATATCTGAAAAATTATTCAATTCTAGGACGTCATCACCCTCAAGCACTGCTATTTGGCTTTGTAGCCACGGTATTAAAGCATTTCTTTTCAGTAACTTAAAACATGTAATAAGGCCCCAACAGAAGTTTTTTTCCTGTATGATCACTGTTCAACAACGCATGAAACAAACTATGCGAAAACAATGCTAAAACTTTTTGCATTAAAAAATATTTTAAAAAAAACAGTTGAATATAAAAATAAAGCGCAACCAACAAATAACAAAGCCAAATGCTTTCCCCCGCTCTAAAACGATCTTCCGGAGTCGCTGTGAAGTTGTTTTATATTTGCTGTAAGACCTTCCGGCCGATTTTGCCACAATGAACTTCTGCTATGGAGAAATACCTTGTGTTCTCGGGCCTCCAAACACAGCGTTGCTGGTCCCACCGAGAGGAAAACTTGCTTTCGTCCGTGAAGGCTACTTGTCTCCAGTCTTCCGCTGCCCAATTTTGGTGCTGCCGTGCTAAGTCTAGTCTTTGCTTCTTCTGCCTCGATGTAAGTTGGGATTTTTGTGCAGCGATGTGGCCGTGAACCCCTGCGTTATTCAGGCGCCTGCGTATGATTCGCTCGCTCATTTTTAGGTCAAGGGTTTTTTGATCTCCGCAGCACTTAAAAACTGGTTATCTACGGCGGCGGCGATGATCAGCCTGTCGGCGTGTTCTGGCGTAGACCTTTGGCGGCCAGCACGCGGTGCGTCTCGAATCCGCCCCTCAACATTTTTTACGCATGGACGGTGCGATTTATGGCCCTCATAGGCGCACCTGTCAACATTCGACTCCCTGTCATTGACATACGCTGCACAGAAAGGTTGACAATCTGCCGCCTCCTTCCTATCTTCTGGGATCCGAGGTGGCACCTCGAAAAATTGTGATAGAGCCGCAGTGTGTTCGAGCGAAAATTCAGCTTCGAAAGACCGACACTGTTCGGGCTGAGCTTCTGGACGCACACTTCAGAACCCGTTGTGCTATTGTGACATGTCACAATTTAATCGAAAAAACGGCGAGCCAAATGTTCCCGAGACAGTACTTATCCTGGAAGGCTTCCGGCCGGGTCTGATAACGTTCCAGACTGGATAATGCTCCAGACGCCGTTCGTGAATGTCGCATACACTTCAACAAGGAACAAGTCCGTCGTTACCACATCCGATGGCCAACTTTTTCTTCTTGCTACTATGAGGACGCGCGCTTAACTGTGCATCTGCTTCATTAGATTGGAGCAGGTCTGCTTCGCACAGCCCAGCGCCTCATACTGTGCGTAGCTCTTTCAAAGAATAATTTCAGAGATGTGGCTGGCTCGTGGCACAGAGTTGGACGACGCGTCTTCAAATTCAACAAAGGAGGAGCGGAACATCATCAACCCTGTCGCGTAGGGCATGTCAACGCTGAAAATTAAAATACTGAAAGCCGAGCCTATGACAGAGTACCGCATTGTCCATGCATACAACGATGAAGAGGGGCGGATTCAAAGCGCAGTGACAGCAGTGAAGGCAGCGCTGAGGCACTCCATATGCTTCGCTCTGCAAGCTGCAGGTAGAGGGCGCCACTTTCCCCGCTGGACTCAGATGTGGCATTGGTTGAGGTTCACGAGGTCCAAAATTAAAAAAAGGTAACTTGGTTTCACTTATTTTAGCCCCGGGGGTTTTCTAGGGCTACGGTGAGCACTTAGTAAGAAGCAGACTGCTCTAATTCTTTAGATTATTAGTAAGGTTTCAGAGGTATGTTGTAGTTGCAGGAGTGGAGATTGTCCTTCAAACTGTGAAGTAAAGAAAAAATTCTTGCAACATATTTTTAGCGTATGTTAAAAGGGGAGAAAAAGACACCTTCGTTAGCGAATCCGAATCGCACCTCCGCGGCAATGAGGGCTTCTAGTATCGATAGCTCCGCCATGCGATTTGCATAACACTGCTTGCGTCACGTCAGACACAGACGGGTTGTATCGCTGCCTGTTTCACTTCGTTGCGCGGATTGCTGCCTTGTCGGAACCCAATAGCGCTCTTACTGCGCTTTCAGTATGATCTCAAGACGGCTTAGGGCGCCTCGATGCCAGCGCCGCTTTTCAGGGTGGGGACACCCTTTGACCCTCCCCGCGCCGCCTCTGCGCCATGTTGGTTCTTTCCCGCCGGCCGTCGAGCTGAACGGAAGCGCGTCGCTTTCTATTTGCTGTCTTTGCGGTGCGAGAGCTGGTGTTTCACGTAGTCCCTTGTGATGTGCGCGCTTGTTAAACGAAACATGACGGGCTGTTGTGTCCCTCTGTGCATTGGATCGAGCGCAAAAGGGCAGCAGGTATTTCGTTTCCCCCGCGATGCTGAACGAAGAAAGAAATGGGCAGCGCAAGTAAAACGTGGTGGCTCGGAACCAACGGATACAACTAAGATATGCGAGGCAAGGCTCATGATTTTGTGATACACTGTTTTGAATAACGTCCTTTTCTATTGCTTTTCATCATCTCAATACAGCAGCATGCATATGTTGGCGTGCCTTTCGTAGTGATCAAGCTGCAGTATGGTGTGATCGCCGTGTTTGACTCGTTGCAACGGCGTAGGTTTATTCTAGACGTTCGAACTGCGCATTTTTTCTATCTAGAAGTATCGGGCCGCTTATAAACTCGGTTCGTTTCCGAGTTCGTGTATTGATCTCGATAGCCATGAGGTGTTTATTTATTCGTCGACTCGGGTCTGTGTGAAGAAAGTACCTTACGATTTTTCTTGTCACCTCATCTTTCAATGACATGCTGTGCTTCGCTTTACATTCTTACAGCTGCACTTTGAGCAAGATCAATATGAATTAAATCGTCTGGATGGACGACGGCTGCTCTAATGGAATGCCTTGCCTACTCTCTTCAATTTCAGGCGTACGTAAACATAAATCATGTTTTTTTATATTTCGCTATTGTCAAAAATCTTCTAAAGGCTGCAGTCGCGCGAACTTTTCGTGTTTGTTTTCCGTAGACTGCACTCGTTTAAACGTTGCTCATGGAGTGTGCATACGTTGCGTTGCATGCATTGCTCATTATGTAGAAGTTTGGCTGAACTTACACGTGTGTTTTGTAATATGCAAGCGTATATTTAATCACTCTATTTGACTCACTGAATATTGAATCATTAATTAGGTCAAAAGTATTACGAATTATTAGCAGCAGGGGTCTTGTTCTTCCCAGGATATGCACTGATTGTGTTATCATTGCCAGTTCCTTAATCACGTGGCTATCATGGGCAACAAGCTCTGTTTGTCGTCTCTGCTGTCAGGGTGGATTAATGGTTTTTTGTGAACTTATTGCTCTCATTGGTTGCTTTTTTTCTCTAAGGTGATGTCCTCATTTTTTCGCCACTTGTTTGTGTAGTAGATACTGAGGCTGCACTAACTGCACACAAGCTTCGAAGCTTAAGCTAGGTGGTTTTAGATATACAGCATTTCCATAATTATTGATATTTGCAATTTTCACTTTTGCAGCTCGGCCCAGCCACAGAAAGCCTCCGTTTCAGCGAACACTGCCCACCACCATTGTTGTCGATGCTTCAGAGAGTTCGTCTGTTGCACAAGGGGATTGCGACAGTAGTGACTCCGATATTTCTGAGCAGTGCAAGACAGTGACGCAGTCCGCTGATGTCTTTTCTCTGCAACCATGCGAGCTTATCAAGAAGTTGCAGGACTTGCAAAAGAAGAATAGTGCACTCAATGAGCAGCTGTTACGTTCCAAGAGTAGACTAAAGAAAGAAGCAAAACAAACAAAGCGTCTTCAAGAATACATGACTGCGTTGACTTCAAACATCAAGCTTCTAAAGGAAGATCAGAAGTCTGCCTTGCATAAACGGAACAGAAAGGGGTGCGTGTTGAGTGCCGAGACTGTGAAGAAGGCGCACCAGCTCAAGGTTGCATGCGGCTCAATAGGGTATGACGTTTTGTTAGAGCAGGACAATCCTTTGCCTTCTAGAAGAACTCTTTGTAGGCGGCTTCAACATCTGTCATTTCAACCTAGTGTCCTTAAAGAGATACTTGACATCATGGAAACAAAGGTTGCAGCAATGACACACTTTGAGAAGGACTGCGTTTTATTTTTGAACGAATTATTTTTGTTTTAGCAAATGTGTAAGAAAAAAATAAATAAAGAAAGAAATGGAAATAAGAAGGGGACTCGAACTTGACCGCGGCAGTGATGCATTCCTTGGAACGACGACGCTTCCAGAGTCACCAACCTGCTAACCATGCACTTGTCTTTATGGTTGGTGGAATGAACACCCGATGGAAGCAGGTGATCGCCTACCACTTCACCGGGGCGTATGTTTCTGGAGACACGCTGAAAGACTTCGTGTTCCACTTGATACGTCTCTGCACACAAATATCGCTGCGTGTGTTGTGTAACCTGTGATACGGGTTAATTAAACCGTGCCATGTGGCTGGCTTTAAATCTCTCCTGCTCACGAAATTCAGTGACTACATGCAGTGTACCACACCAATGTGATGAACAAAAGGAGCTTCACTTTATGCCGGACAATGCGCATGTCCTCAAAATTCTAAGAGGGCACCTTGTACGAAAGGAAGCAATGCGGCTTAGTGATGACATTGTATCCAAGTATGAATTACCAAGTACTCATGTTTCCATACAGCATGTTGAACGTGTGATTGAGCTGCACCGAGATGACCGGCTACAGGTGGCCTCAAACCTTACTGATTTTCACATATCAAATGGCCACTTCACGAAAATGAAGGTTGGCATTGCCGTACAGTTTTTCAGAGAGGTACCACCAGCCATTCGGTTCTGGATTGAAAAAAAATGCTTCCTCCTGAAGCTGAAACAGCATGGTTCTTTGAGCTTTTCTTTCAATGGTACACGCTCATGACAGCTCGCCATCCCGTAGTTGCTTTGAGCCATCTCGATGAAGCAAAATACAAGCAAGACATATCAACTCTGAGTCTTGCTTCAGATGTGATCAGGGGTCTCAAAATTGGCGTCTCAACATTGGAAGCCATGCCAGTCTGGCATCTTGATGTCAACGGAAGTGGTAATGGAACTACATGCTGTTCCTTATTAACGAGCGTAGGTACACATTTGTGCTGACTGGAAGGCTCGCTCAAGACTGCCTTGGAAACCTGTTCTCATTAGTACAAATGATGAGTCCTGCACCGAATGCTTATGATCTGAAAAACGCACTAAGAAGAGTGTCGCTGAGCCAGTTCTTCAAGGTACCGACGGCGTCTGGATACGCAATCGATGACAGCATCTACCTTGTCGATTTTCTCTAATCAGAAAATAAACGGTTTCAAAGTATCACCCAGTCGGAAGACGCGATGAGAGAAAAGACTTCCTTCTTGACTTAGTGGAAGTTTCTTCTCCCGAGGAAGATGTGCTCGCCCACTTGGCGGGCTTCTTGTTAAAGGCAAATGTCCGCACAGTGGAACACTGCTCTGTCTGAATGCGCATGCTAGTGGCCGAAGAACCAGGGCAGGAACACCACCTTACTCAACTAAAGAAATATGTTAAAGGTGGCATCCCCGCGGGGGGGCGCCTGCAGCTTGCAGGCGTCGCGACGGTGAGTGGCGACACCGCGGGTTCCCGAGCATCCGCAGGAATATCCACGCAAGGGGATGATGGTGAACTCTGCATCACCACGGACACGAGCACCCGCGCCTCGCCGTGCGTGGCATCGCCGTGTCCGGGGAAAAGGGGATCCTGGTGGTTGAGCCGATGCCGAGGGTTTGGACCTTTAAGGCCCCTCGGCGGATGCAACACATTACTTTGGCTTCAACTTCCTGTAGACGGCACCTCCGGCCTGACCCGACCGCGGGAAATCGGCAGTCGCCTTTTCCTGTCCTGCCCTCCATCTTTCACTTTCCTATCTCTTTCTTACAACTTTCCTGTCCCCCCCTTCTTTCTCGGTTTTTTCACTTTTCATAGGCGGCGACGGTTAACCATGTGCGGCTGACAACCCTGTGTTATGCAGTATTAGGTTATAGTGGCGGTGTATAGCTGGTGTGTGCAGGGCTTTTTAAAGGCGCCTGTCCTATCCCCATGTTGGGCTCCGTGGTGGGCGGCTAGCATTGCTGCCGAACACCAAACCTTTTTAAGGCTCCCCCCCCTTTCAAAACCTGATCGCTCTCATTAAAGAGTGCGGACCGAAGATATATCTATTCAATGCTTCAGGAAAACGAAGGAATCATTTCCAAAATTTCATGTCCTCCATAGTGAGGAAACAGAAAAATCTGCAAGAACAATGTCCCCATTCATAGTCTCAAAATGTCTGACTGAAGCCATCGGTCCAGGCTACAAATTGTCAAAAATGCCCAATGGTGACCTACTACTTGAACTAAAAGACATCGTCCAATACTCCAAACTTTCTAAATAAGTGCAAATTGGGGACAAAATTGTGTCTATCACTGCACACCGATCCTTGAACACCGTCCGTGGTGTGATTTCTGAAACAGATTTTATCTACCTCACTGAGGAAGAGATGCTGGAAGGCCTCAAGGACCAAAACGTCATAAACGTACACCGTATAAAGATAAGAAAAGAGGACAAAGAAATCCCAACAAAACACATAGTGCTCACGTTCAACTGCAGCACACTTCCAGAGTCCATAGAAGCAGGCTATTTGAAAATAAATGTACGCCATTACATTCCAAACCCACGAAGGTATTTCAATTGTCAAAGATATGGACACGGATATGGAAGATATGGAGCAGCATTTCGCTGCGCAAACTGCGGAGATGATCACCCAGCATATTAAAAATCATGTCAAACATGGAAAAATGAAAAGATATCATTACAATGAAAACAAAACAAAAAGATCACATTCAAGGAAGCGAGACGACTCTTCTACGCGAAGAACACTTTCACCTTCTCTACAAAAACAACCTTTGCTGATGTGATGCGCAGGGGCGGTGCGCCACACAGCACTCCGGCATCTGCCAAGGCCACGCTCAGTGAGCCTATGGCAGAGCCACCCACGCCCCAGGCTGAGACAGCGAAAGCTCCTCTGTCATCCCCAAAGCAGGGAGATCCATCCAAAGGGTCGGCCTCCCGCAGGACTTCCCCCCAACGGGGGAGGCCTAAAAATCAGACATCCGCGGCTTCGCGGTCCTCCAGCACCTCTATTGAGGTGATGGATATAACTCCCAGTACGTCTGCTTTGATGCGGCGGAACAGCTCTCTCGAGCGAAAAAAAGGCAGACCCCTAATTACGGGCCCAGAAAAGTAAATTCCTTCTGCTCCATTCCCACTTAACACAAACATTACTTTTGTGATTCAATGGAACTGTCGAGGATTACTGAGAAACTACAGTGACGTAACACATATTTTAGGGTCAATAATGTCCATTGCTTTGTGCCTTCAGGAGACCAATCTTGGTCCGCAACATGTGAATATCTTAAAACACTATAAAAGTTATCGACGCGATCGCGAGCAGTCAAATAGACCCTCGGGTGGTGTCGCAGTTGTCATTCAAAGCGGCGTCCCTACTCAAGAAATTAAACTTCACACAAAACTTGAGGCAGTTGCAGTTAGCGTCGTTACCTACAAAACAATAACAGTATGTTCTGTATATCTTCCCTCGCACATCACATTAACAATCGAAGATTTAGAAGGCCTGATTGATCAACTGCCAGAGCCATATCTGGTAGTTGGCGATTTTAACGCTCACTCCCCATTTTGGGGAAGCGAACGATGTGACTCAAGGGGACAAATAATCGAAGATTTTATCCTCTCAAATAACATCTGTGTTTTAAATACGGGAAAAGCCACTTATTGTTGCCCAAGCTCGGCAAAAATGAGCTTTCTCGATTTAGCTTTCGCATCACCACCGCTTTTTAACGATTTTAAATGGGATGTTTTAAATGACCCTCTGGAAAGTGATCACCTACCTACTATCATCAGCCTCCCATCGTCTACTCTATTCATCCCCACAAGACCACGGCGCTGGAAACTTCACCTCGGCGACTGGTCACTTTTTACAACTAATGCCACACTATCAAAAGAATCCTGTGAAGACCTCACTATAGACTAAATTAAGGATAGGTTTACTAAATGCATAATATCGGCCGCTAAACTAGCCATACCACAAACAACAGGACTCGTACACAAAAAACATAAAGTATGGTGGACGCAAGAATCCACATTAGCAAAAAAACAACAAAATAAAGCTTGGGGCTCTCTGCGTCCGTATCCAACAGCGGAGAACTTGATTGCCTTTAAGAGGGCCAAGGCCAGAGCGCGATTCATTCGAAGAAATGCCGAGAAATCCTCATGGCAGAAATATGTGTCGTCAATAAACAGCTCAATAACCTCAAAAAAGATGTGGGAAAAAGTTCGTAGATTCAGCAGTGACCATACCCCTTTCACACTTCCTCTATTGACTACACCCGGTACACAAACATCATTAAAAGAACAGGCCAACATACTAGGTGAGCATTTTGCTGAAGTTTCCAGTTCGTCCAATTACACAAACACGTTCCAGAAGTACAAAGCAATAGCAGAAAAACAAAAACTTCCATTTGCAGCAGGTATGCACGAGGACTACAATCAACCCATCACACTCCAGGAATTGATTAGGGTATTATCTTCTGGTAAACAGACAGCAACAGGCCCAGATAATGTGCATTACGCTATGCTTGCCCATCTCTCTGAGGCTGCCGTGCAGGCATTGTTGAAATCCTTTAACAAAATATGGACAACTGGGAATATACCTGAGGAGTGTGAAGAAAGCAATAATAGTACCTTTTCTGAAACCCGGAAAACAACCAACAAGTCCTAACAATTACAGACCGATAGCCCTCACCAGCTGCATTGCTAAATCTTTCGAAAGCATAATAAACATTAGACTGACCTTCACACTTGAATCTCGTCGACTCTTAGATTTGCATCAATGTGGATTTAAGAAAGCATGCTCGACCACTGATCACCTTGTCCACCTAGAAAACACCATCCGGGAGGCGTTCATCCACAAAGAGCACTGTATCGGGGTCTTCTTCGATTTGGAGAAGGCCTATGATACCGCGTGGAAGTTCGGCATCCTCCATGACCTAGCAGAGCTAGGGATCCGCGGAAGGATGCTGAACTGCTTGAACGACTTCCTGACTAACGGCACATTCAGAGTCCGTCCAGGAGCAACTCTATCAATGACATTCACCCAAGAGAATGGCGTACCCCAGGGATGCATTTTAAGTACGACACTCTTTATAGTAAAAATGAATTCTTTGGCCAAAGTAATACCTAAGTCTGTAATGTATTCAGTTTATGTAGATGACATACAGATAGCATACACTTCTTCCAACATACTGTCCTGCGAGAGACAAATACAAATCACACTAAATAAACTGGCAGCTTGGGCAGAGAAAAATGAATTCAAGTTCTCCTCTCAAAAAACAGTAGCTGTTTTGTTCTCATTACGACGAGGCCTACAGGTCGATCCCAATCTGTGCTTGAATCAAACCACACTGCCAGTCAAACAGGAACATAAATTTTTAGGCGTCACTTTTGACAAGAAACTTACATTTCTACCAGACATTAACAACCTGAAAAAGAAAGCATCCCAAGCCCTCAATGTATTAAAGGTACTCTCGCGAAAACGGTGGGGGTCCGATAGAGCATGCCTGTTACAAATATATTGCTTTTTAGTGCGCTCCAAGCTGGACTACGGGTGCATAGTATATGGTTCGACAAGAGCATCCTACTTGAAACGACTGGACCCTGTTCATAATCTCTGCCTGCGCCTATCAACTGGAGCATATAGAACATCCCCGGTAAATAGTCTTTATGTTGAAGCTAATGAGCCCACACTAGAGGACAGAAGAGTCACACTAACATGCACGTACATACTAAAAACCCGTTCTTTCCCTAAACATCTCTGCTATCCCATTGTTACCAAGTAACCATCTAGGAGAATATTCAATAATAAACCACATTTTATCAGGCCACTAATAATGCGCTTTGAAGATAAATGTGAAGACTTAGAAGTGCTGGACGCCCTACCGAATATTGCACAAAGACATGAATGTATACCACCATGGTACAGCCTTGCTTCGGTGTGTGACTTCACACTGACACACGTAAACAAAGAGAAAATGCCACACGAGCACATACTGCAAGAGTTCTTTGCACTACAAGAAAAATATGACACTTACACTGAATTTTACACTGATGGCTCAAAAACAGAAAGTCATGTCGGAAGTGCAGTAATTCAAGGAACAAATGAAAAAATAATACGATTGCCACAGTATGCATCGGTATTTACTGCGGAGTGTTATGCCATCTTTGTAGCTGTAGAACAAATAGTAAAACAAAACATAAAAAATAGCATCATTTACACCGATTCACTGAGTATGCTAAAAGCGCTGCATTCTACAAATGCTGCTGAACCCATAATAGGAAAAATCTTACATAACATAGTTAAAATTACAAAGCAAAAACATAACATTATATTCTGCTGGGTCCCTAGTCAAGTTGGAATTTTAGGTAATGAGAGAGCAGATGCTTGCGCAGCACAAGCTAGAATTGGCCATATAAAACAAGTTAACATACCACAGAGGGATTTTTCTAAATTACTGCATAGTAAACTCAGGAATAAGTGGCAGATTGCATGGGATGAACAGACAAACAACAAACTACATTCTATAAAACCTGTTTTGGGAGAATGGAGATCATGTACATATCAGGAGCGTTTCAGAGAAGTTATTTTGTGTCGACTACGCATTGGACACACACACACCTTACTCACAACTTCTTACTGACAAAAAAGACAAACTTCTCTGCGAAATATGTGGCGATGAACTCACGGTAAACCACATTTTAATTGTATGCAAAAAACTGGAACAACTGAGGAAAAAATGTTTCACAACATTGTACAATGAATACATCCCACTACACCCAATGTTACTTTTAGGAGAGGAAGCACTGGTTGATTTCTCAAGCATTTTTAAATTTCTTAGAGAAGCCAATGTTTTATACAAACTTTAGATATAAAAAGCGTAACCTTTAACAAAAGCTCTAACCGTGTGTTTGGCGCATCATAGCCTCAGTTGCTTTTGCGCCATTAAAATCAATATAACTAACTAACTAACTATTAACTATCGAACTAATTAAAGCGTTCTGCCTCTTACGTGGTGCCCACCGTAGACCGCAATACAGCTGTATGGCTAAAACAGTGCAAGGCGAGTTACCTTTCTTTTAAGCATTATGGAGCCTGTGAAAAAAAAGGCAGCTACTAAAACGGTAAAGAATAACCATTATCGGCTTCAGTTTACTTGGTAGCACGAATAATGGCTTCAGAACAAGTTCCGAAAGGTGAAGGAAACCACAGTTTACTAGCGTTTAGAGCAGCTTATTCACAAATGCAGGGGCCAGCGCAGCAAACTGTTCGGCATACATGCTCGGGTGCGCCCACAAATCGGAGAAAGAGCCACGACACTCACTCTAGGCAGCGATTGCAACTCCTCGGTCCGCGCTATGTGTGCTTCACAGGTACAGGTTACATTGCGGCGTCGGTCTGCTTTGCAGTATACGTTTTGCATCCCAGCAGCATTCAGCATCCTTGGGAGCAATATCACAACCTTTGCGACGGTGGATCACGCTGCACAAAGCGCCGGGAACGGCCAGTACAGTTGCAGTGTGCTGCAGGAGAGGCGGACAGAACGCATGCTTAGCAGCAATGCGGAAAGTGCTGGTGACTATATTCAAAGGACCCGAAACTGCGACCATACGTCGAGCACTTCGAGCACGTTAGGTCGATAGCGAGACGCAGTTGAGCTCCTGAATCAACAGAAGTTCGAGTCACGCGGGCTATTTGTGGCGGAAACACGCCCACAGCTGTCACAGCCGAAGCCGCTCAATGATGGCGCCGCCGTGCGTGCTGTGCCGGCTCGGCGGCGCTGACACGCAGTTTTTTCTTGTGCTCCACGCTCCGTTTACTTCTGTCCGCGCCTGTACATATCCCTTGGAGTGGGAGCAAACATCAGGGCAAAGCAGTATTCGAAAGAAGTTATTTTTGCCCAGTTTGCACGACCGGCTGTTGCAAATGCAGGGCTGCCAACGTACTCACGCTGGAGTGCTCTCACTCTGACAGAAACAACATACGTAACCTCCATTTTTACGTTTTGGTCCAAAATTCTTCACAAAACAGTTTTTTTATGCCTTTATGTTGCCGTATGATAGCCTTAGCTGCTTATGCGTCATTAAACCAACACAACATGAACTACGCAATGGTGGAAACAGCGAAACATACGCAGTACAAGAACAAGGAGGCACACACACAACACCGCTGGACTTTTTGTACATGCTTTTTGAGCATGCGCACACTTTGGACAGTTGAGGGAAACGCTAGGATGATAAGAATTGAAAATCATTTTCAATTATGATTACGCCATCGCTTACGCATATCTGCTTATTTTTTCTGATTAAAAACGCTTCCAGCAGCTCGCGCTCACGTCTTGGTTTCCTCCACCGATAACACTGACCAGGTGAAACCAAGGGGAACAGTGGAAGTCATTGACATGCAAGGCTAAACAGCTTCCTATGCCAGTGCCCAAAGTCGTTCGAGGCTGCCTTAAACGTTCGTTTAGGCACTCTCCAGTTTGCCCATTATATATTTTGCCGCAGGACAATGGGATGGAGTAAACCACCACCACTGCGTACTTGGTGAACTTCGTCTCGTGCTTAGTGGTGCAGGCGTCAGTCTGCAGCCGGCCACCAGATATTTGGGCGCAGAAACCAGAGAGCTTTCACGGGGCAGAAGAAACCAAAGTGACGCCAAATTTTGAGCCACTTTTTTCAGCCCATGTGACGTCTTGTATAAGTAGGGGAGCACTTCAATCTTCTTCCCATCCTCTTCCACTGGGCATGCGGGCTTTTCGGGACTCTTTCTCATTTCTCCCCGGAAATTTCACACACCGCCAGCAAAACCGATGGGGGAAACTTTGAGGTTTTCAAGCGGTAAACCTGCTCCGCCAGCCTTTGTTGCATCGTATGCGGGCAGCTTCTTTAAAATAATTTACACAGCACAAGTTCGCGATGCTTCGCTTAACCAACTTCGAATGTGCTGATTTGAGTGGAAAAAGCGCCTTTTTAGATCTAGGTGCATACTTTCAACGCATGCGTTCAAATCTAGGAACATAGTGGTCTTGTCAATCGGGGCATCTTTGGTAAAAACCAAGTTCTTAGAACAGGTTTAAAATCTCGTCCGCCGCAAAGGTGAGCTGGACAGTTTCTGTTAAATTTAAAAATACTAATAAGTCGTAGACTTTTCTAGAAACCCTGACCACAGGTGCCTTGCAAAGAACTGGCGCTACACAGGAGCCAATACAGATGCCCCGTTTCTGTGCAACGAAGTTGTTGTCATGCTGTGCAAGCGCTGAGTTGAAATAGAGTTTTAAAAGCTTAAGGAAGGATTCCAGAGTGATGCCGCAATTATTGTGGAAATTGTCCCAGTGCATTCAATTCGCGCACCTACGAAAACATCTTCATGGAGCACAGATCCACGATGTCCACTGAAAAAGCTGCTTTAGTGCCGGCAAACCCACTGCGGAGGCACTCAACCAGGCTCATTGAGCTCTGCACAAGAGAAGGATTCATTGGCACCAGGGCCTCGAAGGAATGTTTCAGATAGTTGGAGACCACTTTTTGCCAAGAACCTTCTTCTGTGACAATAGCCCTAAAAGGGCAATCAGGCTTATGTATCGTTGCAGTGAAAAACACACGCAGGATGTCCTGTTGGCATTTTCGAACAACGCTTTCTAGGCTCCCCAAATTCAGCAGATTGAGAAGCCTCAAGGCTCACGCCTTAGCCTTTCTTAGTTTAAATCTGACTTCTTGAAGTCTTCTTAAAAGCTTGGCTCGCTTTAGTACTGTAAAGCAAAGAGGGAAGAACCACGAACCCACCTTCCTTGTCTGCTTCGAGGAGGCTGACCCCCTCCTGTTTGAAGTGGGCGACCAAGGGACGCAGTTCCTTGGCCAATGTACGGCGGTACAGTGCGGAGAGAATACACAAGTGAGGCATCATGGAATTTCTTCGTAGAAGTTTCACGTTTATTATGGTGGTCCCGCGAAAAATCAATTTCCGTGCTCGGGTGCAAGGCAGGAAAATATCTCCCACCGCAATGATCAGTGCGTTAAGTAAGTGTGCGCGCGTGCAGTATTTATAGCATGGAGTGTGGAAATATTCTGCACTGTTGAATGAGATTACTGCAGAAGTCTATGCGCCCTTTCTTCGCCTACCCCTTCTTCGTCACAAGTACAGTGCCAACAAACGAACAACAGTCTATCTACGTAGCAAAATTTTGCATGCCGCGTGCCACTAAACTGTCAGGCAATCCATTACGCGTATTGTCATCCTTCGCTTGTAGGCCTCCTGAATTCGTGCTTTTTGTGGTTCGGCATGCACAAGTCAGCAGTTAAATGGCGATAATTATGTCGGGGCTTTTAAAAAAAAACATTGTTAAGCTTTCCAGCCTCTTCTGTTAGTCAACTGACTCTTTCTTGTAATTTTCAAATATAGCGAAAGCTTTCTTACACTTGAGAAATACCATTACGAACACACACCACAATTGAGGCCCTTTTACGAAGTGACAGGCACAGATACAAGTGTCCCCATTTTTTACAAAACCAACAATCGAGACTGCTTTAAAGTAATGTCATACAGTTCCCAGAGCCACATCACGAGCAAAATTTCAGATTTTTACGCATGCGATACTTGTAGAGAGGGCAAACTTAATGTCGAGAACGGCCGAACTGAGTGCTCCGGGCCGCTGGGAGCTACGTGCGCGATGTCTAGCAATAACGCCTGGTTGGAGACGACGGAGTGTAGGAATGGGTGTCCTAACTGATTGCGCTGCCTGTCTTTTCGGGGCTCGCAGGCGGCTGCAGCTTTACCTTCTGCTTTTGTCGTTAGTAGTGCTGATTTGCGCTACCGTCTGCGAAAGGACATACGCGGCGGAGCGCACACCACTGGCTTCTCTTTTTTACTTTCTTTTTGTGCACTTACGAAGCTCTGGCGGGGATACGGAACAAGACTATATTAAAGGAGGTGAAACTCCCGTCAGCGCGAAGAAGCGCAGGAGACCAGACAGTCACAATTGTATGCGCCGACGGGGTCGCATGCAGTGGCGGCGTCATGCGGCGTGTCGTAGAAGCAGCAGGGGGAAAAAAATCCAGCACCCGGGCAGGCAGCGGGCAGGCAGACTCGCCAGGACGATTTTCGCCGTGTAGGCCAAAAGCGGGACCTTCCGCATTGGGTGCGCCACGCTTGCGTGGTTTTGGGCACAATTCACGGCGTGCCGACAAATTGTGGTGCGGTTGGTTGAGCCGCAATGCAGAATAGAGGAAGCGGCATAAGTTTCCACCACTTTTTTGCAGCAGATAGGCGACAAAGCGGCGGGCAGGGGCCCAGGAGCAGGCTAAGTTCGGCGACGGATTGGCTTCGAGGCTATTTATTACAGCTGAGCTCATGGGTTATTACGCCGAGTTCGTTTCAGTCGTTTGGCTATCATATTGCGCTTCTGCATTCAAATGTAATAAGTGTGTTCGCGTCCCTGCCTTCGCATCGTTGCTGTTCGGTCGCTGGATGAACTGTGAAAAAATAAACTAACGCCTGTAACTCGTTCTTATTCGGTCGTGCTCTCAGTATACCTTTAGGCGCGATATTCCGTATGCTTGGGATCGTAAGATGAACACAGGGGACCATCTCCAGATGCTTATCAGCTGCACAGCACCCCGAGGATCACTTTGCGCTAAAAAGAAAGACAAAAAGCTGCTGCCAGTCGCCTTCAACGTTCGCATCATGTCGCGCTTGAAGAAGCACCGGACTCGGGTAGTAGCACGCACGACGGTTTTTTTTTTCTTTTCATTTTCGCGAATTTCATTACTTGTGCACGTCGAAACACCTTTACAACGACGCTAGCATCTCGACAAAGTCGCGCTGTGTTATTTCCCAAATTATTTGAATTTTGACGATGTAGGTTGCGGGGTTGTTTACGAACCTGTGACGAAGTGCTAATTTTGTGGCACTCCGCCCACATATCGCGGGTTCTTGCCAGAACATGCAAGCTGAGGGCACAGGCAGCGTTCGCCGAGACGCGCCTGCGCTCTCGCTCCGAAGGAAGGAAGGAACGCGCAGTTAATAGGAAGCGCAAGGGTTTGTTATACAGGAAGCTGCATTACGTAACACTGCACTGACCCTCAGACCTCAGTACAACCCATAGCCCAGCCGCAGCACCCGAAAGCGGGCCTGCGGAGCCGGGCGCGTAAACACTACATACGCTGTAAGGTTTCTGGCGACAGCCGGTGGTCTGATTCAGCTGCGTATTCGGCCAGGACACCTGCAACCGAGGTCACTGCACGGCGATAGTCATCTTGGTTTCCACGGCTGGTCCTCGCGTGGTTTATTTGATTCGAGACGGAGGATTCCACTGCCGTTTGTAAACCTTGTTCCCGGAAGATCGACCGTGCGGCACGGAGGCAGTTAGCGACCGCCAGAACCGAGCAGGGGTGATTCACCCCTTCAACTGTGCCTGCGATTGTCCAGCGGCACCCTCTCTCTCCGGCCAGGCATGTGACGAGGGCGTGTCCCTATGTGAAATGGTGTGTGTGTGTGTGTGTGTGTTTGTGTGTGTGTACGACAACGCAAGTTAGGCCACACCCAACCTGGCGAAGACCTCCTCGAACCTTGGGAATCCAAGGGACCGGACCCTTTTTAAACCGGACGACGAGTGCCGTGAGAAAGGAATCCTCGATCATCCTCAGATCTTCACAGATCCTCCGACCTTCCCCCATCACCCTCGAATGGGTTCCAAAATCTTGTAAAATATGTAAAATAAACCCCTGTACAGTTTCCTTCATAACCAAGTCCGACAACGTCATTCGGAGAAGGGACCTGCGGCGCTGAAAGAGTCAGCTCACTCAAGGACCCCTCGTCCCCAACAACTGATGGGCAGCAGCTGGGATGAACCGTGCGACATCGTGCTTTCTCAACCGGTAAGCGTTTCGGCAATTCGCTATAGGATTCGCCAGGCTTCAGATTTTGAGAGATTAATCTAGAATCACTGGGAAGTGTATGTCAATTGAGAAAGGGTAAACTCACGACATTTTGAAGATAGCATTGCCAAAGCGGAGAAAGCGTTGTCATGGACATTATGAAATTGTCAAAGTCGGACTTGTTGTTGTTATGCGAGGAACTGTCAATAGAAGTACAGGGAAAAATTACAAAACTTGAAATATGCAAGAAAATTGAGAAACACGTAGATGACGATCAGCTGGTAGATACGTGGAATTTGGTACAGAAAGAAAAAAGAAAAAGGGAAGCGAAATGGGAAAAAGAGAAAGAACGGCAAAAGTGGGAAGCTGAAAAAGTAGAAAGAAATCTAAAGCGATTGCAGCTTGAAAGCGAAAATCGAAAAAAAGGCGGCAGTACGAGAGCCGGGTCTCCTGAAAGAGCAAGCGATGTACAATCATATAGAATGAACAGATTCATGCAGCCCTATAAAAGTGGAAGGGACATAGAATTGTACCTGGGAAACTTTGAGAGAACTTGCGAAAGGGAGAACTTTGCTCGCAGTACATGGCCGCAACGGCTTCTGACACTCTTGCCATGTGAAGTAGCTGAAGTCATAGCGAGACTTAGCACACAAGACGCAGCTGGCTACGAAAAAGTCAAAGCCAGCCTGCTAAAAAGGTACCGGCTGACAGCCGAAGCTTTCCGACAGCGCTTCAGGAACGCAATGAAAAACGATAGCGAGGGCTATCCGGATTTCGCGTATGGCCTAAAGACGAATCTGCTAGAGTGGCTAAAAGGAGCCGAGGTTTATGAAAGCCGAGACAAAATCATTGAGTGTTTTTGCCTTGAGCAATTTTACCGAAGCATTCCCCAAGTGGTGAAACTGTGGGTTCAAGACAGGGAAAAAGTCGACACAGTTGAAAGGGCCGCAGAGCTAGCAGAGGAGTACGTTTCGCGCAGAAGGTTGAGCACTGAAGAGGGTGCGTCACACGCTCGAAACGCGATGCGAGATAAAGGGCCTAGCAGAAAGACGCGAAGTGCTAGAAGTTCGGAGCAATCGGAGGCAACGAAGGTAGCGCAAGAAAAGCGTGAAGAACAGGCGAATAGACAGGGAGCAGACAAAGCCGCGAAAAAAGAGTTTGAGGCTAGTAGGCCATTTCGTTGCTACAACTGCAATGGTGTCGGGCACTTTGCAGCCAAGTGTACAAAGCAACGTTTGGTGTTCTCGTGCGTCGAGGATAACGCCGAGAATCTAGAGCTCCTTAAGCAATACCTGCACGAGCTGCACGTTAACGGGAAACCGTGCAGGGTGCTTCGTTATAGCGCCGCGACGATGGACGTTGTCCACCCGTCTTACGTGTCAGTGGACGATTTTACGGGAGAAGTCTCGTGGATAAAACAGGCAGTAGAAGAACACAGTGTATGCCTTCCCATAGCTAGAGTGATAATTTGTGGACCGTTTGGAGAGCTAATCACTGAGGCCGCAGTTTCGAAGGCCGTGCCACTTCAATATCCTTACCTCTTCTCGAATCGATCAGACCAATTGCTACGCGAGAGAGGCCAGAAACTCAGAAGCGGGGTGATACAAGCTTTGACAAGGTCGAAAACTCGTCAGCTCGCATCTCAACTAAGTCAGTTTACCGAACCTCAGGTAGCCAGAGACGAACCAGCCAGCATATCGTTGCAATCAAATGAGGAGGGAAGGGAACCAACGAGGAATGAAAGCCAGACAGCTGACCGAGCAGATGAGCGACCAGGGACTTCAACCACTAAGTCGGTAGAGGAGGCAGAAAACGCTGAAGGATCCATTTTATCTCCAACATCGCGTAGTTTTGATCGCCTGCTGCAGGTGAACAGGGAGTCCCTAATAAAAGAACAGAAGCAGGATCCCACTTTGGAAAGACTGCACCTTACAGCTAAAGAGGGCATCTCGAGACGCAACATAACGATGCATGAGAAGGGAGGCTTACTATACCGACACTACCAGGACAGAAAAGGCAAATTTGATCAGCTGGTCGTGCCCGAAAAATACAGAGCGGACATTCTGAGTCTCTGCCACGGAAATGGCTGGGCAGGACATTTGGGAATCAATAAAACAAAGGAGCGGCTATTAATGGAATATTATTGGCCGGGTTGTTTCAAAGATGCAGAACGCTACGTAAAATCATGCGATGCGTGCCAGCGCGTGGGCAAGCCGGGAGAGACATGGAAGGCTCCACTGAAAATTGTTCCATTGATCTCAGAACCCTTCCGCCGGCTTGTAATAGACACAGTAGGCCCTTTGCCTAAAACGAAATCAGGCTATAAGTACTTGCTTACTATGCTATGTCCCGCCACAATATTTCCCGAAGCAATTTCGTTGAAGGACTTGAGCTCCACAGAAATAGTTGACGCCCTTTTGTCAGTGTTCGCGAGAATAGGATTTGCGTCCGAAATCCAAGCCGATCAGGCGACAGTCTTTACAAGCGCCTTGACGACCACATTTCTGGAAAGATGCGGAATAAACCTGTTACACAGCTCGGTGTATCATCCGCAGTCCAACAGTGTAGAGAAATGGCATTCGGTGCTGAAGCGGGTGCTACGCGCTCTTTGTTATGAGCATAAAGCAGACTGGGAGGATTGTCTGCCGGCCACACGTTTCGCTTTACGAACAGTCCCCCACGAAGCTACGGGGTTTACGCCAGCAGAACTCGTGTACGGAAGAGCCCTCCGCTCTCCCCTCCGAATGCTGAGAGAAATGTGGGCAGGGACAGGAGAGAACCAGACAGTGGTTGAGTACGTGCTTCAGCTACTGGACCGCCTTAACACGAGGGAATTAGTAAATCGAAATATGAAAGCTGCCCAGGAGGCTGCCAAAGTCTACTATGACAAAAACGCGCGCCTTCGTGGCTTCACCGCGGGCGATCGCGTGATGATCCTCCGGTCATCGAGAAAAAACAAGCTGGAAGTTCACTGGGATGATCCAGTAAAAGTGTTGCAAAAACTTTCGGAGACGAATTACGCACTAAGGGCTCCAGGCAGGAGAAAGCAGGTGAGAATCTATCATTGCAATCTGATGAAGCCGTTCGTGGAACGTCGCGGGATCGTCAATCTGACTCTAAATGAACCATAAGAGCTGGACAGCGAGAGTCAGGGTTGGAAGGGAGGTGCGGACGCTAGTGACAACGTGGAGAACATTCTGGCTCACTCCGTGACTGCAGATTTCCTAAACGGGACCCAGGTCGACACGCTAAAGCAGTTGAGCGAATTCGCTGACCTATTTAGCAGTCGCCCGAGAAAGACACACCTCCTGAAACACGAAATCGAGCTCACCTTTGATGAGCCGGTACGGTCGAAACCCTACAGGGTATCACCGCGGCAAAAAGAAGTAATGGACCCGGAAATTCAGCGCATGTTGAAGTTAGGGGTTGTAGAGCCAGCGGAAAGTGACTATACCTCACCGATAATTCTTGTTAAGGCCCCAGGGAAAGATCCTCGTCCCTGCGTGGATTATAGAATGCGGAATGCAATTACCAGGGATCAGCTATACACGATTCCCAACATAGAGGAAAGGATAGAAAGGGTGAGCGGCGCGAAATTTATTTCCACCCTTGATCTCGTACGGGGATATTGGCAAGTTCCCCTCTCAGAAAGCGCGAGCAGGTATGCCACTTTCATCTCCCCAGCGGGCACCTTTCGACCCTTATTGCTTAGTTATGGGTTGAAGAATGCCCCCTACAGCTTCTCGAAACTCATGGACATCGTACTGAAGGACATGCAGTGCTTTGAACTCCCTTATTTAGGCGATGTGGCAATTTTTTCGGAAACCTGGCAAGAGCATCTGGAACACCTAAGGACCGTGTTTTCCAGTTTACGACAGGCTGGAGTGACACTGAAGGCAGAAAAGTGTAGATTTGGTTGCGCACAGGTGATGTACTTGGGTCACGTCGTAGGGCAGAAACTAGGAGTCCATCCGAATTAAAGATTGCCCCGATCGCAGCATTTCCGCAACCACGGACGAAAACGGACATTCGCTCATTTTTGGGATTAGTTGGGTACTACCAGCGATATATTCCTAACTACTCACAGCGGGCTAGTCCCTTAACTGACGCCTTGCAAAGGGAGCACCTACTAACGTAAGTTGGGATAACCAAAAAGAAAACGCCTTCAAAAGCCTGAAGGAAGCACTCGTGTCCCGACCCTTGCTCAGAACCCCTGACTATGGGAAAGAGTTCATAGTCCAGTGTGAAGCCAGCGATAGAGGGCTGGGTGCTGTCTTAAGCCAAGTTGGCTACGACCATGAAGAACACCCAGTTCTGTACATCAGCCGCAAACTGACCAGTAGAGAGGAAGCGTACAGCCGAAAAAGAGTGCGCGTGTTTAGTTTGGGCAGCGCAGAAGTTGTCGTGTTACCTGTACAGAGCAAAGTTTGTATTTGAGACCGACCATTGTCCTTTAACGTGGTTGCGACAGATGTCCCCCAAAAATGGTCGCTTGCTCAGATGGAGTCTGGCTCTCCAACAGTACAATTTATCGGTGCGTTATAAGAAGGGGAAACTGCACGGAAATGCTGATGGCTTGAGCAGACTGATGTAAGCGGGAGAACTAAGAGGAATCTCCTTCGGTGTGAGTTTTTTTTTACTTTGTTCCGAGTAATCCGGCTGTGGCAGTTTCAAAAGGGGATGTTTCGCGCTCAGTCCGCACAAAATTAACCCAAATTTGAACACAATTTTTTAAAAGTGTATTGTTGTCAATGGAAGAAGCCTGGTGATTCTTTGGCGAAGTCCGAGCGCTTGCGGGTGGGGCAGTGCTTTGCTGTTTGGAACGTCCCACCTTCGCTTTCCTTTGTTGGTGGTGCTTTGGGTTCTGCCATGGGGGCGATGATATTGCAATCCAGGGGACCAACACGGACGCCATCTCATCTCTTCCTGCCCAGCGGTCGTCAACGCTGGACATTCGAGATTTTTCGGGCCACGGAGGAGCTGTAAGGTTTCTGGCGACAGCCGGTGGTCTGATTCAGCTGCGTATTCGGCCAGGACACCTGCAACCGGGGTCACTGCACGGCGATAGGCATCTTGGTTCCAACGGCCGGTCCTCGCGTGCTTTATTAAATTCGAGACGGAGGATTCCACTGCCGTTTGTAAACGTTGTTGCCGGAAGATCTACCGTGCGGCACGGAGGCAGTTATGACCGCCAGAACCGAGCAGGGGTGACTCACCCCTTCAACTGTGCCTGCTCGCCGGCGCCTCGCCCATTCGGACTTCCCGGAAGACGTGTCCGACTTGACAGCGTGAGAACTGTCGTTCGGACGCGAAGACAACGCTCTCTCTGGTGGGGGCGATTGTCCAGCGGCACCCTCTCTCTCCGGCGAGGCATGTGACGGGGGCGTGTTCCTATGTGAAGTGGTGTGTGTGTGTTTGTGTGTGTGTACGACAACGCAAGTTAGGCCACACCCAACCTGGCGAAGACCTCCTCGAACCTGGGGAATCCAAGGGACCGGACCCTTTTTAAACCGGACGACGAGTGCCGTGAGAAAGGAATCCTTGATCATCCTCAGATCTTCACAGATCCTCCGACCTTCCCCCATCACCCTCCAATGGGTTCCAAAATCTTGTAAAATATGTAAAATAAACCCCCTGTGCAGTTTCCTTCATAACCAAGTCCGACAACGTCATTCGGAGAAGGGACCTGCGGCGCTGAAAGAGTCAGCTCACTCAAGGACCCCTCGTCCCCAACAACGCGCGTGACAGCACATCCAAGGGCGATAGCATGCAGTACAGCCAACCAAGCGACACAACACGAGGGAGTATGGGGAATCTTGACTACGCAGGTCGCACGTCGTCACCGGCAGTGCCCGGCGATGACGGAGAACGTTACCAGCCAAATCAGGCCCTCCCGAATCCGGAGCGCGTGAGCGCCGCACAGACTAGCGACAGGACTCTGGAGGCTCGTGCCTGGACTCAAGAGTACATACTAGGTGCGCAAGGTTACGCCACCCGCGCTCTTGGACCCCGCCAACGCCAAGGGCCGGGGCACCCGGGAGGCTAAATCTACGCACCTTTCCGTTGCCTGAGTCGGTGGCGATCTCCCCGTTCATATCCCGCTCGGACGTCCCTCTCGCCGAAACGACATCCCCCAACTGTCACTCGGAGTGACCCAATGGGGACGCGAGGTCGAAGCGGGAAGAACGGATGGGAGGTTGACTTACAGCCGTTCTTCAATAGAGCTTCCTTTGGAATGGAGGACAATGAAGCAGCGCGGCCGCCTGCATTCCGCTCGCGGACACCCCACGGCGGGTCTCTCTAACGAGCAAACGGCAGCAGCGGGCGCGCACTCCGATCGCTATAGAAGCCCAATCACCACAAGGTCTATCAGAACCTGGAGAACACAGCAAATTCCACGCCAAAAGCCACTCCGATCAAGCTGAATGCGCACACATGAATAAATTCTAAAATGAGAAGCAAAATTTCACAGCTTAGCAGAGTGCGTAAATTTCGTTTGGAGCTCCAGGAAAAGATCTGTGCATACGCTCGTGGAGGTCTCGGATCCCATTTGCGTTATTTAAAGCAACTATATTGTTCATTAATTTCCAAGGTCTCCGAAGTGAAACGGCTCGGTGAAAAGAGGACACATTACAAGGTTTCTCGTGTCAGAAAGCTAATTCGCGTCGAGCATCTCGTCGTCTTATCTTGCACTATAGCAATTGGATATTCTTTCTCGGCCCGTAAGTTGAGAACTGTGGAAGATTAGTTCCTCATCATGCCTCGCGCTTTCACCCGCCGTATAGCTGTGCGCTTTTACAATTGTCGCGGAGAAGCACCCGATGCAGCGCTCCGCCTACTAATTCTGTCTGGCGAGTAGGCTGAAAAAGTGCACAACTGCTCTCGAGCATCAACAAAAATTTTTCTAACCACAAACGACGCGCACGCTTTGAAATATTCGCATACACCAGTTGGTTTTGAAGGCAGCGTCGTTTGGCACAGTGTAGGCGTGCTGCGTTTTGCCTACATCCCGCGTAGCTGCCGACCCCAGCGCTATCTTTGTTTAGAAACGGGGCGCTTGTCTATTGTATTAATGCGGAGGAAATTCGATCGCATGCTGCTTTCACTCTCCAATCTATTCCATGTCTGTTTCTGTTGTAATTCCGACTATGCAAAATGTGCCACATCCAGAGAATTCGACGAGTCCTGATGCCCCTACCGGCACAGCGGTAAAGCGATGCACTGCTGCGTTAGCAGCCTGTATATTTTTCACGTCGGCCTACTGTTCAAGTGATTTCTTAGCCATTTTATTCTTTGCAGAGTCATCATTCGTCCGGCGTCTCCCTCCTCTCCCCTGCAAATGGGAAGAAGGGATAAGGGCAGAAGAGGGGGACGGTTGAATAGGTAGCAGGTGCATAGAGGGGAATCCCCCTAAACACCACCTAGCGGCTAGGGGCTTCACACTGACGCCGACTGACAGTTTTCGCCTTCATGGCACTCCTATTGCTATCGCATTGAAGGAATACAGCCCATGGAGGTCTTCTTTGCTTCTGGGCCATGCTGTTTGACTAGATATACATCGCCAATGTTCCAGATCTTTTGAGCGTGGGATCTTCCCCACCGCTCCGGGACTCACACCGATACTACAAAAGGGCACCCACTACTACGCAGCTTAGGAGCAATCCTCTTGGGCTTTTTACAAAGACGGTATCATCCTTTGATTACCCCCTCGCTTCATCATGAAGTAATCACTCGCGCAATCTCTACACATTTCTCATTGTGTAAATAGTTTGTGTATATTACCTCTCCCCACATCGTCTCTTCCTGTCTCTCACCTCTTTCATTTAATTTCTCCATTCTGCCTGCTATCCTTTATTTCCGCTGCACCAGCTCAGGTGCTTCAGTATCGATGGCAGATGCCCGGGCTAGCAAAAATCTTATCCTTGTTTATTATTTTATTAAACCACTACTACTAATTCTGTGGCCGCCGCGAGAGACCTGTGCATAGCTCAGCATAAACGCGGGAAGCCTTCCTGCAGCGCCGTCAGGAGGGGGCGGCGGTCAGATTGGCTGTCCCGAGACCACGGAGGAAGACTATATAGGAGTGGAAACTCCCCCGTCTGCGGCGACCAGAAAAGGTCACAAGCCCGCGGCGCCACTATCATGCTGGCGGCCTGGAAAGAAACTACTGAAATACAACGTCACGGCGTGCCCGCTGAAGCAAACACCCGTGTCGTCTGCTTTGAGCGTGCGCCGGAACCGCCTGCCCGGGCGCTGCATTTTTAAATTTTTTTTTTCATTGTGCTTCTACGAGGCGCTCCATGGCGCCGCCACTGCATGCCACCCCGTCGGCGCATACAATTGTGACTTTATCTGGTCGCCTGCGCTCGCTCGCGCTGACGGGAGTTTCACCTCCTGTACAGGGAGTTTGCACGAAAGCCGGCGGCGCTATGCATTCTGGGTAGTCCGCCATTTTGTCGTCCTTGTTAGCAGCCGACGCACCCAGGCCAGGCAGCAGTGGTTTTGTCCGAGTGCCGTATCGTCTTCTACAGTCATCAAAACTAAGAAGGGGTTGCATATTCCCCGCCCCGGCGTGCTTTGAAGATGTCGGCAGTTTCGTCAGAGACCTACGTGTCGACTCTGTGCCCGAAAGACCGGGCCCGCTACGAGGAGAAAACAAAACAGTGCGGCGTGGACCCATTAACACTACGCGCGGATGACTGCACTGCCGATTTCAACTTGTTGCCGCCCGTCGACATCGCCGATATTCACGAATTTCTTGTTCTGAGAACTAATTTTGTTACTCGGCAGCAGCTTAAGGCTAGAAAAGCTTTGGAAGGGCACAACTTCCTCACAAGTGGATGGGTACGCGAGCCATGCATGAAAATGGTCGTAGCCGACACAGTGACACTCAAAACACAGGTAAAGACATAAAACCTTTTTTTTTTTCGTGAAGTACTAATTCCTTTCGTCGCCGTTGTCATTTGCGCCCAGGTGAACCGCTCGCAAAGTTTGAATAAGCCACCCGTGGACGTGTGGGTCCTCGCAGAAAGTGACGGTCACATTGTGTCGGCTCACTGCACCTGCATGGCCGGCAACGGAGAGGCCTGCTCGCATGTTGCTGCCCTGCTATTTTATGTGGAGTGTGGTGTGCGCGCACGTCAAGAACAATCCTGCACAGACGGCCCCAACGCATGGCTGCCGGCCACCGTCAAGACGATTGGTGTGCGCCCGGTGTCGGAAATGAACCTGTCGTAAAGCGCGGGTGCACAGGTAAAAAACAAACGCGCAGTAAGCCAAGAAATCGCTGTACGCACCTGAAACGAAGTGGAGTGCACAGACATTATACTTGTCTGGATTGGCGTCAGTCTCACTCCTGTTAATACGTGCCAGCCACTCGCGTCGGCATCGATATGAAAGCTGCTTTGCTTTCTCGCACTCGTGCAGGCGTATTTTTGGAATCTTGAAGAACCGGCAGTCGGCCTGTCCTGTCTTCAGTTTCTGCGCTTTGCTTTGGGTTCTGCTGGTGCAGCCCACAACAGCACAGTACACCATAACGCCAGCACTGTTGCACGCACGTACTACGCGAGCGTAAAAACCAACGTGCGCTGCCTGCGTCGGCTGCTACCAAGGACGACAAAATGGCGGACTACCCAGAATGCATAGCGCCGCCGGCTTTCGTGCAAACTCCCTATAGTCTTGCTTCGTGCCCTGGACCCAGTCTTCTCTTTCGTGGGGGGCGTGTTTCGTTACGGCGAGCCCCGCTGCTCCCTTCGAAGGTTGAGTGGGTGCCGCAGTGGTGCACTATAGAGTCCTTTGCCTCGCCGTCAGAACCTCGGTACCGGGAAGCGCCGCCGATAACAATTGCCGCCTCCGGCCAAGATCGTGGTGCGCTCTTGCAGACTTCTCATCCGGGGCCCTTTGCCTTGGGTTAACGTCGAACCCGCGGTGTTTGGTGGCCTGTGCGCACCGTAAAAGTAATAACTTACGTACGCACGTCTCGACATCACGTGGTTTCTTGACGGCCGCCATTTTGGCGTAAAGCGTGCAGCAGCCTCAACGGTGCAGGATCGGACAATCCATTTCAGTTTCAGTAGCCGAAAGAGGGCAGCAACGTCACAAGTAGGGTTAAGATCACGTGAGCACACAAAAACTGCAATTATAATAGTTATTTGTTAACTTGCTTTCATTTCTGCTTCTGGAGCAGCTCTTTAGCGCAAGAGGTGGCTTAAATTACAAAGAAGAAGCAGCCATTATACGGCTTTTGTATGCCTCACGTGAGGCACACAAAAGCTGCAATGATCCCGTCTCATTCTTTCCAAATCGCACTGCCAGCATAACTGTAATGAAATTCGGCCGATCCAAGTGTATCCAACCAAGTGGTTCGCAGAACGAAAATTGTCATTATCCCAGACTATCATAAGAATTAATTTCATCGGAAGGTTACGTCTGTATATATCGGGCGGCGGTCCTTGTGAGCGGATCCCGAGCCTCACTGGAGAGAAACCAAATTTTTGCTTGTGTTTTTTCTTCTTTCAAATGATCCGTTATGCATTAACATAGCGGTTTCAGGCGTGATATTCGCCTGCGACCGCTAAAAAAAAAATTTATAATCGAGTTTCTTCTCGACAATGTTCTGGTTTCAGTTTCATCAATCGACCGATGACTGTGACGTGTTGTTGACCTTCAGGCCACATGAGGCACAAAAAAACAGCAATGTAGCTGCTGACACGTCGTTTGTTGCAATTATGGCTCTTGAAATAGAGTTTTTTTAAGAGTGGCAGTGAATTAAATTGACCACAAGCATTGGTATTGCAGTCTTTCTTGACTCACGTGGTCTAAAGGTCAGCGGCATGTCACAGCCATCGTTGGTATGATGAAATGGAAACCGAAACAGCATGAGAGAAGAAATTTGATTATAAATTTTTGACCGGTCGTAGGCGAATACCACGCGGTGACCCATGTATTCTAATGTCTACTGCATCATTTGAAAGAAGAAAACATACGACTAAAATTAGCTATGTATAGTCCTTCAAGCTGAATCCGACTGCAGGGTGCCTCGATGTGCGCGTGCACCACATTGCCTCCATGCATGGAAAGAACTGAGAACAGCCGTCTGAATTTTTATACTTTGAAGTTCAAAGGGCCTGGTCATACAACAGCTGGCAACTGAAGTATCAATGCTGGATAAGCATGATGGAAAAAAAATATTCCGGCTGTTGCTCCTGAGCACCGCTGGATAAAAAAAAGGTTCTCCCTTGAAGGCGCCGCCGCTCGCTACTGCTATCAGAAAAAAAAACAGCGCGTAAGTAGTGCACCCGCGGTTGAAGAAATTCAATAGACAAAGCCAAACAGTCTATGTTTTAAAACGTGGAACATATGGTTTATGGTTCATGGGGGTTTACCATCCCAAAGCGACTCAGGCTATGAGGGACGCCGTAGTGGAGGGCTCCGGAAATTTCAAACATGTGGAGTTCTTTAACGTGCACCGACATCGCACAGTACACAAGCCTCTAAAATTTCGCTTCCATCGAAATTCCATCGCCGCGGCCGGGATCAAACCCGCATCTTTTGGGCCAGCAGCCGAGCGCCATAACCACTTCAGGTCATAACCACTCAGTCACCGCGGAGGCGCTTGTCTGCTACGGCGTCCACCATATTGATACCCACTCCGTAACAATTAAGCCAACGGGCTCGGCGCAGTTGCACGTGGATTTCATTGCCAAAAGAGGCGTGCCGAGTTGAGCAGATGGGGAGAACACAGAATAAACCATCGGCAGTGTAACAGTTCGTTGACACTCTATAACACTTATTTTCAACGCGGTATTGACGACTAGTTGTTATGGAGTTTTAGGACTGCTAGACAGCCGCAACATGTCATATCCGCTAGGGCCGAACGATGCGCCTGGCGCACCAAGCCCTCTCGAACACTCTCGCAAAGTCGGACAGGAGCTTCCCCGAATTGGTTTCGGGAACCGTTTACGTTGATACTTTCCGACGGCCAACACTGGCAAGGGTACAAGAACTGTAGTCATTTTATCCCTCTGTAGGGCAGCGGAACAGAATTGTCCCACAAGCCTAAAGTTCCGACAAACAGAAAGAACAGTTTAACTACGAAGCGTATTTTTTCATGCTGAATGCCACTAAACTGTCAGACGTACCATTAAACGGGTTTTCATCTCTCGCTAATGGGCCTCGTCAATTGGTAAAAATAATTGGTTTTGGGGGAAAGGAAATGGCGCAGTATCTGTCTTATATATAGTTGGACGCCTGAACCGCACCGTAAGGGAAGGGATAAAGGAGGGAGTGGAAGAAGAAAGGTAGAAATGGGTGCCGGAGTGGAGGGTCCGGAATAATTTCGGCCACCTGGGGATCTTTAACGCGCACTGACATCGCACAACACACGGGCGCCTTAGCGTTTTTCCTCCATAAAAACGCAGCCGCCGCGATCGGGTTCGAACCAGGGAACTCCGGATCAGTAGCCGAGCAAATCGAGGGGGATCAATTTGGCGGGGAAATATTTTTTTTAAAACATTGTAAAGCATTCAAGCCTCTTCCATCAGTCACCTGCCTCCTTGTAGCAATTTTCAAATATAAAGCATGTTTTCTTACACGTTAAAATACAGGTACGAACACATACCACATTTGAGGTATTTTTACGAAGCGACTGGCACAAATACATGCTTATGTGCTACATTTTTAACACAATCAATAATCGAAACGGCTTTAAAGTGATGTCATTCACTTCCAAGGGCCATCACGAGCACAATTTTACTATTTTACACATGTGATACTTGCACAAAGCTTGCGCATTAGAAAGGGTTATTCGAGGTTTCATGCCCACTCTCCGGTGCCTTCGGCACCAGCAGCCACTGATAGCAAAGTGCATGGTGCGCAGACGAAAAACCACTGCTATGTGTCTGCCGTGCGACGCTCCGAGCCGGCCGGCTCAAGCTGCCGCGCTCTGGTGGTCATGAACGGTATCAAGCCATGAGTCGGCAACTTCCTTCGCCCTGCACTGTGGCTAGGCCTCGCTGCTACGTGTGACGTCATCGCAAGGGCTATATCAGCGCTTGCCTTACCGCCCACACCTCTGTCTGAGCGCCGTTCGTGTGGCTGCGGCAGTCGTCCGGTGGCTCTGGTTGTCGGCGGTTGCGAGACTTCACGGTTCTGCGCAGTTTAGCAGCCGGGAACAGGCGACTGTGCGAGCATGGAGCGAATGCCTTTTGCGTGGTGCGGACTAGGTAGTATGGAAAGCGTCGAACGAAGTTCTGGAACTTTCGAAGGACGTGACTGCTGGCCAGGACGACGGAGTGGCGTCGCTTTCACGGTAGCCGCGCGGGACTCTTCGGCTGCAGAGTGAGTTGTCCCTTTTCTCGCCGCAAGAAGCCGTTGTAGCACTCGCTGCAAGGCTGAGAGGTTGGTTCCCTTTTCGAGCGCTCGGCGAAATGTATCCAGCGCTATCATCTTGGTGTTCCAGAAAGGACTGTGGGGTTGAACTGCGCCGAAGGAGGGTTAGAAAGCGAAGGCTTGGAGCGGCGTTTGTCGTGTTTCAGAAGAGTGAATTGCTGTGTGAGTTGGTCCATGTTTTATTCATAATGAACGAGTGAAAAAGGGGTCGCGGGAACAAATTAGGAAGACTCTTAGCCTCGACTTATAGTAGACGCGATATCTCCTTTTCCTTTTTTTGTTTAATAAGGTGCACATCCCCAAGACACTTTACTGTCACACACACCACATCGCCTTCACTTGGTGCCCCTGTATATTACACGCTTTAGCCAACGACCCTTTGTGGCATATGTGCTGCGTGCCCTCCTGGTTCGCAGAGCGTACGGGTTCGAACTCGAATTCCTGCGAATTTCTTTGTTCATTTGAAACTTGTGCTAGTATTTCCGTCACGTTTCTGAGGCCTTCAGGTCAATCCTAGGCCACGACGACGGCTGTTCGACCGAACGCGCTGTATGCGCTATCGCCTAAAAGACGCAGGCATACGCGACCGCCTCTTCTTGGGAATTTTCGTGTGAAGTTTTGTTAACTGCAAGGTACTGCGGTGGTTAACTCTCGCATACTTCATAATAGGCATTACTGCCGTTGGCGTTTGGTTCCGCTCGGTTGGCCACGACATTTCATTCCACTCGTAGGCTGCTGCCGCTCGGTGTTATGAGCGTGTTGATTGTGGTCAGTACTGTAGCGGCCTTGTGTAGATGCGTACGCCTACTCAACTCATCAGTAATACCGGCATTTGAGCTAGTTGGTCAAGCATCGTAGAATAAAAAAAATGGCGAAAAAAGACGAGGGACTTAGAAAGAGCATATAAATATAACACAAGCGGTGACTCGCAACTGAGGGCTTATTCGCCAGTCCTACGCCCCTGACCTGCGCAAATAACAGAGCGGGTGCTTCACGAGGCCTCATACGCAAACTCTTGTTGGCTACTTTGTCGTTAAAATCGCTCGTTTGACCTGTTCGTTTGGTATTTATTACCGCCTGCTATGTGACGGCGTTGGACGTTAGTCCTTGTCAGAGCATCAACTAGAACACACTTTGAATAATCCTTTCGTTATTTTCAATACCGCTTTCGTGTCAGAAGGCGTAAACTCGACCGCTCACTTCGTGAACGCAGTCGCCGCTCGCTGCAGCGTGATGTAAACCAATACAACGCAGCTGGCAGTTATACCTCTGCATGGCTGTACGTAGCAGCCGTCGCACCCCTTCTGAAGGTAGTCGCCGCTGTAGCGCGGCACGCACTGCACTTTTAAGGAACTGTGAAGAGAATTTATTGACGTTAATTGGACGAGATAGGCGTTCCATCCATCGTCACAAGTATTAACGCAACAGCGTTAAGGGCCCCGCGTCGCACAAAAGTCGGCGTTGGCCGTGAAAAAGCCTCCTCCTTGCAATGTACTACACCATTACCCCAGCAGTCACAAGTATTTGAGCTAGCTTCAATAACACAACAGATATTGGCGATTAACGATGATATGATCCTCCTCTCCCCCTTCAACTCGTACACGCAGGACACAGAAAAATAATGAAAACAGTTCGGGGACTGCGCCTCGCCTGGCCCCGCTCATGGATGCATTAACACCCCTCTATTATTCCTATACATACATACATCGTACACTGCCGTTCTCTTTGCGGTTTCAGGTTGTCGAACCCCGTTACCCCAAGCGTTGGTCTTCGCCATCCTGTCTTTCCCTCGCGCTTTTTCTTTCTCGTCTGTCGTTGTCTGCAATAGTGGGTCCGGCTAGCTCGCGCTTGCCCGAGGGGTTCGCGCAGCAACACAGGCAGACGACTTTCGCAGCTACCGGAATTGTGGCCCTGGAGTCGTGGCTGAAGTGCCTCCAACGAATGGCAGCGTGTGGCGTCCTGTCGACGTCGCTTCATTCCTGACGTCTCTCTTGCATGAGTAGTCTTAATATCAATCACTACGAGCACACCAATCCCTCCACGACTTTAAAAAAAAACGTGGTTTTTAAGAACTCGTAATAGATCGAAGGCTCTGTTCCGAGGACTTCATCTAGGTGTGAACGCTCTGTATCATCCTTTATAAGCACTGAAAACATTTACATGCGATTTTGAGTTCATTGAGTGTTCTCTTTAATGGTGTGCCCCGATACCTCATCGGTTAGAGCGCTGCTCCATGGCACTACGGGCACTCTGAAGTGCCCTCACACATACGATGTGGCGCCATCCAGGAAGAGCTTAGTAAAGCACGTATTTATTCTTTTCAAATGCCCACTTTCTCTACAAAGCATCCCGCAATGCAATTTAAGGGTAGCGCACGCCCTTGGAGCGGCAACTTTTTTTGCGTGCAGGTAATTACAGCTTGCGGGTAGGAAGGTTTAAACAATGATTTGGCTCAAAAGCATCTCGGAATGCAACCTAGACGTGAGCACCACCATTAAATGCCATGTTTTTCATATTGTAGGCTATATTCAGTAGATATGCTCAATATTTGAATGCCGATGTACCTGTACCAGTGTTGTTCATCCATGGTTTCCGTGATATGCGCATGCATTCATATTTCGAAGTATTCCGCTGCATGAGCCAGTCAGAGCACCCCTTTTGGATACGGTTGAGGCCGGTTTGTAGCATTTCCTAGTTGGTGTTATTGGTGATGCGTCAATAAATGACGCAGTCGTCCGAAAATACTGATGCATGACGAAATCAAAGGCGGCAACTTCGTTGTTACTGCACAGCAGGGTAAATTGTTGGGACTTGCATCCTATCATAGCAACTTTTGATAATTACAATGCACTTAACCGCTGCGTTATAGAAGTGTCCTCAAACTAGCAAGCTTCTTCAGAATTGTAATTAGGGAATGCTGCTGGTATTTCGAAGCAAAGTTTCCCTCTCCATCCATCCGTGGTGACCGGGACCGGACAGTTCTTAATAAGTTCTTTCGGTTAGTTACTCAAGATGTATATTCTTGCAAATTGCACAAAATCTTGGGTGAAAGACCATATATGACAAAGAGCATTCAGCAGACAGCCGAACCTTTACCCGAAGCGAACCGAAGCCCATCTTTAACACCGTGAATCGCATAGGAAACCATTTGTGAGAAGGCGCAGTGTCTATTTGTTCTGAGATTCATTGTAGCACATTTATTCGTATTTCGAGCCGTAAGGTTGGGTGCAGTAGCCTTCTTATTCGACAGATGGCGACATCCTTGTTGTTGGGCAGATATTTTCCCTGCGGGAAAAGATGAATGGTTGCAGAGACATTAGAAGTGCTTTTGGAACCAGAGCAACTTGTGGACACACCTGCTACTTATTGTGCTGAATCCCACAGTCAACAAGTCTGACGCACCAGATCGCGTCCTTTCTCTTGGGGAAAGGCGCATACCAGGACCACGTGCGCATGGATGGATTGATGGATATGGCTGCACCCTATAATTCAGGCGGTGGTCCAAGCCACCTAGCCATGACTCGTGAAATTATATTGCCTCCTATTACCAGCACAAATGGAATGTATGGGTGTGCCTTTTTTATCATTCGGTGGGTTCAAGCATACCTTACAGACAGACGGCAATATGTAGAAATTAATAAGACCGCTTCAAGTGTTGTTAATGTTCAATCAGGAGTCCGCAAAGGAAGTGTGCTTGGGCCATTGTTGTTTTTAATATATGTTAATGATTTAGTTGCGGTCGTACCTGAAGATGTTTCTGTTAAGTTATTCGCAGACGACTGTGTTGTGTTTAAACAAATTTCATCCGAATATGACCACAGCTCTGTACAAAAAGCAGTTTTTGCCATTGAAGAATGGTGTCTTAAATGGGATATGGAACTTAATAGTGAAACTGTTGTCTTACGTATAACTAGAAAAAAGTCTCCAAGTTTGCTGCCTTACCTTATTCGCGGTAATAGGATTTTGGAAGTTGAGCAATATAAATATTTAGGTGTAACACTTGACAGTAAGTTAAAATGGTCGTCACACATTACTAATATTTCTACAGCCGCATTGAGAAAGCTATGGGTTTTACGAAGAAAGCTAAAAACTGCCCCAGCACACATGAAAAAATTGGCTTACGAAACTTGTGTGCGGTCTTTACTTGAATATGCCTCAGTCGTTTGGGACCCGTACACGAAAAAGGACATAATGGTCCTTGAAAAAGTAAATAGGAAAGCGGTTAGGTTTATATACGGAAAATACAAAAGGGAAGACTCTCCATCGCAGTTAATGATGTCAGATAACATTCCTACACTAGAAGTCCGCCGAAAGATTAATAGATTGGTATTCTTGTTTAATAGTTTAACAGGTAAAAATAAACTGAAGCTTCCGGAGTGCATTAAGCGTCCTCTAGTGAGAAGGACTCAGAACGTTCTTGAACATTCACTTACTCCCCTTTTCGCCAAAACTAACAGTTTTAAATACAGTTTATTCCCTAGAACAGTGCAAGATTGGAATTCGTTACCGGAATCTGTTTTTTCCTCGCAAAATTTTTCTGATGCGTTAAATCGTCTATTTACCTGATAATATTGATTATATGTATGTTTTGTATACGTGTGCTGCTGATATTGTATAAGTTTATTCGTTTGGTTTATTCTTTTGGTATCCGTGCGCTGCTAACATTGTATAAGTTTATTCTTTTGGTTTTATTCTTTTGGTTTCCGTGTGCTGCTAATATTGAATAACTTTATTCTTTTGGTTATGTAACATTATATGTTCACTCCTGCTTGGGCCAAGCAGTGACCTGCAGTATTATGAAATAAATAAATAAATAAAAACAAGAGGCCTAAGACCTTGCAGCGCTCGTTCGGTCTAGCAACAACCTCTGGAATTGTCCTATGCTTGTCTCGCTTGTTGCACATGCGCTCCAATGTCTCGGTGTCGTAATCCCAAGTTGCTGCCACATCTAGAATGTACGTGCAATTGGGCAGCTCCAGAACAATATCGGGCTTGAGCACAGTCCCCGCACGGTCTGTGATTGGGTCTTCAGTTGACACCTGGGCACCGCGATGAATTTCTCAATCTTTCATCTTTAAGCAGCGCGAAACACCGGACAAGAGGAAGAAACGCGAGACGACACGAGCGCTATTCTAACAACTGAACTTTTATTTTAGAAGGATTAGTTATATAGGCACCAAAAACAAGAACCGAAAAATCACAAAAGTTCAGAACAAAATCGCGATAGTCCGTAAAATCGTACGTGCACGCAGCGGGAGTTTAATCGCCTCGTTTTTACAAAGCACACCAGCAATCGTAAAGGGACACTGAGGAGAACCCTATCAAAATTTTTTTGTTGGCAATATCTGATAGTTCGGCAATTCATGGCTTTGTTGACGCTTGTTCGGTAGCGAAAGATGCATTTATTTCAAAGAAATTTGGATTCGAAGTTGAAAAATTTTTCCCGCCGCTCTGATTCAAACTCGAGAACTCTTATGACGACACGAAGAACTCTTATGACGACACAGAACGGAGTGACGTGAAACGCGACGTAAACGGAGACTCCGTGATTTCTGACGGGTAGCGGTGCGGTGCGCAACCTTCCTTTGCAAGCCTCAGAGATTCGTGACATCCATGACGTAAGGAAAATTCCTCCATGGTGGCGCCTCTTGTCATAGGAAGTCATCACGCTTGTACTTGCGAGATTGGCCTGTGGCGGCGATACCTGTATTTTGGTTCTTGCTATTTTCTACATTACAAGAGCTTTGTTTTCAGGAAGAGTGGCGTTTTTGTGATCAGAAGCTGGTATTCTATGGATACAAGCCAACTTCAATTTCTCCTCAATGTCCCTTTAACACATAACATGCACATGCTATCAACCTGTCGCCACACATTCCCCGAGAGCGTGAATCTTTTTCCACGAGATTGATAGAAGGCGAAGCGACACAAGTTTCAGACTCCTGCCTTATCAGAAACTCCTCAACTAACTCCCTGCAGGTCCGGTCTGGGTGACTAAACAAGATATTTGTTCTGTCCAAATGGGGGAAACAATCTTTTCATTTCCGGCAGTGCACACCAAGGTTCGACGAAACTGCCCCTTTTACTGATCTTCGATGTTCAAACAGCCTCTCGTTTATACAGCAGCCTGTCTGGCCGATATACGCCTTGCCGCAGGAAAGCGGGATAGAATAAAACACTCCAGTGTCGCAATCGACGAGCGGTTTTTTATGTGTAACTGTGCATCTGTCCCTCCCTCGGTCATCCGGGCCCTCAAGCTTCATTCTTACTGCACTGCAGACTCTGCTCAGCTTATTCTTAGCTGTGAAAACTACTTTTACCCCTTATCTTGCCCCTACCTTCTTCAACCGGTGTGACAATACATGTAGGTACGGAATCCCGACTATTCTTGTTAGCGAGCCGTCTTTTTCTTTTTCTTTTGCGAGACTATTACCCCTAGTCAATATCCTTTCCGATATTTGAGCCAGAGCCACATCTGGAAAACCAGCGTCCCTAAGTCTCTGAACCTGGCCCTCGAAGCTAGTCTCAACCCTGTGGGAGCACGATTTACGCAATGAACCCTTGAGACACGAAGTCGCTATCCCCGCCTTGACTAATTTTGAGTGCTCTGAATTGTAACTTAGGAGCGGCTTCGCTGTTCTGGGGCTATATGCCGAATAGAACCCGTCTGGAAATTCAAACGTGAAACCCAGACCGGCTCCTCTTTTTGAAAATCTTAATGACATTGGTAACACCCCTGTGGGACACATGGTCCAGATCCAGAAACACTAAAATATCATCTACATAGCGAAACACTTTCACAGCTAAGTCCTTAAGACCTTCTTCCAGTCTCATGTCCATCCTGCTGAGGAAAATGTCACTCAACACCGGGGCGACTCGAGACTCAATACACACACCAGACCATTGGACGAAACCTTCACCCCATCCAACGAAGGTCGAACGTAAGTAAAAGGACAAAAGTTCAAGACAACTTTCCACGGAAGTGCCACAGTTCGCAATGAAGCCCGTTTCGTCGTTATCGTTGACAATGCAGTCCTTGACGTTCTTCAACAGCTGAGCGTGGGGTAGGGAGTAAAATAGATCCTCCACATCCATGCTAAAGGCATGTTTCTTGACCTCCATCCTCGACAAAAAAATCTACTACCTCAGTACAGTTTTTCACCAGACAAGGACCGGACAGCTTAAGGCAGCCTAAATTACGCTGCAAATAGCCTGAAACAGCATGCTGCCAAGTGTCACGTTCCGATACTACTGCCCGAAAAGGGGCATCGGGTTTGTGGGTCTTGGCCGTAAAAAAGATGTCCAACACCGTACCTTTTGTATTGTTGACGGTGGAATATAGTCCATCCAGGCTCATTCCTTGTAACATACTCAAGGCTTGCTTCTTGACGGCTGCAGGCCTCAACTCCACTTGTATGAAATCCTTTTTCACAGCTACCTCTGCCTTCTTGGTGAACGCATCTTCTGGTTCGAGAACAAAGAATCCCTCTTTATCCGAAAGGAGAGGCCTCAAGCCTTCAGCTGCCAAGTGGTTGATCAAGTGGTAGTTGCAGACGACTTCTGAGCACTCACTGACACACCTGTTTGTCTCCTTCGGGTACGCCCTGAGACACCGTCCGCGCGAGCGCGCCTTCTCGACAGGTCGTAGGGCTGGCTCAAAGCTAAACTTGGGACCAAGCTCTAAAGTGCGTCGGTGATGATCTTCAATCTACCCATTGCCAAGAAGACAAACCCTTCCTCTCGTTGCTGAAGCTTTCTTCCTGTACGTGCACGCAGCGGGAGGTTAATCGCCTCATTTTAACAAAGCACACCAGCAATCTTAAAACATGACATGCGCCCAGCTATCAGCCTGTCGCCACACATTCCCCGAGAGCGTGAATCTTTTTCCACAAGATTGAATCTTGTGTCGCTTCGCCTTCTATCAATCTTGTGGAAAAAGATTCACGCTCTCGGGGAATGTGTGGCGACAGGCTGATAGCTGGGCGCATGTCATGTTTTAAGATTGCTGGTGTGCTTTGTTAAAATGAGGCGATTAACCTCCCGCTGCGTGCACGTACGGTTTTACGGACTTTGGCGATTTTATGTTCTGGGTTTTTGTTTTTTCGGTTCTTGTTTTTGGTGCCTATATAACTGACCCTTCTAAAATAAAAGTTCAGTTGTTAGAATAGCGCTCGTGTCATCTCGTATTTATTCCTCTTGTCCGGTGTTTCACGCTGCTTAAAGGTGAATACATTCCAACTCTTCCAGTTTTCTGTTCTCTTTAACCACATGAATTTCTCGGAGTTTATAGGGAATGGCATGCCAGATGAAGTTGTGACGAGCAATTTTGAGGAGATGGACAGAAATTCATTTGCCGACAATGTGGGCTGCAGTTTCCGGTGGGAACTTGCAGCGTCTGCACAACCTGGTTGATGGATCCGATGATAAGGATCTAATTGTGTAAAGATTTGCCCTCAGTCTTGATGCTTTTATCTTGTCCCAGTCCGTTAGGAGTTTTGAACCCCGCTTGAGCCACTTTTTTTCCAAGTGGCTCTCTCCTAAAAGAACCCAAGTTCTTATGAATGTAGCGGTCCTGCCAATCTTTTAGTGTAGACCGTCTAGAGGTCTTCAGGGCCTTGTTCACATCTGCACTATCGGCAACACTGTGTGGGACGTCTAGGTGTTCGTATAGATAGTCTCCTTCGTCCCTTAGGCACTCCTCCACAACGGAGTCTACCTGTTCCGACCCTAACTGCTGCAACCTGTCAAAAGCTTTTAGCTGTACCTCTGGTCCTAATCGGGTGAGGTGTAACACGCCCCCCCCCCCCCCCCTGGTTATATGGAAGATGAAGGATGATGTTCGGATAAGACAGTGGCAAGTACAGCAGCCTTTTGACCTCGTTACGGGTATGGCGATTCAGATATGCCCCGCAGGCCTTGGATATGTCCCGCAGGCATCGTAACGCCACTCGAAATACTGAGTCTTAGCTGGATTCAGCGTAAGCCCCAGCTTAGGGAAGTACCTAACTGGAACATCCCAGTTTCTCCGTAGCTCGGCGAGGCTGCTGGCGACAAGTACGAAGTCGTCAGCATAGGCTAATGCAGCCATGTTAGCGCCCTTGATGTGGAGCCCCAGACCGGATCCGGTCAGCTCATGCAGCAGCGAATCGAGCGCCAGATTGAATAGGAACGGCGACAAAGGGTCCCGTGCTTGCTGCCCCGTTGCATGAACACACGGATCTCGTCCGTTACACCCGCGTATGACAATGTGGTCCTCTGCATTGAATACATGTCTCTTACAACCTCAAGGTATGTCGGGCACACACCCCCCTCCTGCAGGGCTGAAAATAGCGCATGGTGACTTCCGCTGTCAAATGCTTCGCGGAGATCAAGTGAGGCAGCATAAAAGTCTTTTTTGTTTGTCTTTCTCTGTTTCATAAGACCCTGTAGTAGGAGCAGGTTGGACTGCGCGGAGCGGTCATCAGAAAACCCGCTCTGCAGAGGATGAAATCGACATGAAGTGAAACAGCCCAATAAAAGCCTAGAAAAAAAGTCGAACCCAGACGGAGCTAATTGTTATGGCCTCAAATCTGCCGCCGAAGCTGGAATGTCATGCTTTGGTATAGAAACTGTTTTGGACTTGCGCAGGTCCTCGGGTAGACAATGTACTGAAAGGAAGTTATTCATGAATGCAGTGATGACGTCAATGAGGATTTTACCTAGCTGCGCCACCGTAAGGCCGTCTGGTCCGGGGCAGTATTTTCACGTATTTCTTGGTAGCAGGAAAGCAGCTCACCAGATGTAAAGAGTGGGGCCACTCTTGGCAACACTCCCGGTTGTATCCCTACCCATGTGACCTCCGGAGATTAATTCTGCAATAGGGGCTCATATTGTTCGTGAATCTCAGCTGAAGAGATTTTTCCGGCCATCAACATGGCTCCTGCTGAGCTCGTCCAGTAAGATTTTTGGGCCCTTACTAAATAGTTGTTGATGGTAGTTGTAAAGCCGGCGGTGGAAACTTTTAGCCTACTCATTTGGACGCCGGACAACCGGCTCTACCTTCTTCTTCAGCGCTGTATAGCCCTTGAGGCTTATTTTAAAACGATCATATAAGATGGAAAAATCGGAGGCAGCAAGATGACCGGAGCAAAGATTGGTGGCTAAACCTGTTTCGTGGAGATTGTATCGAGCCAAGCAGTCTGACCTCCACAAAATCTAGGAAAGGAGGGTCAGCGGCGGATTCCTCACCACCTCTCGGTGGCGAAGGAGAGGGAGGGGTGATGGTTGGGGGTTGGGGTGCAGAGAGGCCGTTGGAAGCCGGGCCGCCACAGAGGGGCGCACCCCTGAACGACGACGATGCTCCCTCACGGCCTGAAGCCCATGTTTATACTTGTCTGTCTTCCTTAAGCCACGAATGGCGTCTGCTGGTCTAATCTGGTAGAGAGCTGCAAAGCGATATTATGGAAATGTTTTCCAGGGGGCAAGTCCAGCTCCAGGGCAATTATTATGCCAACCTCCGCGTCGGTCCACCTAGCGTACGAGGCCGCATGAAACCTGGATGGCACGAGCCCCTCTCCATCAATGGACTCCTTGATCGTTTAGATACGGGCGCCGTGGTAGCTACCCGCCCACCGGACCAACTACCACAGTCTACCATCCCCCGCACAGGACAGCAGTGGGGGGTGCCTTTCTCAGGTGGGGGCTGGTTTCAGACGTCCTTTGATCCAAGTACTGGGTGCACTTTTCAGGGCGACCCGTACTGGTTGATGGCGAGTTGTCATCCGCCTCCATCCAGGGGCTGTCGGGAATGCTATAAAATGACTCGTCTGGAGAAGACTGAGTGGTGCTCCTAATGTTAACAGACTGTGGAGACGTGCTAGCGACGTCTACATCATCAGGCAGTCGGAATGACGGGGAAGGCGATGACTCCTGGCTCCCCTGTGTCTCTGGCAAAAATAAAGGTTTAGGAACCGCTGTCTGGGGATCTCCAAACGCACCTCGGGCAGATGGGCTTGAAGGGAATGAGGCGTTGCCACGCCTGCCCCGTGGTGTGCTGCGAAAGGCTAGTGGGGCAACATGCCTAACCACCGGTGCCATGGCATTAGAAGGTTCAGGGGCAATACCGGGGGTTGCAGAGGCCTCAGCCACAACGGTGTCACGGTCAATGTCATCTACACTCCTATGGTGGGGCGGTGACACCTCGCCCAAAATAAAACTTGGAATAGTGGGCCTGTTGGGTTTGACAATTGCTTTGCCGTGCATGTTGGTGCCTACTGAAGGGCTACTTGTGGTAGGCTGAGGTAATTGCCAAGAACTGAACGAAAATAAAGACGCCCCAGAGGAGGCAGTACTGGCCTCCACGGGAGATATGCCAAAGGCCACCGACGGGTCTGGTTCCTCGCCCGGTAAGACCTGCGTTCCCATGCCATCAAGGCTGGGTGCGGACTCAGATTGCAGTCGGGAAATCCCCAGAGGTAACCGAGCTGTCAGAGGAAGACAATAGCTGCTGGCAGAACTCGATCGCAATCTCTTTCGGAATGCCCGACCGGGTGGAGGCGCGAAATGCGGCAGCCCGTGCGGAGCGGGAGGGCAGCACCGCGCCCGTGAGAACCTCTTGAGCAATGCACTCGTACCTCCAGGTTCCAAATTCCTCAGCAATACTCTCTGGCGTTTTGTTAGGGAGATACTGACTTAAAATTTTTGGACCGACAGGCCTGTCTAATTTCACCTGTGGGCCAATTAGTTGCCGCAGGTCTCCACCAGTCCAGGAAAAAGCAGGAGCAGAAGAAATCCCTTCGCGGCCGCCAGAAGGGCTAGCACCCGACCGACCCCCCTTGGCCACCACCACCGAAAGAACCACAAATAAGAGACACCTACAAAGCGGTGTGTAGGGTTTCTGATATCTTGCACCTTGCATAGTGCGATGATGCCGACTTCAATTAGTCATACGAAGCAGAAACACATCGCCTGCGTACCCACCTGACTGGCGTGTTGACCTGCAGGTAGTGATCCTGTAGGCGTTGTCGACTGCAATAAATGTGCTTGCAAGGGATGCATCTAACAGCGCAGGGAGGTTAGAGGAGGCTTATTACACCAGGCCTGTGAAGGGGCCCCTGCGCGACTCCCTACCGCGAGTATGGCCCGAAACAGGAGAGGACCCAATCGCCTCGTCTGCACTAGATGTAGGACGATTACTGAGCGTGGAAGGAACGGATAAGTCTCTGTGCCCTGAAATGGCACAAGCGGGGGCCTACTCGACTGCCTTGCCTTGAGGATGTCGCAGCTTGCTTGGCGCGCTGGATGAAATGTGGTGCCAGGCTCGGTGCCTGTGGATGGTTCTTGGGACAGTGATGTCATTTCCACATCACGTATAGCTCGTGACTCGAACGGTAGTGCTTTGACGCAGAATAAATCGGGCCCTCAAAGCCACATATGTGGAAGATATGGGGCTTGTTAGGATAAGTTAGTTGCAAGACGTTGATAGCCATTGAAAAAGGAGATCCCGCCCCGCAAAGACACCGGAAGGACCGCCACCACCGGTAGCGAAAAGTAAACAAAAACTATTAGTATCGCCATGTCTACTGCAAAGAAATATGGAACACCGAGTAGGGTACAGACTCCGCGCACTGCCACGGGGAAAAAGGAAAATAAAAACTGCACCTCACCTCTAGGCTGCCTCGCGACTATCGCAAGGGCGACAGGGTGACGTGGTGCGCTAGAGGTCATGAATACGCCTGCAGAGACTGGCATAAAAGGTGGCCCGACAGGCGAGCGCGACGCATTTGTAGGCTGCTGTTCGAAGAAATATAGCTCGGTTATCGTGGAGCGGCATGAGATGAACGAGAACAGCAATAATGTACGAGATGCAGGCTTTGAGCTGATCAGGACTATAAGGAAGCCATAGGTCCGCGCTGAATTGCACAAGGAATGAAACGAACCGATTCAAGGCAGTGACCCTTGGGGTCACGAAGATCAAAGATTTCCCGTTGACTTTGAAACCGAGCAAGAACGCAGGGTTCGTACTCTAGCGGAGAAGCATGTGTAGGAGACCTGAGATATATCTTTTACGTGCCCCACCCCTCCAAAAAAATCCCTTCCAACCCCAGAATGGCCCTCCAGACGAAGATTGTCAGGAGAGCTACCAAGCAGTACCTCTTTATTTACTCGCGAAGCTAAATACGGATAACCTATGTTTGCACGAGAGGCTGAATAACTATCTAACATACTAAGAATTGGTAACATAAATGCTAAATCGAAGCACTCGCAAGATTTAGGGGGCAGTGGCCGACCAAACCCTCATGGTGTCCTTTGAATGAACGCAGACAACACTGAAATATCCTGAGGACATAGTGAGGATGTTTTCTGGGGGATATTCTTTAACCTCTAGACGTCCTCAAATTGTACTAAAAAGGTCCTCATGCCCGGCCTCAGGACATCCTCAAAAGAACAATTTCTGTTTTGAGTACATTCTGACGGGGTTATAACTCATCAAGCTGCATAAAAAAAGCGAAACATTTGTGCGAATAATTTATTCGTTAAATTCCTCAGCTGCTTGCTGCCATTTGTTGTCATCTCGGTACGCCGCACGAGCCTCTTTACTGCTCTTCTGAGCTGCAGATGTATTCTGTGGTGCGTACAGAAATAGAGGTGGAAAATCAGCAGTTGAATATTTGCAGTTCAGTTCAGACTCATTTTTTTACTCTTAGTGCAACAACGAGAGGCAAATATTACTTCCAGTATCTGAACTTGCAACTTGCAGTGCAACACATTCTTCTGCATGAGCAAACGCCATAAAAATTATCGCTGCAACAGGTATTCATGGGCTCATATGAGAATAAAATCACCATGGCACTGAAGCAAAGTGGCAGGTTCATTTTCTTGACCTCAGGCCCTTGACATGGAGCAATAAGGGGCCCAGACTCATGTCGTCCAGTGAGCAGTGGAAAGTTTGGAGTGTGCTCAGCCTCCTTCAGTACAGCTCCTTGCTCTGATAGTCGGTTAGAGAGCTGCTCAAGTGGTCGCTCTCGTTTTCGGAGCAGCCTTTTCAGAGTAGACATGTGGTTCTCAAATGAGAACGCACTCCATGAATCCAATGGCCCCAGGTGCTCAACATCGGATGTCAGATGGCATAGTCCATGCCCACTGTGCGAGGCATGATCCTTGCCATATATCTTTGTAAAGCCTTTAACAAAATGGTTCAGAAGCTCCCCTGCATACTGCACTTCACTTCTCGTGCCATTAGTCATTAAAACAATCGTAATAGCAACATGCAAAGCTAGAAAATTTTCGTACATCTGTGCCGGATGAAGCGATGACAGGAGCACGGGTCCCCCATACAGCAAGAAGAAACGAAACTCTGGCCTTCCAGCGATCCAAATCTGTGAGGTTACGCGGCTTTCTATTAAATTCACAAGGAACAAACTGTGCGCCCTTGACATTTCTCTCTGCGAGTTCATTGCGGACTTTGGTGCCAAGCCTTATAGCTTTCGGGCCACGGAACCACAATAGAAGCAATTTGTGCACCACGCCTAGGCAAACGAGGTGCATATAATCTAGCGGGACATCATTCACAATGTCTATTGGCAGCTGCTCTACAATACTGCTTCCAGTATGATACTGCTCCTGCGACCTCTGCCTAAAACTGCAGTCGGTTCTCAACTCGCTGCTAATGTTTGGAAAACACTCTTCATTCAATGTACTCGCCCTTAGCAGTGCAATTGCTGCATCTGTAATAGCCCATGTGGTTTTTGACAGACAAAAGAAACGCCTTTGCAGGCGAATCACACACTATGGTTATTAGCTTTACAGTTATTGCGAAAGCTTCAACAGCAATTCCTGTAGCTAAAAGAACGTTTTGCTCTTCAACACAGCTGTATAGAAACTCATTTGTCATTTGCATCTCTCGGTTTGCTGTCCCCGAAGAAAACACTCTTCACAAATGTTGCCGTATACTTGAGGTTGTTTATGCGGCCGAGAATTGTCCAAAACTGGCCTCTAGAACTTTTCGGTACTGGAAGGCCATTAATATGAAAAGTCAAATTCGGTGCCGGCGGCAGGTCTCGACACTCTCCCAGGATTTTCCGTATTCCTGCTTCTACACCGAAGTGGCGGTACTGGCCTCCTGAAATATCGGAAAGGTCATTCGATTTTTTTCAGTGTGTGTAGCAGCGCTCTCGCCGATGATGGGAGAGAAGAAAAACACTTGTGGCTGCGAAGCACTGCAGGCACGGCACAGTGCCGCAAAAGGCGAAACTCATGGCAGATACTGTTAGAGGCTCGAAATACCCTTACGCAGTGCACGCCGCATGGCTTCGAGATAGCTCCGTGATCGGGGAATAATAATAATAATAATTGGTTTTTTGGGGAAAGGAAATGGCGCAGTATCTGTCTCATATATCGTTGGAAACCTGAACCGCGCCGTAAGGGAAGGGATAAGAGAGGGAGTGAAAGAAGAAAGGAAGAATTAGGTGGCGTAGTGGAGGGCCCCGGAACAATTTCGACCACCTGGGGATCTTTAACATGCACTGACATCGCACAGCACACGGGTGCCTTAGCGCACAGCACACGGGTGCCTTAGCGTTTTTCCTCCATAAAAACGCAGCCATCGCGGTCGGGTTCGAACCCGGGAACTCCGGATCAGTAGTCGAGCGCCCTAACCACTGAGCCACCGCGGCGGGTAATCCGGGAGTGAGTAGGTTAGCAATTTACATCTGTTTGGGTGAGGGGTTCTCGCCCCTAGCCTGGCGCCAAAAGTACAATATAGTGCTCTAGAAATGCACAACTTCCATGCATTTTTCACCCGCATTTAGCCTTAATTTTGTTTTGTTTTTTTCCTTGGGGTTTCCTAAGAAAGGAAAAAACAAAACAAAATTAAGGCTAAATGCGGGTGAAAAATGCATGGAAGTTGTGCATTTCTAGACCACTACATTGTACTTTTGGCGCCAGGCTAGGGGCGAGAGCCCCTCACCCAAACATGTAAATTGCTAACCTACTCACTCCCGGTCGGCGGTTTACGCTGGAACAAGTGGAAAAAAGATAACAGACCCCCGGACTAAATATACAGGGTAGGTTGGAATTCTATATATCTCTGTGCACAGCTATGCGGTGCTCCAGACGACACTGGCGGCCGTAGCCGGAGGCAGTCTGTTTAGGTCCAGAATTTCGATCAAAAAAGAAAACAAATGTTTTCCCTTTTCCTCCCCCTTCAATCAACGAGCTCTAATAAAGCCTTACCTGTTGCGTCGATACTTGTAGATATTGTGCACTGCAAAAGTAGGGCACAATCCAGCAACAAACACAGGCATAGAGCGCAGGCTACCGAAACCAGCCCCTTAGCTAATAGCCTCAGGGGAGAAAAACAGCCTCAAAAGAGCAGCCAGCACAAAAGTGTACATCAGGAACACAAGATAGATAATTCCTCCCCCCCCCCCCCCCCCTCGCTAGAAAAAGAAAGCTGTGTACGTGACTGCACGGCCTGCGCAAAGAAAGAAAAAATTAAATAAATGAAGATTAAATTGCGAACAGATCCCAACATAGGCGTAATAGCTCACTTTTGATCAATTTACGAATTCGATCGAAGAGCACAAGGTCATTCATTACTCCCACACAACCTGCATCATGGAAGTTTAACCAACTATGCACCTGTTCAGCTAAAGAGGGGCTGTGCAACGCCACTCGCTGGTTAAGGAGAGAATAGCATAAAAAATCCCTTATATGCCAGGGAAATGTGCTACAGAGGATATAGATAGTTTAACCTCGCATCACGGATGCTTGTAACGGTGGTCCAGCGGTCCGGAGGGGATCCGGGGCGCGGAGATCCAAAAAGGCCTAGGCTCTCATGAACACAGCTATGGCCAAGGAAACTCTCTAACAGCAGCACTCCCAGCCGAATGAGCGGTCTCAGTCTCATAGCGCAAGAAGTATCCACAAGAGTCAGTTATTCCCGCCGTTTACCCGCGCTTTTTTGAATTTCTTCACGTTGACATTCAGAGCAATGGGCAGAAATCTCATTGCGTCAGCACGAATGCTGCCCCTCTCAATGCTTTGTTTTAATTAGACCGTCGGATTCCCCCGGTCGGGGTGTTGTTCGTTGGCACATTGTTGATGGCGCCTTTGCACGAGTCGTCGGGGGCGTTGACGTAGGCGGTCATAGCGAAGGTCTTGTTGCCCAAGGTAAGCCAGGTAATCTGGCCGAGCCGGTCTGCCAGTGGAGCAGAGGGAGTGATGATGACAGCAGTGTTTCCTTACAAAAATGGTGTCTAGACTTCTTATAGACTGTTTCCTTGCTATATTTATTTTTGTCTATTCATAGTCTGTACACTGTCTATAGAAAGAAAGATTAAATACAAAGCTGAAAATGAAGAACATGCACACACAAGAATATATACTTACGAATAAGGTGATATTTACATGCCTGAGAAGGTTGGAATGCTGCCCTCTACGAGGGCATCCGCATGCTGTTGAGGTGCTCGGTTAGCATCTAGCGGGCGTCACCGACCATTGTGCATCTGTATGCGCGCCGCCGCGGTGGCTGAGTGGTTATGGCACTCGGCTGCTGGCCCGAAAGACGCGGGTTCGATCCCGACCGCGGCGGTCAAATTTCGATAGAGGTGAAATTCTAGAGGCCCGTGTACTGTGCAATGTCAGTGCACGCTAAAGAACCCCAGGTGGTCGAAATTTCCGGAGCCCTTCACTACGGCGTCTCGCATAGCATGAGTCGCTTTCTGACGTTCAACCCCCATAAAGCCATAAACGCAAACCGTTTGACCTTGACCTCCGGTCAAGTGGGAAAGCGTTTGGCGGCATCACATGCGCAGGTTATGAAAGTGGGTTCTGCATAAAACGACGGTACACTTTGGTGCGTTCAGCGGAACTCTACGTGTGATCGATGCGGCGCCTGCAGTGGAGACCGACGCCCGAACCACGCCCGTAAGGGAAGGAAAATGAAATTAAGTTGATTTTAAGTAAAGAAACCACCCCCCCCCCCAAAAAAAAAACTTATTTTTCGGTTTGGCTTTGTGAAATTATCTGCAGGGTTTGCGCGTTGTTTTAATCCGTATTTCATTCCATATCTCCGCATACAACGAGCAATAATTCCTTTGTGAATATCGGCGAAACTATATTAAACGTATAACTGCATTGTGTGAGCATCTTCAGTGTCGTTTCGAGGAATGCAAGATATAAAGCAAGTAACTGTATGTCAGCATAGCTATGTATGGAAACCGCCAGTCACTCGACCACAAACGTAGCCAGGGTGATGCACCTTTTCGCTTTCGACCAGGATTAACCAGAGCTAAAGCACCAGAATTTTTTTTACAGGGCGACCAACGTAGTTTTGATGGAGTGCTGTAAATTTGACAAACTGCGAATAGTTAAAAAAAAACTCCGCGAAAAACCTGCGGGTAGACTTCTAGGGGCAGTGCGTACTTAATCACGGTTTCCGACAAATGCATTCAGAACGACGGCGGGACAGTCATGCAGCAAAACGTGGCATCCCTATTCATTGCTTCCTTAGCTGCCAGTGCAACGCAAAGGTCGCTGATGATCTCGTCGCGTGTCCCAGCCTGAGACCATCGAATATGCGTCCAAAAGCTCCCTAGTGGGTACGCTGTTTCAACGTCGCTGTACCCAAGTCCTATCAGAAAATACCTTGCGCCTCAGCACACTGCATGGAAAACACTTCGAGCCATCTAGCACCCTGCAAAGCACATTTTGTGGCGTTCTAAAAGATACCATCGAGTATGGTTTGACACTGTGTACCGCAGAAAGACGTGTAATTTACGACAAAGAGGAGAATGAATACCTGAAAGACCAGTTCTTGAGGCAATGCGAAACGCCTTTTACTTTAGGAATACTTCTTGTTGGGCTAGTTGGTTTGATTTCATGATTGCACGACTCGGCGCACAGAAACGAAGCTCAAGGACGACAGTACAGAGCTTTGAACTGGGTTCAAGAATATTATCCACATTTTATTTAGCTTGTCTCATGTCGGGTGACTTTACACATTCTAAACAGTGCTTTATTAACCTCGTTGGCACTAGAACGTCCTAGCGAAAACTTGCCGCTGCAGATACGACTTGCCTAAAACATCACAGTTGCACTCGGTGAAATGAGTTACGTCTGCTGTGTCGGTGCTGAGGGTTTTCTTTTGAATATCCTCTTGAATATTCTTTTCAGCTTCACTACGCTAGCTTTTCGAGCCGTCAGCGGGGCCGTAAGTTCGACATTGCATGTAGCGCCATTTCACATTACACAATTTCCTTTGCAAAAAAATTCTTTTCCAATTTGACTTTCTGGATTGGATTGGAGCAAACATTGTTTGTGCAGTATGGCTATCTATCGAAACCGCCAGTCGCTGACCACAAAGGTGGCTAGGGAGATGCAGCTTTTCGCTTTCGATGAGGGTTAACCAGAGTTTGGCGTTCGTGCTCACGGTTCAGTGCTGATGAAGCGTTGCATGGGTCCAGTCAGTGGCATCCAGGTGGCTGGCTTCGGGGTGGCGTTCGAAGTGCTCGGACTGGCCTCGCTAACGGCTTCGTTGGCGGCGTCGTACTAGCTCCCAGTCAAAGTGCCCGTGGAGGGAATGCCGGTGATGCTGGCGTTGTGGGCACCACCCGGATGTGTGGCCATAGTGGTGGAGGCGCCCCTAGCCGTAGCAGGTGATTGCGTCAGCCGTCGACACCCCAGAACGGGCTGTCAGGAACGGCAGGAAGTCCACGGTGCACCGCCGTAGAACTCGAGATCGCCGGAGTAGTAGCAGGAGTTGCTCTTCCATCCGAGTTGTTCCTGACCCGCCTGAACCAGCGCTTCTCTGTTCGTCGCAAATGGAGATTATAGCATTCCGAAAGGCTTTTGGGGATGGGGGCACAATGGCATCGTCATCATCAGCGATGAATACATCATCGTTAGATGGGAGTGCTGTGCAGTTTGCAATGACGTCTGGCGTTTCCTCAATGATAGGAGTCAGCTCCATTGCCATTGCCTCTTCTTGCACGTCGTCAGGTGACGATGTCGAGGGGATATCTACTGTTGCCGGAACTCCTCATTACTGCCCAGTCGGCCACGAGCCGTCTTGTCGGGTATATCGCGTTGGCTTTGCAGTAGTTTTTCGTACAACTGATAATAGTTGTCAATGGACCCCTGCGTTGACGCTGGCTCGTTGACTGCATTGTGTTGGCTTTGCCATAGCTTGTCAAGCAAGGGATATTGCAGGCCATTGTTTCTGGCATAACAACATGGAATGTGCCCGAGAGTGATGTTACATATTTTTTGATTCAGACCGCCGGCAGTTGCCAAAGCTTCTTAGACCTGAAAAGTTACGTATTCCTGTAGGCATATTTTCAGGTCACCGTTGATAGGCCGAGGGAGAGTCCGGCCGCACAATTTCATTTTCGGAGCATCGCTGTCATGCAGCTTGCGGCGGCGGCGACTACCGGCCGCGCATATCAGACACCCAGCGAAGCGTGTAGCTGCACACCGTTTAGAACAATGAAAAATTTGATGAAGGACCAGTGACAAGGCAATCAAAGGCATCTTGCCCCTTCACAGCCAATGCGCACTTCCTTCTGTCAGCACTGCATTTCCGTTCTTCCGGCGAGTACAAACTCCCCGCTTCCGCTAGGTCGCGGAGGATCCCAAACCTCCAGGTTGTATCATACGCTTTTTCCATATCGAAGAAAAAAGCAAGACAGTGCTGTTTGTGTACAAAAGCTTCTTATTGTGTTTTCGAGGCCAACTAAATGGTCTGTCGTTGAGCATCCTTTTTTATAACCGCATTGACGGACATCGAGAAGTTCTCGGGTTTCAAGGACAAATGGCAATCTTATATTACGGACACTCCAAAAAGATTCCGCGAGACAGCTTTTGAGGGCTGTCGTCCTATAGCTACAAGGGAAAGTTGGTGGTTTTCCAGGTTTCTGGAAAGGCACTATCACTGCTGTTTTCTATGCTTTAGACATCTTTCTTTCTATGAATATTTTGTTAAAGAAATTCAAGAGTGCCCCTATGGCAGGCTGAGAAAGATGTGCACGCATTTCGCAGTGTATCTGATCGGGTCTTGGTGCAGTTTTTTCCGGCAGACGGTACTCTGTTTATTTCTTGGAGAGTAATTAAATTGTTGTATTCTTCATTTCCCCCTCCACTTGTTGGAAGTATGTTTTTCGGCAATACTTTTGTATTTCAGGAATGACTGCGTATAGTGAGATGGAACTACAAACTGCAGCGAAGTCCTCCCTCGAAACGTCTGCCTGTTCCCCTAAGCTTGTTTGTATACCAGGTGTTGTTAGAAGAGGAATTGTGAACGGTGAGAAGTTGCCATTTAATTTTCGAACCTACTCCCGCATTTTTGTTATGTAATTTGACGGGTTATAGATGGAAAATAACTCTTCCAAGACGCTTTCTCGGCACTGCGGCGGACGTACCGAGCTCTGCCACTTGCCTTTTTTGAAACGTACGAGGTTCTCATGTGTAGGGTACCTGCGACATTTACCCCATGCTGTTTTTTTTTTGCTTACTTGTATTTTTTTGTCCACCACACTTTGTGTTTTTGCCGCACCTCTAATGAAGACTTGGGAATAGCTTATAGTGCGGCAGTAATTATACAACTCGTGAACATTTCTTTTATCTCATCGATGCTGAGGTTTTATAAAACTATATCTTCTGAGTTGGCTTGTGCTCTAAAAATTTCGCTGTCTACTAAATGCAGCTTCCAACGTCGCGGTTTAGTTGGGATGATTTCTGGTGCAGATGTCAAAATTATTAATACAGGAATGCGATCACTGCCTTATGGGTTGACGATAACATCCGATTTAAAATCGTTAAAAACGGATGGTGAACTAAAATATGAATTTATACAGCTGACTGCAATGCCCTGGCACCAGCAACTACCAGCAAATTTTGCGCCATGACTCTGAAAAGGTGGCAGCAAGTGCACAGGCAGAGTTCACTGAAGATCAATTTGAGAGGGGGCTTCTGTCCTCTAGTTTAAAGTGTAACACCCGATTCACAGGAGTCGGTCACTATTCAAGAAGCTGGTTGAGCATCGCGCGATTCGAAGTCATTGCTCTGTATGAATCATGCCTGAACCATAGACAGCGCATGTTGAAAAAATACATTTCACTAACTTTTAGCAGCAGTTTACTCCGCTTTAAATATAGCAACAGTAGCACTTTTTCCTGGCACTGGAGTGCTTGTGTGTCAAGGTTTCGCTGCATCTTTGTTGTTTTGTACTGGTGCTGCCATGTTCATTCCGGGACACAGTCACCTAAAATGGGGCAGCTGACGATACTATCATTTCCTTGTACCTGTTGAACAACACACCCCCTTCAGTAACTGCTGTGACAGCAATGCAAACAGAATGCGTTTACTCCCCCAGTCTATTTACAGCAGACAGAATCAGTCTGACACAAAAGATCTTGCTACCATCATGAGCCAACGCAAAAGAAACTGCAGTGAATCATACGTCATGTCTTCACGACCTCTCTTTTGACCTCTCAAACCACCTCCCTCGCAAGAAGGTTGGAAAGCAGCGGCTGCAACAGCTGCCGCCTGATCCCACAGCCCACTGTACACTTTGCACCTGCCTCTACACGAGCAGAGCATCACTCAAGTGACTTTGGTATACAGTAGAAGCTCGTTAATTTGAACTTATTTGAAATTTGAAAAAATTTGAAAAAGCTTGAATTATCCGATGTTCGAATATCGAATGCCCTCGAAAAACTGACCAGAACCAGTTGAATTATGGTATGCGTACCGTATTTACTCGTGTAACGAACCCACTCGCATAATGAAACCACCCACTCCAGATTTTTGCCTAAGAATTAAAAAAAGCGTCAGTCGTTCACACTTCATTCTGTTTCGCACAGTCACGGACCACAACGCATTTCTTGTCAGTGCGCCAAGATGGTGCGCTGCGATAAGATCACGGTGTGTTTACATTTAGAATTTAGCTCTAGCAAGAGGGAGAAGCGAACTTTGCAGAGTGCCAGCGCTTGTCACATTGTGCAAGCGTCGTTTTCAGTACAATCGCTGTAAGGGCGACCCATAGGAGCGAAGTTGCGCTCCGGGTTTTGAGCGGCGCGCCGGAACGCCGACGCAACGCCGCCGTGCAGCACCACAAGCGGCGGAAAACGGCCGGCTGCCGCCAGGATTTCGAAACTGCGTGATTTCATATGCTGAGTAAAATGCTGAAAAGAACAGCTGTGCATTAGCAATTAAACTATTTATTCAATAACGACAGAGGACGAATGTTCTTCGTGGCCCCTTTCTGAACCTAAATAATTAACCTGTTGGAACCACCGGCGCTTCTTGACGCCAACCGACGCGTAGTGGCTAACCCTAGCAGCCTTGAAAATCCAGAAGCATTCGGAAAATCTGCCGCATTTCATCGCTAAACTTTTGTGCTGCGGACATCTTCGGACAAAGCGAAAGCTTCGTGCGACTTTTGTTTGCCGTGAACATGCGGCACAGTGTAGCGGCAACGACGAGTTAGTGGTGAAACGAGAGGCTGCTTCGGCAGGCGCAGCCATGTTATAGAAGCGGCCGGAAGACAGACGCGGTCGCGCCCTGATAGGTCCGCGCTGATAGCCCACGTTGGCCGCTTCCAGCCAGTGGCTGACCTCCGGCCAATGGTAAAAGTCGGCATCATGATCGCGGCTGACCGCCTGCTTCCGTTGGCGACTGATGGGTGGAAGGATGGACGACATTCGGGAAAGTTTTTCGCACGTCACTTGTAGCGCCCCTCCGAAGTCATAGCCTTTCATGGGCGTTGGCTGAGACCGCGCCGAGAGCACTTATCCGTATTTCCGAATTAACAGTGCTCGAATTAAAGAGTATTAAGGAATTAACGAAACTCGCGAGTTTCGGAGGCTGCGCGGAAATGAGGGTAGGCAGCCGTCACCGCGGCCGTCAACCCATACTCGTCGGCGCCGCCGGTGATGGCGCCATTTGGGCTTTATCCACTCTTCCACGGTTTTATCTGGTTCCCTTTTCTCTCCTCGTTTAGGACGTGCGCAGGCTCAAACTATGCGGAGGTGCTTTTTTTTGGCCACGTGATGTGTGCCAAGCTGCCCGTACGTGGCGGCGCATAGTTCGAATTATCCGTAGCGGAACCGACTCGCTTTCGAATTAACGGGCTTTTTATGCACAGATCCCAATGCAGCTTGGCCGCCCGAAGTAGTGTACTTTGGATTATCCGAGAATTCAAATTATTGAGGTTTGAATTAACGATCTTTCACTGTAAAGTCCTCTTTATTGTGTGGAACGGCTGTCATAAGTCTGACAACAATGACAGTAATAGAATTAGTTATTTACAAACACAGAATCTCAAATGGGCCGCATTCCAAAAAAAGGGGTCGTGGGTAACCCGTAAGAATGACTAAATGCATGCAGCTATGCAACAAGAACGAGTGGCTTACCTGACACTGAAGCCACCTTTAGTGGGGAAAGCGGTGGGTGTGTTTTCGTCATCCCCTTAGAGATAGCATTATTTGACAGCGTACCTGTGAGGCTCCTCTGAGCAAGGGTTTCGTTGCCCCACAGGCACACTGCCAACTGTTTGCAGAATGTAGATTCGCTGCCCAATGCCAGCAGGCGATTCCACGCAGCCACTGGCACATAACTCCCATGCCCAACATGGACCTAAGATGAATACACAGCACAGATGGTTTTAATACTGTTTTAAATGCAGAGCTCACCCGACATGAAATGCCAACATAAACATACTTGCTAGTAATCTGACTTCTGATTGAACATAAAAGCCACATAAAAAGGCACAGAATAATGCACCAGTCTTAGATGTGTTTTCTGAGAAGCACTTTCACATATTAATTTCTGCTCAAAGTAACCAAGACACACTGCAGGGGTGGAGACAACAAATGTTTGGCTTGCGTGTATTTTCCATCAAATGCTGCACACTAGTTGCTTCCAAAAGTATGATACGTGTAGTATCCTTATGTTCATGGTAAAAAATGGTTTGGTTTGGCGTTATGGGGTTTGACGTCTGAAATAAACTCAGGCTATAAGGAATGTCGGAATGGAGAGCTGCAGAAATTTCTATCAGATAGGGTTCTCGTATATTCCTAATTACATCAGTACTGCAGAAAAACAACGCGGACTAGTTTCATGGGCCCCAGCAGTCAAGGCGCACTGACTGTTACACTGACTGCTCTTATTCCATGCGCAGTACCGGCGCCTTTAAAAACTAACACACACAAGTACAGCGATATTTATTAGCAAGCTAGCAAGGGCCGAAACTTAGTTCTCAGGTCCAAGCGGGCTGCTTTGTTGGAGACCTAGGCATCGCACCTCTTGACTTGCACCCTTTGGCAAAGGCGCCAGTCGCAGCAAGAGGCGCAGCGTAATGGCAAGTTAGTCAAGCTGGTATTTTTTTTGTAAGCGAAGGTCTGAAAAATGAATATAGCGCAGCACCTGCCGTTTTACGTCTCTGCAGCTGTGTTCCATGCTGTTTACAGTACAATGAAAGACTCGAAAAGTTTTCTCCTGCATGCTTGTAATCTTAACTGCTTTACAGGCCTTGTGACTTGCCCAAAGCATGCTGTGAGCAGTGGCAACATATTAGCACTCCGTCACGTGTGAAGTTGCCACTGTGGTACAAAAAAATTACATGTGGCACAGCGTAAGTTGTGTTTCAACGTGAAAGATTACAGAAGTAGACACCAAATAACGTTTAGTATGAAGAAACACATAGCAGCAACACATTGCGTCTGCGCGTGGAATGCCATGCAATAAAAAAAACAATAAAATCAAGAATAACACGTGGTAAAATCGCAGATGACAAAGGAAAAACGACTTCAAAGGGGTGACACAACTATCACTTTTTGAACAAAAATTACGTCTCTATCTCGGAGAGCCAGAGAAGGCCCACTTACATGGGTGTCAAAGCCAAGTCTGTGCATGTGTGCTTCTTCTAAAATCTCCCGCTCAATTCTAGTCTTTCCCCTTCCTTCGATAATTGTTTGATTGAGCTTCGGGTAACAACCATTGCATTCCCTGCAATGTCTGGGGACATTAGCGCCAATTTCACCCTTCAGAGAACGGAAATGCTGCCGCAGTCTATCATTGATGCACTGGCCAGATTGGCCGACATAAACTCTGCCACTGCAATGGAAACTGGTACACCACCTCAGTGGTGCAAGCGGCGCTGCACGGACCGGCCGCCACACGGCATCAAAGTTGAAACAACTTGCAGGGGGTGGAGAACAAAAGACGGATTCTCTGCTTAGCAGCCACCTTCAGGTTATGAGCAATTTTATTTTGTGAAGGGAGCCACTTGCTTCCCCCTGTCGGTCTTGTCCCGCAACTTCCACATCAGCGATTCAGCCACTGCCTGTAGAAGGGGTGGTGGCAAGCTGCGGGAGAAGACGCGCGGGCGGAAGCGAGCGGCCAGTGCAACTGCCCGTCACATGCTTTTGAGGATTTCTCGAAGCTTAAGTTCAGATTTCATGACAGCACACAACGCCATACACTCGTGTCGTCGTAGCCATATGTGCGCGAAATGCGATCAGCTGTTTGCTCGAGAGCCTGCAGCCGCCTAATAACTTCACGTCGTTTCTTCTGCTCCCAAGAGGCCAATATCTGCCGTACATGTGCAAGCAACGAGACGCAGTAGCCCGCAAAGCAGCCTGCTTCCGTGATTCGTGGCGGCGATCCCTTACGACTACGGTGAGCCTTCCTGTATAGAGTTTTCTGGCGGCTAGCAAGCTGTCCGAGCATGGTAAACAGAAGAGGTCCAGTGTCCACGGCCATTAAGAAGTCTCAAGAAATACTTCTTTTATCACCCATGACTAATACAGTACGTGAACAAAAAACTAGCGAAATACCACGCACCTTTCCAGCTTCATTCGTGGTTCCCAATGTGTTATTCAATTGTGCTGTAGGCCATACAGCTGCAAAATAAGAGGGAAAAAAAGACAGGTGGATAAAGTGAAAAGCAGCTTACGATACAAGGTTACTGTCAAGATTTTAACATGTCAAATTTCCACCCAGTAGCATATGCGGATCAAAACAATAATCAACCCAAATTTGCAATTCTGCTTGCATAACAATTTAGCACTACACTGCAGTGGGAGCACATCTTGCCCACCGGTTCAAACGTACAGATCACCCTATCAGATTCAAGTATCCCAAACTAAGGCAGAAACGATCTACCTGCAACTAGAAAAAGAGGCTCTGACGTTAGTACTTGGTTTCAGTTTTGGGGTTGTCTGTATGGAAACATGAAAGGGGGAGGGGGGCGCCCGCGGTGAGCCACTCGGACGGAGAATCCGATTTATTTCCGGGGCAAAACAAATCCACCCATATGAAACCTTTAGTTGCAAAAACAACGGAACATGAAGGACAGGCAAACGAAACAAACGCTGCGTAATGCACCAGGCCAGGTCAGCCAAGCTGAGAAGGCGCCACAGTGACGAGGAACAAAGCGTAGGTACTGCAACAAGAGGCGAACAGAATTATCCGCTGCGTGGCCCAGCTGTCCCCGCTCGACGGATCAGTGCTATCCGCATATTGTGGTTTAGCGCATTTCAATCCGAGGCCGTCATCTGGACATCGTACGACATGTCCATGGCCAGGTGGCCATATTCCTCAGTCTCCTTTCCCACACGAAAAGGACCTCCCTTTACCCCTAAAGACGTCCTAATAAAGAGACAATGATATGACAATGCCAATACGAATCGTCAACATCGGTCCAGTGCTCGCCGGCCGCTGCGCCAGCTGAAGAGGTGCTGGTGGCGGGGTCTGCTGGGCCGGACGGAGGACGATGCCGAACCGCTCGTGTATCGATCGCCTGGCTTCGTCGGGGGCCGTCGAGTTGCTTTTAAATTGGTTTCGAATTTCACTTGCCATAAACGTATCACATATTTTGGCCTACCGGTATATTGGGAGAAGTGTGAGGCATGCAACGCTTGTATAAAGGCTACGATATGTGCATTAGGACAAAATGAAAGGCTTACGAGAAAATGAAATTAGCAGTCGTTTTGACGGACTCGGCTGAGCTGATCGGGTCTCCGGGAGTTACTGGCGAGATAAGTAACCTATTTCCCACATGACTTCGCATGACTGTACATTGGATAGATATTTCGCTTGGTGGCCACATCACATCACCCAGCTTGTTTTTAAATGTGGACTGGTTCAGCTGTCGATGTACGACAGTACGATGTGTTTGCACATGCGCCCCAATTTCTCGGTGTCGCAATCCCAGGTGACTGCCACATCTATAATGTACGTGCAATGGGGCAGCTTCAGAACATTACCGGGCTTGAGCCAAGTCTCCGCACGGTCTGTGATTAGGTATTCAGTTGACACCTGGGTACCGGGATGAATTACTCGGAGCTTAGAGGCAATGGCATGCAAGATGAAGTTGTGACGAGCAATTCCGGAGAGATGGACAGTAGTACATTTGCCGACAATGTGGGTTGCAGTTTCTCGTCGGGACTTGCAGCGTCTGCACAACCTGGTTGATAGATCAGATGATTGTTTGTTTGATAAGGACCTCGTGGGATAAAGATTTGCACTCAGTCTCAATGGCCTTATCTTGTCCCAGTCCTTTAGGAATTTTGAACCCGGCTTTGAGCCACTTTTTTCCAAGTGGCTCTCTCCTAAAAAAACCCAAGTCCTTATGAATGTAGCGGTTCTGCCAGTCTTTTAGTGTAGACCGTCTAGAGGTCTTCAAGGCCTTGTTCACACCTGCAATATCTGAGACACCATGTGGGACGTAGTCACGATATTTATTTTCCCCCTCTCTCTTGTGGTTGTGTTGTTGCATCCAGATGTTGACGTGGAGTGGTAGAGGGCGGGCCTCGTGTGTGACACGGGGGGGGGGGGGACGTACTTCGCGACTGGTGAGTTTGAGACAGGCGTGCAGGTCTTCCGACGTTGGCACTTGGAAAGGCTTTCCTCAAAAAATTATTTATTACAATATTTACAACTTATTTACATATGCCGACAGATTTCGGCCTCTCCACTTTAACTAAAAAAAAAGACAACTACAACACTCTCGCGACTCCGGACCACCGTCGGCCACCACACGGCCAACCCGCCCGGCCGCCGCTCAAGCAACTCGCTTCTCCAACTCTGCGACCCCGGGACCACCACCGGCCGCACACGACCGATCTGTCCGGCTGCCACCAACCGTTCTCCCGCGCTCTCCTTAGCGCGCGTGCATCTTGTCCTCCCGCCCAAACTACACCCTCAGCCAATAGGTAACTTTCCCGCCACATTTCGGAAGCAACATACCACCACACAAAAGAAAAGCACAAAATACCGAACACACGGCTCGCTACAAGCTCCGTGGCTAACTAGAAAAATGCCACAACGAAGGGGGAGAAACCATTTATGACACATGCGTCCTGTTAGCCGCTCTGGCCTAGGGTGCCCGGATGCCCGTTCGCCTCCGGCGCTGGCCCATCGAGCAAGCTGCTGTGGCTAACTAGAAACATGGAACAACGAGCGGAAGAAAAACCATTTACGACACATGCGTCCGATCGGACCATTCCCCCTCGCTTAGGCCGAGGCTCCCGACTCTCGCGCGCGACGCCGCCCTGAGAGCTTCTTCCTTTTGTCGGCGCGTTCCCCTGCTCCCCTTCGGCGGCCCTCCTCACGCCTTACCACGACATACGCCAGCTGCGTCGTGACACCTCCTCTCTTCTTCTCCATTCTTTCCCCCCCCCTCATTTTTTTTGCCAGTTCAAAAAAAACAAGCTTTCCCCTAGGCTGGCTCAGGACGCCATACCTCTCTCCAGTGCGAGAATGCACTAAATCTTCCCCTCTATATTCACCCCGAAAAAGAATACAGGCATGCAAGCACATGAAAGCAAGATACACTGCTACACACCACACTGTACGCCACAGGATTGCATATTTAAAGTGAAGGCAGAGTATACAAGAAGCATGCATGAAAATAAACAGAAAAGCAACAGTCCTCCAAGGCGAGCCTCGAACATCACTGCTCTCATGCTCTGTGCTCAGGGGTTGCTTCTGCTCGACCAGTTCGTTATAGTCCTTCACTGTTAACAAGCAGTCAATTTCGCTCGCCAACTCCTCTGTCATTGCGCACAAGATGGCAACATGTGGGCTCCCCCGATCGATCCTTAGCGGCACATGCGCGAGCTCAGCCTCAATATGATGTCCGAAGGCCCCCTTCAATGCTAGCTTCCCTCGTGAATCTACCCATTCCTCCGGCAGCAGTGACCTCCTGACAACCGTGATATCCGTGCCCGTATCCAATCGCGCAAAGATTTCTGATTCGCCCGAACACAGAGGAACATCGCCTACATGTGTCCCCGCCAACTGAGTGCTCGCTTTGGGCTCCTTACCCTGGCACCGAATTTCAGCGCTGCGAGGGGCTACTTCTATCACTCTGGCGGTAATCTTCCTAGCCTCTGTCTCTAGGCATTCTCGGGCCATATGCCCTGAACGGCCACAGCGGTAGCACAAAGCTGACGCAGCCTTCTCTCCTCTTTCCTGCTCCCATTCCCCGCCGGCAGAATGCCCCTCCGTGGCACCGTCACGAACACTTAAACCTCCGTTTCCTATTTTTTCTTCAGTTTCTAGACACTCCCTAGCCATGTGACCTGGTCGGCCACAACGGTAACACTGGCGCATCGTCGTCTGTGCTTTAAATGGCGCATTATTCACCTCTATCTGTTCTTGTCCATGGAGTGGCAATGCCCCAGCCACCTCCTCTCTTCTACGTACTTCACCACTGATCATACCCATGCGCGGAACGCTAGCTCCCGATGGTTGTGGAGCTCGCTGACCTTTCTGCGAACTCGTTGATATTGTGTCCGCAGAGAAGGCCGCTCCAGTGGGGTCGGAAGTCCCCAACAAAGGGGCCCGTCCCGTCCCTGCCTCCCCTTCGTGCGGCGGACGTCGTCGTTTACGCCCGCCGTCACGGGGATGACCCGCCGGGAAAAAACGCTAACCATGTACAGCTGTCGACATGTGGTTGTTAAGGGGTTGACGAGGTTTCGGGGGCGCACGAGAAACGGCTGAGTATTAGCCGAGTGACCGGAAACCCACTATTCCCGTAACGACTGTGTTCGTCTCGTGCGGTGTATTCTGTAAACACTTTAGGGATCTTTTGTCGCGTGTGCGAAAGAGATAGGAAAGTGGTAACGGCTGGGCCGTGGGTGCCGTGGGAGAGGGTGGTCGCGTTTGTGCTGTTTGTCTATTTGATTGCAACCTCTCCTTTCCCAAATGTTTAATCAGCACTCTTCCCCAATCTGTGATTAGTTGGTGGAAATCCTTATTTTCCTTTCCCTGACCACTGATTGGCGAGATGGGTCGTCTTTTATCTTATTGGTTGCTGTCCCCGATAAGGGCGGAGACAGAGGGTTTAAAACCAAGCGCTCTGGGTTGAGCGGGGGCTGAATTCGTCTGATCCACGATTTAGTCGTGTAAATAGTTTTCTCCTTGCTTTGTTTCTTCTCATTTTTTTACCTATGTTGTAAATAAATAGTTAACCTTCTCCTCTCCTTGAGTAATGTGAATGTTTGCGAGTAGAACCACCGGGTCATCAAGAAACCCCGATTTCATCATCAAGTAGTTTCCTCTCATCGCCACCGCAAGGGGAAACTCAACTATGGTTCCACCCAACTGCTCTCCACAGCCTCAACTACTTCTGTAAGTTCGTCGATTTTCAGCCAGCTTTTGTTCTCCTGAAGTGCTATCTGTCGCAGCGCGTCATTGGGCAGTGCCTCTTTCAGTTTATCCACCACTACCAGCTCCATTAGCTCCTCTGTTTCGGTCACTCTTCTACTGCTAGTGTGATATGAGTAGTAACTGCGAAGCCGGTAGCCGAATTGGCGCCGCGATTCCTGCGGTCCTTTCTTAGCCGTGTCAAACATTCTTTTATACTCTGCCGGGCTTAGTCTCAGTTCCCTCAAAATTACTTGCTTTAGCTATTTGTATTGAATAATTTCTTTTGTACCATCTTGCATCGCCATTGATCGCATGCGGTCAGTGAGGTAAGGAATCAGGGTGATGAATTGCACGCTTTCCGGTACACTGAAGGAGTGGAACAGAATCTCCACGGAATCAAACCACCCCGGAATAAGTGACTCACTCCTCTTTCGGCATTCGGGGCAGTATACTGCTCAGCATTTTGGAGTATTTTACTGCTTCTTTCCCTTCTGATAGATCAGCTGTGACTTGTCTCGAATTCAATTTTCGCCCTCTCTAGCCTCACCTTCTCAATTTTCATTTGGATTTGCATATTGCGTACAGGTTCCCCCTTTGCGTGCTTGCCTCGCTCACTCCCCTAGTCGTGCTATCATCCATCTCTGACGAGAGTAGCTTACTCTTTCCCCTCGGGAGCATAGAGCAACAAAAGCTGAGAGCAGCGCTGTTCGCTCACCGTTTTCTTTCGTCGTCTTGTATTCAAAGATCGTCGATCAGTCCAAGTTTCAGGGTTCTCTCACAATCACTTTCGTTTTAACATGCCACCAGTCCTGGTACGAATCGCCGCCACACTGTCAAGTCCCGCTGCAATTGAGTCCGTCCTCCCTGGCTCTGTTCGGGTCCACGATTGATCTCCACACCTACATCGGTATCGAAGTTGCGAAGATCGGTGAAGATCCGTCTGCTGTCTCTTGTTCTTTTGCTGGCGTTCTTCTTTCTTGCTGTTCGTTTTTCCACTCTTCTTCGCCACCCAAGGGCAAACGTTGCTTGTAAGCTGACTGGCTAGACGTCTTCTCAACTTGCGTTGCCTCTGTCTTCCTCGTTCCCGTCGCAGAGCAGCGGTCCCTTAATCCTGTCGGCTGCGCCAGTCACGATATTGTTTTTCCCTCTCTCTCTTGTGGTTGTGTTGTTGCATCCAGATGTTGACGTGGAGTAGTAGAGGGCTGGCCTCGTGAGTGACCCGGGGGGGGGGGGGACGTACTTCGCGACTGGTGAGATTGAGACAGGCGTGCAGGTCTTTCGACATTGGCACTTGGAAAGCCTTTCCTCAAAAAATTATTTATTACAATATTTACAACCTATTTACGTATGCCGACAGATTTCGGCCTCTCCACTTTAACTAAAAAAAGACAAAACGCCAAAACTCTCGCGACTCCGGACCACCGTCGGCCACCACACGGCCAACCCGCCCGGCCGCCGCTCAAGCAACTCGCTTTTCCAACTCTGCGACCCCGGGACCACCACCGGCCGCACCCGACCGATCTGTCCGGCTGCCACCAACCAACCTCCCGCGCTCTCCTTAGCGCGCGCGCACATCTCCTTGTCCTCCCGCCAAAACTACACCCTCAGCCAATAGGGGACTTTCCCGCCACATTTCGGAAGCAACATACCACCACACAAAAGAAAAGCACACAATATAAAACACACGCCTTGCAACACAACAGAAAAGCACAAAATACCGAACACACGGCTCGCTGCAAACTGCCGTGGCTAACCAGAAAAATGCCACAACGAAGGGGGAGAAACCATTTGACACATGCGTCCTGTTAACCGCTCTGGCCTAGGGTGCCCGGATGCCCGCTCGCCTCCGGCGCTGGCCCATCGAGCAAGCTGCTGTGGCTAACTAGAAACATGCCACAACGAGCGGAAGAAAAACCATTTACGACACATGCGTCCGATCGGACCATTCCCCCTCGCTTAGGCCTAGGCTCCCGACACTCGCGCGCGACGCCGCCCTGAGAGCCTCTCCCTTTTGTCGGCGCGTTCCCCTGCTCCCCTTCGGCGGCCCTCTTCACGCCTTACCACGAAGTACGCCAGCTGCGTCGTGACAGACGTCTAGGTGTTGGTATAGATGGTCTCTCTCTCGTCCCTTAGGCACTCTTCCACAGCGGTGTCTACCTGTTCTGACCCTAACCGCTGCAACGTGGCAGAAGCTTTTAGCTGTACCTCTGGTCCTAATCGGGCGAGGTGTAACACGACCAACCTCCCCCCCCCCTTCCCTGGTTATATGGAAGAGGAAGCATGGTGTTCGAAAAAGACAGTGGCAAGTACAGTAGCCTTTTGGCCTCGATGCGGACGTGGCGATCCAGATATGTCCCGCAGGCCTTAGCAGCGAGAGTGCTGGATGTTGCAAATAACAATTTTGTAACCAGAACACTGGTGAGATAGTAGAGGTTTTGCAATGGTTTCAAGCATGCGGATTTCAAAACTGCCAATTGGTGATTAATGACGTCGGTTGAAACCCAGGTTGGTTTGTTTACAAAAAGATCGACGCCCAGATAGCGGATAGGCTCATTACGAGCCTTAGGTTTGACCACCGCGCTCTCGAGCCGGAGCTAGAGGATGCGGCGGTCAAACCACTTCAACCAGTGGGCATCGTAATGCCACCTGAAATACTGAGTCTTGGCTGGATTCAGCTTAGGGCCCTGCTTAGGGAAGTGCCTAACTGGAACATCCAAGTTTGTCCGTAGCTCGGCGAGGCTGCTGGCGACAAGTACGATGTCGTCAGCATAGGCTAATGCAGCCATGTTAGTATCTTTGATGTGGAGCCCCAGACGGGTTTCGTTCAGCTCAAGCAGCAGTGGATCAAGCGCCAGATTGAATAGGAAGGAAGACAGTGGGTCCCCTGCTTGATTCCCCGCTTCATGAACACACGGATACCTTCCGTGACCCCCGCATATGAAAATGTGGTCCTCTGCATTGAATCAATATCTTTTACAACCTCAAGGTACGTCGGGCACGCACCCCCCTCCTGCAAGGCTGAAAATAGCGCATGATGACTAACGGTGTCGAACGCTTTGCGGAGATCAAGTGAGGCGGCATGGAAGTATATTTTTGTTTGGATTGCTCCATTTCATAAGGCCCTGTAGCAGGAGCAGGTTGGATTGTGCGGAGCAGTCATCAGAAAACCCGCTCTGCAGAGGATGAAATCGGCATGAAGTGAAACGTCCCAATAGAAACCTAGAAAAGAGTCGAACCCGGACCGAACCGATTGTTATAGGCCTCAAATCTGCAGCCGAAGCTGGAATGTCAGGTTTTGGAATGAATATTGTTCGTGAATCTCGGCTAAACAGATTTTCCGGCCATCAACATGGACATGCTGAGCTCGTCCAGTAAAGTTTTTTGGGCCTTTGTAAAACGTTGTTGATGGTACTTGTGAAGTGGCGGTGGCAACTTTTAGCCGACTCATTTGGGCGCCGGACAACCGGCTCTACCTTCTTCGGCGCTCTATACGGCTTGAGGCTTATTTTAAACGGCCATATAAGAAAAATCAGAGGAAGCAAGAGGACGGGAGCAAATATTGGTGGCTAAACCTGTTTCGTGGAGATTGTATCTTGCCAAGCAGTCTATGACCTCCACAAGATCTAGGGAAGGAGGGTCAGCGGCGGATTCCTCATCGCCTCTCGGTGGCGAATGGGAGGGAGGGGTGATGGGGGGCAGAGAGGCTGTTGGAAGCCGGGCCGCCACAGAGGGGCGAACCCCTGAACGACGACGACGCTCCCTCTCCGCTTCAAGCCTGTGTCTGTACTTGTCTGTCTTCCTTAGGCCACGAATGGCGTCTGCTGACCTAATCGGGTGAAGAGCCGCAATAGCGATGTTATCGAAGCGTTCTCCAGGGGCCAAGTCCGGCTCCAGATCAATTATTATGCCAACCTCCGTGTCGGCCCACCTAGTGTGCGAAGCAGCATGAAACCTGGATGGCACGAGCCCCTCTCCATTAATGGATTCCTTGATCGTTTCAGATACGGGCGCCGCGATAGCCACCCGCCCAGCGGGCCAACTACAGCAGTCTGCCATCGCCTATACAGGACAGGAGTCCAGCCATGTTTTGGTCATGCAGTGGAAGCTACGAGCGCGCGTAACCAGCTCACAGGCCTGTGCTTCGGTTTGTGTTAGCGGGTGTAGCCACGATGGTGTCTAGGATCTTTCTTGGTTGTAGTAACCGCCGGCACCATCGAATTAATTAGCTGTGGGGAGGACGAAGATAGGTGATCACATGGCAATCGAAGCACCATAAGTGACGGCTGCCTTCTACTACTGGCCGAGAATCGGCAACTTTTACGAGTGACTGACCATTCATGTGGCGTTGCCCTTCGCGCTCAGCACCATGACTACGTTCTACACATTATTTATCTCTCGAGGCCACCCGTAAATAGCATTATTGTTTACCAAAAAAAGCCGTCATATTATATTGATGGTCTGTTTGGTAGCGAACAACGGCTCTGCGATCTGCAATCGCAGGTAGTGGCTCCTCTCACTGATTAGCAGCAGGACCTCCTCCTTTTATCCTTGTGAACCTCCTTGTGCTAACGTCCGCTCCGAGAGTGGCACTGTCAGCGCTAAGTTTCCCGAAATTTATCGGCAGGCGAACCCCGCCAGACTTGCTTGCTCTTAAGGAGATATCTTCGAAGAGTGCGCAGGCGCGCTGCACGATCCTCTATGATAAGGGTGACGGCCCTAGGTGACTCCCGGTTGAAGATCGCCAATTTCTTCAGCCTCTGACCGGACCAAGTTGGGTGTCGTCATGATGCAGCTTTGTGTTCCATGCGTGAAGAAAGCGCATATCCACAGGAGCCAGCAAAAATAGCGAATGGCTAACAGCTGCATTTTTGATGGTGTTCCCTACAACGCCCACAACCGCCGAGCCCTTCGGACTAACGTTTTCGCAGGTTCTTTGCCGAGCTCCTTCAGGCTTTCATCCCAGCACTTCGAACAGTAGGGCGACCGCTCTGGCCGCTTTCGTAACTGTCTTCGGAGGGTCAATTTTCGAGCCTAACGATCTAGCTAGACTGTTTCTTTCGGCCTCTAATTTTTCCCATACGCGTGGATCGATGCTATTGTTGACGGTGCCAATCTTTAATAGCTAATATGTGTGATCCTCGTTCTGCGACTGCCTACGTAGACAATTTGGCACTTCACGAGAGTGCTTAGAATAGCGGAAAGTTAGCAGGTTGGCCAAGTATGGCAGGTCAAACGTGACGTGTTTGTAGTATGCGAGACGTGTTAGAGGAATGTGAAACAGGGACTACAATTTACAACGCGGAAAATGGCAATCCCATATGGATGCAGTATACGTAAAGATGTCGATTTATTTTGTACGGCAAGTATTATGAAATCATTGAAAATCACACACACGATATTCGCCGAAGAACCGAGTGCAACTCTGAAGATCGAAGTGGCAATTTTCAAGGGCTGATTGGCGCATGGTAGCCTTAGCTACTGATGTGCCACAACACCCAGCATACACAACGCTTTTATATTCGGTTCTAAGAATAGCTGTTCTGCAATGTCTTGCAGGCCTGATGCAGCTTTTGCATAACCACAAGCGGTAGGGCAGCCGCCCTGCTGCCTCAGACCTTGCGAACCTGCGGAAAACTATCCTAATTGCCATGAGGCAATCGGTATTTGGGCACTGGCGTTTTGGCTTGTTCTTTCTTTCACGAAGAACTTTACCACATTTAGGGTGAAAAAGTGTGGTTCGTTTGGATAGCGCCAATATTCATGCAATGAAGAACAGGACGCAGGTGTTCCGCAGGGCGTCCAGTGTTGTTAATGTTGCGGACTGCATTGGCTTTAACTCCGTTCGCATCGAATACGCATCCACCAGTGGTGGCAGTGAGCTGCATGGTGCACAGTACTTTTCTTCAGTTATACAGAAATAACAATAATATGCTGGCAGTGCTAAGCTTGGCTGCTTAGCTCGTGATATTCCGCCGACAGTCGTTTTACTGCGAGCTGTGCCGAGCTGCAATGCATTTTTGTTTATGCAGCACAAAGCAGCGACATTATACACAATCGAACTGTGCTGTGCTATTACGTACAGTGAAGAGAACCGATATTATGTAACTTTTTTGTATTGCTTTGACACATGAGTCTTCTCTGCGGTGACTACTTTCATGCTGTTGAGCGCTGCCGCTGGGCAGCGCAACTGCGGCCGTAGCACTTCCTCCACTTTATTCCATCTCAGGCCGCGTATAGCTTATCGCATCGCGGCAACTCTGGCTCCAGCCACCTGCTATGTCACTCCCGGCGTTCCCCGTCATTCTAAGCTGCATTGCCCACCTGGTTGCCTCTAGCTCTATCTTAGGACACGCGATGGCTCGGTTGTCGCAGTAGCAGAGTCGGCGGATTACACCGAAGCCCTTCTCAGGGGTTGGCTCAGTAAAACAGCGGTCGCCGCTAAAGCAAAGCTTGCTAGTGTTCTGTAACTAAAGTAGTAATAGTGGATTTGGCTGCTGCCAATACAAAATTCAAGCACTGAATAGGTGTTGTTGAGGCATATTCCTATAATAACAAGGCAACGGATCCTGGACCAAGACAATTTATTTCAAACTAAACAATACCCTGGGCGAAAAGCCCGGCACGCAGCACCGCGAGTGTTGAAACGGAAATCGTGAAGTGCGTCACCAACCGCAAGTTCTTTGCCGTGGCTCTGCGTCACGTGTCGCCTCTGCTAGAAACCGCCCAGCGAGGCTTCGGAAACAATTCGGCCGCGAGCATCCGTCAGCAGCCCAGCGGATCCGAGTCTTCGGCCGCAACGAAATCTGCGCAATCAGTGCGATCGCGGGCGTCCACGTTATCTGCGGCGAGGCGTGTGCTCGCTGTCGCGAGAGGAACGGGCGCGCATTTTGTTAGGTCATGTTCTTTAGTCAAGTTCTGCGACTGGTTTTCATCAGCTCTGGTCTCTTGTCGACTGGCGCTTGCTTGCGCAGTTATAATTTTTCATTTGCCGTTTTTCTGTTGACGAGGGAAAACTTGAATGCGCAAAATCCTTACATGCACCACATACTGTATTCAAGTTGTCTCATGCGTGCTCCTTGCCTTAATATTACAAGGAATATCTGCAGCTAACGCTTCATTTGCGCTTTGTGCCCGTCCTGGTGAAGTAAACCTTGCGTCCTATAAGGCTCTGAATTTGAAGGAACTACACGTCCTGAGAACGAGCTGTGGTGGCTGAGTGGTTATGGCGGTCGGCTGCTGGCCCAACAGACGCGGGCTCGATCCCGTCCTCGGCGGTAGAATTCTAAAGGCCCGTGTACTGTGTGATGTCAGTGCACGTTAAAGAACCCCAGGTGGTCGAAATTTGCGGAGCCCTTCCCTACGGCGTCCCTAACGGCTTTCTGCCGTTAAACCCCTTTAAACCACACCAGAACGAGGTGTTACCTTCTTTACACACGTCTTTACTGTAGTACAAAACTACATTCATGGATGGTTACCCCCCGCCCCCCCCCCCCCCCGCCGGACTGAGGGTGACGGTAGTTTTTTGGCTGAAGCCAAGTGAAATGAATCGGATTTACTTTAGCCTTGCTCGTGGCCGTTAAACATACTCAGCATGTCACCCATTCATGCTTACCCAGATCAAGCGGTATCACATGGGAACTAATACCCTATTCATCAGTTCCGGGTCAATTTATGCGCATGGGTAACTGCCAGATAAGATACAATCTATAGCAGAGTGTTGGATAAAGGTTTCGGCCGAGTATCTTACTGCACGTGAGCTTGCACTCGCCGGAGGCCAATTGTTTTAGAACAATCTGTTTCTTAGCACAGGCATGTGGTTTTCAGTGAAGGCTTCCAAAGTGCAGATGATTGTTTTCGGTCCCCAACTTCTCAGTGTATGCCTCATCATAAGATTGCGCAATCTCACTCGAGTACATCGCCAGCACATGCTCAAGGAATGTTCTCATCCCACCTGTCATCGCTCAATAATTGCTCGCGTTATCACCACGCATCGGAGATTGCGGCAACTTGTAGGAGTGACTGAACATCCCCGTGGCATTGTTTTTCGCGTTCAGCCCCGCGTGGTACGTTACGATGTTCTGGGTTTTCTTTATTTCTACCTGGAAGTTGCGTATGGAAGGCACTGAGCGGTCTCCGACACCAACCATTCTATTTTGACGGCCTGCTTTGGCGTGTATGCAGCCTTGTCCCTATGCACCAGCAGGTTGCAGAACTTGGCGCTGATGGGAAGCAGGCTCTCTTCGTTACAGACAACGTTGCACTCGATTATCAGAGGCATTTAGAGGCGCTGCCCCGAATGGTATTCGTCGGCGCACAGGTTCTGGAGGTCCGTGGGCCACGCGAACCGCGAGACTGGCCGGCACTCGTGCCGATGGTGCCGCAACCAGAGTGCGTGCAGGGGAAGTGGATGATACTAAAGGGTCCTGGTGAAGTACCTTCAGGACCCTCACATACAGAATACAATTTCTTTAGCGCTTCGCCGGAACATATTGCACGATGGGGCAAAGAGTGCGGGTATTGTCTATGTAATAATGTCACTCATCATGTCGAGGTGTCGAGCAATATTGTTGTAAATATCACCGAAGCTATATTAAATATATACTGTCTTGTGTGAGTGCCTTAAATGTCGTCTCTAAGAAAGAAAGATGTTTAACAAATAAAAAAAATGGGTACTACTGTGTGCCAGTATGGCTATGGATAAAAACCGCCAGTCACTCGACCACAAACGTAGCCAGAGAGACGCAGATTTTCGCTGTCGAGCAGAGTTAACCAGAGCTAAACCGCCAGCAATTTTTTCAAGAAACACCTCAAGATTGTAAAACAGAACTGCTTTTACACGACACCAAAGGTGCGTTCATGAGTGGAAATCAGCGTTTTCCTGAAACAATATTGTACAGCAAAAACGGCATTGTGCACTAAACAGCACCCGCTTCATACATAATTAGTGTAATCAAAGAAACGGATGACGAAGAGCTGAAAAGCTGCAAAGAATACCCGCTTACGTCATCGGCGGGTTGCCTAGTTAACTAATCGCGTTACCGTTGTGTGATTTAAGAGAAATTGGAGAAAAAGATAAATATGCGGAGAGACTACACAAGTGTGGCATCATTGACTTGCTAACCATCATCGTGATTCCATCATTGTGATGGCATTGGTATAACGTCCTCGACGCCACTGAAGTCTAAACCCTCTTTTTGCACAACAGCAAACAGGCTAGCCTCACTTCATTATTAAAGGATCACACCTTCATCGTCATCGTCACCTGCGCTGTAACCGGACTCTTTTTCACAGTCGCTCGCGCATGTCGCGGCAACATCCATGATAATTTTGCGTTTACAAACAACATAGATGGGGTGAACACCCGGGTCGTTGTAGTTGCAGTCGAAGGCGCGGGGGTCACACTGGGTAGATGACTAGCGGCGGTTCTCACCCGCCGCCCTGTGTTCGTATAGGCACACTAAATTGCTTGCCTGGCGCTCATAGACATACGTCATAGTGTTTTTACCGAAATTGTTCAGTAGATAATAACTGTGTGCGGAAATGGAAGAGCAATCCAAGATGACGTCTTTGCCGGCAATCATCGTGTTGTTGATTGTGTTAGATGCAATAGATATCTCACCCTGGTATCATCAACTGTCATCTTCATCATTATCGTCCTTGTCCGTGCTATTGCGCTCGTGAACGTGTTTTACAGCCCAGCGGATTGGTTTAGATTATTTTTTTGTTGCACGTCTCTGCCAGTCGAGCGTACTCGGACATCAGACCGATCCATATGCGGCGCGTGGCATCGTCGCTTTATAGCGCTACTCGAAAATCATGGTTTCTTTCTGGGGGCAGCAGCAGTGAAATGATGAAAACATCCTCCGGGTCCGTGTTGTGCAGTGTGGTCCAGACATACTTCCGGCAGATCCTTGCATGACTGCCTTGTTTGAAACGAAAAGGCACATCAACGTGTCGTATGCTCGCCCGTAGTCTTCGATCACCGTGTTCTCTCTGCGTCGCTTTCTCGCTGCTGTTCAGTGCGGTTCGCAAATCTTCGTCTGACAGATTGCCAAGATTAGCCCGCCGCGGTGGCTCAGTGGTTATATCGCTCGACTGCTGACTCGAAAGGCGCGGGTTCGATCCCGGCCACGGCGGTTGAATTTCGATGGAGGCGAAATTCTAGAGGCCCGTGTGCTGTACAATGTCAGTGCACGTTAAAGAACCCCAGGTGGTCAAAATTTCCGGAGCCCTTCACTACGCCGTCTCTCATAGCCTCAGTCACTTTGGGATGTTAAACAACCATAAACCAGATCGCTAACTTTGACATCTTCGCCGCACCCGTCGTCATCATCCTCAACAGTGTAACTGCTGCAAACGGGCAACATTTCACCTAATAATACTCCAGCTATATTGTTACGTGGTCCAGGCGGGAACGACGCGAGAACGCCCGGGCACAGCACACAGGTCCAGAGCACAAGGCGGCCCGCACAGAGCACCAGGCACAGAGCACCGAATCCTAGAGCACGCGCGCCTCCAAGAGTCTTCATTCATCTCTTCTTCTATCCGTTGCATGGCCCCCGGTCGCAAAAAAAACACCGTCTCGGTGGAAATTAGGGCGGGGGAAGGGATTGCGACACGTAGGGCTTGAGGCGAGAGACGTGGACAACGTGACTCTGAGATGCACCGGAGGTGGTCTCCGGAAAGGCCGGGGCAATCTCGTAGGTGACGGCGGTGACCTGGCGGAGCACACGGTATGGGCCAACATAGCGGGACATTAGTTTTTCGCAAAGCCCGACACGGCGTGTGGGCGACCAAAGCAAGACGAGGGTTCCAGGGGAAAAAGTTACCATGCGGTGGCGGCGGTCGTAGTAGTCCTGCTGTGAAACCTGTGAGGCTTGTAGGCGGGAGCGAGCCAGCTGACGGGCGTGGTCGGCGCGGGCAATAGCGTCGTGGGCATAATCAGAAGGCGGGGAAGGAGATGTCGGAAGCAGCGTGTCCAAAGGTAATTGGGGTTCACGACCGTACAACAGATAGAACGGGGAGTAACCGGCAGTGTCATGGCGAGAAAAATTGTAAGCGAAGGTCACGTATGGAAGGGCAATGTCCCAGTCCCGATGGTCCGGGGAACGTACATGGCGAGCATATCCGTGAGAGTGCGGTTGAGGCGCTCTGTAAGACCGTTGGTTTGGGGATGATAGGCGGTGGTCAGCTTATGTTTTGTTGAGCAGGAACGGAGAATGTCGTCGACAACTTTAGAGAGAAAGCAACGGCCGCGGTCGGTGAGAAGTTGGCGGGGTGCACCATGACGGAGGATGAGGTCGTAGAGGAGAAAATCGGCCACGTCGGTAGCAGTACTGGTGGGGAGGGCCCGCGTGATGGCATAGCGAGTAGCATAATCTGTCGCAATGGCAATCCATTTGTTTCCAGAGGTGGACTCCGGAAACGGGCCCAAAAGATCCAAGCCAACACGATAGAAGGGTTCAGGGGGCACATCAACAGGCTGGAGCAAACCCGCGGAGAGCGTGGCGGGACGTTTCTGGCGCTGGCACTGGTCGCAGGCACGAACATAGCGGCGGACGGACTGGTAGAGACGGGGCCAAAAGAAGCGACGACGCACGCGGGCGTAAGTACGCGAGACACCCAGATGTCCAGCAGTGGGGAGGTCATGGAGCTCGTGGAAAACGTCGTTGCGCAGATGCTTCGGGACAACGAGCAGTAGGTCTGGGCCGGCCGGGTTCAGGCTTCTGCGGTAGAGTGTGTCATGATGAAGTACAAACTGGCGCAGGGCAAGGTCAGATGGAGAGGTTCTGAGGCGGGAAATAATAGAGCGGAGCTCGATATCTCGTCGCTGCTCATCGCCAAGGTGAGTAAGAGCAGAGAGCGAGAAGAGGTCCGCGGCGGTGTCCCTGCCAGAATGATCAGACGAGTCAACGGGATATCGGGAGAGGCAGTCAGCATCAGTGTGTAGCCTACCGGACTTATATACCACGGTATAGTCGTAGTCTTGGAGGTGTAAAGCCCAGCGACCTAGGCGGCCAGTAGGATCTTTCAGTGATGAGAGCCAGCAGAGCGCATGGTGGTCGGTGACAACCGTAAAAGGGCGGCCGTACAAATATGGGCGGAATTTCCCAACCGCCCAGACAAGGGCTAAGCACTCACGTTCGGTAATTGAGTAATTGCGCTCCGGGGCGGAGAGGAGGCGGCTGGCGTAGGCGATGACACGGTGCTGTTCGGATTGCCTCTGAGAGAGAATAGCACCGATGCCATAGCCGCTGGCGTCTGTGCGGACTTCAGTGGGAGCTGTCACATCGAAGTGGGCCAGAACTGGCGTGGTAGTAAGCTTCAATATCAAGGTGGAAAACGCGTGTGCTTGGTCGGGTCCCCAGATGAAGGTGGCTTCCTTTTTCAGGAGGTCGGTGAGGGGGCGGGCGATGTCGGCGAAGCCTTCAACAAATCGACGAAAGTAGGAGCACAGCCCTAAGAAGCGGCGGATGGGAGGGGCATCGCCTGTTTCAATGCGGTGCCTGACGGCGAGAGTTTGACCCAGCGCGGTGGTGTTCACGTCAAAAATATCCGAAAAAGATTCGAGAAGGGCACGAAGCTTGGCAGTTTGATCGGGATGGAGGTCGGTAGCCATCATGGTTGTGAAGGTGTCGGTCGACAGAAGAGACTGCCGGCACGGTGCGGCGGTTTCTGGAACTGGGGTAGCGGGCAACGTAGCCACGTGGCAAGGAGCGAGAGGGGATAGCGTAGCGACGCATATGCCGGACAGTAGCACTTGAGAAGTGAGGCCGAAGTTGACGAAAGGCAGAGAGAGGGCGTTGGCTTGGACGGTGGCAATGGTATGAGGTAGGGCAACGTTACGGGTCAGGAGGAGGTCAAGATTGGGAGTAACGAGATAGTCGCCATCGGGAACTGGGTGAGATGGGGTCAATGGAACAAAAGAGGCGGTTCGGGATGACAGGCGAGCATATGCGGTACTGAATAGTCGCAGTGATACATCAAGTGGGTCTGAATCCAGCATTGGAAGGGCGAGGTGTAGAACACCCTCCGAGCAGTCAATGAGGGCGGAATGGTCAGTCAAAAAATCTAAGCCGAGGATAAGGTCATGAGCACAGGTGGTCAGCACGGTGAACTGAACTGGTATACTCTGGCCGGCAATAGTAACGCGCGCGGTACACATACCGTCCACAGCAGGCGTGCCACCATCCGCGACACACACACGGGACGTTGCAGGCGTTAGGACTTTGCGGAGGCGACGGCGGAGGGCAGCACTCATCACTGATACATGAGCACCGGTGTCAATCAGGGCGCGCACAGGAACACGGTCGATAGTGAAGTTCAGAAGATTAGGTCGAGTGGTCGAGAGAGGATTTGTAGTCCGGGTCGTTGATGCAGCGTCACCTCCGGGAGCTGCATCACTTAGTTTTCACTTGGGAGCGGCTGCGAGAAGGCGACTGGGGCGAACGAGAGCGGCGGCCCTGCGGGGACGGAGAGCGGGAGAATCGGCGTGGAGGGGGTACGGCTGGTGCAGACGGTTCGGACGGGGCACGGGTCGAGAAGTTGTGGGATGAGGCGGGACTGTAGAAGGAGGGGAAGACGTTGCGGGGCGTTGAAGACCATGGACTACGGCAATGACGGGCGATGTGGCCAATGCGAGAGCACCGGAAGCAAATGAGATGGTCGTCCGCTGTGCGCCAGTCATTGGGATTGCGGGAACGGGGCAGAGAATAATAGGTGCGACGAAAAGCACAGGGAAGGGGCTGGGGGGTGTCCGGGCTTCTGATGGCGCACACTGCTGGAGCGAGGTTCAGATGAGCGAGTTCCTGCCGCACGACGGCCTGAATCAGCGACACAGCGGGCAGGGTTGTATCAGGGACGGAGGGCGGGGATATCACAGGTGCTTGGGCCTGCAGTTCACGTCGGACGATCCGGGTGACTGAATCGGTGACGGCAGGGGCGTCCGAGGGCGTGCGGGATGGTGATCGGTGGTCCTCACAGGAAGATGTCGCGGCCATGTTGGGAAGGCGAGCAAACGACGGCGAAATGCGGCGGCCTTTGACTTGCTCAAATCGACGGCACTCGTTTATGATGGAGTCAATTGAGGTACAGTCTTTGCAAACAAGCAAGTGGAACGCATCGTCGGCAATGCCTTTGAGCACGTGGCCCACTTTATCGGTCTCACTCGTTGCGGCGTCGACCTTGTGACAAAGCGCCAAGATGTCCTGAATGTAGGCCACGTAGCTCTCGGTAGAAGACTGTGCTCGAGTAGCCAGCTGTTTCTTGGCGGCGAGCTGGCGGTCATCAGGTCTACCGAATAGCGTCTTCAACTTTTGCTTAAAGGTGTTCCAACTTGTTAGCTCTTCCTCGTGGGTCTCGTACCATACGCGCGCCGTGCCATTGAGGTAAAAGATGACGTTCGCGAGCATTAGCGTAGGGTCCCACCTGTTGTAGTTGCTGACACGCTCGTAAAGGCTAATCCAGTCTTCGATGTCGGAGCCATCTGTGCCGGAAAACGTGCCGGGGTCGCGAGGTGGAGCCATGATGACGAAAGGAGGGGTAGTGGGGGTAGTGGGGCTCCTTGACCGGCCGGGTGGAGCCATGGTGGTAGTCCCGGCCTGACGAGTACTACGAAGCTGCGTGGTGTGCGCAGCGTAAAATCCGCACCTCCACCAAAGATGTTACGTGGTCCAGGCGGGAACGACGCGAGAACGCCCGGGCACAGCACACAGGTCAAGAGCACAAGGCGGCCCGCACAGAGCACCGAATCCCAGAGCACGCGCGCCTCCAAGAGTCTTCATTCATCTCTTCTTCTATCCGTTGCAATATTACTTCTTTTGAAATTGTTCAGCAGTTCCCTTCTGTAGGAGTACACCTTGATGAAAAGTCATTCGATGCATGCGGAAATTACCGGGGAGCTTATGGATGTAGTCATTTTCCTGTTGTCATCTGCGTCCCCTTCTACGGCGATCGAAGCAGTTAATAATCTTTCCATGCAAATTTCCGCTACGGTTCTTGTCATTTCTGTAATCTTGTTCTCTATATCGTCTTGATTCAGTCTTGATTCAACGCCACGGCAAATTAGGGCTTTTTTGTGAGCATCCGTTGGCATGGAAAACGCTTTGTTGTTGGTTTCGGCAAACTTGATTGCCTCAAAATCACCGCCGTGCTGCGCAGTAACAGCGTGAATCAGAACGATGTACTTAAATTTATCTGCAAACAGGTCGTGCTCTGAAACAACCATGTTCACAATATTATTGTAGCATTCCCGCCTCTGTTCGTCCGTCGAGCCGCGAACGACGTTGGCGCGCAATTAGCCAATCTCTCCGATGCCCGTCACGGGTTCTGTATAATATTGCCGAATAGCCTGGCGGTTGAGGGTGACTTTTCTGACGAAGTCGTAGAATATGCACAGCAGTTTTATATGCAGGGAAAATGGGTGTGAAAACGTAGTGGTCCTACCTTTGCCTTTCTACGTAGCTGTCGGCCTCCTCATTCACAAACGCGTCGGGTGGAGTTGCCATCATGATTGGTAACTGGTAATCATTACCGTCGTCGATCCCATATCCTAACTGCGCACGTACTTCTCCAGCTCGTCGACTTCCATCCAGATGGTTGCAAACAAGCCGTTAATGACCCCGCCTTCGAGACTGGCCGTGCGGGTTGCCGTGGTCCACTTGTCCTTCAAAAGTAAGCGCTTTTCTGCACAGAAGGCATTGATGGCGGCATAATACCTTGTGACGCATGAATCTGTCCCGATACTGTCGCAGAATCCGTTGCCAAAAGCGATGTCACCCCACATTGGCGAGTAGGTGGATACCACGTACGACCGATGGTTAGACATGCGTTGTTGATGCTCCTCGTTGAAGGTCTCACCAAATGTCCAGATGTACGCTCAAGCTTTGTTTGCAGCGTCGCTGTCCCAATATTGAGCCCTCAACGGAAAGTAGCACAAGGCCGATTTAGTTTCGAAATTAGTTGCGGAATCCCGTTGTCGAAGTCTTGATACGTGAATGGCATGATGTCCTCTGGGTTCGCCATAGCCATCAGCGCAAAATCCAATGTGCATACCAACATACCAATAGAGCCGTAAACATAACCATAATAGCCCCCTAAGCAGCACGCCAATAACGGGCCACCGTTGGCATATCATTGGCGAAAATTGGCGCGAAAATCGGCCCTTCGTTGGCATTTAGGCAAATCGCAACTCTTTCCAAGCATGGCCCAACATTCCCGCCAAGATTGGGCTGATGTTCAGCCAATCTGAATGCCAAGAATGGCCCAAACATCTCTGCCAATATAGAGCCCAATATGGCCGAATAGTGGCTCCAATATGGCCGAATAGTGACCCCAATATGGCCGAATAGTGGCCTTTCGGATACCGGCATATCTTGGCTACCTCTAGGCATTTCCAGTATTTTCCGAGACCAGTGCAGAATTATCGCATGCATTTAGAGGTCCCGTCCGTGGTTTTCAATACCGTGCGAATTCTAGCTGTATATGCAATTGGTTGGAACTCCCATTAAAATTTCAAAACTGCATGCAGTATTTTCATTGCATATGTATTTTGATTTGCAAACAATATTTGATGCACATTTTTTACTTAATGTCCAGCAGCTACCAAATGAAACAAGCAAACAGGAATTTCAGAAAAATGTTTTTTTATTTTTCATGTGCCCGTGGGGCAATGACCCATGTGGCAAGGGTGCTGCGTGGGGTGGCTGGGCGTGAGGAGGAGGCTGTGGGGGGGCAGGGGAAGGGGCAGAGCTTGGGTGGACGGTGGCTGGGCGGGAGGAGGAGGCTGTGGGGGGGGGGCAGTGGAAGGGGCAGAGCCTGGGTGGACCCCAGAGGGGGACATGGTGGCCATGCCTGGAGGGGTTGCAGGGCAGGAGGCTGAGGGCGCGCCTGGGCAGGGTGCTGACCCAGCACAGGGGTTAACAGGTGGCGCTTGAGCGTGAGACTCAGGAGGCTCGAAAGCTTGGGCATAGCGCATCTTTCGGCCGCCCCCTCGGTCGCACGCACCGGGCAGCCACCTGCCAATGAAACCCTGTGCTGCCAGGATGTCGGCCGCCTGCCTCTCGCAGATGGCATCTGTGCAAGGTGAGTGTGCATTAAGACCAAGAAATGCAACTTTTAAAACGATACACTTCCTGCAAGCATAAAAAATCCAAGTTCATGATTTGACACAGAAAAACCACACGTTACTGACACACAAGGTATCCCAACAAACAACACAAGTACTGTACAGTAGTGAAATGCAAAAAAATGAGCTGTCATGAAGACACTGCAGTCAACGTCAAAGCGGCCATTTCAGGGAAGTTCATGACAACGGATTACAATATGACAAATGGAAATGATTGGTTTGATTGAGGGCATCTGCTGCTTCTTTATGGAGTTTTATATGACTAAGACCCCCAAACTAATCACATAAACACAGCAACAGAATATTCATCAGCTGTTATAAAAAATTATAGTAAGATACAGCAAGAAAATAGCTTGGAAAAACTTGTACATGTTTAAAAGCAGGAATCTCAATATTTCTAAATTAAAAGCTACAGCAATTCAAAATCAGGTATACCTCTTGCCACCCTGCACAGCTTTGTGCCAACGAATGGCCGTTTTCTTTTCTCCCCCAAAGGCTGAATAGTCTCTGCACAGCCACCCCCATCACAGCACCCATCACATTCGCCGCCACCTCCTTTAGACTGTTCCCGCCTAGGCGGAGAAGCTGCTTCTTCTGAAAGGAAAAATTTGCAGTTGCCCAACGGTTATTTCACATGAAAAATCACATTCTATAACCACTTAACTTGTAGAGCGCAATAGCAAAGACAACGGTGTGACTTCGAAAGTAATCGTAGTATACCTGCTACAACACAGCAGCAATTATAGTGGTTTTTTTACACCTCATGTGAAACACTTCTTACATTTTGACCACCGTAACAGCATCAAGTTCAATATTAAATTGTTTAGCACTCGTAAGGGAATACTCCACGGTGATTCATGTCTTATGCATCACTACAGGGAAAATATGCAACTAAAATTAGCATTTATGGTTCTTGAAACTGTCCTGGTTGGAGTGGAGTACTGCACTTCAATTAATGAAAGGCATAAAGAGCAATAGCCAGGCAAAAGGCTAATCAAAGCTGTCTCCTTAATTGGAAAACAACGAATAATGTAAAAAATTAGCTCCGAAACAGCACTCCCAGTCAATCGTCTCAAACCAATAATTAAAATAATTTCTGTGCCACCATAACTCAGCCAAACTTTGTGAACAAAATCTATACCAAAAAATAAACTTAACATTACACTACACTAGCTTCATGAGGCTCAATACTTTGATGGAATGTGCCACAAATAGTATAGTAGAGCATAACATAGTCCTGTGATTAAATAAATCAAGACAGCCTTAAATACCTCTTGAAAGCATTGTTAGCAGCACAGATACAGTACTCTGCAATTCAAACTTCAAGGTAACAGAGATTTTCGTCTGAATCATCAGAGTTGCACCCTCATATATCCAAGCAGGTAAACCTTGCCTTAGTACCCCATCAGTATCAGTGAAGAACTTGCTCATGTGGCCAAGCATGTGCTATATGTCAATGACAGCATATAATTACTAATCAAAATGTTAATTACTCTTGTTAATTCTCGCCCTGTTTCCTTCGCACCTTTTCCATCAGCTGAAATTGTGCTATATACCCCGATACAGCTGTGCTGTCCGCGTTAATTTCTTTTTTTTGTACCATCTTGTGTGCTTTGTTGCAGAGGTCATGAACCCTAGTTGATGCTTTTAAACGAATAGGCCATGTGAACTACAAGCACTGAACTAGTAGGAAGCTAATGACAACAGGCCTGACCTACCACTAGCTGCCGTGAAAGCGGCAATGGGGATTAATTGCATAGTGCCTGCAGTCAGCTTATCGCCAAGGATCTTGATAAGGAGCACACGACTGCGCTTGGGAGCTTAGAAAGTGCATTAAAGAGGGTCTATTTTGAAGAAACGTACAATCCGATTTTAGAAGGAGCAGGAACAATGCATTGATTTCGAATGTAGAAGAAGCAAAAACAATTAAGGCACTTATTTCGAATCAAAAAGAAACAAATGTTAATTCTGTAAGAGAGTATGGATTTTTCACTGTAATACAGGAATTAGACTTAGTATAAAGTAATCTATGCAACTGTCATGTTCGGTATAAGTGGGCGCGACTGTTTCCGGAATTTTCAGTTGTAATAAAACAGACTGTTAACAATGTCGCACTAACCCTACTATGTGCGGACTTTTCAAAATTGAAACATTGAACATTGAAACATTGAATGAAAAATTAAATTACCAGGGCAGCTGCTACTCTGTTATCTCTGACAGCAGCTTCTGCCCCCTCAAAATCTTCAATAGTGAAGACTGGCAGCTGAGGGCACAGTGGCGGGAGGGAGCTCACGGGAGGAGACGGTGACCGTGTCTTCGGCTCTTGCCGAGCTTGCTCCAGCCGGCTCAGCCTCTGAAGGATTTCCCGCTGCTGCTGCCGTAATTCTAGCAGCAGCCGCAGCACCTTGAGCATTGTCGCTGAAACGAGCAAGGTTTCCAGTGAGGGCAGGCTTTCACAGCAGATATATATATTTACACCTCAAGGACGCAATATGAGCAATATACTGCATTTACACGCTTGCAAGTCGACCTATTTTCAAATTTGAAAATCCGAAATGCGGGTGTTGGCTTGCAATCGAAAATCAGAGCATGACACCATAAATAAAGGGGAGACAAACTAGTATCAGGGATGATGCGGTAAATGAAATTTTATGTTTGCTCCACAGCTCTGCCCAGAATTTTCTGCATGGTTCTTGAGAAGGATTTTTCGTTTTCCTTTTTACTTTTAGCTGTATGCTCAGCACTCTTGGGAGTGTTGATAGTTGATGAAAGGGGCACTGTTCCAATTGCAGTGGAACTGCCACTCAGAACAGCAACGCTTGCAGGAAGTGCCGGTACCTGATGAAAACCTAAAAACAGCGCCATAAAGACAGACTAGAAGATGGGCGAGCGCTGTTTTTGGTTCTTCAATGATACACCAGCTCACTCTGTTGTTGGTTCTTCTGCAGCTGACAAAAGAGCTGATGCCACGCACACAGTTTCTCTGTGGCTGTTTGATGCATGTAATGTCTCCTGGCTGCATATTTTACCAGTTTGTAATGCGGCGCTTCATCAATTGTGCTCAGGGCCAAGTAACGGCGCGTTCACACTTTGACATTCGGCAGCGAGAACGAGCGGAATCCGCTGCCGCGGCAGAGATTGCGCCGAAATACCAAGCGGTAAGCGTGATCGGTCCAGGACCGAATTCTGCCACCGGAAAAAAATCCGCCGAATCCCGTCAGCCAATAGGAAGGAGAGTACGAAGTTCGGCAACAAACATGGCGACGCCCTTCGGTGCGGGACGCCTTGTTTGGGACTGAATTCGTCGCTGTTACTGCCTGTTTGAGCGCGTTCAATGCCCATAAAAGCGCCAGCGCTGTTTCGCTTTGTCTCATCTCACCCATAAAAAAAGTGTGAGTGATAAATGTGTTCTTTTTTTATTTCAGGTGACGATCCTTTCTTTTTTAAAAAAGGCTTGAGAGTAACCACCAGATTGCGCCACTAGGCTAATCTTATGTATTTAAAAGCGACAATGCTAGAAATGGCGTAACGTCTGGCAAAATAGCTGCATTTAGCGTAAGTAAGCGTGCATACAGTTATCGTACGCAGACAGCATGGATTAACCTCTTGCCATATCTGTGCACGCCTTGAGCAGACGACACACAGACGATGAGCGCAGACGAGGTGGTTGGTAAGTGTGAACGATGCAGCTTTTTCGGTGGCAGAGTATTTCGCTTGCTCCCTCCGCCGAGTGTCCAAGAGTGAATGCTCCATAAGCATTCGGTGCTTCTTCACACATATCTTCAAGATGGCTGTCATCCTTCAGAGAACAACTGCGCACCTGGCCGCAAGTTTGACATATCAGAACGGGTAATGCAAATGTGGTGGATGCCTCGAGGGAACATATTTGTGGCTCTTCTACACGATGTCATGGTGAGGTTGTTTGTGAAGTGCGAGATTCTGCAGGATGATGAACTGCTGTGGAGGATTTCACTGGACGTCAGAACAATTAACACCCTGTGGGACTGCAGCATCGATGATGGTAATGTAAACCAACACTGGGCGTCAACATGCTCTGCATTAAGCTACTAAATTGCCAATGATTCCACCACAAGGCACAGCTAAACACAAAGGTATTTGTTCTGTACAACTGCTCTATCCCTTGCAGATCTATATATCACAAATGCACCATGCACTGGCAATGCCTTAGTTCAAAAATAGCTGCTCTGAATACTGTTCCTTCTATGTACCACCAGTTTTCTATTCAGCTTGGTTGCCATTTTGATTGCCGTCACATCATGGCAAGGATGGAAACAGCCATAAGTGTATTCTTCCATTGTGACAACAGCTGCAAGTGGGAGTGAGAAAGCACAGCAGGCTGGGCACATACCAAAATATCCACAAAAACTAGAGAAACTGTATAGAGTACAGTGACCACTTTGCAGTCCTGAGCCACAATCTGTAATGTTTGTTTTATTTCTATTGGTCAGTCTTTAAAAGGTTGTGGCTTTCTAGTGACATTGGCCAAGGGAAACAACAATAACAGAACCAAAACCACAATCCAGAACCAAAAAAAGAAATTAAAGGAAACAAACTGCTACTCGCCGGGAAAACACACTGCGACTAGTTAGTAGGAATGAGATAGAGCTGTGGAAGTGTCAAGTAGCAAATTTTATCACAAGTACTTCTATTAAGAATTACTTGCAGCAGGCATATTTATACAAACAGTGGTCATTTTCAAAGCACACGTTTTGAAATATCCACCAAATAGGTCTCCTTTAAGGCAAAACAGAACTTCCACCAAGGCCTGTTTAGTCTCATACTTCAAAAAATAGATTCTCATCCTAACCTCTCACTGCATTCTCGTCTTTTCAGGCTCTTCATATACAAGTAAAGAAAGCGAAAAGCCTTACGATCGCTAGTCGCTTCCTCCACATCCTCAAGGTCGCCTGCAGTGGAGGCCGAGCTAGCCGGGCAGCCCGCAGTGCAATTTGCACCAGCTGGTGTGGTCGCCTCCATTGAGTGGCTAAGCAGGGCTGAAGTTGGACACGAACATGAAGCATTAGTGTTGATGCAGGAAGAACGGAAAAATTACTTAGTATAACACAGGTAATGCTACACAGATAATGCCAAAATGCTACATCAGCACTTCTGCTTAAAGGACACATATATATACACCGTAACTGCCTCGTACAGAATTAGCATTAAGCATTTATGAACTGCCATTCATTAAGACCATGCTTGTTCAGGGTGTCATCTCATTCTACCAGATTTAGTAATTTAAATTGCTCCTTTATTCTGGCGGACGCTCAAAAACACAAAGAGCATTAACGAAGCTGTATGCTGCCCCAGCTGGTATCATGCTGCAAATTTGAAAGCACAAGAACAACTTGAATGAGAGAACCGCAGAGTTGAGTTGTATGCTACAGGTGGGATTAGCCTTGCTTATTCTGCTCGCAATTGATCCACCGTAGCGTCACTTATGTTAACGACCTAAAACCTGTCGGATCTTCCCCACTATGCACACAGTCACTTATAATAAATAGTACATATTCCACTCCCGCAGTCACCATCTATGTACGCAATCACTCACAGTACAAAATAGTGCACTCCAGAAGGCACCATCTACACACACATTCAATCACTTTAGACTATAGTCCGGAACCGGACTATGGTCTACTATAGTCGTAGAACTACTATAGTAGAACCGGAGAGGACAAGCGCTACTCATAGCAGTTTATTCAGACATTTCTGATAGCAGCCCACCAGCGCAGCTGTAGCGAGCATCGACTTGCATAAGGTAATCGCCAAATGCAGAACAAGAAAATTATAACTCACCAGCATACAATCAAAGGATGGTGTACGTGTGTACAATGTATGATGACACCAAAATACGTACTATATAGTTACCATATTTTACTTGCACGTGGACAATTTCTGAAGCACGGTCACAGACCTTTCGCTCACGCACTTATCACCCAAAAGAGATGCTTCCAGTACCTCCTTCTCAAGTTCATTTTTTTGCCTCGTCCCACGATTACAATCCCGTACAGTTCAGGAAAGCATTCAAGACAGTTACCACAATGAAGTTTTGATCCGCTGTCTGTTCCAAAAGAGTATTCTGGAAAACTTCATTTTTGTTTTTACTTTGGCCCTCGGATTTCCTTTAAAATGTCCTTGCAGTCGACACAACACAGCTGTAAGTTAAGCCCAAAGAAATAAAAGTACCCAAGGAGGCTTTCCTTCTGTGAGACTGCTGCGAACGGGTGATGCACCAATCCGCCTGCTCTGCCGGAAGCACACACTTCACTTCTTTCCTTGTGGTGCGTCGGTGATCACGGCATGCGCCTTTCTCTAAGGCTTCACCTCCTCTCTGTGCTCAGTTCGAAAAAAAGTAATGCTAGAAGTGCCATTCGGTCGGTTGTGTGGAAGCTTGCTGCTCTGTTATCGGTGGAGTAATACGTAGTCATACGCGCAGTGATGTTCAGAAACGCGTCCAAACCAAACACTTGCAACAATGCATGACAGCAACGCAAAGATAACACAAAAAATTGTATATATATGGTTTTGCAAGACTGCAAAACTGGTGAGTGGGGCAGACATGGGACCTTTGAGAAAACGGAACCGTGATTACTGATGCATCACAAGGAAAGAAGCGAAATATGCAATTTCACCCAAAGAGCCTGAATGATAACAAATGTAGGAGTAGCGATTATACTGCCATTTTTTCATGCCTAACGTGACCTGTAACCACATGTTGACGTCGCGGTCATTGTTTAGCTGCTTAAACTGAAGCCAAAACAGCACAAGAAAATGGATTGTAAATTATATAGCAGCCAGAGGAAAATACCACACGGTAATCCATGTGTAACAATGCCTTACACAATATTTTAAAGATGAAAACACTACCCAAAAGGAAGGTATCTATATTCTTAATACACCGGCCAGTTTTACTGATGCACACTTTGCCATAGTTGAGTGGTGTCATCACCAGCGCAGCAAGAACGTACATGTTTTGGTGCTTCTTCTGGCAGCTAGTACGATAATATGGCTTTTCCTCTATAAGTCTTCATAACTGTAATAGCTTACGTGGCACAGAAAACACCAGCCGTATGCCATACTGAGAAGCAGTTATCCTCAGCTTATGAGACTGTGCAGTTAGGGCATAACCTCATACTTTTCGAGATCAAAATATATGAGGTTCCAAGAACAAATGGTATTGGGTTACGCCCTACAGCACAAAGCTTTCATAGCCCGAAGAATATTGCCTCTAAGTATGGCATACAGCTGGGATTTTTGTACGCCATGTAAGCTGTTGCAGCTATGCAAGACTTGCAGAGGAAAGGCCGGATCGCCATACTGACTGCCGGAAGAAGCACCAAAACGTGCATGTTCCTTGCTGCACTGGTGTCATCTATCGAATACCACACAGGTGTGGCAGTGTACATCAGCCAAATTGGCTGGTGTATTAACGACCGCCTCAGAGAGCGCCCACGCCCTTTGGAACAGGCGGTGGATTGAATCTGCCACTTCATTCTGGGGAATGCCACGAATGCTTCCCTGAAGTGCACAGGACTGCAATCGTGGGATATGGCAAAAAAAACCAACTGAAAGGGAGATACCGAAATTGTCTCTTAGTCATGACTTACGAGGCTTAATGTACCAAACCACCTTAGCTGGAGCAACTCAGTAGAGAGCTCCGAAAGTTTCAGCCACCTGGTGTTCTTTAACGTGCACAGACATTGCACAGTACACGGGCGAGCATCTAGCATTCCACCTCCACTGAAGTGAGACCACTGCAGTCGGGATTGAGCCGGCACCTTTCGCGTCAGCAGCCAAGGACCTTAACCACAAAGACATTGCGGCAATTTGTGTGTCGAGTGTATGAGCGAAAGGCTCTGTGACCATGCTTCAAAAAGAGCTGCTGTTCATGGGCAAGTCGCATGTGGTTACTATAGTACATGCTTTGGTGTCAGCAAGCATTGTACACACGTAGCACCATCCTTTGATTACATTCTGATGAATTACAATTTTAAAATTATCTCCTGCCTTTGGCAGTTACATTGTGCAAGTCAATTCTGACTATGACTTCACAGGTGGGCTGTTAATGAAAGACGTTTCTTGTAAACCCAGTTGTGAGCAGCGTTTGTCCCATCCAGTCCTCTTGTCCCTGTCTTCTGTGCACTTTTAAATTTTCAGTACAAAAACTATATTCTACCTTCCATCCTTTGCTTGAAAACAGTGAAATGCTAAACTTCATGACTCAATTTTTACAGTACCTCACTACAATTGCTCTTCTCGGCAAACCTATCGTTGCAATGTTTTTTTAGGTGCCTTTTAAAATTGCCAGTCTCGTCAATGTAGACACTGTCACATTCGGAACACGGGACGCCGTAAGCAACGCCCGGGTACATTTTTCTCAGAAAGAACGTCTGACACCAATCAGCGCATGCTTCAGTCTTCTGAGGGTACAGCGCATGCCTACACAGGTGTGGCTGGTGGTTTTAAAGCAACCAAAAAGAACATTGTAACAACGATAAAAACCAAGAAGTGATCTCTAAAGCTACCGCCTAACACTCTGTATCAACTGGCCATGACATCGTCTAAGGATAGGGCACACGTGTTGACAACTGAAAGAATCTGTTCCGTTGCCTTCACCTCAAATTGTTCTTCAGCCCTTGAAAATAACTTCTCCCTCTTGAAAGGTTCTCAAGGACTCGCATGGACTCTGGGGTAAAGGGGTTTTTGCTATGCAGGAAAGCAGACTTAATGCAGTTTTGCAACAGGGTCTTAATTGAGCTCAAATTCATGAGTCACCCATATGCATTTTTTGCGATCAATAAAAAGCAGGCACGGCTAGAGGGTGGGTGTCCTCCCTTTCTCCTATGTGATATTACCATAAATTCACTAAGCCATAACTGAAACAATGCAAATCTAAAGACTAAACACAGATAAAGGCTTACAGGGTGGTGATATCAGCCGGGGTGGTGGCGATGGCAGCCGGGGTGGTGGCGATGGCAGCCGGGGTGGCGATCGCAGCCGGACTTCAGGCCCATTCGGACCTTCATTGCCTAAAACAAAAAAATGCGTGCATATTTTGAATATGCATTAATTTTACTAATGCTTAAAAATTTAGGATTTTCCACTTACCAGAAATTGCAGAGCTTTCCACTGCAGAGCTCATCTCATATTTTTAGCCTTTTTTTCTGCATTCTTGTATGATCCTGCAAAAGATTAGAGATCAAACACCCAACTCAAGTGCAGTCCACACTAAAATTGCTGCTTCACATGAAAATAAGGCAAACATTTAATGCAACAATTCCTGGACATTACTTTTACTGCAATAATTCCTGGCTATACAAACACAAACACTTTACAGTAGGCATCTTGAAGCAGCCTGTGGGCTATGAAAGGAAATGTAGGGAAGGGATGTAGATTATCATGTGACCTTCGTGGCCAAGCACACAGCCTCTGTGGTAGCATCAGTGGCCTTTGCTGCATATGTGGTTTATTTCCTGCTAGGCTGGAAGGTGGTAAACGATAATGCACGACAGTTTTCCACTAGAATTTGTACGCACAAGGTGCCACAGCTGGCACAGGGCAGGGTCAAGTGGAGGGACGTGGGAAAGGCCTTCGTTCTGCAGTCAATGCGATTCGACTGATAATGAAAACTACATATGTAAAGAAATTTTCTGCTTAGATACTGATCAGTGGCACAAATATTTCCTGTTTTATATCTGGGCAGTGTACCGATAACATATGGGTATGTGAACAAAAACCTGAAGTGCGGCAGTTTTGATCGTAGTATATAAAGTGTCATACATGCTAAATAACGATGCCTTTTGCGTGATCATCAAGATTACTGCAAGTTTTCTCTGATTGACAATATGCTATTTTGCAATTAGTTTATGCTCAGTATGCATCCTTCTGTGATCCCTCAATCACTGGCCTGTTATTTACATGCAGCAGTAGAGGTCCGGGTTGCTACAAGGTAAAATGCACATGCTAAAGAAGTCTGAAGAGACAAGCTATTAATAGCACCATTCCCCGTGCATGTGCCACAGAGGCAAGAGCTAGGCAGCTTAAGTAGGTGGAGGATATAAACTTGGGTGCACACATACGCCCCACTGCTAGCTCTATCTTTGTTGTACCAGAGCCTGTAGGCCTTCAAAGTGTACCTCCAAAGTCATAGTACATGTCAGCATAGCCATGCCCATTTCTTCAATTGCATTGTCACATGTGTCCGAATCTGAAGGGAGCAAGCATGATATATGATTAACCTGACAGAATGAAAGCAGGTGCCAAGGGCCAAGACAACGCTAAAATGGTGCCCTTCCTGGAATAGGCCTCCGCCATATTTCCAAAATAACGAGGTGGTGCTGCAGTGGCTAGCAGCCTCACAGCAGGCAAAAGGCCAGGAAGCCAAACAGTGGAGAGGTTTTGATTATGTATTTTGGAACCTTAAGGTGCAATTTAAGTTTATTTGCATCACAAGAGCGGTAGGTGCTTCGAGCTTAGCAATTTCACATGAAGTACAGGTTCGCCCACCTCCAGTTTGAACACTGCTCCGGGCAACCGCTGCACTGCGCAGTGCCTCTCAAGTGCCTGGGTAACTAGCGTGCAGGTGCAGTGATAACCACAGGCGTGGCTTTCGCCGCGTTCTCTGCTGCAGCGCGCCAGCACCGCTAGATTGAGCTCACCTTGCAGTGAAGACCACTTTCGCATTCAGCGCAGAGTGCCCAGGGAATTACTATTGTCAACATATCAACATAGAAGTCCAGCACCTGAGCGTGTTTGAGATCTGCATCCTTGGTAGCAAAGGCTTTTCGTTATCGTTTTTTTTGCAATCAACACATAATAAAAGGCAGATACAGAGAAAAACTTTGTCCAAGTTTGAGTTCAAGCGGTTTACTTGGAGGCTAGCGCCACCACTTAGCTGAAATATTTTATAATTTCAAGCACTTCCTGCCCAGCAGCCAGAATAAGCCGGTTACACACGAGTGCATTCATCCGTTCTAAGCGCCGCTTGGCAATGTTAGTGCTTAATATACGGTGCGCTGCCATGGAGGGAGATTAATAAAAAGCCAGTATGAACACCAACACTAGACCGTAAAAATGGTAAAAAAAGTGAATGAAAAACATGGGCATGTGTTGCTCATCTACAGCAAAACAGTGGCCGCACCGCATATGAGCAGCAAAAAAGGCCGGCTTTGAGACTACTGAATATCATTTCCACAAGAATGCTTCGGTGTGTGAATTCATTAGGCATTCTTTTATCAAAATTGTGAAGCTCCCTAGCAGCCTAGTTCATTGTGTGTTAAGCTAAATAAGCAAATAAAAAAATTTCGCCTACCCTGCACCTGTATTGCCAGCCAATAAATTTAGCACTGCCATTGTACTGGGGTGCGGCACTTTGAGCAGATGAAAGCACCCATGAATCGGCCTATTCTGGCCGCTCGGCACGAAGTGCTTCAAATTATAAAATATCGCAGCTAAGCGGCGGAAGGCTACAAGTAAACTGCTGTAAATTACACTTGGCCGAAGTTTTTCTTCGTATCAGCCTTTCATTAAGTGTTGATCGCAAGAAGAAACTATAAGGAAAAGCTTTTTCCACCATGGATGCAGCTCTCAACCACGCGCAGGTGCTGGGTTTCTAAGCTGCTGCATCAGAAACAGTAATTCCCCGGGCGCTCTGCGCTCAATGCAGAAGTGATCTTCGCTGCAAGGCGAGATTAATCCAGCAGTGCTGGCATGCTGTAGCAGACGACGCGGCGAAAGCCATGCCTATGTTTTTCACTGTACCTGCGCGCTAGTTACACAGGCACGCGAGAGGCGCTGCGCAGAGCGCCGGCTGCCCGAAGCAGTGTTCAAACTTCAATTGGACAACCCTGTACATGCATGGGCTTGCAATGACCACGTACACATATTGTGCGAAACACTATGACACCATGTATATATATTGTATATGTGGTTGGTGGCAAGCAAAAAACATGTTGTTGCAACTTAATTCTATGCTGGCCATTGTAATAAAATTTCACGTCCGTGGTGCTCCGAATAGCTGGCGCAATCCTAACTCTAGCACATTACTTGGGTGAAGCGCCAGAACCACCTCAACCGAGGAGGACTGCACTTACTGTCTGCTGACATCTGCCATGCAATGGGTTGCCAGTTAGCACTACACTCCATCCATGTAATCCTCATTGTCTTGCAAAGTGTTTCACTCATCAGTTCATTAGCTTAACCCCTTAACTCAGTACCTCAGTGACTCAGTACCACTACATTACAAACTACAACTTGTGCACTCAATTATAGTAGGATACAACGTAAAAAAACGGCAGTTTGTAACGCTGGGCCATAATACACAGAATCCTGTATTTTTCTACTGGCCAGTCAGAACAGTAAGTGAAATCAGCTTCCTAATGTGCAACTATATTGAATTATGAAACCAGCCAGGCACCAAAATTCTAGAATACAGACCTTATACGTTTTTCCTGTGATTAGCTTCTAGCTTGCGCTAAAAGAACTTTTAACAACGGACTACTTTGTCGGGGAGGCATTCTGTGCAGTGGCCCTGAATGTGGGCAGTTTCACTGCGGTAACGTCGATGCCAAGAGGCACTGCTTATACAGGGTGGCCAGTTTTTCTAGCTGATGGCCCCACCATCCTTCAACAAATCTGTAGTTACCGCGTCCTACGCAGCTGCTTTCCCCTTTTTCATAGCTTCTAAAGCTTTCTTAACCTCTCCCTTCGTTACTGGCAGAACGTTTGATTGCTCTTCTCTACTGCCAATCATTGTCCTCACTACTCTGAATAATGTATAGGTCAGTAATAGAACTCCTCTGCTACTTTGACAAACTTGTCCATATTAGTAATGACATTGCCCTCTTAATTGTCCCTAAGCGCCTATATATCTGATCTTTGCCTACGCCTAATCTCGCCACTGCTTCCAGGCTGCCACAGTTCTTTAAGAATGCTCAATTTTCTCCATATTATACTTCCTTATGTCGTATACTTTACGCCTGTTGATCAGCTTTGATAGCTCTGCCAGTTCTAGCTTGTCTGTTGGGTTGGAGGCTTTCACACTTTCTCATGTCTTAATCAAATCTTTCATCTGCTTGGATAGTTTACTGGTAAAGAACTTCTTCCCTGCACTCCTTCCCTGAACTACTTCTTCACTGCACTCGGTAATATCTCTGAAATTATTGTTCACTGCGTCTACACGGAGGTTGTCTTCCTCGGTTAAAGCTGAATATGTGTTCTGTAGCGATATCCTGAATTCTACCTCCCCTCTCACCGCTAATTTGTTGATAGGCTTCTTTACTAGTCTTTTCTGTTCCCTCTTCAAGTCCAGACTAATTTGAGACCTTACCAATCTGTGGTCACTGCATCACACCTTTCTGACTACTTCCACATGTTGCACAATGCCAGGGTTAGAACACAGTTTGATGTCAATTTTATTTTTAGTCTTCTCGTTAGGGCTTTTCGATGTCCACTTTCGGCTCTTCCGTTTTCTGAAGAAAGTATTCATGATTCTCAAGTTATTGCGTTCAGCGAACTCAATACCTACCTTCTGCTATTCCTAGTGCCAATGCCATATTCATCTACTGCCTGGTCTCCAGCCTGCTTTTTGCCAACATTGACACTGAAGTCTCCCATTAGTACAGAATACTGCATTTTTACTTTCCCCATTGCCAATTCTACATTTCACAGAAGCTTTCCACTGCCTGGTCATTATGACTATATGCAGGCGATTAGGCCTGTGGGAAGACAGCTAGCCGTTCTCATGTGGGCTCTGCAAGAAACAGGCAAGCGTTGGCAAGGCTGACATAATCAGTTGATCTACTTAAATTAGGGCATGAGGCAGGCACTTGTGTACTTAAAACTAACAGGTACATGCGCATGCATCGACTGACACCACAACTTGTTGGTGCGCACTTTCAAATGATGCGGTAGACATCAGTGTATACACAGATCACTGCGTATTATTCGCCTAAAACTTTAAATAATTTATACAGTTGACTCCCGATATTTTTAAGCCGCTTAATTGGAATGTCCAGTTAATTAGAAGTGAAGCATATTTTGGTACCGTCAGTTTAGCATATAACCCTACAGAAGAAATCACTGACTATAAGTTCCAAGCACTACAGCACAATCTTCCAGTAATTTTAAATAGATATAAAGACATAAATAACCCTACTAAGAAAGCATTGCGTGAATTATTTCTTCAAAAATAATTCCTGACGTAAAATTCGCGCCCAAGTACAGCTGCTGCCTTGTATCTTATGTAAATATGTTTTTTGTATTTCCCTATTGTAATTTATTGATGATTTTGTGCTTTCTGGCTGTCCTGTTTTTTGTGAAAACTGTAACCTGACTATGTGTTCGTTTTTTTGTGTGTGTATGTAAATGTTCTCATCAAAGTCTGCTTCTATGCCTTGTAACGGCTGCCTGGGCCTCGTCAAGCTGTATACCTACAGCTTTTAGTCCAGGCAGCCGCCAGAATTTTCTGGAAAATAAATGGAATTGAATTGAATTGAACTGAATTGAACAATATTATATAGACTGGGTTCCTGATAACTGCACTGCCATGGTGCAGCAAATGTTGCAATGCAGAGAGACATCCACCTGTTTGTATGATTTCTCTGTGCTGCTTGCTGGCAGCAGAAAAATTTCATAATGATATCAGCAGCTCATCTATCCCATTACTTTCAAGCAATTCGTGGAACAGCGTTACAAATATATATTGTCACAGCAAAAGTGATGTAAGAAAGTACCAGTGGAGCCTTCAAGTGACAAAGCAAACCATCCGATTCTGTACACCTATATTTCTTCGACTAGTTCACAGTGCTACTGCAATGTGGAGTCAAAGTTCATGCACATTAGCAAAAGATTGTAGTAGATAAGCTTGTTAGCATGAAATCCATTTGAAACAAAGGTCGATGACTGCCATAAAAATGGAACGGATAAAACAGACTTTTTGGGGTTTCCTTCGTTACAGCAAGGTTTAACTGAATATTTTTAAACGTCAGCAATTATTCGCCAATTATAAGGCTCTGATTTCCAAATTCAAGAGTGCACACTGCCGCTCTTGAAGGCCTTCGAGATCACCACAAAGTTCCGTGCTGCTTCACTGTCTCAATACATTATACATGGCCCGCATGTCGCATTCATTGCCCATCGGTTGCCAGGCGGCCATGCTGTGCTGAACCACTGCCAGACTGCCTCTAGCTTACCGCTGCCTCTGTTTGCTCACAGAGTTGATTCCCGTCCATCCGCAGCTTCACTATGGTTTTGTGCATTATCCTCAGTGGCTCCAATCATAACGACAGGTACAGGCACAAGAACAAGCAGACTAACACGAACTTGGCACAAGAACTCCAAGATCCCAGAGCACAAACAGCTGCTGGTTGTGGCTGGATCGGACTAAGCAAGACAATTTGGACCCCAAGAGCCTCAATTTACAAGAGTACAGAGTGCACGTTGTGACAGATAAGAGGTTTGGGTCGTGAACTTAATGTCTGCAAAGCTATGGTGAGCAAGGACTACACCCTGAAGAAGTGAATGTTATTGTTTCGAGTGAGGCCATCTGACTTGTTTGACAACCCAAACACAGACTGGGCCCTGCGTCATTGCATATACCTTGGCTTCAGCACTAGGCAAAGTGGTTCAGATCACCACGGCCACAGCCAGCAACAACGGCAGAAAGGACAGCATGCTGAGGCCGAGCTTTAGGTATCGTAGACTCGTTGCAGACAGGATCCTCGACCAGCAGCTCGTGAAATATTTTTGTACCTCCAATGATTTGAGGTTTCCATTCTTTCTAATGTCAAAAAGCTGGAACAGTAAACTAGATAGTTCCCGATCCCTGTGGGTCACTTCAGACCACATCATCTATCATTGCATCGTAACCCGGCCACACTATGTATGCATGCATATTGTCGCACATTTCCACCTTTTTTGTGCAGCGCACATGCACCGATCCAGCAAGTTCAAAGTAATAGCCTGCATTGAATAGCCGATTCCCCTGTGGAGGCAGCATCACGCCTGAAAGGATAAGGAAATAATCCAAAGCATCTAAGGAGCAGTCAGGCCACGCAAGGCGGACGGTCTGAGATCGAGTGGTTTGGCGGCATAGCCGCCAGCGCTTGATAGGAGCAGAAGTCACGTCACGAGGAAGCCATGTATTGCTGCTGCAGCTAACTGTGCAGCAACTAGTGTTCATCTCCTGAGTCATAGACAATTGGTTTGAAAGTCATTGAAATGCCCATGTGATAGAGATATCTTTTCAATCACGAGCGATAAACTTGGATAAGAACAAAGCACAGTCAGTCCTAAATGTTCTCAAACCTGTAGAGTCCAGTGTCCTGGAAACTGGATATCACCATAAAACAAGGCATTGCAGTGTTTGAGATCACATGCGAATTTGAACTGGCAATCGCTTTTGATGCAGATGAAGCAATGACATCAGCTCACAAATGCATGTGTGCATCATTCATTAGCCTCCGAGTTTTGAAAAGATTAGTCACTTGACAGGCTAACAAAAGGCGCCCGTGTGCTGTGAAGTGTTGGCGCACGTTAAAGACGGTTAAAAAATCCGGGACCCTCCATTACAACGCCCGTCACAGCCCATGCGTCGCTTCGGGATGCTAGACACCACAATTCACAATTGCACACATAGCGTTATCCCGGCAATAAAACCACTTACTGCATGTTGTGACGACAGCGACTGGGCAGCGGAACCACTCGCACCCTGGGGTGGATGGGTCCGCCTCCTCTCGAGCGAGGCGGATTACCTCCGCGGTTCGCCTTTTCGGCCAGTGGCAATGCTGCCAATCGTGGGAGAGCCACCCGACAGGGACGACAGCCAAGCTGTCGTCCTGCATCGGAAACTTCACGACCGCAAACGGTTTTGGTGGCATGCAGCAAGGAGTAAAGCGATGGAAACAAAGTTTAGTGCGTAAACTGATTTTTCACAAGCTCGCTCGCCCTATTCTCATGTTCCTCTCGCACGAAGGTCTCGCGACACATCTCAGAAGCAATACAACGCAGCGTTAAGAAAATAAGTGCATGAAAAAGGCATACAATTGAAGGTGCACATGTCGTCGGTCCGAACCCATGTGGCAAGCTAGCCTCCCACATGACTATAAAATAGTACAATTACAGAACAGGGCAACAAATGACGCCTCTCCCCCTTATTGCTACTCATGACAGTAGGCTCATGAGGAAACAAAAAAAGCTACTAACAAAAAGCATAAATACTTACGCAAGTGGCGGGCTTGAAGATCACGGGAAAACACGGTGTAAACGCAGCGACGACCGAACAAAAAAAGAGATGGCATCCGTCGGAGCGGTCGGACGGGCAGCAAGGGTTGCCAGATAGCTCCAAGCACAGGTAGCCAAGCTGGCCTCCGTAGTAGCTCAAATAAAGCCAAAAAACTTTGTTTTTGCATGGAAAACTCCTTAGCCATATTAAACTATTTTTCGCAAGTATATCTACATAATACTATTAGAAGTAGCGCAAGGCTTGCCTGCAAGCGAATTCATGATTAAGCAAATGTGGTGTTTATCATAAACGTCGTGTTTTATTGTTTTCTCAAAGCATAGCAGTAACGGGAAAATAACAACACGCAAAAAACATCGCACAATAAACTCACTCAGTAATGATTCAGCAATGCAGTATAGGTACAGCTCACGACATTTTCACTAAACACAATAAAATAAATACACTACAATAAATTCCAAGACAAAGTAGACAAACTAGGCGGCTAGACAAGATATAGCACAATAGACGGAAGTAGTCTAGAGAGGGATCTCAGGCATCGTGACCTGATTCGAAGGGGAAAAGTTTGGCCCATACATGGTCAGTGACCTTCAAATTCATCAGTATCATGCCTGACCACGGAGACGAACTTTCGTCGAGCCCTAGCATATATGTGTTCCCATTGATGTCTGAGCTGGCATTATCTTTGTTGTCCCTACCGTCATCAAACGCAGCCGCCGAACAAATGTTCAGCCAGGTCTCGTTCACTATAAAACCTACCTGCGAAATAGAATGTAGATCTATAACTAGACTTTGCAAGCGCTCCTCCATGTACGTGAAGTTTGGTATGGCCGGGAATGGAGGCTGCTAGAAGGATTTTAAACCGGCCAAGAATTTTTGTCCCGTCTCAGCCCTAAGACTTAGCTGAGCATTTGTTTGACGGCTGCGTTTGATGACGGCAGTGAAAACAAAGAGAGTGCCAGCTCAGACATCAATGGGAACATATCCGTCTGGTCAGACATCAGTGGGAAAGTCCGTCTGGAGGCATGATATACTGATGAATTTGAAAGTCACTGACCATGTCCAGGTTACGATAGACGTTTCTGAACACATACGAACGGCTCATCACCTCGACATGCGCGGTCATGTGACCTTCAACTTCATCAGCGGGAACGTCTATCGGCTTTCCAACATTTTTTGCATTTATCACGCAGAACCGGGTATTGTCTGACAGATCGTCGACTTTCGTTATAGCACGCGATTGTCAGATTCGATTGCATAAATTGACTTTGTTGCTACGAAATCACCGAATGAACAATAGACAAAACCGATGGAGTTCGGGTCGGCGCCGGTCACTCAGAAGCTTTAGGTTCGCAGTAATGCCTCTTCAGCTCACTTTTAATGCAGGAAAAAAAGAAGAAACGCTGCGGCACCTATCCAGCAGGAAACGTTTGTCAGAGATGCTGATCAGGGGAAGATATTTCGGGGCTGTCGAGAAAAAACCCTACCGCATGCCCTGAAATGTAACATATGTGCTGCTCCCATTCGGTGTTGTCGTTCTGCGTAGCTGCACGCAACTCAGCGTTTTCGCAAAAGAATTGGCGTAGTTACCGCACGGTAGAGCTAAAGCTCGCCGGACAGGGGCCGGGGTCTTCCACCGAAGCCCTTGTTCATTCGCTCAAATTAACTTTACCGATTACAAATCCAACAAAAGGCAAATTTTGATCATCGGTGTATATTTTCATATGTATTCTTTCTGCGTAGCAGCGTTCTCTACTTTTCAATGCACCGATTAATGCGGCCTTCCAGTATAGCCCATTTATTCACAATTAATCGCAAGGCAGGTGCTATGCTGAGCCAACTTGACGCACACAATTAAGCCGTTAGGTGTATGCGGGAAGATAAGATGTCCAGCACGGCCGCCATCACTTCGGACTATATTACGAATAATCAGCGGCGTCACATGAGGCCGGCGTACGTTTCTGCGTACTCATGCTGCCGTTTTGGAGTACCTATGCTTCATTTGAAAGCCTGACGTAAAGGATTCTAGTACATTATATGAAAAGCAGTCAATGTGGGGGTAGCCCACGCACTTTAGAACCGCGCTAGAACCACGCATTTTGTGCCTTGAGTTTTGTGTAAAGGCTGTTGGGCTGATGCCCCGTCTGTCCCGAGGCCCACACAATATTTCATGACAAGTTTTCTACCAGCTATCAGCGCTTAAATAGAGAAAATAGCCTCTCCGCATCGATCACTGGCACAAAGCCGAGAAAGGCTGTAAACAAATCACAAAAAAATATAAATTACAGACAGTGACTACATTTGCTCCGGCAACCCTACAGTAGAGTGTAGCTCTCACTGGAGTGGATGGATGAGAGAGTCAAGGAGGCTATGACCTGAACAGTTATTAGCGAGTGGTGGTAAAAATGGAGGTGCGGCACGACTGTATTTTAGACGCATTCTACTCAATTATTTTTTTATTTACTAAAGATAGTGACCTAATATAATACCAAATAATTCGAAACCGGAGGTCTTTTTTATGCACAGTGTTAACGCCTTTTTGTGATGTTTGTGCTGTTGTGCGCTGCGAGTATCTTCATTGTTAGGCCTCTTTTCGTTTTTAACTGTAGCTCTGAGCGTCTGAGCGGTTAGGTTTGTTGATTGTTCGTCACTCTGATCTTTTGCGCTCCGTCATGAGCATGGAGACGGAGGTCATGAGCAAGTGGCGGAGGTACCGTATCATCGAAAAAAAGTACAGGGAACTTTTGGAAGAGCTCGGTATCCGACGGCCACCGTCTACGCATCTGAAATCCTCCGGAAGCAAGAGAACGGGCGGCGAAGCGGCCTTGGACGTCGTCAGCGCCCCTCCACTCCCGCTACCGTCCGGAGCAAGCAAACGGCCGAATAGCGAAGCCTGCGCAGGCGGCGCTCGCGCTAGTGGCAGCGGACGAGCTATTTCGTCGCTACCTGCAGACCCGTCGATGCCATCTGTTCAGAGCGAGCTCAACGAGCAGGCTTATGTGTCCGAGAGTTGCGCTGAAAGCAAGAGCACACAGAAAGCAAGAGCCATAGAATCGATTATCAGAAAGCAATAGGTTGAAGTCGTATCCTCCATGCCCCGTTAAAGCTGGTGCTTGTGCCGTACGTGTTGTTTTCATTTTGCCAAAAGGAGGCACACAGAGGTGCCATATTCCTCTTTGTCCTTAATGACTGAACTGGATCCACCGTTTGTGGGCATAAAAGGGGCCAAGTGTGTTTCCAGTCCAGCCCTTTACATGCATTTTTTGCAGTGGTAAACTGGCTGCATGGTGGCTGGTCGACAATTAATGGTTTGTTAGTTGTCAAACTCCTGGCAATAGTCTTATAAGCCTGAGAATAATTTCCATTTACACTTATAGCTTGATTAGAGTTGCAGTCTAGGCAAGTTGGTAGACAATCACACTTCTTCGAAGCATGAAAAAAAAACTTGCACATAAAGCCTACTCACAGTTAACTGGTTATTGCAACAAGAAACTTGGTGAAGAAGGAACCGAGTATGTGAAACACTTGGCTTTGCAGCCAAGCGTTACAAAAAAAGATAAATACATAAGAATAGAAGAAAAGTTACTTTGATCTCACTCGCTTAATGCATGAGCAGTCAAGGAATTTTTGAATCTGAGAGTGCAGTGGGAATTAAGGGGCTTTTATGCTTGTGCTGCCTCCTTTCGAGACATGAAATGCCTTAGCTGTTTCATGAAATTTGTTTGGGCTTAAAGATGAGTTGTTCCTGAGAGCACTCGCATAGCAATTTTTCATTTATCAAATTTTTTCTGGGCTCAAAAATCCTAGGGTTGACAGATCAGGCTTTTAGGTTTCTTCTTTGATAGCATTTTTGCTGCAGTAAAAACTGAGAGTGCACTTCCTTCTGCATACAGGTATGCCTATACCGTCATTTTTTTCACACTGCAAAAAGTTAGCGAGCTCATTGTGTATTTTCTACAATTTACCTTGAGAACGCAGGAAATGGCTATGTGTTGTTGGAGTTAATGTGGTAGTGTAAGTTGCTTTTACCCCACAATTTCTTGGTGGTGAGATGATCGACGGTCCTATGGACACCCGTTTAGGTTATTGAGATTACTTGAACTATTGCAACAGGAAACGATAGGTTATGCTATTAGCTCATGTCATTAATAATACATATTGTTTTGCTTTCTCCTTGATCTTTTTATCCCCTCACCCCTTTCCCCGGCCCCTGGTTAATTGCAACAGGAAACGATAGGTTATGCTACTAGCTCTTGTCATTATAATACACATTGTTTTGCTTTCTCCTTGATCTTTTTATCCCCTCACCCCTTTCCCCGGCCCCTGGTTAACCTATCTTCCTTTCCTCCTCCTTGTCCTCCTCGATTTGCTTCGCATATTTGTTGTAGTTCTTTTCCAGAAAATAGAAAACTTCAGGGGTACGTTTCTTTATTCAAACATGCGCAGCCTTCATACCTGCCTAACACGCACCATCCCGATCTAATTTAGGCGCCGGTCATTGAAAAAAACAAAAAACAGTACCAGCATCCCACTACAACAACAATCTATTTATTATTTGATTATGTTACATTGATTGCAACATTCCATGAACGAGAATTTAGTAAAGAGAGGAGGGGCACAAAAGACAAGCCAAAATAAGACTGAAGAAAAGTTTGTGGACATGCAATTCTAGCCTGCCAAGAGCAAGTGCAAATAGTAGCTGGCCTTTGCCATGATGTATATCTATAGGGTCACCTCGCTCTGTAAAGTTTAGCACGTTCTGAAGTAGGCTTGGGTTGACTATTTAATTAAGGATGTTTGAATGAAGGATCTTTTATGTGTGTTGAAAGTGAAAAATAAAGAGAATATCCTGGTGAAGGCATTCTCGTACTATAATTTTGCATCTAGAAATAGTGACTTCACTCTTGCATTTAAAGTTGAGGAATTAGTACAACAGTGAATATTTGGAACAGCACTAAAGTTAAATACAGCCTTGAAGTGTGGTGCATGGCCTAAGTGAAGAATTGTACAGCTCAAGAGAAATTTATTGTTATTGCCATACATATTATGCCCAGTGGAAGAAAAAGGGTCGTACCATATCAGTTGCGTGCAACTATAGCCTGGTCTTATGCTAGTCCAAATTGCTACTCTCTATATTTGCAGTTTTCAAAAGCTCGTTTCCGTAGCTGTCACCTTCAGCCGCTTCAGGAAATCAATATCTGTTCTGTGTATAAGATAGTGTATATCCTAATTTAATTATTGTGCTGTCGTATTTGGACTATGCGGGTATTACAAGCATATTTGTTCTTGACCATTGCAGAAGCAGTAAATTGTACAGAAATGGAGAAAGGTAATTAAAGTACTTTAAATCTGATATCGTAGATGTTAGTACTTTCGAGTATGTAGACTCCTTCAACCCTATAGCACAAAGGCTGAGGTCTGTGAAGCATAAAGCCATGTGATGAGATATCTAAACTGTATAAGTAATTAGATTGCAGGATAATTTTATTTATGACAGCAGTGTTCTGTGAATGTCAGTGACAATGCAATCATCATGCTGTATTGCGTGAACTGGTACTATACCTTACTGACTATACTAATGCGGGAAGTAACAATTTGGTATTGCACAGGCCAATAAAAGATATGAAAAATACGAAATGCTCTCAACTCTATACTCCTAAATTTTCTCCCATACTGCTGATGTTGTATATATTTCATTGCAATAGCAACAGTTCGTTTGGTGTGAGCAGTCACATGCAAGCCATTGCATGTATGTCGACACTGGCGCAATAGTAGGCAGAGAGGCTAAATTTTGCTCTTCGGCATACACATTTGATATAGTCGTGCACCTCCATGGCTTTATGCTGTGTAACCCACAACATAAGGTATTGCATTTGCTTTGCTGAACAAATGTCAGTGAAAGGCTCAACAATAACCACTGATGTGTTTACTTAAGATAATGAAATATAATAGCATTGCTTTACTTTGCTATACTTTTTGAGTAACTATATATAGCAGTTCCTATCTAAGTGACTAATTTATGGGTACAATTGAATTAAATTGTCAATTTGTACTGCAGATGGAAGCATCTTTTCCAGTTAGTTCTGATTAGTTGGTGTGGTGGTGGTAAAAAAAATTGAGACACAATTAAGGGGCAAAAATTTTCATAGACAGACGGGCAAGTCCAAGACTCCATGGCTGAAAGCCGCTGAGTATCTGAATTGCTAGGTTAAAGATTGAGAAGAAATGTACGTGTGTTAGAAGGAACCGTCGCATCACATAATTTTTGAAACAGGCAGGGACTGCAGATCCAATTGAACTTATGGTTTTCATGCAGCATTTAAGCCCCCACGTCAATGATCGAGGCACCAACTACAACTACATGTGAGAAAATATGGCACTGATCTGGTCCATCCTTCAGAAGCATGCATTCTTGGACACATTTTTATGCTACACAAATAGTACTAATGCATAATACAAAATGTGGACTGTGGCTAAAATGGTTTCACAAAAAGATCACAGGGGGATCTGAACTGTTTGCAGCTATACAAGCAATCTGGACAAATACATGTGTATCAGGTGACAAACCTTGGAGAGGAACTTAACTGTTAACTTGTCTGCTATATGGTATTACACTCACCACCTATTAATTCGTTAATTTGGTGGTGTATGTTTGCAGAAGGTGACACATATGTATGCTACCTTGAGCATTGTACCTCTGCTGAATTCCATCTGAAATGTGTTCTTGACACTTTACACGCTGGTGAGAATAAAGCGCTGGCCAAAAGGCTGTGATATATACTTCTTTATATTCCCACTTTAATAGAAACAAGCTTCATGCGCATGTTGCACAGAAGGAAGATACATTTGACCCCTTTGCTGTGCTATATATCTGCCTGAAACCCTAAAGATGAGTGGTACAATGAGCTAATTACAATATCAGTTTCATTACTGTCTTAATGTTCTGCCCATTCAATACACATATGGACGACTGAATAAGTACCTGCAGTATGAACATGCTTTACACAATGACCTAGCTTCTTCATTAGAGGTGAGAAAAAAGCAGCTAGAGATGGCTGACTGCATGTGCATTAATGGTGCACTTTATTGATTACCAGAGAGCAACAGCACACATAATTGTGGTTGTTATGATTAAAAGTGGACAAAAAAAAAGCTTCCTTGTATGTTACACAGCAGAATTTGGCACAGAATGCGCGCGCATGCCTTGGTCTAACAGAACATGCGTTTAAAGTGGAAAATGGTGTGGATTTTGGCAACACCCGCCCTAAATGAGTTTTAATATGACAACAGTACGAAGTGTTCTGTGGTGGCGCATGTATCGAATGTCAATGATTGAGCGAAGCAAACCGCGTGTCTCTCTATCGGGCGCGTGAGCAATGTATTCAAGGCATACGTCACAATTGTATAAGCACCATATTTTATCGCCATTCTGGCTGTTTTTTTTCTGCGCTATCGCCGTTCAATGCGCCCACCTTACATTTTCTTACAGACGGCGACAGTTTCCGCGTAACAGTCCAGGGGCGAAAGAAACCGACCACGTACGTTTCCGCAGTAAATTCTCGTGACGCATTACCTAGCAAAAGATAAAGGATGATTTATGCGCATATTTGATGCAAAATTTGCTCTTGTGCTTGAATATGTAAAGGCCTAAAACATTTATATTCACACTACGCAACATGCCAGAAGAGTTATTAGAATTATATGTCCAAGCGCGCATTATATTCTGCCTGAACTGTATGCAAGTCGTGGAAGTCGTCGATATTTGCACTTTCGCTCAACTGTATATAGGTTGTGGTAATCAGCGGGCGCTAGATGATGCACTGCTAGCTGTTACAACAGAATTGTGAATGATAACAGCTATTTATAATCCGCTAGCAAATTTGGAATGTTTCAACGAGAGAAAGGTGAAAGATGAATATGCATATATATATATGGAAGCAGTTAGGGTTGCTCAACGGGCCAGTGAAAACTTGCACAGTGAAAAGGTCACAACTGGTTCGATTATCTAGGTTTATTCACCAACGGTTTCGGACGGTGGACCGTCCTTCATCATGGTAAAGTCGAATGAATACACAGATGTGCGCATTTACGCTCCTAAATGCAGAGGGAGAGGAGGCATTTTCTCTCTCTTTCTCTATGTCGGCGTCCACTAAGGAGAAAGGAGAATGGATGCAAAACAAGTTAAAAAAAGCTAGTTAAAATACAGAGGTGAGAGACATGCAGCAGAGCTGGATTTTCGCCGAGAAGACTAAAGCTAGAAAGGTTTCCCTCTGCGGAAGCGAGAAGTTCGAGCACAAGGGGAAAATAACGAAAACACAGAAAACAAGAAAAGAACAAAAAGGAAAACACCAGAATACACTGAAACAAAACACAAAGGCGCACATAGCACGACCCGCTCCCCAGCGGTGCAGATGTTAAGAACTCTTGTAATGTAATTTACTGTCAGCTGTCAAGGCCGCATCATTACGCCTTGTTCAAGAGGCACCAGTGACCGTTACGAGGGCAGCGTGTCGCCTCAGCGGCGTAAAAGCGGTCGTCCAGACGCCGTGTCGAAACCCGATCCCGCAACTAGCCGCCGCAGAAAGCAACCACCGGCCGTTCGTCAGAGGGCGCCTGCGCCGCGCGTCCCACCGCTGACAATTCCGAGAAGGGAGCTTGGAGGACAAGGAGGAAAAAGGGAAACCGGCATGGAGTAAAGAAGAGGGGGGGGGGGGGGCGCATGGTGAGCAGGATAAAAGGAAAACAAATGGAAAATAACAGAGGGGAGCTTCTTTCTCAATTGGAAAGGTTTTTGAGGAAGGCAAAATTGCCCAAGTTCTCATTAATGCCGTGGGTTAATGTCCGAAATTTATGTATAAAATACGATTCCCTTTGTTCTCTTTGGCGGTCGGTTTGAAAACCCGACTGTAGGAGGATGACCGGGATGCTTTCAAATGAGTGCTGTGGCAGACATAGGTGCTTAGAAAAGGGTAGGTTTGGCAGTGTGTGAACGTGGGCCTTGTGGTTGTTGAATCACAACCTGAACGGAGTTTCTGTCTGGCCGATGTACTGCATGCCGCACACGCTGCAGTGAAGCATGTAGACCACATTTGCACTGTCGCAATTTGCAGTTCCTGTTGTCAGCATGTGACAGCAAACCTTACAGCGTGGTTTTCGGCAGGGTTGACACCCGGGGTTTGGGTTAGCATTGGGCGATGTTCTGGATTTAACTAAAATGTCTTTGAGGTTCTTGCTGCGCCGATATACCGCTCTTGGTGGCTGCTTAAAAATGCGGGACAGGTGACTGCTTTGCTGGATAATGTTAAAATGTTTTGAGAGGATTTTGTTCACGCGTGGCATGTTTGATGAATGTGTGAGAACGAGGTTGGTTTGCCTTTCACCTTGCTGGAAGTTTTGGGGACTCAGTATTTTATTTCTGTCTAGACCGCGAGCTTTCCGAATAGCGTCTTCCACGATGGAAGCGGGATATTTTTTCAGTAAGAGATTTGTCTTCAGTTGTTCAGCATGGCGGTCAAAGTCATCGAGCTCAGAGCATATCCGTCGGTATCTATGAGCCTGAGAGTAAGGTGCTCGTCTTGCAGTGGTGCGGGTGGCTGCTCTTAAAATGTAGATACTGCGGGCGGTCGGTGGGCTTTCTGTAGAGCGTTGTCTTAAGTACGTTTCCTTTTTTCTGTATTGTCACGTCCAAGAAGTTTATAGATGTTTTGGAGATGCTATGGGTGAACGATATCGATGGGTGAAATTTGTTGTAGTTCCCTATAAATGTTAATAGGCTAGCTTCATCGTGAGGCCAGATGAGGAAGATATCGTCCAGAAAACGCTTGTACAGGAGTGGCTTCGAAGGTTGAGTGTCCAGAAATTGTGTTTCGAGATCCGCCATGAATATATTGGCATAGGCAGGTGCCATCCTGGTCCCCATCGCCGTACCGTTCACCTGAAGAAAGTGCCTTCCCTCAAATTCAAAGTGGTTGTAATTGAGTACTAAACCCAGAATAGTTGCGAGAGTTTCCTCATCCAGGTGAACCGGAGGATCCGTCCGCAGGTATGCATCCACCGCCGCGCGTATGCCGTCTGTGTGCGGGATATTTGTATATAAAGACGTCACGTCCATTGTGACCAATAAGCTCTCATCGGGAATTTCAATGTTAGACACCACTCTGAGGAAGTGATTAGTGTCTTGAACGTAGGCGGGGATAGTTGGTATAATGTCCTTGAGTAAAAAGTCGAGAACGCCAGAAATTTTTTCGGTGAGTGTGCCATTACTTGAGACAATGGGACGACCGGGACGGTTTAGTTTGTGAATTTTCGGGAGGAGGTAGAACCGCCCAGGGACTGGTTTGACCGGCTTCATTGCTTTAAACATGTCCTGGGATATCTTTTGTTTTTGGAGGAGAGATTTTATCTCACTGTTAATTTTTACTTAGAAGTCTTCTGTGGGGTCGCTGGTGAGTTGGGTGTAAAATTGTTTATTTTCCAATTGTCGGAAACCTTCTTTTAAGTATTCGGTCTTGTCCATAACGACGATCGCACCACCTTTGTCCGCAGGCTTGATGATGATGTCGGACCGCTGACTTAAAGAGTTAAGGGCCTGGCGTTCTTCGGACGAGAGGTTGTTGTTGACCGCTCTTGGTTTTGATTTTGAATACGATGATAGGATATCCTTTTGAACGGCAGTGATGTACATATCCAAATGTCTATCCCTGTGTTCGTTTGGAGTCCATGACTTGTCGGATGTCCCTGGTATGTTGATTTCCCGGTTCGTTTCGCGGTTTTCAAAATACTCACGCAGACGTAAGTTCCTTGCGAAGTTATCTAGATCCTGATATAATTGAAATTCATTGAATTTTCCGGTCGTGGGGCAGAAGGTTAGGCCTTTAGCGAGTAACGCACGTTCCGAGGAAGTGAGAGGCAGGCTCGACACGTTCACCACGTTGTCAGCCCTAATAGAAGGCTGACCAGTAGTAGGCGCACAGTTTTGCTCAGGGGCTAACGTATTTCTAGTAGGAGGCGGGCTTATCGAAAGGGGCGCTGGTGCCACACCGTCCCGCCGGAGTTTCCTAAGCTTCTCCATGCCTGTTTCTCTGGTTTTTCGTTCTTCGAATTCATTTAGCTCCGTTATTTCTGTCGCCGTTAGATCCGGTTCGAGACGGGTGCATTTTTCAATGTGCTTCAATTCAATAGTTTTTGTTGACTGTGCCGTATAATTAGGTCCACAAGGCGTAGTGAACTCTCGTGTAGAATACCTTTCCACTCAGCCTCCTCGTCAGCATTAAGGGTGGTCATCGCTGGGGTTAGTTGCAACCTCAAGCCCTTGGGTACGTTTCCCTCTTCTGAATATCGTGTTAGTGTTGTTCCGTGAGCTTCATACCTGATCCGTTTTTCGATACATTTTCGCAGTTTCAGAAATGAGGGTGAGTGAGTTATTGGGGAGCGGGTCATACCTGTGGCGAGTCAATCGCTGCGCTGTGTCGGGGCGTGGCGTGCCATCTCGGCGCAGGCCCGTCTCGTCATGTAGCGGCGGCGGGGGGGTACGGGGGGTGACTCGACCCCTTGCACCAGGGGGCGAGTAGTAAAATGCGCACATCTGTGTATTCATTCGACTTTACCCTGATGAAGGACGGTCCACCGTCCGAAACCGTTGGTGAATAAACCTAGATAATCGAACCAGTTGTGACCTTTTCACTGTGCATATAATATATATATATATATATATATATAATATATTGTTGCGCACAGCGATGAACGGGACGACATCGGTTTTAAGAAGCCGTCTCGTCCTTTTCCTTTCCAATTTCATGGTGTCTCATCACAGGTCGATCGTGTAAATTTCCCGTGAGCGCTGGTACAGTGCGAGCTGCTTCGATGCGTGAACTATAGTGTTTTTAAGAGAGATCTTTTTTTAAGGAGAAAGCCTTTAATGGGTCATCATTGTCCGTCCTTCCGCGAAATCTGTCCCACTATAGCAGTCAATAAATAAATGACAACTCGCTAAAAAAAAACTTTTTTGCACGGCGGGATTTGAACCACCATCCATAAGTTCTGCTGCCGAGCATACTACCCACTACACTACTTCCTTCCAACGCGGAATCGGTTCTACTTCTTAAATATATATTTTCTTGATTTTTCTGCACCTACACTAATATATGACGCCGGAGAGTGCCGAAAGGCACCGAATCAGACGGATATGCCTCCCAAACACCCTCCAATGTCTCCAGAATAATATTCAAAATAATTGTGTACTTAACATCTTAACCACACATCAGTGACACAAGCAGCAACACCGCGCTCAAGGCATTCGCCTTCCGCGCTCAAGGCATTCGCCTACCGCACTCAAGGCATTCGCCTACCGCACTTAGGTCAACAAAGTGTGCGCCCTCCTGAATTTTTTGCATATCTTGCTAACGCCGGCTGTGTACACTGCAGTCGTGATTTTTCCCCCCAAATTCTCGAAATTCATATGGAAAACGCGACGGCTGAGGCCATATAGCTTGCGGCGATGCTAATCAGAATAAGCTGAAAATTGCTTATAAACCCTTCGCTTGGAAACGATCGAGTGAACTAGACCATCTGCTCCACACATATCATTCTCTTAAGAGACATTCGTCATTGAAGATACGTGTTCCTGCCAAGCAGTTTATTCATTCCACTTAAAATGAGTGCGCTGCAGGCTGTCCCGTATTGCGCGTGTGCTGTGCACGGAGTCTCACAGACAAAGAATGAATTTTCTTGATTACCAATTAGCGCGCACACACGCGTATGTATAATCGACCCATTTCCTATGGTTCGCGCCAGCCCGCATTGTTTACATATCGGGATTTGTGAGAGATTTTTAAAGAACTAACGCGCATATATATTATAGTTCGATCTTTCGATCGATTTGCCTAAGATTTTTGTGTAAATCCAATAACTGCCCCAAGCAAATTCTCATGGATTATCACCCACAAATTTCGTGGGTGATAATAAATGCACTGGAATGGTGGAGAATTAGTGGCAAACAATGACCGATATCGTTCTGCCTATTGAAGTGGCGTTGCCAATCCTGGAGAAATACTACACAACGAGGGGCCATTAATGGAAATGTAACAGAGTGGCACTGCCTATATAGGGAAAATAGTGACCATCCGGGGCCATTATTGGGAATGTAACTGAGTGGTAATGACAATATGGGGAAAATAAAGGCCAAATGGGGCCATTATTGGGAATGTAACTGAGTGGCAAAGCCATTATGGGGAAAATAATGGCCAACTGGGGCCATTATTGGGAATGTAACTGAGTGGCAAAGCCATTATGGGGGACATAGTGGCCAAGTGGGGCCATTATTGGAAATGTGAGTGGCAATGCCCAATCGGCAAAATACTGCCCAGCTTGGGCAATTGCTGGCGATGTAACTAAGCGGCACTGCCAATATCGGGGACACATAGAACATGTGGGGCCATCATTGGAACTGTCGGAAAGAGGCATTGCCTATATTGGGGTAATAGTGGTGATGGTGGTCCTATGTAGGACCACCATTTGCCGTCACAATCCCAATATTGGGCCAATGGCTTGTGCTGCCTGGGCCGTTGTTTCGTTGCAATGACGTTCGTTTCGTCGTCCGGTGAGCTGCTGTCAAGGTTGTCGTACACCAATTGTTTTTTCCAAAAGAACCGGACAACGATCTTGGTAGTCGTTGAGGATGTGAGGAAACTTGGTGTTCTCGAAAACGAAGCACTCGCTTGTGTCACGCATTTCCCCCTGCAGCATTGGAAGGTACTTTGAAAGGCTCCATGCGCTGCATAGCAGAATCGATGAGGAACGGGCGCATAAGGTTGCACCCAATAGCATTTTCATTCTATTCTTACATTTGAAGCCAGTCTTCATCATGTGACAACGACGCGCGGCGCTAGCTTAGCGCCGCTTCTTAACAGCAGCACAATATACGGGGGTCAAATTGGATGACGGAGCACCTTTCAAAGACCTTTTTTGTTGACACAAACGCGTGCTTATTCACTTCCCCAGTTTGCCATTTCGTAGTAGTTTCATAGACCATTTCTTCTGCACACGGCACAAAACGCAACTCGTGTTTCGCTTGGCACCCTTAGTTTTTTATCTGGCTCTTATCTGAACTATAGCACAGATTTTTCCCACTTTACTGGGAGTTTAAATGGTTGGCGCCACTCTTTACACTCCATATGCGGAAACATTTACTCCTTCAGTGTGTTGTAAGAATGTTCTAAATGACCTTTTTTACTCCCTGCACTAAATAATGGGGTATAAAGGAGGGTTGTCGTTAAAACCCCAAGTCCCCGAAGGAGTAAAAAAAAACGCCATTTTGCGCCATCCGCCGCGCCACCTAACGTCTCGTCTGCATGTGGCCAGTCGTCTGATAATGGCGGTGTGTGACGACCCCTGGTTACCGTCGTCGCTGGATCTCTGCTCACTCCTGCTCCTTCACGGGCGCCTGCCACGGTACAAGATATCGGCTTGTCGCCGTTTGCCGCTACAGTAAGCTGCATACTTGAATTTCTCTTGTGAAGCTTGCAGTGTTCTACCATACGTGACCTTCCTTTGTTAGTGTCGCCACCCAGTTAGAGCTCCTTCTTAGGCCTAATTCTCACAGCTTTTTTCAGTGTGATTCTCGCAGTGTGTTGGAACAGATTATAGTGCGTTTCATAACATCGAACTTTGATAGAACTTAGTTTCAACGCTGAGCTCTTGATTGAGCTGATGAGGCTACATTTCTCCTGAGTCATATTGAAATCCTAAGCCTTAAAGAAGTGAATATGATGCCAAGCACTGCCATACCAACTACCTTCAGGGGTGTTTTCATTTTCAACTTTCTCTGCTCTGGTATTTAGTCAAATATAGTGTGATGCATGACCATGAAAACTACTCCGCGAGTCCTTTTCAGTTTTTAACTTTATTCTAATGCTATATCCCTTTATCTACGAAAGTAGGAAAACAAACAAGCTCGTACAGCAAAAGCAGACGACTCCTGCCGTCTCCGCATACGGCGCCGCTGAGCTTCCAGACGGTGAAAAGAACGCGCGACGCCAGGTCACATTAGGACAACGCAGTTTCCCAAGTTGCGTTGCCGGCGGACCCTGCAGATACTGTCCGTTTCTGCGCTGGCACTGCTGTAAAAATGAGCCTGAATGAGGATAAAGGACGGGTTTCACCACAAGCATAAAAGAAATAATGGACATTTTTACAGTAACCTCCTAGGCATGCACCAGCTTGCAGAATTGCAGGGCAGTTGCCTTCCAGAAAAAAAATTTCGCTGCCAAAAATCTTTGTTCACAGACGGCGTTTTCACTCCACGCTCTGCCAACCGAAAGATTTAGGGTGAAGATGAGTCACTTTCTCTATGGTGTTCTGTTTAGAAAACTTTTTAGGCACTGTGCTTGCCTCTACTTGCTCCTCGCATTCCGACCACTGCCGTGAACACAAAAGGGCAGAGCCACTATTTTTATGAATGAACTTGTGTCTACTTGTGCTGAGGGGATGCGACCATGGCGTCCTAGAGTCAGGAGAATTTGTGATTCACTGGAAAGCTTTCTGGGCTTCTCCACTGTGTCGTTTTAAAAACTTCCTTCTCATATAGATTAGGAGGAATCTTCAAATTCCTTATGTGAATGACGGTTTTCAATGGTGTCTCGATGCCAGCGCCACAGTTCAGGGTGGAGACAACTTCAACGGCACCGCCATATTGAATCCCCCAGGGATCAGCTGCGCTAGCGTTCGTTACAGCGCCGTTCATCACTCGGCGTGCTTCAGGGTCCTTTAACTCGAACAGTGTTTTAACTAGAACAGCCCTTTTAAAGCCCCGAGTGGTTGAGGTAGAACATTTCATGTGCCGTCTGCTGGTTTCAAAAATGAGCTATTTTAAAAATCCACTGCCCAGCAGGCCTTTCCGCTGCCTGCGAGTGGAATGAATTTTTTTGTACAATGTTTTTTTATTTTTTAAATCTTACGATTCGAGGCTATGCCTTCTGATCAAGTGGGCTTAGGAACGGCAAGTCACTCGACAAGTGCGCAGGTTCGACAAGATGCATTTATTGCAGCAAGTCAAACAAAATCTAAAACGCTCCTGTCTGCGCGAGTGCAACAAAACAGGTAAGCCTAAGAAAAACAATGGAAGCCAGTCCCGCAAGGCATAAAAATTTGGCCCCCAATGCCCGGACGAACTCGCATATAAGGGATCCACTACGCTCCTGCATTCAACGGTGCTTTCCACGCAATTGGCCTCGTACCTTCCGTTACGTGCGCTTTAAAGCGAGGGTTACGTACCCATCGGTCGCTTCTTCACATGTCCCGCATATGTGCCTTCCATGCGCCGCTTGATAAGCGTACACGCTTTCAAAGCCACGCGCCGACAGCCGCTTTTGCGCTGCGATTGGTTCCGCTTGCGTCGTGCGGGACCTTTTCGTCTGATCTGCTAGCAGGCATGTCTGTCTGCTTCTTAAGCTAAGTAGATCTATAAATAACAACATTAAGGTGCGCCGCATTGCAACTCAGCTTGTGATGTCCACGTGATAGTGAATATCGCTAAATCGAGACCTGGAAAAAGTTAGTGCATGCGGGAACACTCTTACCATCGTTGCTATGTGTCCAAGGGTTGGTGCGGATGAAAGGTGACTAGGTCTCTCCATGCTACATATCGGCGCCAGCGCACGGCCGCCCACTAGCGCGTCACAAACTGGGTGCGGATCCAGAGTCCAATTCCAAGAGCCATTATTTGAGATTTTACCTGAACAATGTCTCCAATACTGTCCGCTGCGGGGGAGTCCACTTTGACCTTATTGACATCGCTGACCGGGCTGAGATCTGTGGGCGAGAAAACCAGTATGCTACAGCACATTCCCGCGTTGATGAGGACCGCAGTGTCCTTGCCTATATTTATTACTGCAACACTACAGGCGCATGGAAGTCGTCAGTACGATCAAATTCTGGTAAGGTTATGCGAACAGCTGCAAGGTCATCAAGCAATCCAGCCGCCGCGGTGGCTCGGCAGCTAAGGCCTTGTGCTTCTGACCCGAATGATGCTAGTTCGATCCCGGACGTTTCGATCGAATTTCTGTGGCCACGAAATTGCCCGCAAGACGAGGCCGACGGTAGAGAGACGACGGGCGAGGAGTGGAACGGTGCCTTCCAGATTTTAGTTAGTTAGTTATATTGATTATAATGGCGCAAAAGCAACTGAGGCTATGATGCGCCAAACACACGGTTAGAGCTTTTGTTAAAGGTTACGCTTTTTATATCTAAAGTTTGTATAAAACATTGGCTTCTCTGAGAAATTTAAAAATGCTGGAAAAATCAACCAGTGCTTGATCTCCTAAAAGTAACATGGGGTGTAGTGGGACGTATTCATTGTACAATGTTGTGAAATATTTTTTCCTCAGTTGTTCCAGTTCTTTGCATACAATTAAAATGTGGTTTACCGTGAGTTCATCGCCACACATTTTCGCAGAGAGGTTTGCCTTTTTTGTCAGTAAGAAGTTGTGAGTAAGGTGTGTGTGTCCAATGCGTAGTCGACACAAAATAACTTCTATGAAACGCTCCTGATGTGTACATGATCTCCCAAAACAGGCTTTATAGAATGTAGTTTGTTGATTGTTTGTTCGTCCCATGCAATCTGCCACTTATTCCTGAGTTTACTGTGCAGTAATTTAGAAAAATCCCTCTGTGGTATGTTAACTTGTTTTATATGGCCAATTCTAGCTTGTGCTGCGCAAGCATCTGCTCTCTCATTACCTAAAATTCCAACATGGCTAGGGACCCAGCAGAATATGATGTTATGTTTTTGCTTTGTAATTTTAGCTATGTTATGTATGATTTTTCCTATTATGGGTTCAGCAGCGTTTGTAGAACGCAGCGCTTTTAGCATACTCAGTGAATCGGTGTAAATGATGCTATTTTTTATGTTTTGTTTTACTATTTGTTCTACAGCTATAAAGATGGCATAACATTCCGCAGTAAATACCGATGCATACTGTGGCAATCGTATCATTTTTTCTTTTGTTCCTTCAATTACTGCACTTCCGACATGACTTTCTGTTTTTGAGCCATCAGTGTAAAATTCGGTGTGTCATATTTTTCTTGTAATGCAAAGAACTCTTGCAGTATGTGCTCGTGTGGTATTTTCTCTTTGTTTACGTGTGTCAATGTGAAGTCACACACTGAAGGAAGGCTGTACCATGGTGGTAGATATTCATGTCTTTGTGCAATATTAGGTAGGGCGTCCAGCACTGCTAAGTCTTCACATTTATCTTCAAAGCGCATTATTAGTGGCCTGATAAAATGTGGTTTATTATTGAATAATCTCCTAGATGGGCACTTGGTAACAATGGGATAGCAGAGATGTTTAGGGAGAGAACGGGTTTTTAGGATGTACGTGCATGTTAGTGTGACTCTTCTATCCTCTAGTGTGGGCTCATTAGCTTCAACGTAAAGACTCTTTACCGGGGATGTTCTATAAGCTCCAGTTGATAGGCGCAAACCAAGATTATGAACAGGGTCCAGTCGTTTCAAGTAGGATGCTCTTGCCGAACCATATACCACACACCCGTAGTCCAGCTTGGAGCGCACCAAAGAGCGATATATTTGCAATAGGTATGCTCTATCGGACCCCCACCGTTTTCGCGAGAGTACCTTTAATACATTGAGGGCTTGGGATGCTTTCTTTTTCAGGTTGTTAATGTGTGACAGAAATGTAAGTTTCTTGTCAAAAGTGACGCCTGGAAATTTATGTACCTGTTTGACTGGCAGTGTGGTTTGATTCAAGCACAGATTGGGATCGACCTGTAGGCCTCGTCATAATGAGAATAAAACAGCTATTGTTTTCTCAGGGGAGAACTTGAATCCATTTTTCTCTGCCCAAGCAGCCAGTTTATTTAGTGTGATTTGTATTTGTCTCTCGCAGGACAGTATGTTGGATGAAGTGTATGCTATCTGTATGTCATCTACATAAACTGAATACATTACGGACTTAGGAGTGTCGTACTTAAAATGCATCCCTGGGGTACGCCATTCTCTTGGGTGAATGTCGTTGATAGAGTTGCTCCCAGACGGACTCTGAATGTGCGGTTAGTCAGGAAGTCGTTCAAGCAGTTCAGCATCCTGCCGCGGATCCCTAGATCTGCTAGGTCATGGAGGATGCCGAACTTACACGCGGTATCATATGCCTTCTCCAAATCGAAGAAGACACCGATACAGTGCTGTTTGTGGATGAACGCCTCTCGGATGGCGTTTTCTAGGCGGACAAGGTGATCAGTGGTCGAGCATGCTTTCTTAAATCCACATTGATGTAAATCTAAGAGTCGACGAGATTCAAGTGTGAAGGTCAGTCTAATGTTTACTATGCTTTCGAAAGATTTAGCGATGCAGCTAGTGAGGGCTATCGGTCTGTAATTGTTAGGACTTGTTGGTTGTTTTCCGGGTTTCAGAAAAGGTACTATTATTGCTTTCTTCCACTCCTCAGGTATTCTGCCAGTCATCCATATTTTGTTAAAGAAGTTCAACAATGCCTGCTAGGCAGCCTCAGAGAGATGGGCAAGCATAGCGTAATGCACATTATCTGGGCCTGTTGCTGTCTTTTTACCAGAAGATAATGCCTTAATCAATTCCTGGAGTGTGATGGGTTGATTGTAGTCCTCGTTCATACCTGCTGCAAATGGAAGTTTTTGTTTTTCTGCTATTGCTTTGTGCTTCTGGAACGTGTTTGTGTAATTGGACGAACTGAAAACTTCAGCAAAATGCTCACCTAGTATGTTGGCCTGTTCTTCTAATGATGTTTGTGTCCCGGGTGTAGTCAATAGAGGAAGTGTGAAAGGGGTATGGTCACTACTGAATCTTCGAACTTTTTCCCACATTTTTTTTTGAGGTTACTGAGCTGTTTATAGAGGACACATATTTCTGCCACGAGGATTTCTCGGCGTTTCTCCGAACGAATCGCGCTCTGGCCTTGGCCCTCTTAAAGGCTATCAAGTTCTCCACTGTGGGATGCCGACGCAGAGAGCCCCAAGCTTTTATTTTGTTGTTTTTTTGCTAATGTGGATTCTTGCGTCCACCATACTTTATGTTTTTTGTGTACGAGTCCTGTTGTTTGTGGTATGGCTAGTGTAGCGGCCGATATTATGCATGTAGTAAATTTTCCATTAATTTCGTCTATGCTGAGATCTTCACAAAATTCTTTTTCTAGTGTGGCACTTGCTGTAAAAAGTGACCAGTCGGCGAGGTGAAGTTTCCAGCGCCGTGGTCCTTGTGGGGATGACTGCAGTAGACGATGAGAGGCTGATGATAATAGGAAGGTGATCACTTCCCAGAGGGTCATTTAAAACATCCCATTTAAAATCGGTAAAAAGCGATGGTGATGCGAAAGCTAAATCGAGAAAGCTCATTTTTGCCGAGCTTGGGCAACAATAAGTTGCTTTTCCTGTATTTAAAAGACAGATGTTATTTGAGAGGATAAAATCTTCTATTGTTTGCCCCCTAGAGTCGCAGCGCTCGCTTCCCCAAAAAGGGGAGTGAGCGTTAAAATCCCCAACTACCAGATATGGCTCTGGAAGTTCATCTATCAATTCTTCTAGATCATGGACTGTCAGTGTAAAATGTGGAGGAATGTATACGGAACAGATTGTTAGTGTTTTTATAACTGACGATGCTGACTGCAACCGCCTCAAGTTTTGTATTGAGCTTGATTTCTCGAGCAGGGACGCCGCTTTGGACGACAATTGCGACGCCTCCTGAGAGTCGATTTGCCTGCTCGCGATCGCGTCTAAAAGTTTGATAATGTTTCAGGATATGTACATGTTGTGGACCAAGATTGGTCTCCTGAATACATAAAACTATGGGTAACATTGACCCTAAAATATTTGTTATGTCACTATAATTCCGCATAAGTCCTCTACAATTCCATTGAATTAAAAAAGCCATGCTTGTGTTTTTTAAAAGAAAATGAAAGGAGATTTACTTATGAGGTGGGCCCGTTATGAGGGGCCTGTCTTTTTTTCGCTCAAGAGAGCTGTTTCCGCCGCTGTAATGGAGGCGGAGTGGGTGTTGTATCCATCACCTCAACAGAGGTGCTGGAGGACCGCGCAGCCGCGGTTGTGTTAGTTTCAGGCCTCTCCCGACGGGGGGAGGTCCTGCGGGATGCCGACCCATGGACCGGCGGTCCCTGCTTTGGCAGTGACAGGGCAGCTTTCGCTGACCCTGCCTGGGGCGTGGATGGCCCTGCCATAGGCTCGGTGGGAGCGGCCTTGGCAGGTGCCGGAGTGCTGTGCGGTGCTACGCCCCTGCGCACCACATCAGCGAAGTTTTGTTTTGCTCTGAAGGAGAATGTGCTTGTAAGCGCAAAACGCCTTCTCGCTTCTTTAAATGAAACGGTTTCCTTTGTCTTTACGGTGATTATCTTTTTCTTTTTCCAGGACAGACACGCCCTGAAGTATGCAGCATGGTCTCCTTCACAGTTTGCACAGCGCGGGGCTGCGTCACATGAATCAGACTGGTGATCATTCAAAGCACATTTTGCGCATGTTTTGTGACCCTGGCAACTCTGTGAGCCATGGCCGAACCTTTGACAATTGAAACATCTGCGAGCGTTGGGTATCCCCCGCAGGGGGGCGCCTGCAGCTTGCAGGCGTCGCGACGGTGAGTGGCGTCACCGCGGGTTCCCGAGCATCCGCAGGGACATCCCCGCAAGGGGATGATGGTGAACTGTGCATCACCACGGACCCGAGCACCCGCGCCTCGCCGTGCGTGGCATCGCCGTGTCCGGGGAAAAGGGGATCCTGGTGGTTGAGCCGATGCCGCGCGTTGGGACCTTTAAGGCCCCTTGGCAAAGGCAACACACCACTTTGGCCCCAGCTTCCTGTAGACGTCACCTCCGGCCTGACCCGACCGGGGGGAATCGGCAGTCGCCTTTTCCTATCCTCCTCTCCATCTTTCACTTTCCTATCTCTGTCTCACAACTCTTCTATATCCTACTCACTTCTTGGTTTTTCCTGTTTTCCTGGCGGCGAGCGTTAACCTTGTGTGACCAACTACCCTGAGTTGAGTCATATTTGGTTATAGTTAAGGTGTACAGCTGGCGTGGGCAGGACTTGCTTTCAAGTTCCTGTCCCGTCCCCTTGTTGGACTCCGTGGTGGGTGGCTGAAACCATGACCGAAAAACTAAATTTTTTCATGGCTCCACCCTTATCCAAACCTGATCGCTCTCTAAAAAGAGGGCGGAACGAAGCAGCTGATTTTTTCTCAAGAAAGAGACAAACATTTTCAAAGTTGCACGTAATCCACAGTGAAAGTGACAAAATACAGGCAAGAATAATATCCCCATTCCTTGTGTCAAAATGCTTAACCGATACCTTGGGCCCTGGCTACAAGGTCTCAAAAATGTCCAGCGGCGACTTACTTCTTGAGCTGCGCGACAGCATCCAGTGTTCAAAACTCTCCAACATTGCGTCTATAGGGGACATCTCTGTCTCTGTAACACCCCACTGATCTCTAAACACAGTCCGAGGTGTAATCTCGGAATCAGACTTTATCCATATCACAGAAGCTGAAATGCTTGAAGGGCTTACCGACCAGAATGTAGTCGATGTTCACCGAATCAAGATCCGCAGGGATAACAAAGAAATAGATACCAAACACATGGTCCTCACATTTAATACCAGTACCTTGCCCGAAACGATCGATGTTGGATACTTGAAAGTCAACGTCAGACATTATATACCCAATCCCCGCCGATGTTTCAACTGTCAAAAGTTTGGCCACGGCTCACAAAGTTGCCGCGGCCGCAAAACCTGCGCGAAATGCGCTTCGAAAGACCAGCATTCTGAGGAATGTGACGCAGCACTGCGCTGCGCAAACTGCGAAGGAGACCATGCAGCGTACTCCAGGGCATGTCCGTCCTGGAAAAAAGAAAAGGAAATAATTACCATAAAGACAAAAGAAAACATTTCATTCAAAGAAGCAAGGAGGCGTTTTGCGCTTACGAACACATTCTCTTTCACAGCAAAACCCAACTTCGCTGATGTGGTGCGCGGGGGCGAAGCACCACACAGCTCTACGGCACCTGCCGAGGCTGCTTTCACAGAGCCAGTGGCAGGGCCATCCACGCCCCAGGCAGGGACAGCGAAGGCTGCTCTGCCACCCTCAAAGCAGGGAGCGCCGGTCCATGGGTCGGCATCCCGCAGGAGCTCCCCCCCGTCTGGAGAGGCCTGAAACTAACACAACCGCGGGCCCTCCGCGGTTCTCCAGCACCTCGGTTGAGGTGATGGATACAGCACCCACTCCGCCTCCACTACAGAGGCGGAACAGCTCTCTTGAGCGGAAAAAAAGACAGGCCCCTCATAACGGGCCCACCACATAAGTAAATCTCCTTTCATTTTCTCTCAAAAAAATAAACATGGCTTTTTTAATCCATTGGAATTGTAGAGGACTTATGCGGAATTACAGCGACATAACACATATTTTAGGGTCAATGTTACCCACAGCTTTATGTCTTCAGGAGACCAATCTTGGTCCACAACATGTACATATCCTGAAACATTATAAAACTTTTAGACGCGATCGAGAGCAGGCAAATCGGCTATCGGGAGGCGTCGCGATAGTCGTTCAAAGCGGTGTCCCTGCTCAAGAAATTAAATTCAAAACAAAACTTGAGGCGGTTGCAGTCAGTATCGTAAGCTACAAAACACTAACAATCTGTTCCGTATACATTCCTCCACATTTTACGTTAACACTCCATGATCTACAGCAACTGATCAGAGAACTTCCGGAGCCATATCTGTTACTTGGGGATTTTAATGCTCACTCCTCCCTGTGGGGAAGCGAACGCTGTGACGCTAGAGGTCAAATAATCGAAGATTTTATCCTGACGAATAATGTATGTCTTTTAAATACGAAAAAGGCCACATACTGTTCCCCAACGTCTGGGAAAATGAGCAGTTTAGACCTGTCTTTTTGTTCACCTTCTGTTTTTAGTGATTTTAAGTGGGACGTTTTAGACAACCCGTTTGGGAGTGATCACCTACCTGTTTTTATAAGCCTATCATCCTCACCTGCAGTCATCCCGACCAAACCACGGCGATGGAAGCTACATCTAGCTGATTGGGCGTTGTTTAGAGAAAAGGCCAGATTGGAGGACATTTACTCAGAAACACTTAGCATAGATGAAATCAATGAAATTCTTACAAAGCGTATCATCGATGCTGCACGGCTAGCTATTCCCATGTCCACAGACGTGGTGCGCCAGAACCACAAGGTATGGTGGACGCGAGATTGTTGGGAAGCCAAAAAACAACAAAATAAGGCCTGGGGTGTATTTCGTAGGTATCCTACTCACGAAAATCTAATAGCTTTCAAAAAGCCAAAAGCTAAAGCCCGATATATACGGCGGAACGCGGAAAAAATGTCTTGGCAAAATTATGTGTCGTCCATAAACAGCTCGGTAACATCAAAAAAACTGTGGGAGCAGGTCAGAAAAGTAAATGGCAGCTATTCCCCATTCACCCTTCCTCTGCTGACGGATCCTGGAATTCAGACAAGTATTAAAGAACAAGCAGACATTTTGGGGCAACATTTTTCTATAGTTTCTAGTTCTTCCCACTATACACAGTCATTCTTAAAATACAAAAACACAACAGAAAAACAAAGACTCCCTACGGCAGGCAGCACAAACGAGCCTTACAATAATTTGATTACACTTCAAGAAATACAGAGAGTACTGTCTATAGGTAAACAAACTGCACCAGGCCCCGACGAAATTCATTATGAAATGCTATCCCATCTATCTGAGCAATCTGTAGAAGTTCTGTTAAATTTTTTTAACAAAATATGGGTAGTAGGGAAAATACCAGCTGCTTGGAAAAAAGCCATTATTGTTCCATTTCTAAAACCAGGAAAGCCACCAACCTCCCCTAACAGTTATAGGCCTATAACCCTTACAAGCTGTCTTGCCAAATCTTTTGAGAGTGTTATAAATATTAGATTAATGTTTATTCTAGAATCCCGAGAGCTTCTTGATGTCCACCAATGTGGTTTTAAAAAAACATGTTCCACAGTCGACCATTTAATCCGCCTGGAAAACACAATCCGAGAGGCCTTTATACACAGACAACACTGCCTTTCAGTTTTTTTCGATATGGAGAAGGCATATGACACGACCTGGAGGTTCGGGATTCTTCGCGACCTGGCAGCGCTTGGTATCCGCGGGAGGATGCTGAAATATTTGAGCGACTCTTTATCCAACCGTTCTTTCCAAGTTCGTCTCGGCGCAACCCTCTCAAATAATTTTACTCAGGAAAACGGCGTTCCTCAGGGATGCATTTTAAGTACTACATTGTTCATAGTAAAAATGAATTCTTTAACCAGTATAATTCCACAGTCCATTATGTACTCGGTCTACGTTGATGACCTTCAAATTGCATGCACATCTTCTAGCCTGGCAACTTGTGAGAGACAACTACAACTCACAATAAACAAATTAGCACTTTGGGCAGACAGAAATGGATTTAGGTTTTCTCCACAGAAAACTGTTGCGGTTCTTTTCTCGCTGCAGAGAGGACTGCAGATTAATCCCACCCTCCACTTGAACGACACCACACTTCCAGTAAAACAAGAACACAAGTTTTTCGGCTTAACTTTTGACAAAAAGCTAACTTTTCTACCACATATAAACACCCTAAAAAAGAAAGCCACCCAATCCCTGAATATACTTAAAGTACTCTCACGGAAGCGTTGGGGATCCGATAGGAGGTGCCTATTGCACATCTATCGCTCTCTAGTACGCTCTTCGTTAGACTACGGATCCATAGTGTATGGGTCTGCGAGGCCATCATACCTTAAAAAGCTAGATCCAGTACAAAACCTCGGGTTGCGCCTTTCAACTGGTGCTTACAGAACATCACCCATAAATAGCCTTCACGTAGAAGCAAATGAACCGACCCTCACCAACAGGAGAACAATGCTTACCTGTGCATACGTACTGAAAATAAGGTCCCTACCGAAACATCTTTGTTACACCATAGTTACAAAATGCCCATCCAGAACATTGTTCACCAACAAACCTCAAGCTGTAAAACCATTGCTCCTCCGCTTTGAAGAAATATGCCAAGAAATAAACATACTAGATGCACTTCCTGATGTTGCCCAGAGACCCGATAGGTTGCCACCTTGGTACTTGTTTCCTGGTGTATGCGATTTCGCACTGACACACATTCAAAAAAGACATACCCCACTGGAATATATACAGCAAGAGTTTCTTGGAGTAAGTGAAAAATACAATTGCACAGATTTCTACACAGATGGCTCTAAGACAGCACTCTATGTAGGGAGCGCGATAGTGCAAGGGAAATTTGGAAAAAGTAGTCAGGCTGCCTCAGTGCGCTTCAATATTTACAGCAGAATGCTACGCCATTGCTCTAGCTGTAGAACAAATATTGAAGAAAAACATACAGAACAGTGTTATCTACAGTGACTCTCTCAGCGTAATTACAGCAATAAACCCCAGAAATGCAACTGAACCCTTAATAGGAAACAATACATAATGTAATACGAGCTTATTCACAAGGACATACAATAAAGTTTTGCTGGGTTCCCAGTCACGTGGGCATCAGCGGAAATGAGAGGGCTGATGCAAGCGCCGCACTTGCCCTTAACGCAAAAATAAAACCAGTAAACATACCGCATAAGGACTGCATCAAGTCAGTCCAGAATAAATTGAGAGAAAAATGGCAGGCCTCTTGGGACAACGAGATTAACAACAAGCTGCACTTTGTAAAACCTGTCCTGGGTGAATGGAAGACCTGTAGGCACCAGGAACGATTTATTGAAGTAATTTTATGTCGTCTCCGCATTGGACATACACACATTACACATAATTTCTTACTAACGAAACAAGATAAACCTCGTTGTGAAAGATGTGGAGACGAACTAACAATAAACCATATTTTATTCTCGTGTGCAAAACTCGAAAAAAGAAATAAGCACTTTACGAAGTTTTATATTGAATACATTCCTTTACACCCAGCGCTGCTTTTAGGCGAAAATGCCATTGTTAACATATCTTCCGTTTTTAGCTTTTTAAAAGAGGCAGATGTTCTTCAGAGACTGTAAACTTTGATCCACAGCTTTGCTTTAAAATATGATGCATTTCAGCCATTTTCTCATTTCATGAGAAGAGGGCTGAGGTGGTTATTTGAATGGTTGGGAGCTTCAGGATCCTTGCCCAGCCAAGGATGGCTACTGAGGTTATCTGACCTTCTTGAAAACATTTATTTTTAGCCATTTATAAAATTTCTTCTTTCTCTTATTACTACCAGAACGAAATAGCAATTTAAGTCCTCTACACAACCATGTTTCCTCCCACCTACAGAAAAGTGTTCCTATACCTTGAGCCTGGCGCATGATAGCCTTAGCTGCTTATGTGCCATTAAACCCAACACAACACAACACGAGCGTTGGGTATGTATGGTCTTACATTGACTTTCAAATATCCCACGTCGATTGTTTCGGGCAGTGTGCTGGTGTTGAACGTGAGGATCAAGTGTTCTGTGTCTATTTCCTTATTGTCCTTTCGTATTTTGATTCGGCGAAAATCTGTGACGTCCTGGTGGGTGACCCTTCGAGCATTTCTTTTCGGTGATGTGACAAAACTATTTCCTGATATTACGCCTCGGCCAGTGTTAAATGATCGATGAGAAGTCACGGAGACAGAGGTTTCTCCTATAGGCGTTAGGTTGGAGGGCTTAGGGATTTCCCCGGTCGGGTCAGGCCGGAGGTGCCGTCTACAGGAAGCTAGGGCCAAAGTGTTGTGTTGCCTCCGCCGAGGGGCCTAAAAGGTCCAAACACTCGGCATCGGCACAACCACCAAGAACCCCTTTTTCTCGAATGCGGCGTGGCTAGGCGCGGGTGCTCGGGTCTGTGGCGGTGCACTTTTCACCATCATCTCTCTGCGGGGATGTCCCTGTGGATGCTCAGGGACCCGTGGTGTCGCCACTCACCAACGCCTGCAAGCAGCAGACGTCGCCTGCGCGGCCCACGTATGGTGCACCGTACGCACAAATCTAATAAAATCAGAGCTCAGCACACATTTAGAGTTGGTTACTCGTGCAAAATTGCGTCATGACTCCCGACCTTTAGTTCCAAAAGCACCTGTCAACATGACTTCTAGCCAAGAAATTTAGTTTTTGGTCCGTCGCTGGCAGGCTCATTTACACTACTCACATTAGACAGCAAATGAACTAGTGGCATAGCTCATCAAGCAATCTCTGCAGTCTTCAATTTTCACCTAAGCGTTTTCGTGTCAACCACGAGCTGGGCATCCACATTGTAAGGCTCAAATTTCACTGTTACAACTAAAAAAAAGATCCTGTGAGCAGCTTTTAATGTAACCATTTTTGCGACAAGTTCGTAATTATGCATATATTCAGAAATTTTCAGTTTATTCTGTTTTGGGGTTCACACTTGACATGCTCTTCTGGGACAAATTTTGAAGGGAAAGCGATGGTCACATATTTCTTGTCTCCGAATGGATGCATCTTATATTAACCTCAGTCTCTTGCCATTTTTATGCCATTCTGATGCTTGATAATGCAATATAAAGCAGCCAAGTGTGTAAGTGTGATTCCTGGCAAATTTCATTAGGATGATAGTGAATGTCCTTAATGACTCGCTATGCATCTGCCATGCATTACCTGATTATGGCAATACTGTGATAAGAAAAATTACTGTGGCCACAAATTACAACGTGCTCCTTTAAAGGTCTAAATTTTTGCAACAATTTTCATGCAGGCACACTTCCTTCCCAAAGCTTGGGACCACCTAGCGTGTCCAGGGACATAAAAAACATTTTGGACCCAAAAACAGCGCAAAACAAATGGCAGATAAGTGCAAGGTCATGACAGGACATGTGCAGCGGTCCCACACCTCATCCCATACGACATGCGCGGGTTGCAATCCTCAATGCCGCTGGGTACCCACTGGTGATATCATGGGTGAAAGCTTTACCCTGGCCTAGTGCTCGGCTTCCCTGGGGTGAACTTCGTGGAAAATGGGTCTTGGACTCTGCCTTGTGTAAAGAAAAATACCTTTTGTCATGACTCTGATTAGCCGCAGCTGCTCTTGAGCCAGTAAACTTCAAGATAAGCTGCCCATTGACAGCTTGACAGAGCCCTGGACCCCTACATTTTGGCAACAGCAATGAAGGTCGAAATGAATACTTATAACAATGAAAGAAAAGGTAACGTAAACTATCACGAAATAGCACTTCAAGTTGAAAAATACACCCACAAAAAATTTAAAAAAACAGGCCATTAGCACAGCAAACCATGGACACTTGATATAACGGAGAGGTGGGTAAAGATGCTAAACCAATAGCACTATCACAAAATATGTGCTGAAGATTTAAAAAAACATGAAAAAAGCCAGAAAAGTTGTGTGAGAGAGGAATAGTTCCGCTAAACGTTTGTGTGAGATATCCCGCAAATTTATGTGCTGTTCTAGAATTGCGTTCAATATTCGTGGCAGCCAATTTTCTAGCGTATGTAGACCGCAGCTAGTTCGATACGTTTTTTCCATTGGGTCCTGCTTCTTGTTGCATACGTTGGAGTGTTACTCTAATTCTGCTAGCGTTTGAAGGAAGCGTGTGTGATTAGATAATTCTTGTTTGAAAGCTCGACACAGAAGATAATGAAACATGTTCGGTATGGGAAATATTTTATGCTTCGGGAAAAGTTCGGTGGTGTGATAAGACCGCGGCACATTTTCAAAAAGGCCCAGAAAACCTTTTTTTCAGTACGTGCATCTTTTGAATATTTTCTGAGTTGCGGCAACCCAGACCAAGCCACAATTATTAAGGTGAGAATTAAAAAGGGAGTGATGGAGAGGGCACGGCACTCGCCTGTGGGACAGCATGGCTAAACGCCTTCTGCTGGTTTTGCAGGTCGTGTCGTGGTTTTCGGATGCGACAACGAACACTTCACATGGGCTACCATTGAACCTGCCGGATCATCTAGAAAGCAGCGTGACACAAGATGCAACTGCCTGCGTACTACCCGTGCACGCATTCCCGCTTGCTCATCTGGAAAACGTGACGGTGGAACTACGTTTTGCCGAGAAGAAACACCACCGGACAATTACGTCATCTACAGCGGATCTACAAAAGCGGCAGTCCTGCGCGGGCCTCTTCAGAGGGCACGGCACGCGCCTGTGGGACAGCATGGCTAAACGCCTTCTGCTGGTTTTGCAGGTTAGTTCCTGGCATAATGTTCATTCTAACAGAAATGACAATAGATTTGTAGTAGTCCTGCCGTGCCCTCGCAGGTGTCGCGCAATTTTGAGTGATTTCTGGACAGTGTTGTTGTTGCTGTTGACGTCGGGCGATATTGAGGAGAATCCGGGGCCTACAACAGAGGAATACTTGCAGATGATTGTAAAGAATCAGGCAGACACGGATCGCAAATTGAAAGCTATTCAAGACGAAATCGGTGAGCTGAATGCAAGGACGGAAGGGTTATCGGAATTTCTAGCGGCATTCAAGGAAATGAGCACAAGAATTGATAACCTTGAGTCTATCATCAAAGAGCAAGCTAAAAAGTTAGTGGAATTTGAAAGCCGTGGCCGGCGTAACAATCTTTTAGTTTTTGGGCTCCCTGAGCAAGCCACTGAGTCAGAGTTAGATCTGAGAAAAGCGGTTGTAGACAATATTTTCCACAAGGATCTTGGTGTTCAGGTTACTTCAGTCGAAAGAATTCATCGTCTAGGAAGAAAGAAAACAGGAGCTACTAGACCAGTAATTATGAAATTCTATGATTCCAGGGAAAAAGACAGCGTTCTTAAAAACTGCCACAAACTTAAAGGCACCTCTGTTAGCGTCAGCAATGTCTACGCAAAATATATTGTACAAGTTCGGAAGAATTTGTGGCAGTCTGCTGCTGTCGAACGATCTAACGGACAAAAGGTATCGCTGGTTCACGATAAACTGAAGATAGATGACCGTCTGTACTCTTGGGACGACACTCGAAACGAGCGTTTGCTCTGCCGGACCCAACGTAAGGGTGCTCGAAACACCCACAACGAATCGGAGACAACAGATAACAGCCATAATGGATCACCTTACAGAAGTGAAAGTAATTCATAGCTCAGGATAGTTCTGCTGAATGCTCGCAGCATTCTTAACAAGGTCACAGAATTGGAATTTGTATTGCTCTCAGAGGACCCGCATGTCGTTTGCATAACGGAAACATGGCTCAACAGTGATGTTTCTTCTGATTGCATTGTTCCTCCTGGCTACACAATGCTCAGATGGGATCGAGATTCCCGTGGGGGTGGTGTGGCCATTATTGTGAAGTCATCGCTCTCAGTTTCCACGATTACGAGCGAAATTCCGGAGTCAGTGTGGTGTAAAATTATGTTTTCTGGTGCTGCGTACGTCATAGGAGCAATTTACAGGCCACCGAATGCTTCATCCGATTTTCTAGATAAGTTAAATGAGTTTCTTTTCAGTCATGTAACTAGGAGCACCCGCCTGGTAATGACTGAAGATTTCAACTTGCCACATATTGATTGGGGATTGACTACGCCTGGGCATACAGAAATTTCTAGCGCTGAAAAATTGCTGGATATTGCTTTCTTTTACAATTTGAGACAAGTAGTTGGACAACCTACACGGATATCGCCTCAGTCACAGTCATTACTAGACTTGGTGTTCCTCTCAAATAATGTAGGAGATATTGAAACAAATGTCACCGATGGAATATCTGATCACAAAATTATTTTCGTGACAGTGCTTACTTCTGCAAACGTTCCCGCGGAACCTATGGTTCGAGTAGAAATCAAAGAGTACGGGAAGGCCGATGATACATCTATCCTGGATTACCTGGAAACTTGTTTTGATGAATTTGAAAGTGCCTCTGAAAATGCATCAGTTGAATGTTTATGGCAGCGTCTTAAAGTTATCATCAGTACTTGTGTCGACCGGTACGTTCCAACTAGAGTTAAGAAAACAAAGCAGCGCAACCCATGGGTCACCAGGGATATCATTCACGCGAAACGGAAGTTGAAAAGATTGCGTAGAAAGAAGGCCGACTTCAACGACATACACGTTTTACGTCAAAAAATAAAAATGTTGCTATCGGCTGCAAAAGAAAGATTTTTCAATCACACTCTTAGTGGTTTTCTGCGAAATTCTCCAGAGAAATTTTGGCGCTATCTTGATAAAAGAAAGGAAAGAGTAAAGCAGGTGACAGTGGGAGCCGAACTTATTGCAGATAAAACGAATATGGCCGACCACTTCAATAAATATTTCCAATCTGTATTCGCAAGAAACACGAGCCAAAGCGACGCACACGACGAAGCACATTCTCGTGAAACGTCTATCGATGCTATCATCAGCTTTACTCAGAGCGGCGTGTTTCAGCAGCTGATACAATTGGACGAAAAAAAAGCTATCGGCCCGGATGGAATACCTACATGCTTCTTGAGACGGTATGCTGAATGGATGTCCTTCTACTTGGTAATTATATTCCGAAAATCACTCGTAACTCATTATCTGCCACAAGACTGGCGCACTGCCATTGTTATACCCGTATTTAAAAGTGGCAATCGCACACTTATGAACAACTATCGGCCTGTGTCACTTACTTCAATCTGCTGTAAGGTAATGGAACATGTTATTGCGAAACATATTATCATTTTTTTGGAAACAAACGGACTACTTTCTGAATGTCAGCATGGCTTCCGTCGAGGGTTTTCAACGGTGACACAGTTAATTGAGACAATACATGACCTTTCTAAAGCTATAGATGACCGGGGACAGATTGATGTTATTTGTGTAGATTTTGAAAAAGCCTTTGATAAGGTTCCTCATGACAAATTACTCCTGAAAGTGCGAAGGGCTGGCATTAATGGAGACATCCTTAGATGGATAGAAGCGTACTTGGCGAAACGCAAACAGGCGGTACGTGTTGACAATTGTGAGTCTCGCTTTTTGGATGTGTATTCTGGTGTACCACAGGGTTCTGTGCTGGGGCCATTGCTATTTCTAGTTTATATCAATGACGTAGTATGTGCTGTTGGAAATTCTGTTAAACTGAAACTATTTGCGGATGATTGCCTCATTTATGCACCTGTCACATGTGAAGGAGATCAGAATAACATTAACCAAAACCTGCAGGCTTTTGCACTTTGGTTGAGAAATGGGAAATGAAAATCAACTTCAATAGACCCCATTTACCCATATAACTAACAAACGAAATATAATTTCTTTTCAGTACAGTATTGCAGGTCACGATTTGGTTAATGTTAGTACATTCAAGTATCTGGGGGTGTCAATTTCTCACAACCTAAGTTGGCACAATCATGTCGAAAATGTTTGTGCGGTGGCACACAGAAAACTGTGTTTTCTAAGAGGAAAGTTGGGGAGAGCAACGAAAGATGTCAAACTTTTAGCATACAAATCTCTCATTCGGCCTTCCCTTGAATATGCATCTGTAGTGTGGTCTCCTCGGAAGAAGATTCTTTCAATGGAAATAGAAAAGATTGCGGCCATGCGTTTACACGTCTTTTTCGCCCAGGTTCTGACTCTGTCACTGCTGGGTGCTACATCAGAGGATCCTGACCTACCGTGGAATGCCGCAATGCATGAATCTACTTCTGTGTCATTCAACAAGGCGGACAGCAGTGCTCTGGAGCGACCGCATCGTGGCTTTGAAGCTTATCCGTGTATGCATCCAGGCTTGACTCCGACGCAACAGCTCATCTGGCAACAACCAATGGGCGGTACTTCTGTGGAACGGCTACTTAAGCGGCCACTCAGTGCGAGGCTCCCGGGGCACGACATCGTTGCGGCCATGCGTTTACACGTCTTTTTCGCCCAGGTTAGTTATTTGTGCCCTGCCTCTTGTTACCGGAGTTCGAATCGCTGTGTTATTGCGGTGTCGTGCCCCAGCGACCTGTTTCGTCTCGTGCGAGTGTGCCAAGCCTTTATAGATTGTGTATTGTTCGGTTTGAGTCAGTTTTTACTGATGCTCTCCGGGGACGTTGAAAGCAATCCTGGCCCTGATTCCGCAAACAGTACATCGAGTACACTGGGTGTAACCACCGATACTGCCACTATCGCTGAGATCTTTGCAGTTGTTAAGCGCTTAGAACTGGGCCAAACTAATTTCCTTCAAGAACTGCAGGCAATAAGAGAGAACCAAAATGCCATGAATACATCTTTGGATGGTCTTCTGGGTAGAGTTTCAGCTCTCGAAAATGATATGGAAGTCATAAAACGTAATGAGGCTGCTTGCGTATCTGCTCAACCACAAGCTGTTGATTATCTAGCGCGGAATTTGGCCGAGCTTAAGACATCGCTTGATGATGCGAACAACAGATCAAGAAGAAATAACCTGGTTCTTCTGGGTTTGGCTGACTCGGCTACAGAGACATGGAGTGAATCTGAAGAGAAGGCTCGTGCCTTCTGTCTAAACCAGTTGGGTGAGCCCGTTCATTCAGAAAGTATTGAACGTGCGCATCGTATTGGCCAGTTCCAAGACGGTAAAAACCGCCCGATAGTCATTCGGTTCTGCAACTTTAAAGACAAAGAACGCATTTTGCCTTGCGGAAATAAATTGAAAGACACAGACTTCGCGATCCGCGAAGATTTCACCCGGGCGGTGCGGGTGGCTCGAGCTAAGCTTGTAAGCTATGCTCGTGCCAAGAAAGTTACTTTCAAACTTCGTTATGACAAAAAGTGGTTCGTTTATAACCCACTTCAAGACCAGGTTATTGAGCATAAACCTTAACATAAGGCCAGGCAGCTGCGCAATGGGTTCCAGCGCCTCATTCACTGCGGTCTTGCCAGGATTCAGTCCATATCTGATCTTACTATACTTGTGGTGAACTGCCGTAGCATAAAGAATAAAACTGATGATTTTGCCACGCTTATTTCCTCAGTTCAACCGCATGTAGTCATGGGTACTGAATCCTGGCTGGACGATTCGATTCACAGCTCCGAAGTCTTTCCGGCAGATTTTGAAGCTTACCGTTGCGATCGACACTCACGTGGAGGTGGCGTTTTCCTGCTCATTCACTCGAGTCTTCGCTGTTCTGCTCTGCCGGAACTTAATGGCTGCGAAGAATCTGTTTGGCGGAATCTACATTTAGAGAACGGGCAGCTGCTTACGCTTGGCTGTTTCTATCGTTCTCCTATGCGGGCTAATCCAGATGTATTTGTATCACTTTCTGAATTCATAAGTAAGATGCACAACGATTACATCATTGGAGGTGATTTCAATATGCCTGAAGTTACATGGGCTGACAATAAACCAGTCCTTACCAACCTGTCAAAGCTGTATGTTGATTTCCGCGACCTCATTATTGCAAACGACCTGTATCAGTTTGTTAAGGAGCCAACCAGGTCATGCCATGGTTCCTCGTCTGTTCTAGATTTGCTTTTTTCTAACCGAGATTCACTTGTGCGCGATAGTTATATTATCCCAGGTATCAGTGACCACGACTGTGTCGTTGCACACGTGCCAATGACCCAGCCTTCAGTTCCACACAGGCACCCCAGGAAAATTTTTTTCTATGATAGAGGCGATTACTCATCACTATCTAGCGAGCTTGCCAACTATTTACAAGACTTCATATCCATGAGCCAGCGTTTTGATGCTACTGCGCTGTGGGACATATTTAAGCACAAGCTTGATGTGCTCATTGACAAATATGTTCCTTTCAAAAACATATCAGCTAAGCGGCGCAAGGACAAGCCGTGGGTAACTCAGGAAACTAAACTATTGATTAAGAAAAAGCGTCGTCTCCTAAACACGTACAAAAAATACCGGGACGCAAAAGTTCTTGAAAAGGTACGTGCTCTTGGAACAGACATAAAAGTTAAAAATAAAGCTGCGAAAAAAAGATACATGAAGGAGTTAGGTGCTAAAATTCAGAGTAATCCAAAAGAACTGTGGAAATTTCTTAAAGTTAATGGCCGTGAATCAGTCGGTATCCCGGCACTGAATAACGGCGCTGAACCTATAACTGATGATTTTGATAAGGCATGCTGTTTCAATGATTATTTTAAGTCTGTTTTCGCAGCGAAATCGCATCATGAAACGCCAGTCATGGATGCCCATGTGCAAGAGACAATGCCTGAGCTAACAATTACATACAACGGTGTGTTAAACCTGCTGAATAACATAAAGGTGTCTTCGGCAAGCGGGCCCGAAGATGTTCCCGGTAATGTCTTGAAGGTCTGTGCTGAAATCATTGCTCATTACTTAGTTATTCTATACTCGAAATCGTTAGATACAGGAATAATACCCCAGCAATGGAAAAACGCTAACGTGGTGCCCATTCATAAGGGTGGTCCTAAAAACATAGATGCTAATTACAGGCCGATTTCGCTTACAAGTATTAGTTGCAAAACGCTTGAACACATAATATATAGCGCGTTGATGAAGCATTTGGAACAAAATGAATTTTTCACTCAAGCTCAGCATGGTTTCAGATCAGGTTACTCGTGTACGACGCAGCTCTTAGAATTTAGCCATGATATTTTTTCATCATTTAACGAGGGTCTACAAACGGATTGCATTTTTTTAGATTTCAAGAAAGCGTTTGATTTGGTACCTCATGATTTGCTACTGTATAAATTATCTTTGATCAAGATTCCAACTTCCCTTCTAAACTGGCTTCAATGTTACCTGCAGGGACGCAAACAACGTGTATTGATTAATGGGTCCCAGTCTGATTATGTTCCTGTATCTTCGGGGGTACCGCAGGGGTCTGTTTTAGGACCTCTGCTGTTTCTAGTTTATATTAATGACATTTCTAAATATATGACCTGTAAAATACGTTTATATGCTGACGATTGTGTTATCTACCATGGTATTAACAGTTCTTCAGATTCTTGTCATTTGCAGTGCAACTTGGACCGCATACAGCAATGGTGTTTGAAGTGGCAGATGTTTTTGAACCCAATAAAATGTCAGTTTATTTCTTTCACGCGCAAGCATCACCCTTTCTTGGCTGAATACAAACTAGATTCTACCCGACTTTCTAGAGTTACTCACTCTAAATACCTCGGCGTTTACTTTTCGTCTAATCTCACCTGGAATGAGCACGTCGAGCACGTTTCTGCTAAAGCTTATGGCATGCTAAATTTTCTAAGAAGGAATTTTAAAATGGCACCACTAAAAGTTAAAGAGCTTCTATATTTCACCTATATTCGGCCAATATTGGAGTATGCTTGTGTTGTTTGGCACCCCCCTACTTTAAATTTAACAGACATGCTTGAGCGTATTCAGAACTTTGCCGCTCGGTTTGTCTCAAGTAATTATGATTTTAACAGCAGTGTTACTAGCATTAAACTAACGCTGGGATGGGAGCTGTTACGGAAACGCCGTACCAACTCCCGGTTAGAAATGCTGTACAGAATCTTTCACCGAAAAATAAAAATAGATAAAGAAAATTATTTGCTTCCACCGCATTTCAGGTCAAACAGAATTGACCATGGGTGGAAGATTAGAGAAATTAAATGCAAAACTAACACTTATCAAAACGCATTTTTCCCATCTAGCATTCATGACTGGAATCGCCTGCCCCATAAATTGTTGAGTGCCGTTCCGAGTCTATGTTCCGCGCGTTACTGTCGGATGTATGAGTGCGCAGTTGGCTTTCTTTTGGCTTTTTTAATCACGCGGTCTTCGTTCTTGTTGGTCCAGCATCATTTGGTCAGTTGGCTTTTTTTTCGTCATGTCTTTTTGTTGTTTCATATTTCATTCATTTTGTACTTGCTGTGTCATGCCTTGTTGTATTGCTTTTTTTTTTCTTCCTCTTTTTTTTTCTGGCCTATTCTTCTGTTATGTATCCTCATCCCCCCTGCAATAATGCCTTCGGGCGCTGCAGGTATTTCCAATAAATTTCCAATAAATAAAGACGTGCAGCGAGATTCATTTGTTCAAAATACAGGACAACAGATTCGGTAACGGAGATGTTAAACTCATGTAGTCTAGAAACATTAGAAAAAAGACGTAAAAAGCAGAGATTAAAAATACTTTACCAAATAATTCACGGAGAAATTAACATCAATAAAGAAAAATATCTGCAGCCTCCAGGTAGACTAAGCTCCCGCCTTAACCACCACAAAGCGATTCGGCCATACTTGACACGAACTAACGTCTTTCGCTGCTCATTCTTTCCGGATGCTATTGAGCACTGCAATAAACTGCCCGCTCACGTTGCTGAGTCTACAGGTGTAGCGGCATTCTTCAATGCACTTGGGGATTCCGTCTAGGCATGGGATTCTTGTAGATGGGCGCGTAACTGATTGTCCAATATTACTTTTTGTATAGCAAGTGGTTCTACAGTGGTGTGAACTGTGTTGCGTTTCAATGCTCTCTTGTATTGTATGCTCAAAGAAGCTTGTTCATTCATGGTTATATATGCATTTTTTTTCTGTTCACTTTCCCTCCCTGTAATGACCCTCAAATGAGGGTTGACAGTATTCATAAATAAATAAATAAATAAATAAATAAATAAATAAATAAATAAATAAAGAGCATCGCAGATTTTGGGAGTGCGTAATGATTATGGTAGAGAAAACCGAGAATTTGAGATAATTTTGTGGTTATGTGTAATATGTGGGCGTCCGAAGACATGTTTCATTAAATATAACACCTAATGTTTTGAACGTTGTTGCTACTTCTAAAGGACACGACTTTAAAGATATAGTTTTGCTCAAATGGACTAGTTTATTTCTAGAGCGAAAGATTACAACTTTCGTGTTTTTGATATTAATTTTTAACGCGTTTCTCAGGACCCATTGATCGAGTTGCTCTAACACGCGGTTTGCTCTATCTACCAACTCATCTATGCTGTCCCCAGATATGAATACAATAGTGTCATCCGCATAAATAACGAATTTTTAGAGCGGTACTGCACAAACAATGTCGTTCATGTAGGTATTCAAAAGAAAAGGACCAAGTATACTTCTTTGGCGAACGGCAGAGCAGACGGGCTAAATTTCAGATGTGAAACCTTGTAATGTAACTGTGCTGTGTTGTGCTGGGTTTTATGGCACATTGGCAGCTGAGGCCATCATGCGCCATGCTCAAGGTATAGAAATGGTTTTCTTTAGAATGTTTAGGAATATGAAAAATCGTCGATGGTGTATATAGCCAAAAAATATTGAACTGCCTGGTAAAAACAGAGAAGAAGAAATCTGGAAAAAGCTAATGGTAAATGCCAGAGAGAAGGTAAGGTAGCCTCAAGGGCTACCCTTGGCTGGGCAAGGATCCTTAGTCTCCCAAGTGATCAAATAAAAAGCCTCAGCCTTCTCAGTAATGAGAAAGTGGCTGAGGTGTACCATGCACTAAATCGAACCAGTGGTTTAAAATTTACAGGTTTTCAAGTACCCTTGCTTCTTTTGAAAAGATAAAAACGGAAGGTATGTTAACAATGGCATTATCATCTAAGAGCAGTGCTGGATGAAAAGAAATGCATTCATTATAAAATTGACTAGAATACTTTTTTCTTAGTGTTTCAAGATTCACACATGAAAATAATATGTGATTGGTTTGTCTTGCTTTGTTAGCAGGAAGTTTTGCGTAAGGTGCGTGTGGGCTATCCGTAGACGGCATAAAATCACTTCCTTAAAACGCTCCTGGTGAACGCATGATTTAAATTCACCTAAAACCGGTTATACCAAGTTTAATTTATTTGCTTCGCCATTCTATGCGGGCTGCGATTTTTCTCTTAATTTACGTTGTACTAAGTTCATGCAATCCCCAAGAGATATATTTACATTTTCTTTTTCCTTGCCACGAGCTCTAGGAGCTCAGAAATCCGCCCTCTCGTCGCCTCTTATCCCGACATGACTGGGAACCCAGCAGAGTTTAATGTTTTGTCCTCGAGCTGTCGCTGTTACTATCTAGTGTATGATGTCGCCAAGAATCAGAGTGACTGCATTTATAAAGTGCAGATCTGTGAGTATACTGAGGCAATCTGTAAATAATACTGTTGGTGAGGTTCTCGTTTTCTATTTTTTCTACGGCCACACAGGCTGCGTAACATTCTGCAGTGAAGACGGATGAGCACTGTGGAAGTCGTAATGTTTTCTCTGACTTCCCTCTGACCACTGCGCTTCCCACGTACACGTCTGTTTTTGACCCAGCTGTGTAAAACTGCGTAAAACTACTGTATTTTTCTGCGAGTGCAAGGAATTCTTGTAGTATATGTTGTTGCGGAGTTTTTTTTATGGAACTGAGTTAGCGTGAGATCACAGATTGCTGGAAAATTGTGCCAAGGAGGTAGAGGATCTCGTCTCCCAGCAATGTCAGGTAATGCGTTCAGTACGCCGAGGTTTTGGCACATCTCTTCAAAACACAGGAGGACCGGCCTGATAGCGAGTGGTTTATTCTTAAATAATGTTCTTGATGGGCACATTGCGATTATTGGGTAACATAGGTGTTTGAGCAGTGAACGGATTTTTAAAATGTATGAACAGGTGAGCATGGTTCTTCTATCTGTAAGTGACGGTTGGTTGATTTTTACATAAAACTATTTATCGGCGACGTACTGTTCGCACCAGAGCAAAGACGCAAATCTAAATTATGTATTGGATCTAGTCGTTTAAGTTACGAAGGTCTCGCTGACTCGTAAACTATACTTCCGCAGTCTAAGGTAGAACGAACAACAGACCGATAAATTTCTGGGAAAGTACTTTAAGTATGGTCAAAGATTGGGAGGCTTTCTTTTTTAGAGCATTAATATGTGGTAGGAACGTCAACTTTTTGTCGAAGATAATGCCCAGAAATTTTACTTCATTTTTTATAGGCAGTTCGATTTTGTTTAGATGTAAGCTGGGGTTGGATTGTAGACCACGTTTTATTGAAAACAGCACGCCCACTCTTTTCTGTGTGCAGAGCTGGAATCCATTTTTTCTATCTATGTCTCTAGTTTATTTATTGTAAGCTGTGTTAGTCCTCCGCATGTTGCTACATTGGATGATCTACAAGCTATTTGAAGGTCGCAGACATAGACTGAGTACATCATGGACTTTGAGATTATTTTCCTGATGGAATTCATCTTTACAATAAACAGTGTTGTGCTTAAAATACACCCCTGGGGAACCCCGTTCTCTAGAACGAAGTTCCTGAAAAGGGTTGATCCCAAGCATACATGAAATGAGCGGTCGGAAAGGAAGTCATTTAGGCAGTTCAACATCCTGCCGCAAATACCTAGGTCCACTAGGTCGCGGAGCATCCCATACCTCCAGTTTGTAACATAAGCCGTCTCCATGTCGAAGAAAAATGCAAGCGAATGCTGTTTGTGTATAAGAGCTTCTTTTATTGTGTGTTCGAGACGACAAAAATAGTCTCTCGTTGAGCATCCCATTTTATAACCGCATATTTTGGACATCAAGAACTTCGCGAGATACAAGAACAAATGTTAATCTTATATTAAGGACACTTTCAAAAGATTTCGGGAGACAGCTTGTGAGGGCTATCGGCCTCTAGGTGCTTGGGGAAGGTGGTTTCCCACGTTTCAGGTGTGGCACTATGACGGCTTTCTTTCTTTCCTTAGGTATTTTTCCTTCTGTGAATATTTTGTCAAAAAATTCAAATAGTGCATCTATGGCAGGCAGGAAAAGATAGGCAAGCATTTTGTAGTGTATCTGGTTGTGTCCTGGAGCATTTTTTTTGGCCGGCATACAGTACTTTAGTTATTTCTTGGAGGGTAATTCGACAATTGTATTTTTCATTTTCCCCTCCACATGTTGGGAGCCTGTGTTTTTCGGCCATGCTTTTGTGTTTCAAGAATGACTGGCTATAGTGTGATGAACTTGGCACTGCAGCAAAGTGCTCCCCCAATATATCTGCCTGTTCTCCTATAATTGCTTGTGTACCGGGTGTTGTCAAAAAAGGAACTGTGAAGGGTGAGTAGCTACCATTTAATTTTCGTTCTTGCTCCCACATTTTCATCGATGGGGTTGAACTATTAATAGAAGACACATGTGCTCTCCAGTATGTTTTTTCGGCATTCGGCCTTTTTGAAAAGGAAAAAGTTCTCGTGTGTTGGGTATCTGCGAAAGACTCCACACGCTTTATTTTGCCGTTTTTATTCCTTCCTTTCATTCACATGTGTACCACACTTTGTGGTTCTGACGCACCATTTGTGATGATTTTGGGATTGGTAAGTGTGCGGCAGTAAGGATGCATGGTGTGAATGCATCATTTATTTCGTCTATGCCGAGATTTTCTAAAACAATATTCGCTAAACTCTCCTGTTCTCTAAACAATTCCCAGCTAGTTAAATGTAACTTCCAACGGCGTGGTTTTGTCGGGATGATTGCTGGTGAGGATGACAGGCTTATTATGACAGGAAGGCGAACGCTCCCACACAGGTTGTCAAGAACATCCCATTTAAAATCGGTAAAAACACTTGGTGAACAAAAAGATAAATCTAGGCAGCTCATTTTCCCACTGCTTGGAGTACAGTAAGTCTGTGTTCCTGTGTTGTGGAGGCAGACAATGTTGCAGAGGATGAGATCTTCTAAAAGCCGGCCTGTGACATCCGTTGTTCGTTTTCTCAAAACGTGGAGTGAGCACTAAAATCGCCAACTAATGATGTGGTTTCGGAAGTTGTAATAAAAGTCTTTCTAAATCGTGAAGTGTGATGTTTGGTCAGGTTCAATGTATATGGAACATATTGTTATTGTCTTAAAATCGAGGACAGTGACAGCAACTGCCTCATATGAGGTTTTTAGGTAAATTTTTTATGTAGCTACACCAACCTGTACAACTAGAGCAGTTCCTTCAGAGAGCCTGCTTGAGGTCTCTCGGTCACATCGAAAGACTTGATACTTTTTTAAGAGTTTTTTTCCTGTGGTCCCAGGTTAGTCTCCTGGAGACACAGTGTTACCGGGGAGAATGAATTTAAAATATCTGTCACGTCAGTGTAGTTGTTTAAAAGTGCACGACAGTTCCAGTAAACTAGAAAAGCCATCATTGTAGACTAGTTAAAGATAAGTTTTTGGATCTTTTGGAGCTGTTATAAGGACTTTATTCCTTTTTTGCCCTCAAAAGAACTTTACCGCCGCTGCAGCTCGGGCGAGTGGGGAGGTGTGTCCATAACCTCGCGAGAGGTGCTGGAGTACCGCGGCATCGCCGCGGTTGTCTGCGTTTCAAACCTCCCCTGACGGGGAAGTCGTATGGGATGCCGACCCATCGACCGGCCCTCCCTGCTTCCGGGGTGGCAGAGCAGCCTTCGCTGTCCCTGCCTGTGGCGTGGATGGCCCTGCCATCGGCTCGGCAGAAGCCGACTCGGTAGGTTAAAGAGGGCTCTGTGGTGCTACGCCCCAGCGCACCACATCAGCGAAGCTGGATTTCGCTGTGAAGGAGAATTGTTTGGTGAGGGCAAATCGCCTTCTCGCTTCTCTAAATGAAATGTTTTCTTTGGTCTTTAAGGTGATTATCTACTTTTCCTTTTTCCAGGACGAACACGCCCTGGAGTATGCTGCATGATCTCCTTCACAGTTTGCGCAGCGTAGTGCTGCGTCACATTGCTCAGAATGGGGGTCTTTCGAAGCGCATTTCGCGCATGTTTTTCGGCCGCGGCAACTTTGTGAGCCGTGGCCAAACTTCTGGCAATTGAAACGTCGGCGGGGATTTGGTATGTAGTGTCTGACGTTGACCTTCATATATCCAGCTTCGATAGCTTCGGGCAAGGTGCTGTGTTAAATGTAAGGACCATGTGCTTAGTATCTATTTCCTTGTTGTCCTCGCGCATTTTGATTCTGTGAACGTCAATTACATTTTGGTCAGATAGTCCTTTAAGCATTTCGGGTTCTGTCAGATGGATAAAGTTAGTTTCAGAGATTATGCCTCGGACTGTGTTGAGAGATCGGTGCGGAGTCACTGAGACAGAGATGTCCCCTATATACGCAATGCTTGAGAGTTTGGAACACTGTATGCTGTCACGTAATTCAAACAGTAAGTCACCGCTGGCCATTTTGGAGACCTTGTAGCCGGGGCCCAAGGTGTCGGTTAAGCATTTGGACACGAGAAATGGGGATATTATGCGGGCTTGCTTTTCTTCACAATGACTGTGTATGACATGGAACTTCATGAAAGTCGGTTTCATTTTGGGAAAAAAATCTGCTGCTTCGTTCAGCCCTCTCTTAAGAGAGCGATCTGGTTTTGGAAGAGTGAGCCATAAAAAATGTAGTTATTCGGTCATGGTGCCAGCCACCCACTATAGAGTCCAACAACAGGACGGCACAGGAACTTGAAATCAAGTCCTGCATGCGCCAGCTGTACACCTCAACTATGACCAAATATGATGCAACTCAGGGTAGTTGGTCACACAAGGTTAACCCTCGCCGCCAGAAAAAAGGAAAAGCCAAAAGTGAGTAGTATATAGGAGAGTTGTGAGAAAGGGATTGGAAAGTGAAAGATGGAAGGGAGGATAGAAAAGGTGACTGCCGATTTCCACCAGTCGGGTCATGGCGGAAGTGCCGTCTACAGGAAGCTGGGGCCAAATTAGTGTGTTGCCTCCGCCGAGGAGCCTCAAAGGTCAAAACGCTCGGCATCGGCTTAACCACCAGGATCCCCTTTTCCCCGGACACGGCGATGCCACGCACGGCGAAGCGCGGGTGCTCAGGTCCGTGGTGATGCACAGTTCACCATCATCCCCCTACGGGGATGTTATAATATTCATAATATTCAAAAATGAACCGGATCGGCTTCATTGCATCCCGTTTATATCACAAGCCACAGAGCAGTTTATTGCATGAAAAGCGCAAACACTTCATCTTCATTAACGTGTTTAAAAATATAGAATTTGGAATTATATTCACATCCCTTAGGTCTATTTCAACAAGAACTGCGCTAGAGAGACTAAAAAGTGTTTATATATGTTTCTGCTAAATCCGGCCCGGAAATTTCAATATTATTTATTTTAATTCAAGAAATCGCATTTTGAGAAATGTTCCGCACTAAAATATTATTGATATTTATTTACATGAGATCTGCGCGGCCATTAGTTGAAGCAAATTCAGTAGCGTAATATTCATTTCTCGCCATTTTGAGTTCTTTGTTAATGCGGTTCTGGTCTGTCTTAAATGTATTGACGTCACTGGTTTCTCTTGTTTTATTAAAATTATGATAAAGCCTATTTTTGAAGTGTATCTTCGTATTAAGTTTGGAGGTCAGCCACGGCTTGTGAAAGAGCCGATTCTGTTTCGCAGTTTACATACAGAAACCTGCTTTGTATAATGATTTTAAGATGTGCAGGTAGTCGTCACAAGTTTTCTTTGGGTCACTCAGTGAAAATATGGATTCAAAACTGAAGTTTTCATTTTTATGCTTAAACAGAGATAACTTATTGTCTGTTATTGCTTGGAAAAGGTATGTGTAATTATTGCGATTCCCATAGTGTTTTCTAGAGCCAAAGAATAGAGGGATGTGGTCGCTTATGTCTACCTGCTAGCATAGCGCAGTTCGACTGTGTGTAATTTAGCTGCTTTGTGCTACATATGCAAAAAAAATGCGGCTCAACACAGCGCACAGTAAAACTGTCGGCGGATGATTACGAACTGAGCAGCAAAGATTAGCGGTGGCAGTATTTTTTTATTTCTGTATAACTGAGTAAAATTCAGTGCACCAAGGACCTCACTGCCACCACTTGCGGGTGCTCATTCGATGTGGCCGGAGTTAAAGCTAATGCTGTCCGCAACAATAAGAGGACTGGACACCCGTTAGAGTTTCTTACTATTACCCAGGCGGAAAGCTCACTCCCAGTTTATGGACGCCCTGCGGAATACCTGCTGGGTGCTGGGTGTTGTGGCACATCAGTACCTAAGACTACCATGCGCCAACAGACTTTGAAAAGTGCCACTTCTGAAACCAGCCCCAACCTGGAGCTCCTGTCCTGTGTAGGGGATGGCAGACGGCAGTAGTTGGTCCGCTGGGCGGGTGGCTATTACGGCGCCCGTATCTAAAACGATCAAGGAACCCATTGATAGAGAGGGGCTCGTGCCATCCAGGTTTCATGCTGCCTCGCACACTAGGTGGACCGACGCGGAGGTTGACATAATAATTGATCTGGAGCCAGACTTGCCCCCTGGAGAACGTTTCCATAATATCACTATTTCGGCTCTCCACCAGATTAGGTCAGCAGGCGCCATTTGTGGACTAAGGAAGACAGACAAGTACAGACATAGGCTTGAAGCCGAGAGGGAGCGTCGTCGTCGTTCAGGGGTTCGGCACTCTGTGGCGGCCCGGCTTACATAGCCTCTATGCTCCCCATCACCCCTTTCTCTCCTTCGCTACCGAGAGGCAATGAGGAATCCGCCGCGGACCCTCCTTCCCTAGATCTTGTGGAGGTCATAGGCTGCTTGGCTCGACACAAAATCCACAAAACAGGTTTAGCCATCAATCTTTGCGCCGGTCCTCTTGCTGCCTCCGATTTTTCCATCCTATATGATTGTGTTAAAATAATCCTTAAGCCCTATACAGCGCTGAAGAAGGTAGAGCCGGTTGTCCGGCGTCCAAATGAGTCGGCTAAAAGTTTCCACCGCCGGATTTACAACTACCATGAACAACTATTTAACAAGGGCCCAAAAATCTTACTGGACGAGCTCAGCAGGAGCCATGTTGATAGATGGAAAATCTCTTTAGCTGACATTCGCGAACAACATGGTCACCTCTTCCAGAATGAATCTCCGGAGGTCCCATGGGTAGGGATAGAACCTGGAGTTTTGCCATCGGAGGCCCCACTCTTTACCTCTGGTGAGGTGATTTCCTTCTACCAGGAAATGCGCCAAAATGCTGCTCCCGGACCGGACGGCCTTACGGTGGCGCAGCTAAGTAAAATCCTCATTGACGTCATCACTTTGGTCATGAACAACTTCCATTCAGTATTTCAGTACATTGTCTTCCCGAGGACCTCCGCATGTCCAGAACGGTTTTCATTCCAAAACGTGACATCCCAGCTTCGGCGGCTGATTTGAGGCCAATAACATTTAGCTCTATCTGGGTTCGACTTTTTCTAGGCTATTATTGGGTCTTTTCACTTCATGTCGATTTCAACCTCTGCAGAGCGGATTTTCTGATGACCGCTCTGCACAATCCATTTTGCTCCAGCTACAGGGCCTTATGAAATGGAGCAAGACAAAAAAGACTTCTATGCCGCCTCACTTCATCTCCGCAAAGCATTTGACAGCGTAAGTCACCATGCGCTATTTTCAGCCCTGCAGGAGGGGGTGAGTGCCCGACATACCTTGAGGTTGTAAAATACATGTATTCAATGCAGAGGACCACATTTTCACACGCGGTGGTCACGGACGGAATCCGTGGGCTCATGCAGCGGGGGATCAAGCAGGGGGACCCTTTGTCTCCCTTCCTGTTCAATCTGGCGCTTGATCCACTGCTGCATGAGCTGAAGGGATCCTGTCTGGGGCTCCACATCAAAGATACTAACATGGCTGCATTAGCCTATGCTGACGACATCGTTCTTGTAGCCAGCAGCCTCGCCGAGCTACGGAGAAACTTGGATCTTTCAGTTGGGTACTTCCCTAAGCTGGGGCGTAAGCTGAATCGAGCTAAGACTCGGTATTTTGGGTGGCGTTGCGATGCCCACTGGCTGATGTGGACCGACTACCGAATCGCCGAGCTCCGGCTCGAGGGCGCGGTGGTCAATCCGAAGGCTCGTAATAAGTCTATCCGCTATCTGGGTGTCGAACTTTTTGTAAACAAGCCACCCTGGGTTTCAACCGACGTCATTAATCACGATTTGGCCGTTTTGAAATCCGCACGGTTGAAACCATTTCAAAAGCTTTACTGTCTCACCAGTGTTCTGGTTCCAAAATTGTTATGTGCAACATCCAGCATTCTCGCTGCAAAAGCTTGCGGGACATCAGGATCGCCACACCCGCATCGAGGTCAAAAGCTACTGTACTTGCCATTGTCTTATCTGAATATCATCCTTCATCTTCCATATAACAGGGGGGGGGGGAGGAATTGGGCGTGTTACACCTCGCCCGTTAAGGACCAGAGGTACAGGTGAAGGATTGTCATGTTGCAGCGGTTAGGGTCAGAACAGGTAGACACCACTGTGGAAGAGTGCCTAAGGGACGAGAGAGAGACCATCTATACCAACACCTCGACGTCCCACACGGTGTCTCAGATATTGCAGATGTAAACAAGGCCTTGAACGCCTCTAGACGGTCTACACTAAAGGATTGGCAGGACCGCTACATTGATAAGGACTTGGGTTCTTTTAGGAAAGAGCTACTTGGAAACAAGTGGCTCAAGCCGGGTTCAAGATTCCTAAAGGACTGGGACAACATGAAAGCATCAAGACTGAGGGCAAATCTTCACCCAACCAGATCCTTATCAAACAAAGAATCATCTGAACCATCAACCAAGTTGTGCAGACGCTGCACAGCCCACACTGTTGGCAAATGAATTCCTATCTCTCCAGAATTGCTCGTCACAACTTCATCTTGCACCCCATTGCCTCTAAGCTCCGAGAAATTCATCCCGGTGCCCAGGTGTCAACTGAAGACGTAATCACAGACCGTGCGGGGACTTCGCTCAAGCCCGATATTGTTCTGGAGCTGCCCCATTGCACGTAAATTCTAGGTGTGGCAGTGACCTGGGATTACGACACCGAGACATTGGAACGGATGTGCAAACACATCGTACTGTCGTACATCGACAGCTGAACCAGTCCACATTTAAAAACAAGCGGAGCGATGTGATGTGGCCACCAAGCGAAATATCTATTCAGTGTACAGTCATGCGAAGTCATGCGGGAAGAAGGTTACTTATCTCTCCAGTAACTCCCGGAGACAGGATCAGCCCAGCCGAGTCCGTCGAAAGGACTCCGATTTTCGTTTTCTCGTAAGCCTTTTATTTTCTCTTAATGCACATATCGTAGTCTTTATACAAGCGTTGCATACTTCACACTTCTCCCACTATACCGGTAGGCCAAAACGTGTTTGATACGTTTATGGCAAGGGAAATTCGAAACCAATTTAAAAGCAACCCGACGGCCCCCGACGAAGCCAGGCGCCCGATACACGAGCGGTTCGGCATCGTCCTCTGTCCGGCCCAGCAGACGCCGCCACCAGCACCTCTGCAGCTGGCGCAGCGGCCAGCGAGCACTTGACCGATGTGGACGATTCGTAATGGCATTGTCATATCATTGTATCTTTATTAGGACGTCTTTAGGGGGAAAGAGGTCATTTTCGTGTGGGAAAGGAGACTGAGGAGTGAGGCCACCTGGCCAATGACATGTCGTACGCTGTCCAGATGACGGCCTCGGATTGAAATGCGCTAAACGACAATATGCGGATAGCACTGATCCGTCGAGCGGAGACAGCTGGGCCACGCAGAGGATAACTCTGTTAGCCTCTTGTTGCAGTACCTACGCTTTGTTCCACGTCACTGTGGCGCCTTCTCAGCTTGGCTGACCTGGCCCGGTGCATTACGCAGCGTTTGTTTCGTTTGCCTGTCCTTCATGTTCCGTTGTTTTTGCAACTAAAGGTTTCATATGGGTGGATTTGTTTTGCCCCGGAAATAAATCGGAATCTCCGTCGGAGTGGCTCACCGCGGACACCCCCCCTTCCCCTTTCATGTTTCCATACAGACACCCCCCAAACTGAAACCAAATACTAACGTCAGAGCCTCTTTCTAGTTGGAGGTAGATCGTTTCTGCTTTAGTTTGAGATACTTGAATCTGATAGGGTGATCTGTACGTTTGATCCTGTGGGCAAGCTGTGCTCCCACTGCAGTGTAGTGCTAAACTGTTATGCAAGAAACTGCAAATTTGGGTTGATTATTGTTATGATCCGCATATGCTACTGGGCGGAAATTTGACATGTTTAAATCTAGACACTAACCTTGTATTGTAAGCTGGTTTTTACTTTATCCACCTGTCTTGTTCTCCCTCTTTTGCAGCTGTATGGCCTACAGCACAATTGGGTGACACAGTAGGGACCACGAAGGAAGCTGGAGAGGTGCGTGGTATTTCGCTAGATTTTGTTCACGTAATGTTAGTCATGGATGATTAAAAAATTTCTTGAGAGTTCCTAATGGCCGTGGACACTGGACCTCTTCTGTTTACCATGCTCGAGCATCTTGCTGGCCGCTAGAAAAGTCTAGACAGGAAGGTTAGTCGTAGTCGTAAGAGATCGCGGCCACGAATCACGGAAGCACGCTGCTTTGCGGGCTACTGCGTCTCGTTGCTCGCAAATGTACATTAGATATTGGCTCCTTGGGGGTGGAAGAAACGACGTGAAATTATTGGGCGGCTGCAGGCTGTAGAGCAAACTGCTGATCGCGTTTCGTGCACATATGGCTACGACGACACGAGTGTATGGCGTTGTGTGCTGTCATCAAATCTAAACTTAAGCTTCGAGAAATCCTCAAAAGCATGTGACGGGCAGTTGCACTGGCCGCTCGCTTCCACCCGCGCGTCTTGTCCGGCAGCTTTCCACCACCCCTCCTGCAGGCAATGGCTGAATCGCTGATGTGGAAGCTGTGGGACAAGACGCACCGGTAAAAGCAAGCGGCCCGCCTTGACAAAGGCCAGCTAGAGGTTATGCCCAATGGGCATAAAATGGCTCATAACCTGAAGAAGGTGGCTGCTAAGCAGGGAATCCGTCGTGTTCTCCGCCCCCTGCAAGTTGTCTCAACTTTGCAGGCGTGTGGCGGACGGTCCGTGCAGCGCCGCTTGCACCACTGAGGTAGTGTACCAGTCTCCACTGCAGTCTGGCAGAGTTTACTTTGGCCAAACTGGCCAATGTATCAATGACAGACTGCCGCAGCATTTCCGCTTTCTGAAGGGTGAAATTGGGGCTAATCTCCCCAGGCATTGCAGGGAATGCAATGGTTGTCACCCCAAGCTTCATCAAACAATTATCGTAGGAAGGGAAAAGTCTAGAATAGAGCGGGAGATTTTAGAAGCAGCACACATGCACAAACTTGGCCTTGACACCCGTGTAAGTGAGCTTTCTCTGGCTCTCCTTGATAAAGAGACCTGGTTTTTGGTCAAAAAAGTTGTCTCACCCCTTTGCAGTCGTTTTTCTTTTGTCATCATCTGCGATTCTACCATGTGTTATTCTTGATTTTATTTTTTTTTTTATTTCAGGGCAATCCCCACGCAGACGCAATGTTTTGCTGCTATGTGTTTCTTCATACTAAACGTAATTTGGTGTCTACTTCTGTAATCTTCCGCGGTGAGTCACATAACTTACGTTGTGCCACATGTAATTGTTTTTACCACAGAGGCAACTTCAGACATTACGGAGTCCTACTATGTTGCCACTGTTCGCCGCATGCTTTGGGCAAGTCACAAGGCCTGTAAAGCAGTTAAGTTTACAAGCATGCAGGAGAAAACTTTTCGAGCATTTCATTGTATTGTAAACAGCATAGAACACAGCTGCAGAGAAGCAAAACAGAAGGTGGTGTGCTATAAATTTTTTTGACCTACGCTTACCAAAAAAAATACCAAGTTGACTAGCTTGCCATAATTCTACGCATCTTGCTGTGACGGTGCATAGGTCACCAACAATGCAGCCCGCTTGGACATGAGAACTCAGTTTTGGCCCTTGCTAGCTTGATTATTAATATCGCTGTACTGGCCATGTTTGTTAGTATTTCCGGTTAGTAACCGGCGCCATTAAGAGCAGACAGTGTAACAGTAGGTGTGTCTTGACTGTTGGGGCCCATGAAACTAGTCCGGGTTGTTTTTCTGCAGTACTAATCTAAGTATGGAATATACAAGAACCCTATCTGATAGAAATTTCTCAAGCTCTTCATTCCGAGAAGTCACTTTCCAGGCCTGATTTTTGTCTTCAATCAGTAAATTGCTGTGAGAATGCCAAATTGGGATCGCGGGAAAAACACAGAAAAAAGCTGTTCTTTAGCACTAATTCATCCGCATATTGTGAGCGCGTGTGAAATGCAAGCAGAGCCTTGATGTTGCGCCTCAAGTGTTGCAAAATTAGCATAGTTTTAACCCTTCACTGTGTGAAATGGGCATAGGCTACCTTTACTGAAGTTATTCGTTATGCGTGTGAATGGTGACGGCCTTGTGATACGAGTTCTCTGTAACAGAGCTCACTATGCACGGAGTCATGTTGCAAATTTGCAAGTCTGATGCGCGCGATTTGCGATGTCCATGAGCGACCGGTCTTTTTTGCAAGCTTGGAAGGTGCTACAGACAAAAACGCACAGAACATTACCCGTTATTTTCTTAGCACATATGATAAGCTTTTTTTGGTACAGTATAAATGAATGGGACACGACCACAAGAGCTGGCTGACAAAACAGGCGAATTCTTGAAAAGAAGAGAAAAAATTCCCCCTTGGCGTTAGTAGTTTTGTTTCTTGAAATGCTAATTTTATTTCTTTAGGCTGCGGGCGTGTGAAATGATTCGCGTTGAAAGCAGGTTTCTTTGCGAAGCGCCGCACAATATACTAGGGTGCTATGAGACGTGAGAAGATTTTTTAAACTCTATTCACGATAACTGCAAGCTCAGTATGCATTCTGCTGAATCTGCAGAAGAGTGCTGTGTCATAATATACAGCGTGAGGTAACTCGGAATTTCTGATGAAAGCAGTTGCATAATGACGCGTTTTGGAAGGACAACAGAGACAGAGCTGCTGTTCCTGTCTATACAGCAATGGAACTGAAAACTCGCTCTCTCCGATTCTCGGGTAGCACAAAACGATTCGCCATTGAATGAGGATGGTTGCTGCTGTTGGTGACTGTTGCAGCTTACGGTTTTTTTAGGTTTAATGTCCCGAATCAACTAGGGCTACGAGGGACGTCGTAGTGGAGTGTTCCAGATAATTTCGACCACCTGTGGTTTTTTAATGACCGCTGACATCGCACGGTACACAGGCGCCTTGTGTTTTGCCTCCATCGAACGCGGCTGGATCGAACCTGCCTCCTAGGGCTCAGCAGTCGAGCGAACCACTGAGTCACCGCGGCGGAGAGGTAACTATGGTAATAGTAGCAGCCACTTGGAAATGGGTAACATGGCATGCGATGGAAATAAGTAGTAGACAGAAATCTTGCTCTCGTAGGGGTCCGTGGTCCCTGACAAGGCCCTATCCATATCAAGGATACTTGTCCTTCGTAGGCTAATATATTGTAAATACGTGCGAGCGTGCGGTAAATTTGCATTACCAAAATTCTGAGCCTTGCACAACTACGGCCAAGATGCCCTACATTTTGGTCCAGATTGAAACACGGCCGCAACATAGTCGCTTTAAGTGACAAGCAAACCACAGGTTCAAGCATTTTGGTGGCGAAACAGGGCATTGGTGATACACTGGGAGGTCGTTTTATCAATCGATCTCTATCATGAGCCGCTATCGCGTCGAAGCTTCTTCGTCCGAGTACTGCGCTTTCTCAGCCATCGCGCGACTTTCACTTGGTGCTGGCGATTCCCACGTGATCATGGTCCGATATGACGGCTATATTAGCCGTTGGTTCATGCCAAGCTCTGCCTTTTGCAAGTATGTCGCCGCCGGTGCCTATCGCCGAACGAAGACGAATCGTCGAACTGAGCTTGCAGGGCACTTCGCAGAGTGCAATTTGCCGGATTACTGGCCGTTCGAGGAATGCCGTAAGTCGAGCTATACATGCATACCGGGATGAAGGTGGCCGACTTGATGACGCAGAGCGCAGTGGTCGACCACGGATCACCGACGAAGAGACGGATCAGCTGATCGTCGCAGCTGTTGTGGCAGACCCCTTCATTACTTCCCGCGAGATACGTGAAGCCTTCGGCCTTCAGGTGTCACCGTCAACAATACGAAGACGCCTCAAAGAAGCAGGCTTAAGCAACTCTGTTGCGGCCCAGAAGCCGTACCTTACAAGCAGGCAACGGCTTCAGCGGCTCCAATTTGCACAAGCCGTGCAGCACTGGACGACCACCGACTGGAGGGAGGTTGTATTTTCTGACGAGAGTACTTTCTCCAGTCGGTGGGACCAGCAGCAGAAGGTCTGGCGCCCCTTTAACTGCAGGTATGTGAAAACCGTTTCTCCGATTCTGAGTATCCAATGCGTTACGTATACTTAGCCGAATTGCGGGTTTAATATGGTTTTCTTTCTGTAATATCAGAAACGCGTAAACGTTAGCACATGTCATAAAAAGAGTTGAGCACTGACGTTAAATTTAGCGCCCTTCAGCCATTGCTGCCATTACTTCAAAATAATATAATTCTCACATTTCTTTTCTGCGCTTCAGATAAATATGTTTGTCATGGCTATGGTCTGTTACAGCGGTAGCGGTGTTATTCATCTTCTCTTATTCAAATACCGGTCTTTATGCAGTATCCGTTTGCAAAAAAGGTTAAGGTCTTGATTTTAGGTTGTCAAATATCAGAAATTTCTCTATATAGGTTTGTAATATATTATTGGGCTTCCTTTGGACTAAAGAGATCATGTAAACCTGTTTTGTTCTCTTCGTCACCTCCGTCCACGCTCCTGTTTTACAAATATCTACCAGAGTACACGTCAAGCGTGCTCTCAAGTGGCAGGTGCTCTGTGAATGTGTGGGGTTGCATCAGCAAGGATGGCCTGGGCCCGCTCGTGCGCATTGAGGGCCGCTTCAACGCATCCGCATATGCTACCATCATTGAACAGGAGCTGATCCCCCATGTGCTTGGTGGCCCCTTCAGCGACGGCTTCTTCCTGTTTCAGCAGGATCGGAGCCCTGTGCACAAAGCTCGCGCCGTGGGCACACTTCTTAACCAGCTGGGAATCCGCACGCTGGAGTGGCCACCAGCAGGTGCTGACCTAAACCCGATTGAGAATGTGTGGGGGATGACAAAAAAGGCACTGGCAGCCCGGAATCTAAGCACGGCTACATCAGATGAACTGTGGAGTGCCGTGCAACAGGAATGGAACAGGCTGCGCGAGAGCGAGAGCATTGTGCCGGCAATATACGAGTCTATGCCGCGCCGTGCAGCTCGTGTAATTGCCGTGAATGGCCAATTTACAAAGTATTAGAGCACCATTGCTTTAATTTTTTTTTCAAGGCAATATAGATCCGGTGATTGCCCTGAATTTTGTGGTAACTTATTTGAAGGGGGTGTATGAAGCGGGGAGCCAGAGTGCCTTGTGTTTTCCTTCTGATGTATTCGCTGTACCAAATCAATCAGGACTCATGTGGGAGGCGCACGTTGCTTCTGCCGAGCCTATTCCGCAAATATACACTCAATACCAAGCAATCTGCTCTTGAGCTTCGCCGCGAGAAGTGCTCACATTAGGGATCGAGTTATATAAGACGGCTGGCTCGACCAGACAGTCTCTCCCCATGAGAATAATGAGACGTACCCTGCAGTTTTGTATACAAAGACTCTGCCTCGTGGAAATCTTTGGGCAAACAGGAGAGCAGTATTTAAAAGGAGGCACTATGCATATAGGCACGGACCGTGAGATGACGCTTTCAAGAAGTATTCTCGCAGTTCCCGCGGTGTGTCTCCACTTTGGCTTAAGTACGATCTTGAGCAACACAGTGAGCAAACGAAGAAGCAGAAAATACTTCGTGGCGTGGCAGCAGCCATTCAGAACTCGGCATCTGAATCCTAATCCTGCTTAGAAACGCGCTTTCCGTTTAATGAAGCAAAAAAAGCTTGTTCCAGATCGCCGACTGGAATTTACTATTAGGTGCATTAGACGAGAAAAAACATGGAGACGAGTTCCCAACTGACGATAAAAATTACTATTTTTTTTCAGCATGGATAAAACGCGAAATATTGGTGAAAGTAACATCAAACCTCCCTTTACCACTCTGGAGCCAACTGGTTTGACGCCCCGTTTCCGTCCGCTTGCTCCGTTACTGCGCGACAATTCCATTTCCGGAACACTTTCTGGTGCACCAGTCGCTCATAGACATCGCAAATCGCGCGCATCAGACTTGCAAATTTGCAACATGACTCCGTGCATAGTGAGCTCTGTTACAGAGAACTCGTATCACAAGGCCGTCACCATTCACACGCATAACGAATAACTTCAGTAAATGTAGCCTATGCCCATTTCACACAGTGAAGGGTTGAAACTATGCTAATTTTGCAACACTTAAGGCGCAACATCAAGGCTCTGCTTGCATTTCACACGCGGTCTCAATATGCGGATGCATTAGTGCTAAAGAACAGCTTTTTTCTGTGTTTTTCCCGCGATCCCAACTTGGCATTCTCACAGCTATTTACTGATTGAAGACAAAAATCAGGCCTGAAAAGTGACTTCTCAAGACTCGAGCAAAGTTTCCCGAGCATTTTTTTTTCTTGAAAAGTGCCAGCCGCCGGCTGATTAGGCAGGCAAGCCACAGACGGCGTTACCACCGAAGTGCGCCGAGAGTGGGAGCAGCTGCCGCTACTTTCCCTTCGGGAACTACACACTTTTCTTTTCACACTCCTCGTCGACGCGACCGTTCACCAGCAGAGTAGCCGAAATCCGCACTAGGAATTTATCAGTCGTGATAAACACCCGCGCGAGAGCGAGGGGAAGTTTGTCGTCACTCGAGGCACTCTCGCAGCGAGCGAGCGCGGCGAGATAGCAGCGCCGTGGGGCGGCCCCGCAACTGCTCCCGCCGCCGAAGCGCCGATCTCTCCACTTTTGCTCACGACTGTACATCCTGCGCATATCATAGGGATAGAGAGCGAGAAGCATTTTGCACAGAACTTCAGGCCACGCTCTGCGTGTGATAATCGTCTTATCATCGCTAGAAGCCGTTGACACGCAATCAGCTGCTGTTACGCAGCAACGTTAGCGAGGCGGGAGTGCCAGGAGTTAGCGGAACCGCGGCGACCTTTCCACTTTGTTTCGTACAGCCGCCGCATTTCCCCGCCAGTAGGGTTCGAGGCTATCGGGTACGCGCTCCCGTGTTTCTGCTCATATTGCTCACGATAGTACAATACCTCGTGACGCACCCTCTCTGTTATCGGCGCAGGTCAGGGACGTAGGACAGGCTAATACGCTCTCAGTTGCGAGTCACCGCTTTTGTTCCCTGCTTTTTCTATGTCCGTCGTCTTGTGTGCCGTTTTTTTCACGATGCTTGACCAACTAGCTCAAATGTCGGTATTACTCAGGAGTTGTGTATGTGTACGCTTCTACACAATGCCGTTACCCTACTGACCCCAATCAACACGCTCATAACATCGAGCGGCCGCCTACCAGTGGAGCGAAATAGCGTGTCCAACAAAGCGCAACCAAATGTCAACGTCAGTAATGCGTGTTATAAAGTATCGAAGAGTCAACCGCGGCATTACCATGTCGTTAACTAAACTGCCTACGAAAGTGACCAAAAGCCGGCGATAGCGTGTACTTGCGTCTTTTAGGCGATAGCGCATACGGCTCGTTCGGTCGGAAAGCCGTCGCCGTGGCCTAGGATTGACCTGAAGACCTCAGAAACGTGACGGAAATACTGGCACAAGTTTCGAATGAACAAAGAAATTCGCTGGAATTCGAGTTCGAACCCAAGCGCGCTGCAAACCAGGAGGGCACGCAACACATATGCCATAAAGAGTAGTTTGCTCAAGCGTGTAATATAGAGCGGCACCAAGTGAAGGCGATGCGGTGTGTACGACAGTAAAGTGTGTCGGAGATGTGTACTTATGTTGTACTAATTAAACAAAAAAGGAAAATGAGCTATCGCGTCTATCCTAAGGCGAAGCTAAGAGACTTCCTAATTTAGTCCCGCGACCCCTTTATTCACGCTTCTGAAAGACGACAAACGCCGCTCCAAGCCTTCGCTTTCTAACCCTCCGTCGGCGCAGTTCAATCACACAGCGCTATCGGGAGCACCGAGATGAAAGCGCTGGATACTTTTTGCCGAGAGCTCGAAAAGGGACCCAACCTCTCAGCCTTGCAGCAAGTGCCTGCTGCAACGGCTTCTTGCAGCGAGAAACGGGTCAACTCACTTTGGAGCCGAAGAGTCCCGCGCAGCTAGCCTGAAAGCGGCGTCACTCCGTCGTCCCGGCCAACAGTCACGTCCGGCGCAAGTTCTAGAACTTCGGTCGACGATTTCCATACTACTTAGTCCGTACCACGCAAAAGGCATTCGCTCCATGCTCGCACAGTCGCCTGTTTCCGGCTGCTAAACTGCGCAGAACCGCGAAGTCCCGCAACCGCCGACAACCAGAGCCACCGGACGACTGCCGCAGCCACGCGAACGGCGCTCAGACTCACAGGTGTGGGTGGTAAGGCAAGTGCTGATGTAGCCCTTGCGATGACGTCGCACGTAGCAGCGAGGCCCTAGCGACAGTGCAGGGGCGAATGAAGTTGCCGACTCATGGCTTGATTCCGTTCATGAACACCAGAGCGCGGCAGCTTGAGCCGGCCGGCTCGGAGCGTCGCACGGCAGGCACATGGCAGTGGTTTTTCGTCTGCACTGCACTTTGCTATCAGTGGCTGCTGGTGCCGAAAACACCAGAGCGTGGGCATGAAACGCTCGAATAACCCTTTCTTATACGCAAGCTTTGTGCAAGTATCACATGCGTAAAGTAGTAAAATTGGGCTCGTGTTGGTTCTCGGAACTGAATGACATCACTTTACAAACTCAGTGATCGAAACGGCTTTAAACAAATGGGGGTACATATACCTGTATTTGTGCAAGTCACTTCGTGAAAAGACCTCAAATGTGGTGTGTGTTCGTACCTGTATTTTTGTTGTGTAACAAAACATGCATTTTATTTTAAAATTGCTACAAGGAGGCAGTTGACTGGAGGAAGAGGCTGGAAAGCTTAACAATGTTTAAAAAAAATTACTTCCCCGTCAAATTGATCCCCGTCGAGCGAAGCAGACCTGGGGCGGAATTACGGATCGCTCTCAATCGAAACTGTCTCAAAAGGTGTCTCACTTGCCCCTCTCCTATTGGTCGGCCGTGGACGGCGGCCATTTTGCTTTTTTGCGTCATTGACTGACGTCGTAGATGGCCCAGAAGTGTTGACGTTGGCCACCTAACTATGCGGGAAGATTGAGACAATTTTTTGAAACTGGCAAATATAGTCTCAACGCGTTTGAGACGCAAAATGGCGGCGGTTTATTTTGCCACACGCGGCTGGCCGCGCGAGCAACGGCGTAGGAGGGTACACGAAGACGGTTTTGACTTCCCAGACGAGCTGTTTCGTCGCCAATGTCGACTCGGGAAGGAGACTGCACAGTGGCTGTGCGACCAACTCGCCGATGAACTGGGAGGTGCGCGGGCGAGTGCGCTGTCAGTGCAGCGACATGTGTTGTGCGCGCTGCGTTTCTTCGGCAAAGCCGGATTTGAAGGCGCCGTGGGCAACGTCCCTATAGCCCAGTCCACTGTCAGCAAGTGTGTGCGGCGGGTGTCAGCAGATATTGTCAAAGTTGGGTCGCGGGACGGTTGGGTGCGGTTCCCGGCGATGCTGCACACAAGGCCACCTTTTGGAGTCGAAAGGGCTACTACGCCCTCAACACTATGATAGTATGTAGGCTTCGCCCCCTGTTTTTGACTGCATGTTCGGCTGCAAGCTCGGGCCTTGACGGCGGAAGTTCACAACTAAGCTTGTGGAGTGCTTTCTCTCACAGGTGTGCGACTCCAACATGAAAATTATAGCTGTTGACCCCCGTTGCCCAGGATCGGACCACGATGCCTTTTCGTGGCGCTATTCGCGGCTGCGCCACGAGATAGAGCAAGGACTGCTGCAAGGTGGCGAATTTCTTCTGGGTAAGCAATAAGAAACCCACACCTCGGTTACAAATTCCGTGGTGAGGGAAAAATGAAAACCGAAAGAGCTTATCGAGGCTTACTTCACCTCCAAAAGGGGTGACAACTGTGTCGGTTCGTCTGAAATATTTCTAGCAAAGAAACATCGAAATCTTACATGGGTACATTGGGGCTTTCCATTCCTACTAATCACACCTGGCCCTGTCGGTAATGTATTCGCACTGCACACGATGTGTTTGCGTGTGTACCTTGTTTCCTCCTCCTTTATAAGTGCTCCTGTTTCCACAAAATAGTCAGTTGCAAGTTCTGCGCTTTGTGTGTGCGTATTAGTGCGTCTTGTTGACCGGTCGTCTTCGTGCGCTTTTTTTGGGGCATTGCTATGAGTCTCTCCAGAATGGCGTCTCCAGAGGGGTTATTCAACTCAGCACACAGCTCCATACGACCCGTCCAGGAGCGCGCCATCCGCGTGTTGAAGAGTCGCTTCCGGTGCCTGCAAAGGTGCCGGACGCTCCAATACGAGCCGGAGCGAGCGGCCTTCAGAAGCGGAGCATGTTCTGCGCTGCACAACCTATGTTTGAATGACCCCTTGCCAGAAGAAGGAGACGTGGATGCCGCTGACCCGGACGACAACGAGCCACCTCCGGCTGCAGTGTATACTCAAGGCGCTGTGAGCCGCCTTACCTACCTGCGAGGGAGAGCCGTGCGTCCTTTTTTCGGAGAACCCGTCTCCAGAGGCTGGCATACCTGCGCACGGTGCGTTGTCAGTTGCGGCGACAACTCCAGCGTCGCCAGCACTGAGCCCATCAACACCACCTCGCAGGGTAGCTGGCCAAGGTGTTCATTTGCGCAACACAGCAGTCACGGTTACTGTTCGCAGCGTCAGTCCCTCGTTTCAGTTTAGTGTTCACTTGTGTGTGAGCAACTCTGCATTGTGGATGTGCCCTTAGCCGCAGCCTGCAAAGTGCAGACTTTTATTTTTTTGTTTCCTGTGTGCCTACAAGGTGTCGGCGCTGAAGAAGCACAGCGTGCACAATACCTGTTGCTGCCTGTGGGGCAACGAAATCCTTGCCCAGAGGAGCCTCATATGTACGCTGTCAAATAGAGCGATGTCTAAGGGGATGACTAAAATGCATCCACCGTTTCCCCTCTAAAGGTGGCTTTAGTGTCAGGTAAGCCACTCGTCCTTGTTTCATAGCTACACGCATTTATTCCCTCGTACGGGAGACCATCTACCTCTTTTTTTGGAATACGGCCTATTTGAGATTCTGTGAATTTTTTAATAATTAATTACATTACTGTCATTGTTGTCAGACTGATGAGAGACAATGCACACAATAAAGAGGACTTTACAGTGAAACATCGTTGATTCGAACCTCGATAATTTGAATTTTAGGATACTCTGAACTACACTACTTGGTCCGGCCAAGCTGCATAGAGATCTGTGCATGAAAAAGCCCGTTATTTCGAAAGCGAGTCGGTTCCGCTACGGATAATTCGAACTACGCGCCGCCACATCTGGGCAGCTTGGCACACAGCACGTGGCCGAAAAAAGCCTAAACGAGGACAGAAGAGGGAACCAGATAAAACCGTGGAAGAGTGGTTAAAGCATAAATGGCGCCGACGTGTAGGGATTGGCGGATTGACAGCAGGAGTGATCTGCTTGTCTGCTTTTGCTGTACGAGCTTGTTTGTTTTGCTACTTTCGTAGATAGAGATGTAGCGTTAGAATAAGGTTAAAAACTGAAAAGGAGTCGCGGAGTAGTTTTCATGGTCATGCATCGAACTATATTTGACTAAATACCAGAACGGAGTAAGTTCAAAATGAAAACACCCCTGAAGGTAGTTTGTTATGGCAGTGTTTGGCTTCATATTCGTTAGTTATATTGATTTTAATGGCACAAAAGCAACTGAGGCTATGATGCGCCAAACACACGGTTAGAGCTTTTGCGAAAGGTTGCACATTTTATATCTAAAGTTTGTTTAAAACATTGGCTTCTCTGAGAAACTTAAAACTGCTAGAAACATCAACCAGTGCTTGATCTCCAAAAAGTAACATGGGGTGTAGTGGGATGTATTCATTGTAGAATGTTGTGAAATATGTTTTCCTCAGTTGTTCCAATTTTGTGCATACAATTAAAATGGGGGTCTACCATGAGTTCATCGCCATACATTTCGCAGGGAGGTTTGTCTTTTTTTGTCAGTAAGAAGTTGTGTGTAAGGTGCGTGTGTCCAATGCGTAGTCGACACAAAATAACTTCTGTAAAATGCTGCTGATGTTTACATGATCTCCATTCCCCCAAAACGGGTTTTATAGAATGTAGTTTGTTGTTTGTCTGTTCGTCCCATGCAACCTGCCACTTATTCCCGAGTTTAACGTGCAGTAATTTAGAAAAACCCCTCTGTGGAATGCTAACTTGTTTTATATGACCAATTCGAGCTTGTACTGCGCAAGCACCTGTTCTCTCTTTACCTAAAATTCCAACATGGCTAGGTACCCAGCAGAATATAATGTTATGTTTTTGCTTTGTGATTTTAACTATGTTATGTATGATTTTTCCTATTATGGGTTCAGCAGCATTTGTAGAGTGCAGTGCTTTGAACATAGTGAATCGGTGTAAATGATGCTATTTTGCTTTCATAGTTATAGTTGCTTTCAGACGTCAAACCCCATAACGCCAAACCAAATCATTTTTTTACCATACACATACGAATATTGCAGCACGTATCATGCTTTTGGAAGCAACTAGTGTGCAGCATTTGATAGAAAATACATGCAAGCCAAAAAATTTGTTGCCTCCACCCCAGCAATGTCTTGGTTACCTTGAGCAGAAATTAAAATGTGGAAGTGCTTCTCAGAAAAAGCATCCAAGACTGGTTCGTTATTCTGTTCATTTTTATGTGGCTTTATGTTCAATCAAAAGTCGGACCACTAGCAACTATGTTTATGTTGGCATTTCATGTCGGGTGAGTTCTCCATTTAAAACAGTATTAAAACCATCTGTGCTGTGTGTTCATCTTAGGTCCATGTTGGGCATGGGTGTTATGTGCCAGTGGCTGCGTGGAATTGCCTGCTAGCATTCGGCAGCGGCTCCACATTCTGCAAACAGTAGGCAGTGTGCCTGTGGGGCAACGAAACCCTTGCTCAGAGGAGCCTCACAGGTACGCTGTCAAATAATGCTATCTCTAAGGGGATGACGAAAACACACCCACCGCTTTCCCCACTAAAGGTGGCTTCAGTGTCCGGTAAACCACTCGTTTTATTGCATAGCTGCATGCATTTAGTCACTCTTACGGGTGACCAGCGACCCCCTTTTTTAGAATGCGGCCCATTTGAGATTCTGTCAGTTTGAAAATAATTGCATGGCTGTCATTGTTGTCAGACTGATGAGAGCCAATTCACACAATAAAGAGGACTTCACAGTGAAAGCTCATTAATTCGAACCTCGATAATTTGAATTGTAGGATAATCCGAACTACGCTACTTGGTCCGGCCAAGCTGCATATAAATCTGTGCATAAAAATCCCGTTAATTCGAAAGCGAGTCGGTTCCGCTACGGATAATTCGAACTACGCGCCGCCACGTCTGGGCAGCTTGGCACACAGCACGTGGCCAAAAAAAAGCACCTCCGCATAGTTAGAGGCTGCGCACGTCCGAAACGGGGACAGAAGACGGAACCAGATAAAACTGTGGAAGAATGGGTACAGCCTAAATGGCGCCATCACCGGTGCGACGGCCGGCGGCGCCGACGGGTAGGGGTTGGCGGCCACGGTGGCGGCTGCCTACCCTCCTTACCGCGCAGCCTCCGAAACTCGCCAGTAAATACTCGTTGATTCCAGCGCTGTCAAATCGGAAATACAGATAAGCACTGTCGGCGCGGTCTCAGCCAAAGCCCATGAAAGGCGACGACTTCGAAAGGGCGCTACAAATTACGTGCGAAAAACTTTTCGCGAGTGTCGTCCATCCTTCCACCCATCAGTCGTCAGCGGAAGCACGCGGTCAGCCGCGATCATGACGCGATCATGTTCTTTTCAGCATTTTACTCGTCAGCGGTGCACCACAGAGCAACACCTAATTCCTGTATCTTCTGCAGCTTTCGGCCCGTGCCCATCTACCGTGAAGAGTATCGCTTCGTCGTTGGACCGGTCCTATCAGCGGCCGTCAGCGGATAACTGCAAGCATTGCAAGCTTCGAGGGGTGAAACAAGGACGCCCCCAGCGGACAAAACTGCCTTATTAGGAGCGACGCCTCAGCTGAGTCTTCAGTTCGGCAGCGGTGCATCACAGAGAAACACCTAATTCCTGTATCTTCTGCAGGTGAGCAGTATTCTTTTCTATTGTATAAAGCCTGAAATCTTGACTGTGCTCTGCTGCCGAAAACAGCAAACATTCTATTTGATACTGCCTTTGCTTTTGTTGGGTAGTTCTTTAAGGCACTTGCGATACTTAAAACGTAAATGAGTAAGGACGTGAAAGATATTCCCAAGGCCCTCGAGGACCTGAGGCGAGAACTGAGGACACGTCTCAGGTCATTGAAAGAAAGACAAAAACTGCAACGATGCCTGTGATGGTGTCAATGAAATCATAAGTGAAATGAAAGAACTTAGAAAGGAAGTGCAAAGTCTTTCACAGAAAAACGAAGAGCTGGAAGCTGAGAACTGCAGACTGAGTGAAAGGATAGATCAATTAGAACAGTATGAGAGGATGAACAACTTGGAAATAAAAGGATTGCCTGAGGAAGGTGACGTTGTCGATGTTGTGAGGAGGATCGGGACTACTCTGAATGAGCCGATTGCTGATTCGGACATTGATACCTGCCATCGTGTGCCCACATCAAACTCTTCCAAAAAAACATTGTTGTCCGCTTTGTACAACGCACAAAACTGGACAAAATTCTGCAAAAAGCGAGAACGCAGAGGATGACTACAAAAGATCTTGATTATGGTGGAGACAGCACACCCATCTACGTGAACGAGCACCTGACCCGCTCAAACAAGATAATTCTTGGTGCTGCGATTGCGCAGAAAAAAGCAGCAGGATGGAAGTTCGTGTGGGTGGCTGGCGGGAATATTTTTGCCCGCAAGGACGAAGGAACCACAAGTCACAGAATTTGCAGCATTGCTGACATTGAGCAGATAATTGTGTAGAAAAGATGTACAAGCTGTACAGTGCAAAACAGCTATAATGGAAGACATACCACAGGAATGCCACTATTATGAATGTGCTCATTTCAATGAAAATCATAAAAAAAGGCGAAGGAAAGTTTTCAGCAATTCATCTAATTATGAGAAGCCTTAAAAATAAGGTTCAAGATCTTGAAATGTTTCTGCATTTATTAGCTTAAAATTTACCGCTATAGTGGTTACGGAAACTTGGCAAACAGAATAAAACGAACCTCCTTACCTTCAGGGTTACAAATCGGAAAGCATAAGTAGAAAAAACAAAAGAGGTGGCGGGATAGCCATTTACTTAAAAGATGATTTCCCGCACAAGGTATCAGGTAGCATGTGCAGAATGGATGAAAATGTCGAGAGCTTATCAGTAAAACTGCTTAACACCACTGTCTGCGCCGTGTACAGGCCACCTTCTGGCTGCGTATCTGAATTCATGTCGTTAGTTGAAACTTCACGTTGCTCTTTTAGGTCGGAAAATGCGCCGTTTATGATCCTTGGAGACATAAATATTGACACAATATCCGGTTACTTACAAGCCAACACATTTCAAGACATTGTTCACCAGTACGCGTGCCACAATGTGATAACATTGCCCACTAGGGTGACCATTGACACAGCCACATCCCTTGACATCTGCGTCACAAACATAGATAGCGATGGTCTTTCGACTGGTGTAATCTTAAATGACATCAGCGACCACCTGCCCGTGTTCTGTCTAGCAAGCACATCCTATAAAAAACAGCATAATGATGAAGGAAACCTGTTGCTCCGCAAGATAAACGAAACTGCCTTAAACATGTTCAGCTGCCTTATCTACCAAGAAAGCTGGCAGGCCGTCTACAATGAGCATAACCCAGCAACAGCGTACAAGATCTTCTTGGATAAATTCAAACAGTGCTACAATACAGCCTTCCCTCTGCGAAAGCAGAAAAAAGAAATAAAAAAGTTAGAAAGTCATCGATAACTGCAGACAAAAAAGAATACCTAAAAAGAATAAAATGTACCACAGTTTCATTAGCTCTCGAAATTGTGACATTTTGAGAGAGTTTAAAAAATACAGAAACAAATTAAACTTCGATCTGAAAAAGGCAAGGGATGATTATTACGAAAGAAAATTTTGCAACATTCAAAACGATCAACATAGACTGTGGAATACTGCGAACGATATAACTGGCCGAGGGCGAAAAACACATATCCTGAATGAAATTATAATCGATAATACCAGTGTTGTTGGGAAAGAGCTTGTTGATGAAATGAATCTACACTTTGTTAGCTCAGGGGCATAAAACGGACAAAACTCAGAAGTGGATTGTTTTATGACTACAGGGCAGATGGATTCCATTATGCTTACACCAGCGACCCTACTGAAATTGAATCAATTATCATGGCCCTAGAAAACAAAGGTGCATGCGGGGAAGACGAAATAAAGACCTTACCTGTGAAGTATGTCGCTCATCTTATTAGTCCTGTATTAACCCATATAATAAACGAGATGCTTACAGGTAGTGAGTTCCCAGATGAATTGAAAATAGCTAAGGTCACCCCTGTTTACAAAGGTGGTGTTGAGAAAAAGCTTACCAACTACAGGCCGATATCTGTTTTGCCGGTGTTTTGCAAGATATTTGAGCGTGTTGTTAATGATAGGCTTACGGCTTTTTTTCATAAACACGGAATAATCACGAAGTCGCAGTATGGCTTTCATACGGATAAGTCTGCAGAACTAGCTTTGATAAACATAAAGGACAAAATAGTTGAAAATATTGTGAGGAAACTGCTTACCCTGGGGATTTTCTTGGATTTTAAAAAGGCATTTGACACTGTACAACACGATATCCTTCTTAAGAAGCTTGCTGCGTATGGTGTTCGAGGTGTAGCGAAGAATTTAAGTATATCTTACCTCTCAAATCGATATCAGTATGTATGCGTCGACCATCTGGTATCACAAAAATTTAAAGTCAAATATGGCGTCCCTCAAGGATCAATCTTAGGACCCCTCTTATTTTTTATATACATAAATGATATAACGTCAATACCAAACTCCCCTGAAATAATAACATATGCTGACGACACTATATCTTCTTCACTGGCGCGACAAAAGAGGTCATAGAATCATCAGCTAACAGTTACCTCTTACACCTCTCCAGGTGGCTTAAAAGCAACCGGCTGAGTTTAAACACGAGCAAAACCAAATATATAATTTTTAAGCCAGCAAATAAAAGAGATCCTTACTGTGTTCATCTGAAATTTGAGGACACGGTACTGGAATAAGTTACAGAGCAAAGTTCTTGGGCGTAAGGTTTACAGAGGACCTAACATGGAATACTCATGTTAAGAAATTAAAAAGTGAGATATCTCGAGTTACTGGCTGCATGTATAGAATACAAAATATACTACCCACCTGGTTGAAACAAGCAGTATATTACTCACTCTTCTATTCAAAACCCAGTTACGGCATTCTAGTATGGGGAACTACGACAGCTTCAAACTACAAAAAACTAATCATTGTACAAAAGAAAATATTGAGAATGTGTGAAAACTATGTGGGGGACAAACAAGGACTCCGAACAAAACCGCTCTTTAATAAATATAGCATGCTTAAAGCAGATGAAGTTTATTATTTCAAACTACTCCAGTGGATTTATAAAAATAGGCTGTATACAATACCTGTCGACAGTTGCACTTCATACCCAAAACGTAGACCACACCATATAAAGCCCGCCACAAGAACTAATTACGTAAGGCAAGCATTGAATTATCAAACGATTAATATATAAAACAGTGATCAGTTTAACATACAATACACACAACCCTTCCACAAATTCAAAAACGACTGTAAAAAGCTATTAGTGGGGAGTGACATTGCGTTTTCAGTTTGTGTAACTTGATCTCAACCCTAATAACACATGTAACCTCAGATATGTTGTATTATGTTGCGCTATTTCTATGTTATTATTTATGTTGTTATCTATGTTATATGTTATATTATGTTATGTTATTTCTCCAAACACTTGTAAAATATACTTGCCATTGCGTCAGCATTTACATTGCACATCTGTCTGAACCTTGTTTTTTCTGAAATGTCTATATGTACTGATCTATTTACTTCATATGCTATTTATTTTCAGATCAGTGAATTCTATGATTTCCTTTTCTTTCTTGACTTCTGATGCAAGTGAATTCTAATGTTACATAATATTTATTCTTTACGTATCTTCTGCCTTTTAAAAATCATTTTCAAGCACATGAAGGCTTTGAAGGCACACGTACTCATTAATGGAAGTTTTCGTTGCTGTCTGTTGTGTGTTGAAGATATGTTTTTTCAGATATCTGTGTGAAAGATACATCATGCTGCCCTGAACTGTGGGGACGCAGAGGCTCTGTCAGGCATTTTGCCTTTACCTCTGCCCCTACACGGAGAGAATCCGTGAACCAATAAACATTCAATTCAATTCAAATCACACAGTTTCTAAATACTGGTGGACACCGGCCATTTTCCGCCGCTTGTGGTGCTGCACGGCGGCTGCGCGGCCGCGTTCCGCCGCGCCGCTCAAAATCCGCAGAGCAAGTTCGCTCCTATGGGTCGCCCTTTAGGTGAATGCACTGAAAACGAGGCTTGCACAACCGGACAAGCGCTGGCACTCTGCAAATTTTGCTTGTCCACCTTGCTAGAGCTAACGTCAAAAGGTAAAACACACCTTGATGTTATCCCGTGCGAAAACGCTTTCCCAAATACCCCGACTGCCTCGTGGCAAATACGGTAGTTTTCCGCAGGTTCGCAAGTCCTGAAGCAGCAGGGCGGCAGCCCTACCGCTCTTGGTTATGCAAAAGCTGCATCAGGCCTGCAAGACACTGCAGTATAGCCATTCTCAGAACCTGTTATAAAAGTATTGTGTATGCTGGCCGGGTGTTGTGGCACATCAGTAGCTAAGGCTACCATGCGCCAACAGCCTTTGAAAAGTGCTACTTCTGAAACCAGCCCCAACCTGGGGCTCCTTTCCTGTATAGGGGATGGTGGACTGCGGTAGTTGGTCCGCTGGGCCGGTGGCTATCACGGCGCCCGTATCTGAAACGATCAAAGAACCCATTGATGGAGAAGGGATCGTGCCACCCAGGTTTCATGCTGCCTCGCACACTATAGGTGGACCGACGCGGAGGTTTGCATAATAATTGATCTGGAGCCAGACTTGCCACCTGGATAACGTTTCCATAATATCACTATTGCGGCTCTCCACCAGATTAGGTCAGCAGACGGCATTTGTGGCCTAAGGAAGACAAATAAGTACAGACATAGGCTTGAAGCCGAGAGGGACCGTCGTCGTCGTTCAGGGGTTCGGCCCTTTGTGGCGGCCCGGCTTCCGTAGCTCTCTGCCCCCATCACCGCTCCCTCTCCTTCGCTACCGAGAGGCAATGATCCCCGCAGGGGGGCGCCTGCAGCTTGCAGGCGTCGCGACGGTGAGTGGCGTCACCGCGGGTTCCCGAGCATCCGCAGGGACATCCCCGCAAGGGGATGATGGTGAACTGTGCATCACCACGGACCCGAGCACCCGCGCCTCGCCGTGCGTGGCATCGCCGTGTCCGGGGAAAAGGGGATCCTGGTGGTTGAGCCGATGCCGCGCGTTGGGACCTTTAAGGCCCCTTGGCAAAGGCAACACACCACTTTGGCCCCAGCTTCCTGTAGACGTCACCTCCGGCCTGATTCGACCCGGGGAAATCGGCAGTCGCCTTTTCCTATCCTCCTCTCCATCTTTCACTTTCCTATCTCTGTCTCACAACTCTTCTATATCCTACTCACTTCTTGGTTTTTCCTGTTTTCCTGGCGGTGAGGGTTAACCTTGTGTGACCAACTACCCTGAGTTGAGTCATATTTGGTTATAGTTAAGGTGTACAGCTGGCGTGGGCAGGACTTGCTTTCAAGTTCCTGTCCCGTCCCCTTGTTGGACTCCGTGGTGGGTGGCTGGAACCATGACCGAAAAACTAAATTTTTTCATGGCTCCACCCTTATCCAAACCTGATCGCTCTCTAAAAAGAGGGCGGAACGAAGCAGCTGATTTTTTCTCAAAAAAGAGACAAACATTTTCAAAGTTCCACGTAATCCACAGTGAAAGTGACAGAATACAGGCAAGAATAATATCCCCATTCCTTGTGTGAAAATGCTTAACCGATACTTTGGGCCCTGGCTACAAGGTCTCAAAAATGTCCAGCGGCGACTTATTGAGCTGCGCGACAGCATCCAGTGTTCAAAACTCTCCAACATTGCGTCTATAGGGGACATCTCTGTCTCTGTAACCCCCCACCGATCTCTAAACACAGTCCGAGGTGTAGTCTCGGAATCAGACTTTATCCATATCACAGAAGCTGAAATGCTTGAAGGGCTTACCGACCAGAATGTAATCGATGTTCACCGAATCAAGATCCGCAGGGATAACAAAGAAATAGATACCAAACACATGGTCCTCACATTTAATACCAGTACCTTGCCCGAAACGATCGAAGTTGGATACTTGAAAGTCAACGTCAGACATTATATACCCAATCCCCGCCGATGTTTCAACTGTCAAAAGTTGGCCACGGCTCACAAAGTTGCCGCGGCCGCAAAACCTGCGCGAAATGCGCTTCGAAAGACCAGCATTCTGAGGAATGTGACGCAGCACTGCGCTGCGCAAACTGCGAAGGAGACCATGCAGCGTACTCCAGGGCATGTCCGTCCTGGAAAAAAGAAAAGGAAATAATTACCATAAAGACAAAAGAAAACATTTCATTCAAAGAAGCAAGGAGGCGTTTTGCGCTTACGAACACATTCTCTTTCACAGCAAAACCCAACTTCGCTGATGTGGTGCGCGGGGGCGAAGCACCACACAGCTCTACGGCACCTGCCGAGGCTGCTTTCACAGAGCCAGTGGCAGGGCCATCCACGCCCCAGGCAGGGACAGCGAAGGCTGCTCTGCCACCCTCAAAGCAGGGAGCGCCGGTCCATGGGTCGGCATCCCGCAGGACCTCCCCCCGTCGGGAGAGGCCTGAAACTAACACAACCGCGGGCCCTCCGCGGTTCTCCAGCACCTCGGTTGAGGTGATGGATACAGCACCCACTCCGCCTCCACTACAGAGGCGGAACAGCTCTCTTGAGCGGAAAAAAGACAGGCCCCTCATAACGGGCCCACCACATAAGTAAATCTTCTTTCATTTTCTCTCAAAAACATAAACATGGCTTTTTTAATCCATTGGAATTGTAGAGGACTTATGCGGAATTACAGCGACATAACACATATTTTAGGGCCAATGTTACCCACAGCTTTATGTCTTCAGGAGACCAATCTTGGTCCACAACATGTACATATCCTGAAACATTATAAAACTTTTAGACGCGATCGAGAGCAGGCAAATCGGCTATCGGGAGGCGTCGCGATAGTCGTTCAAAGCGGTGTCCCTGCTGAAGAAATTAAACTCAAAACAAAACTTGAGGCGGTTGCAGTCAGTATCGTAAGCTACAAAACACTAACAATCTACTAACACTAACAAGCATTCATCTGATCCATCAACCAGGTTGTGCAGACGCTGAAAGTTCCGACCGGAAACTGCAGCCCACATTGTCGGCAAATGTACTTCTGTCCATCTCCCCGGAATTGCCCGTCACATCTTCATCTTGCACGCCATTGCCTCTAAACTCCGAGAAATTCATCCCGGTGCCCAGGTGTCAACAGAAGACCTAATCACAGACCGGGCGGGGACTTGGATAAGCCCGATATTGTTCTGGAGCTGCCCCATTGCACGGAAATTCCAGATGTGGCAGTCACCTGGGATTTCGACACCGAGACATTGGAGCGCAAGTGCAAACACATCGTACATCGACAGCTGAACCAGTCCACATTTAAAAACAAGCTGAGCGATGTGATGTGGCCACCAACCGAAATATCTATCCAGTGTACAGTCATGCGAAGTCATGCGGGAAGAAGGTTACTTATCTCGCCATTAACTCCCGGAGACACGATCAGCCCCGCTGAGTCCGTCAAAACGACTCCTAATTTCGTTTTTTCGTAAGCCTTTTATTTTCTCTTAACGCACATATCGCAGCCTTTATACAAGCGTTGCATACTTCACACTTCTCCCACTATAACGGTAGGCCAAAACGTGTTTGATACGTTTGTGGCAAGTGAATTTCGAAAGCCATTTAAAAGCAACTGACGGCCCCCGACGAAGCCTGGCGCCCGATACGCGAGAGGTTCGGCATCGTCCTCCGTCCGGCCCAGCTGACGCCGCCACCAACTCGTCTTCAGCTGGCGCCGCGGCCGGCGAGCACTTGACCGATGTGGACGATTCGTATCATTTTTGTCATATCATTTTTCTTTTATTAGGACGTCTTTATGGGTATAGGGAGGTCCTTTTTGTGTGGGAAAGGAGACTGAGGAGTATGGCCACCTGGCCATGGACATGTCGTACGATGTCCAGAGGAGGGCCTCGGATTGAAATGCGCTAAAACACAATATGCGGATAGCACTGATCCGTCGAGAGGGGACAACTGGGCCACGCAGCGGAGAACTCTGTTCGCCTCTTGTTGCAGTACCTACGCTCTGTTCCTCGTCAATGTTGCGCCTTCTCAGCTTGGCTGACCGGGCCCGGTGCATTATGCAGCGGTTGTTCCGTTTGCCTGTCCTTCTTGTTCCGTTGTTTTCGCAACTAAAGGTTTGATATGGGTGGATTTGTTTTGCGCCGGAAATAAATCGGACTCTCCGTCCGAGTGGCTCAGTGCGGGCACCACCCCTCCCCCTTTCATGTTTCCATACAGACAACCCCAAAACTGAAACCAAATACTAACGTCAGAGCCTCTTTTTCTAGTTGCAGGTAGATTGTTCTGCCTTAGTTTAAGGTACTTGAATCTGATAGGGTGATCTATACTTTTGATCCTGCAGAAAAGAAGTGCTCCCAATGCAGTGTAGTGCTAAATTTTTATGCAACCAGACCTGGAAAATTGGGTTGATTATTGTTTTGATCCGCATATGCTACTCGGTGGAAATTTGACATGTTAAAATCTTGACAGTAACCTTGTATCGTAAGCTGCTTTTTACTTTATCCACCTGTCTTTTTTTCCCTCTTATTTTGCAGCTGTATGGCCTACAGCACAATTGGATGACACAGTGGGAACCACGAATGAAGCTGGAGAGGTGCGTGGTATTTCGCTAGTTTTTTGTTCACGTACTGTATTAGTCATGGGTGATAAAAGAAGTATTTCTTGAGACTTCTTAATGGCCGTGGACAATGGACCTCTTCTGTTTAACATGCTCGGGCTCCTTGCTGGTCGCTAGAAAAGTCTAGACAGGAAGGTTCATAATAGTCGTAAGGGATGGCCGCCACGGATCACGGAAGAACACTGCTTTGCGGGCTGCTTCTCGTTGCTTGCACATGTACGGTAGATATTGGCTCCTTGGGAGCAGAAGAAACGACGTGAAGTTATTGGGCGGCTGCAGGCTCTAGAGCAAACTGGTGATCTCGTTTCGCGCACATATGGCTACGACGACATTAGCGTATGGCGTTGTGTGCTGTCATGAAATCCGAACTTAAATTTCGAGAAATCCTCAAGAGCATGTGATGGGCAGTTGCACTGGCCGCCCGCTTCCGCCCGCGCGTCTTGTCCCGCAGCTTGCCGCCACCCCTTCTACAGGCAGTGGCTGAATCGCTGATGTGGAAGCGGCGGGACAAGACGCACAGGCGGAAGCAAGCGGCCCCCATTGACAAAGGCCAGCTAGAGGTTATGCCCTATGCGCATAAAATGGCACATAACCTGAAGAAGGTGGCTGCTAAGCAGGGAATCCGTCTTGTGTTCTCCACCCCCTGCTAGTTTCAACTTTGCAGGCATGTGGCGGACGGTGCGTGCAGCGCCGCTTGCACCACTGAAGTGGTTATGCCATTTAAACTGCAGTGTGGCAGAGTTTGCGTTGGCCAAACTGGCCAATGTAGTAATGATAGACTGCGGCAGCATTTCCGCTCTCTGAAGAGTGAGATTGCCGCTAATCTCCCCAGACATTGCAGGGAATGCAATGGTTCTACCCGGAGCTTAATCAAAGAATTATCGTACGAAGCGAAAATGCTAGAATTGAGCGGGAGATTTTAGAAGCAGCACACATGCACAAACTTGGCCTTGACACCCGTGTAGGTGAGCCTTCTCTGGCTCTCCTAGATAGAGACCTGGTTCTTGATTAAACACTGATAGTTGTGTCACCCCCTTGTTGTCGTTTTTCCTTTGTCATCATCCGTGATTTTACCACGTGTTATTCGTGATTTATTGTTTTTATTATTTCATGCAATTCCACGCACAGACGCAATGTTTTGCTGCTATGTGTTTCTTCATACTAAACGTCCTTTGGTGTCTACTTCTGTAATCTTCCACGGTTGAACACATAACTTACGCTGTGCCACATGTAATTGTTTTGTACCACTGTGGCAACTGCAGACATGACGGAGTCCTATGTTGCCACTGTTCACAGCATGTTTTGGGGAAGTCACAAGGCCTGTAAAGCAGTTAAGTTTCCAAGCATGAAGGAGAAAACATTTAGTCTTTCATTGTATTGTAAACAGCATGGAACATAGCTGCAGAGAATTAAAACAGCAGGTGCTGTGCTATATATTAATTTTTTAGACCCTCGCTTACCACAAATAAATACCAACTTGACTAGCTTGCCATAATTCTAAGCCTCTTGCTGTGACTTGCTTCTTTGCCAAAGGGTTGCAAGTCACGAGGTGCGGTGCCTAGGTCTCCAACAAAGCAGCCCGCTTGGACCTGAGAACTCAGTTTTGGCCCTTGCTAGCTTGATAATAAATATCGCTGTACTGGCTATGTGTGTTTGTATTTGAAAGGCGCCGGTACAGCACATGTAATAAGAGCAGTCAGTGTAACAGTGTGTCTTGACTGCTGTGGCCTATGAATGTAGTCCGAGTTGTTTTTCTTCAGTACTGATGTAATTATGAAATATACAAGAACCCCATCTGAGAGAAATTTCTGAAGCTCTCCATTCCGACGTTCCTTACAGCCTAAATTGCTTTCAGACGTCAAACCCCATAACACCAAACGAAACATTTTTTACCATGAACTTATGAATACTACACGTATCATACTTTTGGAAGCAATTAGTGTGCAGCATTTGATAGAAAATACATGCAAGCCAAAAATTTGTTGTCTCCACCCCTGCAGTGTGTCTTGGTTACTTTGAGCAGAAGTTGATATGTGAAAGAGCTTCTCAGGAAACACATCTAAGACTTGTTCATAATTTTGTGCCTTTTTATGTGGCTTTTATGTTCAATCAGAAGTTAGATCACTAGCAAGTATGTTTATGTTGGCATTTCATGTCGGGTGAACTCTGCATTTAAAACAATTTAAAACCATCTGTGCAGTGTTTTCATCTTAGGCTCATGTTGGGCATGGGAGTTAAGTGCCAGTGGCTACGTGAAATCGCCTGCTGGCATTGGGGCAGCGACTCCACATTCTGCAAACAGTTGGCAGTGGGCCTGTGGGGCAACAAAACCCTTGCCCAGAGTAGCCTCAAAGGTACGCTGTCAAATAATGCCATCTCTAAGGGGATGACGAAAATACATCCACCCCTTTCCCCTCTGAAGGTGGCTGCAGTGTCAGGTAAGCCACTCGTTCTTGTTGCATAGCTGCACGCATTTAGTCTCTCTTATGGGTTACCATCGACCACTTTTTTTGGAATGCGGCCCATTTGAGATTCTGTGAGTTTGTAAATAACTAAATCTATTATTGTCATTGTTGTCAGACTTATGAGAGCAGTTCCACACAATAAAGAGGACTTTACAGTGAGAGATCGTTAATTCGAACCTCAATAATTTGAATTCTCGGATAATCCGAACTACACTACATGGTATGGCCAAGCTGCATTGAGATCTGTGCATAAAAAAAGCCCGTTAATTCGAAAGCGAGTCGGTTCCGCTACGGATAATTCGAACTACGCGCCGCCATGTCTGGGCAGCTTGGCACACAGCACGTGGCCAAAAAAAGCACCTCCGCATACTTAGAGGCTGCGCACGCCCTAACCGAGGGCAGAAGAGGCAACCAGCTAAAACAGTGGAAGAGTGGGTAAAGCCTAAATGGCGCATCGCCGGCGCGGCGGCCGGCGGCGCCGAAGGGTAGGGGTTGGCGGCCGCGGTGGCGGCTGCCTAACCTCATTAACGCGCAGCCTCCGAAACTCGCGAGTAAATACTCGTTAATTTGAGCACTGTTAATTCGGAAATACGGATAACTACTGTCGGCGCGGTCTCAGCCAACGCCCATGAAAGGCTACGACTTCGGAGGGGCGCTACAAATGACGTGCGAAAAACTTTTTTTCTTTCCCGAATGTCGTCCATCCTTCCACCCATCAGTCGCCAAAGGAAGCAGGCGGTCAGCCGCGATCATGACGCCGGCTTTTACCATTGGCCGGAGGTCAGCCACTCTCCGGAAGCGGCCAATGTGGGCTATCAGCGCGGACCAATCGGGGCGCGACCGCGTCAGGCTTCCACCCGCTTCTACAACATGGATGCGCCTGCCGAAGCAGCCTCTCGTTTCACCACGAACTCGTCGTTGCCGCTACACTGTGCCGCATGTTCAAAAGTCGCACGAAGCTTTCGCTTTGTCCGAAGATCTCCGCAGCACAAAACTTTAGTGATGAAATGCGCCAGATTTTCCGAATGCTTCTGGATTTTCAAGGCTGCTAGGCTTAGCCACTAGGCGCCGGTTGGCGTCAAGAAGCGCCGGAGGTTCAAACAGGTTAATTATTTAGGTTCAGAAAGGGGCCACGAAGAATATTCGTCCTCTGTCGTTATTGAATAAATAATAGTTTAATTGCAAATGCACAGCTGTTCTTTTCAGCATTTTACTCAGCATATGAAATGACGCAGTTTCGAAATCCTGGCGGCAGGCGGCCGTTTTCCGCCGCTTGTGGTGCTGCACGGCGGCGTTGCGTCGGCGTTCCGGCGCGCCGCTCAAAACCCGCAGCGCAAGTTCGCTCCTATGGGTCGCCCTTACAGCGATTGTACTGAAAACGAGGCTTGCACAACGGGACAAGCGCTGGCACTCAGCAAAGTTCGCTTCTCCCTCTTGCTAGAGCTAAATTCTAAATGTAAACACAACGTGATCTTATCGCAGCGCATCATCTTGGCGCACTTCCAAGAAATGCGTTGTGGTCCGTGACGGTGCGAAACAGAAGGAAGTGTGAACGACTGATGCTTTTTTTTTGAAATTCTTAGGCAAAAATCGGGAGTGGGTGGGATCATTATGCGAGTGGGTTGGTTACACGAGTAAATACGGTACGCATACCATAATTCAAATGGTTCACGTCAGTTTTTTCGAGGCCATTCGATATTGGAACATCGGATAAAGCAAACTTTTTTCGCGGTCCCGTGAAAGGCGAATTAAGGAGCTTTTACTGTATATGAAAGTCGCTTGAGTGATGCTCTGCTCGTCTAGTGGCAGCTGAAAAGTGTACAGTGGGATCAGGCAGCAGCTGTTGCAGCCGCTGCTTTCCAACCTTCTTGCGAGGGAGGTGGTTTGAGAGGTCGAAATATAGGTCGTGAAGACATGACGTATGGTTCACTGCAGTTTCTTTTGCGTTGGCTCATGATGGTAGCAAGATGTTTTGTGTCAGACTGATTCTGTCTGCTGTAAATAGACTGGGGGACTATACGCATTCTGTTTGCATTGCCGTCACAGCAGTTAATGAAGGGGTGTGTGTTGTTCAACAGGTACAAGGAAATAACAGTATTGTCAGCTGCCCCCTTTTAGGTGACTGTGTCCCGGAATGAGCATGGCAGCACCAGTACAAAACAACAAAGATGCAGCGAAACCTTGACACACAAGCACTCCAGTGCCAGGAAAAAGTGCTAGTGTTGCTATATTTAAAAGCGGAGTAGACTGCTGCTAAAACATAGTGAAATGTATTTTTTTCAACATGCGCTGTTCATGGTTGAGGCATGATTCATACAGAGCATTGACTTCGAATCGCGCGATGCGCAACCAGCTTCTGGAATAGTGACCGACTCCTGTGAATCGGGTGCTACACTTTAAACTAGAGGACAGAAGCCCCCTCTCTCATTGATCTTCAGTGAACTCTGCCTGTGCCACTTGCTGCCACCTTTTCAGAGTCATGGCGCACAATTTGCTGGTGCCAGTTGTGTGTTAATAAGTGACATCTGCACCAGAAATCATCCTAACTAAACTGCGACGTTGGAAGCTGCATTTAGCAACTGGGAAATGTTTAGAGCACAAGCCAACTCAGAAGATATAGTTTAGAAAACCTCAGCATCGATGAGATAAACGAAATGTTCACGAGTTGTATAATTACTGCCGCACTATTAGCTATTCCTAAGTCTTCATTAGAGGTGCGGCAAGAACACAAAGTGTGGTGGACAAAAGAATACAAGTAAGCAAAAAAAACATAGAGCTTGGGGTAAATTTCGCAGGTACCCTACACATGAGAACCTCGTACGTTTTAAAAAGGCTAGAGGCAGAGCTCGGTACGTCCGCTGCAGTGCCGAGAAAGCGTCTTAGCAGAGTTATTTTTCATCTATAACCCGTCAAATCAAATAAACAATGTCGGAGTAGGTTCGAAAATTAAATGGCAACATCTCACCGTTCACAATTCCTCTTCTAAGAACACCTGGTATACAAAAAGCATAGGGGAACAGGCAGACATTTTGAGGGAGGACTTCGCTGCATTTTGTAGTTCCATCTGAATATAAGCAGTCATTCCTGAAATACAAAAGTATTGCCGAAAAACATACTTCCAACAAGTGGAGGAAGAAATGTGAATACAACAATTTAATTACTCTCCAAGAAATAAACAGAGTACTGTCTGCCGGAAAAAACTGCACCAAGACCCGATCAGATACACTGCGAAATGCTTGCACATCTATCTCAGCCTGCCATAGGGGCACTCGAATTTCTTTAACAAAATATTCATAGAAAGAAAGATGTCTAAAGCATAGGAAACAGCAGTGATAGTGCCTTTCCTGAAACCTGGAAAACCACCAACTTTCCCTTGTAGCTATAGGACGGCAGCCCTCAAAAGCTGTCTCGCGGCATCTTTTCGAAGTGTCCTTAATATAAGATTGCCATTTGCCTTTGAAACTCGAGAACTTCTCGATGTCCGTCAATGCGGTTATAAAAAAGGATGCTCAACGACAGACCATTTAGTTCGCCTCGAAAACACAATAAGAAGCTTTTATACACAAACAGCACTGTCTTGCCATTTTCTTCGATATGGAGAAAGCGTATGATACAACCTGGAGGTTTGGGATCCTCCGCGAACTAGCGAAAGCGGGGAGTTTTTACTCGCCGGAAGAACGGACATGCAGCGCTGACAGAAGGAATTGCGCATTGGCTGTGAAGGGGCAAGACGCCTTCAAGAAATTTAATGAAGGACCAGTGACAAGGCAATCATTGTTCTAAACGGTGTTCAGCTACACGCTTCGCTGGGTGTCTGATATGCGCGGCCGGTAGTCGCCGCCGCCGCGTGCTGCATGACAGCTATGCTCCGAAAATGAAATTGTGCGGCCGGACTCTCCCTCGGCCTATCAACGGTGGTCTTTTTCGGCTGTGTTTTTATAATTTAAAAATGATAATGTATAGTTAGAGGAACTAGATAGAGTGGAAGAATGTTCACCCAATATGTCTGCTTGTTCTTTTATATTTTTCTGTACACCAGGGGCGGTCAGAAGAGGAACTGTAAACGAAGAGTAGCGACCATCCATTTTGTGAACTGCCTCCCACATTTTTTTTCGAAGAGACTTGACTGTTTATCGAGGAAATGAAACGCTGCCAGGATGATTTTTCGGCATTTCGACGTATGTACCGCGCTTTTGCTCTTGCTTTTTAAAGTTTATAAGCTTCTCCTGTGTGGGGTATCTGCGAAATATACCCCAAGTGTTATTTTGTTGTTTTTTGCTTCTTTGCAATCTCGTGTCCACCACATTTTATGGTTGCGTTATACAATTCCTGAAGATTGGGGGATAGCCAAGTGTGCGGCAGAAAGAATGCAATTTGTGAACTTTTCTTTTATTTCATTTACATTATGATTTTCTAACGTAATATTTTATAACGTGGCTGCTGTTCTAAAAAGCTGCCAGTCTGCTAAATTGAGCTTCCAACACCGTGCTTTGTCTGGATGACTGATGGTGGGGATGACAGGACGATTTCAACTGGGAGATGATCGCTTAACCCTGCCGAAAATTTCCGTAAGAAGCCTTATGGAAAACTTATGGATTCCACATATTTCCACAAAAATTTGTATGGATGCTTAATGGACTTATGGAGTCCACATATTTTTCCACAAAACTGTTTGTGGAAAGTTATGGATTTTGCGGAGTGTGTGGAGTGGTTGCGAACACATGTGGACAATGACTTTACGGGTGATGGAGTTTTATGGATGGGTGTTATGGAGAGACTTTACGGACCACAGGAATCCATAAAATCTACTCGACGCGGAGTCCGTCAATTATGTATGGAAACTCCCTACAGTGTGGAAGTGGGTTGAGAACACAATTGAAGCTTGCAATTCCTGCAAAAGGCATACGACCAGGTATGCACAGTGACCACAGCCTGCAATGGCAGTATATTAGTACCAGATAAAATCAATTTAATTTTATAGCCGCCTCGGTGGTGCAGTGGTTAAGGCGCTTGGCTGCTGACCCGAAAGACGCGGGTTTGATCCCAGCTGCGGCGGTCGCATTTCGATGGAGGGAAAATACTAGAGGCTCGTGCACTGTGCTATATGTCAGTGCATGTTAAAGAATCCCAGGTGGTCGAAATTTCTGGAGGCCTTCACTATGGCATCCCTCATATATGACCCATTAAACACCCCATAAACCATAATTTAAGTAACACAAATGAAGCATATACTTGCAATGTGTACTTACACACATAATGATCGGTTTATTGAATACAACTGATATATGCACTTTAAAACCAATATTTCTCATGTTTACAATGCTGTTTAGGAGCTGCAAATAAAACTGCTAAAAATCATAAGTTGCCGAGCCGACCATGCAGTGCTCAAGGAAATGCGCGCCAAAGAAACTAAATACATATATTTACAATAGATACATATCATCATCATCACATATATATTACATGTATATATATATATATACATATATTTACAAAACAGTCATTCAACTCTGATCCGGCAGAACGCATAGGTCATTTCTTGTTACTGAGTGAAATTGAGGTAACATTTTAGATACTTGATAATAAGAACAAGGGAAGAAAAGGTAATTACATGTATTTTTTAAATACATATATACTTCTGCAACATATATACTTCTGCAAATACTTCTGCAACAAATTATTTACTGGATAACACAAAAAGTAAGGAAAATTTGATTCAATGCAGCTGCTATGAAAAGTAACCAAGAAATGAAAACAGAATTACAATACAGGACTGCAGCACAGATGTAGGCCATTTCAAGTGTTCGGTAAATTGTGCATCACCTTCTGCAACACGTGTTATAGAAATGGCTTGGAAGTGATCACTATTTCGCGAGTCACTCTCTGAGCAGCAAGCCTTATAGCAACATTTTTGCCACTGCCTACAGCCTTTCTTGATGCAGTAGGATACAAACAAGTTGTCTCGAAAGTTGCTGCATCTAAATTTAGCACAGCTGAGAGCTCAAGGAATTCTGATCATCAATGACTGCACAGCGCACTTGCTGGTATGAGTTCAGTTCTTCAAAGCGTATGTATGGGCTTGCCCCTTAGCTCACAGACAATTGTTTTCTTTGACCGCCAACTGTCACCACCAAACAAGAACGTTGCAATGTACTGACCAATAAATGAAGCATGAAACAAATACTGGCATTTCACCCAAAAACATGTACCCAAGGAAAGGTTAAATTCAGGTTACAATATCAATGCAGTAAAACTGCTCTCGAAAAATGCAAAACAGTTCTCAAGGTTCGTACAGACTCAAAATGGACAAATTCAAGGATATTGAAGGAATTTCAAGGCCTAGTTGGAGTATTTTGAAGGACTCAACACAATGCTACATGCGGCAGTTTGCAATACCAAGTACCAATTTTACTGAACAAAGTCGAGAAAAAAAACATTTCAAGGAACAGCATGTATTGCACTAAACCTACATAATATATGTTCCGTCCTTGAAAAACACCCTGCCGTGCATTGCACCAATATGTCGAATAGCAATCCATTCTGCAAAACTGCAAAAGCAACTTCAGGGGAGCACCTGCCGCTTTTCCTGAATCTTCTGGCTGATGCTACACAGTTCCTCCGTCTTGCTTTGCGCAGCCTTCCTCAGACTATTTGATCTGACCACGTACTTCAGGTCATTAGCTGCTTAATTCTGCCTTATCAGCATACGTATCCACTGAAGCCTGGAGGTCAGCTATTGTTGCCTGGAGTGTCTTTTTTATTTAATGCATCGATCTCTTCGTCGATGCAGCGCCTCTTTGATTCCCTGACATCATCACATTGCTTCTTTTTTACTGCTTCCAGATATGCAGCATACTGCTGCCGGGCAGATGATACAGCTGTCCTCAGCTCTTTTGTAATAGGGACGTTAAGAATGCCCCCTGCCTTGTCCACAGCGTCGCATAAAATACGTTGCGTAATGTACCACAGGTCCTTTAGGTTTTCTACAGCAATGAACTCTCAAATTTAGGCACACTTGCAAGGCTTCCAGAGCTCTTGTAGTGGAAATGTGGACCTGTGTAACATTTAAAATAAGTCATTTGAAAACTTAACATTACACATTTCAACACCAACTCCAATATCTGTGCATAGTGCACCCCCCTGTAATTTCTCACAATTTGTACTCTCTCCTGGGATGAAGTGAGAAAGATAGCCGTGCTATACTTCCTCATCACTCAAACTGGCACAGATTGAGATCAAAATGAAACCAAGAGTGTCCCCTCCCCAGCTGTGCACTAGGGTGATTCCCTAGTGATAGAAGCATCTCGAATATGTTTAGTCATTCCTAAATAATAAAATCTTTATCTTTTGGCGAGTCCTCTCCATTGTCATAGTCAATCTACCACAGTGGTTCAGTGTGGCATTCAGCTACTGATCCCCTGGTCATCTGATAGCAGCAGCCATATTCCAATGAAGGTGGAGTGCAAAAAGCGGTGTGCTGTGCGTTGTCAGCACATGTTAAAGAAAACTATGCTGTCTGAATAATTCTGGTGCCCTTTACTTCAATGCAATCTACTTATAACGACATTTAGAAAACCAGAAAATTTGATGGTTATAACCGATTAACGTTATATCTGGACTGGCAAAAAAACACATCCATGTATTCCCCCATGCATGTAGGCATTACCCCATAAATGTAAGGGCGCACAGCGTCTTGGCACTCTGCCAAGTTAGCCGAGCGAGCCACCCCACCCCCTCCGGAGCTCCCGTCAAAAGATAAACAGGCAGCAATGTTATCGGCATAATCATCATAGAGCATCTTGGTGCACTGCCAAGGACTGTGATGCAGACAGCGCAAAACAGGGAACGTGCAAGAAAAGGGAGCACTTAAAAAAAAGTAAATTCTCAAACACATTGGGCGGAAACTAATTTTTTAGTCAATGTTGCGCGGCAGCGGCCAAGCAAGCTCCTCCCTCTAGCTATTGTGTCAACGATAGTGCTTGGTTCTCAAGGCCGTAGGCAACGCTCCCCCACGGATTTCGCCATGCCGGTCCGTTCGGAGAGTTTTTACCTCGTTCACTTCAACGGATTTTGTTTTTTATCAAGCTTTCAGACAAAGTTTGACTGTAAATACCATCTGGGTGGCTAGAATCCTATCACTGTATCTGTTATTTCACCAACAATTCTATCGTTATATACGGTCTATTTTCATATAGTGGCAATGGGAGAATTGAGAAAATAAAGAATTTGATCGTTATAAGCGATATATCGTTATATCTGGTATCATTATAGTTGGATTACACTGTACAGCATCTCTCATAGCCCTGGTATTGCTTTGGAACGTTCGACCATGCTGTACAGTTTACTTTAAATTTTCCCCGTGCGCTGTTAAAGGTGCACTAAAGAGGAATCTGAACTTCTATTTTTACTGTGAGAACTCAATCTACACAATCCGGGCATTCTTGGAAACTTCGAATTATTGTCCTGTGTGGCTGATTGCCCTAATTATACCGGATTAAACATCCCGGCCCCCGCCTTTTGCTTGAACTCAACGCAGTAGGTAAGCGGAGTCTACCAACGTGTGGAGTGCCTTTAGCCAGTCCAGTGGCGGCTTCCCTTTCGCTTATTTTTAAGTTTCTGTGAATAAACAGCTTCAGTCACAGACAATAAAGGCACAGATTATGCCCATAGAAATAAAAATGCATGCGGACTCTGATTTACGTGTCACTCCACCAATGGCAGAGCGGCAAGCCGCCATAGGACTGCCCGACTGTTTGGTTGACTCCTCCTACCTGCCGTGTTGAGTTAAGAAAAAAAGAAGGTGGGAGCCAGGACGTTTATTCCGATTTAATTAGGGCAATCGGCCGCACAGGACAATAATTCGAAGTTTTTAACAATGCCCGGAATGTGTAGATATAGTTCCCGTGGTAAAAAGACGAGTTCAGATTCCTCTTTACTGTGCCTTTAATCACGCTCAATGAAGTTTGGCAGCTTGCAAATGTACAGTCCATCTTCTTCCGCAAATTCAATCAACACACATGGTGCATGGATATCTTTCAGTTTCAATACAGCAATAACACCTGAAAGAGATCGAAAGCATTCCATGATGTGCGGAGGTAGCTTGTGTTGGCTTTCCATGCAAACAACCCTAGTGCACAGCAAAATGCATTCTCTGTTTTCATTTTCAGTAACCTGAAAAATGCGGTTTATAACAAAAAAAAATCATTCTCTGTTGTGCAAATAGTTGTGCTGTTTCTCTTCTTTGGCCTCTCGTATTTTGTGCTATGCAGCACAGTGGAGCGGAAACTCACCCGAAAATGCACCTCAAGAGAAGGAACGTATTCAAAGTTCAACATAAGGCTGTTTCTTCTGTTGAAAGCACGGGAAATGGGTCACAAGCTCCAAACATATAAGAGTTACCCACACGTGTCATTCAGAGTGAGTGGGTGCCCCAGCATTACGCATATGAAATTTCTGGCTTTGCTCCTGAACAGTGCAAAGTGCCATAGCCAAATCCACTTGCTGCAGCATAATCATTCTTTCAATGACCTGGTCAGGTGCCCCATTTGCGTATGTTATTGCTCTAAGCACCCTACCATTCCCGGTTTCAAAAACAAATGCCGAATGTGCCCACAGTGGCCCGAAGTTCTTAGCAACCTTCGGCATGTGGAGAAGCTGGTGGACGTTGAATGTCATCAGCCGCGCTCCATACAGTGCTGGCAGCCGTGAAACGAAGTCCTCTAGTAGGCGGCCTGCACCAAGATAGTACCAACATCTCGCTGCAAAAATATCTACACTGATACCAAAAATGTACGCACAATTTAGGTGTATTCCATTAGTAATATCAGATAAAGAAAGAAATTACGTGAACCACAAGAGGAAAACTGATAAGTACTTTCACCCCACGTGACAGTTTGCATCAACCTTTGAACTTCAAAAAGTAAGAAATAATAAAAATATAAAATTCATTGTGTAAATATGAGCATTAAATAAATAACAAAATAAGCTAGAAGTCTTGTCCCCTAGAAAAAAGTTCCGGGGCCCGTGCATGTATAAGCAATCTCCGACGATTATATACAGTGAAGCAACACATATATATGGCCATAAAATTGTTTATTTACAAGTTAGAGGAAAAACGTTTGCAGAATTCGATCTACAACACAAAAAGGTTGTTTCTTCTCTTCTGCTTATGCACCATATCCTCCTGATTTATACCCTTAAGCAAAAAGGGAATCTTTGTGAGGCAATAAAAACGTAAAACTGATGCTGTTAGCGCTACAGAATGTTCAGAACAACCCATTTTTGGCACATCACCAATGGACTGTAGAATCTCTGCTGCAGCTTCGGCATGCAAGAGCGTTCGGCTGAACGCATGTGTAAGTTTGTTTTCAAGGACGTTGGCAAGATTGTAAAATGATACTGACGAATATAAAAGGCCCCCAAGGTCCCTCTCATTAGTTGCCTCAGCTGGAAATTCCTTGGGAATGCTGCCTTTATCACAGAGACATGCTCGTTTGCAAGCTTCACAATGAGTTGTCAAAACAAGCTTCCTAGCCACATAGCCTGCAATGTAATGTAAACTATCAGCTGCGCATCACAGTGTCGCACAGCATAGCTATGATGGTCTACAGCCACTTCAACGCTTTCCACAGCCACTTTTCTGTTGAAGGCATCTCGCCCTCGCATGAGAAAACGTTGCTACAGACCCTGCAATACAGGCGACGAAACGAAATGAACTGCTACAGCAAGTGCAAGGCCGACGCGGCTGGCTGAGCTCACCGCGCCGCTAGTAGCAGCGCCACATTCCCCCTAGCGGCATCGGTGCGCTGAGGGGTCACGCGCGGCCGAGAGAAAGCGGCGCAATCTCCACACCTTCTCATTCTAGCCACTCTACTATCGGTCTTGACTGGTCTTGACTCTTGAAGTCTTGATTGTCTTGACTTTCACCCTCCGGATACGACCGCGAAATGCGCTGTGCAAAACACTGAAGCAATTCAAAGTCCATTGGGTACCTGCAGCCGGCTTTGTAACGCAAAAAACTGTCAATTTTATGCTTATTTATTAAAATATGATCCGCGTGCGCGCTAAAAAGAATTGCCTATTCAAAGCATGGCTTTAAGAAGCCAAAAGCATCCAAAGCTTCTAGCCATCGTAGTTAGCCTGTTAGTTGCAACTATTTTTACCTCCTAGCTACTCTGAAAATATTTTGTTATTATGGAGCCGTTGCTCGCCTATGTGTCATATAAAGACGGCGAAAAGACCGTCGTGCCAGTCAGCCTCATCAAAGATTATTGTCCCAAATCCACAAAAGACTTGGCCAAAAACAAGTTAGTATACTAGCGAAACAAACGCTCCGGATGGCGGAGAAGATTTTTATCCTGGCGACATAGAAGAACTGGCTGGTAAGTGACAACAATATTTTTGTCCACGCTAAGAAATCAGGGAAGCAGTCGCGTTGCTGCGCTTGTAGGAGGTGTGCGAATTTTTAAACTATCGCAGCGCGCATGACGCTCGTGCATGCGCTGCAGCTGCCTTTGTGAGTTCCCCTCGCGAGTGCAGGCGTGACAAGTGGAGAGACCAGGAAACGCTAGGCTGTTTGCCCTCGCAATTTCGTCGAGCAGGGCTTTTTGCAGGAGAAAACCCGCAAGGGACTTTCGTTAGCATCCATGATGACAGCGGTTTTGTCACTTCATCACAAGTCGCTATTGCGGCACAGCTTTGCTTGCAGGTCTTGCGCGGCTTCAACTTTCCGGTAGTCATTGCCACCCGACCGCGCACGTTGCTGAGTCAGCCTATTGTACTCGTCTACCCTAGAGACATAAACAGAAACACGTGATCAACAAATTTGCAATGTTGAGCCATGATGACGACTTGCGATATGCATAGATATAACATGCGTGAGGGGACAGGCACTATCAGGGAAGGCGCGCTGCACGTATTGTGACAACAGGCGCGCGCTGTCAGATACAACTAACAAACAAATATTCTATGTTCCTGTCCTCCCTTCACTTATAGCAGGGGTCTCAAACCCATTGCTATGCAGGCCGCATTGGGGAAACTTCGTCTCCCACGGGCCAGGAGAAAAGGATCAACGTCATTGTCGCATCATGCCCCTGGCTTCCTGCTTACTTAATTTCAGCTTTGGCTTAGTGTAACTCTCATTCAACAGCCAGCTATCTGTGTCTTGCATGCCAAGAATACTGACGTTTTTCAATTGAAACCGGATTTCGAAAGCTGAAATCGGCATACTGAAATGTCGAACCCCTACTTGTAAGTGACGTGCTACAAGTAGCCTAACTTTTTGCAAAGAGAATGGCTTCCATTCCTGGAGATTATGCAGTGACTGTCGAAATATGATGGGCAGCGTAATGAGGAGAAAACAGAAACAGACCCTTTCGCACTGCGGGCAAGCAACTGCATCCAGGACATTGGTGTGTGGCCATGCGTGGATGCTTCGGGCATCCACTAATTCTTGATGTTAAGGAAAAGCTTCATTACTCATAAGCAACTGAAGTCGTGGAAGGCGCTGAGGCCTACAACTTGTAATGAGCGATTGGGTGCACGAGCCGTCAGTGAAGGAAGCGTCGACTGACACCATAGTCATGGTAACAAAGGTAACGCGGCTTTTCCACCTTAACATGTGCTGATAGTGCATTTTATTCACAGGTAGACTGTGTGTAAAGCCAGAACCAGGCTTTGCTAACTGCGTGGGTGGTGGCCAAGAGCGAAGGCAACGCAATCGCTGCACACTGCACCTGCATGGCAGGGAATGGCAAAGCCTGTTCCCAATTTGCTGCCATCCTTTTCTTCATTGAGTATGGCGTGCATCGAATATGACTTCCACTTTTCATACGTGGGCTGGAAGCCAGGTGGTCGTGCTGCCAGTGCAAGAACACTCTAGATGCGCACACATGCCATGCTCAATAAAGATAAAAATGGCAGCAACATGGTAAGAGGCTTCGCCATTCCCTTCTATGCAGGTGCAGTGTGCAGCAATTCGTCGCCTTTGATCTTGGCCACCACCCACACAGTTAGCAGAGCCTGGTTCTGGCTTTGCACACATGTTATGGTACAAAATAAGCCGCCTAACTTTTGTTATCACGACTACAGGGTTAGCCGACACTTCCCTCACTGACAGCTCGTGCACTCAGTCGCTCATTACAAGTTGTAGGCCTCAGCACCTTACACAACTTCAGTTGCTTATTAGTAATGAAGCTTTTTCCTAACATGAAGAACTATTGGATGTCTGAAGCATACCTGCATGGCACAAGCTATGTCCTGGACGCAGACGCTTGCCTGCAGTGGGAAAAGGTCCATCCCAACCGTTTTTGTTTTCTCTTCGTAACGTCGTCTTATTGCATTCAGATAGTGTCACTGTGTAATATGTAGAAACTGAAGCCATTCTCTTTGCTGAGTGGCACACATGATACATATACAGTTAACTACCATTATTACTGTGTAGTGCCGAGAGATACCTAATGGTATTAGGTGCACCGAATGTTGTTCAGTTAGTATGACGTTAAGTCTTCCAGTTTGACAGAGGTAGAAGATCAGCCCATTTTCCCTGAATAATATTTTCGTGGTTTTATCATAATTGAGTGTTCATTATAACTATTTGGCTGTTATAATGTAGGCCTGACTGTATTTGGAAACAAGCTCTTATTTAAATCACGATTCTTCACGAAAGAAAACTAGCAGCCCTAACTATAGTTCGTGGAAACATACATTGGCAGTGTGTTTTTGGAATATTGAAGTCAAGAGTTAGACGGAAACCCATCTGGTCAGGATGATGCATGACAAAAAATAAATGATGCCGACCAAAAGAACGACGAAAGCGACATTTCGGCTTCCATACGGGAGCCTTGTTCACAATGAGGATAAAACGTAGAATCGACGTCTTAAAGGGGTCACGACGTGGTCTACCAAAAAATCGTGGTTTTACATTGCAGGTACGAGCCACAATGTTGTTACGCATACCTAAAAAAGATGTAGAGCTCTACTTGCGCACTTGGGCTGGCAATTTCAATTAAAGTTATCGGCTCTAAGCCCCTCCCCCTGACAGCAACAGCCATATTGAAGCAGACTAGCTGAGCTGTCATAAACTGACAGTGCCGTTGTCTGCTGCAAGAAGCGCGAATACCATTTTAATTACTCTACACAGAATGATGGGACGGATAGCTGGCATCTCCTAAAAAATACATTTGTTACAGCGGTGGTTATTACTATTAATTCAAAAGTTATTCTAATGGGAATGCTCGAGTTTTGTATGGGGACATTTTTGTAGATTGTTGGCTGGCGTTCGATGTTCGTTTGGCTGGGAAGTACTTAAAGCTGTAACTGAGTGCTTCACCTTTTGGAAGTTATTTCAATGGTCCGCGCTCCACCATGCCATGTCAGCCATTTTGTGTTTACATTTATCAGAATTAAGTGTGGTTGACTTTGTCCTTGGCTTGGCTTTTGATGGCTAAATTAAAGTACTACAGAATTGCCAGAAATAATATTTGAAGCCTTAATATTTCCCAGAAATGTTTTTAACAGCTTTTGAAACAGTACGCAACAATTTCAAGCACATTTTATGGGTGCTGATGTCGTTTAATTTGACTTTTTCTTTCTCCAATTGTCGTTACCATCATTTGCAAATGACATTTTTTTTACCCTGTAGGACCGAAAGAGACTGAATGACATTAATTTAGGGACCTTTAAGACAACCCTACATCTGCGCACCACCACCACGCAGACCCCATGAGTTGAGTTGAGGTGTTGAATGATACAGGCGGGATTAGCCTTGCTTATTCTGCCGGCAATTACTCCACCCTAGCCTCACTTTTATGTTAATAATGTCCTAAAACAGGTCGTATCTACCCCACTATGCGCACAGTCACTTCGATGCGATGCGCACAGTCAGCGCGTCGGTCACCCTCTTCAAGTTCTGCACCTGCGTGCCCGTGCCAACGTCTTTACCAACTCATTATTTTGTCAAGTAGCAACTGACTGGAATGGCCTTCCCTATCATATCGCTGCCATAACTTGTCCATCATTGTTTATGACTGCTGTCAACGCTGCACCATTTATTTCCCACCCTTTATGTAACACCCCATTTGGGATCTTTAAGGAAAATAAAGTGAAGTGAAATTTGTTAGTGTGACAGGGGTATTAGCCTACTACCTTATCATGCTTTACTCAGTATGCCTGCTTTTTGCAAAGGTGCTATCACATAATTTGCTTTTATAGCACATAACCTACCACTGTGACTAACTTTAATTAAAATTTAAATAAATAATAATAGAGCACTTTACTTGCCGATTCTTGATGAATACCTATGCACAATAATTTGAAACTGAAATGACAATTTTGTTTTTACAGGTGCAGATTTCTGTGCCCACTGTATTGGAAGTCGCCAAGGAGCAGCAAGAGGTCCCAAGAGGCGATGTACAGAATGATGTACAGAATGGAGAAAAAGAAAACGAGGAGGTACAGAATGGAGATTTTCATTTCTACTCGAAGCTTTAATGAAATGGAATAATGTTCAGGCCATCAGGCGAATTAACAAAGCCTGACAGTCAGGAAGAGCTTGGAAAGAACGTTCAGGTCTAATAATCGTCACCCATGAATTTTCTTTTTTGTTGTTAGTGGTGGGGATGTACGAAAAGTTACAACAGTTGGTGTTAATTTTGCCTATGTTATCGTAAAATGAATTTTCGAACCCCAGCTCTACTGAACCACGATTTTTTTGAAGTGAAAACAAGCCTGAAAAATGGTTCGTTGTGGCAAGAACTTTGTTGCATTGACTTCTATGGCTAGCTAACAGAGAATTAGAAATATTTTGTTCGGATTTCGTTTCAGGGGGGCTAACTGGAGATGGCTCACAAGAGGGATGTGCTTGTATAGAACTTTTGGATCAGTGTATCCCCCATAAAAGAAGCTCAAAAGCAATCACTTTTGCTGCCGGTTGTGATGAGAAACTAAACAAGAGTGAGAAATGGAAGTTTTTTGGGCTGCGCTGGTGGCCTGCATTTCTTCAGGCTTCGGAACTGCTGTGGTCTACAATTCATAACTTATTCCTTATCGTAGCCCAACTGCCGCATGCACTATGGTTCACATTAGCACTGTATGAAGCATAAAACCGTTTTCGTTGATTATCAGTAACCAATATTTTAATTGATGATGCGCTTTTTCTTAGTGTGTCTGACCTTACTTGTTCAAAATTTTTTTTATTTGCACTTAGCCTGTGGGGTGACCCTCCCTAGAGGGAAATGGAATTACCTTCTGACACAGCCCAAGGACTCTCTCTTTGTGCGGGAAACAGCAAAGGCTTTATGGGGTATGAAGGAGCTCTATAATAGGAGCATAACCGGTAGGCCCTTGATCTGACACCGTTTCCTGCACAAAGAGGGAGCTTCTGAGCTACCATGGAGGCGGGCTCTTACGCCCGAAAAAGTCACAGCTCTCCGAAGTAAGGTTATTTATTGTAAAGCATTTTTTCTGCATGGTGCTGTTTTCTCATTCACATATTTGAAGACTATAATACATTAACACTTGGTCCTTGGAGTTGCATATAATACTTTTCATGAAGTTTATTTGGTGATTCTATAATTGTAGTTGCAAACCTGTAACTAACCATAGGGAAATAACTTTCTCTGCTATGGTGACGACGCTTGTAACCCTTTAAAAGCATATGGCGCAAGAAACAGTTTGCAGCATGTTATTTCTGAATCAATATAGTGCAATGTAATTACATAAGGGTCCATTTTTTTCATCTTATAAAAAGCGCATAGATTGCATCAGTTTTCAAAACTTTGTGTAGTAAGTTATTTTTTACTGTTTTCAGCTGCCTTCGAGATGCATATTGAGCACCATCCCAGCAGCAAGGCGAGGGAGGAGCGCTTGTGCAGCATCAATCGTTCTCTCGGTGACATGCTGGAAGTCTTAACAAATTGAGCTCCGGCTAGATATATGCATGTATTAAAGATATTTAAAGTACTTTGTATAGCTGTACATTTCAGCAGCACTTACACTGGTAGTGAGTGCTGTTCATGCATGTCAACACATACATGTAGAATCATATATGGATAAAAGTTTGCATGATGTGGGTTCGCGGAAAAAGAAATATTTTTTCAGGCGAATTAAGCAAGTCACAATCAAAATCATTGGAGCGTGAGGGCACATGCGTGCTCCATCTGCAAAAATACCTGCTGACTGCATATTGAGGCAAAAATTTTTTTGGCGAATCTGCATCCCACAAAATTTTGTCTATTACATATTTCTGTGTCATCGTGAATTTTTACTTCTGCAAGCAATATTCAAGACGTATATCTTTGAAGGACTGCATAGCTGCCTCATATTGCTAAAAGCTGCATGCTTGTTGCATTCCCACAGTGTGCAATTGTAATCCGGCTTGAATCTCCCTAGCCGCATGGTAGTGCGGAGTCCACACAAATATGTGGAGTCCACCGCTTACGGACTGCTGTGGAGTCCATTCAGTTCAACTGTATGGAGTCCATAACAGGTGGGAGTCCATACGCATCCGTCAATTACGGATGAACGCGGATACCCGTACACTGGAGTCCGTAGTTCCATATTTCCGTACGTATGGATCCGCTTTCTCCGTTGTATGGAAATTTTCGGCAGTGTATTGGGGCAGATTTACACAATAGTTTTGTCGGACGGCATACAGTTGCATTTACGCTAACTTGCACACTGTGCACAAGCTAGGTCTAGCCAACTGAACTTGTGCACTCAAAATCTAAGCATGCATTATTGGGCCTATCTAGGTCATTTTTCTTGGTTTCTCTCTCTTATCGTCTCTTCAGCTTAGCAACACACCGCCTTCATAACATGGCTCAGTGAGAATGCTACGAATGCATGTTTATGCATGTGATTTTTATATATTCATGATAGTGTTAACAGGGCTGTTGGTTCATCTTGAACACAAAAGCCGTCAACTTCAATTTGCAGCAAAGAGACACCAGTAAAGACAAAAGTCATCACTGCTTTTCTGGTTTTTTTTTTGGCTTTCTTCGGCCTAACTTCAAATTGGTCTTTTCCAAGTTTCTGATGCCTATCCATGCCTCAATTAATTTCTTTCTTTGAACACCTGACTGGCAGTGAAATAGGTATATTTTGATGAAAATGTTGATAGTCGGCAACTAATAGCACACTCTAACATTCAACACATGTTGAGTGGTATAAACATCAATTAACAGAAAGCAATGCTTACTTTTGCTAGCTAGATTGTGAACTGGTCACCTTTACATTCAATCAGTCTACATTTTACTAATGAGTGAAAATAATTCTTAAGCATTGTTTTAAAGTTGTATCAGAGAACATGCGCATATATGCCTGTCACATACTTAAATGGCTCAATTTTTATTTCATTTTATTGTGCAACATCATAGTCCTCATACTGGAAATCCAAGTTTACAAATTCTGCTCGAGATGTTGGTGTTTGCTCGAGATAACAAGATTATACGGTCATTATATCCTGTTTCCCGAACTGTACAAATTATTATTTCCCAGCCTAAGCCAGGAGCCATTGCAATGTAAACCCTCCAAATTGGGTGTTGCATTTCCTCTACCTGTAATCCACATTACTGGCTCCCACATCTCATTGTGTTTATAGTAATAGAAACACATGTGTAGACTCTTATGCAATACAAAGGCACCCAGTTTGTTTTCCACTCACTGCGACATTTGAGAATGCTTTGGAGTTGCACAGAGTATATGCCAGCTTATTTTGTACATGGCAGCAATGACATGGCCTTCAGCAGAACTTCCCATACTTGTTTTCAAAGCTGTAGTGTGACTTGTGCAACGGCAATATCAGCTCATGAAGATATGCTAAAGGACTACCTGATGGCCTGCTGTCTCTGTGGAGAACAAAGCGCCTTGCTCTACAGCCAAGTAATGCATGCCTAAGCCCCTTTGCAGCCACACAGTGCTATTTATATTTTGGCTTTAATAATGGACTGAAAAACAACAAAAATAAGTCACTACTGTTACTGTGTCACTGTTCTGTAAAATGTAGAACAGCTTTAATTAGAACTGATTTTACCTGTTCCAAACAACTGGAAAAGTCACAATTTCTCATGCGCATTTGTGTTTGACAGCAGTGTGCTAAAATCTGAATTTTTAATGCATACACAATTCAGACACACACAACTTATATATTGAATAGATAAGCATGTCTTTTTCATTAGCAGTCAGCTGACTGTAAGTAGTTGGGGGGGGGGAGGTTGTTTACATTATAAAATGACAACAACTGTGCAAAAGACCGGCCAACAGTCGTCCAATTCGGTCTGCCAAAACCATGTCGTCGTGATGTCTCGATCAATGTCACACTGCGCCGACGAAAACAGTCGGTCGACTGTCGGTGTCGGCGCCACGTCTTCCACAAGACGGCAGTTGGCCGATGGTTCGCCAACTCCCATGTCATGCGAGACAACGTGCGAGACCTCCCGCCGACTTGGCCCTTTCTCGTTCTCACTCTTCTTTTGTCATTTCCTGCTATGCGAAATTCATGGGCCGGGACGCTTCATTTTTCACTCTTGAATAAACCCCACCATAGTAAAACAAACTCAACACTCCTGGTTATGAACCTAGATTGAGTGCAGCCCATACTGAGCGGACCTGGGTCAGAAAGGCATGGCTCGAAAAATAAATCCAGTCGCTCGCGGGTAAACAAGACGGGAGAGATTATTTAAAAAAAATATTAAAAAGAAAAAAAAATTCTCGACCACGCGGATTCGAACTAGGAAGCTCTGGAATGCGAAGCTACTGCTATACCCACGACGCCATGAAGAACAAAGCGTTTCATTGTTTTCAGAGTTGCTGATAAGGAGCACTCAGCAGTGTGACACTGGCGACAGAAGTAAAAAGCAGGCGACTCATGTGCGAGAACTCGGCCGGCGCGCTGCACCGGTCGCTGCTTGCGAATTGCAGCCCCACTGCAAGCAGGGACACACAGAGCAGCAAGCATCGCGGCGCCGCTCGACTCATGCACTCGAGCTAAAAGCGTACGCTTAGCCACTCGCAGCGGTCTGATTACTGCTTGGATTGGTGTTGAAGTTCGCACCTTAAAAGACAAAATAGCAATATTATCAGAAAGACCGTCTGCTATACACGAGCAGCGACAAAGCATGCTTGCGCTAGTAGCGAGATTTCGGCAACGGCACCGCCTGCGGTCGCGCCAGGCGACGAACTGCGCTGCTGCCTGCAGCGCAGCGGACGCCGCTTCGCGAGTAGCCTGCGCTATAATATCTCTTAATATCGCTTTGCTGTTAACAGTATAATCTCGCCATAAACTAAAATTATGGTCAATTTCCGCGACACCTTCGGCTGCGGAGCCAGCGGACGACAGGCGAGCCGGACCGCAACGGCGGGCCAGCGGCAGCTTGCGAGGCGATTCTGGCGAGAAATTTTGCTCGTATCAGAGTTGTTGCTTTTACCAGCAACTCGGTGTTGATCAACGATCCTCAGGAATTATAAATTTGGCACATTTCTCTGTCTCAGCGTTTATTTCTTACGTCAAAAACAATCTTAAGCCGATTTTTATTACGGCGGCGGATGGGATCCAGGCTGGCCTGCCGGCGAGCAGGCTCGGTTTATTTTACGTTCGCACCAAAAAAGACAAAACAGCCATGCTATCAAAAAGGCCGCCTGCTATATTCGAGCAACGACAGCATGCCTGCGCAACAGCCGCGCTTTCGGCAACGACGCCGCCTGCGGGAGCGCCAGTGCGACGAACTGCGCTGCTTCCCGGCTGCCGTGCTTGTCGCTAAGCCTAGCTGGTTTCGCATCGATGCCGCAGCTCGGGGCGCTTTGGAACTAGCCAGCGCCGTAATAAAGAAACTTCTCTAGTCTCCCCTTTACTGCCAACCTGTCTCATAATTAAATAAAGTTATGCTCGATTTCCGCGACGCCTTCAGCAGCGGATCTAGCAGACGTCAGGCGAGCAGCACGAAGCAGCAGCAGCAGCAGCAGGCGGCTGAAATTTGCTTGTATTGTAGTTATCACTTCAACCAGCACCTTGGCATTGGCCAACGATCCTCAGTAATGATACTTTTTTGGACATTCATCTATCCCGGAGCTTGTTATTAACTTAAACAAACAGCACTTGAGCGGAATCGGGTTCGTGTCTGGTGAATGTTTTAGCTCGGCGAGCGATCTCGCGTCGACACGGTCGGCAGACTGGGTTTGTCGGCGTCGCGGGCGTCAAAGCACGTCACACTACGAAGACATCTGGTCGTCGGACGCGTTGGTGTCGTTGTCGGCCTAGTGTGACAGCTTGGTCTGCCACAGACACGGTGTGCCGACCCGGTCGGCCGATCATCGGTGTCGTTGTGTCTGCATCGGCGTCGTGTCGGGCTAGTGTGACAGGCCTCTTAGGAAAGGCTTCAAGTGCCATTATTTTTTTCTCTGTCAGCAGAGCAAAAACACTGCAATGTGCAATTTTGAATAACTGACTAAAAATATTAAGTATGTAATCTTAACTATTTGAAAAATGTGATTATCCCTGTTATAATTACGGTCGGTTGATAGCAGCCTGTACTGTGGCCTGACCCCATCTAGAATTTTCAATAAGAATCGCGTCGTTGTTCTGAAATCCAGAGGGTAGACTAACTTTCAGAGGGGGCAGCCTTCTGTTATTTTGGCAAATCGTCGACTGTTGTGAAAACATCGCGATCGAACGAGGAGGAGTTCGCGATCGCGATGTGACGCGTTTTTCGGTCTCTTGGATATAAATGGTCCGCATGTCGTTTCCCACACATATCACAGCCGACCACGATTGTACCTTCGACGAAATTCCTGCGGCAAAAAAAAGCGTTGACGGAACGGATGTCTCGGGTACGCCGCAATTAATACGCGCTATTCCTACTGCAAGATATCTGCGTGTTTTTCTACAAGCATGCATGCCTGTACCGCCGCACGCGATTCGATGACAGGCACTGCCAGGCGCGCCAATCAGAAAGCTGGGGCCATCCGCCTCGCTCGCAAGCGCCAAAGTGATCGTACAACACCTTTCCGCCTCACGTCCTCCTGGCGGCCGAAAACTGGCAGACCGCTCGCGAAGCGGACCTTGCGGAAGGCGCTCCGAAACGATCGTACAACGGCCCTAATGATCCCTGGCTCCAGACAGGACTGAACCTACGTTTAATTCTACAACTTCATTCAATGCGGCTAGTCTAGCGATGTTGCTCAAAGAACTACCGGGAATGACATGTCACAGTGCTTATTGAGGTTATCGGGACAGATGGCGTGTATACAGGATTAGAAGTAGACACGTACCATGTTTTTGTGCATTGGCGGGCATAGCAGAATTGGGTGTGGGGTTCCTCATCAATCAGGATATATAGCTGGCTAGATAGAGAACTTTTGTAGTATTAGCGATAGGGTGGTAGTAATCGTAATCAGCTTAATAAGGCACAAGCAAAGTTGTGCTGGCTTACGCGCTTAGATACAGCCATGATGACCAAACCGTCGGAAGTATCTATGAACACGAGGAATCGGCAGTAAGCAACTAAATACACAGTACAGTGTACTGATGAGTAACTTCAATGAAGCACGCTGGAGATCAGGCACTACGCGATTATGGCACAGGCCTTAGGAATAAAAGGGGGAGTTATTAGTACAATCCGAAGATAAAAATAATTTGCGGATCATGAATACCTTCTTCCGCAAACGATACAACAGTAAGTAGGCGTGGTAGAATCCCTAATGGTAACAGTAAAAATGAAATATACTTCATACTACGCGCTCAACCTGGCATCGTTCAGGATGTGGCCGTCCTCAGAAAGGTGCGCTGTAGCGATCACAGAATGGTAAGATCTCGAATTAGCTTAGGCTTGTAGAGAGAAGGGCAGAAGCTAGTGAAGAGGAAGTCCATCAAAGAGTTAGTGGTAAGGGGGAAAGTGGAGTAATTCAGTATATCGCTGCAGAGCAGATATTAAGGTTTAACTGAGAACGACGACCTTAATGCTACTGCTAGGAACGATAATCGCACAGCTATCGTTGCAGAGTGAGCACCAGAGGTAGGCCGTAGGACGGTTCGACAGGATACAGGCAAGCTTTGAGGACCAGGCACCGAACTTCAGAATAGTTATAGATGTAACGTTAAGGTACAGGGAGAGTGCAGATTGGGTCAGGGAACAAACGAAGTTTACTTATCATAGCCGAAGTCAAGACAAATAAATGGGTCTGGGCAAGGCACTTATCATGCCGCCTGTGCGAAATTGGCAGTGACTGCAAATCCTCGGTCCGCGCTATGTGTGCTTCACAGCTATGGGTTACATTGAGGCGTCGGTCTGTTTTTCAGTATACGCTTTGCATCCCAGCAGCATTCAGCATCCTTGGGAGCAATATCACAGTCCTTTCCACGCTGCTTCACGCTGCAGAAAGCGCCGGGAGCGGCCAGTATAAGTGCAGTGTGCTGCAGGAGAGGCGCACAGGGCGCATGCATAGCAGCAAGGCGGAGAGTTTATACTCCGACGCGTTTATACTCCGACGTAGCGCGCGCGCGCGGCACGGCGACGTCACATCGGCAATACGCGACCCTCTATACTCCAGCGGCGCCCGACCGCCAGCGTGTTCGGCGGCGTCCGGCGCGGTCTGACGGCGCCCGGCGCGAAATGCAGCCGGATGCATTTCGCGCGGGCCGCGCCCAGGTAGTTCGCACTGCGCGGCCTCTCTCGTCGTTGCTTCTCCTCTACTAGCACAAGATTGCCGCCTACAGCGAGACCATGACGGACCTCACGAATTCCGTGAGAGAGAGATTTTTAGACGCCATGCGGCAGCATCCTTGTGTCTTTGACACGAAACGTATGGACTACCGCGACGTGGAGCGAAAAAAGAACGCCTGGGAGCAAATCCGCTTCCACGCAGGCCTCTCGACAGGTGCGTCAATGCTGCATACACATGTGCATACATCTTCGGATCCGGTACGCATATGTCAGTGTGTGTGGTTTTTGTCTTGCTTGTTTTGTTTCAGTGGAAGATTACCATAAACTATGGAAGCCATTAAGGGACCGGTGCACGCGGGAGCTCAAAGCTATAGAAGGTAGCCAACGGAGCGGCAGCGGCTATGTGTCCCGCAGAACATGGGAATTCACCGAATCCATGGCTTTCTACAAGGATTGCGGCCGCCCGAGGAAGTGAGTTTTTTGCATTGTCAGAGTTCTGCGACACCGTCGATTGCTGTTTAGTACTGTGGTCACCGTAAATGCTGATCATTTTAATCACGTGTTTGCTATTCTTCCCGAAACAGCAGTATTTGATTCGCTGGATTGGATCCAGTGTACTCCTTCCTCACACGACGCTACTGTCATGCGGTGCAGGCAACCTAGCTTGCGAGTCTTTTTTTGGCGGCCGTAATCTGGATGACATTTTGCATTTTTCAAGTGTGCGTCAATAATACTTTTTTGTGTGTGTTAATAAAAATGTTGTGTTTACTATAATTGGAAACACATGCAGTTTTTTTTCTTGCACAGTATTTGAGGGATTAAAGCAAGTCAGGCACATTTCTGCACATTTTGCCCCATTGGTTAAATCCTTTGCAGAAAACAGTATATAAAGAAAAAATTCATTGAATATTAATCAGTGATAAAAATGCAAGAGAGGCCTGCCCATGTGCCCTACAATATTATTTATCCTTGGCACTTTCCAGCATGCACAGCAAGTGCCACTAACAGCTGAGTGAGGTTGGTACACAAAACAAAATTTTTCAGCCTTGCCAGTGTGGGCCTGGTATCTCTCAATCCATGTAAACTGCTACTTTGCAGAACTACATGCAGCCTGAACGCTGCTTCCTCTTCTGGTGATGGCGACACTGTGGAGGACATCCTCATGACCATGCAGAGCAGTAGATCGTCATCACCGATGACAGAGAGTTCCTTGGATGCCACATTGCATGCAGGTGCATCGACACCATTACTGCCAACATCACCTTCGCAACCACGAGCGTTCATCACAGCGGCACCAAGACATCTCGCTGAAGGAGACAAACCTGAAGCCAAGAAACAAAAAAACAAAAGAAAAAAATCTGATGCATTTGAGGAAGACCTGCTGGCACAGCTGAAAAAAAAAGATGACTGAGAATGAGGCGTTTGCCCTATCTGTCAGCCTCAGTCTAGACAGGATGACAAGAAAGATGGCATCCAGGTGGAAAGCAAATATTATGCAGCTTATTTCGGGATATGAAGAAGAGATAGATTGATTTTATTTTGATTCGATATTGGCAGTTTTCAATCTTCCTTTTAATTGAATGCATAATCTGGGAGGAATGGAGCAGTAGGGAAATACATGGACTAAGGAAAGAAAACACACACACAAGTGCCAACCAGAGGTAAAATCTTGGAGCGCGAGCAAAGATCCAAGGCCATGTGCTTGACATTCAGCACTGGCAGCCAAGGAAACGAGCACAGATGGATCTAAACATTCAAGAGAAAAAGGGCCCGATGTACCAGTAACGTGGTTGAGCAGTACATCGAGCTCTTTTTCTCTTCAATGTTTAGATCCGTGTGTCCTCATTTCCTTGGCTGCCAATGTCAAGCATGTGCCCTTGGATGTTGCTTACGCTCCAAGATTTTACCTCCGGTTGGTGCTTGTGCGTGTTTTCTTTCTTTAGTCTATGTCTTTCCTGTCTAACCCATTGTTTTTGTCTTTGGATGTGGTATGTATTGTGATTTTTATCTCATTTTATAACTGATTTTTTCTTTTCATGTGATATGTATTGCTATATTTGATCTCATTTTTATACTAAGGTATGAGCTAAATTTGTAATCCTGTACACAGAATTTTGAGAGTCAGTACATGAAGTGAAATATTTAATTTTGTGCCATTTTTAGAGCACCATTGTGATGAAAAACTGGACATTGTTCCGTGCAATGCTATTGTTTCACTTATTCGCACACTGTTATACAGCACAATGTTCTGAAGTTCAATTGTGATTGAGTGGCTTATTCTCAGTTTCTTTTTTTAACACGTACTAGAGTTGTGAACAATTTTACCAACATTACAAAAGAGTTCTCCATTGAAATAAAAGCTTTGTCATCTCAGAGAAGGCTACAGCTTTACTAATGGGTGACTGACTGCAGGTACTGTTCTCGACTTTTGTATTATTTGTATTATGAAAGTATGTAGAGATGCCAAAGCATGCAAACCGACCTCCATTGAGACTAGAGATTGGAATAATTTTAATCAAAGGCAGACAAATTATATGACCTATATCAAAATTAATAACACGATACAGCACATGATACGCAACCTGCAATTAGAGTGTTAAGCAACCATCTTACTGAACAACCTGTACTGTGCAGTTTATATGAAAATGACGGTGAAACTTCAAAAAATAATTGTATTATTTTTCTCCCCATTGAAACTTGCACTGCAGCATACTTTTGGCTCACATGTCTAAGAACGGTTGCAGTTGTTTCCTTGTGTAAAAGGAGTTTGATATAAGGCACCACTCTCTTGTAGAGGAATACATTTGGCGTGGTGAAAAAAGTGTCTCAGTGAAGGCTTAAGAGATCAAAATGGATGCAAGGTCATGAAAGAACTTAATGCTTGGCAAATAAATGAAAGAAGGCAAATGCATGGCTGATTTTTTTAAATGCAGTCAGTTTAGCATCCTGACCAAGAAAACATTCAGAGAAGCTCAGGCTACTACGAAGACCATACAGCCTAATGAGGTCACGAAGAAAAGTTTGGCTCGTTTATTTATTCATTCAAACAACTAACCAACTACACATGGAGTATTAAGTAAACAGAACGTGCATGAAATCATCGAACATATGAGCAAAAAATGTTTTACAATAGAAAATGTTATGCAGTGGATAGTAACAATTAACAAGCAAGATATGCTTGAATTCAAAGAAACTTCAAAATGTTGAAAATGTGGCTACATAATAATGGTTCAAAAACATGCATATTATTCAATGAAAACACAATTGCATACATTTCATGTACTACTGGGGACGGAAGTTTCCGGGACGCAAATATTTAAGAAAAGGTTATTGTAGCTCCACCTTGCTACCCAGGCGTCTGATATTGTATGAAGGCACTAAAGGCCTAAATGCTCCTTGCTCTCTTAACAACATCAGGCGACTGGGTAGTGGGATGGAGCTGCAGTAAATGTTTTTCCTAGAACTCGCGTCCCGGAAATTTTTGTCCCCAGTAGTACATCTAAGATAGCAATGGTGACCTGGAAAGGATGAAAAAGAAAAAGAAAGGACATTGACTGAAGCGCGGCACTTCGCGCGCGCAAGACAATGCAGTGTGGCATAACCACTTTTCCTCCCGGTGGCGGCCTCCCACACCGTCGTTGCTTCGTGTATCATCCTTCCCGCGCCCATCCGCAACTTCCGTTTCCTATCACCTGCAGCTCTCCCAACCTTTCCTTTTATGGCCCGTGCGTTTTGCCGCCACGGCCCATGATTAGCGAAAACTGTCTTCTCACAGCTCAGGAGCATTGCGGTTGATGTGGACACATCTAAGACCAGAAGAAAAGGAAGAACACAAACACGCACGCTACGTTGCTTCTGAAAATCACGCGAGTTACGTTTTGATTATGCGATGAAAACACTGTTGTATTTCTGCAAACACGGTACGCATGCACGCTGGCTCACTTCCTGATTTCAGGACAAATGCGTGCAATACTTTACCTCAGTGTGACTGCAAGCCTTTCTCCTGGAGAGATGGGCCTCCTATGCGTTGATGGGTGCAGGATTCTCTCGTAGATGAGGCCCAATAGCTTGTCAAATGAAGCCTTCGTCATCCTGCACTCAATCAATGAACGGAAACTCTGCAGTACAACACACTTTGGATACTCACAAAAAGCTGCTTACAAAACAACTGAGAAGGAGCACGCGTTATATGTATCTGCGTTTTATTTGCCTGAAATATTTAAAATGGTATTCCGGATCACTGTGTCGTAGCTCCTGCACGAGGTGATGGTACTCCGCATACCACGGACGTTGGTCGAATATTTTTCTCATGTAGAGTGATCGCCTCCTCTTGCGGCGGAGGCGACGCAACAGCAACGCGATAATAATATTTCTTCGCGCTGGGTATGTCCACGCCATCTTCAAGAAGGGAGCCAGCAACTACCACGGCCGAGCTCTAGTAGCGGATGGATGGATGGATGGATGGATGGATGGATGGATGGATGGATGGATGGATGGATGGATGGATGGATGGATGGATGGATGGATGGATGGATGGATGGATACGGCTGAACCCTTTAAATCAGGCGGTGGTTCAAGCCACCTAGCCATGTCTTGTGAAATTTTACTCATGTCTTGCTTTTAGCCACCAATCGTATAACCTTCGCTTGGCTACTTCTAACCTCTTAAAATCCACTTTTCCTTCACTATCCCTAAACCCCAATGCCATGGTTAAGGCAGCCCCGCTGCTTTACACTGTAGGGTGAAGCCCTTTACAGAAAAGTATCAAGTGTTCAGCCGTTTCCTCCTCCTCTCCGCACGCAATGCAAAAAGTGTCTGTGGTACCTGACTCTATACGTCTTAGTCCGCAAAACTCCAGTCCTGGCCTCAAACAACAAAGAGCTTCCCCTACTATTATCATAGATATTTTCTTTGACAATTTCCTGTTTAAAGGTCCGGTATGTTCCCAGTGTAGATTTCGTCAGCATCCCTGTTTTCCACAGAGCTCTCTCTGTTTCTTTAACCTTTTCTTAACCGATAATTGCTGATTTGCCACCTTACTGCTGTCCAGATATTTGCTTGTGAATTTTCTAGTTCGCTTTCTCCATTTCGTGTCAACATTCTCTATGTACAGGTATCTGAAAACTTTCCTAGCCCACTGCTTTTCCTCTATTTTTCTCAATCGTTCCTCAAATGCTATTTTACTGCTAGCCTCTCTGCTCTCGAAAGACGCCCATCCCATATCACCCTGTACCCCCTGATTTGGTGTATTGCCATATGCTCCCTAAGCTAACCTCCCTACTCCCCGTTGTTTAATTTCTAGCCTTGCTTGATCATCTGGCCTCATACACAGGACCGCATTACCGAAGGTCAGGCTAGGGACCATCACCCCTTTCCAGATCACTCTTACCACCTCATACCTATTGTAATTCCACAGTGCCCTATTTTTCATGACAGCTGCATTCCTGCTAGCTTTATTCATTACATATTTTTCATGCTCTGTCATACTCAGCACTGTTATTTATCCAAACCCCAAGATACTTGTACTCATTCACTACTTTTAGCTAGAAATCCTGTATTCTATGCTCGCCGCCCTCTTCATTAAATATCATGACTGCAGATTTTTCCTTACTATACTTGAAGCCTAATCTATCTCCCTCTGTACTGCATATGTCTAACACCTTCTGCAGGTCTTCCTTGTTGTCAGCCATTATCACTATATATTCCGCGTATATTAGTCCCGGTAATGTCTGTTTAATCCATTCCCCTTGCTTGAAAAAAAGAGAGGTTGATAGCGGCGGCGGCGGCGCGCTCCGTGGAGACCGGCCGTGGCACTACTGGGATTGTTTCGCGAGTTTCGCGGCAGGCGGCTTGTAAGATGCTCTGCGCATGCGCTGCGCAAGCCACGCGCCCGCGCCCGTCCGAGTGTAGGGGGACCGGTTTTGCGCATGGCGCAGTGTCGCCGACTTGTATCCGACCTCAGCCAGCGCTCGCCCGCGCGCCGAAAGCGTCGGAGTATAAGTTCACCTTAGGCGCGGTTATGCTCCGATGTAACGCGCGCGTGCGGCACGGCGACGTCACGTCGGCAAAACACGACCGTCTACACCCAAGTGGCGCCTGACCGCCGCCGTGTTCGGCGGCTTCCAGCGCGGTCCGACGCCTCCCGACGCCGAATGCAGCAGGCTGCATTTCACTCGGGCCGCGCCGGCCGCCGCCGGCCGACCGAACCGGTTCCTCCTTTCGTCGGGGCACAGCCGGTCTCGAGGATGGGCAGCGCTGTTTGCGAATCAACGCCAGAGGGTGTGTCGGACGTTCTTCGCATGCACATCTCCAGAAGCAGGGCCTGCGTAGCTTCGGAGCAGTCGGACTGTTGTAGGCGGGCTAATTTGCGCCTGACGTGGCGTTGCCGAATTAACGTGGCCGACCGCCACCGGCGCTCGCCCGCGCGCCGAGGACATCGGAGTATATTGGCGCCTTAATGGTAACAATAATCAAAAGACCCGAAACTGCGACGATACGTCGAGTATTTCGAGCAAGTTAGGGTAATAGCGAGACGCAGTTGAGCTCCTGAATCGAGAAAAGTTCGCATCACGCGGGCTATTTGCGGCGGTAACGCGCTCACAGCTGTCTCACCCGAGGAAGATCTAGCGCCGCTCCGCGTGCTCTGCCGTATCAAGGCAGTGGACTGCGCATTTCGAAAATGCCCGCTCGCTGCAGGGAGCACCTCCATTAGTCAATATCATTAGCGCGACATTGACGCCGGCGGAATGCAAGGCAAGCTGAGCAATCAGAGTTTCGCGCCGCTTGGTGACGTGCACATGCGCCTGGCAATTTTCAGCTTTTGGCCGGCTCGGCTAGGCGGCACTGACACGGAGCTTTTTCTTGTGCGCCGCGCTTCATTTACTTCTGTCCGCGCCCGTACCCATTAGGAGTGATCGACTGTATTAAAAGATTGTTCATACTGTTTCAGTGCTAGTAATCATCCTCATGAACAGAACTCAGTCAATTAACAATTTCTAATGGGGCATGATTGCTTTAGGTTACTGAATTTAAACGTTTTAAGGCTGGCTGAAGTCAACGAGCGCAGCCTCAGTGTGCTCTACATTTATAACGTCCTAAAATTGAAGCGTTTGTTAGGAATCTTAACTGAGTGCAAGAAGATGGACACTTGGAGGGGGGGGGGGGTGCCCTCTCTGAAGAAATGCTGGGGGGCAACCGCCGCCCTCAGCTGTACAGTTCTTATATATATCTTCCAATAATTTGGCATAAGGCATGCTATGTCCCGTCGCGGCACCTCGGTGTTTGAAGCATTCTGGTATTGATCTGGAGCAGGTTAACTTTCAGCCATGGCGGTCAAATTGCGATGGACAAACAGTGCGCGTGTGCTGCGCAATGTGTAGACACGTTCAAGAACCCCGTGGTGTAAATCAATACGGAGCCGACTACAACAGTGTCCCTACAAGCACGTGTCTCACATCGGGTCGTTAACGCACACAATTAAGTGAATGGGCTAAGGAGGAAAATTAATGAACATATGATATGGCCATATGATATAGAAGTGGCCTTATAGCTAATGGTTTGTTCTTAAATAGTGTTCTAGATGGGCACTTTGTGTCTATTTGGTGACTGATATGTTTAGGTAGTGAAAGGATTTTTAAAACGTACCAGCATGTGAGCATGGTTCTTCTCTCTGTAAGTGATGGTTTGTTGCTTTCCACATAAAGACTGTTTATCGGGGACGTCCTGTATGCACCGGTGGAAAGATGAAAGCCTAAATTGTGTACTTTGTCTAGCCGTTTAATGTACGATTGCCTCGCTGATCCATAAACTATGCGTCCGTAATATAATGTAGAACGTACTACAGAGCGGTGAATCTGTAGAAGACAAGTCCTATCGGAACCCCAATGTTTTCGTGAAAGTACTTTTAGTATATTCAGAGATTTAGAAGCTTTCTTTTTGAGGATGTTTATGTGTGGTAGGAATGTGAGCTTTTTGTCATACGTCATTCCTAGAAATTTGTGCTCATCTTTAATTGGTAGTGCGACTTCATTTAAATACAGGGAGAGATCAGTGTGAACAGCTACTGACTTTTGCGTAGAAAACTTGAAACCACTTTTTTCTGCCCATGTTGTTAGTTTATTTACTCTCATCTGTATTTGCCTCTCACACGATGTAACGCTGGAGATCGTCGACGTAGACAGAATACATGATAGACTTTGGGATTATTTTTACTATAAAAAGCGTGGTGTTTAAAATGCACACCTGAGGCACGCCGTTCTCTTGAATGAAATTCTTAGGAAGATTGGCACCCAGGCGTACTTGAAATGAACGGTTGGTCAAAAGTCACTCAAGCATTTTAGCATTCTACCGCGGATTCCGAGGTCTCCAAGGTCCCGCAGTATGCCAAACCTCCATGTGGTGCCATATAGCTTTCTCTAAATCGAAAAACACCCCAAGGCAGTGTTGCTTGTGTATAAATGCTTCTCGGACTGTGTTCTCTAGGCGGACTAGATGGTCGGTTGTAGAGCACGCCTTTTTAAACTCACACTGATGGATGTCAAGAAGATCACAGGATTGTAATATAAACATTACTCTGTTAAGGACGCTTTCGAAGCATTTGGCAAGTACACTTGTTAGTGCTATATGTCTGTAATTGCCAGGAGAGGTAGGTACTTTTCCCGGCTTCAACAACGGTACAATAATGGCGTTTTTCCATGCCTCTGGAATCTCCTGGTAACCATATTTTGAATACAAAATTTCTGAAGTGAGTCTACAGCATGTTCGGACAAGTGGACAAGCATTTCGTAATGGACTTCATCTGGTCCTGGTGCAGTCTGTTTACCCGAAGAAAGTACAGTGTTAATTTCTTGTAGTGTAAATGGGCTATTATATTCTTCGTGAGCACTGCCCTTTTTCGGCAGTCTTTCTTTTTCGGCTGTGTTTTTATATTTTAAAAATGATTAGTATAGTTATAGGAACTAGATACAGTGGAAAAATGTTCGCCTAATATGTCTGCTTGTTCTTTTATATTTGTCTGTACACCAAGGGCGGTCAGAAGAGGAACTGTGAATGGAGAGTAGCGACCATCCATTTAGTGTACTGCCTCCCACATTTTTTTCGAAAAGACTTGGCTGTTTATCGAGGAAATGAAACGCTGCCAGGATGATTTTTCGGCATTTCGACGTATGCACCGCGCTTTTGCTCTTGCTTTTTTAAAGTTTATAAGGTTCTCCTGTGTGGAGTATCGGCGAAATATACCCCAGGCTTTATTTTGTTGCTTTTTTGCTTCTTTCCAATCTCGTGTCCACCACATTTTATGGTTGCCTTGTATTATTACTGAAGATACGGGGGATAGCCAAGTGTGCGGCAGAAAGAATGCAATTTGTGAATTCATTCAATTCATTTCCATTAAGATTTTCTAACGTAATATTTTCTAACGTGGCTGCTGTTCTAAAAAGCTGCCAGTCTGCTAAATTGATCTTCCAGCACCGTGGTTCTGTCTGGGTAACTGATGATGGGGATGACAGACAGATTTCAACAGGGCTCCCTATGGGTTGTCTAAGACATCCCATTTAAATCGTTAAAAACTGATGGAGAGCTAAAAGACAAACCTAAACCCTCATTTTTCCTGAACTAGGGACGAAAGAAGAAATGCATGACTTTCCTGCACCTCCCAGAATAAAAAATGTACAAAGACTTCCTGCACTTTGCAGAAGGGAAAAAATAAATGCATAACGTCTGCACCTGGCAGGGAATTAAAAAAATATTCTGCACCTTGCAGAAGGAAAACAAATGCATAACATCTGCACCTGGCAGGGAATTAAAAAAATATTCTGCACCTTGCAGAAGGAAAACAAATAAATGCATAACGTCTGCATCTGGCAGGAAATTAAAAAAATATTCTGCACCACGCAGAAGAAAAAAAGGCAAAAAACGGGTAAAAAAGAAAGAAAAAGACCCACCGGACAAGTTACTGCGGTGGTAGTACCTGGTTCTGCAGGATAAGCATAATCAAAGCCACCGCAAGCACCACTTGTTCGGTGAGGCGCACCCAATCGGGCCCTTACTGCTCTGCTACCCGTGCCATCGCTGCTCCAGTTTCTCTCACGGCACCAGTGAGGTCCCTCACTGCCGCCGTGAGGCTGCGGACTTCTCCTGCTGTCTCGCTATGGTGCTGCACATAAAAGGAGGCTCATTTGCACACTTAACGGACATGGAGGGCTCGCTTTACAATAAAGATGACCTACCAAAATATGTACTAAGTCCCTCAACACGCTGTCATATAGAAGTCAGGCAGAGGTTTCGAACTGCGAATGTAGATTCATGCAGCTGCTTCTCCTTCACTAAGTGTGGTGGGTCCTGTCTGCACATACCTCCAGGAGACGTGTGTGAAACACAATGTCCTCAACATTTCGAGCTTGCAGACGGTCATTGGTCCGCCGGGTCTCCACCAGCAGCTGGCGCACCTCAGCCCGCGTGCTCCTCTGCTGAGTGGGACTGCCCGGCATCACCGCTGGCTGCTCCTGTGTAGCGGTCAAAAGGAGATAGTGAGTGAATGTACACTTGTCATATAGTGGAGCACAATGTGCAATAACCTGACATTGGTGCAATATCTCAGAGGGCTGTTGACATGCACACTGGGGAGCACTACATAAAAGCATTCATAATCCACGCTATGACGAAAACAGCATTGCTTCAATGTGCACATTTGTGTAACTATCGCCGACACCACAGTTTCCGTTGTAAGAGAAAAAAAGCTTGCACAAGGTACCAGTGGTGCACATGAAAGACACTTCTGTGGGTATTGTAAAGTGATACTCATAGTCTGCTCCTGCAAATGGTTTTAACCTTAGGTAGCTTGTGAAATGGATAATGTTGAGCCTGATATTGTAACATAAACTCACAGGCTGTGTGACAAGCCATGTCCTCCTCCTCCAGCTGCTCCTGCGTCTCCTCTCCATCCAGGGGGAGTTGCCATCTATGTGAATTCATTCCACAAGATATTACTACTTAGAGGACAGCTTACGCATAGCATGTATTAGCGCAAAACGCACGGTTACTAGGTGCTGAGACCCAAGAAGAAAAACAGCAGTACCAAGAGGGCAAGATTGTACAAGGTACATAACTCGAGGTTGCATTTGTTACCGAAGAATTCGCATCCCTTCCTAACTAAAAGAAAAACCACAATGATGTCAACAATGTACACGATTTGTTAGGTGTACATATTGTGGGGTTTAACATGGGGAGATAAGTACTTTCTCCCCACTCAATCGCGGCTGACACGGTTCAAAGCCGCCCGAACCCCACCCCGTGATCGCGTACGCTACCGAGCGCTCGCCGACCACGGCGGGCCTTGCTCTGGGGGAACAAAGGAACGACACATTGGCTGACACAAACAGGCATTTATTGCTACAGAAACAATAACGCCAGCTAGCAACAAGGTACGCTAATGAATCAAGGACGTCCGACTCACCAGCAAGGTTCCGAGCGAATGTTCGCCCGCGCTAGGGCAAGGGATATAAACTCCGCAGGCCGGACGGGACGAGTACGGGAGCCTGTCTCCCCGTCGCTTCTTCGCCCCGTCGGCGAAGAGCGGAGACCCGAGCGACGCGTCCGATCAGGGTGATTATCCCGGCCCAAGAGAGCCCATCTCCCGCGGGCAGGCTTCAGCAGTCTCCCCCGCAGCGACGCTGGCGCCCTCTCTTGCCAGTTAATGTAACTGGCAAGGGAACGCGCTCATCCTCGGGGTACGACTGCTGCTGCACGGTGCCTCGCGGGAAAGCAAACTCAGGGGGCTGCAGGGCAGGTCCCCACATCCCCCCAACCTTAAATAGACCCACGCGCCTGAAAGTACATGCTATGGAGGAGTCTCCTGGTCTTCATGTCTTTGAGGCACGTCTTGCAGCGGAGGTCACGCCGACAGCGTCCACGCAGACTTCCGCGGTATTCCGAAGGCGGCGTGACGGTCTCCGCTGGGATGACTCGTATGGCCCGCGGACTACCGTGTCCGCAGGCCCGCGAATCGAAGGCCGGTGGGAAAACTGCAGGCCAGGATCCTGCAGTAGTCGCCAGGGCAGCAGCAGCCGGAGGTGACTGCTGACTGGTCTCGCCACAGCTGCCCCGGATGGATGCGGCGAACAGGATACAGGCCGCTCCGTCGCAGCAGGTGGCAGCGAGACGATGTGCACCGGTCAGCAAGCCTGGGTGGCTCCACCGGATCTGCAAAATTGTCGAAACGCTCTCGGCGTGCCTTTAACGTAGGTCACGGGAGGGGAAACGGCGTCCGCAAGGGCCTCGTGGCACAATGCCTAACTCGCTAGCAAAACGTGTCGGCGGCTGTGCAAACGCAAAGTTCGAGTGAACAAAGCCCTTTCTTGAGTTGAACGAGACTGCTCAGTTCGTGCGAGGTTACAAAAAAACGGACGGGCAGCAAAGTGCGCCCCCTCTCAACGTCACGGTCCGGTGGTCATGTCTCTTTTAATGTGGTGCAGGCAGCTCCGAAAAGCCTCAGGCCTAACGACCACTCCTACAACGACCGTGACCACACCAAAGACCCGAAACGGGTTTTGTGCGCGCAGCCGCGAGGAGACATCAGCTTTGTGGGGTGGTCCTACCCCGCTCACTGCACAAAGCAGCTTCTGAGCGGTCGGCGCCCACCGTATCGGACGGTGTCGGAGCGCCCGGTGCCGAGCTGCAATACCAGCGAGCTCGTAGCGGCACCCGTGGCCCCAGGCCACCCGGCTCCCGGAGCCGCGACTCCCAGAGTCGAAAAAGAGATAGTAGAGAAAATATATACAGAAACTCGGACCACCCACGCGGCTTCCGTACTCACTCGCTTCGAGCTCGGCGACTCCGCGGGCGCTAGGCCTCGAACTCCCTCGATGCGGACCAAGTCATTCTCACGAAGAAACTCCAGGGAAAAAAAAATGTGCTGAGCATGTCGAAAAGTTCAAACATGCTGCAGCGCAATACACCTCGCACTCAAGAAAGCATGCCGCAGGTCCTAGCGATCAAAGTTCACTCTAGGCCTAGCACTTGTCAAGTCCGGACAAAGAGCGTTCCTCGAACCGAACCGACAGTCGTCCAATGTTCCAAGAGCAGGCCCCACGTTGGGCGCCAGATGTGGGGTTTAACATGGGGAGATAAGTACTTTCTCCCCACTCAATCGCGGCTGACACGGTTCAAAGCCGCCCGAACCCCACCCCGTGATCGCGTACGCTACCGAGCGCTCGCCGACCACGGCGGGCCTTGCTCTGGGGGAACAAAGGAACGACACATTGGCTGACACAAACAGGCATTTATTGCTACAGAAACAATAACGCCAGCTAGCAACAAGGTACGCTAATGAATCAAGGACGTCCGACTCACCAGCAAGGTTCCGAGCGAATGTTCGCCCGCGCTAGGGCAAGGGATATAAACTCCGCAGGCCGGACGGGACGAGTACGGGAGCCTGTCTCCCCGTCGCTTCTTCGCCCCGTCGGCGAAGAGCGGAGACCCGAGCGACGCGTCCGATCAGGGTGATTATCCCGGCCCAAGAGAGCCCATCTCCCGCGGGCAGGCTTCAGCAGTCTCCCCCGCAGCGACGCTGGCGCCCTCTCTTGCCAGTTAATGTAACTGGCAAGGGAACGCGCTCATCCTCGGGGTACGACTGCTGCTGCACGGTGCCTCGCGGGAAAGCAAACTCAGGGGGCTGCAGGGCAGGTCCCCACAATATCAAATGACTAAAAATTCACTTAGCAGATGGAGAGCGCCCCTCTGCCTGCTGCAGGCCGCTCGTTCCTGGTACCTCCCCCAAGGACACACGGGGCTGGTTCCGCAAGAGGCACAGCGCCCCGCGTTCATGCACGAGTGCCTCGAAGTTCATTCTGTGCGTCCATTGCTCACAGTACATGGCCCCGAGGTTGACAATCATTATCCTTCATTAGCCTCCACTATCATTCCCCTTTAATTTTTAGTAACGTCTCCGCGGCTTACCACATACCTGGCTGTAGGAAGAAAACATTGGAGCTGCGACGCCTTGCACGAGGCCTGGCGACTGCAGCTTACACACACGGCCTGGCATCCCAGGCAACCTGCCGCTTCCAGTGCCCCTGCGACAGGATACGGAGAGGCATATTCAAGGGCCATTCGACAGACCGTTGTTGGCAGGCTCACCTTCCCACTGCCAAAAACTGCCTCCTCCGTCTTGCACCGGGTACACCATATCTGCCACGTGTGGCGCCAGAGGGGCACACTTTTGACAACGGGGCCCACGGCGTTGAGCAGGTCGGCAAGTTCCCGCCACAGCTCGCGCCTGCGAGCCGCCGTGTAGCCCCGGAAAGGGGTGAGGCAGCGTGAGCGAGCACCGGGTGCTGCTCCATAAACTCTACCATCAGTTGGTACTGTGTCTTGGAGACATGCGTGCTTGACTGGATTCGGTTAACAAACTTGCAAATAACGAGAAATATCTACAGGCATGTTTATACCTAGCTTCGACCTAGATGAAAATTCAAAGCGGTATTTAAAGTGGTACCACTTGCAACAAAGTGGTTCCAATTGGGAACCACTTTAATGGAAGTGGTACCAGTTGGCCTACCAAGTGGTTCCACTTAGGAACCACTTGAACACAAGTGGTCCCATCTGGTCTTCAAAGTGGTTTCACCTGAAAACCAGTTTGGAGACTTTGTGCCAGTTTGTGCACCAAGTGGTTCCACTTGCCCCTCAAGTGGTCGATTGGAAACCACTTCGGCCCAAGTGATTCCACTAGCCCCTTAAGTGGTCCTAGTCAGAAAACCACTTTGGGTCAAGTAGTCAAGATTTCTTGAGTAATATTGCACATCCAGGCTCATGTTGAGTTCACGAGACAACTTGACTGAGGCAGATCCACTGTCACTTAACAAAAAACAAGGGCTTGGGGGATCGGTCGTTGAATGGGTAAGTGCTAGAAGCACCTGAAGCGAAAGAATCCCTCTGCAGATCCAGACTTTAGAAGTAAAATCCCCACTCCTGCAGACTTCTATGTCAATCTGGATCTGCGTTGACACAGCTGTGCTGCGGTGTGTGTCGGCACAGCCGATAATGCATGTCACACTAGAAGTTAGTGGTGGCTCTGCACATCCACATCATAGAGCCAGTATCAGTCTATTCCTGCAGACCAATAGTATGTTGTTTATGTATTCTAAAAAAGTAATTCAGAGGTTAGTATTAAACTGCAGGCTAGGTGAAAATATCAACTGGTCCCACTTGCTTTCAAGTGGTGCTACTTCAAAGCAAGTGGTTTTACAAGTGGTCTCACTTGCTTTCAAGAGGTGCCACTTCAAGGCAAGTGGTTCTACAAGTGGTCTCACTTGCTTTCAAGTGGTGCCACTTCAAAGCAAGTGGTTTCCCAAATGGTCCCACTTGCTTTCAAGTGGTACCACCAGACTGCAAGTGGCCACAGCTGGGCCACAATCCATATGAACATTTGCACATTCGGCAAACAAGGCAAGAATAAAACGATTCTTAAAATGAGAACTATCAACAGCTTAACCTACTTAATGCATTCATCATTTGCTAAGTCACTGCGGTCGAAATTATATGAAATAACTGCGTTCAATCGGCAAGCGCCGCTGGCCCTAGTACGAGAGTGTTAGAAGTGGAGTATATATATATATATATATATATATATATATATATATATATATATATATATATATATATATATATATATATATATGAGAGCCGTAGTGTGTTCTGTACGTGGTCAAGCGTCGGCAGCGAGCGACGGCTGCAAAACGGAACTTTATTTAACTTACACATTCTACACAAAATGTATCCTATACAATTCAGGGACATATGCCCGTGGTGCGGGGCAACCCCCACGCTATACCTTATCACCTGGGAGTGCGAACGCAACTACGCATTCCACCAACACAAAACCCCGAGTGCTGAGCAATGGGACAGCCGGCTCACCAGCTGCAAGCTCACTGCCCAAAGGGCACTAGTGCAGCACGCAAGCGAAGCAGCTAGGCTCAGTGGAGCCCTGGAATAGGGGCCCAACCTTGCTGAAAGAGTTTAAGCATCGACAGCTATGAAGACGAAGACCGAACCGCCAATCTCTTAAGAGACCTCATTAAAGTTTTTCTCTCTCTCTGCACGTGGATGTACACATGAGCTAATTTTTCTAGTGTATATGTAGAGTATGTTGTTTCTTGTGCGTGATGTATACTTGTATGTGTGTGTGTGTCGGTTTCCATGACTGCATACGCAGTTCATCTGTGAAAACATATGGGTATCAAGGCTGAGCATTGCCCTGCAGTCCTCACATATGCTTTTCTTTTGTTCCTTAAAAATGATTTAAAACCAATTGCAAAACCCAGTTGGAACCAACTGAAATATCCCGCTGCTTCTAACTGAAATTTCCAATGATTTTTTGGACCAGTTATTAATTACCAAATGGTACCTTTTGTAAAGTGGTCCCACTTGCTCAAGTGGTCCATTTCAAACTGGTTTTTGGAACAGGTACCACTTGCATGTGGAACCACTTGCTCAAGTGGTACCAGTTTCATAAACCACTTTGAAGTGAGCCCACTTTGAATTTTCGGTGGTATCAAGCTTTAGGTTTCCCTTTGATGCCTCACGGAAAGTTAAAATGTCTAGGTTTTGCTGGGGGAAATGGACATCAGTTTGTATGAAGTTCGATTGTAACCATCGCCTTGAAACACATCTTTCAGCAAAAAGCTCTTCATTTTGTTTTGCTCTTACTGCAAAAATGTTTATACATGGCAGCCCATACTGACTGTGGAATGTGTATGTGCACACTTTCATGCTGTTGGTTACTGTATAACATTCAGCATCTATATGGACCAAATGTTGGTCATTGAATATCGCACACTCTCCAGGTTCTTTATTGAACATTTCATACTGTTTGCACACCTGTTCTGTTGCATATTCGGTGCATTGGGCTGACAACTGCATATGAAATTTGTTAGCCTTGCGAGCGTCAATGACAAATTTAGTTTCTTTAAATTGAGCCAGACTGACTAAAAAGGCATCGTGCTTTATGTAATTTATCAGAACTTTCACGGCATCCACTAAATGCATTTCATGTCTCAGGAATTTCTTCAACCTCTGGTTATGGCTCTCCATTCTGTTGCTTGTATTATTTCCTAACCTGTACAAATTACACCGATAGGCGTGAACCAACATACTTTTACAGCTATGCCAGTTTCTATAATAATATGCACCAAGAGTTTTGTCATCTTTCAGTGCGATGTTCAGATTGAGCAGCTCTTTTTTGTATATGTCAACATCTCGAGCAAAAACTAATTTGGTAATTCTGCGTTTCACACTGCTCTTATCAAAGGCGTTTGAACTGTGCTGGGCAATTTTATTATGCAGACACTTCAAAGCATCCCAACAACAGAACAATATTTTTCACTGAGGCAAGATCTCAGTGATTATTTTTATTTCGATGAAATCTTTATACATTACTGCAACCTTGTATTTTTGCTTAATAACTGGGTTTAGCTCTAAAAAAGTATCCAAGAACAATTTTAGAATTTCAGTTGTCTCTCGCTGAACAAATGCATAACATATGGGCCTGCCATGACTTCTTCCATCCTCACAAAGCACTGAGTGCAAGACATACCCTCCTCTATTTCTTTTATAAGTACCATCAAATAATAATAGCTCTGAGTAGTTTTCTGCTAACTGACTCAGAAGCTTTGACAGGAGCAAAATGAACAAGTCACCATTAGTACTGTTTCAACATTTATCTTCCACCACAATTCATTAGAAAGAAGCTTCTCTAATGCTTGCAACAAAAGCTGACCATAATGTGTAGTGTTTTCTATTTTAACAACTGCCCCATGCTTCAGGCTTCTGATGTCCTGAGAGGTTATCAGTTTTCCTGCATTCCTGAGGACAACTTCCTTGATGTATTTTGGGTTTGCATTGCAAGAAATCAGATCTGCGATATCATTCTTTTCAAAAGACGTTAAACAATGGTGAGTACCACATAAAAATCTCTGGATTTGTTTTGTGGTTGTGATCCTGTTTTCTACTTGTTATTTTATAGAATGGGTTCGGAGAATGTTGAAGAACAAGTTGTAGTTTTACCTGGCAGCCTGATTCATTATAATGTTGCTTCAGTCGGATGCAGTTCACCTTCACAATGGGTTGACACGCATGAGAACAAATGAAAGAAATGCGTATGTATGGAAATTTTCCTTCACTTTCATCTTTATCAAAATCAAATGGGTTTTTATCGGAGCTTAAAATGCGCATTGGGTGAAATCTTCTATTTTTGCACTCCTGAAAGCTGACCTTGAATTCTCTGTATGTTTTAAATGCCGTGCATATAGACAGGTTTACACCTCCTCCTCCAATTTGGCCCACTGACGAAGTGTGTAACTGTTCACTTTCTTTTTGTTACAACTCAATGGCAGGCTACTCTGTTCACGATGGCGGCTAATGCTGCTGTCTCTGCCTCAGCCACATCTGGAACTCCTGAATTCAGGTTTAACCTAACTTGTGCCATATTTTCACATTCAGTTCAAACATCCCCAGCACCTGAGTCCTTAAGTGTCCTAATGTGCTGGGCAACCTCAGGTGGCTGTGTGCAATTATGAGCGGCCCTTTTGTACTTCTTCTGGCTGAACCACACACCGCCAAATAGTCCAGGGACACGTACACGGCGCTTTTTCTTTGATTGCTTGCTGCAAGCATATGCCCTGCCCCCACCACACCTGTTTTCTCCATATCTCTGGGCTGCACAGCGCCCTTCTGTGCTTGCATAATACTTCTCCTTGAAGCTGTCAAGACTAACCCTGGGGGTACTACTTTGTCTCTGCAAAGTGTTGTTTCTCCGTTTTAAGTTCTCAACATCTAAATGTAAGTTCGCTGTCTGGCATGCCATGCTGCACTGCCTTGATGGCTGCACTGTGCTGCCTCGTTCAGACTCCCTGTAGCCATCGTTCTGAACAAGACTGGGACGCTGCAATAAGCCAGTGGACACAATACGACAGCCCTTGTGGTACACGCGCACGTGTGGTACACGCAACAAGTGCTGTAGCACGAGCGCAACGTTTTTGAACCGATGGCCGCCGCTTACCACTACCAGTGCATGATTAGGCACATGGCCCACCATTTGTCTCCAGTGGAAGAGACCCTGCTTTTTCCGCACTGCCGCCCACAGTCGCTGTCCACTTCTTGGTGGGACTTAGTGTAGTAGTAACCACATTATCTGCGTTGCTGAGTGGAATAAAATTCACCTCATTTACCCATCTATAAGCACAGTGCATTTTGCACTGATGATGGCTGCCTACCACCGACATTACATGGCCTTACATATGGCTCGCCACTTGTCACCAGTAGAGGAGACAGCTTTATTCGCACTGTCACCTACCGTCGCTGGTTCAGACTCCAAGCAGCCATCGTTCTGAACAAGACTAGGACGCTACAATAAGTCAGTGGACACGATACAACAGTCCTTCTGGTTCACCCTCACATCGCCGACAAGTGCTGGAGCACGAGCGCAACGTATTTGCACCGATGGCCGCCGCTTACCACTACCAGTGCATGGTTTGGCACATGACCCACCATTTGCCTCCAGTGGAAGACACGCTGCTTTTTTCGCACTGCCACCCACCGTCGCTGCCCACGTCTTGGTGGAACTTAGTGTAGTAGTAACCACATTATCTGCGTTGCTGAGTGGAGGAAAATTCACATCTCCCCAATGCCCAGCCCGAGAATCAGCACGAGCACAGTGCATTTGCACTGATCGTAGCTGCCCGCGAAAAACCAGTGCATGGTTTGAGACATGGCCCGCCACGTGTCGCCAATGCTGGAGACCCTGCTTTTTTAGCACTGCCACCCACCATCGCTGCCAACGTCTTGGTGGAACTTTGTGTTCTAACAACGACATGTTCATTGCTAAGTGGAGGAAAATGCACCTTTCCCAACCAATGCGCAGCCAGAGCATCGGCCTCGACTCCGTGCTACCGTTGCAACGCTTCGTACTGCTGCTGTTCTTGGTGCTCCCTCAACACCAGGTCATCGTGGCTACTTGTCAAGTCGCTGACAAGATGTTGGACGGCCTCGCGCAGCATGCGCTCAAGCATCTGCATTTGTGATAAATATACCTCCCCTGTTACAAGTAATCAGAAAAAACGATTTGCTGCAGAATTTTTGTGCCTGTTGGTTGTGGTTGGCCAAGTAATACAGAACCGTGGGTATGACTAATATTCCCTTCGAAACAGGTTGCTACGAAACATGCTCCAATTAAACCACCTGCTGTTCTTTTACTAGTTCACGTTTTTTAACTATTACTGCTCTGTTCCTGATTTATTGAGAGGGCCGTAGCCCATCGTATCAATTTTTGCAATTTCGAAAATGCGATTCTTGTCGTTGCTCCGGCACAAGAGGGGCCGCACACGAGGAAAACGGAAACTGAGCGGCTGGCTTCGGATGGATGGATGAGGCATCCTGTTTAATATAGGGTGCTGGCAGTTGCCAGCATGTTTGTTTGTGTTGGGTTTAATGGTGCATAAGCATCTAAGGCTATCATGCGCCAAGCTCAAGGTGTATGAAAGTTGTTTTCTGCGGAATTCTACAAACGCGAAAAGCTCAGTGGTGTACAGGTCTAAAAACTATTGTTCGTACTTGTTGTTAATGAGAGAAAAAAACTTTAAAAATTGCTATTAGTGAAAGCTTTAAAGAGAGTCGGGTAACCCCGGCAATATCCTTGCTGCGGCAAGGATCTCGAGGCAGCCAACCCATCAAAAATAAACAACCTCAGCCCTGTTCTCAGGTTCTCAGAATGAGAAGGTGGCTGAGGTGCGTCACCATACGTAGCTAGACGCAATGTTGGAATTCAGAGTTTTTCAAGGAGGCCTGCTTCCCTTAAAAAGCTAAAAACACTTGAGATATCAATGAGTGCGTGTTGACCTAAAATCAGTGTTGGGTGAAGAGGAATGTGTTCTTTGTAGCATGGAGTAAAATACTTTTTCCTGGGTGATTCCATTTCTGTGCATAAGAATAAGATGTGGTGTACTGTAATTTCATCTCCGCATTTTTCACAAATAGGTTTGTCTTCTTTTGTTAGTAGGAAATTGTGTGTAAGATGTGCAAGTCCAATAAGGAGACGGCCTAATATTACCTCTATAAAACGCTTCTGGTGACTACAGGTTTTCCATTCTCTCAGTACGGGCTTTATCAAGTGCAGTTTATTATTTACTTCATGGCCTCTGACGAGGAAGTGGCTGACATGGCGGAAATGGAAAACGATGGCTTCAAAGTGGTGAGTCATCGGAAGCACCGGACAGTCGGCATCCCAGTGATAGTTCAGCCAAAAGAGAAAGGTGTTGACTTCAGAGAGTGGAACCCTATCAGGCTGTTCGATGATATTAAAGTACTACTGGGATCTGCTCCGATTCGCAGTCGCTTCACAACGCAAGGGGCTCTGCATCTGGATATCTCAACGGAAGAGCAAGTAGACATTCTTCTGCGGTGCTCTCAGATCGGTGGCATACGAGTTCAAGCCCGGTTGCCACAGTCCTACATGACTAACACATGTGTTATAAGGGGAGTACCAGTGTGGTATTCGGAAAGTGCCCTTCTTGACTACTTGAAACGGCAAGGAGTTCTGCACGTGCGACGGTTAATGTGCCGGGTGGAGCCTAGAGAACAACAATGGGCAGTGTAGCCTACAAACTCTATTGTGCTAACGTTTGCTCCCAACACCGAGCGCCCTGAAATAATTGACCTTGGTTTCACCAAACATGCAGTCCACGAGTTCGTTGAAACTCCTCCCCGGTGCTTCAGGTGCCAACGCTTTGGACATGTAGCGAGAGTTTGCACCAAAGATCAACGTTGCAAGCGGTGTGGTGGTGGCCATGATTACAAAGAGTGCAAGGCAGATTTTCCTTGCGCTAATTGTGGAGGTGACCATCCAGCGAGTTTCAGTGGCTGCACATTCCGTGTAAGCGCCTTACACCGTCACAAGTCCTTCATTAGTGGCCCCAAACCACAACCTACTGAGAAGCCGATACATGGAAGTGAAGAGTTCCCTGCGCTCGAGTCGGAAGCTCGGGACGTGGTAGCAAGCGACGTCGCTGCACGACCTGATCCGAGCAAGTCGGCAACGGCCTCCAAGGGTGAGCTGGCTGTTCGATCTGCGTCTGCAAAACGTGTCCATGTTCCTCAGCGACCAGATCACAGCAAGACTCGACAACATGGAGGACATCCCCTTGCCTTAAAAGAGATGCAGACACCAGCTACCGTGGCCAAGAGTTGGTCCCAGTCCCCGTCTTTTGTCGAAGTGGTGCGCCAGTGCGTGCAGCAAAATAAGGAGCTCAAGAGCCGGAATCTCTCCGAGCTTCTACGCGTTTTCTTTGATGTCCTGCGTTCATATAGCCAAGCGATGCAGCCTGGCACTTTGAAGAACTTTATAAAGCTGGTGCTTTCCTTTGATACCTTGATCACCGCCTTCGCAGAGAACTTCAACTCCTAGATGGCTAGTTTTCTTCACCCTGTTGCAACTAAAAACCCTAGAAAAATGCCGTTTATCATGCAATGGAACTGCGCTGGGATTATAAGTCGATTAGCAGAACTAAAATTGTTCTTGAAAGAGACCTGTGTTACAGTACTGGCCCTCTCGGAGGCTGGCTTGCCAAGCGTGAGGTCTTTGCCGGGATACGTCACCCACAAGAATTGCAGCATAAAGTCTTTTCCCGCAGGAAGTGCCGCCCTTTACATACGAAGGGAGATTCCTCATGTGGCTTTGAACGTCACCGATCTTTGCACCGACAGTATTGAGGTAGTGGCTGTGAGGATTCGGCTCGCCTTCCGAACTCTGTTCATTGCATCAGTATACGTGTCCCCGCGGAAGAAGGTCGATATGGCTTTATTCCTCCAGCAACTTTGTGACCGCTGCCCAGCACCCAGAATGATCTGCGGTGACTTCAACGCCCACCACCCTGCCTGGGGTGACAGGAACACAGATCCTCGCGGACGCCAACCTGTAGAAGTCATCGACAGTTTGGACCTGTGCGTGGCCATTGACGGAAGTCCCACTTTCTTTCGGCCTCGAACCTCACCCACATCTATAGACCTAACCTTACATTCACCTAACGTCCGTGTGCAGTGGTCAACTAGAGCTGACCGAATGGGAAGTGATCACTACCCGATATTTGTGTTTACTGCCGACTTCCATCTGCGTGGTCCTAAAATTTGCCATGTTGTTAATTGGGACAAATACAGGGAGCACTTAGCCTGTTTCCGGTGATGTGACAGACAAAATGAGTTATGCTAAGATGGCTGCTACCACGACGCTCAAGCTACCTGATCATTTTCCGACTCCGGATTTAAAACTCAGGAACCTCTGCGCAGCGCGCAGAAGGGCGGAGCGACAACTGTTGCGGAAGAAGGACGACAGAGACTTGAAGAACACTTTCAACAGGCTCAACTCTGCCATTAGACGTCATGCGAACAAGCTCTGTAGGTCCCAGTGGGCATCCTTTTGTGCTAGGTTGACTGTTTTCTCACCGATAACGAGAATTTGGCGTGTCGTTGGCAGTCTTGCTGGTGGCTCTCGTCCGAGTAAACCTTTCGAGGCGCTTGCATTGCGCACGCAGAAACATCTCGTGAGCTTGGCAGAGGAATTTGCGAATGCATTTGTAAATTCCAGACCAGGCATTCATCCCTGCGCTCTGCCTGCTACGTCTCCGTCTGTTATGGACGCCCCGTTGACAATTCGAGAACTACAGACAGCACTCCGCAGCCTGCGGCGTCGCTTTGCACCAGGTCCTGACGGCATTACCAATCAAATGTTACAGAACCTGCCTCTGGAACACCGGAAGATGCTCCTAACCTATCTCAATCGAGTGTGGGAGTCTGGTGACGTTCCCCCTTCATGGAAGGTGGCTTGTGTAGTCCCACTGCTGAAGGCCAGCAAAGAGATGACAGACGCGGCCTAGTATCGTCCTTTATCGCTGACGTCGTGTGTGCTAAGCTCATGGAGAAGATGGCAAGTAAGCGTTTGTCTTGGTGGCTTCAGAATAGAAGGGCACTACCAACATGCATGACTGGATTCCGCACAGGTTTAAGCGCGCAAGATAGCGTCCTGGACTTGATAAGCCACATTGAACATCAGAGTGCTTTTGGACTTTCAACACTAGCTATTTTCCTAGACGTATCAAAGGCTTATGATAGCGCCCTACAGAGCTCAATACTGAATAGTCTGCAGGTCATAGGCGTACAGGGCTATCTTCTGCGATTCATTCACTCATTTCTCAGTGATCGTAAATTTCGAGTGCGGTTAGGCAGTACAATGAGCTCCGAAAGGGCGGTATCGCGAGGGGTACCTCAGGGTAGTGTCCTGTCCCCAACGCTCTTTAATGTTGTCATGGCTGGTCTTCCCGCAAAAGTGCAAAAACATTGTAGGCATGTCCATACGTCGATATATGCAGACGACATTTGTCTTTGGTTAACAGGATATCAACACAAACGCTTAGCTCTATTAGCGCGACAGGCCGTGCTTTCTGTTAAAAGTTACATTCAAGGTGTTGGGTTGACTCTCTCGGTTGAAAAATCTGGCTTCTTCCTGTTTCCAGGTAGGGGACGACGGTATGCGTGGCTGAGCATAGACCTTGATCAATCCTGCCTTCGTCAGGTTAACCACATACGTTTTTTGGGCGTCACTATTGACTCACGTCTACAGTGGCGACGAGCTGTGCACTCGATTGTGGCTTCACTATCTTCGCGTCTCAATGTGCTTCGTAGAGTTGCTAGTGAGCAATGGGGAAACCATCCTGCTTCAATGATCAGGCTTTACGATGCCCTGGTGACAAGTCGCATAATGTACCAGCTCCCTTTAATTTCCCCCTCGGTATCGCAGCTGGAACGCCTTGAGGTTTTGCACAGAATGGGACTAAGGAGGGCTCTCGGCGTTCCGCAGGCTGCTCCAAACAATGCAGTACTGTATGAGTCTCAATCGAAACCTCTTCGGCTAGCCGCTTCACAAAGACTCTTGCTGCAAATTGGCCGCCTCAGAGAGACTGTTGCCGGGAGAGCGCTTCTACAGCGCCTTCGAAAGAGATCTGAGTCCCGGGCGTACTTGGCTTTAAATACTCTTCGTTCTCTGGGTCTCGACCTTCGAGATCGACCTAAGACGTTGAAGCCACCTTGGTCCTTTCCGAGCCTCGATTGTTCCTTGACAATTCCCCACGTTCGCGCTAAGCAGAATTCTCCTTTAGCGGCGATGCGTTCGCTCGTACTGGAACATTTTGAGACCGAATATGCCAGTCATCTTCAAATTTTTACAGACGGCTCTGGACAAGGTCAGAGGGTCCAGTGCAGCTGCTTTTCATATTCCGTCTTTGAAGTATGATTGGTCTGTTCGCTTTACTAAAGTCGTGTCCTCCACAATGGCCGAAAGCGTTGCCATTGAGGCCGCTCTAAAGAAGCTACGGTGTTTTACGCCTCAACCTACTGTCATAATTACGGATTCAAAATCTGCCCTTCAAAGGGGAGAGTACGGGTTCTCTACTGATGCCTTGAGTCTTAGATCCCTACGTTTGGTGCAGAATCTACATAGCAAAGGCTTCTCTATACGTTTTCAATGGGTGCCCTCGCACATAGGTGTCTTAGGCAATGAGATAGCAGACAACTTCACCCAAACAGCTCTCTCCGGGATTCCAGTACATGGAGTCCCTCATGAAGTCAAGCAAATGTTCAGAGATGTGGTGTTGTGCCACTTCAGTTCTTTGTGGAGCTCTCCTCATCAGCCATGTTTGACCAAGGGTCTCAAAAGGTACCAAGCCACTTTGCTGCATCGCGTTCGCACGGATTCTGCTCGTACGCCGGCGTGGATGTATAAGACTAGCCTAGCGTTGTCACCATTGTCTTCAACCTGTGGTGTGTGTGGTGACATAGAACATTACCTCTTGTGCTGTACTTTGTACAACGAGGAACGGGCTGTGTTATTCGGATCCCTCAAGAAGGCAGGAGTTCCTCACAGTTCTCTTCAGGACATTGTTTTCCCGTGCGGGAGCCAGTCGAGTAGAAGGGATGCTTCTCGCCTTCTTCTACTTTACCTGCAGGACACGGATTTGGCCTCCACATGGTGACCTCAGGAGTGTCTATTTGGGTTTTGCGGACAGTGTTTCTGTGATTTCTATTTAAGTGTCGCTACGGTGGAGCAATTGCCGGCAGCAACTGCAAGGCTAATCCCACCGGTAGTTTACAACCACTCAACTCAACTCCTGCCATTTAGCCTTGAGATTTCTGTGTATAGTGCATGCAATCTCTAAGAGGTACGCTGACTTTGTTGATTTCTTGACTGCGAGCTTGAGCAGCACACTGGTCGGCTCTCTCATAACCATATATTCCAACATGGCTCGGCACCCAGCAGAATTTTATTATATTTCCCTGTGCTCTGATTTTTCTATGTTGTGTAATATGTTTCCCAGTAAGGTTTCGCCTGCATTTCTGCAATGTAATGCCATGAGCACGCTGATGAATCTGTGTACATTATGCTGTTTTGAATGCTATTATTTATTACTCTACCTACAGCAATAGAGACTGCATAACATTCGGCAGTAATAATGGATGCGCAGTTAGGGAGCCTTACTATTTTTGGCCAGTTTCCTTGTACAACCGCGCTTCGGACATATTCTGCTGTTTTTGAGCCATCAGTGTAAAATTCTGTCCAGTTCGCATATTTTTCATGTAGTGCCCGGTATTCCTGCAAAATGTGTTCATGTGCTGTTTTTTTTTCGGAAGTGTGTTAACGTGAGGTCACACACATTGGGAAGGCTTTGCCAGGGAGGCAGTGGGTCATGTCTTGGGGCGACATCAGGAAGGCTGTTCAGTATTTCCAGCTTTCGGCAACTTTCCTCGAAACGGAGAAGCAGAGGTCGTATTGAATGCGGTTTATTGGTGAACAGGGTTCTGGAGGTGCACTTTGTAACTTTTGGATAACAAATATATTTCGGTAGAGATCTTATTTTCAGTACATATGCGCCTGTGAGCATTGTTCTTCTGTCTGCTAGGAATGGTTCATTTGTATCTACATAAAGACTATTTCTGGGAGATGCCCTGTATGCTCCGGTTGAAAGACGGAGACCAAAGTTGTGAATTGGGTCCAGTCGTTTCAAGTATGATGGCCTGGCTGAACCATAAACCAGAGATCCATAATTTAAACGGGAGCGCACTAGAGAGCGGTAAATCTGCAAAAGACAAGTTCTATCAGAGCCCCAGCGTTTTCGTGAAAGTACCTTGAGTATGTTGAGGGTTCGAGATGCTCTCTTCTTTAAGTTGTTTATGTGAGACATGAATGTGAGCTTTTTATCAAAAGTTATGCCCAAGAACTTGTTTTCCTGTTTTACGGGTAACACAACATCATTCAGGTATAGGGTAGGGTCGCTCTGTAATCCTCGTTTGGGCGAGAAAAGCACAGTCACTGATTTTTGTGGTGAAAATTTGAATCCATTTCTCTCTGCCCAATTAGCCAGTTTATTTGTAGTCATTTGTAACTGCCTCTCACATGTTGGTACGCTGTAGTATGTACATGCAATTTTCAGGTCGTCTACGCATACTCTATACATAATCGACTTGGGGATTATTTTTGCTATTGAGTTCATTTTTACTATAAAAGTGTAGTACTCAGAACACACCCCCGAGGTACACCGTTCTCCTGGATGAAATTCGCTGATAGGGTAGTACCTAGACGTACTTGGAATGAACGGTCTGCTAGAAAATCACTCAAAGAGTTCAGCATCCTGCCCCGGATGCCTAGATCTGCTAGGTCAAGGAGAATACCGAACCTCCAAGTCGTGTCGTATGCTTTCTTCATGTCAAAGAGGACCGCAAGACAATGCTGTTTATGTATGAATGCCTCCCGCACTTTGTTTTCCAGACGGACAGTATGATCTATAGTGGAGCATGCTTTTATTAAACCGCACTGATGTATGTCAAGAAGGTGACGAGATTCAATAGCAAATGTTAGTCGGACGTTCACCACACTTTAAAATGATTTTGCTAGGCAGCTGGTGAGTGCCGTTGGCCTGTAACTACCAGGACTTGATGAACGTTTGCCAGGCTTCAAGAAAGGTACTGTGATGGATTTCTTTCATGCGTCAGGTATTTTCCCTGAAATCCAGATTTTCTTGAAGATTTTTAGAAGTGCCTCAACGGCGGCCTCAGAGAGATGTGCAAGCAGAGTGTAGTGTATATTTTCGTTTGTTTTGAGAGTTATTATTTCCTTTTCTACTTTCCATTTCGAGCATGATCGTGAGAAGGCTGGGTGATCCTCGCTACAGTTTGCACAGTGTGGAGGAGCAGTGCATTTGTCAGAGATGTGATCAGTTGAGGAGCATTTTGCACATTTTTTCTTGACCACGGCAGCTCTGCGAGCCATGGCCAAATCGTTGGCACCTGAAGCAGCGGCGGGGGTTAGGAATGTATGTTCGGACTGATATCTTTGTGTAGCCTACGTCTATTGAGTCGAGCAGTGTGCAGGAGGCAAAGGTGAGAACTAGGTGCTTAGTAGGAATTTCTTTTCTTTTCGGATTTTTATTCTGTGGACATCTGTTACATGCTGTTCCTCTAGCCCTTCTAATATTTCTTCTTCTGTCAGGTAGATGAGGTCATTGTCTAATATTACGCCACGCACAGTATTAAGCGACCTGTGGGATGTTAGAGTGACTGGGGTTTCTCCAAAGGCGGTAATGTTTGAGAGTTTGGGCAGTTAGACTTCATCGCGTATCTCTAGTAATAGGTCACCACTGGTTAACTTCGTCGCCTTGTAGCCAGGGCCCAAAGTTTCTGTGAGTGTCTTTTCAACGAGAAAAGGAGATATCATTCGAGCTGTTTTTTCTTTTGATTCATTGTGCACTATATGAAATTTGGCAAGAGGTTCTTTCTTTGTATTCAGAAACTGATATGTCACATCTTCTGTCCGCCTTTTTTTTGAGGATGGCGATCATTTTTTGATGGGAAAGGAGCCATAAAAAGTGGTTGTTGTTCGGCCGCGAGGCCAGCCACCCACCATGGATTCAAACAAGGCGACAGGACAGGAACTTGGAAGCAAGTCCTGCCCAGGCCAGCTGTACACCGCCGCTATAACCCAATCTGAAGACACTCAGGGTAGTCACTCACACAGGTTAGAAAGAAGATAGGAAATTGAAAGACAGAGGGGAGGGCAGGAAACGGCGACTGCCGATTTCCCCCGCTCCGGCCAGGCCGGAGGTGCCGTCTACAGGAAGCTGGGGCCAAAGTGGTGTGTTGCCTCCACCAAGGGGCCTTAAGGGTCCAAACGCCCGGCATTGACTCAACCACCAGGATCCTTTTTTCCCCGGACACGGCGATGCCACGCACGGCTAGGCGCGGGTGCTCGGGTCCGTGGTGATGCACGGTTCAACATCATCCTCCTGCGGGGAGGTCCCTGCGGATGCTCGGGAACCCGCGGTGTCGCCACTCGCCGACGCCTGCAAGCTGCAGACGCCCCCCTGCGTGAAGTTGCAAGCATGCTTGACTTTATAAATATTTTTTCAATCCCACACTTCTAATCTTATGTGATCTCTAAGTCCTTAGGTAGTGACTGTGCCTGATTGACAGACGGGTGGATACCATCTAATTCATGCATAAGATGTTCAGTTCTACAGATTTACCACACCACGTTATATTTGGTTATGTTCCTTTTTGTAGCTTCTTGTTCTGGGACGCCCCCAATCTAGCTTTAAAGAGTAGGGCAGTGTCTCGTGAGTTCCCTCCTGACCTGCCTTTTCCAGTATCGATATAGTTCTAAACAATACGCTTCTTTTCCACTGAATTAATCCAGTTTTAACCTGCAATGCGCTGCTTCGCCGAGAAGAGCATCCACCACAGGTTGATCGCATTACCTAATGCGCCGGAGACTAACGCTTTGGTCGAGCGTGCAAATGCGAAAATATTACCGCTTAGGAAGAACCTGTAGAAGAATATTTAAAAGAAACAACGTTCCTGGTAAATAACCATCCGCACTTCGATTTTTCACCCACTTTACCATTTGAACTACTGTATAAATGCGTGCATCGCCGATACATCAGTACCTACCTATCAGCACTCGTAAGGTCAAGCGGAAGCTGAACGTAAAGTCTGCACTACGCTGGCCGAGTTCATGGATGATATCAAGCACATGTATTACCCCGAATACGGTCCACCATCCTTCAACGCAGGAGGAGTTTGGTATCACAAAGGTTCAAGTCCAACAGTTAGTACCAGTGTGCGAAGGATACTATACAATCAAAAATGTGGACAAAGAAATGTACGGATCAGTCCCACTTGGAACACTGCTCTGCGTGGTCGCATACCTGCGGAGAGCCATTGCATCTAACCCGTCTATGAATCATTCCTGAGTGGTGCACGAGAAGAGGGGCCTTGACGTGGTGCTTCCCATCATATTCCCCTCTCCACGGGTTGGTCACCGGCTTGGTAGCAGTTGTGCTCGGCATATGTGCGCAGACACACGGAGCGGTGTTTCCTCTAAGTGTGGTTGGGCCTGTACGCCATCATGAAGAGATAAGGCTCGCTACTGCCAGACAAATAAAACAACTACACAAACAACCAGACTTGAGTGAGAAGCACCGCTAGGCAGCAGTGGAAGTTACGAGCCATAGCAACCTCCCCAGCGCAAAGGAATACGTGCACTGAAATACTGCCAAGCGAAGAAAACTTGAAGCCGTTCCAACCAGCGGACAATCACAGATGTAAGGTTAAACCGCCACGCTGGCTAGAAGGCTATTACGAGTAGGCAATAAATTCAAACCCAGCCGTGTGGATGAAAGTAATGATGGAGGGAAGGAGAGTCCCCTTTGAAATTGGGTGGTGGCAGTAGCCACCATACTCTGCTTTTTTCGATAATGTTGTTTAACTTTTGTAAGTTAAAATTTGCCATTTACTTTAAATGTTTTCATACAGTTGTAACCATTTGAGCCACCAGTCTCCCCATCGCTTTCTGCTAATTTGCACCTCATTTGCATTGCATAACCCTCCTTGAAGCACCCCGCCACCTGTATTCTCCCACATATTTTTCATTATGTGACAGTTTTCCTGCCTTTTTCTTCTCTTCCACAGGCGCTGACGGCGCAATGACTGTTCACGTATTTACACGCGCGAAACACAAACTAATCGCGCTCCATCACGTCCTGTACTTTATTATGCACGTGAATTGCGGTTTATCCGAGCAAAGACGCGATTGTGCACGTATTTCCTGTGCGCACGCAAAACCACCAACCTATCGTGGTCCTTCGCGTACTGTGCTAAAGAGCAAAGACGCGATTGCGCGCGTAATTTTTGAGCCCGCGCGTAACCACCAACTAATCGTGGTCATTCGCGCACTGTGCTTTTTGAGCAGACGCGATTGGGCTCCTATTTTTGAGCCCGCGCTAAGACCATTTACTGATTGTGGGCCATCGCGTCTTGCACTGTTTATGCACGCGCATTGCGGGTTTTTTTAAAGCGATGTTTATTGCCTCAGGGCATAAAAACTATGAACTGAGAGATGAGTAAGAGAGTAAGATGGTTAAATAAATGAAAAAAGGTGGGCTGATTTGATGAAATCAAGAAGTGAACGATGATATGGACCCTGTGTCCAGGCAGTATAGGAATCCGGATCGTCCGGTGAGAGTCCCACTGCCGCCAGGTGCCGAATGCTCGTCGGCTTCAGCGGTTTATTCGAGGAAAGACGCGATTGTGCGCGTATTTCAATTTCAATTTATTTCCCACGTATACATGGTGAGGGTCGAGGGAAAAAAGCCAGAATTTTTGGCTTGACATGCCCCTCGGCCCCTACATTGCAGGGCAGCAGGCAACATACATACACAAAAATCATCAGAAAAGACAATAAGGAAATGAAGCGTACACAAAAAATGATAACAAAAAAGCAACAGAAAAATATACTGCACAGAAAAACATGTCATTGATTATTCAAATCAGGTCAACACTTTATGCAACGAAAGAGATAAGGAAGTAGTGAAAGCATGATGAAATCTAAAATGTAGCACATACATCCTGTATATTTTTGCGGTCATCGACCCCACTATATGCGCCACGTGGTGTACAAGACTCGCACACGTTATTGCGCGATATAGCCGCGAACCCCGTGGCACATATAGTGGGCTGGATGGCCAGAAATACGCGCGCAATCGCGTTTCTGCACGTAAGAACCGCGATGCCCGTGCATAATACAGCACAGGACGCGACGGAGCACGATAGTTCGTGGTTGTGCGCGCGGACAAACAATAGGCGCGCAATTGCGTTGTTGCTAAAATAAACCGCAATCCGCGTGCGTTTCGAGCGTGTTAATATGTGCGCAATCACTTTCCTGCACCAAACAAGCGCAAGGCCATTGACACCGCGCCGCCGCGCACGGAGACATCTGCGAAAGGGGAAGAAAAGGGCGGGAAAACTTTGAGGGTCCCGAGACCGCGCCGGGGAGCTCCGCTGGGAGGAATAGAGCGAAGAGTTGTGAAAGAAAACCGACAAAAAAAAAAGAGGGGAACGGCGGAGGAGGAGCGGCGCAGCAAGGAGGGTTATGCAACGCCGACGAGGTAAAAACAGGTTATGCATGACCGTTGTTATCTCTAATCCCTAGGGCCTCAGGAAGAGTGACTGTGCCTGCATCGACATCAAGATGGATGCCATCACACTGGAGTATGAGGTGTTCAACTGTTTCTACAGATTTAGCTCAGGGACTATATAGCGCCTTCTACCGGCAAGCGAAGTGATTGATTTATGGGGGTTTTACGTCCCAATGCGACTCAGGCTATGAGAGACGCCGTAGTGAAGGGCTCCGGGAATTTCGACCACCTGGGGTTCTTTAACGTGCACTAACATCCCACAGTACACGGGCCTCTAGAATTTCGCCTTTACCGAAATTCGACCGCCGCGGCCGGGATCGAACCCACGTGTTTTCTTTGGGCCAGCAGCCGATAGCCATAACCACTAAGCCACCGCGGCGGCCGCAAGCGAAGTGAGCGCGAGGGAAAGGAAGGGGAGCGTTCGTGACGAAAGAACGCAACGACTGAACCCCCGTCATGTATTTCTGTTTAGTCTTTATTAGATTTCGTTTCTTATGGAACATCGATCGTGTCATTTGCTGCAACGGCTGACATATGGCCCATGGCGTCGGCCATTATAAGCAGCCACGGTACATCAGTCAAGTTATGGTGACCGAGGGAGCATGGTCAGGTCTCAGCTGTTATGAGGGAAACCGTAGTAGAGACCTTCGGGATAATTTTCACCGTGACCTGGGGTCTCTTAACGCGCACCAACATCGCACAGTACACGGGTCTCTAGCGGTTTGCCTCCATCAAAATGCGACCGCCGCAACCTGGATTGAACCCGCGTCATTTGGGCCAGAAGCCGAGCACTATAACCACAGAGCCACTGCGGCGGCGTTTCGATAATAGCAATAGTGACGTGGTACAGCGTGCTTCTAGTCTAGTCTAGTAAAAATGCAAAGGAAACCAAAAAGCGCAATGAAGATAATTCTGTTTGTTTTGTTTTTACCGCGGGAACTCGGAGCATTCATAGAAACATCAATGTATTGTCCTGTGCAGCCGATTTCCCTATTAAATTGAAATAAACGTCCCAGCTCCCGCTTTTTTTCGTTGTTGTTGTAACTCCTCCGAAAAGAGGAGGAACGAGCCAACGCTTGGAGTTCCTTTCAGGGAGCTGTGTGGCGGCTTGCCTGTGCCATCGGAGGAGTGATATGTAGCGATCGGCGAAAGCAGTATCCACGCGTATTTTTATTTTCGTTGGCCATATCTGCATCTGTGTAGTCTGCAACAAAACTTTATTCACGAAAAAAATGAAACCGAGAACGAAGCCGTCACTAGACTGGCTGAAAGAAACTTCGTTGGCCGACTTTTCTTGGGAGGCGAGTTCAAAAAAAAATTATGAAAAGGGGTTTCATTCGATTTAATAGAAAAATCGGCCGCGCAGGACAGTAATTTAAAGTTTCTAGGAATTCTTGGGGAGCGTTTCCGCGTTCAAAAAACTATTTAGGATTTCTCGTTAGTGCAGCTTTAAGCCAGCGTTTGCTTAGAAAAAATTCAAGGTGCCGACCCCAATGTTTGGCATGCTGAGAGTATTGAAAGAGGATACCACTCTCCAGGACACCACACTTGTTCGGGTGCACTCCGCTGCCGTTAAACATGTTCGCACATGACTGTCTGGTGCCATCCAGGTGCACGTGACCCTATTTGCGGCACAGCTCTTGCAGCATTGAATTGGTCTCGCCATTATCAGCATTGCACTTCTCCAGTTCGTCGGTTGTCAGTGCCCACTTTCCTTGCTTGCTAAGGCCCTTCTGTCTGGGCAGAATTGCCGATATCACGAGACGTATGCTATGGTTGGCTTTGGAAATCCTCGATATTAGAGTTCGAAACCTAGCAATCACCATTGGCCCTTCGTCTACGTCAGCTCTTCATCGGACTATAAATCGGACCGCACCGGCATACCACTTCAGTGGGCAGGACGGCACCAGCCTTTACAAGATGCCTAAGCGTTGCATGTTCTTCGTGCAGATCCTCGCGGCTGTTGCTGTTTCGCTTTTCTGCGAATTCGACTCAAGTGCGGCTGCGCAACCGTCCAGCCTGCGGCACGTGGATGGGACCGTCATCTTGGCTAGGGACTGCCATGTCACCCTTGTTGGTGATATACCTGGCGTGCTCCCCTGGGCCCCTGACGGCTTCCCACGTGCCTGTCTGCAACGTCCAATCACCATTGGCCCTTGGTCCACGTCAGCTCTTCATCGGACTATAAATCGGACCGCACCGGCATACCACTTCAGTGGGCAGGACGGCAGCAGCCTTTACAAGATGCCTAAGCGTTGCATGTTCTTCGTGCAGATCGTCGCGGCTGTTGCTGTTTCGTTTTTCTGCGACTTCGACTCAAGTGCGTCTGATCAACCGTCCAGCCTGCGGCACGTGGATGGGACCGTCATCTTGGCTACGGACTGCCATGTCAGCCTTGTTGGTGATATACCTGGCGTGTTTCCCTGGGCCCCTGACGGCTTCCCACGTGCCTGTCTGCAACGTCCAATCACCGTTGGCCCTTGGTCTACGTCAGCTCTTCATCGGACTATAAATCGGACCGCACCGGCATACCGCTTCAGTGGGTAGGACGGCAGCAGCCTTTACAAGATGCCTAAGCGTTGCATGTTCTTCGTGCAGGTATGTTACCTCAAGAAGGCTCACTGCGTTCGATCTGATGATCGTTGTTTGCTGCTGTTTTCCTGCCCACAGAGTTTTGTTAGTGTCTGTTCAAATGCTGTTTTTTTGCTTATCTCGCCTTCTACAGAGCGGGGATGTTGAACAAAATCCAGGCCCCCCCAAACGATCACTCTCAGCTAATTCATCTAAACATCTTAGTGGGAAACGGGCAACGCATGCCAATACTGACTTGTCTTCTACTCTGGAGGCGGCAGACGTGCTTTCTCAGCTCTCGCAACTGCTTGCTGGTCAAAAACGAATCGCTAGTGACATTACAGTTACTAAGAAATCTTTTTCCGCTCGTCTCGATGATCTTGAAGCTCGTGTCTCATCACTGGAATCATCTGCAACTCCTTTAGCCTCCGAGTCTTTGAGCCCTAACCTCCGTTCGGACATTATATCCTTAAAGAAAACAATATCTAACCTGGTTGTAAAGAATGAAGACTTGGAAAACAGGTCAAGGCGAAACAATCTTGTTGTGCATGGTCTACTAGAGAGTCCTGATGAAGATGGCAACAGTTTATTGTCCCAAATCTGCGAAATATTTACTGACAAGCTTCGCATAGAATGTCCACGCATCGAGCGTTGTCATCGCATCGGCAGACCCAGTAATGGACGGACACGTCCTGTCATATTAAGGATCCTTGATTTCAGTGAGAAGATTCTTGTCATGAAGAACCTATCGAAACTCAAAGGGGAAAAATTTTACCTCACTGAGGATTTTTCTGCGAATGTTCGAGCCCTTCGTAAGAAAATATGAAATGCATCTTCCTCGCTTCGTGACGGTGGTTCAAAGGTGAAGCTTCGGTACGATCATGCTTTCATTGATGGTGTCAGGTACACATGAAATGAAGCCTCGAGTGGCTTGAAACGGGACCCCCATCACGATGTGTCCGAATCTTCTGAGCTTCCTTCGTTATCACGTCACGAAGCCACAGAATATACTGACCTTCCTTCGTTACCACGTCACGAGGCTGGCGAATCTACTGCACTTGATTCGTCACCCCATTGACAGTTACCTAGCTCTCCATCCAGTCTCGTTGTCTTAAATCTTAACGCGAGAAGCATCTCAAACAAACTCCCCGATCTTCTCGCGCTTGTGTCCTCCCATGACCCTCACATTATAGGCATCACTGAAACCTCGCTACACCCTGACATATATGACTCGGAATTTACCCCACCTGGTTACCTTGCTATCCGTGCCGACAGACATGAGGGCAAAGGCGGTGGTGTAGCTTTACTTCTTCGTTCATATCTTAGGTTTTCTATACCACCCGCTCCTTACAACACTGAGTCAATTCGGTGCAAGATTTATTTAGAAAAAAGACTGTTATTATTGGCGTTTTTTACCGACCCCCCGGAACTTCTGTTGATGTTTTGCACTCTGTTGGCCAGTTCATGCATAGTCTTTCAGTACCAAACATCATCTTCATGGGTGATTTTAACGTGCCTGGTATTCACTGGCCACCAATGTCTTATTCTGGCCGTGATGCTTCTTTAGCAAAAGAATTGATAGATCTTTCGCTCTCTCTTTGACTCACTCAAATAGTTTCGTTTCCTACCAGACTAAATTCATTGCTAGACCTAATCTTCCTAAGCCACAACCTAACAGAGACCGGATTTCAGTGCACGGTTGTCGATGGTATTTCCGACCATGAAGCAGTTCTCCTTACTCTATCGCGCTTTAATAGTAACCCACAGTACACGTTCACGTCATTTCTGGATTTCCATCACGCTGACGACAACTCCAAAATCGAAAAACTGGCCGAGTGCTTGGACTCCTTTTGCGCGCTCAGCCGTGAAGGCGATGTTAATGACCTTGTTGAATATTTTGAAAAGATTGTTAGTCTGCATTAAGTTGTTTGTTCCCGTCAAAATGAAGAAAAGAAATCCTACTCTCCCTTGGATTAATCTAGATATTTTGCAGATGTCACGGCGTGTGTCTCGGCTGAGGCGCATGACACGTAACAATAACCCTGATTCCATTGCTCGATTTCAAGCTGCGAAAAATGAACTTCGTAATAAAATGCACTCTGCTGAAGATTTCTATTTCCGCGTTCAGCTTCAAGGGCTGCTTAGCAATAACCCTCGTAAATTTTGGCGATCTGTCCTACCCTCAGGCACTTCATCTACCTCATTCGTTATTAATGGAGAAATTGTCTCTGACCCCGCTGAAATATCTGATGCATTTAATGCTTACTTTCATTCTGTCTTTGCACGTGATAATAACATCATTCCATCTTTCAGTCTTCCTAATCATGACCGTTCTATCTCTGATATCACGGTTAGCACTCAGAGCGTTTTAAATCTTATCTTGCACCTTGACTCAAAAAAACGCGCTGGACCGGACAGTATCCCAAATACCTTCCTTGCACGTTATTCTCTTTGGTCGTGTCGATATCTCTCAATTATTTTTCAACAATCTCTTTCTACTGGCATTGTCCCTTCCTCATGGAAACTCGCCAATGTACTCCCGCTCTATAAATCCGGCAACAAACAACTTCTTTCTGACTATAGGCCGATCTCTTTAACTGCACATTCATGTAAGATCCTCGAGCACATTATTTATAAACACATCATGAAATTTCTTGATGCAACTAAACTTCTGTCAAGGGCTCAACACGGGTTTCGCAAGGGATTTAGTACAGTGACTCAGTTAACAGAATTTGCGCATGACATTTTTCTCAGCATAGATGCCGGTAACCAAATCGATGCCATTTTCATCGATTTCTCAAAAGCTTTTGACACGGTTCTTCACTCTAAACTGTTATGCAAACTAAAAGTCATTCTCAATAACTCTCAACTCGTTGACTGGATTGCCGATTTCCTCTCGCACCGCTCCCAGTCTGTTCGCTCCAATTCCGTCGACTCTACGAAAGATGACGTAACCTCAGGTGTTCCCCAAGGCTCTGTCCTTGGCCCTTTGTTGTTTTTACTTTATATTAATGATTTGCCTGGCAGTATAACCTCAAAGATCCGTCTATACGCCGATGATTGTGTATTGTACCACACTATTAACTCTGTCAGTGATCACTTCTTTCTGAATGAGTCTTTTGGTATATTCTGTGATTGGTGCAATACGTGGCAGATGAAAATCAACTTCAGCAAAACAGTTGTCATGTCTTTCACCAACCGCCTATGCCCTTCTAATTACAATTATCCATGCCCTTCTAATTACGATTATTCATCTCTGCAAAGGGTACATGAATATAAATGTCTTGGCGTTGTTTTTTCACACAATATGTCATGGTCAAAACACATCGATCATATCACAGCTAAAGCTCTTAAAAAGGTAGGTTACTTGAGGCGCACAGTACGGGATGCTCCTAAAGAGACGAAATTGGTCATGTATAAAACTCTAATTCGCCCTATTCTTGAATACGCTTCCAATGTTTGGAATCCATATAAGCAGTGTGAAATTGATCAAATAGTATCTGTACAACGAAAAGCTGTAAGATTTATTTTTCGCCGCTATGACTTTCATTTTTCACCCTCATATGCGATATCTTCCTTAAAAATAAGTCCGCTCGAATCCCGCCGGAAAACTGAGTCCTTCAAACTTCTTCACTCAATAGTGCATTCTGCTAATTGCCTCTCAGAGAGTAAGCATATCACGTTTTCAAAACCATCTCTAACCAGGAGCCATCACGATCTTAATATCCAACCCTTTTTTGCTCGTACTAACGCTTTCAAATACAGTTTTTTCCGCGTACCGTGGAGAGTTGGAACTCTTGAAATGGAAATATACGTGCCTTTTCTGTGTCTGATTTTGCGTCCGAAATTGAGACGTAGCATTATATGATGTTGTATGCAGCGTTTGTTTCACATTTTGCTATGTACCCCTTTATGCGCGCAACTGTACCGCATTATATAGGTAACCACTCCTGCTATAGCCCCTGGAATGCGGCTGCAGTATTTTCAAATAAAAATTCGCGTCATGGCTGTCTCTCTGAGATAATTGGTGCCAACATGTAGAACTAAAGTACGCACACCTGGCACAGCCTCAGAAATCATGTGAAATATTCTTTCAATTCGCAAGCCGCTGTCTACACTGTGGCCTAATGTGGAAGACCCTGCCTGTTCTTTCAACATTGAGCCACCGGCAACAAGCACACGCAAACGTGTCATGGTTAGGTGCACGCCTTTGCAGTGGGTATACACAGGATTGCAAATTTAACGTGAAAAAGTATCGAATTAAAAAGCAGGAAACACCGAGGTTTACGAACGGTTACGCACTTAGAAATACAGGGCTTCAATGCAATCAAAAGCAAACGCTAGAGTACGGTAGCCACACGAGCCGAAAAAAATTTAAGAGGCAGGAAACACGCGGGTATAACAACGATTATGAACTTTCAAAAATAGGTATAACTGCAATAAAAACAAACGCTAGAATATGGCTACCACACGAGCTCGAAATGGTTTGCGAAAAATGATAGCGAGTAAAAAAGGAAACGTCCAACGCTTGCAAGAAGCACGGAACGGCCGGACCACCGTGAAAGCTACTGCCACGGCCCGAATTTTTCTTAGCACTGACAAATTCTGCCGAACTCAAAGTGCTTTTATGGCGCGCAGCGACGTTGGACTGCGCATGCTCAGTGGCCCAGCACGGATGGGGGCGCGCGCATCTAGGCACCCTAGCACTGGACAGCGCCTCCTCTCTATTTTTTTTGCCACAAAAATGGAGGAGGCGCTGCACTGGAGAATGGTGGCAGCGATGAGAGAAAGAGCCTCCGCCCGCTCAGACATGCGAGAAAGGGGCCGGCGCCGCGCAACCGATGCGCAAGATGGTCCCCCAGAACTCGGCTTCCTTGCTTGACGGGCCATCTTGGAAGCCATCGTGCGCTGCGCCGCCCGCGACGTACCGCTCGCTCGCGAGTCCCCGTTTTGCTATTCCGCTCGCCGTTTTGAAAAATCGAACAAGTGTTTCACATTTCAACAGCGAAGGGAGCCATTCATCCCGCCGCATTTATTTCGGCGGCCAGCGTATTTCCGACGTGGTGGATGGGCAGTCGTTTCGCTGCCGCAAGCGGGCGGCGGCGGCCGCCAGCTTGCCAGTGTTTACGGAGCAAGACTATATACAAGGTGAAACTCCCGCCAGCGCGAGCGAGCGCAGGCGACCAGATAAAGTCACAGTTGTATGCGCCGACGGGGTCGTATGCAGTGGCGGCGCCATGCGGCGCGTCGTAGAAGCAGCAGCAGCAGCAGCAAAAAAAAAAAAAATGCAGCGCCCGGGCACGCGGCTCCGACGCGCGCTCAAAGCAAACGACAAGCAGACGACACGGGTGTTTGCTTCAACGGGCACGCCGTGACGTTATATTTCAGTAGTTTCTTTCCAGGCCGCCAGGTACCGCCAGCTGGATAGTGGCGCCGCAGCCTTGTGACCTTTTCTGGTCGCCGCAGACGTGGAGGGAGTTTCCACTCCTATATAGTCTTTCTCCGTGCCCGTGTTCTAGCGGTAGCTCTGCTTCTCTCCGACTAGAACGCGATGCGGCGGGTCCTGCAGGCATATCTGCCTGCTACGGGCAGGCACACTTTTCGCTCCGGCTGTCTCGCAGAGTGCAGTAATGCCCTATTGCGCGCACAATTTACGCCTGCGGCTGGGTAGGGTCGTTTGTCTGGTCGCAGACAGCTTGCCATCTTGTTCTGTCCGGTTGGTATTCGCGTTCGCTTTGCGACTGACCATTGGGAAGCGCCGAGACTGCGTGTGAGCTGTTGCCGCGGCTGAAGCAAAACTGTTTATTCTACTCAGAACATGCGAAATATTGATTTCCATGCTCGTCGTAACATTATCAACACATTGCGTGGAGCGCTTTTGTCACGTTTAATCCTGGATTGCCCACGCAAACATCAGGCAACCGTACCTGTCCCTCCGAACGAATTCGCTGCGACTGGACCGAAAATATTCGGTGTAGTCGGAGAGGCCGCAGTGCGATTTTCGGTCACTGCTTTCACATGCAACACCGACGCAGCGAATTAGGGCGGTGGGACAGGTAGGGTTGCTTCTTATTTGCGCGGGCAATCCATGATTACAGGTGACAAAAATGCTACACGCAATGTGTTGATGTTACGACGAGCATGGAAGGTAATATTCCGCACGCTCTGATTACAATAAACAGTTTTGCTTCATCCGCGGCAGCAGCTCACGCGCAGTCTCGGCGCTTTCGATTGGTCAGTCGCAAAGCGAACGCGAATACCAACCGGACAGAACAAGCTGGCAAGCCGTCTGCGACTAGATCGACGGCCCTCCCCAGCCGCAAGCGAAAATTGGGCGTGCGATCAGCGAGGACTAAAATTATAGTCTGACTGTAAAAAATTGTGTGCCCGCCCGTAGCAGGCTGAAATTTCTGCAGGGACCGCCGCACCGTCTTCAAGTCAGGGAGAAGCACGGCTACCGCTAGGACACGGGCAAGCTGGCGACCGCCGCTGCGTCCCGCTTGCGGCAGGGAGGCGACGGCCGACCCACCACGTCGGAATTACGCCGGCCGCCGAAATAGATTCCGGCGGGTTGAATGGCTCTCTTCACTGTTTAAATGAAACTCTTGTTTGATCCTTCAAAACGGCGAGCGCAAGGGCAAGACCTTCTCCACCCGCAGCTTGTGACACGAGGGGGAGCGAGCAGGCGTTTTCATTTTTGAAAATCGTCTGTTGCGAGAATTTATCCAATTTTCTTCATGGGAAGAAGATGCGCTGTTTCGTTTTTGTCGCTGCTTAATGCACGCACACTCCAGCAAAAAAAAATGTCTCCAGATCACAGGCTGGTGTATTCAGGCATTCATGCCTTTTCATCAACGTCTGAACAGAATGAGTGCAGTACCTTTTATTTTGTTCTGCTCAACTAATGACCTGATCCCAAACCTCGCAAGAATAATTCTCAACATATTGTTTTTTTTATTTGTACTGCAATTTGGGCATTTAAATTCTTCTACAGGGACTATTGGTACTTACTGTGCTGCCTGCATTATTTATGCAGTAAGCACAGGCTCATCTGACAATATATTCTGCCATGCTTCACCTTTAACATGATACTATTCATGCTGTACAGTATAATAATCAGAAAATATGCTGTGCAAGCATAATATATCCTTACACAAATTTTAATATGTGACGTAGGGCCGCTGTAGCGAGCGCGAGTCGATGCCAGCGCGCGCGCCGCAAAAAGAAAAAGATTGGAGACGATTACGTTACTTCCTAATGCAAAATTTCAGCGCAGGTCATCAGCTGTTTCAGCTTCTCGATAGATTGAGGCAAAGAATTCGAGCAAGACATGTGTGCACAATTACAGGCAACTTTTTATTTTTCACACCTATTCCTTCTTCAAGAAACACCCCACTAACAATTCTTGATTGTCATGAAGGAAGCTTTATCGTAGAAAAAAATGGACGGATGTATGCTCGACTTGCTACGCCGATGTCTGGTTCTCAAAGACGAGGTCTATGCAAGTATTTCGCGAGGTTGTCACAGCCATAGGAGCGAGAAGAACGGGATTTTTTCCCGGATAAGTGGTAAGAAATTCCTGTTTGAAAATAGAACTACATTAAAGGCCCCCACTAATAAGATTGGTGTGGATCGGTGGACGGTTAATGCTAGTCGCAGTAAGTGCTCGACGCCTTTGGTGAGCGCGATAGAGAAGTAGACCGGAGAACACCGCGCGCGGTCCCCGCCACGGAGGAAGAGAGCGGGGGGGGGGGGGGGGGGGGGGGGTGCTCGAAGTGGCGAACGGCGGCGGCTATGCGTTTCTGCCAGGAGCGCGCGCAGCTAGAGCAGCCAAAGCACCAAAGCGCGGCAGCAAGCGCATCACAGCACAGGGTCCGGGACCTTCCTCCTGCCCCCCCCCCCCCTCCCCGCGACTTAGGCGAGGCGGGGCCCGCGCGGACATGTGTTCTAGATGTTTAGCGCTCAAAAGACGATGGAAGGATTAGCGAGCAGTGAGCGCGCGAGTGCACGAGTTTTGCGCGCGTTGAGGCGGCGGTGCCCGGCTGGACGGAGCGTGTTGAGGTGATGGTCCCCGGCTGGACGGCGCCGGTTCGGGTGTCGAGCACAATCATCGAGGTTATATTCGGTCATTCGGCGGCTGTACGACATGGCGGACGAGGCGCTGATGGCGCCGATGCAATGGCGTACCGCCTAGTGCGCTGCAGTTTCGGCCGTACATGTGGCGCCATCTGGAAGGCGCAGCGGAAAAAAAGCGGCTGTTCCGATCACACGTCGCCGCTGCAGCCGACGCTGTGCTCCTCTGACCTCGTCGTGACGCTTCGCAAGAACAAGCTGAAAATGCCTCGTAAAGCTCCCACCTCGTTTACTGTTGCGTTTAATGGCCATCCCACAACTGAATTCGGGTAGACTGCTTTTTATTTGGGCTGCGCATTTGTCATGTTTTTTTTCCCGGGACTGCGCAGTCACAGCACGACCGATAGAATGAATCGAGCGCAGGGGAAGCAAAAAGAACCACTGAGCTGTAAATTCAGATGGAGCTTTTAGAGTCAGACGGTTTTGAACACATGCCTGGCTCGATGCCTCAGGGCAAGTTTTCAGACATAACCCGCGTTAATGAGCGACCTCGACCCTGTCCGGCCTGCAGAAACACTTTCCTCTGACGTGCTGAATGTTTCTATCACCGCTTCTTGTTGTTCACAGCGTTTGCTTCTGGGCATTTTATTCTGCCGTAGACGCACGCCACTAGTAGAAAAGCTCATAGCAACAGTGCTTTCTTGCTCGCTAGGCGTTCGATCTGGATTCCCACAAGAACTAAGAGAAAACGCCCTTTAAACAAGCAAGTCGATTTACTGTTGCCTCGATGGGTGTCATAATAGCTGCAAAAATGCCGGCCTGAATCACTTAAAGATAATGTTTTATCGTTTTTGCTGGAAATCATACGATGCAAAACGAAACAGCGCTGCCGAGAGCAGTACGGCGTCCCGGATAAATAGGCCAGCCTACAGAAGCGATAGAGAAAATTGTCAAGTGAGAGCTGTGTACACAAAAAGTAAACACTGCGCGAGCGAATACCATTGACCTAATTTACAAAACATAAAGAAGCACTGTATATACAGAGTAGAGTGTACGTAGCACCCTGTCGCTAATAATCCCGCATGCGGCACACTGCAAGCAGCCTGGGTGATGCACTCGGCCGCATATCGCCAGAAGTAATTCACGCGCTGAGCATTCACGTCACTGCGCGCAATTCGTGGCGATGAGCAAGAGGGATTTCAAGCTCGATGTTTGTGCCCAGTGCTCGAAACCAACAAACGGTGAAGAAACGAGCCGCAAAAGAATTAAACTCGCCTCAAAACTGAGCCTGCACATATCTTGAAGGTGTTCGTGGGCATTGCTGCACAGAAAGGTTCACCGCACGCATCATACACAGGCTTAGGGCCCATTCACACTTAAGAGTCGCACAGGTCGCGCGACCGTTTTGGTCGAAAAGCGACCGTCGCAAACGGTCACGTTGCTCGAAAAGCGACAGTCGCGGGCCAGTCGCTCGCTGCTCGATTTTGCAGCCTCGAGACTGCGCGTCGCAAACGGCTAAACGAATCAGCGGCGCTTCGGAAGTTGACGGAAGCGCTACCTACATCCGGTTGTTCATTCCTGGCGGCAAGATCGAAATTTGCGTCAGTCAACAACATGGAGTACTCCTCAGAGCTGCTCATCAACGCTGTGCGAGAGCATAGATTTCTATATCACAAATATCATCAAGATTTCAGTAAAATGGACTATGCATGGGAGAGAATTGGCCAGGTATTCAGCTTAACCCGTAAGTATCCCACGTTTTTCAGATGTGCTGAGTATTTCTTGTAGCATGCATGATGAGGACAGCTTGTTTTTCCTCAAGAGCGCGTGCGAATGCTTACATACCACGAGCTTTTTTTTCTTCGATCGCTTGGCATTCATCCCTGTTCAGCTTGAAATGCGGGAAGACGAGACGTGTTTTCACGCTCGCGAGAGACACATGCGTTGGCTACCACGAGGACAGTTTCCGCTCGAGACACGTGCGTTGGCTACCACGAGGACAGTTTCCGCTCGAGAAACACGCGCGTTGGCTACCACGAGGACAGTTTCCGCTCGAGAGACACGTGCGTTGGCTATCACGAGGACAGTTTACGCTCGAGAAACACGTGCGTTGGCTACCACGAGGACAGTTTACGCTCGAGAGACACGTGCGTTGGCTACCACGAGGACAGTTTCCGCTCGATATACGCGTGCGTTGACTACCACGAGGTCAGTTTCCGCTCGAGAGACACGCGCGTTGGCTACCACGAGGACAGTCTCCGCTCGAGAGACACGCGCGTTGGCTACCACGAGGACAGTTTCCGCTCGAGAAACGCGCGTTGGATACCACGAGGACAGTTACCGCTCGAGAGAAACGTGCGTTGGCTACCACGAGGACTGTTTACGCTCGAGAGACACGCGCGTTTTCTACCACGAGGACAGTTTCCGCTCGAGAGACACGCGCGTTGGCTACCACGAGGACAGTTTCCGCTCGAGAGACACGTGCGTTGGCTACCACGAGGACAGTTTACGCTGGAGATACACATGCGTTGGCTACCACGAGGACAGTTTACGCTCGAGAGACACGTGCGTTGGCTACCACGAGGAGAGTTTCCGCTCGAGAAACACGCGCGTTCGCTACCGCGAGGACAGTTTCCGCTCGAGAGACACGTGCGTTGGCTACCACGAGGACAATTTCCGCTCGAGAGACACGTGCGTTGGCTACCACCAGGACCGTTTCCGCTCGAGATACACGTGCGTTGACTACCACGAGGACAGTTTCCGCTCGAGATACACGTGCGTTGGCTACCACGAGGTCAGTTTCCGCTCGAGAGACACGTGCGTTGGCTACCACGAGGACAGTTTCCGCTCGAGAAACGCGCGTTGGATACCACGAGGACCGTTTCCGCTCGAGAGACACGTGCGTTGGCTACCACGAGGACTGTTTACGCTCGAGAGACGCGCGTTTTCTACCACGAGGACAGTTTCCGCTCGAGAGACACGCGCGTTGGCTACCACGAGGACAGTTTCCGCTCGAGAGACACGTGCGTTGGCTACCACGAGGACAGTTTACGCTCGAAAAACACGCGCTTTGGCTACCACGAGGACATTTTCCGCTTTAGAAACACGCGCGTTCACTACCACGAGGACAGTTTCCGCTCGAGAGACACGCGCGTTGGCTACCACGAGGACAATTTCCGCTCGAGAGACACGTGCGTTGGCTACCACGAGGACAGTTTACGCTCGAGAGACACGCGCGTTGACTACCACGAAAACAGTTTCCGCTCGAGAAACACGTGCGTTGGCGCCCTCGAGGACAGTTTCTGCTCGAGAGACACGTGCGATATCTACCACGAGGACAGTTTCCGCTCGAGAGACACGTGCGTTGACTACCACGAGGACAGTTTCCGCTCGAGATACACGTGCGTTGGCTACCACGAGGTCAGTTTCCGCTCGAGAGACACGTGCGTTGGCTACCACGAGGACCGATTCCGCTCAGATAAACGTGCGTTGACTACCACGAGGACAGTTTCCGCTCGAGGTACACGTGCGTTGGCTACCACGAGGTCAGTTTCCGCTCGAGAGACACGTGCGTTGGCTACCACGAGGACCATTTCCGCTCGAGATACACGTGCGTTGGCTACCACGAGGACAGTTTCCGCTCGAGAGACACGTGTGTTGGCTACCACGAGAACAGTTTCCGCTCAAGAAACACGTGCGTTGTCTACCACGAGGACAGTTTCCGCTCGAGAAACACGAGCGTTGGCTACCACGAGGACAGTTTCCGCTCGAGAGACACGTGCGTTCGCTACCACGAGGACAGTTTCCGCTCGAGAGACACGTGCGTTGGCTACCACGACGACAGTTTCCGCTCGAGTGACACATGCGTTCGCTACCACGAGGACAGTCTCCGCTCGAGAGACACGTGCGTTGGCTACCACGAGGACAGTTTCCGCTCGAGAGACACGTGCGTTGGCTACCACGAGGACAGTTTCCGCTCGAGAGACACATTCGTTCTCTACCACGAGGACAGTCTCAGCTCGATAGACACGTGCGTTGGCTACCACGAGGACAGTTTACGCTCGAGAGACACGTGCGTTGGCTACCACGAGGACAGGTTACACTCGAGAGACAGGTGCGTTGGCTACCACGAGGACAGTTTACGTTCGGGAGACACGTGCGTTGGCTACCACGAGGGCAGTTTACGCTCGTGAGACACGTGCGTTGGCTACCACGAGGACAGTTTACGCTCGAGGGACACGTGCGTTGGCTACCACGAGGACAGTTTACGCTCGAGGGACACGTGCGTTGGCTACCACGAGGACAGTTTATGTTCGGGAGGCACGTGCGTTGGCTACCACGAGGACAGTTTACGCTCGTGAGACACGTGCGTTGGCTACCACGAGGACAGTTCCCGCTGGAGATACATGTGCGTTGGCTACCACGAGGTCAGTTTACGTTCGAGAGACACGTGCGTTGGCTACCACGAGGACAGTTTCCGCTCGAGAGACACGTGCGTTCGCTACCACGAGGACAGTCTCCGCTCGAGAGACACGTGCGTTGGCTATCACGAGGACAGTTTACGCTCGAGAGACACGTGCGTTGACTACCACGAGGACAGTTTCCGCTCGAGATACACGTGCGTTGGCTACCACGAGGTCAGTTTCCGCTCGAGAGAAACGTGCGTTGGCTACCACGAGGACCGTTTCCGTTCGAGATACACGTGCGTTGACTACCACGAGGACAGTTTCCGCTCGAGATACACGTGCGTTGGCTACCACGAGGTCAGTTTCCGCTCGAGAGACATGTGCGTTGGCTACCACGAGGACCGTTTCCGCTCGAGATACACGTGCGTTGGCTACCACGAGGTCAGTTTCCGCTCGAGAGACACGTGCGTTGGCTACCACGAGGACAGTTTCCGCTCGAGATACACGTGCGTTGGCTACCACGAGGACCGTTTCCGCTCGAGATACACGTGCGTTGGCTACCACGAGGTCAGTTTCCGCTCGAGAGACACGTGCGTTGGCTACCACGAGGACCGTTTCCGCTCGAGATACACGTGCGTTGGCTACCACGAGGACAGTTTCCGCTCGAGAGACACGTGCGTTGGCTACCGCGAGGACAGTTTCCGCTCGAGAGACACGTGCGTTCGCTACCACGAGGACAGTCTCCGCTCGAGAGACACGTGCGTTGGCTACCGCGAGGACAGTTTACGCTCGAGAGACACGTGCGTTGGCTACCACGAAGACAGGTTACACTCGAGAGAGAGGTGCGTTGGCTACCACGAGGACAGTTTACGTTTGAGAGACACGTGCGTTGGCTACCACGAGGACAGTTTCCGCTCGAGAGACACGTGCGTTCGCTACCACGAGGACAGTCTCCGCTCGAGAGACACGTGCGTTGGCTATCACGAGGACAGTTTACGCTCGAGAGACACGTGCGTTGGCTACCACGAGGTCAGTTTCCGCTCGAGAGACATGTGCGTTGGCTACCACGAGGACCGTTTCCGCTCGAGATACACGTGCGTTGGCTACCACGAGGTCAGTTTCCGCTCGAGAGACACGTGCGTTGGCTACCACGAGGACAGTTTCCGCTCGAGAGACACGTGCGTTCGCTACCACGAGGACAGTCTCTGCTCGAGAGACACGTGCGTTGGCTACCGCGAGGACAGTTTACGCTCGAGAGACACGTGCGTTGGCTACCACGAAGACAGGTTACACTCGAGAGAGAGGTGCGTTGGCTACCACGAGGACAGTTTACGTTCGGGAGACACGTGCGTTGGCTACCACGAGGACAGTTTACGCGCGAGAGACACGTGCGTTCGCTACCACGAGGACAGTTTCCGCTCGAGAGACACGTGCGTTCGCTACCACGAGGACAGTCTCCGCTCGAGAGACACCTGCGTTGGCTACCACGAGGACAGTTTACGCTCGAGAGACACGTGCGTTGGCTACCACGAGGACAGTTTACGCTCGAGAGACACGTGCGTTGGCTACCACGAGGACAGTTTACGTTTGAGAGACACGTGCGTTGGCTACCACGAGGACAGTTTCCGCTCGAGAGACACGTGCGTTCGCTACCACGAGGACAGTCTCCGCTCGAAATACACGTGCGTTGGCTACCACGAGGACAGTTTCCGCTCGAGAGACACGTGCGTTCGCTACCACGAGGACAGTTTCCGCTCGAGAGACACGTGCGTTCGCTACCACGAGGACAGTCTCCGCTCGAGAGACACCTGCGTTGGCTACCACGAGGACAGTTTACGCTCGAGAGACACGTGCGTTGGCTACCACGAGGACAGTTTACGCTCGAGAGACACGTGCGTTGGCTACCACGAGGACAGTTTACGTTTGAGAGACACGTGCGTTGGCTACCACGAGGACAGTTTCCGCTCGAGAGACACGTGCGTTCGCTACCACGAGGACAGTCTCCGCTCGAGAGACACGTGCGTTGGCTATCACGAGGACAGTTTACGCTCGAGAGACACGTGCGTTGGCTACCACGAGGTCAGTTTCCGCTCGAGAGACATGTGCGTTGGCTACCACGAGGACCGTTTCCGCTCGAGATACACGTGCGTTGGCTACCACGAGGTCAGTTTCCGCTCGAGAGACACGTGCGTTGGCTATCACGAGGACAGTTTACGCTCGAGAGACACGTGCGTTGGCTACCACGAGGTCAGTTTCCGCTCGAGAGACATGTGCGTTGGCTACCACGAGGACCGTTTCCGCTCGAGATACACGTGCGTTGGCTACCACGAGGTCAGTTTCCGCTCGAGAGACACGTGCGTTGGCTACCACGAGGACAGTTTCCGCTCGAGAGACACGTGCGTTCGCTACCACGAGGACAGTCTCCGCTCGAGAGACACGTGCGTTGGCTACCGCGAGGACAGTTTACGCTCGAGAGACACGTGCGTTGGCTACCACGAAGACAGGTTACACTCGAGAGAGAGGTGCGTTGGCTACCACGAGGACAGTTTACGTTCGGGAGACACGTGCGTTGGCTACCACGAGGACAGTTTGCGCGCGAGAGACACGTGCGTTCGCTACCACGAGGACAGTTTCCGCTCGAGAGACACATGCGTTCGCTACCACGAGGACAGTCTCCGCTCGAGAGACACCTGCGTTGGCTACCACGAGGACAGTTTACGCTCGAGAGACACGTGCGTTGGCTACCACGAGGACAGTTTACGCTCGAGAGACACGTGCGTTGGCTACCACGAGGACAGTTTACGTTTGAGAGACACGTGCGTTGGCTACCACGAGGACAGTTTCCGCTCGAGAGACACGTGCGTTCGCTACCACGAGGACAGTCTCCGCTCGAGAGACACGTGCGTTGGCTATCACGAGGACAGTTTACGCTCGAGAGACACGTGCGTTGGCTACCACGAGGACAGTTTACGCTCGAGGGACACGTGCGTTGGCTACCACGAGGACAGTTTACGTTCGAGAGACACGTGCGTTGGCTACCACGAGGACAGTTTACGCTCGTGAGACACGTGCGTTGGCTACCACGAGGACAATTTGCGCTCGAGAGACACGTGCGTTGGCTACCACGAGGACAGCTTACGCTCGAGAGACACGTGCGTTGGCTACCACAAGGACAGTTTCCGTTCGAGAGACACGTGCGTTGGCTACCACGAGGACAGTTTACGCTCGTGAGACACGTGCGTTGGCTACCACGAGGACAGTTTACGCTCGTGTACACGTGCGTTGGCTACCACGAGGACAGTTTACACTGGCCCCCTCTCCCTTTTTTCTCTCTCCTCGTGCACTGACCTTAACGCTTGCTCAAGTGCAAGGTCACTACTTTGAAGTAGGAACACTGAGCACAGTCAGACAAAACAAGCTGAATGCACAGCCTTTCATGAATGATGGCTATTTTATTTGCCAGAAATTTTCCTGACATTTTTATCTTCCAGGCACCCAGGCGGAGCACAAGTTTAAGAACTTAAAGGACATTTACATGCGGAAAAAACAAGAAATAAGAAGGAACAAAAGAGTGGAGCTGGGGCGGCAGATATTCCTCTTTAAAAATGGCCGCACTTTGAGTCCATGATGGCACTCATGGACGCTTCTCCGCAGCCTGCACTGTGAGTTGAATTTCTAGGATTTTTTCTGTTATGGGAGTCAATGTCAAGTAACATGTTTGCATTGTCAAGTCACCCTATTCTACTCTCTGCCTCGGTCTGATGACCAGTGGCCAGTTGTCCTCAAATCTGTACACATAATCAAGCAGCTCTATTTGTTCTCATGGCAGTGGACCATAAAAAGCTGAACTACATAATTTGTTTTTCCGGTGTCCTTTGCAGTACAGAGGATGACGACACAAGGTGAGAAACAATAGGCAGCTAAAACAGTTTTCTGCAAATTTCACAAGCAACTGCACTTGCTCATTCAGAAAGTCCATTCTGGTTATTCTCTTCATATGCTCTTCACAAGGCTGGTGAATGGTTAGTTACCAAAACGAGTCTTGATATGCAAACTTCAGACGCATGCCGCACGGTATGGGCCTGCCAAGACAGCACTGAAATAAACATGATAAAAGGAATGATGATTGAGCGGGTGAAGGAAATGCTGGCTAGCTTAGACCCAAAAGATCAGCCGGAGCTGAACTTTGAAAGCGGTCATTTGGAATTGTTCTTGTATAAGCGGCTGCCATTAGTGAAAGCAAGAACAGAGGGTTTTAGGGAACAATGTTTGAAATAAGCAAATCCTATTGCAAGTACTCATGAAGCATAAACCTCCACAATCAGGAATGCAGCTAGGATTTAGGAAAAAAATCTATGGTGCCCTTGCGTAAACTGTTATGCTGCTGCATATTAATCCTCGATCTATGGCATTGCAGCTCCACGCAGGCAATCCAAGGGCTTGTGGAACCACTGCCTAAGGCGTCTGGCAGCAACATTGAGGGGGACACATGGGAACAAGAGTAAGGAAAAATTGAAATACTCTGGTAGATTTTCACATCCTTGTAAGCCACCTACTTTGAAGTATGTAGGAAAAGTGCCCTAATGATACTCGTTTTTCAGATATATTCTCGACGTGCAGGGGCAAGATTTCGCTCAGCCGCCACCTGCAAAACGGTATGTGTGCATTTTCTTGCAGAACAGTTAGTTAAACAGGCGTACCAAGACACGTTCTTTCACATAATGGAGAAAACTGTTTTGCATTTTAGGCCACGGATGTCGCAGAAAAAAGAAACGGAAAACCCTGGGTGAGTTTATAACCTGTTCATAACTAAGATTGTGCATGTTTCTGTTCCTCAAGTTTAATGCGTTTGCCGCAAGGCTCATTGTGAGACTGCTTTGTCTGTTGTTCTCCCTTGTCCAGTCTCTTTTGCTCAAGATTTCCTTCAGTGCTGTTCCGTGAACTGACTCACCAGTTTCCACTACTCTAAAATGTTTGGTCTACAGGAACGCAGGTGGCGAAAACATCACGCAGGCCTGTGTTAGCCACCTGACAAAAATTAGGGAGCAGCGAGATAAACAACAAAAGGATGACATTGGAGTCTTCTGCATGCTTTTAGACTCCCGCCTGCGACGCCTGCCACGCCACGTTGCCGAGGACCATAAAACATTGAAATGATGACATATGACGTGCAGCTCCAGACTAGAACTCAATTGTAAATAGTGGTGGTGTGCTTTTATTTTTCATGGTACTGCCTCGATGGAAACAAATGCGAACAACCTGGCACCGTTCTTGGAATTCCTTTTCATCGCGCTTTTACCTGGGCGGTACGAAACAGACGATACAATCGTCCTAGAATGTCTCATGGATGAGTGTAGGGTCTTTTTCCTATCACCAAAGTAAAAGCACGGTGAAAAGGAATTGAAACAGCGGAGCGTGTTGGCGCCGGGTTGTTCGCGTTTCTTTGCATCGAGGTAGTACAAATGTTTTCTACAAATGAACGTGCAATATCTACTAAATCATTTTCTAGGTTCCTTTTTTATGCGTTCCATTATACTCTAATTTATAATACTCAAGTCAACACATCCTAATTCAGGTTTTATTGTATTCAATCTCAGAAGTTCTCGTTTTTAGCGCTGTCCTACATGATATGACTGAAGTGTGATATTTTTTGAACCCCGTCCCTCAAAGCCCTAGTCACTTTGGAAAATGAAGCCTCATACACCCTCAAGGCAGTCATGCTTTGTGTAAGGTTGGCTCTAGAATTGTTGAGGTATCACAGTTGAGGTGTCAGGCGTGTGACGTCCCAAAGAAACTCGGGCTAGGAGACACGTCATAGTGGCCCACAGGGATCAAACATGCATCTTTTGGGTCAACAGTCTGGCACCATAACCACTGAGCGACTGTGGCCACGTGACTGCCCTGTAAAGTACAAATGGTTGATCCGCTTAAATGGCCCACATAGCAATACTGAAGTGCCTAGTATTTATTTATTTATTGCTCACACCGCCTTTGTCAAGGCATTACACTGAGGGGGGAACAGTACCACATTTCACTGTTCCTGTTGAAGCTGAAAATGTCGCTAAATATAGCGAACAGCGTATGCCGCCGAAAGTGAAATGCGGCGGCCGGCGAGTTAGAAGCGATTTGATTCTCGGTCGAAATAAGAATAAAGTTTTGGAACTGACATCACTCGCGCGCTTTCAAGAGTTTCGCCTGCTTTGACACAGTCTAGTTTCTTTGCACCCGCACTAGGTCTTTTAAACTGCTCTGGTCCCAGTGTGACTGTGTGCTATGACAATCTGTGCGAACAGGAGGATGTCTGGGGTTTTTGATGTGCACCACGGCCATACAGTTAAGCGCCATGACAACGTACGGGCGCCCTTCTCAGGGCCGGCATGCCAGCCTGGATGCCGGCCGCCAGCATCAGAAAAATGCGACAGTAATGTTTATTCAAGTCCATACTAAGGCGTCGGATGGAGTATCGTTGGCCAATATCGAGTCATTGGTAGAAGCGATAACAGGAATGCAAACAAATGTCTTCCCACAGCGCCTTTAATTGCTGCTGCTCAATCGCGGCTCTCCTGTCCTCAGCTGGCTCCGCTCCTGAAGGTGTTGCGAAAACCGAGCATATCTTTGTTTTACTATGAGACGAGGTTCACAGTAAAACGATGACGAGAGCAGCACCTCAGCGCTAGCCAGTTTCGAAGTGCACTCAGCTGCTGCATCGATGTGAAAGCGGCTAGGCTTAGCGACGACTACGGCAGCCAGGGGGTAGCGCGTAGTTCATTGCCCGGCGCGCCCGCGGGCGGCGTCGTTCACGAAAGCTCTGCTTGCTCACTCCGGCTGGCTCACTGATTGGCTCAACAGCTTGCGACTTTCACTCGGAAAGCTGAAAAATTGAGCAGCGAGCGACTGGCCTGCGACTGAGCGATACTTTATGCCCACATTTGCAGTACTGGTGAACAACTCTTAGCGCCCATATGCTTGGGTTATCGGCTGCGTTGCGGCGAGTCTTAGTTAAGACCGTCCGCGACGCCATCGTCACCGTTCGTGACTCACAGGCTGAGAACTTCAATTCCAGTACATGCCAAAACAATTCGTATTTATCGTAACGATACGAACTCGAAGCCACAGCTGCTTCGATGCGCTAGTGGGCCCTTGCTTGTGAAACTACACGCGATCAGGATGCGGCGAGTGCTAGCCGCTATTGCATATTAGCTAAAGTGTGACGCAAGCATCGACGAAGTTTCGTAACGCAGTTGATATCAAAGCAATCCGCTTGTACTGGTCACAGATTAAGCTGTTAAGTTTCATGATCTCCGGTGAGCGGGCCAGTGTCGCGCAAATTAATGCATCGCAGCTGCTCTCCATCGTGCCAATTGCGTTCAACTTATCCACGATATTCCCAGCTTGAGATACGGCGAATTTCTTCGCTGTTTTTTGTCACAACTTAGTGATTTTATCCGGCATCAAACGAAATTGAATTCCGTCAACAGCGTCGTCTGCTCCGTCGTCTGCTAGGGCATCCGGGTCACTTCAGGGGTTCACAGGATCGCACCTTCTACAAACGACATGCCAGAAAAAGTAACTGAAAGCGCTTTAATAATCATAAATATTGTAAAAATAATTTTAAAAAATGCGAAGTTTTTGTTGTGAAGACAATTTAACTATTATTGGTTTAAAAAACAAACTTCTTTGTCGGTTGCGATTTTTCAATGACGCGAAAGCGGAGCCGTCGGCGCCATTGCAGCGTAAACGACGCGTCGCGTTTTGTATTACTTGCCTCTTTGAGGCATTGCTTGAGTGCTTGTACGGCGGACACGTGTGAAGAACTAATTTAATAGGAAGGTGAGCAGGAGTGTGGTTTGGAAGCCAACGACCAGAATTACGGCCTGTCAACATTGGCTAGTTTCAATGGGTAAGCCAAGAAGAAAGACAGTGCTGCGATGTCTTGTCATCTGTAAAGGGAACCAAGACTCCTGCGCGGTTTTACTAAGCCTGGATGAATCGCACGACCGGTGAGTCCCGCTCTGCGTTTCTTAGCTAATGATCTTTATTCACACGCGCTATTTGTATGCGGCTGTATAGGGATGTGAGTGGAGGCAGTCTGCATTCGATTGTCGCAGCTATAATGCGGCGCCAAAAAATCAGGGCTTATATCCTGCATGCCAAGTGTTGTTCTCATTGTCTTTATGTGCGTTTAGTACTCGCGTGCCTTTGTAAATAAAAATAGCACCTGATATCACAACGCAGTTACGCTTTCGCTTGCTAGCGCTTCGACACACAGTGCAAAAGCATGGATTTGCACTGCGTAGAAGACGAGCGAGAAGAGCCGCGCGGCGGAGTGCTCGCGCTAGGCCAGCTGCGAGCGGCGATTGGCATATATTCACAGGATCTAGCTTGGAGCTACTCCGTTCGTATCCCTGATTATACTCCTATATTCTTCGCAGAGTTTTTGGCCATTGGTTTGGCTCTTCTCAAAATTCCCAGACATGTCGCACGAGTTCTTATTCTTACAGACTGCCTTTCAGTTATTGTCTCTCTCCAAAATTCGGAAAAATCTTTCTTGACTTGTTCACTTAGGTTTTTTGTTCCGAGCACAGTGCGCGAGATCCGTTTGGTCTGGGTACCTGGGCATTCAGGCGTCTATTTTAACGAGGAGGCTGATTTATTGGCAAGGTCAGCTCTCAGCGCACCTGTAATATATCCCGTCCCTCACCTCATTCCGTTAGCAGCTTCACGTTTCCAGCGGTTCCAACATATTTCAGCCACTTTGAGTGATCCGTTGCTCAATACCGTGGACTTTCAACACCTAAAGTACCCATGGAATATCCGGTGGTGTAAGTCAAGGATTTGTGAAGTGTCCATGACGCTCCTGCGATGTAGAATCCCTCACTTAAACTTGTACTTATGCAGGTGCGGGTTCGCTGCGACAAACCTTTGTGTATCATGTGGGCAAGTTGAATCAATCGATCATTTTCTCCTCTCTTGCCGGCGGTTCGCGGTTCAGAGAAAGCAATATCTGGAGGTTCCTCTTTCGAGACTAGGACTGCCTCTGTCTCTTACAGTTCTTCTATTGTTCGGAGCGAGTGCCAAGGGATTCCCGTTAAGCAGTGTATGCGGCTACCTTCACGATTACATAAGTGCAACTAATCGATTATCTTGTTAGCTATATACAAAATTCTTTCGCATGTCCAAAAAAGGCTAGAATGATTCTATTCCGGATGACTCATACCTCTTGAATTCATTTTATTTTTACAATTTTTTTTTATCTTGATTCAGTCTTCTGACGTTTCCTTCCCCGCGCAAATGCTTCATTGGCATTCTACTCTATACCTTGGCCAATCCCCCCCACGTGGGTATGTGCCATATTACTTGAGGAGAAGAAGAAGAAGAAGCTGCGAGCAGACACCGCACTATTTTGCCAAGGGTTGGGACTTATCGGATTAGTGCTTGTGCCTTAATATTCGTCATACTAAATTATTCTGAGACAGTGATCGCATGCGAAAGGCTGGTGCATATTCCTCGCCTTGTCATTTGTAAATTTATCTGTGCTTCCCCAGAGGAACAGGATTTTAGGCAGTGTTATGTCAAAGTTAGATCAATCTTGCGTCTCCTGAGCTGTAAGCGTCGATGATTCCTCTCCTTCTGAGCACTGCGAGCTTTCGGGGATTCAACTGCACACTTGTTTAGGATTTCTACCTTTTTGCTACATCCCCAACTTGTGCGGCCCGCATTCAAGTCGTTCGCCATTGTCGACGTTTCTTTTTGTTACTTATTTTCACTCTGTTATTTGTTCTTGGCGGCGTGCGATCAGCTGTGCTGCCGGCGATTATCCGAGCTCGGAAGTCTTCCCAGGCACGGGATCCTACCCACAGACCTCCCTTCACCGCACTCACGAGTGATCTCTGGTATTTTTTATTTCTCTGGCCCCTTACTTGCATTGCCAGTCGACAAATTTGTGCAGTTTTTAATTGTATGCAGATTCGTTAAATGCGCTACATATTTTTTTATGGTGCTAAGCTGTGCTGTGATATCTCAACCTTCTTGCAATTGAAGGCATGCTTTTTCTCTGTTATCTCCTCATTTAACCAAGGGAGACTGGTTGGAACTTTCAACTTAATATCTAGACATTGGCGCAAGGCACAATGATAGGAATTAATGAAAACCTGCACATCCTATATTCAAAATAGTGTGCGGTATTTCAGCCTGCTCATCTTTCAATGTGGTTATAACATTCATTGTGACTCTTCTCAAAGAATGTATATGGGTGCATTACATAAAATCTGTTCATTTCTTTTGTCATGGGCTAGCTCTTTGGTTTTTATTTACTTATGTTACGTCTAATTTTAGTTTTTAAAGCAGTAGACGATTTCTGCTCTTGTCATTCATGATATGGCTACAGCCACTTACAGCTGTTTCTCTGGATATATTTATTTGCAGTTGCTAGCTGCCAGCATCTATTGAGCCATGGGTGTATCCTGCCTTCGGCTTTGTCCGTCGGCTGTGTGCCTTCGGCTCCTGATCCGTTCATGGAAGTTATTCTTTTTCATTGATGGATATCTTGGCTGCCTATTGAGAAAAATATTTTCAATATAGGCTTGCAGCTAGGTTTATAAATGCATGCAAACTCTACATTTACTTCACAGCAGTACCTCAGCTTATAATTACCGGAACTGTAGACTTGTACAAAATATAGTCGCTGATGTAGCTCTTGACGCAGCTACTGTTAACATAAACGTGCTTTGACATTGCACACCTGTTGACTGGTATGCATATGTGTCCTCCAAAAGGGCCTATATGTTCATTTATTACTTTAAAAACATTGTGCTCTGTAATGATGTTTTACCAGTATCTCTGATACAGAGATGAAATTGTCAGTCAGTAATGTAACATTGCACGATGACACCAATCCTGCGCAAGCTGCTTTCAGCACAGATTCATTCCTGGTTTATTGCCATAGCTTATGGTTATACTGCACAGTTTGTTCCTCTACCTTCTTTAAGCTACATCCTTGAAAAATTTAAAATTAGTTGAAAGAAAATTGAAGGAAATGTAACAGTAACTGTCTCACATTTTAGTGGACACTTGAACCGTGATATAAGGGAGGGATATAGAAGGGAAATAAAAGCTGCCCTAGTGGAGGGCTGGCGCCCTTTTTTGATGCCCGTCTTTAGTTAAACATACCTCGCAATTAACACATTTGGAGCAAAACAAACATGGAACTTGCGCGCTCACGAGCACCGTCATGTCAGTAAAACAAAGTGCCAATGTTGCCGTGCTTTAGAGCTTTGCTCTTAAAAGCGCAGCTGACTGCTGCTTAAAGTTGAGAGCAAAAATATGTCTACTTTTCCTCATGTGCAGTCCGCGGTGCTGGTGCCTTTTGCAATGGTGATTGACATTGAGTCGCATGATGCAGAGTCCGTTCCAGGAGTTAGTGAGTTTGTCTGTCGTGTGAATGTGCTGTTAAAATTAGTGCAGAGTGGTTCTCCACTTCATCTTAGGTAACTGTATCCTGTGCCACATGCTACCACCCTTTTTCCTCAAATTTTCTAATCTCATTTAGCCATCTTATCGCTACCCATTCATGCATTCACCTACTCTTGGAATTCTCCCAGTGTTTTATTGTGGTATTCCTTATATCTTCTCTGCATTACATATTCATTGCACTTCCTCTTTTTTCGATTTAGTCAAGATATCTCTGTTCCCATCTCTTGCATAAGCATAAGAGGCGACTCAAGTGCACCAATTGGGCTTGTGATGCAATGTGTAGTGCCCTTCCTTTTTGGGTGAAACCTGGTTTCTCCCTACTGTTGCACCCAAAAAAGATTCTTAAAGATCAGGTTCGACCGATTTTCTGTGCAAACGTGCCTCTAAGAAAGTGGTTTGAAGGTGCATAAAGCCTAAGAACTGCTGTAGTGTAGTGGATGTCACATATTTCTTCTGACAGATTTTTTAAACAATTCTAGTTATTTTCTTTTTCTTTTATGTTTATTGTTGGCCGGTTGCTTATAATTTTTGGATAAATTGAAAACAACATGTACTGACCGGTATTTCAGTGCACTAATTATACCCATAATTATGATGCTGTGTTGGAAGGTAGGTGGGCATTTAGTACGCGTGCTTTGATTTTCAGTGATTGTTTCTGCAATGCAAAATGAAGGACAGGTCTCTGCTGTGCGAGTTGTTTGCAATGAAGTGAAAGTAACTGGAGCACCATTTGTTTCTGTCCCCCAGTCAAAAATTCTCCCACAGGACCACTGAGCTTCTGAATACCTGTGGATTAAAGCTCGAAGCTCTGGTTGCCCTTTCCGAGGTTTTCTGCATTAACCAGTGCAAGCTCAAGGGCTCAGAGCCAACAAGCATTTTAAACCATAGCACCATACACAGTAGAGCTGGGACCGTGCAGCTAGTCAGTGTTAATAAGGTCGCAATAAACGTGGATTACTGTAAAAATCTAGTGTGAAAAAAAGGTTCTCTCATAGAGAATGCTGTTTTTTCTTAGTCGGTCATTGAAAAAAAGCAATGCATATAAAATTTGATATCTCGCTGATCCCTCAATTTTTCTCCAGCTAAAGACCAAGAGTTGCATTGAAGTTGTGCAAGCCACCAAGTTGCGTGTGACTTCTGCCAGGGACCTGGAGAAGGCTGGGAAATTAGTGGATTCACTCAGTAAAGCAAGCTTTTTCTGTAAATACAGATTTGGGCATGGCATTGCTTAGGGATGCATGCACTAAACTGACTACTCTGCACCTGCCCATGCTTCAAGAACAATGAAGTACATGAAAAAAATTGATTGCCGAAAAAAAAATTGCCGCTGCTCTTATGTTTTTTAGAAACGTATTTGCTATTTAAAGGTCTCAGTGTGCTGTGAAAACATTAAAATTATTATGTGCTTGTTGTGGCTTTTTTTCAAATTTCTCCTTCCACGTCTATGTTGGCGTAACCTTGTAGCTTGTCTGCATGAGATTGGCTGCTACCTACAGTTCGCTTTTTTGTTGCTCTTTTATTGCTTGCCACATTCTTTTCGTGGCAGTATCATGCAGTTTCGGAAGTAATCTGATCTGATTTCTGCATTGGGGGCCTGAGGTGCAAGCTTTTGCATGTGGGGCAGGTTTATGGGGTCCCTTTGTTTGCTTTAACTGCAGTTTGGTCATGGCTGTTGGTCCTTTTTAATTTTTATGCAGTGTCATTTACTTCATGCATAAATAATGAAGTAAGCACTATTTTTAAAAAAAATGAACATTCGTTATAGCTGTGGCCAATGTAATTGCACTTGACCCTAAAATGGTTGTCTTCTGGCATTTAGTACTACATCTTAAAACCAGCCGGAAGACACAACACAGGAGAAGAGATGAGCACAAGACGAGGCTGGTCTAACAACTGAAATTTTCTTGGAGGAAAGCGGCAAAAGAAGACCTGCAAAGAGATTCACACGCGCAAAATGCCAAAGCAGTGAGAGGGCGAAAAACAATCGAAAGGGACTGGCGTACTAGTAAACCATCTAAAAAACTAATTCCTTAGAGTGAAGGTTCACCGACGGTTTAGCCAGGCACATGCCCTTAGCCTTACCGATGTAGTAAGCCTAAACTATATCAGGACAGATTTATCACTTCCCTAAACCACTGATGTGCTCGGGAAATCAGGCGTGCCGAGAGAAATTTCGTCCTTCGATTGCATTCACGAGATTGAACGTGCAATGTCAGGTAAGAATTCGCCTTCCTCTCTATACAGTGAAAGCGCTCTCAGCCAGGCGCACATTCAGACATCTGCCTGTCTACCCATAGTAGTTTCAGCTACAAGGCAGTGGAACGCAAAAAGCCCGTTTACTTTTGCAAGTGGTGAACATTTTTTATCTGCCACTGTGCATACGGACGATTACCCGTAGTTTTATCAAGCCTAGTTTGAACGGTGGTGCAAAGGGCTCCTACCTCACTTTTAGCTGTGAAGACAACAGCAACATCATTCTTTGGTGCAACTTTCTTGGGACAGTGCGAAATGCCGTGGAGGTTAGGTATAGAGGCCGCCTTTTTGTGCTGCTCAACTACGTCAGCATCATGTGAGTGGTGTTCCGTTCCCTCGAGCTAGTAAAAACACACTCTGAAAGGTGCGCGAGATGGGCAAGTGGGAACCCAGGTGCCATTGCCTTAGAAACCTGCTCCGAGAATGCATTCTCAACACTGTGACGGCATGACTTCCATAAAGCGGTCGTGATGCATGCGATTGCCAACCTGTCCTTCACCAGACTCGAGTGGTTAAACTCGTAGCTAAGAGGCTTCCTGATCTTGGGCTGTGGCGCCAACATATGTGGTCGTCCGCAAAGCGCAGGTCTAAATGAAGAAATTGCAAACGGTTGTGCTTAGTGAAATTCAGACATAAAAGATAGGCTTTGACCGCATGCCTAAAGATTTCTAAAATGTCCTGCGCCAACTTATCTGAGCCCTCCTTGTGCAAGAAAATTAGGTAGCTATCAACATAACGAAATGCTACTATTCCGAGGTCTTCCAAACAGGGCTGTGTTGCGGAATCGACTCTGGACAGAAGAATGTCGCGGAGGAACGGTGCGACCTGGGACCCTCTGCATACGCCTGAGTTCTGATGTAATTACTGCCCTGCCAACTCACAAATGTGGAGTTCTGTTGAGTTCTAGTTTCTTGTGCACAGCAACCTGGGCAGGTGCTCTGCAGTGAGCATCAACATGGAGGGCCTGTACTATTCATTGTCACTTGATAGACCTCTGAGGCATGTGCAAAACCGCATCAGGGTGAACAATGAACATGCTTTTACAGACGATTGCGTGATTTCGGTTGCTGGCTTCGTGGGGCTGTTGTCCTTTTACTGCAAATCCACATTTGTCAGTTGGCAGGGCGGTATTTACACACAGCTCATACCTTTGCTCAGCAACATTTTTTTGTCTAAAGTTGATAAGGCATTAGAACCCTGTTTGGAAGACCTTGGCATCGTAGCATTTCGGTATGTTCATGACTACCCAATTTTTCTGGAGATGAAAGGCTCAGATAAGTTGTCACAAGATGTTTTAGGAGTCTTTAGGCGTGCGGTCAAGGAATGTCTTTTACATCAGAATTGTATAAGCAGAACCGTTAGCAGTTTTTTGATGCAGACCTGTGCTTTGTGGACGACCATGTTTGTCGGGGTAACAGCCAAAGATCGGGGAAGGTTCTTTTTAGCTACGAGTCGGACCACTCATGGCTAGGGAAGGATGGTGAAGAGGTGTATTTGTCGCTGGTTAAGGTCAGTAAAGATGGAAACACTTGATGGGTGTGCAATCGCGTGCATGACATCAGCTTTACATAAGTCATGCCATCACTGTGCTGAGGACGCATTGTTGTAGCAGGTTTATAAGCTAATGGCAGCAGGGTTCCCACTCGCACATCTCTCCAACCTGTCATAGTACGTTTTCACTAGCTCGAGGGTAAGGAACACATACTCGGATGATGCTAATATTCCTTACCTCCACAGTATTTCACTGTCTCAAGAAAGTCGCGGCAAAGTGTAATGCTGCTCTTGTCTTAACATCGAAGTGCAAGACAGGAGGCATTTGCGCCGCCATTAAAAAAAGGCTTTGATAAAACTATAGCTAATCGTCCACAATAGAATGTATCACGAAAAAAGGTTCACCACTTGTAAAAGTAATAGAGTTTATTGCGTTCCGCTGCCTTATGGCTGCAACTACTATAGGCACACAGGCAGATATCTGAATTTTTGCACCTCACTGAGCACTTTCACTCTATAGAGGGAAGGCAGGTTCTAATCTTTCACTGCACGCTTAATCTTGTGAATGCAAATCTGAGGATGACCTGTCTCTTTGCATGCCTAATTACTACGACACATCAGTGGTTTACGGAAGGGATAAATCTGTCGGTAGATAGTTGAGGCTTACTACATCGGTAAGGCTAAGGACACTTGTGGCTAAGCCATCGGTAAACCTTCACCGTAAGGAATTTGCTTTTTTAGATGATTCATTAGTATGCCAGTGACCTTTGATTGCACTTCGCCCTTTCACTCCTTTGGGTTATTGTGCGCCCGTATCTCTTCGCGGGTCTTCTTTTGCGGCTTTCCTTCAATGATGCCGCCGCGGTGGCTCTGTGGTTATGGCGCTCGGCTGCTGTCCCGAAAGACGCGGGTTCGATCCTGGCCGCGGCAGTCGAATTTCGATGAAGGCGAAATTTTAGAGGCCCGTGTACTGTGCATTGTCAGTGTGCCGGAGCCCTCCACTATGGCATCCCTCTTAGCCTGAGTCGCTATGGTACATTAAACCCTCATAAATCAAGTCAAATAATCAAAACCTTCGATTAAACTTTTGTTAGTCCAGCCTCTTGAGTTCACGTCTTCTCGTGTGTTGTCTGGTCTGGCTGGTTTTAAGGTGAGTCAGTACCAGCTCGGCCAGTCCTGAGCCTTGTTTAGTATTACAAAAATTTAAATAAAGTGAGAACTTTACTAGGCTACGTTGAAGGGGATCGTGTCTGCAGCAGTTGTGGGTAACTCAGAAGAGATAGCGTCATACGAGTGGTTGTAATTGTAAGAGGATGATGTGAGGATGCTGCGCGAAAATAAAAATTTCGTAATCGGATAATTATTTACAGCCAAAAATGTCCCAAAAGTGGCTGGGCCAGAGAAAACATGTCGCGAAAATTGAAAACATTGAAAATAGGTGGAGCTACAGCGTAGTGCCATATTTGAAAAACTGGAATTTAGAGAAAGCCAAAGCTTGGCGCCAAGTTTGAAAACTCGAAATGAGCAATCACGTGACCAGTGATAAGTGACCTACACATAACCAGGAGATAGGAAAAGGATGATAAATTATAAACAAATAGGTAATTAATGAGAAGCAAAACGCAATGAACGGGTGATTAGACTGGGCGGGTATTCAGTGAGTGGGTTGGAACGATTCATCGAGGAAAATTTGAAAACTCGTAATGGTTGCTAGGATGAAATCAGAATAAAATTAGAGTTAATTGAGAACCAATCAAGTAAACGAGAAAACAACCATGGCGCCAAATTTGAATGGCGGCCAGTGTCGAGGAGGCGTCAACGCTATCACATTTTTTTAGTGCAGGTAGCAGCGGTGATGTGTATTCTTTCTTTGTTCAGCCAATACAAAGACCACTTTTCTTGGCTCATGCGCGATGTGTCTAGGAACCTGCGGCCAGGACAATGCTAGAGAGCGTGCATCAGCAAGGTCGCCAAAATGCACAAAATAGTAAATGAAAATTGACCATTTTCATTTCAATTCTAGTGGTTTTTTGCATGAATTATTCTGGAATGCACAAAGCTTGTGTTTATTGCCAGGCGGCCATTAAAAAGTTGTGCGTATTTGTGCATTGCCTACTCCAGAACACACAAATCCTGCGTTATTGACAGGTGAAACAGTAACGACTGTGACACTGTGTACGAGCACTACACAAGGCACACTACATAAGACAAGGCAAACTACAGAAGACAAGACAGACTACACAACACAGGAGAGACTACAGAAGACACACTATAAAAGACAAGACAGACAACAGAAGACAGGACAGACTACAGAAGACATGTCCAAAATACGACAAGGCTACAGACTACAGAAATTTTTTTTGAAACTTTGAAACTTTTAGTCTTGTATGCAGTATTTAACTTTTGAAATCTAGAGGCTTTTCTGTAATCTTGTAACGTGAAATATGCAAGCTGTTACTCTTGCCTTTGGGGAGGTGTTTTGCTGTGAAGCTGTGTTGAAATAGCTTTTTTCTCCACCCTTCCTTTTCAAAATTGTGTGAAATAAAGTGTTCAAATGTCAGAAACATTTTCCTATCTAATTTCAGAGTCTGCGAATCTTTATTTCTCCGAAGGACTACTCCTAAGAAATTCGTTTCTCGCGGGCTTTATTTTTCCCAGCTTGGAAAAAAACTTCAAAAATAGATGCCGTTCACCACATACGCGTGCTGAACGAATTACTGGGATAGTGAATGACATTAAAAACCTCTTAATCAACCAATGTTGGGACCTCAAATTCTTGGCTCTCACCCTTGTCGAAAGCAGTGACGGGAAGGTAAAGCTGCGTGCCATAATAGAGATGTAGACAAAAATTCGAATGCAATACAGGAACTGCTGAACATTGTCTCGACGAAAGGCACCACTACAGTAAGGGACCTCATTTCGGTGTTTAAAGAAGCTGTTGAACGCTCCAGCTTCCAGTGGTAGTGGATGGTGTTTTTGGCAGCCGACTGTGCTTCATCAATGGTCAGAAGCAGGAACGGTCTTGTAAAACCTTTGCTAAATAAGCTTATAGGCCTCCGAGTAATTGAACAGCATCTGGGGGTGATTGTATCTTACCAGAAGCACTATGCAGCAAAACACCGAGTTTGAAATTTGCTATGAAAAATAATAATAATAATTTATTTTGGGGGAATGGAAATGGCGCAGTATCAGTCCCGTATATCGTTAGACACCAGAACGGCACCGTAAGGGAAGGGATAAAGGAGAGAGTGAAAGAAGAGAGGAAGGAAGTGGGGCCGTAGTGGAGGCTCCGGAATAATTTCGACCACCTGGGGATCTTTAACGTGCACCGACATCGCACAGCACACAGGCGCCTTAGCGTTTTTCCTCCATAAAATCGCAGCCGCCGTGGTAGGGTTCGAACCCGGGAACTCCGGATCAGTAGCCGAGCGCCCTAACCACTGAGCCACCGCGGCGGGTTGCTACGACCTCTGTGTTCTGCGCAGTGAGCTTCATTCTTTCAAGGGCGCTGAACCACCATCAATTGACCTTCATGTGTCAAGAAAAAGAACGCAATCATATAGTCTAGATCTTCACCTTATGTGCTGCGCAGAGTTAAAACTTGATTAGGTGAACTACCCGCGGCCCTTAACAGGACAGGATGACCATAGCGTTTACTTGAAGATAATATTTACCCGCGCGGAAATCGGACATATAAGAAGGAGGTTTCCGTCATTCTAAAATTTCTTCAACACACTGCTCTGTATTCAAAATGGTGACAGAAGCAAGCGATCTCTATTATTTGTGCATCTGTGCCTGCTGACGTGAGAATGCCAAATCCCATATTTGTGCCGAATCTCTGGCAATGAATACTTCAGTGTAGCCAATTTGGGGGAAGAAATATCACCAGAAGGACTGAAAGGCCTACCCCACCAGCTAACAAAAACTCGACTCCTCAGAAAAATATTCGAACCATATATAATCTTCGAGAGACGACGCAAGCAAGAAATTGATTGCAGGAATGGCCTAGCCCATTCAAGAACAGCCCATAGATGGCACCGCAGCGCTGTTCGAATGAATGTCGATGAGGAACCTTGACTATTAGGCCGCCTTCACTCGATTCTTGGAGCTCAGCTGCTGCACGCTCGATCTGCCTGGCTTCATGAGGAGACGCCGCCATCAGCCACGTCCTCTAGCCAGGCTGCGCTTCTCTCGTCGCCTTCGGTGCCCTCTGCGCAGCCGCTATTGTGGACCGTTTCACGTGGAGGGTGCATGAGTCAGAGAAATAAACTCAGTGGTGTGCGTTGCGCCACGTCCCACTGTTGACGTCCGCCCCTCAGTCAGACTAGAGTCAATTTCAACAGGGTCTTCTTTGCCGATTATTTTGCCAGGCCCGTTGCATTGGCTGTGGTTTCGCTAGGTAGTAGCAAGGAACAGACGTTAGATTGGGAAATAAAAAAGAAATGAAAATAATTTGCCCAGCCCACACCACCAGGATGCACTACGGACTGGTAGATAGAGACAAAAAATTATGGCGAGGCTCAAAACAAAAAAGCGTAGCAGGAGGGGATGGGGTGAAGTTTCTTGATGTGTTTCACGATATCTCGAGACTGCTGTTATGATTCTTCTGTTGACATCTTTAGAATGTGGACTGGAGAGATTAGTTGGGCTGGCGATGCGGGAGGTGCCGTCAGATTCGAAGCTCTCGGTCGTTATATCTTCTCTTGCTGCCTGACCGCAGCAGTGCTTCAGTGGTTATGGCGCTCGGCCGCTGGCCCGAAAGACGCGGGTTGGATCCCAGCCGCGGTGGTCGAATTTCGATGGAGACGAAATTCGAGAGGCCCGTGTACTGTGCGATGTCAGTGTACGATAAGGAAGCCCAGGTGGTCAAATTTTCTGGAGCACTTCACTATGGCGTCCCTCATAGCATGAGTCGCTTTGGGACGTTAAACCGATATAAACCATAAACAATCTCTCGCTGTCTTTGGGCTATGAATTTAACCGTGAAAAAAGTAGTAAAATTATTAATCCCCCTCCAAATGGAGTTTGTATGCCTGGTTTTCGCGCGCTGTATGCGTAATTGCTCCTAAAAATGGAATATATTGATAATCTAGGAGAAAAAGATTATCATTACGCTTGATTTTACTTGTGTGAAGACAAGGTAATGTTTCTTCATCTCCACTTTCTAACCTTTTTAGTTTTGTTCGTTTTTTTTTCTTTTTGTTTTTTTTGACTACTTTCTCCTTCATTTAGCTTTTCTATTGAAATGCTAATTATGTTCACTTTGCTTCAGCTTTGAGGAGCTACAATTGTTGTGCTGGCTTATTTCTATTCCTTTGCTGTTCCTATTTCGCAATTTCCACATCCTCCCTCTCCTTTTGTTACCCTTGAATGAATGAAAAACTTTTTATTGATTCTCTTAGGGGGGTGGTAGCAGTGGAGGACGAAGTCTTCATCTTGAAGCTTGGGTCCTCCTTGGCCGTGGGTGGGCCCCTATTCCAGGGCTCCACTGAGTCGGGCTAACTCGCTTGCGTGCGCTACTAGGGCCTTTTGGACCCCGAGCTCGCAGCTGGTGAGCCGGCTCTCCCATTGCTCTGCACATGGTGTTTTGTGTTTGTGGAATGCATGATTTCTTTCGCCCTCCCACGTGATATGGTATAATGTCGGTCGTGCTCCGCACCACGGGCAGTTGGCGCTATACTGTGTGGGGAACATCTTGTTTAGTATGTATAAGTTAGGAAAGGAGCCGGTTTGCAGTCTACGCCATAATGTGACCTCCTCCTTGGTTAATGCTTTAGGCGGTGGGGGATATTGGATTCTTAGCCCCTTGTATAGGTTTAGTAATTCCGAATAGCTGTCCCCACAAGCGACCTGATATTCCTCCGGGGTTAACGACATTCCTGCTCGGCTGGTCATTTCTTGAGCTAGGATGTCTGCCCCTTCATTGCCCCTGATCCCCGCGTGACTTGGTATCCAGATTAAACTTTGTGTTTGTCGTTCCTCGGGGAGCGGGACTCCACCAAGAATTTTGAGCGCCGTACTGTTAATTCTGCCTAGGATATAGTTCCGGCACGCTTCTTGCGAATCTGTTAAAATGTTAAGGGATTTCCCTGTTCTATATCCTTCTCTAGCTGCCAGGGCGATAGCTATCTCCTCTGCCTCTGTTATATCGGACACTTCGGCTGTGAGGCTCGTGATGTGTTCTCCTCGGTTGTTTACGAATACCGCTACGGCATAGTTTTTGTGTGCTTGGGGGTAGGGGGAGGCGTCTCTATAGACTGTATTGTCTCTGTGCCCCATGTGCCTCTCGTAAAATTCTGTCTGGCCTGTCTCCTGTTAACATGGAGGTTTGGGTCCATGTTTCGGGGGATAGGTTGTATGCTTATTTTCTTTCTTAGCGGGTCTGGTATTGCCGCCTTACTGTTTTGCGGCTTTTCGATATCTCGACCCAACCTCGTCAGGAGCGCCCTTCCGGTTGTTGTGTTGCTAAGTCTTCGTACTTGTGCCTTGAGCTGGCATTCCCTCAGTTCTTCAAAGGTGTTGCTAACTCCAAGTTGCATGAGCTTGTCGTTCAAGGTGTTTCTTGGGAGATGAAGGGCTGTCTTGTATGCCTTCCGTAGTATCGTCTCCGCTTGCTCCTTTTCTGCCTTCATGGTTACGTGGTACGGCAGTGAGTATGTTACCCGGCTGACCACTAGGCTGTTGACCAGCCTGAGTGCGTCCTCCTCCTTCATGCCGTATCGCTTGTGGGCTACTCTGTTAATCATTCGGCCCACCTGCTCCACTGCTTTGCTTAGCAGGCTGAGGGTGTGGCTGCATTTCCGGTTTTCTTGCAGCCACATGCCGAGGATTCTAATCATCTTTTGCTCCGGGATATTCAGGCCCTCTAGTTTTACTTTGAGTGGGGCATCCGTAGGGTGTCTGCCTACTCTGAGGAGCTCGCACTTCTGCGTTGAGCATCTGAGTCCCCTTTGTCTTGTATATTCTTCGATGCAGGTTGCAGCCTCTTGTAGTGCCTCTTGCTTCTCTCCCAGTGAGCCTTGGGTGGTCCAGATGGTGATGTCGTCCGCGTACATTGCGTGATTGATCCCCTGGATTCGGCTGAGTTTCTTGGGAAGACTGATCATGGCTATGTTGAAGAGTATTGGCGAGATTACGCAGCCCTGTGAGTGCCCTTGCTTGGCGTGGAGAAGGTGTCACTCCGTAGGTCTCCTAGGCCTACGGTTGCCGTTCTGTTTGTGAGGAAGCTTCTGACGTAGTCATGAATCTTCTTCCCGCAGTTTGTGGTGTTTAGGCCTTCTATTATAGCGGCGTGGGACATGTTGTCCAAGGCCCCCTTGATATCGACGGCCAAGACGTTTTCCCCTTGTTTTGGCATTGCCTCTAGTACATCCTCTTTTACCTGTAGTAATACGTCTTGGGTTGAGAGGTTGGCCCTGAATCCGAGCATGGTGTTGGGGTACCATCCTTCGTCTTCTAGGTGCGTTTGTATTCGTCGGTTAACAATTCTCTCGTACAGCTTGCCTAGGCACGATGTTAGCGAGATTGGTCTAAGATTTTCGATCTGGAGTTTTTTGCCGGGCTTGGGGATCATCATGACGACGGCGTGTTTCCACTCCGCTGGTACCGTCCCTTCTTCCCATTGTTGAGGTATAGGGTGAGTTGATTGATTGCTTCGTCGCTTAAATTTCGAATCAGTGAGTTGCTGATTTTCTCCGTTACCGCTGCCGAGTTTTTTGTTGTCGCCCTTATGGCCTCGACGACCTCTTCTCTCGTAATGGGTCTGTCCGTGGTTGGGTTTTCCGCGCCCTGGTAGTCGCCTTGGTAGCCGTCCACTTGGTCCTTCCCATAGCATTTCTCCCGTACCGCTTGGAGCAGAGTTTCTTCTGTGCCTTCGTACTGGTGGATCAGTCTTTGGATGGATTTGCTGCTTTCCGCCTTGCTTTTGCTTGGGTCCATTAGCGTTTTTAGAATGTGCCACGTTCTAGCTGTGCTGAGGGTTCCATTCAGCGAGGTACTAAACTGTTGCCACACCTGTCTTGCCAGCAGCGTTGCATATTCCTCTGCTTGCCTGGTGATTTCGGCAATCTTTTGCTTTAGTTTTCTGTCTAGCTTCTGGCGCTTCCACCGCCTGGTTAGGCCTCGTCGTGCCTCCCAGAGTCGGAGGAGTCGCTTGTCCACTTCCGCTGCTTGTTCGGTCCGGTCTACGTCTTTGGTGTAGAGGTCCCTAATTTGTCTACGTTGTTGGCTCCAGTCTTCTGCCGAAGTTAAGTCGCACTTGAGTTGTTTGCAGTGGGTACGGAAAGCGTCCCAGTCAGTTAGGCTCGCCTTCCCAATCTTCCTCTTGATGCTTTCTGCTTCCGTGCTGACCCTGATGATATAGTGGTCGCTACCGAGATTTTCTTGCTACACTTCTTTTTTTCCCTATACTCATTTTCCTCTCCTACTTCCTGCTTCTCTACTTCCATCTGAAAGTTTGTCCGAACATGTTACTTCTTTGCTTTCTTGCTCATTTTATCTTGTTGTAACAATTGCTTATATATAAATAGTATTCAAGGAAGCAAGTAGATGAGTCCGATAGAGGAGGAGTTCCCGTCTCCACATTAGTACCGCGGGTAGAAGGAAAGGAGAGAGAAATATAAATAATTCGGACTAGTGCCAAAATAAATTTGTTAAAAATATTGACGGTAGAGGAAACTGGAAGAAGACGTATAAAAAAACGTTTAGACTACATCTAGCGTCCATACAGCCAACGAAAGAGCCCGGCTTCAGAGGCGTTTATTCGTTTTCCGTGTTTTTATTCTCTTGTGATTTGTCTTGTTGCGTTTCGCTGCTTCCTTTTTGAAATCTTTGTTGTTAGTTCAGCTCTTTCCTGGGTCGCTGCTCGTCCCAACACCGTTCCATTGTTCCTTCGGCTTCTGCTGGTCCCAAAAGATGCCAATTCAACTGCACAACACTCAGTGATACGGTTAGCATTGTATACTTTATACGCAAAAGTTCTTTGTCCCTGAAGCCCGACTGGGTCAGCTCTCTTTTTAGCATGATTGTGATATTTGCGGCATGTGAATCAATCTCGTGTGTTGGACGGTTAAGTTGCCTTGGCCCCCTATAAGTCATAGCGCCTCCGGCATCCCGACCCTGGACTTTACTTCTTGAGGCAAGACAAATTTGTTCTTGTTAGGATTTTTCCAAGATTAACTGTATCATTTCTTTCAAAGTTTCCGTTATGTGGATTGTTTTGATTAATTCTGGTTTTCTGTTTACTATTATTGCTGCAAATGTTTAATTATTTTTCACGATTTTTTGCTGTATTTCTTCAATTTTCTACCGAGTGATAAAAACCTGTTGTTTCCATTCCACATGGGCATTTAGAAGTGTTTGTTTTGTTGAAGAGTGCTAGATAAAATGGAAATCTGCTGTGTCCTGTAACTACTGTGTGTGATATGCCATGGCCTGTTGGAAAAATGATCCGGAATGTGTGTCATGTTTTTGATCCTTTGATAGGTGTATGTGCTTTTGCCTTCTCTCCAGTGTGCGTTCCACTTTTCAACGATTTCTTTCTTTAATTGTAGTTTCATGATTTGCTTTACAATTCGCGTCGACTTATTCTACGTTCAAAGTTGTTCTCTCCAATTCGTCTGCTCTATCGTTACCTTTGTCTCCACTGTGTATTTTCAAGTATGTTAGTGCTATGATACGTTGATAAGTTTTTCTAGTTTTTTTCTTTCGTGTGCAACGCATATAAATGTTTTTTGGGGGGAAGGAAATTGCGCAGTATCTGTCTCTTATATCGTTGGACACCTGAACCGCACCGTAAGAGAAGGGATAAAGGAGGGATTGAAAGAAGAAAGGAAGAAAGAGGCGCCGTGATGGAGGGTTCCGGAATAATTTCGAACACCATGGGATCTTTAACGAGCACTGACATCAAAAACACACGGGCGCCTCAGCGTTTTTCCTCCATAAAAACGCAGCCGCCGCGGTCGGGTTCGAACCCGGGAAATTCGGATCAGTAGTCGAAAGCCGTAACCACTTAGCCACCGCAACAGGTGCATATAACTGGAACTCCTTTTTCATCGCTTTCTCTGCTTAATCATATTATTAATATTAATATTGGTTTTTAGAGAAATGAAATGGCGCAGTACTCGTCTCATATATCGGCGGACATCTGAACCGCGCCGTAAGAGAAGGGATAAAGAAGGGAGTGAAAGAAGAAAGAGGTGTCGTAGTGGAGGCCTCCGGAACAATTTCGACCACCTGGGGATCTTTAACGTGCACTGACATCGCACAGCACACAGGCGCCTTGGCGTTTTGCCTCCACGAAAACGCAGCCGCCGCGGTTGGGTTCGAACCAGAGAACTCCGGAATAGTAGCCGAATGGCCTAACCACTGAGCCACCGCGGCGGATTTCTCTGCTTGCCCAGACGCTGTTCTTCGCGCTAAAAACCCCAACTAGAATGAGCCGCTGATCCTTGTTTTCCTATTAGTTCTTCTACTGCATTTAGATGCAGCATAATATCATCATTCGGAGAGCAGTACGAATTTATACCTACTAATGTTTTATTTGGTATTGTAATTTTTACAATTATGGGGCAACCTTTAACTTCTGTAGGAAAACTTGCATATTTTCATCGTCCATGATGCTGCGACCTTTGCATTGTCGCTTTATGTTATTATTTTGTTAAATATGGAAAGTAATGATTTCTTTATTAAGATGATATGTTTCTTGGCTTACTGATATGTTGTGCTGGTGTTCGTCTTGAAATGCTTGGTTTGCTTTTCAGGATCTGCGGAGGGTTCGCTTGTATGAAGGTTTTTGGGTTGTTTATTTTTGAAGCTTGCTTCTGCTGGCTGTTTGCCACTATTTGCTTCTGTACATCGCCTTGTCTTGGTTATACTGCCGCCGTGGTGGTGATGTTGGGTTTTGGTCAACCCCTGGAGGGTCTTCATTTCTTCTTGTACTTCGTTGGTAGCTTGGTCAAGCCACGCTCAACACTGAGTGCCCGTCTTCTTCACCCGGCCTTTCTGCTTTCTTGCATAGGAGACATGATGGTTCGTCTCAGCACGCGCTGGCTTCATGTCGTGTCCTCGAGCAGTGTGAGTGCATTGGAGGTTCTCGGCATTCGAAGGTGCCAAGGTTCAATCTTCGACATTTATTGCACATTGAGGTCTTCACATAGTTGTATATTCGATATTTCGTCCAGCCGACAGTCAGATGCGTTTTGCCTTGCAACATGTTGTAAGCCTTATTGTTGGCTGCAATTATGAGTTTTTTTAATTTTTTCTTCCCAACCTGTTTTCACTTCTAGATATTCAGTTGTGATCTGAAGCGAATGCTGTTTGTCCACTCTTTCTTCAAAAGTTTCTACCTCTATGCCGCTTTCGACTACGACCACTTTCACTTCACATCTCCTTCCTTTGAGTTTCTTAGCTTCGAGGTGTTCCAGTACTGCGGACTCCACAAGGTGTCTCAAAAGGATATCTAGCCAATGCGCATGTGTGGTTGTTACGATAAAGCCTTCCTTTCAAGGTCTCATAGTTGTGTGTTCCAAATTCAAGTCCACTAAATGTGCTTTTTCTATGAGCAGCCCCATTATATGTTCTGTCTACGCTGCTTTTACTGAAACAATGACAACTCTGGACTCTATTGGTTGTTCTGCTTGTAATGGTTTAGTGATTTTCAGTGCCTCTGCATAGGACGGTTCTGCTTTTTCCTCTAGCTGCTGCTTCGTTTCGGCAAGCCTTTCGTTGAGGAAGTGGCAATTTTGGTTGCACTTTTGATTGATATCTTCAGTTTGTTGACTGCTATCATAGTGACATCGAATTCTTCTCCAACTTCAATCTCTCCTTCTGTCAGTACTGATACCTTTATCAAGGCTGTAGTGGTCATTTTATACAGCCTCGAGATCTTGCTCAGGAGGGTTTCTTCACCTTCATCTGTTTCTCCTCCGCTCCTTGCTTATAGAGATTTCTGCATTTCTTTTTCTTGTTCTGCAGTGATGGGGACATTACCTGCAGGCCTGTCTCCTCTTGTGTCTGGGTTTCCTCTCATTCCATGTCGTCCTGGCTGAGTCCTTCTTGGTCTTCATTCCTGTCTCGCTTCCTTTGATCTTTCAATGCATTCTTTTTGCTGGTGTTAAGTTCTTTCAATTCAATTCACTTTTATTTCCAACATTTCACAATTTTTACGGCCTCGCAGGCAAAACGCTGTAGCAAAGCCGGTAGCAGGGAACAGTGACAGCAGTACAAAATATTCTAGAGATATCAATTGCTATGCCAAAAAAACGCCACACTTTATCATACATTTACAAAAATAAGAGGTGAACCAAATGCATAAAAAGATACCAAGACGTTACACAAAGACAAGCATTAACATGTACACGATATTAGAACAAAACCGATAATTGGACACATGACCAATGAAACTAACACAGGCATGTTTTTATTGCACGCGCTACCATTTTAAGCGAGAAACAGCAAACACGGGTTACTTTAAAAACATTGAACGCAACATTTTGTGTGTTATTACAGCATTAATAAAAGAATATATACTTACCTTATCTAGTAACACTCGCACTGTATAGCTTAATGACTGCAGAAGGTGATTAGTTTAGTGGCGAGGAATAAGCCATTTTTGAGGGGCACGTGTTTTAGAAATACTGCTGCGTAACCTTTCACCTGAGTGTCATTAGAAATTTTGCATACTTTTCATTAGTAAAATAAAACTGTTAGTGGAGACGGTAACTACAAAGAGACTTGATATTGATAACACAATGCTGCTGAAATAACTCGGCTGAAGGATGTAAATATGCTACATTGTTTATGCAATGCATGGCTTTTTTTCTTTACGCACAAGTGTACCGACATTTTTTTGTTTTTGGTTGGACTTACCCATACTTGTGTACAATAGTCAGCGTGTGAACGAAAGGAGGCTTGTTAAACTTGTTGTCTTGCGGAGACCAGAAATAGATCACGCCTCCGAAAGAAGGCACCCACAGGTGATGAGAGTTTTTCGGCCTCTTGCACAACACCACTGTCCCATGCCATCTGACTGAAGAATACGAGAGCTAGTGTTTATGCTATTTCACGATATCTATTTTATGAGGTTCTAATTTTAGCTCGTCGCTAGAAGCCAAGCGTTTGTTTTTAGGGGCAAATAAGATTGCTTTTGCTTTTACCTCTTTATTTTTAGGCTGTTTGTTTCGGATTATTCCGGTAGTTTTGAGAATGCATTTTTCGCCATTTAAAAAAATCTAATTCTTTACTTGAGCTTAACAACAAGCTTTCATCTTCCGAATATAATACTGCATTATCATCGGCAGACATCAGACCATATACATAGATATTTAATTTTAAAAATTGAGCAAGGGGAGGGGCACTTTGATGACCTAAGTTGCGGTGAGGCGAAAGCCATTCGCACGGCGTTGCTACTTGTGTCACTGATGTGTGGTTAAGATGTTACTTAAATACAAGATTGTTTGTGAACCTTATAAGCTGGAGACACTGGAGGGCATTTGGGAGGCATTCGGTTGATTCTACACCTTTCCGCAAACACTCTCTTGCGTCTTAGACAAGGAGAACTACATAGGCTTTGGCAGGAAGTAGCGTAGTCGTTAGCACGCTCGGCTACGAAACCGAAGGATGGTGGTGAATCCTGTCTTGTACAAATATTTTTTCTTATTGAGTTGAAGAGCGTAACAGACGGACAAACGCAAGCATGAGCCATTAAAGCCTTTCGTCTTAAAACGACCTACAAATACTGCCCTATGGGACACCGCACCAAATCTGCCGGAAAGTGGCATAGTAGCCATTATTGACAATTGCCAATAATACATTGGGATCGGCCGGTTAGGTACGACTGCAAAAACAAAATTTCTGAGCCCATGGAGACCATAATTATCTAACTTGTTATGGAGGGTTTTGTGACATGAATGAACCGCATTACTGAAGTCGATATAAATTCCCGGTGTAAGTTTATTCGCTCTAATGTTTTTAATGGTGCTTTTTTCGTAACAGAAAGGCAGATTCCACTAACCTATCCTTACGAAAACCATGCTGAGTTTATGATAAGATATTGTGTTTATTAACAAAGCCATGTAATCCGTTGAGCATTAACTTCACAAGGCCCTCTGAGAAGATTGGAGTTATAGATTGTGGTCAGTACTTGCTTTCATCGTTCCTGTTTCCTTCCTTGAATATAACAGAACCTTTTGCACATGTCATGCTATTAGGAAAAGTGCCAGATGCTAGCGAAAGGTTGATTGAAGAGTTGGAAGCCGCCCACAAAAATGAGATGGCAGGCTATATGGAGTCGCATGCGCAAAAGCTTGAAGAGATGAAGGTCTTCTATGCACGCACAATTGAAAATGACCGCGAGAGCCATGAGGAAACCTTGGATTCACTCAAGCAGCGGCACCGAGATAAAATAGACGCCATTAACGAGGAGTACTCCTTTCAATTGGACTCCATCAAAGAAGACCACCAAACGCGCAAGAAAGAACTAGCTGGACGAGAGGCACGAAACCCTGCTCCAGCAGTACAAGGCACTGCAGCAGCAGGCCAAGTAATTCCAGGAATCCGTGCTGCTCGACAATGAAACCGTAATACAGTGGTTTTACAAGAAAAATGCTGACCTCCAGAAGGGAGTGGAGAGCCTTAACGTTGTCCTTGAGAGGCGTTCTGACCAGATATAGGGCCTACAACATTAGCACGCTGGGCATAGAGAGAAAGAAGGAGGAGCTGGATTGATGTAAATCAAAAATGGAGATGATGGAGGTTCGTATTGACGACCTTCAGGAGCTTCTAAATGAGCAAGGCAAGCTACAGAGCGAATTGTCTGTTGAAAATGCCAAACTGCGAGAAACTTCGGAGAAACTGAACTGCTAGCTGTCTCAAATTGATATGCACAATGAGTAACTGAGGCAAAATCTGCGCGAGAGTTTCAGCTCACCCATTCGTGAATAACACCATCTGCATCCATCCACCGCCTGTACTATCTTCCAGTTTTTGTGTTCGAACGGCTGTACATATACCCATGCGCGGTAGATCCATATGGCGGGAGCCAGCTGAGGTCCCGTAACAGACCCCACAAGCGCTACTCGGTGGCTCACCCAACGGTCATGTCACAGTCCTGGCACGCGGCTGAGCATCGGTCGTCTCCTCGTGCCGGCAACGGAGGTGGCAGGCTGCTGGGTGGAGCACATGGGTCGCACCAGAGCAACCAGAGCTCCCCCTCGCTGCCACGTTGATCCACAGAGGGTTTCCATCCCAGAATGCGCCGCAGCATGTCCGAGACATCGCCACCTCAAGACGCATATGTGCGGCAGCTCTTTGCATCTTTCACGGCGGGCAACGGTGTTGGCTGCACAGAGGACTTGTCAGCCTTTGAGAATGCCCCCTGCTCCCAGGACGATCTACTGCGGCTCACATATGGGTCAAGGAAGATGGGGACCTCGTTGAGCAGCAAGACGCTGCAAACCAGAACGCCCCTCGTGCCGGCTCGTCCTGACAAGGCGCGGCAGCTGCACGAGGTTGTTGAAGCCCGGTTGTGTCTGCTTCGCAGCTTCCTCGTCCAAGGGGTTCACGAATGCCGCGTTTCGGAGCCTCCACCTTCATCTTTCAGGCGCCACCTGAAACCACAGGGGGGCGACACCCGGAAGGCTGCTGTCGAGCCGCGGGGCGTGGGAAAGTGCGGATTCGGAGCCAGCCGGACGCGGCCTCACAACTGCTGCTGCCGCTCGTCACTGTGGCCACTCTCCGTTGGCCAGAATTGAGCCCCGACTGAACCGCCAAGTCTTCGTGGAGGAAGAAGATGCGCGTCAAGTGAAACCACAACCTTGACGGCCCTTCGGGCAGCGTCAGCACCTGCACCGAGGAGCCGCTGGGCCTGGTCGGGCGGCACGGGTCTCTGCGCAAGCCGTCGCCACCGCCGGGCAAGGATTAGCCCTTCAGAAGGAGCTGGTCATTTGGCATCGAAAGCAGCCACTCCAAAACCAAAAGAAAAGAAGAGTGGCCGCGTGCGGGGCGAGCCGGTGCGCGTGCAGAATCGAACGTTCGAGCTTCGCTTCGAGGCAGACATGGCAGTGGTTGGCTGAGTGGCAGGACGTCATTTGGAGATCGGCGTTTCCCCAAGGCCAGCTAGCCTGCACCGGTCGGGCATCCAGGTAAGAGGTCCAGCTTTCCGCCCACGCTACCCACCACGGTACCCTTCCCGCTGTCTCCAGCCTCCCGGTAGGCAGTGGCCTACCGGCGAGCACCTGCCTGCTCACTTACGCCTCGCGATAGCCAAACGACCTACCGGCGAGCACCCGCCTGCTGTCTCCGGTCTGCTGATACTTCCCCGGTGACCGGGCTGCACCTGCGCTGCCGTGTGCGTCGGCGCCGACAAGGACTGTCCGCACCGGAACCCATGGTCGAGCGCTGATGTTCACCTTGAAATAGGTTGCGGACTCGCTGCTGTCTCCCGACGCAGACAGGTTGACAGCAGCACGCGACGCTGCTGCCGACGAGGTGGTGGACGGAGAGGGCAAGCTGGAGGCATCTGAAGGATGTTTCCAGGACACGAGGCATTACTTCAACGCCATCAGCGCTGAGCAGCAGTTGCGGAGACCGCCGGAAGCGGGCAGTGGCCCCCTCAGCAAGCGCCCGCGCGCTTCCACGGTCCCGACGGCATCCACAATGCCGCGGCCTCCATCAGCTCGGCGGACGAAGAAGAAACAGGAACTCCGTTGCTTACCATGGCACCTGTGCCCGCCACGCGCTCCCGCTTCGAGGCGAAAGTCGGCCATATACCGCAGCCGAGCAGGATCTGCGTCCCGCAGGAGAGGCAGGTCACGCCGCCGCTGACAAAACAGACGACTACCGCCGGCGTGCCGGCGCTGGATTGTTCTTCTGCAGGCACGACAGCGTCGCCGTTTGTCGGAACCGTGAAAAACGCCAATAATGCACGGCACTACGGTGCTGCTGGCGCAGTTCTGGAGAGCAGGTCCGATGCCCCAAAAGCGTCAGAAGTTCATGGACAACTGAGGCGCTCGGGCACGTTTGTTTTCGGTGAGTCGGAGCAATCTTCTGCGGACGCCCAGAGTCGGGCTTGTCGTCGCGAGCCCAGGAGTCGCCCAGGAGTCGCCGGCCAGGGCCTGGCAGCCGTTGACAGGAAAGGACAAGGCAGCTGGCGCCGATGCGGACGCAGCCCTCAAGCACCACGCCGAGATTTCGGCGATGGTCGTCCTCGAGTCGGTTGAATTGCGCGATGCCCTCAATGAAGGTCGCCACCTGTGCCGCTGTGGCTTCGGTGCAAGTGCCCGCGGTCGATTCCGCCTACCGCACGCTGCCCTCGGGTGGCGACAAGGACGAGGATCTTGTCTGCTCCTCTTGTAGTAATGTCAAGAAGGGCGCAGCGGCACGACTGAGTTCTCAGGGTGCTGGTTCAGGTCCACCCAGCAAGAGTGCAGGAATAGACTAAGGCCGAGTTCACCAAAGAGATTTGCGAGCCATGAACCAAAAAGCCCACCATGCTCAAGCTGAAGCTCAGGCATGTTTCTGCTGGTTTTGCTTCCTTTGGTGTCGGAATCCAGCTTCTAAATTCACAGAACAATTCATTCCACATCCCGAGATATTCAAAATTGCGGAAATCCCAAGAAGAGATTGATAAGGCTCGCATTGCCATAGAAGAATACAAGAATATCATTGAAGAAATCAGGCGGAACCAAGAGGAGGTAGAAATAAAGGCCTTGAAAGCAGAGCTTCAAGGAAACCACACAAAGTCGGAGAGAGCCGAAGAAACACCGCTGGCGGCCCCCAATCCTTATCTTCGTCAGCGCGCGCTCGATCCTGCGCGCTCCCCGCACCTCATCTTCGGCGTAGGGCCCTTCGTCGGCGCATGCCGTGCCCTGGGCGTTTATTCCCGTAACAATATGTGCAATATGTACGGATATAGATCGACAACACGTTTTACACGTTTAAACTCAATGCTGTCAGTGACAATGGCTTTACTATTCTTCGGGCTTAGCAACGTGTCAAAAACTTCCGATTTATCTATGGGTTTTAAAAACATGGTTTCAGGAAAATGTTTCTGTAGGCAGGATGAGGCCTTGTCCGGTGAAGCGTCTTTTTGGTCTCGCGGCAAAGTGGTCGTTAAAGAGGTCAGATAATACAGATTCAGAAACTGGTTCACCATCAATGACGATCTCGAGCATATTAGGGCTGTTAGGCTACTTTCCAAGCGCGTCATTGGTAATTACCTAAGTTCGGTCTCATCATCCCATGACATGTCAGTGAACAATAGTTAGTTATAGTGTGCTTTTGCTTTTTGGCAGCTTTGACAGTAATTTTGTTGCGCAGTTTTATTAATGCTATCAACGTTAACAGACCCTTGTTTGTGAAAAATGCACCGTAGAGATTTTTCTTTTGACTGATTAACTGGATCTGTTCATGATGTATCCAAGTCTTTTGTGCATGAATATGAAGCTTAAACGGACCTAGAAAGGGGGTCTCAATAAAGATGCGATGTGTCTGGGACGCTGAAAAACGACGGCTTTTAATTATCCCCCAGCAAGAATTCCTTTAATGCGTTTCGTGGAAGCTGAGGTATTTGCAGATAAAATTTAAATTTCCGCGTCTACTCGTCTTTCTCTCTCCTCTCCAACGCCAAAACGGCGGCCCTCCTTCGTCGGCCCCACTCACTCGGTCCCCTCCCTATCTACGCCGGCTGCGGCTCGCGCGGAGTGGCCGCGGCCGCGTTAGCGCCTGACATCTGAATGAATTTGGCGCTGTGAACCAATGATAACTCCCGGCTGCTGACGTGTTATGTGCACGACGTGACGTCGTCTGTCAGGGTTTCGTGCGAAAGCATTGCACCGCACGTCGCCGCGAGGTGCGAAAGCGGGTATTTTTAAAAAGGTATTGTAAATTTCTCGCTCGCTTCTGAGGTCTCGTACGTGGCATGGACAATCGGTGGCCTGTTCTCTGCATAGTCCAAGCATTTTAAAGCCAAGCTCAAACACCCTTTCTGTAGCCCTTTATGGTTTCTTAGAGGAAAACTAGAGCTGTATATTCTAAAAAATATAGACCTAAAGGTATTGTAGGCGCGCTTGGCCGTGCTTTCCTTGAGAACCGCAGACCGGTCCTTGTTCTGGACCTTGGTACGAAACAAGTCCAACATTGAATATTTAATGCTTTGATAATTATGGGCAGTCGTTACTTTACTCTCGAGTGGAGTGCGATTATGGTATGAATATTGGGCAATGATCACTATTGCCGGAACTTATATTGACAGCCGCCACCACGGCATTACAAACGTTATTGATGAAGAGGTCCACAATAGTAGAAGTCGTTGGAGTTACACGAATAGCGGTAACGATTACATTCTGAAAATCAGATGATGTTATCCTGTTCATTAGTTATTTGGTCGCAACGGTTTCTGTAGAAAGATTAATGTTCAAATCACCTCATAATCCAAGCCTTCAATCAATAGTGCAGACAAATTCAAGTACTGAGTAAACAAATCCTAAAAAGAACATTAGTCTCAGCAGAAGGAGCGCGAAACATATGACAGAAAAGAGTGTTGCTGTTTTGAAAACGTAGGGCCTGATAATTTGGGTTTACAAATTGGAATTGTGGAACTCATCACAAAACACCGTGTCCTAAACATAAATCACTACAACATGGACACGTTCGACAGTTCTGTGCGCAGAAAAAAGCCTATAGCCACCCACAGTAAAGCCACAATCCTGAGCAGAAAATCATGTTTCGGTTATCTATATGATGGTAACTTTGAGGGCAAATTCGAGAGCGACCCTCCTGCTGCGCTCGCCCACACGGCGCACACGGTTTTGCTTGGGGCATGATCGCACTGCTAGCCATGGCGGTCACTAGCGAACCCTTACGTTGCTGCCCGGCTGCATCACCCAGCGGCCCTACCATGCTGGCATCCGGCGCTCCTGATGCCACCACCGGACCTCGTGGCGATAGCTTCCCAAGTCAACTCCGCGCGAACTCGTGCGTGCGGAACCTCTATGCACCTCGGGCAGTCTCCCGCGGTCCCCACCTGCTGCCGCGTGGAATCTTCGACGCGATGGCATTGTGACAGTTATCACATGATCTTTGGATAACGCCAGCAACTTTTTTTGTAAGTAATCGCTGCCTAATGTCAGTAGACATCCCAACACACTTTACCGTCGCACAAAACAAAACGCGTTCACGTCGTACCCCGTATAACAGGCTTGAACCAACAACCCTTGGCAATCAAAAGAATACATAGAATGCCCCTCCGCAGTGTACCATGCCATTTTTCGAGAAGAAATGGAGCATTTCACACCGAATTCCAGGATTGCATTTGTTGAAGAGCCCTAAAATATGTTCTTTCGGACTGGACGACACAGTCTATGGAAAACGCGCATGATGGACCGACATTGTATATCTGTTTCTTTCTCAAAACTCCACTTCAGCAGAATGATTGTTCATTTAAATGAATTGTATGTTCAGACCGAGTTTGAACCGTAGTAGCAACTACTAGTGCTATGCTCTTCATTCGCTTTTTTCTAGTGCATCGTTAATTAGATGTGTGGCATGATGTAGTAACGATGTGCTCTGGGTTCCGGCTTTTCTTGTTCTTGGTTCAGGTGTGTCCTATGATGCACTGTGATTAATGGCGGTTGTTTCCTTCATGTTTTGTAGATAGTTTTGTGCACAGAATATTCTCACAGTATCAAATGCCATGTTTAAGCAAAAAAGCCTTCGTGGCATATGCGCTGCGTGCGCGACTGGCGCAAAAAGGGATGGCTCCGAACCACAGTGAAAATGAAAATTGGTATCGGGGAAAAGAAAATGGCGTAGTATCTGTCTCACATATCGGCGGACACCTGAACCACGCCGTACGAGAAGGGATAAACGAGGGACTGAGAGAAGAAATGAAGAAAGAGGTGCCGTAGTGGAGGGCTCCGGAATAAATTCGACCACCTGGAGATCTTTAACGGGCACTGGCAATTCAAAGCACACGGGCGCGTTAGCGTTTCGCCTTCATTGAAACTCTGACGCCGCGGTCGGGTTAGAACCCGGGTACTCCGGATCAGTAGCCGAGCGCCCAGTGCACTGAGCCACCTAGGCGGGCGAACCGCAATGCCACATAGGCGGGTAATTTATTTTTTCGAGTAGTCATTGTCGTGCTGACACAATCTGATGAGAGGTCCTGTACACGCCACACATCACGAAAGAAATGCTTTTTCACAAAACAATGAATGTGCTTAGCTCAGCTAATCCAGGATATACAGAGTGAATGCTCTTCGTGTTCATTCCGTTCAATGGCATTGACGTTACCAGCGTTCTAGATGCCGATGATTTTGAGAAAAGGAAGGGCGCATAACTTGCTCCATGGGTCAGTGGACGCCTCTCCCTCGATTTGAGGTACGTGGCGGTGGTGAGAGAGAGAGATGTGGGCTGCATGCATTAGCGCTGACAACGTTGGGGCAGACACGCGGCACTGCTGCAATAGGCCGCAGCGTTCATTGGTGCCAACCTCTCGCGATCAACCATTAACTGCAACCTGCCAGGATGGCACGGTGGGCGCGCTGCCTATCCAATGCGCGGTACGCAACCAATGCAAGTTTTCGCAGTTGGACACCAACACCACGTATACATGACAGCGAGAAATATGTCCACTCACCCAGGGAGCCAGTTGTGCGCATTTCTTTTCGTGAAAATGAACCACCTCTAAAACTTTGTCAACGCCGATGAACCCAATTACCGCCGGCGGCTCACTTGTTTTGTTTGGTTTTTGCGGAAAGGAAATGACGCAGGAACTGTTCCACATACCTCGGTCGACACCCCCACCGCGCCATAAAGAAGCAATAAAGGATAGTGGGAAAGAGAGAGGAAATTGTAAATTGGATTTTGAGGAAAGGCGCGGCGCCGCTGCGAAACACCTGTGGCTTGGTGCAACTAGCGGCGCATGCGCAGTAGTGACTAGCGAAGCTTACACGAAATATGCCGCTGACTAACCTATTGTAGCTGTGGCTACAGGACTTGAAACGTGCATCTCACCGAAACTGTGTGTGGTTTAAAAGCGCGGACCCGCCGCGGTGGCTCAGTGGCTAGGGCGGTTGGCTACTGAGCCGCATTTTCAGGCTTCAAACCCGGACGCAGTGGCCGCGTTCCGATTGAGGCTAAATAAGCGCACAAACGCTGCCGTGTGCTGTGCGATGTCAATGCACAGTAAAGATTCTCAGGTGGTCGAAATTAATCACGAGCCCTCCTCTACGGCACCTGTCTATCTTCTTTCACTCCCACCTTCCTCCTTTTTCTAACGGCGCGGTTAGGGTGTCCACCGAGAAATGACAATTACTACGCCATTCCTTTTCCACAAAAACCTTTATTTTAAAACGCGCAAGAATAAAAATCGCGCACAGAGAGCAAAGCGTCAATGCGCGATTTTTATTCTTGCGCGATTAAAAAAGAGATGGAGAGAGCAAAGCCTAAAGGGGAGAAGGGTGGCTTCTTGGACATACGGGGCTGGGATCTACGATCACTCACCAATGTGGCGAGGGCTCATTCTCAGCGGGATTATCTGTAGCTAAACCGCCTCTGGCGCTGAAGATGACGCAGTTGTTGAGACGCGCATTCTTTCAATTTTTCCCTTCATGTCTCTCTTCACTTTCCTACTCTCTGCACGTGGAAGCAATTTTGGCTCAGCTTCAGCCAGTGGGCAGGCCGTTCACTTTCCTTTTCATTCTTCTTTCAGTCGCAACAACACACGAGAATGCCTAATTAATTCCGTGTCGCTAGCCAGCGAAGGAGCGCATCCAGTTAGCACAATTAGTTCTGATCGCACTGGAATATTGGCTATTCAAACATGGTACACCTCCAAACGAGCGGAGTGAAAAAACGGAAAATGATATCTGAGAGACATACCGCGCCATTTCCTTTCTCCAAAAACCCATTTGGGCTGGTTTGTTTTGTATAATGTAATGTAGTGGTGACCAACCCGGAGAGCAGAAAGACAGTGAAAAATGGCGCGAAAGCAAAACTCTTTATTTCGGCTGATTAGCGCCTAAAATGGACTGAATCATTCGATGCCGGCATAGCAATAAATGGGCTCGGCGGTCGTCAACCAGAATCCCCGACGCTCTTAATAAGTGGCCGTGCTCAGTTTAATGCTGATAGCAAACTTTCGAGACATGTCGTGCAAGGTTTCTACAACGTTCCGGAACAACGAAGAATCGACACTGCCTTGAGCGATCAATCGAGATAAATCTGGTCGCGTCTTGCATCACAAACAAAGCGATAAGCGGCGTGCCAGCAGCTCTGAAGAGCGAAAAACCAAACACTGCAAAGGTTCCCGGCAATATACATAGTAGCGCAAGACAACAAAGAGGACAGACTAGCGCTCTTACCGATTCGAAATATGCCGTTTTTATTGTCTTGAGCTACTATGTACACTATGTCTACACTACCATGTCCACTGAGGTACAGTCACGGAGAGAATAAAACGGACCACAGCTCCGGTTGGATGGATGGATACGGCCTTTAAATCGAGTGGTGGCTCAAGCCACCTAGCCATGACTTATGAAATTTTACTCTTCTCTTGATTTTAGCCACCAATCAGATAACCTTCGCTTGGTTATTTCTACCCGCTTAAAATCTACTTTCCCTTCACTGTCCTTAAACCAAAAATGCCTTGGACAAATCAGCCTCACTGCTTTCCACTGTAGTGTGAAGCCCTTTACAGAAAAGTATGAAGTGTCCAGCCGTTTCCTCCTCCTCTCCGCACGCAACGCACAACGTGTCGATCTCGTGGTACTTGACTCTATATGTCTTAGTCCGCAAAACTCCCGTCCTGGCCTCAAACAACAAAGAGCTTCCCCTACAATTATCATAGATATTTTCTTTGGCAATTTCCTGCTTAAAAAACCTGTATGTTCCCAGTGCAGATTTCGTCAGCATCCCTGTTTTCCAAAGAGCTCTCTCTGTTTCTTTAACGTTTTTCTTAACCGATAATTGCTGATTTCCCCCACTGCTGTCCAGATATTTGCTTGCCAATTTTCTTGTTCGTTTTCTCCATTTCGTATCAACATTCCTTTTATACAGGTATCTGAAAACTTTCCTAGCCCACTGATGTTCCTCCATTTTTCTCAATCGCTCCTCAAATGCTATCTTACTGCTAGCTTCTCTGCTCTCGAACGACGCCCATCCCATATCAGCCTGCACCCCCTGATTTGGTGTATTGCCATGTGCTCCCAAAGCTAGACTCCCTACGCCACGTTGTTTAATTTCTAACCTTGCTTGAACATCTGGTCTCATGCAGAAGACCGCATTACCGAAAGTCAGGCTAGGTACCAGCCCAACTTTCCAGATCCCTCTTACCGCGTCATACCTGTTGTAATTCCACAGTGGCCTATTTTTCATGACAGCTGCATTCCTACTAGCTTTATTCATGACATATTTTTCATGTTCTGTCAGATACTCAGCACTGTTATTTATCCGCACCCCAAGATACTTGTACTCATTCACTAGTTCTAGCGTGAACGCCTGTATTCTGTGCTCGCCGACCTCATCGTCAAAAATATCATGACTGCAGATTTTTTCCTTACTAAACTTGAAACCTAATCTATCTCCCTCTGTACCACATATGTCGATCAACTTCTGTAAATCTTCCATGTTGTCAGCCATTAGCACTACATCATGGGCGTATATTAGTGCCGGTAATGACTCTTTAATCAATTCTTCATGCTTGGAAAAAGAAAGGTTGAAGCCTTTTCAGATCCTCTTTAGCTTGGTCTCCAACTCTTGCAGATACAACATAAACAATAAAGGAGACAGAGGACATCCTTGCCTAAGCCCCCGCTGTATCTCTACGGGTTCTGATACATTTTTCTCCCATTTTATAAGCACATTGGTACTTTTATATATATCTTTTAAAACATTAATTACTCCCTCTTCCACATCCAATGTGACCAGTATGTCCCACAGATACTCTTTATTAACATTGTCGTAGGCTTCCTTAACATTCATAAATGCTAGCCATAGGGGCCTGTGTTCTTTTTCAGCAATCTCTATACACTGCGTCGATGAAAACAGATTGTCCTCCAACCTCCTTTGTTTCCGGAACCCATTTTGTAGCTCCCCTAGCACCCCCTCGTTCTCCACCCAAGCCTACAATCTGTCCTATATAATCAGCATCACCACCCTGTAAACCACAGATGTCACTGTTATGGGTCGGTAGTTACTTACGTCAGCTTTGTCCCCCTTTCCCTTATATACCATGTTCATTCTACTTAATCGCCATTCATCGAGGCTTTCCCATCCACTATCATTTTAAAAAGCGGGTCAGCGCCATCTAGGGGAAACGCAGCCTGATGTCAATACATCTGCGTGACCATGTGCGCCGGATTCTTCGACGGGCGCTCGAAGCGAGCGGACGTGTTTTTTAGCTCTCTGCTCCTTCGGACGCTGGGCCTGTCTTCGCGGCGTTGTGGGGTCTCCCCATGGAGGCTACAGACACTGTTAACGAGCAAAGGCCTGTGTTCGGCGGTGACAATGAGCAACGCAGGGCAGACCGCTCACGCTTACGATCACGGAGACGAACGCCATCCAGAGCAAGGTCGTCCAGCACCATTCGGCGAATGTAGGCCGAGATCGCTGATCTGCGGGACACGGTGAGGTGCCTGACGGCGGCGCTCATCACCATCTCGGAGAACCTCGAGTCCGTCATGGGGACCTTGCACGTGTCGCCGGCGGACCAACGCGTCCTAGCCTTGAGAGACGCCATGACGCCCGCTCACCAGACGCAGAACTCCATGGCGGCTCCCTCCCCGCCTCTGGCCACCCCTGCGCTTCCTGCCGCCATTGCTACATCTGGGGAACCGGCTGTGATGCCCTCTCCCCCTGATGCTGCTGCTGCGGGCTCACCGCGGACACCTGCAGTCGAGGAGAGCATGTGCACCCCAATGGACGAGTCTGCTCTCCGGAAACGGCGACGCTCAACGGGGTCCGAGGAGGAGAGGGACTCAGAAACCAAAAGGGACATCGCGGTGGCCAAGCGGGAAGTTCGAAGCCCCCTCCCCGATCGTCACAGTTCCCACTCCCTCCACACTCGAAGGAGCAGGGCCTTCCCAGCATGAGCCCCATGGAGCCCACCTCCAGCCTGCTGCTGATGCTGCTGCTGTTGCTGCTGGGGCGAAGGCGTCCTGAAGAAAAACGGGTGCGACCTCACCAAATCCCGCCGCACGAGACCAGGCTGCGGCTGGGGCTTCGTCTGCTGCAGCGAGCGCGCCCAACTCCGCGGCGCGCCGCAGCAATGCGTCCCAGACCACGGCGACGCTGATGCTGGGGCCAGCCTGGTCCCGTGGCGCATTATCACTACCAAGGCGCAGCGGCGTCAGAGAGCTGCCCTGGAGCGATTCTCGGCTGTCGTGGAGGTCCCGTCTAGCCTTGTGGGGACAGTGCTGTTTCGGCCGGCGAACCGGGGCACCGCCTTCACCAGGGAATAGGGCTGGGAGTTGGCCGAGGAGATCGAATCCCGCCGGGGAGTCCTCGCCGTCCGGGTAAACATGCGGCGGAATGTAAAGGCAGTGGACGCGGGGAGCAGCGATGCTTTCCAGGCCCTGCTAGCCACAGCCGTCATCTGCGGCGTGCCGGTCTGCGCCAAGGAGCCTCCTCCTCGGAATCAAAGCTCCGGCCTGGTCTTCGGTGTGGACGGGCGCAGGACGGCGGAGTAGCTGCTAGCGGCGGCGGAGTCAACGGTACCGATGGTGTCGGCGTCTCTGTCGGACAGCACACTCGCTCTCCGTTTTGTGGCGCCGACACCCTCGGCGTTCATCACCATATCCAAGCTCAGGCTCGCGGTCCGCCTCTGCCATCCCCGGCCGCTCCAGTGCGCCAAGTGCGCCAGCCTGGGGCATGCCACTGAGGTGTGTCGTGCTCCTGCCCGATGCACGCGCTGCGGCGGGCCGCACGAGCCTGGTACCTGCGCGAGCAAGCCCCGCTGCATTAACTGCGGGGGACGGCATGGAGCCATTGACCCAGCGTGCCCGCACTGGCAGCGAGAGCGTCACGTGGCCAATTTATTGGCCTCATCCATGGCAACGATGTCCAGCGGGTTGTCCGAGCCGTCGTCCAGGCTGAGACAGCGGCCCCAGCCTAGCAACATCAGCAGACGCCGCGCGCGCTTTCTTATGCGCAGGGCTTCAGGGGAACACCCCAGCAGCAGCAGTCACTGAAGCAACGGCAGCGCCAGCAGCGGCGATCCGGTTGCCTGGCGTCCCGTACAGTGCGGCCCGAGTCTGCGGCCGCTTCTCATGGCCCGCCTCCTGACGCACGGGACGCGGAGATCGCGCGCCTAAAGCTGGCATTGCGCGCCCTCAGCGCACTTTTCCCGGAGGGCACAGACGGACAACGGGCTTACTTAGAAGCAGCGGGTGCTCCCGCACAGATAAGCCAGCATGATGGCTAGCCGCCGGACTCCCTCCCGCATACCACCCATCCTGCAGTGGAACGTGCGCTCACTTGCGGCGCGGTACGCCGAAATGCGAGTTCGCATCGCACAGGATTCGCCGGAAGTTATCGCGCTGCAGGAGACGTACGTACATTCACAGGACGGGGAGCCCCAGATGCGGCTACCTGGATACATTGGCTACCACTCAGCCACCACGTGCGAGAAACCCACCTGTGCCGCAGTGCCCTGTTGTGTCACATCTCATCGGGCAGGGAAATCAAGGTGCGCGATATACGTGCGGCAGGACGTCCAGCACACCCTAGTCGGCTCGGCGGTGGCGACATATGACGCCCAGGAGTGCGTGGTGGTGACTGTGCGCGTCGGTTGTGTTGACACGTCGGTGGCCAGTGTTTATGTCCGTCCAGCTCTCGCGTGGAACGCGCTGTGTTTTCGTGCTGTGTCTTCGTGCTGTGCCCCGCGCCAAACCCTCTGTGGTGATTTTAACGCCCGCCATAGTGCGTGGGGCAGTGCGAGCCACTCCGCGCGTGGTGAAGACCTGCACGACGCAGAAACGCAGCTTGGACTCACCCCTTTGAACACCGGCGAGCCCACCTTTCGACGACGCGGAACAACCGGCTCCTGCATCGACGTTGCTCTCGCATCCAGAGGCATCGAGGCGACATGGCGCCGATCACCATCTCTCTGGGGTTCGGATCATTACTCCATCCTAATCGAACCCACTGCGTTGGAGGCGCGCCCCAAATGTGCCTACTCCATTACCAACTGGAGTGCGTTCAGGCAGGCGGTCGACGAGGCGGCGGCCACTGGCGCAGATTTATTTTCAAGTCTAGTCCGAAGCGCTCTCGCAGCCACCCAGCGAGCAGAGGTAAGGGCAGGGCAGCCCACACCTGATATGAAGCTGCTCAATCTGCGCGAGAAGAGAGATCGCGCAGAGCGACGGGCGCTACGGACTGACAGAGCCGCCGACTGGACTGTCTACAACCGCTTGGACGCGGCAGCTCGCCGCCACGCCAACAAGATATGCCGCCGGCAGTGGGCTTCAATATGCCAAAGGATGGAGGAAAATGTCAGCTCGCGGAGGCTCTTTGGCACCCTGCGGCGCATCACCCAACCACAGGCAAACAACCGCTGGCTGCCCTCGCAATCTCCAGCGAGCTCAGCTTTGTAGAATTGGCAGAGCGTTTTGCCGACCGATTCGCGCCGCCCAGCCCCGCAAACGCCGCTAACATAGCTGCTCCTGAGAGCCCCAGAAGCGACATCAGTCCCTCGCCCGTCGCTTCGGAAGGCGCATGTGATGCGCCGTTCACCGCGGCGGAACTGAACAATGCGCTGCAGAGCTGCCGCCGCCGCTCGGCGCCCGGACAGGACGGGGTGACATACCAGATAATAATAATAAAAATAATTGGTTTTTGGGGAAAGGAAATGGCGCAGTATCTGTCTCATATATCTTTGGACACCTGAACCGCGCCGTAAGGGAAGGGATAAAGGAGGGAGTGAAAGAAGAGAGGAACAAATAGGTCCGTAGTGGAGGGCTCCGGAATAATTTCGACCACCTGGGGATCTTTAACGTGCACTGACATCGCACAGCACACGGGCGCCTTAGCGTTTTTCCTCCATAAAAACGCAGCCGCCGCGGTCGGGTTCGAACCCGGGAACTCCGGATCAGTAGTCGAGCGCCCTAACCACTGAGCCACCGCGGCGGGGGCTACCAGATGCTGCGAAACCTGGATGCGCAACTGGTAGCGCAGCAACGACAGATCGTCCTGCAGCAGATCAACCTGGTGTGGGAACGCGGGGAGCTACCGGAGGATTGGCGAACCACGGTCGTTTGTCCCATCCGAAAGGCAGGGCGCCCACCTACGGAGCTGAGCGGATACCGGCCAGTGGCATTAACATCGGCGCCAGGTAAGCTCATGGAGCATATGGCGTTGCAGCGTCTGAACGAGAGGGCTGCGGAAGCTGATTTGTTTGACGAGCGGCAGACGGGTTTCCGTGGGATACGGTGCAAGGCTGATTCTATATCGGACGTTGTTACAGTGCTGGAGAATGCCAGGGCGGCAGGCCAGGTTGCGCTGCTGCTACTACTGGACGTCCTATCACCATTTCTGTTTAATGTGGCCATGTCGGTGGTGCCGGCCTCACTCCCCACGAGCGGCCGACACCATGTGTACATGTCCATATATGCAGACGACATAGCTCTGTGGTGCCGGGGACCACCGGGCGAGGCGTTCCGCGTGCGGGGGTGCCTTCAGGGAGCCCTGACCGCAATCGATGCCTGCTTGCGCGGCCTTGGTCTGTCGCTGAGCGCGGACAAATCGGTGGCTATAGCCTACGTTTCGCGCTCGCGCGCGCACCTTGCGCCACTGTCACTGGACGGGACTCCGATTCCTTGGCGTAAATCGGTGCGGTACCTTGGTCTGGACATCGACTGGCGCCTTTCCTTCCGCTCCGCGGCGACCAAGGCCTGTCTGCAGATGAAGAGGATCACCGCCGCCGTGCACAAGCTCACCGCTCGAGGCCAGGGCATCTCCCAGCACGCGCTGCGGTTATACGATGCCGCAGCTTTGGGGGCGGTGATCTATGCGCTGCTGCTCGTCACGGTGCGCAAGCCGTGCTGGAAGAAACTCGAGCTTCAGAACCGCAAGTCCCTGCGCGTGTGCCTAGGCTTGCCCAAAAACTCGCAGTGCGCCGCAACGTTGGCCGAGGCAGGAGCGTGGCCACTTGAGCTCCAAGCAGCGCACAGGGCATTGAATCACATCGACCGGCTTCACCGCGCACCGGAAGGCGGCTCGATGCTGCAGCGTATGCGCTCGCACCAGCGCTCACGAATGGGCGCGGCGCTGCTCGAGTATGAGCTATTGACCCAAGGCCCACCCCCCTACGGCTCCTGCGCGCCCTGGCCTGCTGCCTCGGAGGTACAGCGAGAGATCGTCGGCATTGCGAGAAAGCGGAGCACACCCCTCTGTGCTGTGCAGCAGCTGGCCAGAGCCGTCATACACGAGGAGCTCCAGGACCATCTCCTCGTGTACACCGACGGCTCAGTGGCCCGCGACAGCTACTTCCTTGCTGCGGCGGCCACCATCCCCGCCCTGCGACTCCACAGCCAGCAACACGCAGCCTTCCTGGGCTCCTCCACCACGGCGGAGTTGATGGGGATCCGGCTCGGGCTGGACCTGGTGCTCACCCTCGGCCATCCGCTGCCCAAGAGTGCTTTGCTGTGCGACTCCCGCGCCGCCCTCAGCCGCCTGCAATCTAACGGCCGCGGTACCCCACTGGTGCGGCAAATTCGCCTCGCGCAGAGATGTTGTGCCGTGTGTGCACAGAGGGTGCCCGGTCACTGCGGCATCGCAGGCAACGAAGAAGCTGACGACCTCGCGACCGCTGCACACCAACTATCTGCCAGCGATCTGCCCCTTGCGCTGGAGGACGTGCGTGCGGCCATCCACGACCATCTCCGAAAGCAGCACCCCGACCCACGCACCGTGGGAGGTGAGCGCATCGACAGTGTCACCGGCTGTCACGCACTTACATGGTCACAACGTGCAATGATCCTCCGCGCGCATTGGCTGCGTGTGGCCCGGGGAACGACGGGTGCGTCACGGAATCGCGACGCGTGATGTGTGTGACGGATGCGGTGCAGTGGAAACACTAGAACACCTGCTCCTTCACTGTGCCGCGTTTGCCGATGCTCGTCGCGATATGCTCGCGGCCTGTAAGGCGCAGGGCATACTACCAGACTCCATCAAGACGCTGTTGTGGCCGCAGGGCACTGCGCGCACTCGTGAGCGAACTTTGGTGAGCCTCTGTGCATTCCTCGAACACACGGGCTTGACGTCCCGTCTTTTATCCGTCAGGTAGTTACACGCAGTGACCGAACGCTCCGCGAGTTCTACCTTGAACGATTAATAACTGGACGCCCCACTACAGTTGTAACCAACACAGTGCTGTGCGCGTGTGTGATTTAATTCCTCAAAAAAAACTAATCAGGCGCACAACCTGGACACATTTCTTATTGTGTAAATAGTTTGTACACATTACTTCTCCCCCTATCGTCTCTTCCTGTCCCCTCACTTCTTTCATTTCATTTCTTCATTCTGCCCGCTATCCTTTATTTCTGCTGCCCCAGCTCAGGTGCTTCAGTATCGATGGCAGATGCCGGGGCTAGCAAAATATTTTTCTTCCTCTTTACTATTTTTTTTAATAAAACCACTACCACTACCACCACCATGTGCGCCCTCACAGCTCGAAGCCTGTAAAAATTGCTCACTTTCGCTTTGTGCTGTCTTTCATTGTTGCCACTCGCGCGCGGTGACGCTGCTCTAGGCGCTGCTGCTGATTGCTCGGTAGGAATGGATTGCGGTCCTGATCGCTCTCCGGTGGTGGTGTTTACAACTCTATTATCACAAAATGGATGGGATTAGTCGGGGCTGGGGCGTACCCAGGGTGGCCTCCAGTCGGGGGCGATCTGTTGAGCTTGCATGATTAGGGCCAATTGCGTTGTTTTTCTAGAACTGGCCAAGAGCTTGTCCCATTCCTCCGCCGAGGGAGCTGGCAAGAGTAGCGTCGGAGGTTGTTTGCTAGCGCATTCCGGTAAAATACGGTCTTGGGTGCCGTGAGTCCCATCACCATAGTGCAGGCTTGCAGGGTCATATTCACCGTTTGTGGATAAACATAATCGATAGGGGCTAAGAATTAAATTTGTTTGTAGGCGTCCGAGTGTCGTGGCTTGCGCCTTGTCCAGGTCGGGGTGAGGGGTGCGATACGTGCATCTTAGCTTGCGATAAAAGTTTGTAATCTCCGTGTACGACTGAGGCTCCTCGGCAGAAGCGTCCGTTCCCGAGAGCTCTCCCGTCCCCCGGTTGGTTAAACCTCGGGCTAGATGATCGTCCCGCTCGTTTCCGCAGTTACTCGCGTGAGCCGCAACCCATACGAGATTGATATTATCCAGAGTTCGGTTGCGCAGAATTCGCATTGCGAGCGCGCTTAGCGAGTTTTTGGCGAAATTTTGAATGGCGCTCTTAGAATCGCTTAGATAAGTTTTGGTGCGGAGACCCGCGATGGCCAGTGCGATAGCTACTTCCTCTGTCACACGGCTGCCTTTGGAGCGGCCATACATGCCACGTATGTTCCACCTTTGATGGGTTGAGCTGGCTTCACGTACAATGTTCGTGGTTCGTTCTCGTACTGTTTCTCAAGGGCCTGGGCCCTTGCTTTCCTGCGGGCGTCGCGTCTGCCGGGCAGCATGTTTTTGGCTACTGGTTTAGCAACTAGTCTAATAGTAACGTCGACCGATAAATGCGATGTTTCATAGACCCTCTCAACGGGTTGGATATGGAGTTTGTCGAGAATTACGCGTCCCGCAACAGTGCGCGGCAAACGGGTCACTGTTGCCGTTTAATGGGCTTCGATTAGCTCAATGAGCGTGTTAAGAATTCCCAACTGCAGCACTCGATCTGAGTTGGCTAATGCCGGCCGGCCAAGGGCCACATTGTATGCTGTTCTTATGATGCTATCAAGGGCCCCTTCGTCCCTGTGACGAAGATAATAGTACGGGCAGGCGTACGTGATTCTATTTATCATGAATGATTGCATGATCCTGCATAGGTCGGTTTCTCTCATGCCCCTGCGACGGTTGGCAATGCGCCTATCTGGTGCGCCGTGCTGTATTATTCTGAAGGGACATGCCAAGAACCCTGATCGTGGCCACCGGGTTATTGGATGGTTGTCAGTGTACAACACGATGGGTTCCCGAGGGTCGGGTGCTGCCTCTGAGGCTTATTTGTTCCTGATAACTAAGAGTTCCTATCTAGGCGGTAACCACGCAAGGGCGCTCTCCTGCACGAAAGAGTGTACCGTGTCGATAGCTGGTTGTAATGACTCCAGAGTTGGTCCATATGGTGATGTCTTCGGCGTATACACATGATGCCTGAGTGGGATAGCATGTAACAGACGTGGGAAACAACTCATAGTAAGGTTGAAGAGAAAAGGTGGAAGTACAGCGACTTGCGGGGTTCCTCTGGTCCGAAGTGTAATTTTTTCACTACTTTTGTCCTCGAAATGCAGCGTAGCCGTGCGCTGGATCAGAGAGGTGGCGATGCAGTCCACGCTCTGCTCTCGCGCTGTGGAATGTCGCCTTGGTTGCCCCGGCAGCAGTACTGCCAGAGTGCAGATAAACAAGGTGAAAGAAATGGTGAGGACAGTAAACAGAAAAAATAAGAAAGCCGGCAGTCCTGCACGGCACCAGCCTGATGCGCGAATACGGTCGCTTCATCGTGACCTGTGGCTTGCAGAGCACAGCGAAGAGCGGACGGCAGCGGAGCTGGCGCAGGCAAACTTGTCCCATCTTTTAAAGGAAATGAGCATGACGGCGCGGTAAAGAACGCTCACTTAATTGTCTGTCGCCGGTAGTTGGAACGACCGTCGTTGTGGGTCGCGCTTCCTTCAGGCATGAGAAGATGCTTTTCACATAACGCGAGTATTGCATCGCCAGTAGCCTGCTGACCTGCGAGAAACAAGAAAACGAGAACAATGAATTAAAACTTGACCTGATATGACGGCTGGGGTGGCTCTTGTGGAATGGAGATTCATCGTGCGACTTTGCATCGAAGGTGTAAGCCAGGGGTAAATCTGAAGGCGTACAGGAAGAACAAGAACCGGAACCGCAGGAAGTGGCCTAGCTCAAACGCACCGAAACGAAGCCACACATACGAAAGAAGAATAGGTAATAGTTGCCGCGTAGTGGAAGACCCTTTTCTTTCTGCAATAGACATCAGAGATGTGCTACCCTTTGAGAGGAGGCTTCGAAAGCTGCACTGTAAAACCACATCGCTTCCCTGAAGCCCCGACTCGCAGAATCACAAAAGACAAAGGTGGACTGTGCTGGGAGAGTGGCTGAGTGGACCACCTAAAATTGGAACAAGTTTTCACTGATGAATATACATTCTCTATCTACGGAGCACGAGTTGTGGTTGCAGAAAATTGAAATTGAAATCAAGGAAACTTCCTAAGTTACTGTATATGTAGAATGCGGAGTAAGTGTCCCGATGATTCTCTTCTAATGGAAATAAACATATACCAACATCCGCGCTTTCTCCGTCTCTCCCATTGGTCGCCCTCTTAAGCGACGACACAGGAAGGAAGCGCAATGAAAGTAGTGCATAAATGGTTGATTAGGGAGAGCGGTAGCCGTCTGTGAATATCAGTAAAACTCAGAAAAGCACGCATACAATGCTGTCGTGTAGTGGGTATAATCCTGTATTTCGGTAGCGTATCGCCGAAGAAATCAACAAGTTTTTATTTTCTTGAAATTCTGCGCTGATATCTGAGCCCTGATATTCACTTGTAAATGGGAAATAGGGTTTAAGATCTCTCGTAACAGCTCCTGCCATGCTAGCACATCGCACTTCCAACCCACCAAAAAGCTTCAAGGCGACGACAGGGTAGTTATTCTTACGAAAGCCTGATAATTTCTAGCTGTCGGCCGTAGAGCCTGGAGCCGAAAGTAGGCTTTGCACGGCGTCCAGCACTTCACGTTCTAGAGAAAAGAGCGCAGAGTGGACTGTGGGATTTATTATTAGAGAAAGCAGACGCAAGAAACTACATATACAGCTTATAAACATTGCAGCTTAAGACACCATGCGGCTACTATCAACAGTGGATCACGCGCCTTCACTCCCGCGACCCGTTGCTAACCGAGAATTTCGAACCTAGCAGGGGACACGCCACACCATTCGGCCGCCGTCTATGCGGGATTTTCTTCACGCGGTCGAAAACACGAGAGCGGCCGGCGACGGCACCGACGCAGCAGCAGTCAGCTGCCGCAAGAGCTGGATGCGGAAGAACAACTGCGCGTGGCAAGCCATTCCGACAGCGCATCATCCGCGGCACTTACGACGGCGTCATCTCGCGCTACACGATACGACTAGATCGTACCGAACAAAACCGAGCAGTTTGGAGGGGCTGCGTGTTATATTGGGAGCGCATGCTCATGAAACGAGCCGGCGTTTTCTATCCCGCCAGCGACCCGGCAGCGGCAGGTTCGGCGCGGGCGCTTTAAAGTCACTCAAAGGACCGACATTTGCGTCGCGTGGTAGTGGCCGGCGAAGATCAACCACTATCCCGTGCGCACGTCTGAAGACACATTTAAAGAAAAATTATCGATAAGCCATTTGTCATCATCTTCTCTATGGAACACAAATTCATGTATATGTCTCTGGAACCATATACAGGGTCATCCAAAATATGTGCGAACACAGCTCAGCGTGGCCGCGCTCGGCGGAGCGCCAGCGCATCCGGCGCGGGCGCGCATCGAAGCTAAAGGCAAAGATCCGACGCGTTCAGCGCTCGGGCGAGCGTCGCTCGCAGTCAGTCGCGCTACGCCGGTTTCGCTGGCCGGAGTGCCAGACGCCGCGCGCCGCTTCGGAGCATGCGCAGAACGACTGCCGACTGGCGCCGATCGTCGACCCGCGGGCAGTTTGCATTCCGTTCGCGCCTTTTTCTGCGTCACCTCATCCGTTTCGTTCAATCCATGGCGTGGCGGCTACTGTATGAAACATGGCTAGGGTGTTATCCGCGCGACAGAAAGTTGCTCTCCGCGTTACTAGCCCATCGCTTGCGGAGAAAGCGCAGGCGGTCGATGTATGTGCGAAAGATTTTCGCTCAGCAGAAAACCACAGGCGAGTACTACCAGCTTGTGCAAGAACTACGGCAAACGTACCCAGAGTACCATTGGAAGTACTTCAGGTAAGTACACTTCACGCAAAATGACTGTTTCACCCGTGTGTAGATTTGTAGCACTTTTTTAACTCACTGTGACTGCACGGCTCGTTTCATTACTATCCAGAAATAAGAATCCTGCATTACGTTTTGTAAAAGTAATTATAGTAATTGTGTTTTTGAGAGAGGGAGTGGCGCATTAATTGTTACATATTTTGTAGAGCCGAAAGTTGGTGCTGTTTGATTCGAATTTTTAGTTATTTAACTGCACAGTGTCTTGTACGATGCTCGGGGTTGTTTCAAACATGTTTAGTGCATCCTTGAAAGTCATGTAAAAGGACTTCTACGCAGGATGACGGAGGCCTCATTTGGTAAACGTTTGAGCCTTGTCCGCGGCCGCATCATCCATCCACCGAACCACAAGAATCCAATCAGTCCAGGAGAAAGGCTGGCAATCAATTTACGGTAAATATTCCCCACTTCAGCCACCCCTGATTGCATACTCGCTGACATCCGCTTGTTGTCATATGGGATACTTTTCCAACTACAAGGTTAACGCCCGTTTCTCCCTGAATAGCTGGTGCCCTGACTCCAAGTATAAAGGGGCCGTACAGCCGTCTGCAGAGCTTAGAAACTGTTCTTTCGGTCGTTCTTGTTCTTATTCAGTGTAGTAGCAGGAAAAACAATTGTATATCGTTTGCCCAATTTTTGCGCTGGTTTTCAAATGTCCATTCACTTTGTGCAAGCTTGGAGTTTTCTGGCCAAATATTTTTTGTCCCCATTGTCCAGTTGTGTTCTACTGAATAACTGCCTTCCCTTATTCACATTTTCTTTCCATCTCAGTGCCGCACGTATAAGGCCACTTTTAAAAATAAACAACACGTCAGACATGACTCGACCCTTGAACATGCCTTAATATAGCTATAGCTATGTTGATCATTACCCCTCCCCCCCTTGCGCGACTCTGATCGTATATTAACCATCCTTTTCAACCTAGTTGCGTCATCTATGCATGATAATTGAATACTGAAAAAAAAAATTAACGAACGATGGCGCTGCAATACAATTAATTTGCTACTTCTACTCTTCACAGGTTTCTGGCCACAGGCGGCTCTATGATAAACGTCGCTATGAGCTATCATATTCATGTATCGACAGTCTCTGGCATACGGATAGAGACCCTGCCAGCCATCTGGGACTGCCTTTCCCCAATTGTGCTCAGACAGCCGACTTCCGACGAATTGAAGTTCATCAGACCGGAGTTCGCCACGAAGTGGAACTTTCCTAATTGTGTATCCCGCCGCGGTGGCTCAGTGGTTAGGGCGCTCGACTACTGATCCGGAGCTCCCGGGTTCGAACCCGACCGCGGCTGCGTTTTTATGGAGGAAAAACGCTAAGGCGCCCGTGTGCTGTGCGATGTCAGTGCACGTTAAAGATCCCCAGGTGGTCGAAATTATTCCGGAGCCCTCCACTACGGCACCTCTTCTTCCTTTCTTCTTTCACTCCTTCCTTTACCCTTCCCTTACGGCGCGGTTCAGGTGTCCAACGATATATGAGACAGATACTGCGCCATTTCCTTTCCCCCAAAACCAATTATTATTATTATTATAAATGTGTAGGGTGCATAGATGGGAAGCACTTCACAGTTACTTGCCCTACTGACAGTTGGTGAGAGTTCTATAATTATAAGAGTGTTTACTCATTGCTGATGTTGGCAGTGGCAGATGCAAATTTTGGCTTTCTGCTAGTGGATATTGGTGCTAAGGGCAGACTTTCTGATGTATCTTTCTACCGAAAAAACCCAATCAGAGGGAGCTTTGAGAACAATACCCTCAGCTTGCCTTCAGGTCACAACGGATCGCCGCTGTGCATCGTAGGCGATGCAGCATTTTGCCTGCGGCCCTACGTAATGCGTCCTTAGCACGGAAGACCGCTAAACGAGAAGAAACGAGTCTTTAACTCGGCTGTCAAGGGCGCGCCGTTGCGTGGAGAACGCTTTCGGAATAGAAGTTTCCCGTTGGCGCTGCTTCTTCGGGATGGTGAGTAGCGACAATGAGTTGCTCACAGCCATGATAGATGCGGCGGTTTGCCTGCACAACTTTCTCGTGCCTAACAAGGCGTATTGCCCAAATGATTATGGCGATCGCGTCACTGGCGACAATGTCCAGGAAGGCAGGTGGAGGCAGACCGTAGCAAATGTAAATCCTCAGAGTACTGGCACCAGCTCTGCTTCAGATGCTATGCGAATCCGGGATGCCATAGCAAAGTTCCTCATGTCCCCAAGTGGTTGTTTCCCATGGCAGCTGAACGTTGTAAGACGGTGTTGATGGACAGCGTGAAGCTGTTGACTTTTTTTCAGGCAAAACAAGGACATCCCATACCAGCTCGAATTTATTTGATATCGGGGGACCACTTCCTAAACGGCTTTCGAATGGATTGTAATTCAACATATCCTACGCGTGTCAAACAATCACACGAAACATTGGTACTTCTGCTTTCGGGCAAGCACACCACGCTAAGCTGTGCTTTTTAAATACCAAATGAATGACTTGTTTTCATGTGAAATATTTTGTTTGAACACACCAAGGTGATGTAAAACTAATATTCAACATCCTTGATGTATAAATTAGCAATGGTGCCAATTATAATCCTGAAATCACCTGTAAATATCGAAAAATTACTTGTAAAAGTTGAAAGACGAATTACCATGATATTGCAGACAGCTTGAATTGCGAAAAAATGAAGTGGTGAAAGAGGTAGGAGACTACTAACCACATTGAAACTTACAATACTTGCAATAAAAAAATTCAAAAGCCTAATAACAGATATATCACAGCTTTGTAATATACTCAAAACAACAGGAACATGAACACAATGATATTAGGAAACTGCACTGCATGACAAACAATGCAAAAAATTAACGGCAATGCCCTCTATGTTATCAAAAGAAACAGCACAGATGATATTTTTGTTGTCACCATCACTTCAAAAGGTATCCATACTTCACTCGGCCGCGCACCCTATATCTTCCCATCGCACTCGTCATCCTTTTCAAGTTTCCCGACCTCGTGCCCGAACTACCACATTTGCCGCATTTTTTTCCCGTATTGCAGCACACTGGAACGACGTACCCAACGACATCGCACCCATCACATGCTCATCCAACTTTGCCAATGATGTTACCAATCATGTTTCGTTGTGTTAACACCTGCTCACCAAAATATATACACCCACCCCTTATGTAATACCCCTCGTGAGTCTTTGAGGGAATAAAATGAAATGAAGTGAATTAAAATTAAGCCTCAAACTCGTCGTATTCAGCTATTATCTCCAATCATGTAACCTTCAAGCGAGAGACGATTCTCTTTAGCATCCTGTCAAGGCTCATGCCAACTCATTGCGCAAGTCTCATTATCAGTGTTCTTGCCCAGCTGGAAAAGAAGCTGATGCTCGACTTAATCGCATCTGGATTCTTTTTTTACCGTTTTGAGGGCGGCTTCCTCACTGTGGAGTCTTCCTGGCTGGCAGGTTGACCAGAACTAGCCGGTGTCGGCTCCAACTCTTCATCAACATTGGCGGTGGGTGATGCTGCCGCCGAATCACCTTGCGTACTGTTCAAAATTTCTTCTATTATTGAGGGGATGTCATCAGCTCCTGGCAGGGCCCTTAAGCCCACGTTGCAGGTAGTCCTGAAATAAGCCGTTTTGACTCCAGTAAGCTCAGTCTTGTGATTTCACTTTTTCTTACTTTACTGCTAACAGAGCACCAGTGTTTTGTCGAGTGTAAGAGCATTACGCACACGGGTGAAGAAAGAAAAGCACACGAGCTCTGACTTGCGCTGATGTTTTTTGAATTCAGTGGAAATTCTTGCCTTCTTATTCATGACTGTGAGTAGTGTCATTCCAGTAACCAAAATGCTGAACCAAGCTCTCCAATTATCCACATTATTACTGGTGTCGTAGAGCGAAAATGCTGATGCTGCCGGGAACATTCGGTGAGCAAATCTTGTACCTTCTATAAGCAGGAGCTACATCTCTGACCTATATCCTAGGCAGGGGGCTGCCCACTAACCGTTCCCAACCCTCAGCCTACCTTCAGCACAAACAGCAAAACCCAAAATAATGACAAAAAACCAACACGCGTAGTAGCCCAAAACAAAATATACGCGAGCTCTAAGAATGTAACTCAGGCGAATCCATGAGACCACAAACGCTCAAACACGTAACACCAATGCACTTATCGGAAGCATAAGGATCCACAGAATTTTTTGCTACAGATGTCTGAACACCCGCCAACTTCTTATTGCATCTTTGATATTGCTCTACATTCTGGAGCTGGTAAAAAGTTAATTTCATTTTATTACGGATTCGGTCCCCTCATTTCATAGCAGCACAAAGCCGTGAAACATTTCAAAAACACAAGCAATTTTCTACAGGCGCCTCCAGCGTCTTCTCGTAAAGCCGTGCTAAAGTGATAAAGCGCTGCAGTTTATAGGCAGTTACATGAAAAAAAACTGATAATATATCCTCTATCAGAGAAGGGAAAACGTTACGGTGAAAAAAAGCATAAATTAACGAAGGAGGATCAGTATAAACAAGGTGTGCCCCCGCATAGAAGGTAAAAGTCACGTTAAAAAATTTAACGAAGGAGGCTCAGTGAACAACCTGTGCGTGAACGTAGTACCCATTTCATGCCGTGCATTGAACACGTTTCGCGCTCATAACTCCACGTACCTCGATTCGCGAAAACAAACATTCCAAAACTAAGCAAAAGAACTCACTTTCTTGGACGACCACAGTTCTTGCAGAAACTCATTGCTTCGGCAAACTGCCATGTCTGCCTCGCAACGTTCGCGCTGCTGCCACTCCTCGTTGCCAGCTCGATGGATTTTAGCCTCCGGCTGAAGCGGTCCCGGAGCTTCTTCCACAATTTGCGGCATTCTTTCACTATAACGAAAACGAGGACGAAAGAAATAGATCAAACATTACGGTACATGCAGCATGTGGAATGCTTCTGCTGAAAAGGGTACAAATGAAGCCGAGCACAGCAGTCGGGAACAATTAAATCACCCGTGGAGAGACCGGTGCTTCGCCTTATCTGTTCCCAAGCGTTCTCTTTGCGCTGATAGTCTCTGAAATCCAGCGGTTTGGTGTCGTATACACAAGGGTGTTGTTTGATGGCTTCGCCAACGATATCCGGCACAATTTCTACAATTGGGCGGCTCTCGCCACTCACGCCGATTGCACTGGCTTCCGCCATTTTTCTCCGCGTGATGTATTGTGGGTCGACGCGGTAGGTGGCGCCGGTGCGCAATTGGAGCAGGAGCCAAATCTGCGCCGGAGCCGTCGGGGCACGCTGGCAGCCGCCGATTACGTTGGTCGCTGCAGTGCGTCGAACTATAGATGGAGCTGTTTTCTTCAACGCAACGCAGCGTGCGCGCGCGCTCGCTTGCGTTAGCTCGGACTATATTCGGGCCTTAAGCGGCGCAGGTGCACACAGGCTCGGAGGCGGTGCTTTGTGTCGTCTGCTACGGTGCAGAAGCGCACTGTGCTTGAATTAAAGTGAAGCGCACCAGACTGTTCTGACAGCGTCGAACCCACCTACATGGCGTTACGGGAAAGCGCACTTGTCTCATTGCAGCGCGTTGTCTTTGCTTCGGCTAGCATCTCACTGGCCTGTTTTCTCATTGTCATGATGCCGGTTTAATACATTTGTATTGCTGTAAATTTATAAGCCCTGCTATTGTTCGGTTATGCGGCCTACCAAAGCGAATCAGGCTTCTTGGGACGCCAATAGGGCCCAGAACGATGACAACCATGGGGAGGGGTAACTTGCACTGATATTGCGCATTAAACAGCTCCTTCGCGTTTGACTTGCACTCAAACGGGGTCTCCGCAGCTGAGATCGGTCTCGGGTGTCCGATACTGCCGTCGGGCGGTCTCCATTGAGCCAGCGCGACGAGGCCCCCTCAGAGGTTTACCGCACTATGCAAGTGACGTGGACAGCGGAGGACGGCTTCGTTTATGTGCGTGCTGTGTGACGCGCATGAGATACTTTGCTGCAGCTGCTAACGTCTGTGCACACCGATAAAATCAATGTCATTCTTCTTGGCCCCAGTTCTCTCATAATAAGTCTCGCGCGAATGTGTTCACAGACTGCGCCGCTCTACATTGAATTGTAATAAATAACTGATAAACATCATCATCCGCGTCTAAGACAGCCCGATTCTGTTTGGTAAGCCGCATAACCGAGCAATAGCAGGGCTTATAAACTTCCAGCAACCGGCATCGTGGCACTGAGAAAACAGGCCACCGAGTTGCAAGCCGAAGCAAAGACAACGCGCTGCAGTGAGAGAAGTGCGCTTTCTCGCAACGCCGCGTCGGTGTCAGCACACTACCTGCAATAAAGGACCGTGCGCATCTGCAGACGACACGAAGCACCGCCTCAGGGCCCGTGTGCGCATGCGCCGCTTAGTTTCGACGCGCGCCAGGTGCGCTGACGCTCCGCTGAGCAGTGTGGCCGAATCGTGGAAAAATCAAGCCGCCGAGGGAAAAAGGGAATTTTTTTTAAGAACGGATTGAGAACGTGGGAAATTTTCGTTTCGCTAAAGACCAGTGTTCTAAATGTGCTTTGTCGGGAAAATTTGCAGAGATGAAGGGAAAAGGCTGTTATCATGGCGGCCTGACTAGTGCCTCGAGAAGAAATTTGGCTTGATGTTTGCCTTTAATTTGCTCCCTAGCCTTTCATACAGAGCCCTGGCCCATTCAGGTTCATTCCGGCTTCGAGTGCTGCGTCCTTGGATTTCTTCCATCTATAGTGGCAGCGACCCTTCCATTAATTGCTTCCCAGCTCTTTAGTCACACGATCTTCTATGTACGCATATTTTGTAAAGGAAGTCCGGAAATTTTCAACGGTCTATACACGAGAGGCTAGACAGGAAATGGAAGTAGCCGAGCTGGTCCCTGTCCCAAGGCGAAAACTAATAAAAACCAAGTTGTGATTAACGATGATATGATCAAGAACATCCCAGCCTTGATGTTCATTATAATTGAGCTTTGTATTTATTTTATTTCACTCATTATTATATTTATTACCTTGGCTATATTTACTCTTCAATTACTATATATATATAAGGGAAAAAACAAGAAATTTTTAGCCGGCAACTGGGAAAAACCAACTGGCCAAAGCGGCAACACTGCCGCTGATCCGTGTTCGCACATAGAATGAGCGAGAACACACGGTCTTCTTGAAGCATCATTGAGTCGGGGATTCAGTAGCGTGTCCAGAAGGAGCGGCCGCATATCTGTTCGGTCTAGAAAATGCTAGCGCTTTTCCTAACTATAAATGGCCCGGATGGCTAGTACAGTGTCGCAGGCTAGTGATATTTTTCAGTGCTTGGCATAAAATACAATGGCAGCAGTGGCTTCATGGACAAAGAAAACACAAACAGTGAACCGTGCCCAAGTATTTCGCGGAATACGTTGTACGCGGTCAGCGCGAGCCCCTGTATATTGAGCAGAATTATTGATTTCAAAGCATGAGCCAGTCTACTGATTCCAAGAAAGTCAAGCAGTGCCTACAAGCCTCCAAAAACCTCGCTCAAGACAACCCCGTCTCGTCGTTCCCAGGCCTGTTGCTGTACAGGTACCCAGCTTGCGACTGTAGGAGGTCTAAAGTTGCGGGCACCGCGCAGAACACGCCCAGCGAATGCGCCTGCCGCGAAAAGGACTCCCTAGAAAAATTCACAGACGATGAGCGCAATTCGAGCCGTATATACGGTTGCTCGGGGCGTGTCATTGCACATACTCTGAATTTCGCTACTTTGCGCTCCACTTCACAATTGAAAACGGTGGTATTCAATGACGCGACGCGCTGCTCACCGCTGCACCTGCAGCTGCTGGCAGAGGCGCATGTTTACTCGGTGGGGATGTCGTTTTTTCTCGCCGACTAACTTCCCTGCCGCCGTCTCCCACTCCACTGCTCCAACTCTCTATCCACTTCTTTGCCCACAACAGACTGACTGCACTTTTCTCATTTCCCATACCTATATGTCCTACTCCTCCTCCACGAACTTGCAAATTATAAATAATCGCAATTATTTGACTCATACCGAAATCTCATGCGTAGTAATAGCGGACGGACGAACAGTTTTGGCCGAGCTGTAAGTTCTAACGCTAACGCATTAAAAAAGAAAACCGCAGACACGGGGGACCGCTTGCACCTGCGAAGAAAATCCTTGTCTCCTCCGCCGGTCTACAAACCACGGCGCCCGCGTCACGGCATGGCCTCTCCATGGCGTTAGGAGGGGAACACATGGCGCGTGCGAACAACGGTTAACGTCCGCTGACATGGCACAATATACAGAAATCATCACCGTTCCTCCCTCACCGAAACCAATGTTATTCGAGGCCCATTGGGTTTATCAAATCACAGAGGTTGAGTCATTAAACAACAATGCACCTGAGCAGTGGGAGGCGGCGCTTTCTTGATAGAAGCCTCAAGTACTGCTCAAACAGATCGACAGAAGACGCAAGCGACACAGGTCACTGGGGTCTGCGCTAAGCGCCCCACCTTCACCGGGAGACTCCCTTGACGACAATTTAATTTTTTATTCATTAACCGAACCCGCGACATTGAGATGAATAACCGGACGTTTATCTCCTGAGGCACCGCGTTAGATGCAGCAGCCAACGAAAATTCGTTGAGGAAAAGAAGAACGAATCAACCTTCTCACTCTCACGCTCACATGACCAACTAGAAGAGTTGATGCCACGAAAGAGGCCTCGAAGGCGACACTTCGGTGGTTTGAGAGATATATGAACTTCATGATAACGAAGTAATTGGAGGCGCGCAGGCCCCTGGGTACAACCCACTGCACTGAATTGTTCATGTTCCTAAGGTCCATAACACTGGCGGCCCGGCCGTTAGTGGTGGTCTGCCTGATCAGGTCCTCCAAGCGCAGCAGGCTCTCCCATTAACACCGGGGTATCTTGAACGTGCACTGACATCGACCAGCACGCTTATTTAACGCCATCCTTCCGCTCCTACTATCTGCACATGGAAGCGATTGTGGCTCGGCTTGAGCCAGCGAGCAGTCCTGTGCACTTTCCTTTTCTTTCTTCCTTGCAACACCAGACAGACAGACAGACAGACCTCCCGCTCTTCTCTCGCTGCGCACTTGGGGAAACGACCATGATGTTAAACAGTAACGGTGCCACTTCCTTTCCTCACAAATCAAATTTTATCACACTGATTCAATACTAACAAAATGAAACGGCAGTATTCACGACAGATGATTGGAAGCTTCAAACGACATTTAGGCTTGGAAGTCCTTTGATTGTGTATTTCAAATAGAAACATTGCGCAACCAGCGGAGTGAAGGATATTTTCGGCCTTGAGACTAATTTCCTTATTATGCACTAGCAATAAATGGAGGACCTTCGAAAAGAAACTAGTGCACCGTAGACTGTTTTGTATATGAACCTGAGAGCCCTTCGATGGTATAGGTAGCTCCAATCACTGTTTGCGATCGTCGTCATAGCCCGAAATGTGTTCGGTTTTACAGCATGAAAGCTTAATGAACGTCTTTTTGTGTGCCTACATTAACGCACTGCGAAGGGCTTCGACCATTTTGTGAAAATCCGTGAAAAGGAAGTGACGGTAAACGTTCACCCTGGGCGATAAGCTGTGACTACGTAATGGGGAGAGATGCAAGATCATGCCACTAACTGCATTTAGGGGGCTCCAAGATCGTGTTAGAGGTGAGTGTGAATGCTGTATATATTATATAAATCTGAAAGTGCTCGTCAGTCCAAGAACTCTCTGGCGTTCCCATACAGCCTGGCCAGATCAATCAGGGTGAGCAGTTCACCGGCTCCTGTGGCTAGAAGGGCGGGCTCCCTGGAGGGTGGCCTTGCGAGTAAATTGGATGCCCGCACAGATTGGATGTGGGAATACCGAGATGTAGTGATAGAGGGTATGTGGGTCACACTGTGCGCATCCGGCAGGGGACTCGTACGCAACTTATCTCCCAAACTCGTTGAGTAGCCATCCAGAAGGGTTCGGGTGAAAATTGCAGAGGAAGAGATGGCTTCAAATTATTTAATACTGAACCACAAAATAAAAAGCACTACAGGCTGAAATAATGAAATAATGCTCATTACTCTCGAATACGCAAGCAGGCCCTCCCACGCCCGACATCATTCGACTGATCAAAAGCATACACAAACCAGAACACCAGCTCCGAAGACTGGTACCGGCATTCGTGTTAAGCCCGATGCTACGCCTACCTCTGCCTCACCAAGACGGAGACGGAAAAGGTAGATTCACTAATCAGACCAGCTTAAAAGATGGTCTTAATTCTGCCCAAACGCACCCCTACCTTTCGTCTTATACGCATGGGAGTCCACAATGCGCTGAGTGAGCTGACGGAAGCACACCGCATGGCCCAGATAGACAGATTGCCTTCCATTGCCACAGAATGGCACATTCTTGCCTCACTCCACTTCCGACCTTCTAGAAAACTGTCCCTTCGCCTCTTCAGTTTTTCCTTATCTACGACACTATAATGAAACCAATGTTTCTTTTTTAGTGAATGTGATGGAAGGGGACGCTGTCGAACTTCAGTCCAGTCGGTCAGTCGCTGACTCCCAGAGGAAACGTCTTTGCCTCCCGAATGACGCCAGCAGCCAGGCCACCGTGGTGTACTCGGCCACCAGTGATGATGCTTTGGCTGGCGACGGCTTCAACAGAGTCGTAAGCAAGAAGGCCAAACGGAGACTGCCCAAAGGTGAGAACTCGTCGTCGTCGAGTACGCGCACAATCACTACGGAGCGATGATGATACTGACCTATTTATGCCAGCGACTCCCACCGACAATCTCAACCACATCATTAGGCAAGCCACGTCTGCGTTCCTGGAGGCCCGCGTCCCGGGAGCAATTAAAGTTGTGAGGGTGAATCGTTTTAGGAATGTCGTCGCCATTGATGTCGTGGACCGGAACCCGCTTGAGAGGTTGAGCAACATCAGAACGCTCGGCGGCTTCAGCGCTCGTTCCCATGTCCTTCTAGGCCGTGGAACTACGGCAGGCGTCATTTACGACGTCGACGCAGCCATCCGCGACCCTGATCTGCCCATTTTGATTCAACCAGCTACCGACGGTGTAGCCATACTGCAAGCTGAGCGTTTTGAGAAGGACAAAGTGCATAGAGTTGACCTTCCAAGGGGACTGCATTCCAACGTACGTGAAGGTTGGACACTTTAGGCATGCAGTTAGGCCTTTCGACCCGATGCCTCTACAGTGCCGGAAATGCATGAAGGTAGGACACGTGAGTAGTGCGTGCAATTTCCTCATCGTGTGCCCACGGTGTACTCAGCCGCACAGCGGTGATTCATGCCGGGAAACAGTCCTTACGTGTGCCAATTGCCGCGGTCCTCATGACGCTGCCTCAAACGATTGTGCTCGCCTGAAAAGGGAAAGGGCGATGCTCAAACAAATGACAAGAGACAATTCCACACACAGAGGAGCTGCTGCTAAGGTGCGACTCCGTCGTCGCCCTCGTCACAGACCTTCTATATGTGTAGCGAGCATGGAAAGGATCGTCCAAGAATTTCCGCAACTTGTCTTCCCCCTCCCCATACTACTTTAAGGATTGGGAGCAATATGACTGGCGAGGCACAGTAACCAAGCAGGTATTGCGCACTCAGAGTACCGAACCTATTCCTAATAAAGCACAAGTCACAACTCCGGCCCAAGACCGGGACGGCCAAGTGACTTGACCATTGCTCCTTAAGCGCCCAACACCCACCGCAGCACCGTGCACCCAGTTTATTGAGCCTGCTCCTGGTCTGGTAGTAGGTCAGAAACCGGACCAGGTTGCAGACGAGCAAGTGATTGCAATGCTAAAGCAAATCGTGAATGCCATTCGTGTGCTGTTTCCTTGCATGCACATAACAGCTGCACAAGATGCACAGCAGATGCCGGATTTCTTGAATCCAGTGCTTGCAGCTGTCTAATAGCTGCCACAACACACCCTCCAGCCTCATCCTTCCGAGAAGAAGTCCGATGCTTACGCTGTCACCAACATTATCAGCCTCAACGGCAAGCAGCCTTTCTTGACACTGAAACGTCTGCGCTGCCTTGTGATGGAGGGCCCTTGATCTGTTCCACTCAGGTCGCAGCAGTCGGCCGCCCTCAAGGTGTGCAGGCTACAGCTGCGGTGGACTGTATTTACCGTGCTTGTGTCATTGCCTGTGGTGCTTGCTACGGACCGCATTTCTCTACTTGTTATTATTCTTTTGCGCCCCCCTCATCCCTCTCCCCCAGTGCAGGATAGCCAACCGGAATATTTTACTGGTTAACCTCACTCCTTTCCTCTACCACTTCCCTCTCTCTCTCTCCACTTCCGACCGATTGGTCCACCTGCTGTTAACTCCGACAAGGTTCCGCAATACATTCGGGACCATCTCACTATTCACCCCCTACCTAAAAGCATGCATCTAGTGCTGCGCCAGGATCGACGGGCAGCCCGCGCCTTGCATAAACCACATGAAAACGAACTTGAAGAGGTCTACTGCAGACGCCGCATAGTACTCCTGCCGGATAACTTACACCCTCCTCGTACCTTCCAACAAGCTACAACGCACGACATCAGGCTTGATCAGCGCAAACACCTCGACAGAAGCCGAAGTAGCAGCCATCGCTCTTGCGATATCGTCTTACACTGCCACTCTTATCCTGCACGATTCGAAAACCACCATTCAAAATTTTTCTGGCGGGGAGATACATGCTGCAGCATATAAAATTCTCACCTCCAACCCAAATCACCTCGCCCCATCCAAATAGCCCAGGGTACAGGTGGTTTCGGGCAATCCCGGTAACGACGCGGCCCATTTTGTGCTGGAGCGTGCGTCAACCGAGCGACGCCTACCGAGAACCCAGGCAGCGCGAGAGACCGGCTGATAACATATCACAACATGACGGTGCACTACTGCTAAGAACGTCTACTCTATACCCGCCACACATATCTCTCACAAAACAAGAGCAGAAGAGCTGTCGAGAACACCAGGCTCGCACCTGCCCCCCCCCCCCTCCCCTCAGCAATACTTGCGCTTTTCTTCCCCCTTCTACTCACACCCGCGAATATTCGCTTTGTGGGGTCCCTACAGCCACATTCGACCATATTATGATCATCTGGCAACAGCGTTAACAACCGGCGTAATCGGCCTTTGCGGAATCTGAGAGGTGGGAGGTCTTGGTCTCTAGAACCGACCCGCCCTCGCAACTGAGGTTGCTGCAGTGGGCGGAGAAGGCCGCCATCTGACACGGCCTGCCGGCCACCACCCACGGCCAGGAGCCGGCCCACCACGGAAATTTTCAATTATATGAGCTCCGCAAATAATGAACTTTTCCACCACCACCAGGAGTCCCAACGGAGCGCCCAGAAATTCTGGGCGCGCTATACTCAATACTCTCACTCAATACTCAATGAGCACTCAATACTCTTACTTCTTTAGGCCTTAATGTCCGAAGGCAAAGGAAACGGTGGAAACAACCGTGGTCTTTTCCAACCCTCGACTGTAAGGTCGCAAATCCAAATGTGAGCGCAAAGCATAGGTCTGCTTTGGCAGCAACGCGTTCGCTTGTACTTGAACATTTGGAAACAGAGTGTGCGCGCCATCTTCAAATTTTCACGGATGGTCCTGTGGACAAGGTCAAACAAGCTAGAGCAGCGGCTTTTTACATTCCTTCGTTTGAATGTAAGTGGTCCGTACGCTTTACTGCTGTCATATCCTCCACAACGGCTGAAAAAGTTGCTATTGAGGCGGCTTTACGGAAGTTAGGGTCTTGTCCGGCTCCACCTGTTGTCATCCTAACTGATACAAAATCTGCCCTTCAGTGGTTACAACGCGGATTCACTACTGATACCTTGTCTATAAGTTCTCTGCGCTTGGTGGAGAAACTGCACAGGAGAGGCTTTACTCTTTATTTCCAATTGGTGCCCTCTCACATAAGAGTCCACGCTAATCAGGTGGCAGCCATTCACGCCCATAATGCTCTCTCAAGGAGTCCATCAAAAAAGTATCTCAAGATGGGAAAATTCTCTACAAGAAAACGGTGCTCGATCATTTCAGTGTCCTGTCGAGTACGCCCCACAAGGCATGTGTGAGCAAGGGATTGAGAAGATCCCAGGCGCCTCTACTACATCGAATTCGCACGGCCTCTGCTCGCACTCCTGCCTGGATGCATAAGACGGTCATAGCATCGTCTCGGCTCTGTTCCTTATGTGGTGTGTGCGGGGATATTGAACATATTATGTACTGCCCAGAGTACAACGCGGAAAGGTGTGTGATGTTCGCTTCCTTCAAGAAGACAGGAACACGTCACAGTACAGTTCAGGACATTGTCTACCAGAGCGGAAACCAGACATGCAGAAAGGAGGCTGCACGCCTTCTTTTAACATTTCTGCAAGACACGGATTTTGTTTCTAAATGGCTATGGCCTACTGTGAGTGAATGTGTGCGTAGATGGTGTCTTCCGGAGTGTACTACGTTATACTGTAAGTGAATGTGTGTATGGATTTTGGCACTGCAGTGGGCTATGTTCTACTGTGACTGGACATGTGCATAGATGGTGACTTCTGGAGTGGACTGTGATGTGGATTGTGTGGATTAATTGTGTGAAAAGATGGTGACTGCGGGAGAGAATGCGTGCTATTATAAGAGACTGTGCGCATAGCGGGGAAGATGCGACAGGCTTTAGGACATTATTAATATAGAAGGAACACTATGGTGGAGCAATTGCCGGCAGATAAAGCATGGCTAACCCCACCTGTAGCATTCAACACCTCAACTCAACTGAACTGCTGGGCGCGCGCTTCCCATCAATACAGAGGGGAAAGGAAATGAGCGATTTCGTTAGTGGAGAGGCACACGTTTAGATTTTGAGGGCCTCCGGCCTTCTCACCCAATTCCGGCCCTATCGCCGTCATCCACGCCATCATCCTCATATCACCCTCTCTACAAACCTCTTTCCCCATTATTTGGTTTTTTGGGGAAAGGAAATGGCGCGGTATCTGTCTCATATTCAAGACTGAAAACGGCGAGAAAAACGGGACAAGATAGAGAGAAGCAACGAACACAGCACAGTGTGTGTTGCTTCTCTGTATCTTGTCCTGTTTTTCGCGCCGTTTTCAGTCTTGAATCATTCACCAACTGACCCAAAAATCCACCCTTTTGCTGCCTCATATAGTTGAACACCTGAGCCGCGCCGTAAAGGAAGGAATAAAGGAGGGAGTGAAAGAAGAAAGAAAGAGAGAGGTACTGTAGTGGAGGGCTCCAGAATAATTTTGACCACCTGGGGATCTTTAACCAGCATTGACATCGCACAGCACACGGGCGCCTTAGTGTTTTGCCTCCATAAAAACGCAGACGCCGTGGTCGGGTTCGAACCCGGAACTCAAATAAAATCATAATAAAGAAGCTCTATTTCATAATTCAAGGGGAAAATTCGTACAAAATATTCGGACCGATAGCCTACAGGGCTTATGGCCGGTCCAATACAAAACAAGACATTTAGGCAACCGCATAAATATGTAAAGTAAAACATTCAAAGTGAAAAACTATAATGAAAAAAAATTAAAACAGAAATAAGACAGCAAAAGCATCCAGTGTCCGATCGGATGCAAAACAAGGCATTTGGGCAAAGGTTTAATGAAGCGGCACATCAGCATTTGAGCAAACTATTCGCGGGGAACTCAAAGTGCGAACACAGAAACACAAAAGAGAAATCACATCATTACTTGATTATGCAAGAAATATAATTTAGAAGACAATTTAAAACTTCTGGCAAGCTTTATTTCAAGTGGCAATGTATTCCAGACTTTTGTCTCAATGAACTCTATTAATCTCTCACCTTATGTGTTGTGATGGATCGGAAAATTAAATTATCGTTAGCAGCTTGTCTTGTGTTGCGAACAGGCAAAGTGAATAAGCTCATTAGGAGAGGAGAGCTAGATGTTAATATGTAATTTACTAGAAGGGAGATTTTGTAGTCGCGTAGAGCGGAAAATTTTCTTTTTTGAATTTCTTCAAACAGACTGTTGCTTGGATGATGCAATGAAGAAAATGTTATAATCCTCAGTGCTCGTTCCTGTAAGCGTCGCAGAGATGTGAGATAAGTTGAGTATGTGTGCCCCCACAGTTCGCAGCAATAACTCACTTGACAATGAACAAATGATAACTACAAGCTTAATAATATGTTGCGAGAAAAGTATTGTCTAGCCTTAATAAGGACGTAGCAGCCAAACGCAGCTTTAGTACAAACGCTGTTCACTTGATTCTTCCAGTTAAGGCTGTCAAATATAACACCAATGAATTTAAATGAAGGAACTGATTCAATTACTCAACCGTTCAAATTTATTTTTATTTCCATTAAAATCAATGTTTCTTTTTCTTGTGTGGAAGACGACACATTTACTTTTTGCAATGTTTAACGTTAATCTATTCTTACTGAACCAGTTGGAAACGGCGATTAAATCTTGCTTCATGTCGGCTTGCATCGCAGCAACCGAATTACCTGTGAATGTGAGGGTTGTGTCGTCTGCATACATGAGAATCTGCGAAAATGAGACTGAACATGGAAGATCATTTATATAAATATAAAACAGTAGAGGCCCCAGGACAGATCCTTGGGGTACTCCGCATTTTATATAGCTATATGTAGAGTCAAGAATGTTAATTACCACTTTCTGTTGTCGACCTGATAAGTAACTCTTGAAAAATTGCAGTGTGTCATTAACAATCCCATGGGCGGCTAGTTTGTTGAGTAATATAGGATTTGATACAGTGTCAAAGGCCTTTTTCTGGTCTAGAAATATACCAATTGCGATTTCGTTTTTATTAGGAGCTGAATTAATCGACAGGAAAAGCGTTAGAACGGCGGTAGAGGTCGACCTGTTTGGGACGAAATCATGCTGATGATGACAGATTATATTATACTGACAAAGGAATATTTTTATTTGGATGGCTTTTATTTTCTCAGAAACCGTATTTAGAATGCTTAGTACAGATATTGGACGATAACTACTTGGGTCGTTGTCATCTCTATATATGTAGATAGGAACAACTTTAGCGAATTTTAGAAATTTTGCATAGCAACTACTCTCTATCTCATGGTTAAATATATGGCATAGTGATCTAGACAGAATATCGATATTATATGCTTTAAAACTGCCGTCTGAATACTGTCGTGCCCAAACGCTTTATTAGCTGGCAATGTGCTTACTACAGATGTAATTTCCTCGACAGTGATTGCATTTAAATTTAAATCTGTGTGGAGAACTCTAGGTAGGTTAGTAGAGGCGGACTGAAAAGAGAACTGTTATGCAAGGAATTCACCCATGTTGGTGAAGTAATTATTAAAGGCGTTGACAACCTGTACGGAAAGGTCGTTAGGTGTAACGCGTTTCTTTGGTCCGAGTTCTGTGACGTCCTTAACAATTTTCTAAATCTGTTTCGAGTCAAGGCCAGGTTTTCTAACTAGACTACTGTAATATATTCGTTTCGTTCTCCTCATCATCGCAGAAGACTTATTCCTATAAAGCTTGAATTGAGCATGATAATTGTTTGTTTCGTTTTGCTTCCATTTGTAATATGAGTCTTTTCTTTCGAACCGCAAGTATATATTCAATTATCCATGGGCACACAGCGTCTTCTCAGTTCCGACGTGTGCATTCGCACGTGAAAATCATTACGGCATTTATACTGGACGGATAAAATTTTCGCACTCTATATTCAAATCACTGTCGTACAATTTCACAAAATCAATGCTCTGCAAGAATTTTCGAACACAGGCGTAATTTACTCCAGTTCTTATGTCTCTAGAATACGTATTGCAATACGGATATGAGTAAGTTCGTGGTAAAGACTTGAAAGTCGGACAGTTCTCAGCAATAGTTTTATCACAACCACCAGCACGTACAGATATTTCATTGTTGCAGAACATGTGATCAATAAGGAATGCAGTTTTCTGTGTTATTTGAGTAGGTGAAAAAATATCGTTTTTAAGGGTAAATGACTGCATGAGAAGCAGGTAGTTGCACTATGAATATCTATCTTTTAAAAGGTCGATATTGAAATCACCGAATATAAAAAGTGGAGTATTAGGAGTCATTAGCGGGTTGATATACTTTCCATTTCCGAGAGAAAGTCCTTTACGCTCGCGTTGGGAGGCCGGTATACCACACCAATAATAAGACCACAGCCGAGGTGTACAAAAATTGATTTGACAGACTGATTACTACATGAGCTATCCGTGACAACCTGGTAATCAACACTGTTCTTTATGAAAAGCGATACACCCCCACCGCGTGATGTGCGGCACCTTGGTAAAGATATCATGGCATTTCCGGGTATTTCTGCGGTTTCAGTTTCTTTTAACCACCTTTCTGTAATTTTAATAACGTCATAATGGAAGGAGAGTTGTGATACATAGGAATGAAGATGGTCTAAATTTTTTGTATGCTGCGTATTTTGCAATGCAAAAGAGATATGTTTTTCTTTTCTATGCAGGTTTGCTCGATTTGCTTTATACTGACAGCCATTGTGTTAGGGAACTTGTTGCAGGTCTTTGACATTTTTCACATAAATAACATGTGAATTTTCTCCTTTGCGCATCAGAATTTTTTCCGTCTGACACCCACGTGAAGTTTCATTTTTGTCTTTCTTTGCTTTCAATGCCATTTCTAGCAATACTTTGTTAGCAGGACACAAGTGCTAATTCATATAAACTGGCGTGTCGCCCTCAAAACCCAACTGAGAAATATTCAGTCTGCTTTTTTACATCTTTCAGAAATTTATCCCGCAGTGTACGAGAAAAAAATTTGACAATTATGTGCTGTTCATCTCTTTTCATTGTGGGCACACGATGAATGACCTCAATGTAAGACTCGACGACTTCAGTGTTCATGCATTCAGTAATTGTTTCAATGGTGGAGATGAGGTTCTCGTCCGAAACCACACGAACACCCTTTATCTCCAAGTTATTTCTGCGACTGTATTGTTGCATATCACTCAACTCTTTACTGCGTTTCTTTAATTCTGATGTCAAATGGGTGTTAGTACTCTTCATTTCCTTATTTTCTGCTCTACTGGTAGCAAGTTTTCCTCATCTCCGCCATTTCCGATTTGAAACCCTCAATCGTTTCATTGATCAAGCTCATAGATTCTTTCAGTGATTTCTATTTCAATCACCGCTTTCACTGTATCTTTCAGTTCTACATGCTTGGTATCAAAAAGAGCAGATAACTCATTCAGGGCCTTTGGTAGTTCCTTGATCGTAGACGGCGCTTTATCAGACATGATTCTCGCCGAATGTGGAGCAGTCCAGCAGCCGGATTTACGTTCTTTTACCTAACAGAAAAAAAACGTACCTGCATAGAAGGAACAGGAGGCTAACCGTTGCTCAGTGTCGCGGCTGCCTGGATTGCTCCAAAATGACGACCCCTGTTTACCAACGCACTCTTTTACAGCTGAACGATGTCATCAGACCAGGCCAGACGCGGAGAGTTGCCGGAGGAACATCATGCGCTGACACATGTGCACCGTTTGCATCAGCACAGTGATGTGGCAGCGATGAGGTAAGCATGGGTCAGTCGCAAAAACACTTGTTCACCGTCGAAGCTCTGCATAGAAGGAGCAGGGGGTTAACCGTTGCTCAGTGTCGCGGCTGCCTGGATGGCTCCAAAATGACCAAAATGACCCATTACAGTCAGAATGCACTTTTTTTTATCTTCTCTAGATTTTACTCCTACCGAAACCTCATGCATAGTCACCGAGTACGCACTCTCAATTTTTGCCGAAGTGGAAGTCCTAACGCTATCCTATAAAAAGAAAAACGCAGGGACAGTACACCGTTCGTGCCAGGAGAGAAAATCCTTGTCTCCGTCTCCGTACCATAAACCAACCACTGGTCTACCGATTGGCCTCTCGAAGGCGTTAGGAAGGAGATCCATGGCCCATGTTATTACAGGTTAATGTCCGCTGATACCACACAACACAGGGCGTCTTCATTATTTCGCCGCCATCGACACCAATACTACTTCAAGCCTTGTGGGTCTATCAAGAAATAGTGGTTGAGCCAATAAAGAATGCTACAGCGGAGTAGCAGGAGGCTGCGCTGTCTTGCTAGAAGCCTGAAGAACTGCTCGAACTGGCCGACATGTAGAGCTCGCAAGACGGCAAAGGACATTGGGGCACTGCACTAAGGGCTCCAGTTCCGCCGAGAGAAATAGTTTGCGACAAAAAAAATTTTCCTCTTACAGGTTAATCGAAACGCGGCCGCAGCAGTCGGCACTGATGCCGTGACAACGGGATAAACTGCCGAACGCACATCCACTGAGCCAAAGCGGTGGAAGCAGCACCACTGAAAACTGGGTGAGAAAAAGAAGGAGGAAGTAAATGTCTCCACTCCCTCACGCTCAAGTACCAATGACACGAAATTCGCCTCGACGCCGGCGTTCCGATTGAGAGAGCGGGAGAGAAAAACGTTATACGGAAGGAATTCGCGCCAGACAAGCCAATGGATACGACCCTATTGGACTGAAATGTTTGTGTTCCCGTGGTCTATAACAGTGCGGGCGCGGTCGGAATGCGATGGTGTGCAGGATCCATTCCTCTAAGTGCAGCAGGGTCTCCCAGTACCACCTTCACGGTAGTACTGCTTGAGAAATGGGTCTTTCACCCCACCTTGAATAGTCGAAATGGTGGAAAACCACACTGCGTCATGGCGATCTTTGGCCATAGATGCCCTTCTAAAAATCCACAATCATCATCCAGACAGTTGTATATCTCCCGAAATTTGCGTGCCGTCAGTATGGAAGGATCTGAAATTATGAAAATTATTAAGTTACGAACTATGAAAATTTGTGTGTTTAATATGTACTGACGTCACACAGCACACGGCCACATTTTGAAATTATTCCGGAGTTCTCCGCTACGGCACCTCCTTCACCTTTGCTTATTAACTCGATCCTTCTTCCCTCGTCTCAGGAGGTGTTGGATGAGGGATTCACGAAAGAGTGCATGCAACATTTCAGCGAACTGCCGCAAGCTTAAGGAGCCTCGTGGCAGCTCTAGCCCCCGCCCCACCCCTCCCTAAATAACAAACATGAAACACTACAGCGCAGACTGCCGACACACTTCCCCTCACCCCTTACCGTAGCCCCACTATCATCCCTCCTTCCCCGCTCCTGCCGGCACCCTATGCCCAGAAGCCTTGGAATCTTCCTTCCACATCCCCTCCCTCTTCCCGGCGGACCCTCCCCTGGCGGGCCCTAGAGAACCTCAAGATGTCAGAAAACTTGGATTCCCTGCTCTGCTCGGAGGACATGGCCTTTCAGCCCATCCCCATCGGCCGGGCTGCCAGTGTTATGGCCCTTAGAAACTTGACTGAAGCGGGGTCGTGCGGGGAGCCAAGGGCATGCCCCAAACTTGTTTCTAATAATAAAGTTTTTCTATCTTTTCCTTCTTTCTCTGCGTGGTTGAGGCATCCTTCGTGAAGTGACAGAGTTACTGCGCCATTTCCTTTCCTGAAAAACTATTTTTATCACACTGATTCGATACAAACTAATGAAACCGTAGTAATCACGACCACCATATATAGTTTCAAATCAACATTTAGGCTTAAACTACTTCGATAGCACAATTTATATAGAAACCGTTCACAACCAGCGAATGGAATCTATTTTAGACATTGGGATAGTCTCTGATATACCCAAGCAATAATAGCAGGAGCCTTGAAAAGGCATTAGTGTACCGTAGACTGTCGTGTATCTGAACGTGAGAGACCTGCAAAGAGGATGTTCGGTTTCATTAGCACTGCTGAATATTCGGCCGTGCAGCAGTTTTCTCTGCTCCGCGGTGCAATGGCCGCAGTTTTGTTGGACATGGTGCCGCGGAGCATCGGCCATATGGCTGCACCACGCATATATGGCCCAAGCACTTTTCGCCTACGTGTCACAGAAGAATGTTGTCGCTTTGCCGTCGACGCGGTTGTACATTTCTTACCATCGTCCGGTGCTGCTTGTGCTCTCTCTACCGGGAGCTGGAACTAGTCGACCATGGCGGAAGACGCCTCTTATGCGCGCGTGATATGAGGAGCTGCAGGAGCGGTACCAGCGGCCCTCTTCGCTGCGGCTTGGCGATGCAGGCGCGGACCCTGTGCGCATCCCAAAGTGTTGCGCTTCGCAAGATCCAGCTATGTACTCTGCTCAAGACCAGATGGTCAATCGTCCAATGTGTTGTCGCAGGTTCGAGGTTATTTTCGGTTTCTGGCGCACTTCCAGTCTATGGCGCATGCAGTCGTCGCTGTAGATGAAGTGGCTGCTACAGCACATACCGTGTTGACCGTGTTGCCTCAAGTTGCCCCTGAGGTGCATGATGCGCTTTGTGCCCCACCGACTTGGGAGGAGGTGAAGGCTGCCCTCAATGCAATGAAACGGAGATCAGCACCCCTTCCGGGAGGTCTTTCGGTTGAATTTTGTTCGACCTTTTGGGAAATTTTAGGCCTATTTTTAACATCTCTTCTTTGCCAGTGTTTTGTGAGCTTCAATTTTTCTAGCAGTTTCCGGACTGAAAGATATATTCTTCTAGCCAAACGCGTTCGAGGGCCACTTCAGCCGCAAAATTAGAGGCCAATAACGCTTCTCAACGCGGACTACAAAGCTTTTGCAGCTATCGCGGTCCGGCGCCTGAGAGGTGTGATGACCACCCTCATTGCTAACCGGAAGAAGTTAGTGTGCGTCTGCGTCTGTCTACGCTTGACCTCGTTTTTTCCGCGCCAACTCCTTCAGTATGCATATCAACCAACTAGCCCAACTTTCTGCTCTCATAGGTAACCACCCGGCTTGCTTAGTTACAAAGATTCACATCCTTTCATTCGTTACTAGTGATATCTCCTACACTCAGGGTCGCTTGGGAAGTGTTCTCTTGGTTTCTTTACATCAAGAAAAGGCGTTTCACTGCCACGAATATGGGTGCATTTTTGGAGCACTCAGGGCTTTCGGGTTCCCGGAATGCTTCAATGGGCTTAATCGTACTGCATACGAGGGTATCCGCAGCACTCTGGCCATGGATGGCTGGAAGAGTTCCCTCTTCCTCGTCACCCGTGTGGTTAGGCAGAGTTGCCCCTCCGGCCAACACTGCTCTGAGCATCGAGCCTTCATCAAGAGCCATAATCAGACATCTTTACGTACAGGGGCCTCCTCTCCCGGGCAGTGGGGCAATTAAGGTGACGGCTTATGCTGCTTACACAATCCTTTACCTGGGCAATGAGGAGAACCTGATCCGGTGTCTTCGCCTTTTTGATGAGTACGGTAGGGTGTCGGGCGCTGCCCCCAACCTTGCTAACAGCAAGTATCATGTGATAGGCCGGCCTAATGCGCGGCTCATCAGTCATTTTCGAATTACGTGCAGTGTGAATCTTCACATTCTTGGTGTCATTTACAATTTTAATGGTGTGACGAATTTGGCATGGAATACCATACTTGACTTGGTTCGTAGCAGGATCACGATGATCTCGGAATTTGATTGGCCGTTGTTGGAGCGATAATCTCACACGCACGGTCTTTAGTGGCCGAGTATGGCACGTGGGACATATTACACCTCCTCGTCTTCGCGTGTGTCGTGCATTGTAGTCTCTGCTATGCTCCGTCTTCGGGAAGGCTGGCCGGAACTGGTGTGCCGCGCGGCTCTCGGGCAGCCAACTTTTCTGGATGGGTTCGGCTTTCCTTCCGTGTCCGTATGCTGGCGGCTGATAGCTCTCCGCTACCTTCTCCATTTGTTGCGGGGGGATGATTATCAGGCACAGGGGCATTCGCCTTCTATATTTCAGGAGTCACGGGCCTGAGGAAGTTTACCCATAATCCGCCAATAAATCATGCAGGGTCAGCAAGCTTTCCGTATGCCTGTATTCTAAACAAAAGCGGTTGTTTTCCATCGGCACGCCCGTCGCGTGATTTCCAAGTTAGACTGAAGCAAACCGAGGTGTAGAATCCATGGGTGCGTTGCTTTTACCTCCAGTGCTCCCAGAACGCAGAAGGCGGGCGGCGTCCGCTTCGTTTAACAGTACCTCATGCAGGGCTAGTTGGTGTAACATTGTGTGTCAAACATAAAAACAGCGCTAATTGCTACGCAAACCACACAGAAAGACCAGACAGGATGACCGCTGAATCCAACTATGTTTATTGAAAGCCACACGTTGCATATATATAGCCAAAGAAGGTGAACGCATGCGCATTTTTTACATGGTAAAAAGAAAAAGAAAAAAGGAGAAAATACCAACAACAACAAACACACTCACATTCAGAGAAAACTTACTCGATATCACGTATTTTTTAGCAATCTATGCTCAGTTTCTCGTCGGGAGATAGAGGTGGTGCTGACGCACATGCCACCTCTCCCTTTGATAAAAAAGGCTTCTGCCAGGTACCGAGCTAATCTATGCTTGCTTGTAGCTAAAATTTTTATCTCGCCAAGTCAAGGTTCACGGTTTTTTTTCGTTTTGATCAATGCGGGAGCGGCTGGTAAGTTTTCGGACGAATCTGATGCGTTCCCTAACGACATTTTATGTTCCCCTGCACGCTCGTTTACTTAGCGTCCAGTCTGGCCGACGTACGCCTTGCCACACGCAAGGGGGATCTCGTAGACCACTCCCGTGGCACACCCTACGTAGGGCGTCGAGTGCTTCTTTCCACAAAAAGATGTAGCTTTGGCACCGCTGCTAACCTTGGGGCACATTTTCGCCAATTTACAAGGGGCGGAGAAGTCTTTTTGGCATTAAATTCAGCGCGAAGGAACGAAGGACACAGAAAGAGGACAAAACAAGCGCTGTCTCGTAACTGTCTCGCAACTCCCCTTTCTGTGTCCTTCGTCCCTTCGCGCTGAATTTAACGCCAAAATGAACTACATCCAACTCTTCCAACTCACCATTCGTCGGCGGAGAAGACCATGGGGACTCCGTACTTGTTGCCAACTCGTTTTAAATTGTGGGACACCTTGTGAATGTACGGTATCACCACTTCGTTTGGCTTCGCCGAAGTCTTCTTTCCGGCGTTGCCCCTTTGGCTTACCCTTAAGTTTCTGCAGCAGTGCCTTTGTCACGGCAGCCAAGACGTGGTCTGGGAACCCTGCTTTACGCAGTCTATTCACCTCACCCTGGAACCTCGCCCGCATCATGTGACGCCACGACTTGAAGAGTGCTAATTTCATAGAAATGGTGGCAACAGGCCTTTCATGTGTTTTTGATTGAGCCAAATCGAACATTAAAAAAACTTTCTTGGCCCTAGGAAGGTAGCGCCAGAAAGCACTTCCGTCCCCCAGCTTAATTTCAAGTTGCAAAAACTGGAGGCAGTCCTGTTCAGGAAGCTAAAATGTGAAAGAGAGCCCCTTCCCATGTTGTGCGAACATTTCTAAAATTTTCATGGCAGCTAATGCCCCAGTTTTATGTAACATTTTCTCGCATCCATTGACAACATTTTGGCATCACTAACTGACGATAGAACTGTTCCAAAGATTTTGAGATACGTTGATTTTTTAGTGATTCTAAAGAGACAAGGCACAGGCCGCTATGAGAAGAGTGGCATGAAAATTTTCCACTTCCACTTCCTCTTTTTGAGGTGGCTCATGCATCAAGTCTACGCTAAGCGGACATGCAAAATGGACTGTGTCACTGTCCCCTCGTAAGGGGAATAGCATCGTCCCGATGCGTAACCTGTGTGTTTAAAAGAAATGCTCACTAGGGGAAGCATGATGTGCGCATGAAAGTCCAGCTCTACCGCTACCACTCGTAGTAAGGCATGAAACGGACAACGTGTACCAAGTAACTCAGGGTGTAGGGATCGCCGACACTACAGAAAGCTGTCAGGAACGGCCTCATAGAAGACGTCTCCAATTGGACTGATCACTTTATTGTAGGGTCCAAAACACCGGCAGATTAGCTTTTCGCTAAGTCCGAGTAGGCGAATGGGAAACCAGACCCACACGCTTTCTGCTGATGTGTACCGAGCATCACGGCATCGGAGTTGTAGCATTGGGCATCTAGGCATTGTTGGTCGAGAATCCGCACTCTGGCCAGCTGACGAGGGTCTTCAGCGAGGTGCAGGAAGGAGTGAAGATCCGCATTCGGGTCGATGTCGTCCACATGCGGTAACATGGTGTCCGGCACCGTGGTCACGTTGCGGCCGTAAACGAGACGGAACGGTGGCATGTTTGTCGTTTCCTGTGCGGCCGTATTGCGTGCTAAGGTGACGTATGGGAGCACTTCGTCCCACGTTCTGTGCTGAATGTCGACATACATTGAGAGCATGTTACCTAGCGTTTTGTTCAATCGTTCCGTTAAACCGTTCGTCTGAGGGTGGTAGGATGTCGCCTTTCGTTGGTCTGTATGACTGTGGCGTAAATTCTCCTGTAGGAGTTCAACCATGGATGCCGTACCCCTGTCGGTGATTAGTATCTCCGGCGCACTGTGGCGAAGAACGATCTGATGGATGAAAAATTTTGCCACGTCACGGGCTGTGGGGTCCGGGAGAGCTCATGTATCCCCGTATTGTGTCAGGTAGTCGGGTGCCACGATGACCCGCTTGTTCCCCGAATGATAAACAGGGAATGAGCCTAACATGTCCATCCCGATCTGCTGGAAAGGCCGCGATGGTGGTGGTATAGGCTTCAAGAGTCCAGCAGGTTTTGTTGAGGGAACTTTTTGACGCTGACAGACTCGGCATGTTGTGACGTAGTGTGCAACGTCCGACTGAAGGCGGGGTCAGTAATACTTCTCTTTGATCTTTGCAAGCGAGCGGGCTACACCAGATTGTCCAGAAGTCGGTTCTTCGTGTCAAGCTTGAAGCATTTCGTCACGTAGGCACGTCGGTATGACAATAAGGTATTGCTGGTTGTTTAAGGCGAAATGTTTCTTCACGAGGACACCATGGCGAACGCAGAGCTACGATACGGAGCGCTTGAAAGCCTTCGGGACTGTCGGGCGGGTACCGTTAAGAAACTGCATGAGGTGCGGAAGTTCCGGGTCGGCGTATTGTTTTCCGGAAGGCTCGTTCACTGATCGCATTGAAGGTGGTGTCGTCGTCGCAGTTACCGTCCTCCGTTGGGATTTCACCGGGGTGCGCAAGAAGCAATCGGCGTCCGAGTGCTTCCGACCGGACTTGTACGCCGCTGTCATGCCGTATTCTTGGAGGCGCAGACTCCATCTGACAAGGCGGGCTTACGGATCTTTGAGGGACGCCAGCCTCACAAGGCATGATGGTCCGTAACTGCAGTAAAACGTTCTCCATAAAGGTATGGACGAAATTTCGACGTCGCCCAAACTATCGCTAGATACTCTTTCTCAGTTGCTGAGCAGTCAGCTTCAGAGAGAAAAAGAGCGGCTGGCGTAAGCTATGACTCGTTCTCGGCTGCTGTGGATTTGAACCAGAACGGCACCCAGGCCTACGTTGCTTGCGTCAGTATGAAGCTCCGTATCTGCGTTTTTGTCGAAGTGAGCCAGAACTGGAGGTGCTTGCAGGTGGCGTTGAAGAGTTTCAAATGCTTGGGCTTGGGGCGTCCCACGTGAAAAGCGTGTCTGTCCATGTCAAACTACTCAGGAGCTCGGCAAATCGAGCGAAATCTTTCATTAAGCTACGGTAGAAGGCACATATTCCTAGAAAGTGGCGGACTGCCTTTTGGTCCTGAGGTGAAGGGAAATTGGCAATAGGATTGGTTTTTTTCTGGGTCCGGCCGAACTCCCTCGTAACTGATGACGTGACCCAAAAACTTTGGCTCAGTGTATGCAAAGTAGAATTTCTCATTTTTCAACGCTAGCCCAAACACTTTATGGCTTGCAGCACAACTTCGAGGCGCCGGAGGTTCTCCTCGAACGTTGGGGCGAACAAAACAACATCATCAAAGTAGACGAGATATGTCTGCTACTTCAGGTCTGCCAGAACAGTGTCCATCAGCCGTTGGAAAGTTGCGGGTGCAGAACACAAACCAAATGCGTTGCTTTAAACTCAGAGAGCCCTTCCGCAGTAATGAATGCGGTTTTTTCTCGGTCCCGTTCATCTACCTCGATTTGCCAATGTCATGATTAGAGGTCCATGGATGAGAAATATTTTGCACAGCAGAGGCGATCGTGAGAATCGTCGATTCGAGGATGGGGATAAACATCTTTTTAGTTACTTTGTTTAGGCGACGGTAGTCAACACAAAACCGCAGTGTACCATAGTTTATCTTCAAGAGGACGACAGGTGCCACCCAGGGACAACGGGAGGGCTGAATGACGTCGTCTCGAAGCATCTCCTTAATTTGACGGCTGCTTGTGGTGAAAAGAGCTACAACTGGGGCTAGTTGGAAATGCATCCTGTTGGAAATGTGTGTTCGTCCCTTTCCGTATTTTGGTAGCGCTCACCAATACCTTCAAGGATGATTGTGGTGCGTTCAGTGGAAGACACACGGTAAGGTGACTGTCTGAGAGAGTGTATGGCGTCATCGGTAATTAATCGATGCTTGGCCAGCACCTGCACCCAGATGCCAAGCGTGAATGCGGGAGATCACTGATCACAAGAGAAGGCGGCGGGCTTCGACGACCGTCTTGACCACAGCTCCAGTTCCCTGTCACTTCAACTTCCTCTTTTTGAGGTGGCGCATGCTTCAGGTGAGCGCTAAGCGGATATTCGGAATGCACTGTGTCAATACACACACACACACACACACACACACACACACACACACACACACACACACACACACACACACACACACACACACACACACACACACACACACACACACACACACACACACACATATATATATATATATATATATATATATATTTTGAGTCGACGTTTCGGACAGAGCCTGTCCTTTCTCAAGACTGCGGTTACAAAGGTCTTCCTCTTCTTAAGGAGTGTGTACTGGCACACATGTACGACACATGAAGAACAGAAACAAACGGAGGCAAAGAATACTAGAAAAGATACAGATAGAAAGGAAAAAAGGTGAACAAATAAAAAAGAAAAACGCGCTGTCCCCCGCCGCACACCCCGCAGCCGCGGGGAGCCGACCCGGAACGAGGGGAAAACAAAAAAGGAAAACACGGAGCGGGAGGGGATAATGGCTACCCATCAAGGCTACAGAGCGGCGGCGTGTAAGGTGCACAGGAACAGACGGTGGCGGGATCGCCCTAGACACAAAAGTTAGAGACGCGTCACTCGCGTGCCACGACCATAAATAGTAAACAAATAAACAGAATAAAATGCAGACAGGGCCGGAGCTTCCGTCATCTGGAACAAATTCGGCAGCCTGAGCCAAGGCCGAATCAGCGGCGCCATGAGCTTAGCTAGACACACGTGCACTGTGCATGAAAACACCCAGACACACAACAGTAAAACATCCGAGCTCACACTTCCGTCAGCTGGAACCATTTCGGCAGCCCGAGTCAAGGTAGAATCAGCGGCGCCGTGAGCTTAACTACACACACGTGCACTGTGCCTGAAAACACACACAAAAGAAAAAATAAAGTGAAAAAACCTCCGAGTTCGAGCAAGTGTCGTGTTGGAGGTAAATGTGAATGGCGTGAGCACTTATGCAAGGGTTCTTCAATTGCACCCCGTCGGCAAGGTAATCGGACTGGGAAGATAGGGGCGGGATGGGGTGGAGAATGAAGAAATTTGTGTAAGCTTGAAAAAGATTTCGCTGGCAAGAAACGACCGAGGTATGTCAAGCTGGCTCTCGTAATGTCAGCAACGGCCCTGCAAGGGGTGGATGGAGGACAATACACCTGGACTTTCATTAATGCCGTGAGTAATTGTTTCAAATTTGTAAATGTAGTACGACTCGCGTTGTTCTCTTTCCCGGGTGTTGTGGAATCCACCCTGTAGGACTGTTAACTTAATTGCATCAAATGGGTGGTTTCGCTCATTAATGTGTTTAGACAAGGGAAGGTTGGGTAGGGATAAGATATGCGCGCGGTGGTTATTAAAGCGAATTCGTAGAGGGCTGACGGTCTGTCCAATGTACTGCATACTGCACACACTGCATTCTAGGAGGTATATTACGTTGCAGGAATCAAAATCAAAGTTGCCATTAATTTCCCATTTGAAACCTGGAGCTGCGCTTACTGCACAGCTTGATGTTTGTATGTGTTTGCAGACCTGGCATCTACTTTTTCCACAGTGCCGGCACCCCAAAACCGGCTGGTTATTTGTTTTCTATTGAAATGCTAATTATTTTCACTTTGCTTCAGCTTTGTGGAGCTACAATTGCTGTGCTGGATTATTTCTATTCCTTTGCTATTCCTATTTCGCAATTTTCACATCCTCCCTCTCCTTTTGTTACCCTTCTTTTTTCTCTATACTCATTTTCCTCTCCTGCTTCCTGCTTCTCTACTTCGGTCTGAATGTTTTGTCCGAACTTGTTACTTCTTCTTTGCTTTCTTGAATATTTTATCTTGTTGTAACAATTGCTTAAATATAAATAGTGTTCAAGCAAGCAAGTAGATGAGTCCGATAGAGGAGGAGTTCCCGTCTCCACATTAGTACCGCGGGTAGAAGGAATGGAGAGAGAAAAATAAATAATTCGGACCAGTGCCAAAATAAATTTGTTGAAAATATTGACGGTAGAGGAAAATGGAAGTAGACCGTATAAAAAAACATTTAGACTACATCTAGCGTCCACACAGCAAAATGAAAGAGCCCGGCTTCAAAAACGTTTATTCGTTTTCCGTGTTTTTACTCTCTTCTGTTTTGTCTTCTTGCGTTTCGCTTCTTCCTTCTTGAAATCTTGTTTGTTCAGCTCTTTCCTGGGTCGCTGCTCGTCCCAACACCGTTTCATTGTTCCTTCGGCTTCTGCTGGTCCCAAAAGATGCCAATCCAACTGCACAAAACTCGTGATACGGTTAGCATTGTATACTTTGTACGCAAAAGTTCTTTGTCCCTGAAACCCGACTGGGTCAGCTCTCTTTTTAGCATGATTGTGATATTTGCGGCCTGCGAATGAATCTCGTTTGTTGGACGGTTAAATTGCCTTGGCCCCCTAGAAGTCATTGCGCCTCCGGCCTCCCGACCCTGGAGTTTACTTCGGGAGGCAAGAGAAATTTGTTCTTTTTAGGATTTTTTCAAGGTTAACTGTATCATTTCTTTCAAAGTTTCCGTGATGTCGATTGTTTTGATTAATTCTGGTTTTCTGTTTACTATTATTGGTCCAAATGTTTAATAATTTTTCACGATTTTTTGCTGTATTTGTTCAATTTTCTACCGAGTGATCAAAACCTGCTGTTTCCAATCCACATGGGCATTTAGAAGTGTTTGTTTTGTTGAAGAGTGCTAGATAAAATGGAAATCTGCTGTGTCCTGTAACTACTGTTTGTGATATGCAATGACCTGTTGGAAAATGACCCGAAATGTGTGTCATGTTTTTGATCCTTTGATAGGTGTATGTGCTTTTGCCTTCTCTCCAGTGTGCGTTCCACTTTTCAACGATTTCTTTCTTGAACTGTAGTTTCATGATTTGCTTTATAATTGGCGTTGGCTTATTCTACGTTCAAAGTTGTTCTCTCGAATTCGTCTGCTCTATCGTTACCTTTGTCTCCACTGTGTCTTTTCAAGTATGTTAGTGCTATGAGACGTTGATCAGTTTTTCTAGTTTTTTCTTTCGTGTGCAACGCATATAAATGTTTTTTGGGGGGGAAGGAAATTGCGCAGTATCTGTCTCTTATATCGTTGGACACCTGAACCGCACCGTAAGAGAAGGGATAAAGGAGGGATTGAAAGAAGAAAGGAAGGAAGAGGCGCCGTGGTGGAGGGTTCGGGAATAATTTCGAACACCAAGGGATCTTTAACGAGCACTGACATCAAAAACACACGGGCGCCTCAGCGTTTTTCCTCCATAAAAACGCAGCCGCCGCGGTCGGGTTCGAACCCGGGAAATTCGGATCAGTAGTCGAAAGCCGTAACCACTTAGCCACCGCAACAGGTGCATATAACTGGAACTACTTTTTCATCGCTTTCTCTGCTTAATCATATTAATATTAATAATTGGTTTATGGACAAATGAAATGGCGCGGTACTCGTCTCATATATTGGCGGACATCTGAACCGCGCCGTAAGCGAAGGGATAAAGGAGGGAGTGAAAGAAGAAAGACGTGTCGTAGTGGAGGCCTCCGGAACACTGGAGCGCATCTTTAGTAAAACAGCGCGAACAACGTAGGACAAGATGAAGGAGGACACAGGACGGGCGCTGACTCTCAACTAAAGTTTATTAGGCAACACCTGGTGCTTATAAAGAAAAAATCACATAGACGAAGTACATGACATGTCACACTAAAAGCGATAAAACAAGAGGCAGAGATGCATACGACGCTCAAATGCCACCAAGAAAGGCTATCTATTTGTTATAAAGATTGACTGACGGTTTGCTGACACAACTGGCCTCTTGACTGATATAAAAGGCTTCCATTAATTCCCGCGTGGTCTGTTCACTGTGCGTATAAAGCACCTTAGTGCTACGCCAGATGGCCGTGCATTTTTTCTTTGTCTTTTTCCTTACCTCACACTTTTTGCAGTGGCTGACCAAGTAAGAAAGTTCCTTGTCATTTTCCAGATTATTTTTGTGCTCCTGTAACCTTTTATTTAGGCATCGTCCTGTCTGCCCAATGTACTGGGCTCCGCAGGAGAGTGGCATTTTGTACACAACTCCTTTGCGACAAGCGACGAGCTTGTTCCTGTGCTCGGTGCCACAACTTTTCCTTTTTCTCGACCGTTTCTTCTCCCTTTGGATCGCCGGACACAACTGTTTTAGTTTGTTGGGAGCTGAAATTGCTGCATTAACCTTATATCTATTTGCCACATTTTTTAGCCCATGGGTGATACGATGTAGATAAGGAAGAACAGCAACTTTTTTCTTTTTTTCTTGTTGGTTGTTACGTGTATGCTGAGTGTCCTGCTGTTTCACCCACTTGAGCAAACGACAGCAGGCGTCGCCTACCGTAAAACTTGGGTACCCTGCAAGCCTAATTCTGGATAGCTGAGATTGGAAACTGTCGCTGAGAGAATTTGGAAGGAATTCGGTTGATTCGACACCTTTCCGCAACACTCTCCAGCGTCCTAGACAAGGAGAACTGCATAGGCTTTTGCACGAAGTAGCGTAGTCTTAGCACGCTCGGCTACGGAACCGAAGGATGGTGGATCGAATCCTGTCTTGTACAAATATTTTTTCTTATTGAGTTGAAGAGCGTAACGGACGGACGAACGCGAGAATGAGCCATTAAAGCCTTTCGTCTTAAAACGAACTACAAATACTGCCCTATGGGACACCGCACCAAATCTGCCGGAAGGTGGCATAGTAGCCATTATGGCCTATACATTTGGATCGGCCGGTTAGGTACGACTGCAAAAACAGAATTTGTGAGCCCACAGACACCATAGTTATCTACCTTCTTATGGAGGGTTTTGTGACATGAATGAACCGCATTACTGAAGTCGATATAAATTCTCAGTGTAAGTTTATTCGCTCTAATGTTTTAATGGTGATTTTTTTGTAACAGAAATGCAGATTCCACTTACCTATCCTTACGAAAACCATGCTGAGTTTCTGATAAGATATTGCCGCGAATATTTGCAGTGTTTGTTCGTTTTTCAAATCTGCCGCGACACCACCTTATCGCTTTGTTTGCGACGCAAGACGCGACTAGATTTATCTCGATTGATCGCAGCCAGGCAAAGCTGATTCTACGTTGTTCCGGAATGTTCTAGTAACTTTGCGCCCTTTATCTCGAATGTTCGCTATCAGCTTTAAATTGAGCACGGCCGACAGCGGCGGGCATTCTGTTCGACGACCGCCGAGCACGCTTGTCGCTTCGCCGCCGCCGAGTGATTCAGTCCATTTTGGGGGCAAGTCAGCCCAATAAACAGTTCTTTTAGAAGACCCTTTCGTCCGTCTTCATCGCTGCTTCGACTGCCGTCACCACTACGTGAGATCTGGTGGAGGTGCTGGGTAACTTCCATGTTCCGGACGCCCCATTCAAGTCGTGAACCCAGCCCTAAGCGCTTCACACCCGAGGACGAACCAGCAGCTCAGCGAGCCAGCCGACGTCTCCAGGGAGAGGAGCCTGAGTTCGTGAACTGCCGGACCGCACCAGACAGCGAAAAGACGCTGCTACCAGCACTGCAACCTCGCTAAAGATGTCGACACCGATCATACTGCAGCAGCCGCGGGTGCCGCCAACTTTCAATGGATCCCTAGGCGAAGACCCTGAAGAATGGTTGGACCAATTTGAGCGCGTGGCGTCATTCAACAAGTGGGATGATGCGGCAAAGATTGGACACGTTTTTTTCTCATTGGATGGCTCCGCACGCACGTGGTACGAAAACTACGAGTCGTCCCTTACGACATGGGAGCTATTCAAGAGAGAACTATTGAAGGTATTCACCAGTGTCGTGAGGAAAGAAAGAGCCGAACGACTCCTCGAGTCCAGGATCCAGCTTCCGAATGAGCCCGTCCGCAGTTACGTCGAGGAGATGAAGCGCCTATTTCGCCGCGCCGATCCCGGGATGACCGAGGAAAAGAAAGTTCAGTTTTTAATGCGCGGCGTAAAAGAACAACTCTTTGCAAGCCTCGTCCGCCAGCCGCCAAAAACAGTCGAGGAGTTTATGCAAGAAGCCTGCACGACTGAGAAGACCCTCGACGTTCGAGCTCGGCAGTACAATCGCCCTTCCTCTGCCTGTGCAATTCGTTCGGACACGCCGGCCACCACCAGCGACAGCTTGCGGGAAGTTATCCGCGAAATTGTCCGAGAGGAGCTACGCCGATTACTGCCATCTTCCCCACAGCCACAAGCAGCGACTCTGGTGGATGTGGTACGGGAAGAAGTGCAACAGGCACTTGGCACCCCGACGGCCACAGAACCCCAGGCCATGACCTACGCCGCTGCAGTAAGTACTGCTCAGCCCCAGCGACAACCCCCACGTCCTCCCCGAGATGAGCCAATCGTTCCACAACGCCGCCTCCCAGCCCCCGCCCGCCCAGCCTATGACCGACGCTCAAGCCCCAGGAAATGCGACGCCTGGAGGACTTCCGACAACCAGCCGTTGTGCTTCCATTGCGGTGAGGCCGGCCATATTCTTCGTCACTGCCCGTACCGACGTATCGGTATTCGAGGATTTGCCGTTAACGCCCCACGACCACGCTTCGGACAACGTCCGCACGAAATCGACGAGTACCTGCGTCGAGAAGAGTACACGCCGAACCGCTTTTCGTGCTCACCATCGCCGTCAACCTCGCGCTTTGCGTCGCCACGCCGCAGCTACGCAGCCGCGGTACGAGGAAGGTCGCCCAGCCCCCGTAGGCGAAACTAAAGGCAGCAACCTCTGGAGGTGAGGTTGCTCACGAGCTAAACGCCGAAGATCCTCCACCGACCACGCCCCATGAAGACGCTGCACCCGCGACGCTGCATGAAGAACCTACACTCGCTGCACCAACGCCGCACACAATGAGAACCTCGACCACGACGCAAGCTACCTTGAAATCGACGCCGCCACCCAGAGGAGCTTCGACCACACGCCCAACCCGTGACTCGCATACGCGACGAAGCCGTGACCCGACGCCGAGAGCGACATGCAATGCAAGAGCCAGGACCTCCGACCTAGAAGTGGCTATCGACGGCCGGAAAGTTACCGCTCTAGTCGACACAGGAGCCGATTACTCGGTGATGAATGGAACATTCGCTGCGCCGCTCAGTAAAGTCACAACGGCTTGGGACGGCCCACAAATTCGCACCGCTGGGGGCCACCTCATTACGCCATCAGGACGATGCACAGCGCGAGTGACTGTCAAAGGACATACCTATCCTGCGACCTTTGTTGTGCTACCGCAATGCTCCCGCGAAGTGATCTTGGGTATGGATTTCCTTAATGAGCATCAGGCGATCATCGACCTGCGATCCAAGCTGATCACGCTTTCGATGGACGAAGCCATCGCTGCGATGAAAACTCGGGAAAATCACGTTGCCCTAAGTGTCCTGGAGGAAGAAGTGAGCGTCCCACCCCGTTCAAGCGTTATCGTGACCGTAGGCGCCACGAAAGCCATAAACACTGAAGCCATCATCGAGGGGAACATGCAGTTGCTACTAGACCGAGGAAACAGCATCGCAAGAGGCATCGCACATTTCCGCAATGGCCAGGCCGAAGTACTGCTGACTAACTTCAGCGAAGGATACCGGCATATTAACAGAGGAACGACGATTGCTTTCTACGACGAAATATCTGACGTACGAGATTCCTTCGCCCTCTCCGACCCCTCCGCAGAAGATCCGCCTGACCAAGAGAACTCGCCCACTTTCGACATCAACCCAGCCCTGCACCGGAACAGACAAGACCAGATCCGCAATCTGCTTCAAAACTACAGTCAGTGCTTTTCGACATCGCCGAAGGTGCGACAGACGCCAATTGCCAAGCATCGCATTATAACGGATCAACACGTCCGACCTCTCCGCCAAAGCCCCTACCGTGTGCCTCCGCGAGAACGACAAGCCATCAGGGACCAAGTCGAAGAAATGCTTCGCGACGACGTCATCCAGCCTTCAAACAGCCCATGGGCGGCACCGGTTGTTCTAGTGAGAAAGAAAGACGGCGCACTTCGATTCTGCGTGGATTACCGCCGCTTGAACAACATAACAAAGAAGGACGTCTACCCCCTCCCCCGCATCGACGACACAGTGGACCGCCTCTGCAACGCCAAATATTTCTCATCGATGGACCTCAAGAGCGGCTACTGGCAAATTGAGGTCGACGAAAGAGATCGCGAGAAGACAGCATTCATAACTCCGGATGGGCTGTTTGAGTTCAAGGTGATGCCATTTGGTCTCTGTTCCTCACCAGCGACGTTTCAGCGAGTAATGGATACAGCGCTGGCAGGCCTGAAGTGGAAAATTTGTCTGGTATATTTAGATGACGTCGTTGTCTTCGCCTCTAACTTTGAAGAGCACCTCAAAAGACTTCGAACAGTACTAGACGCAATCAAGTCGTCTGGCCTAACCTTGAAAGCAGAGAAATGCCACTTTGCCTACGAAGAGCTGCTGTTTCTAGGCCACATCGTTAGCAAGGAAGGAGTACGCCCAGACCCGCAGAAAACAGCTGCTATTGAACAGTTTCAACCGCCGGCCGATAAGAAAGCAGTGCGCAGATTTCTCGGACTATGCGCATATTACCGACGATTTGTGAAAAACATTTCGCGCATCGCCGAGCCCCTGACCCAACTGACGAAGGCAGACGTGCCGTTTAAATGGGAAGCGCCGCAAGCAGAAGCCTTCTAGGAACTTCAGCGTCGTTTACAGTCCCCACCGATCCTTGCGCAATTTGATGAAAACGCCGATACTGAAGTTCATATCGACGCAAGCAGCGTGGGACTAGGCGCCGTTCTCGTTCAAAAAAGTGACGGGCTGGAGAAGGTCATCGCATACGCTAGCCGTTCCCTTTCCAAGGCCGAGGCTAACTATTCGACCACTGAGAAGGAGTGCCTTGCCATCATCTGGGCTACGTCGAAATTCCGCCCCTACCTCTACGGACGGCCGTTCAAGGTGGTCAGCGACCACCACGCGCTCTGCTGGCTTGCCAATTTGAAGGATCCCTCTGGCAGACTCGCTCGATGGAGTCTGCGTCTCCAGGAGTTTGACGTCACCGTCGTTTACAAGTCCGGACGCAAGGACACTGACGCCGATTGCCTCTCACGAGCCCCTGTAGATGCACCGCCGCTGGACGACGATGAGGACGCCTTCCTGGGACCCATCAGCGCAAGCTCTTTTGCTCAGCAGCAACGCTCGGACCCCAACCTAAAAGGCCTCATCGAGTACCTGGAAGGCATGGTTTCTTCACCCCCCGCTTCATTCAAGCGAGGACTGTCTTCTTTCTGTGTGCAGAATGAGGTCCTTGTGAAGAAGAACTTTACAGCCAACAAAACAGCCTACCTCCTTGTTGTACCTACTTGTCTCCGCGAAGGAGTTCTACAGGCTTCACACGACGAGCCGACAGCTGGACATCTCGGGTTTACTCGCGCCTTCCGCCGCATTCAAGACAAGTATTACTGGCCCCGACTGTCTGCCGATGTCGCACACTATGTGAAAACATGCCGGGATTGTCAGCGACGAAAGACTCCTCCCACACGACCAGCAGGATTTCTGAACCCCATTGAACCTCCCTCAAGACCCTTTCAGCAGGTTGGCATGGACTTGCTTGGACCTTTTCCAACGTAAACATCTTGAAATAAGTGGATAATCATAGCGACCGACTACCTGACCCGCTACGCCGAGGCGAAAGCCCTACCGAACGGAACAGCAGCAGAAGTGGCCAAATTTTTCGTGGAGTGCATTCTTCTCCGACACGGCGCCCCCGATGTGCTCATCACGGACAGAGGAACAACATTTACGGCGGAACTCACGCAAGCCATCCTGCGCTACAGCCAAACCAGCCACCGGAGGACAACTGCATACCATCCGCAGACCAACGGACTGACCGAGCGCCTGAACAAAACCATCGCCGATATGCTCGCTATGTATGTCGATGCCGAACATAAAACCTTGGATGTCATCCTGCCTTACGTCGTCTTCGCCTACAACACCGCAGTGCAGGAGACCACGCAGATGACGCCTTTTAGGCTCGTCCATGGCAGGGATGCCACGACCACGCTAGACGCCATGCTGCCCAACGTTACAGAAGAAGAGAACGTCGACGTTGCCGCCTACCTTCAACGCGCCTGATCTGCTGTCGCCATCTGATCGCCGGCGCTAACCTGCTCTCCGAGTCTCTTTACGCCCTGCTGGGAACGATCGGCTAAGTTTCGGGTGGCTGATTGTGGCATTTTCTCTCTGCGTCTTTGCGCGGTAAGGCAGTAAGCCCGGACTATGTCCACCCAGTCTCCCGGCCAGGGTAGTTCCCTCTGGTTGGCTTCTCTGTCACCTGATCTCCTACCGTTGGAAGCTTTTTTGCGCAGTGGTGTCGGCAGTATCCCTGTCGCGCTGGTGCCTAAGGATGGTGGTGCTATCAGGATGAACAACCCTGGTGCTGTTCGGGCTGCTCTCCAGTCGACGACTTCTCATTATGAGTCAATCTCAGAGGTTCGCCAGTTTGGACGCGGTGGGATTCTGGGCAGATCGCCGGACCTCGCCTGTGTAAGAGATTTACTAAACTCCTCATCCTTTGCCTCCCTTCGGGTAAGTTCTTTCATCCCTTCTCATCTGGCGCGCACGAAAGGTATTGTACGAGGTGTAGACTCTTCCCTGTCTCCGGCACAGACTCTTGAGCTTCTGTCGGCTGCAGGTGTTGTTGCTGTGCACCGCTGTAGCCGGGATGCAAACAACGTGCGGATGCCCACTGAATCAGTGATTGCTACCTTTGCCGGCACTTCCTGCCCCTCTGAAATCAAGGCATGGCCTCTAATTTTTCGGGTAGACCCATTATAATCTCGGCCTCTGCAGTGTAACAACTGCTGGCGTTATGGACATAGCGCATCCAACTTGAGGTGTTGCAACTGTGGGGATGGTCATGCAACAAGCACCTGCACTGAGAAGAATGAGAAGTGTTGCCTTTGCGGTGGTGCGCACTCTGCAAACTACTCAAATTGTCCCTCTCGAGCTCAGGAAATTCAAATTATGGAAATAATTGACAGGAAACGCTGTTCGCGCCGTGACGCTATTTCAGAGGTCAAAGAACGTGCCCGCGGTTATGCCGGTGTGACCGCTCGGCAAGGTGTCATGCTAGACTCAACGCTGTCCCAGGCAATTGCGGCTGCTGTGGAGGCTTCGATGTCTAAAATGGTAGAAAAGATTGCCGCAAGTGTGTCGGAGTGCTTTACAAATGTTCTAGCGACTCAGATTACACATGCCGTGCAGGCTAGTTTGGCACCTCTTTCGACAACAATTCCCTCTCCTCTTATCCGGTCTCAAATTCCAGTAGCATCACAACCCCAGGAACAAACTTCTGTCACTTCCGCTGTACCTACCTCGGGTACTTCGAGGGATGTTGATATAATGTATGATTCCGAGATGGTGGAGCCTGATGCGCGGCTTCTTAAGCGCAGTGGGTCCCCCATGTCTCATTCGTTGTCTTCTCAGGGCACCCAGCCCAAATCAAAGAAGAAGCAGCTTGGCACTAAACCCAAGGATACCATTTTGGAGCAGGCAGTTGCTGCTGCTAGACTTTCGCAACCATAGCGTCGTTGCGAGTTCTGCAGTGGAACTGTCGCTCTATTCTTTTGCGCTTCCACAGATTTACACTGCCTTTCTACTCAGCTTAATCCGGATGTCATAATTCTGCAAGAAACGTGGCTTTCAACCGACAAACATTTTTATATCAAAATTATCGGTCATTTCGCCTAGACCGCCAGTCAAGAGGCGGGGGTTTACTAACTTTAGTCTCTTCAAAATTTTGCCACAGGGCTGTGGTATCTTTTCAACAAATGTCTCCTGACTGTGAGATTTTGGCAATAGACTTTGTACTTCCTGGCTGCTCTCCATTTTCAATAGCAAATTGTTATTTCACCAATGGAGTCCAGGATGTTAGACCTCTGGATTTTTTACTCGTAAACTGTAAAAACCCAGTTCTCGTGGCTGGGGACTTTAATTCTCACCATGTGTCTTGGGGTTTTAGGACTAATTCATGCGGCAAGCGCTTTTGGGACTGGGTTTCTGATCACAAACTGATGTGCTTAAATTCAGGATCGGCCACTTATCTTCGCTCACACACTCAATCTGTTTTAGATCTCACGTTCATTAGTCCTGGAATTGGCGTAACGAATTGGTCGACAGTTGATAGCGGCACTTCAAGTGATCATATACCTATTCATTTTGATATCATATGTCGTGTTACTCCGGCGTCTTCTCAGTTACGTTCCCATGTAAATTATGACAGATTTCAGACGGCATTGCGCTCTGCCCTTGCTACAGTGCTTAACATCGCCGAGGTCCACTAGTCAGCAAGCATATGTCTGGCTATTGAGGAAAGCCGTAAAAAGTCGGAGTTCCTGGTGAGGCCAATAAAAGGGAATTCTTCTAACTGGTGGAATGCGGACTGTACAAGAGATTACAGGCGGAGGAAAGCAGCATGGAAAAAGCTTCTTCATAACCAATGTCCGAATAATTGGAGTGATTATAAATTTATTGCAGCCACCTTTAAACGCACAGTTTCTCGCGCAAAGGAAAAATATGACTCACAACACTTAGATTATCTTTCAAAGGCGGGCAACCGACGTGCACTATTCGGTTTTCTACGGTCTAGGAAACAGCTCATGTCCTCTCATAATTTTCAGTCATTAGTTATGTCATAACCAGGCCTGGAGTGCGGCCTTATCTCGGTGACCAGAACCGACAACGCACTCTCTCACCAGAGCAGGATTTGGCCACCCTGGTGTAGTACTTGGCCACAACCTTCTATGATCAAACCAATTAACCCTCGGCCCTCAGTCCCCAGCGGCTGCAGAGCAACTGACCACGGCGGCGGTCAGACCTGTGACGAAGCGGAGGGTGCTAAGAATCTCTGGCTCCGGACAGGCCGCCATTGGAATCTGAACCTGGCAACGTTTAACACTAGAACTTTAACTAGTGAGGCTAGCCTAGCAGTGCTGTTCGAGGAACTAACGGGAATTAAATGGGATGTGATAGGGCTTAGCGAAGTTAGGAGGACAGGTGAGGCGTATACAGTACTAAAGGACGGACACATACTGTGCTATCGCGGGCTAAAGGATAGACGAGAACTAGGTGTGGGTTTCCTCATTAATAAGGATATAGCTGGCAACGTAGAGGAGTTCTACAGTATTAACGAGAGGGTAGCAGCAATAGTAATTAGGCTGAATAGGAGGTACAAGCTGAAAGTGGTGCAGGCCTACGCACCCACATCCAGCCATGCTGACCAGACCGTTGAAAGCTTCTATGAGGACGTAGAATCAGCAATGAATAGGGTAAAATCGCAGTACACTGTACTGATGGGCGACTTCAATGCGAAGGTGGGCAAGAAGCAGGCTGACGACCACGCGGTAGGTGACTATGGGATAGGCTCTAGAAATAGCAGGGGAGAGTTATTAGTCGAATTCGCGGATAGAAATAATTTACGGATCATGAATACCTTCTTCCGCAAACGAGAAAACAGGAAGTAGACCTGGAAGAGCCCCAATGGTGAGATTAAAAATGAAATCGACTTCATACTATGCGCTAAACCTGGCATCATTCGGGATGTGGCCGTCCTCAGAAGGGTGCGTTGCAGCGACCATAGAATGGTAAGGTCTAGAATTAGCTTAGACTTGGAGGGAACGGAAGAAGCTAGCGAAGAAGAAGACCATTAACGAGTTAGCCGTAAGAGGGAAAGCACAGGAGTTTAGGATAGCGCTGCAAAACAGATACTCGGCTTTAACTGACGAAGATGATCTTGATGTTCATTCAATGCACGATAACCTGACATCAATAATTACGGAGTGCGCAGTAGAAGTAGGCGGTAGGACAGTTCGAAAAGATACCGGAAAGCTATCTCAGGTGACGAAAGATCTGATTAAGAAGCGCCAAAACATGAAGGCATCTAACACTACCGATAGAATAGAACTAACGGAGCTATCAAAGTTAATAAATAAGCGCAAGGTAGCCGACATAAGGAAGTTTAATATGGAGAGAATCGAGCATGCTATAAAGAACGGAGGTAGCCTAAAAACAGTGAAGAGGAAACTAGGCATAGGTAAAAACCAGATGTATGCATTAAGAGACAAGCAGGGCAATGTCATTGGCAATATGGATAAGATAGTTAACGTAGCCGAAGAGTTCTACACAGAGCTGTACAGTAGCCAATGTAATCAGAGCGCCAATGAGAAAGACAGCAGTGCACAGCAATGCGTCATCCCGCCAGTAACGAAAGATGAAGTAAAGAAAGCCTTAGAAGCAATGAAAAGGGGAAAAGCAGCTGGGGAGGATCAGGTAACAGCAGATCTGTTGAAGGATGGAGGGGACATCGTGCTAGAAAAACTAGCCACCCTGTATACGCAATGCCTTATGACCTCGACTGTACCAGAAGCTTGGAAGAATGCAAACATTATCTTAATTCATAAGAAGGGAGACGCCAAGGACTTGAAAAATTACAGGCCGATCAGCTTACTATCCGTTGCCTACAAAGTATTTACTAAGGTAATCGCTAATAGAGTCAGGGCAACGTTAGACTTTAATCAACCAAATGATCAGGCAGGCTTTCGTAAAGGATATTCCACAATAGATCATATTCACACTATCAATCAGGTGATAGAGAGATCCGCAGAATATAACCAACCTCTATATATAGCTCTCATTGATTACGAGAAAGCATTCGACTCAGTGGAAACCTCAGCAGTCATACAGGCATTGCGTAATCAGGGGGTAGAAGAGCCTTATGTCAAAATACTGGAAGATATATATAGCAACTGCACAGCTACTATAGTCCTCCATAAAGTCAGCAATAAAATTCCAATAAGGAAGGGCGTCAGGCAAGGAGACACGATATCGCCAATGCTGTTCACCGCATGTTTGCAGGAGGTATTTCGAGGCCTGAATTGGGAACAGTTGGGAATAAGAATAAATGGAGAATACCTAAATAATCTGAGATTTGCTGATGACATTGCCTTGCTGAGTCACTCAGGAGGTGAACTGCAAATCATGATCAACGAGTTAGACAGGCAGAGCAGATCGATGGGTCTAAAAATTAACATGCAGAAAACCAAGGTAATGTTCAACAGTCTAGCAAGAGAACAACAGTTCACAATTGGCAGCGAGAGCCTAGAAATTGTGCCGGAATACGTCTACTTAGGGCAGGTAGTGACAGCTGATCCGGATCATGAGAGGGAGATAACTAGAAGGATAAGAATGGGGTGGAGCGCATATGGCAAATTCTCGCAGATCATGAGTAGCAGTTTACCAATTTCCCTCAAGAGGAAAGTGTACAACAGCATAATCTTACCGGTACTCACCTACGGGGCAGAAACGTGGAGGCTAACGAAAAGAGTTCAGCTTATGTTAAGGACAACGCAGCGAGCCATGGAAAGAAAAATGATAGGTGTAACGTTAAGAGATCGGAAGCGGGCAGAGTGGGTGAGGGAACAAACACGGGTTAATGACATCCTAGTCGAAATCAAGAGAAAGAAATGGGCTTGGGCAGGGCATGTGATCCGAAGGCAAGATAACCGCTGGTCTTTAAGGGTAACGGAGTGGGTTCCAAGAGAAAGTAAGCGTAGCAGGGGGCGGCAGAAGGTTAGATGGGCGGATGAGATTAAGAAGTTTGCAGGCAAAGGGTGGATGCAGCTGGCAAAGGATAGGGTTAATTGGAGAGACATGGGAGAGGCCTTTGCCCTGCAGTGGGTGTAGTAAGGCTGATGATGATGATGATGATGATGATGATTTAGTATGGGTTCCCGGCCACAGCAGTGTGACAGTAAATGAGATTGCTGATAATCGCGCAAAGCCTTCCCTCAGCGGCCCCGTGTTGCCAATCATCCCGGCTACAGCCTACATTACAGCATCTAGATTTCGGCGACGTGCGTTTTTAAGCACGCAAGACACATCACTTTTAACATCGGCGGATTATGAGCACCTTAAATATTATTGGAACAGGAAAATTTGTTGCTCTCGGCAGCTTGAAGTATCATTGACCAGGCTACGCTGCCGCATCCCCCCTCTAAATTTCTATTTACACAAGTCGGGTTTGGCGCTCTCTCCCCTTTGTGCATTTTGCCGTGAGCCAGAATCTGTTGAACATTTTTGGCTGTATTGTCGCCGATTCAACTCACTGAGAAAAAGGTTGCTGGAGGGGCCCTTGCAGCATCTTGGCCTTCGTTTGAGCAGCCCGCTCTTGCTATCATTTGGCGCCACCACATTTGGGTTCAGCCACAGATCTGTTTGCACCGCTGTTCAAAATTTCCTGATAGAATCTCACCGACTGCCTTGCTAAGTGTTTCACCTTTTCTTTTCTATCAATTATTACATTTTGACTAAATCATTATTTAATCCCTCTATTATTATTCTTAAAATTCTAAAATCAAAACTCTCATCCCTTTTCTGTTCATGACGAAAAATTCACCGGTGTTGCGCTCCCACGTGCTTTTCCTTTTTGTAAACTGCGTTCAGGTGAATAGCCACCCGATTCTTGGCCGATCCCCCAGTGGGGGTATGTGCCATCTTTTGATAGGCTAACAACAACAACAACAGCTCGAAGGCTTGCCCGATTACGGATCAAAGATCAGCAGCGGTCCGACGCCAGACGCTACAACCTACGAAGACGCAACGCGGAATACAAGCCAGGAGACCAAGTCTGGGTGTGGACGCCCATTCGCCGCCGTGGATTGAGTGAAAAGCTTTTGCGCCGCTATTTCGGCCCGTACAAGGTTCTTCGTCGGCTGGGTGAACTGGATTATGAAGTCATTCCTGACGCAATGACTGCATCCCAGCGACGCCGCGTACGACCAGAAGTCCATGTAGTCCGTCTGAAGCCGTATTATGCGCGCTAAAGGCCGCTGCATTTCCATGCTCTATTTTCGCAAGATCCGTTTTTTTCCCTTGCGGGGATCGTTACCCCGCACCTCCACCAAATGTAACGGGGGGGGGGGTTTATTACGAGGTACTGGGGCGACGGGAACGGCAACGGAAGCAGTCTGGGATCAGATCGGCAAAAGACACCCAAGCGTAGCGCTGGCAAAAACTCTCGAGAACACTGTCACCTCGTCTTCGTCTTTTCAAATCATCAGACGCATCTTCTTCATTAGCCTTACAGTTGCATTATTTGTTTTAATGCATCGGGTCGATGCTTCTTTGAGAGGGGAGTAATGCCGCGAATATTTGCAGTGTTTGTTCGTTTTTCAAATCTGCCGCGACACCACCTTATCGCTTTGTTTGCGACGCAAGACGCGACTAGATTTATCTCGATTGATCGCAGCCAGGCAAAGCTGATTCTACGTTGTTCCGGAATGTTCTAGTAACTTTGCGCCCTTTATCTCGAATGTTCGCTATCAGCTTTAAATTGAGCACGGCCGACAGCGGCGGGCATTCTGTTCGACGACCGCCGAGCACGCTTCTCGCTTCGCCGCCGCCGAGTGATTCAGTCCATTTTGGGTGCAAGTCAGCCCAATAAACAGTTCTTTTAGAAGACCCTTTCGTCCGTCTTCATCGCTGCTTCGACTGCCGTCACCACTACGTGACAATATTGTGTTTAGTAACAAAGCCATCTAATCCGTTGAGCATTAACTTCCCAAGGCCCTTTGAGAAGATTGGAGTTATAGATAATGGTCAGTAGTTGCTTTCATCGATCCTGTTTCCTTCCTTGAATATAACAGAAACTTTTGCACATGTCATGCCGTTAGGAAAAGTGCCAGATGCTAGCGAAAGGTTGATTCAAGAGTTCGAAGCCGCCCACAAAAATGAGATGGCAGGCTATATGGAGTCGCATGAGCAAAAGCTTGAAGAGATGAAGGCCTTCTATGCAAGCACAATTGAAAATGACCTCCAGAGCCATGAGGGAACCTTGGATTCACTCAAGCAGCGGCATCGAGATAAAATAGACGCCATTAACGAGGAGTTCTCTCTTCAATTGGACTCCATCAAAGAAGACCACCAAACGCGCAAGAAAGAACTGGACGAGCAGCACGAAACCCTGCTCAAGCTCCAGCAGTACAAGGTACTGCAGCAGTAGGCCAAGGAATTCCAGGAATCCGTGCTGCTCGACACTGAAACCATAATACAGTGGCTTTACAAGAAAAATGCTGACCTCCAGAAGGAAGTGGAGAGCCTTAACGTTGTCCTTGAGATGCGTTCTGACCAGATACAGGGCCTGCAACATAGCACGCTAGACAGAGAGAAAGAAGGAGGAGCTGGATCGATTTAAATAAAAAACGGAGAAGATGGAGGTTCGTATTGAAGACCTTCATTAGCTTCTAAATGAGCAAGTCAAGCTGCAGAGCGAATTGTCTGTGGAAAATGCCAAACTGCCAGAAACTTCGGAGAAACTGAACTGCTAGCTGTCTCGAATTGATATGCACAATGAGTAACTGAGGTACAATCTGCGCGAGAGTTTCAGCTCACCCAACGTGAATAACACCATCTGCCTCCATCCACCGCCTGTACTATCTTCCATTTTTCGTGTTCGAACGGCTGATACATATATCCATGCGCGGTAGATCCATATGGCGGGAGCCAGCTGAGGTCGCGTTACAGACCCCACAAGAGCTTCTCGGTGGCTGACCCAACGGTCATGTCACAGTCCTGGCACGCGGCTGAGCATCGGTCGTCTCCTCGTGCCGGCAACGGAGGTGGCAGGCTGCTGGGTGGAGCACATGGGTCGCACCAAAGCAACCAGTGATCCTACTCGCTGCCACGTTTATCCACAGAGCGTTTCCATTCCAGAATTCGCCGCAGCATGTCCGAGACATCGCCACCTCAGGACGCATATGTGCGGCACCTCTTTGCCTCTTTCACGGCGGACAACGGTGATAGCTGCACAGAGGACTTGTCGGCCCTATAGAATGCCCCCTGCTCCCAGGACGATCTACTGCGGCTCACATATGGGTCAAGGAAGGTGGGGACCTCCTTGAGCAGCAAGATGCTGCAAACCAGAATGCCCCTCGTGCCGGCTTGTCCTGACAAGGCGCGGCAGCTGCACGAGGTTGTTGAAGCCCGGTTGTGTCTGCTTCGCAGCTTCCTAGCCCAAAGGTTTACGAATGCCGCGTTTCGGAGCCTCCACCTTCGTCTTTCAGGCGCCACCTGAAACCACCAGGGGGCGACAACCGGAGGGCTGCTGTCGAGCCGCGAGCGTGGGAAACTGCGGGTTCGGAGCCAGCCGGACGCGCCTCACATCTGTTGCTGCCGCTCGTCGCTGTGAGCACTCTCCGTTTGCCAGGATTGAGCCCCGCCTGAACCGCCATGTCTTCGTGGAGGAAGAAGATGCACGTCAAGTGAAACCGCAACCTTCACGGCTCTTCGCGCAGCGTCGGCACCTGCACCGAGGAGCCACTGGGCCTGTTCGGGCGGCACGGGTCTCTGCGCAAGCCGTCGCCACCGCCGGGCAAGGATTAGCCCTTCAAAAGGAGCTGGTCGTTTCGCATCAGAAGCAGCCACTCCAAAACCAGCTGTGGTGGCGTCCATGTGTGATGATGTGGATTCTACCAATTGGTTCCGGGCGGACAAAGAAAAGAAGAGTGGCCGCGTGCGGGGCGAGATGGTGCGCGTGCACAATCGAACGTTCGAGCTTGGCTTCGAGGCAGACGTGGCAGTGGTTAGCTGAGTGGCGGGACGTCATTTGGAGATCGGCGTTTCCCCAAGGCAAGCTAGCCTGCACCGGCCGGACATCCACGTCCGAGGTCTGGCTTTCCGCCCACGCTACCCACCACGGTACCCTTCCCGCTGTCTCCAGCCGCCCGGTAGGCAGTGGCCTACCGGCGAGCACCTGCCTGCTCACTTACGCCTCCCGATAGCCAAACGACCTACCGGTGAGTTCCCGCCTGCTATCTCCGCTCTGCTAATAGTTCCCCGGTGACCGGGCTGCACCTGCGCTGCCATGTGCGTCGGCGCCGACAAGGACTGTCCGCACCGGAACCCATTGTCGAGCGCTGATGTTCACCTTGAAATAGGTTGCGTACTCGCTGCTGTCTCCCGACGCAGACAGGTCGACGCCAGCACGCGACGCTGCTGCCGACGAGGTGGTGGACGGAGAGGGCAAGCTGGAGGCGTCTGAAGAATGTTTCCAGGACAAGAGGCATTACTTCAACGCCATCAGCGCCGAGCAGCAGTTGTGGAGATCGCCGGAAGCGGGCAGTGGCCCCCTCTGCAAGCGCCCGCGCGCTTCCAGGATCCCGATGGCATCCACACTCCATCAGCTCCATCAGCTCGGCGTACGATGAAGAAATCTGGAACTCCGGTGCTTACCATGGCACCTGAGCCCGCCAAGCTCTCCCGCTTCGAGGCGAAAGTCGGCCATATACCGCAGCCGAGCGGGATCTGCGTCCCGCAGCAGAGGTAGGTCACGCCGCCGCTGACAAAAAAGACGACTGCCGCCGGCGTGCCGGCGCGGGATTGTTCTTCTGCAGGCACGAAAGCGTCGCCGTTTGCCGGAACCGTGAAAAACGCCAATAATGCACGGCACTACGGTGCTGCTGGCGCAGTTCTGGAGAGCAGGTCGGATGCCCCAAAAACGTCAGAAGTTCCTGGACAACTGAGGCGCTCGGGCACGTTTGTTCTCGATGAGTCGGAGCAATCTTCTGCGGACGCCCAGAGTCGGCCTTGTCGTCGCGAGCGCCCAGAGCTGCGGACGTCGCCCAGGAGTCGCCGGCCAGGGCCTGGCAGCCGTTGACAGGAAAGGACAAGGCAGCTGGCGCCGCTGCGGACGCAGCCCCCAAGCACCACGCCGCGATTTCGGCGGTGGTCGTCCTCGAGTCGGTTGTGTTGCGCGATGCCCTCAATGAAGGTCGCCGCCTGTGCCACTGCTGCTTCGGGGCAACTGCCCGTGGTCGATTCCGCCGACCGCACGCTGCCCTCGGGTGGCGACAAGGACGAGGATCTTGTCTGCTCCTCTTGTAGTAATGTCAAGAAGGGCGCAGCGGCACGACATTGTTCTCCAGGTGCTGGTTCAGGTCCACCCAGCAAGAGCGCAGGCCTAGACTAAGGCCGAGTTCACCAAAGAGATCTGCGAGCCATGAACCAAAGAGCCCAACATGCTCAAGCTGCAGCTCAGGAATGATTCTGCTGGTTTTGCTTCCTTTGGTGTCGGCATCCAGCATCTGAATTCACAGAACAATTCATTCCACATCCCGAGATATTCAAAATTGCGGAAGTCCCAAGAAGAGATTGAGAAGGCTCGCATTGCCATAGAAGAATACAAGAATATCATTGAAGAAATCAAGCGGAACCAAGAGGAGGATGAAATAGAGGCCTTGAAAGCAGAGCTTGAAGGAAACCACACCAAGTCAGAGAGAGCCGGAGAAACACCGCAATAAAGTTTTTACTCACTCACTCACCGCTGGCGGCCCCCAATCCTTATCTTCGTCAGCGCGCGCTCGATCCTGCGCGCTCCCCGCACCTCATCTTCGGCGTAGGGCCCTTCGTCGGCGCATGCCGTGCCCTGGGCGTTTATTCCCGTAACAATATATGCAATATGTACGGATATAGATCGACAACACGTTTTATACGTTTAAACTCAATGCTGTCAGTGACAATGGCTTTACTATTCTTCGGGCTTAGCAACGTGTCAAAAACTTCCGATTTATCTATGGGTTTTAAAAACATGGTTTCAGGAAAATGTTTCTGTAGGCAGGATGAGGCCTTGTCCGGTGAAGCGTCTTTTTTGGTCTCGCGGCAAAGTGGTCGTTAAAGTGGTCAGACAATACAGATTCAGAAACTGGTTCACCATCAACGACGATCTCGAGCATATTAGGGCTGTTAGGCTACTTTCCAAGCGCGCCATTGGTAATTACCTAAGTTCGGTCTCATCGACCGATGACATGTCAGTGAACAATAGTTAGTTATAGTGTGCTTTTGCTTTTTGGCAGCTTTGACAGTAATTTTGTTGCGCAGTTTTATTAATGCTGTCAACGTTAACGGATCCTTGTTTGTGAAAAATGCACAGTAGAGATTTTTCTTTTGACTGATTAACAGGATCTGTTCATGATGTATCCAAGTTTTTTGTGCATGCCTATGAAGTTTAAAGGGACCTAGAAAGGGGGTCTCAATAAAGATGCGATGTGTCTGGGACGTTGAAAAACGACGGCTTTTAATTATCCCCCAGCAAGAATTCCTTTAATGCGTTTCGTGGAAGCTGAGGTATTTGCAGATAAAATTTAAACTTCCGTGTCTTCGCGCCTTTCTCTCTCCTCTCCAACGCCAAAACGGCGGCCATCCTTCGTCGGCCCCACTCACTCGGTCCCCTCCCTATCTCCGCCGGATGCGGCTCGCGCGGAGTGGCCGCGGCCGCGTTAGCGCGTGACATCTGAATGAATTTGGCGCTGTGAACCAATGATAACTCCCGGCTGCTGACGTGTTATGTGCACGACGTGACGTCGTCTGTCAGGTTTTCGCGCGAAAGCATTGCACCGCACGTCGCCGCGAGGTGCGAAAGCGGGTATTTTTTAAAAAAAATTTCTTGCTCGCTTCTGAGGTCTTCTACGTGGCATGGACGCTCAGTGGCCTGTTCTCTACATAGTGCAAGCATTTTAAAGCCTAGCTCAAACACCCTTTCTGTAGCCAGTTATTGTTTCTTAGAGGAAAACTAGAGCTGTATATTCTGAAAAATATAGACCTAAAGGTATTGTAGGCGCACTTGGCCATGCTTTCCTTGAGAACCGCAGACCGGTCCTTGTTCTGGACCTTGGTACGAAACAAGTCCAACATTGAATATTTAAAGCTTTGATAATTATGGGCAGTCGTTACTTTACTCGGGGAGTGGAGCGCTATTATGGTATGAATATTGGGCAATGATCGCTATTGCCGGAACTTATAGTGACAGCCGCCACCACGGCATTACAAACATTATTGATGAAGAGATCCACAATAGTAGAAGTCGTTGGAGTTACACGAATAGCGGTAACGATTACATTCTGAAAATCAGATGATGTTATCCTGTTCATTAGTTATTTGGTCGCAACGGTTTCTGTAGAAAGATTAATGTTCAAATCACCTCATAATCCAAGCCTTCAATCAATAGTGCAGACAAATTCAAGTACTGAGCAAACAAATCCTAAAAAGAACATTAGTCTCAGCAGAAGGAGCGCGAAACATATGACAGAAAAGAGTGTTGCTGTTTTGAAAACGTAGGGCCTGATAATTTGGTTTTACAAATTGGACTTGTGGAACTCATCACAAAACACCGTGTCCTAAACATAAATCACTACAACATGGACACGTTCGACAGTTCTGTGCGCAGAAAAAAGCCTATAGCCACCCACAGTAAAGCCACAATCCTGAGCAGAAAATCATGTTTCGGTTATCTATATGATGGTAACTTTGAGGGCAAATTCGAGAGCGACCCTCCTGCTGCGCTCGCCCACACGGCGCACACGGTTTTGCTTGGGGCATGATCGCACTGCTAGCCATGGCGGTCACTAGCGAACCCTTACGTTGCTGCCCGGCTGCATCACCCAGCGGCCCTACCATGCTGGCATCCTGCGCTCCTGATGCCACCACCGGACCTCGTGGCGATAGCTTCCCAAGACAACTTCGCGCGAACTCGTGCGTGCGGAACCTCTATGCACCTCGGGCAGTCTCCCGCGGTCCCCACCTGCTGCCGCGTGGAATCTTCGACGCGATGGCATTGTGACAGTTATCACATGATCTTTGGATAACGCCAGCAACTTTTTTTGTAAGTAATCGCTGCCTAATGTCAGTAGACATCCCAACACACTTTACCGTCGCACAAAACAAAACGCGTTCACGTCGTACCCCGTATAACAGGCTTGAACCAACAACCCTTGGCAATCAAAAGAATACATAGAATGCCCCTCCGCAGTGTACCAAGCCATTTTTCGAGAAGAAATGGAGCATTTCACACCGCATTCCAGGATTGCATTTGTTGAAGAGCCCTAAAATATGTTCTTTCGGACTGGACGACACAGTCTATGGAAAACGCGCATGATGGACCGACATTGTATATCTGTTTCTTTCTCAAAACTCCACTTCAGCAGAATGATTGTTCATTTAAATGGATTGTATGTTCAGACCGAGTTTGAACCGTAGTAGCAACTACTAGTGCTATGCTCTTCATTCGCTTTTTTCTAGTGCATCGTTGCTTAGATGTGTGGTATGATGTAGTAACGATGTGTTCTGGGTTCCGGCTTTTCTTGTTCTTGGTTCAGGTGTGTCGTATGATGCACTGTGGTTAATGGCGGTTGTTTCCTTCATGTTTTGTAGATAGTTTTGTGCACAGAATATTCTCACAGTATCAAATGCCATGTTTAAGCAAAAAAGCCTTCGTGGCATATGCGCTGCGTGCGCGACTGGCGCAAAAAGGGATGGCTCCGAACCACAGTGAAAATGAAAATTGGTATCGGGGAAAAGAAAATGGCGTAGTATCTGTCTCACATATCGGCGGACGCCTGAACCACGCCGTAAGAGAAGGGATAAACGAGGGACTGAGAGAAGAAATGAAGAAAGAGGTGCCGTAGTGGAGGGCTCCGGAATAATATCGACCACCTGGGGATCTTTAACGGGCACTGGCAATTCAAAGCACACGGGCGCGTTAGCGTTTCGCCTTCATCGAAACTCCGACGCCGCGGTCGGGTTAGAACCCGGGTACTCCGGATCAGTAGCCGAGTGCCCAGTGCACTGAGCCACCTAGGCGGGCGAACCGCAATGCCACATAGCCGGGTAATTTATTTTTTCGAGTAGTCATAGTCGTGCTGACACAACCTGATGAGAGGCCCTGTACACTCCACACATCACGAAAGAAATTCTTTTGCACAAAACAATGAATGTGCTTAGCTCAGCTAATCCAGGATATACAAAGTGAATGCTCTTCGTGTTTATTCTGTTCATTGGCATTGACGTTACCAGCGTTCTAGATGCCGATGATTTTGAGGAAAGGAAGGGCGCATAACATGCTCTATGGGTCAGTGAGCGCCTCTCTCTCGATTTGAGGTTCGTGGCAGTGGTGAGAGAGAGAGATGTGGGCTGCATGCATTAGCGCTGACAACGTTGTGGCAGACACGCGGCACTGCAGCAATAGGCCGCAGCGTTCATTGGGTGCCAACCTCTCGCGATCAACCATTAACTGCAACCTGCCAGGATGGCACGGTGGGCGCGCTGCCTATCCAATGCGCGGTACGCAACCAATGCAAGTTTTCGCAGTTGGACACCAACACCACGTGCATGAAAGCGAGAAAGATATGTCCACTCACCCAGGGAGCCAGTTGTGCGCATTTCTTTTCGTGAAAATGCACGACCTCTACAACTTTGTCAACGCCGATGAACCCAATTGCCGCCGGCGGCTCGCTTGTTTTGATTGGCTTTTGCGAAAAGGAAATGACGCAGGAACTGTTCGACATATCTCGGTCGACACCCCCCCGCGCCGTAAGAGAAGGAATAAAGGATAGTGGGAATGAGAGAGGATATTGTAAATTGGATTTTGAGGAAAGGCGCGGCGCCGCTGCGAAACACCTGTGGCTTGGTGCAACTAGTGGCGCATGCGCAGTAGTGACTAGCGAAGCTTACCCGAAATATGCCGCTGACTAACCTATTGTAGCTGTGGCTACAAGACTTGTAACGTGCATCTCACCGAAACTGTGTGTGGTTTAAAAGCGCGGACCCGCCGCGGTGGCTCAGTGGCTAGGGCGGTTGGCTACTACGCCGCATTTTCCGGGTTCAAACCCGGACGCAGTGGCCGCGTTGCGATTGAGGCTAAATAAGCGCAGAAACGCTGCCATGTGCTGTGCGATGTCAATGCACATTAAAGATTCCCAGGTGGTCGAAATTAATCAGGAGCCCTCCTCTACGGCACCTGTCTATCTCACTTCTTTCACTCCCACCTTCCTCCTTTTGCTAACGGTGCGGTCAGGGTGTCCACTGAAAAGTGACAATTACTGCGCCATTCCTTTACCACAAAAACCTTTATTTTAAAACGCGCAAGAATAAAAATCCCGCACAGAGAGCAAAGCGTCAATGCGCGACTTTTATTCTTGCGCCGCCGCGGTGGCTCAGAGGTTAGGGCGCTCGACTACTGATCGGGAGTTCCCGGGTTCCAACCCGACCGCGGCGGCTGCGTTTTTATGGAGGAAACACGCTAAGGCGCCCGTGTGCTGTGCGATGTCAGTGCACGTTAAAGATGCCCAGGTGGTCGAAATTATTCCGGAGCCCTCCACTAAGGCACCTCTCTCTTCCTTTCTTCTTTCACTCCCTCCTTTACCCTTCCTTCCGGCGCGGTTCAGGTGTCCAACGATATATGAGACATACTGCGCCATTTCCTTCCCCCCAAAACCATTTATTATTATTATTATTATTCTTGCCCGCTTAAAAAAGAGATGGAGATAGCAAAGCCTAAAGAGGAGAAGGGTGGCTTCTTGGTCATATGCGGCTGGGATCTACGATCTCTCACCAATGTGGCGAGGGCTCATTATCAGCGGGGTTATCTGTAGCTAAACCGTCTCTGGCGCTGAAGATGACGCAGTTGTTGAGACGCGCGTTCTTTCAATTTTTCCTCTGTCTATTCACTTTCCTACTCTCTGCACGTGGCAGCAATTTTGGCTCAGCTTCAGCCAGTGGGCAGGCCGTTCACTTTCCTTTTCATTCTTCTTTCAGTCGCAACAACAACACAAGAGAATGCCTGCTTAATTCCGTGTCGCTAGCCAGCGAAGGAGCGCATCCAGTTAACACAATTGGTTCTGATCGCACTGGAATATTGGCTATTCAAACATGGTACACCTCCAAACGAGCCGAGTGAAAAAACGGAAAATGATATCTGAGAGACATACCGCGCCAGTTCCTTTCCCGAAAAACCAATTTGGGCTGGTTGGTTTTGTATAATGTAATGTAGTGGTGACTTCAACCCTGAGAGCAGAAAGACAGTGAAAATTGGCGCGAAAGCAAAACTCTTTATTTAGGCTGATTTACGCCTAAAATGGACTGAATCACTCGACGCCGGCATAGCAATAAATGTGCTCGGCGGTCATCAACCAGAATCCCCGACGCTCTTAATAAGTGGCCGTGCTCAGTTTAATGCTGATAGCGAACTTTCGAGACATGTCGTGCAAGGTTTCTGCAACGTTCTGGAACAACGAAGAATCCACACTGTCTGGAGCGATCAATCGTTGCAAATCTGGTCGCGTCTTGCATCACAAACAAAGTAGAAAGCGGCGTGCCGGCAGCTCTGAAGAGCGAACAACCAAACACTGCAAAGGTTCACGGCAATATACATAGTAGCGCAAGACAACAAAGACGACAGACTAGCGCTCTTAGCGACTCGAAATATGTCGTTTTTATTGTCTTGAGCTACTATGTACAATATGTCTACACTGCCATGTCCACTGAGGTACAGTCATGGAGAGAATAAAACGGACCACGGCTCCGGTTGGATGGATGGATGGATGGATGGATGGATGGATGGATGGATGGATGGATGGATGGATGGATGGATGGATGGATGGATGGATGGATGGATGGATGGATGGATAAATGGATGGATGGATGGATGGATGGATGGATGGATGGATGGATGGATGGATGGATGGATGGATGGATGGATGGATGGATGGATGGATGGATGGATGGATGGATGGATGGATGGATGGATGGATGGATGGATGGATGGATGGATGGATGGATGGATGGATGGATGGATGGATGGATGGATGGATGGATGGATGGATGGATGGATGGATGGATGGATGGATGGATGGATGGATGGATGGATGGATGGATGGATGGATGGATGGATGGATGGATGGATGGATGGATGGATACGGCCATTAAATCGGGCGGTGGCTCAAGCCACCTTGCCATGACTTGTGAAATTTTACTCTTCTCTGATTTTAGCCACCAATCAGATAACCTTCGCTTGGTTATTTCTACCCGCTTAAAATCTACTTTCCATTCACTGTCCTTAAACCAAAAATGCCTTGGATAAATCAGCCTCACTGCTTTCCACTGTAGTGTGAACATCTTACAGAAAAGTATGAAGTGTTCAGCCGTTTCCTCCTCCTCTCCGCACGCAACACACAACGTGTCGATCTCGTGGTACCTGACTCTATATGTCTTAGTCCGCAAAACTCCCGTCCTGGCCTCAAACAACAAAGAACTTCCCCTACAATTATCATAGATATTTTCTTTGGCAATTTCCTGCTTAAAAAACTGGTATGTTTCCAGTGCTGATTTCGTCAGCGTCCCTGTTTTCCACAGAGCTCTCTCTGTTTCTTTAACGTTTTTCTTAACCGATAATTGCTGATTTGCCCCCCTACTGGTGTCCTGATATTTGCTTGTCAATTTTCTTGTTCGCTTTCTTCATTTCGTATCAACAATCCTTATATACAGGTATCTGAAAACTTTCCTAGCCCACTGATTTTCCTTCATTTTTTTTAATCGCTCCTCAAATGCTATCTTACTGCCGGCTTCTCTGCTCTCGAACGACGCCCATCCCATATCAGCCTGTACCCCCTGATTTGGTATATTGCCATGTGCTCCCAAAGCTAGGCTCCCCGCGCCACGTTGTTTAATTTCTAACCTTGCTTGAACATCTGGTCTCATGCACAGGACCGCATTACCGAAAGTCAGGCTAGGTAACATCACAACTTTCCAGAGCCCTCTTACCACGTCATACCTATTGTAATTCCACAGTGCCCTATTTTTCATGACAGCTGCATTGCTACTAGCTTCATTCATTACATATTTTTCATGCTCTGTCAGATACTCAGCACTGTTATTTATCCGCACCCCAAGATACTTGTACTCATTCACTACTTCTACCGTGAACTCCTGTATTCTATGCTCGCCGACCTCATCGTTAAATATCATGACTGCAGATTTTTTCCTTACTAAACTTGAAACCTATTCTATCTACCTCTGTACCACATATGTCTATCAACTTATGTAAATCTTCCTTGTTGTCAGCCATTAGCACTATATCATCGCGTATATTAGTGCCGGTAATGACTGTTTAATCAATTCTTCATGCTTGGAAAAAGAAAGGTTGAAGCCTATTCCGCTCCTCTTTAGCTTGGCTTCCAACCCTTGCAGATACAACATGAACAATAAAGGAGACAGAGGACATCCTTGCCTAAGCCCCCGCCGTATATTTACAGGCTCTGATACATTTTCCTCCCATTTTATAAGCACCTGGTACCTTTATAAATATCTTTTAAAAGAATAATTACTCCCTCTTCCACATCGAATGTGACCAGTATGTCCCACAGATACTCTTTATTAACGTTGTCGTAGGCTCCCTTAATATCCATAAATGCTTGCCATAGGGGGGTGGTGGTAGTGGTTTCAGTAAAAATAATAGTAAAAAGGAAGGAAAAGATTTTTGCTAGCCCCGGCATCTGCCATCGATGCTGAAGCACCTGAGCTGGGGCAGCGGAAATAAAGGATAGCAGGCAGAATGGAGAAATGAAATGAAAGAGGTGAGGGGACAGGAAGAGAGGATAGGGGGAGAAGTAATATGTACAAACTATTTACACAATAAGAAATGTGTCCAGGTTGTGCGCGCGATTCGTTCATTTTAGAGGAATTAAATCACACTCGCGCACAGCACTGTGTTGGTTACAACTGGAGTGGGGCGTCGAGTTATTAATCGTTCAATGTAGAACTCGCGGAGCGTTCGGACACTGCGTGTAACTACCTGACGGAGAACAGACGGGACGTCAAGCCCGTGTGATCGAGGAATGCACAGAGGCTCACCAAAGTTCGCTCACGAGTGCGCGCACTTCCCTGCGGCCACAATAGCGCCTTGATGGAGTCTGGTAGTATGCCCGCGCTCTATAGGCCGCTAGCATATCGCGACGAGCATCGGGGAACGCGGTTCAGTGAAGGAGCAGGTGTTCTAGTGTTTCCACTGCACCGCATTCGTCACACACATCACTCGTCGCGATTCCGTGACGCACCTGTCGTTCCCCAGGCCACACGCAGCCAATGCGCGCGCGGAGAATCATTGCAAGTTGTAACCGTGTAATTGCGCGACAGTCGGTGACACTGTCGATGCGCTCACCTCCCGCTAGCCATAGGGGCCTGTGTTCTTTTTCAGCAATCTCTATACACTGCGACAATGAAAACAGATTGTCCTCCAACCTCCTTTGTTTCCGGAACCCATTTTGTAGCTCCCCTAGCACTCCCTCGTTCTCCACCGAAGCCTGCAATCTGTCCTTTATAATCTGCATCACCACCCTGTAAACCACAGATGTCATTGTAATGGGACGGTAGTTACTTACGTTAGCTTTGTCCCCCTTTCCCTTATATATCATGTTCATTCTACCTAATCGCCATTCATCGAGGCTTTCCCATCCACTATCATTTTAAGAAAGGGGGTCAGCGCCATCTAGTGGAAAAGCTGCCTGATGTCAATACGTCTGCGTGACCATGTGCGCCGGATTCTTCGACGGGCGCTCGAAGCGAGCGGACGTGTTTTTTAGCTCTCTGCTCCTTCGGACGCTGGGCCTGTCTTCGCGGCGTTGTGGGGTCTCCCCATGGAGGCTACAGACACCGTTAACGAGCAAAGGCCTGTGTTCGGCGGTGACAATGAGCAACGCAGGGCAGACCGCTCACGCTCACGATCACGGAGACGAACGCCATCCAGAGCTAGGACGTCCAGCACCATTCAGCGAATGCACGCCGAGATCGTTGATCTGCGGGACACGGTGAGGTGCCTGACGGCAGCGCTCATCACCATCTCGGAGAACCTCGAGTCCATCATCGGGACCTTGGACGTGTCGCCGGCGGACCCACGCATCCTAGTCTTGAGGGACGCCATGGCGGCTCCCTCCCGCCTCTGGCCACCCCTGCGCTTCCTGCCGCCATTGCTACACCTGGGGAACCGGCTGTGATGCCCTCTCCCTCTTATGCTGCTGCTGCGGGCTCACCGCGGACACCTGCAGCCGAGGAGAGCATGTGCCCCCAATGGACGAGTCTGCTCTCCGGAAACGGCGACACTCAACGGGGTCCGATGAGGAGAGGGGCTCGGAAACCAAAAGGGACATCGCGGTGGCCAAGCGGGAAGCTCGAAGCACCCCCCCCCCCCCCCACCGTCACTGTTCCCTCTCCCTCCACACTCGAAGGAGCAGGGCCTTCCCAGCATAAGCCCCATGGAGCCCACCTCCAACCTGCTGCTGATGCTGCTGGGGCGACGGCGTCCGGAAGAAAACCGGGTTCGACCTCACCAAATCTCGCCGCACGAGACCAGGCTGCGGCTGGGGCTTCGTCTGCTGGCAGCGAGCGCGCCCATCTCCGCGGCGCGCCGCAGACCGCGGCGACACTGATGCTGGTGCCAGCCTGGTCCCGTGGCGCATTATCACTACCAAGGCGCAGCGGCGTCGGAGAGCTGCCCTGGAGCGAGCCTCGGCTGCCGGGGAGGTCCCGTCAAGCCTTGTGGGGACGGTGCTGTTTCGCCCGGCGAACCGGGGCACCGCCTTCACCAGGGAATAAGGCTGGGAGTTGGCCGAAGAGATCGGATCCCGCCCAGGGGTCCTCGCCGTCCGGGTAAACATGCGGCGGAGTGTGGTGGCAGTGGACACGGGGAGCAGCGATGCTCTCCAGGCCCTGCTAGCCACAGCTGTCATCTGCGGCGTGCCGGTCTGCGCCAAGGAGCCTCCTCCTCGGAATCAAAGCTCCGGCCTGGTCTTCGGTGTGGACGGGCGCAGGACGGCGGAGGAGCTGCTAGCGGCGGCGGAGTCAACGGTACCGATGGTGTCGGCGTCTCTGTCGGGCAGCACACTCGCTCTCCGTTTTGCGGCGCCGACACCGTCGGCGTTCATCACCATATTCAAGCTCAGGCTCGCGCTCCGCCTCTGCCGTCCCCGGCCGCTCCAGTGTGCCAAGTGCGCCAGCCTGGGGCATGCCACTGAGGTGTGTCGTGCTCCTGATCGATGCACGCGCTGCAGCGGGCCGCACGAGCCTGGTACCTGCGCGAGCAAGCCCCGCTGCATTAACTGCGGGGGACGGCACGCAGCCATTGACCCAGCGTGCCCACGCTGTCAGCGAGAGCGTCACGGGGCCACTTTAATGGCCTCATCCATGGCACCGATGTCCAGGCGGGTTGTCCGAGCCGTCGTCCAGGCTGAGACAGCGGCCCCAGCCCAGCAACATCAGCAGACGCCGCGTGCGCTTTCTTATGTGCAGGCCTTCAGGGGAACACCCCAGCAGCAGCAGTCACCGAAGCAACGGCAGCGCCGGCAGCGGCGATCCGGTTGCCTGGCGACCCGTATAGCGCGGCCCGAGCCTGCGGCCGCTTCTCAGAGCCAGCCCCCTGAGGCACGGGACGCGGAGATCGCGCGCCTAAAGCTGGCGTTGCGCGCCCTCAGCGCACTTTTCCCCGAGGGCACCGATGGACACCGGGCTTGCCTAGAAGAAGCGGGTGCACCCGCACAGATAAGCCAGCATGATGGCTAGCCGCCGGACTCCCTCCCGCATACCATCCATCCTGCAGTGGAACGTGCGCTCACTTGCGGCACGGTACGCCGAAATGCGAGTTCGCATCGCACAGTATTCGCCGGAAGTTATCGCGCTGCAGGAGACGTACATACGTTCTCCTGACGGGGAGCCCCAGATGCGGCTACCTGGTTACATCGGCTACCGCTCAGCCACCACGTGCGAGAAACCCACCTGTGCCGCAGTGCCCTGTTGTGTCACATCCCATCGCCCCGGGAAATCAAGGTGCGCGATATACGTGCGGCAGGACGTCCAGCACACCTTCGTCGGCTCCGCGGTGGCGACATCTGACGCCCAGGAGTGCGCGGGGGTGACTGTGCGCGTCGGTGGTGTTGACACGGCGGTGGCCAGTGTTTATGTGCGTCCAGCTGTCGCGTGGTACACGCTGTGTTTTCGTGCTGTGTCTTCGTGCTGTGCCCCGCGCCAAATCATCTGTGGTGATTTTAACGCCCACCATAGTGCTTGGGGCAGTGCGAGCCACTCCGCGCGTGGAGACGACCTGCATGACGCAGCAACGCTCCTGGGACTCACCCCCTTGGACACCGGCGAGCCCACCTTTCGACGACGCGGAACAACAGGCTCCTGCATCGACGTTGCCTTCGCATCCAGAGGCATCGAGGCGACATGGCGCCGATCACCATCTCTCTGGGGTTCGCATCATTACTCCATCCTAATCGAACCCATTGCGTTGGAGGCGCGCCCCAAATATGCCTACTCCATTACCAACTGGAGTGCGTTCAGGCGGGCGGTCGACGAGGCGGCGGCCACTGGCGCAGATTTCTTTTCAAGTCTAGTCCGAAGCGCTCTCGCAGCCACCCAACGAGCAGAGGTAAGGGCAGTGCAGCCCACACCTGTTGTTGTTGTTGTTGACCTCACACAATGGCACATACCCACAAGGGGGATTGGCCATAACCAGGCGGTGACTATTTAAATGACCAGTTGCATGTGGCAAGCATGGGATGTCCTACCAAAATTTGGATCGCACAGTTTCCGTAGCGGAGGTGGTTGCAGGAGGTTAGGGGGTCATACAAACTAAAATTTAGGCAAAGAAGGGGTAGGGATTACTATTAGAGGTTGTAAAAACCGAAATACATAAGCTGATAATGAGATGGTAGACGTTTTGATTCTAGGAGATAATTTTGAACGGGAGAGCAAACATTCTCATTGGTATGGCCAAGCATAGAAGCGCCAAGAGACAGAACAACCGCAGAAGACAGGCGCAAACTGAGATTCTGTATTGGAATTTCTAATAGTCGCCTCCTAATCGATGAGTAGTGACGGCAAAAAAGAAAGTGCTCTATTGTTTCCGGCTCCGCACAATACGGACACAATGGGGAGATCGCCAGACCAGGCCTTTAGAGGTAAAAATTTAGTTGCGGCACCCGGCAACGAAGCCTCGTGAAGGAAACTTCAAGATTGCGCGATCGCCAGACTGAGCTTCTCCAAGGGAACAGTAGGTGCTGGAAGTCGTCCAAGGAAGTAAGCGCTGATGCGCCCAATTCGTTCATTACAGTGTACCGTCGAAAGCGTGCCGCCGTGATGTAAGCAGTTGTTGAAAGCAGGTCAACAATCGGTCCACTGAGGGCTGCCTTCGCTAAAGCATCAGCTGATTCATTTAATAGAAGACCCCTGTGCCCAGGAACCCAAAGAAATCGAATTGGTGTGATGTGTGGAAGGATAAGGAATTTTAGTATCCGAAAGAGCTGCGATTCAGTGGACGCCAAGAGGGAAGTGCATAAAGACAACGAGTCCGTAATTATTATTACTGCTGATAAAGAAATTGGTACCTTGCGCAGAGCGGGAACCACTGCTAGAAACCCAGCCAGATAGATAGGAGTGAAATCTTGGAGACGGAGAGAAAAAGACCAGTCAAGGGACTGGGAGTAAATACCTACACCTGCCTTCTCTGCACACACCGAGCCATCAGTCGCAATTGCAACATGTGAGCTGAAGGTCGACAAATAACCTTGCAACATACCATTTAATCATGAGAAAGGCAGTATTTTTGCATTACATGGATAAATGTCATCGTAGATGATAGACACAGTTGCGGGGATTGACCGCACCGGAAACATTTCAGGTATTCGCATGTTGAGTGGGCCCAGCAAAGATTCAACGAAACAGATTTGGGGAGTTTGAAGGCGAGACCATCCGACACCCAAGAACTCCGATCGCTGCCCTATGAAGATCAACTCGGATGCATGCTGCTCCGAGTCGGAAAACTTTAAAAACGTTTGTACTGTCAAAAGGCGAAACCTTGCAGTAAGAGACGGCACCCGCGCTTCCAGATACAAAACATTGTTTGCCACGTATTTAGGGAGACCCAAACACAGGCGCAGAGCTTCTCGCTCTAAGAGCAGAAGTGGGCGCAGTTTGTATGCAGCTGCTCCAGAAAACAAAACGCAACCGAATTCCAAGATTGGCCGGATATACATTTTGTAAATCAGCAGAAGAGCATGTCTGCGCATACCGCAGCGAGGGCTACTCATCCTTCGCAGAAGGCCTACCGGCCGAATCCCTTTCGCAGCAACCTGATCTATATGTGACCGCCAAGAGAGAGAGGAGTCATAAGTTACCCCGAGATACTTTAGGGAACATACCTGAGGAATGACATGATGACGATAAGACAATGAAATGTGTACCTGTTGAGTAACCGGAAAAGGTAACAAAGCACACTTGTTTACATTAAGACTTAAGTGTAATTCAGATAACCATCGGTCAAGGGAATTTAAATATGACTGTAAAACCATATACAGAGAATGTAAATCACTCGCAGCAGCAAAGAAAGCTATATCGTCTGCATACACATACGTAGTCACGTCAGGGGAAGTCGGAATCGAACTGAGTAAGAGGTTGAATAGAACAGGGGAGAGAATTGCACCTTGAGGCACACCTCTAGATTGATGAAATTTCCGTGTAGAAACTCCGCGTTGACAACAATAAAATTATCTGTCAGCCAGGAAATCTGACACCCATTCCACATAATAACTTGGCAAGCCCAGAGCCCGTAGTCTGTACATCACAGGCCCATGTTCGACACTGTCATATGCTTTCGAGATGTCTAGAGTTACCAGCGCAGCATACTGTCGACGCCGGCGCGCTAGTCGGACACGGCTTTCGAGGTCAGTATGCGCACACCATATAGAGCACCCAGGCTTGAAACCAATCTCACAGGGGTTAAGTAGTCCCTTTTCAGTAATAATGGGCATGATTCGTCCATACAGCACGCGTTCAACCAAATTTCACCAGATTCGATGTCAATGAAATTGGTCGAATGTTGTCTAAGACCAACCCTTCGCCTGGCTTTTTAAGCACTGGGATAATTTTGGAAACACGCCATACATCCGGGATCCATGAGGTTCTAATAGAGTAATTTACCAGCTCCAATATAGCATTGGGGGATTCGTCTAACAGTATTTTAATCATCGCAGAGGTGACACGGTCAGGACCAGGAGCTGCAGAAGGTAACCGATTTATCACCTGAGAGAGCTCAGAATCCGAGACATTACGTAAATCATCATAGTGATTTCCAAGCAGTTGTGGGCGAGAGAGCGCAGCCGATAAACGGTGTTCCAAGCCTTTGCCAATTTCTTCTAATGACCTGGCAAGCTCTACTGGAGTCAGCACATTACAGGGAATGTTGTGAGGCGGTGGCAGCCTGTTCCTTGACCTCAGAAAGCGAAACAAGGCTTGTCTGTTATTAGATTTTGATAGATGGTCATAATTCTCTTCATCATATTTTTCTTTTGCCCTAGCGACTGTGCGCTTGAAGGTAGCTGCAAGAAACTTATAATCGATCCAATTCCGGGGACATTGATTATGGATAAGTTTCTTCCAGGCTGCCTTGCGCCGCCTATCATCCTTTGAACATTCTGCATTCCACCAAGAGCTCAGAGAAATGCCTATGCTATCGCACACTGTAAACTCTGATTGCCTCCGTACCCGATCTAAAATAGAGCATAAGCCTAACACCCTGCTCTCCTGAGACAAATTCGGCAAAGAGTGTAGTTCTGAACTGAGTGAACTTTTGAACTTGTAACCGACTAGGGTGCAACTGAATCCGCCGATAGCAGTCATCGGACACACAATGTCAAAAGTGAGTGGGAAATGGTCACTGTTTGTTGCAGAGTCAACCGGAGTCCAGGAAGAAACTGCTACCCCTGGGGTTGAAAACGTTAAATCCAATGCTGATCAGGAGTGCCCACGGAGAAAGGTCGGAAAACCCGAGTTATGACAGTTTAGGTTATTCACACAAGCCCAATCCCATAAACGCAAACCGCACTGGTCTGTTCGATAACCCCAAGTCAAGTGATGCGAATTGAAATCCCCAACAAGCAACACATGTGATCTGCTGACAGAGAGTAAGGAATCTAATGGCCGTGTGTCTTGAACCCCAGATGGAAAATATACATTTGCGACAGTAATGGGATGGAAACCAGGAACTGAAAGATCCACTGCCTGAATTTCGCAATGAGCGTCCACACGCTGAAACACCAATCGTGCCTTGTGACAGAATCAGGATGAAACCAGCAGAAGCAAACCGCCTCCCTCCTTGATGGGCGGTCCATTATAAAAATTCGATAATGTTTCATTTGAAATGAAAACTCTTTCGACAACCAGGTTTCTTGAAGCGCAATGACATGAGGAGAAAATCGATTTGAAAGAGTTACTAAATCAGTGAAGGCTGATTGAATGGAACGGCAGTTCCACTGCAGCACTCTCAGAGACCCTATTCTGCCGAGAGATCTGCAGGAGCAACTGCCTTTTCCAAAATGCTGTGGTGACCAGTTTTTCCTGAATTACTCTTTTTTGTTTTGGATTGAGGGGAGCTAGACGGACCAGCAACGGCCAAAGGAAACCGGCTACGTTTCTGAGCTCGAGCATCGAGCTCCATCAGCACAACACACCCATCAATTGCTCCGGTCGTGGCTTCAGGTACATGAGTTGGAGGCGTGTGCTCTTTTTGTGGCTGCATTTAAACAAGGGAAGGCGTCTCCGCACTGAGTTCAGTAGGTACTGCAGGATCCACGGATGACTTCAACGCAGCATTGGAGGTCAATATTGAAGAGGTCATTTGCGCCACCATGACTTGCGATATGCACTCTCTTACTGATTTCACTAGCCGATCCATGACCTTGGCCATTGCCTTTTCAACCGCTGTAGTAATCGCATCTGACAGGCTTGAATCCACGACCGCAGTCGTCTGCCGTGCTGCCACACTTGAGTACCCGTACGTCCTTTCCTTAACAATAGCCATAGCCTCGCGCCTTGAGCACCGGCGCTTTTCTAACACTTCCAGCACCTTAACCTCCTCAGCCCTTGCAGGACAATTAGAATATGTGGCGGAGTGACTACCACTGCCCAAGCAACACATCTCATCTTTTGAACACCTTCCTTCACCGTCATGATTACCACCACACACACTGCACATTGAGCTCGACTTGCAGGCGTTCGCGCTGTGACCAAACCTCCAGAAGTTGCGGCATTGAAGTGGCCTTGAAGAATACGGATCGACCCTGAAAACCAGGGGCCACACCTTCAACTCAGATGAACAGGAGAGACCCGCAAAAGTGGCAATTACCGTTTCAGTTGGAAATTTTGTTTCCTCGACGACCCGAGTGCACCGATGTACAGAAATCACCCCTGCGGAGGAGAGTTTCTCTAGCGTTTCCTTAGGGCTAAGGCGTGGGTCAACCCCTCGCACCAGACTTTAGAGCACGCCAAGTGCGGCGGTATAAATGCGCTTACCGACTGGCTTCCAAAAGCTGTGCACGTTAACAAATCCATGATGCAGGCCTGGTCGGCCGACCTGCACACCACGCTTCCTCTGCCGTACTGCCGGACATCACAGATTTTTAAGAAGTGAGGCGTAATCGCCTGTAGCGCAGTCTGAACCGCATCCGGGTTATTGAGTCGAATGGCGCCACTATCCGATGGAACCAAGGCCACGGGAATAGTGCCGACGCCACCCCGAAACAAGGCGTCCAGGGGGAGTTGGTTAGGGGGGAGGCTGGCTGACCAGGGGGAGTTCCCTTGGCCAGGAGAGGACGTCGACATGCGCCCCTAGAGACCTGCAGGCGCGCTGCAAAAGCGAAAGACAAGCAATCAGAAGCTAGTGATACGAACAGTCACAGCCCAGTGAGACCACGCCCGCCTGTGGTATGTGGTTGGGCTAGTCCTAGCAGCAAGGGACGACGCCGCCGTGCTAGTCAACTTGCTCAACCTGATATGAAGCTGCTCAATCTGCGCGAGAAGAGAGATCGCGCAGAGCGACAGGCGCGACGGACTGACAGAGCCGCCGACTGGACTGTCTACAACCGCTTGGACGCGGCTACGCGCCGCCACGCCAACAAGCTATACCGCCGGCAGTGGGCTTCACTATGCCAAAGAATGGAGGAAGATGTCAGCTCGCGGAGGCTGTTTGACACCCTGCGGCGCATCACCCAACCACAGGCAAACCGTCAACCGCTGGCTGCCCTCGCAATCTCCAGCGAGCTCAGCTTTGTAGAATTTGCAGAGCGGTTTGCCGACCGATTCGCGCCGTCCTGCCGCGCAAACGCCGCTAACATAGCTGCTCCTGAGAGCCCCAGAAGCGAAACCAGTCCCTCGCCCGTCGCCTCGGAAGGTGCATGTGATGCGCCGTTCACCGCGGCGGAACTGAACAATGCGCTGCAGAGCTGCCGCCGCCGCCCGGCGCCCGGACCGGACGGGGTGACATACAAGATGCTGCGAAACCTGGATGCGCAGCAACAACAGATCGCCCTGCCGCAGATCAACCTGGTGTGAGAACGCGGGGAGCTACCGGAGGATTGGCGAACCGCGGTCGTTTCTCCCATCCGAAAGGAAGGGCACCCGCCTACGGAGCTGAGCGGATACCGGCCAGTGGCATTAACATCGGCGGCAGGTAAGCTCATGGAGCATATGGCGTTGCAGCGTCTGAACGAGCGGGCTGCGGAGGCTGATTTGTTTGACGAGCGGCAGACGGGTTTCCGTGGGATGCGGTGCACGGCTGATTCTATATCGGACGTTGCTACAGCGCTGGAGCATGCCAGGGCCGCAGGCCAGGTTGCGCTGCTGCTACTACTGGACGTCCTATCACCATTTCTGTTTAATGTGGCCATGTCGGTGGTGCCGGCCACCCTCCCCACGAGCGCCCGACGCCATGTGTACATGTCCATTTATGCAGACGACATAGCTCTGTGGTGCCGGGGACCACCGGGCGAGGCGTTCCGCGTGCGGGGGTGCCTTCATGGAGCCCTGACCGCAATCGATGCCTGCTTGCGCGGCCTTGGTCTGTCGCTGAGCGCGGACAAATCGGTGGCTATAGCCTACGTTTCGCGCTCGCGCGCGCACCTTGCGCCACTGTCACTGGACGGGACTCCGATTCCTTGGCGTAATTCGGTGCGGTACCTTGGTCTGGACATCGACTGGCGCCTTTCCTTCCGCTCCGCGGCGACCAAGGCCTGTCTGCAGATGAAGAGGATCACCGCCGCCGTGCACAAGCTCACCGCTCGAGGCCAGGGCATCTCCCAGCACGCGCTGCGGTTATACGATGCCGCAGCTTTGGGGGCGGTGATCTATGCGCTGCTGCTCGTCACGGTGCGCAAGCCGTGCTGGAAGAAACTCGAGCTTCAGAACCGCAAGTCCCTGCGCGTGGGCCTAGGCTTGCCCAAAAACTCGCAGTGCGCCGCAACGTTGGCCGAGGCAGGAGCGTGGCCACTTGAGCTCCAAGCAGCGCACAGGGCATTGAATCACATCGACCGGCTTCACCGCGCACCGGAAGGCGGCTCGATGCTGCAGCGTATGCGCTCGCACCAGCGCTCACGAATGGGCGCGGCGCTGCTCGAGTATGAGCTATTGACCCAAGGCCCACCCCCCTACGGCTCCTGCGCGCCCTGGCCTGCTGCCTCGGAGGTACAGCGAGAGATCGTCGGCATTGCGAGAAAGTGGAGCACACCCCTCTGTGCTGTGCAGCAGCTGGCCAGAGCCGTCATACACGAGGAGCTCCAGGACCATCTCCTCGTGTACACCGACGGCTCAGTGGCCCGCGACAGCTACTCCCTTGCTGCGGCGGCCACCATCCCCGCCCTGCGACTCCACAGCCAGCAACACGCAGCCTTCCTGGGCTCCTCCACCACGGCGGAGTTGATGGGGATGCGGCTCGGGCTGGACCTGGTGCTCACCCTCCGCCATCCGCTGCCCAAGAGTGCTTTGCTGTGCGACTCCCGCGCCGCCCTCAGCCGCCTGCAATCTAACGGCCGCGGTACCCCACTGGTGCGGGAAATTCGCCTCGCGCAGAGATGTTGTGCCGTGTGTGCACAGAGGGTGCCCGGTCACTGCGGCATCGCAGGCAACGAAGAAGCTGACGACCTCGCGACCGCTGCACACCAACTATCTGCCAGCGATCTGCCCCTTGCGCTGGAGGACGTGCGTGCGGCCATCCACGACCATCTCCGAAAGCAGCACCCCGACCCACGCACCGTGGGAGGTGAGCGCATCGACAGTGTCACCGGCTGTCACGCACTTACATGGTCACAACGTGCAATGATCCTCCGCGCGCATTGGCTGCGTGTGGCCCGGGGAACGACGGGTGCGTCACGGAATCGCGACGCGTGATGTGTGTGACGGATGCGGTGCAGTGGAAACACTAGAACACCTGCTCCTTCACTGTGCCGCGTTTGCCGATGCTCGTCGCGATATGCTCGCGGCCTGTAGGGCGCAGGGCATACTACCAGACTCCATCAAGACGCTGTTGTGGCCGCACGGCACTGCGCGCACTCGTGAGCGAACTTTGGTGAGCCTCTGTGCATTCCTCGAACACACGGGCTTGACGTCCCGTCTTTTCTCCGTCAGGTAGTTACACGCAGTGATCGAACGCTCCGCGAGTTCTACCTTGAACGATTAATAACTGGACGCCCCACTACAGTTGTAACCAATACAGTGCTGTGCGCGTGTGTGATTGAATTCCTCAAAAAAAAAAGCTAATCAGGCGCACAACCTGGACACATTTCTTATTGTGTAAATAGTTTGTACACATTACTTCTCCCCCTATCGTCTCTTCCTGTCCCCTCACTTCTTTCATTTCATTTCTTCATTCTGCCCGCTATCCTTTATTCCTGCTGCCCCAGCTCAGGTGCTTCAGTATCGATGGCAGATGCCGGGGCTAGCAAAATATTTTTCTTCCTCTTTACTATTTTTTTTAATAAAACCACTACCACTACCACCACCATGTGCGCCCTCACAGCTCGAAGCCTGTACAAATCGCTCACTTTCGCTTTGTGCTGTCTTTCATTGTTGCCACTCGCGCGCGGTGACGCTGCTCTAGGCGCTGCTGCTGATTGCTCGGTAGGAATGGATTGCGGTCCTGATCGCTCTCCGGTGGTGGTGTTTACAACTCTATTATCACAAAATGGATGGGATTAGTCGGGGCTGGGGCGTACCCAGGGTGGCCTCCAGTCGGGGGCGATCTGTTGAGCTTGCATGATTAGGGCCAATTGCGTTGTTTTTCTAGAACTGGCCAAGAGCTTGTCCCATTGCTCCGCCGAGGGAGCTGGCAAGAGTAGCGTCGGAGGTTGTTTGCTAGCGCATTCCCGTAAAATACGGTCTTGGGTGCCGTGAGTCCCATCACCATAGTGCAGGCTTGCAGGGTCATATTCACCGTTTGTGGATAAACATAATCGATAGTGGCTAAGAATTAAATTTGTTTGTAGGCGTCCGAGTGTCGTGGCTTGCGCCTTGTCCAGGTCGGGGTGAGGGGTGCGATACGTGCATCTTAGCTTGCGATAAAAGTTTGTAATTTCCGTGTACGACTGAGGCTCCTCGGCAGAAGCGTCCGTTCCCGAGAGCTCTCCCGTCCCCCGGTTGGTTAAACCTCGGGCTAGATGATCGTCGCGCTCGTTTCCGCAGTTACTCGCGTGAGCCGCAACCCATACGAGATTGATATTATCCAGAGTTCGGTTGCGCAGAATTCGCATTGCGAGCGCGCTTAGCGAGTTTTTGGCGAAATTTTGAATGGCGCTCTTAGAATCGCTTAGATAAGTTTTGGTGCGGAGACCCGCGATGGCCAGTGCGATAGCTACTTCCTCTGTCACTACGGCTGACTTTGGAGCGGCCATACATGCCACGTATGTTCCACCTTTGATGGGTTGAGCTGGCTTCACGTACAATGTTCGTGGTTCGTTCTCGTACTGTTTCTCAAGGGCCTGGGCCCTTGCTTTCCTGCGGGCGTCGCGTCTGCCGGGCAGCATGTTTTTGGCTACTGGTTTAGCAACTAGTCTAATAGTAACGTCGACCGATAAATGCGATGTTTCATAGACTCTCTCAACGGGTTGGATATGGAGTTTGTCGAGAATTACGCGTCCCGCAACTGTGCGCGGCAAACGGGTCACTGTTGCCGTTTAATGGGCTTCGATTAGCTCAATGAGCGTGTTAAGAATTCCCAACTGCAGCACTCGATCTGAGTTGGCTAATGCCGGCCGGCCAAGGGCCACATTGTATGCTGTTCTTATGATGCTATCAAGGGCCCCTTCGTCCCTGTGACGAAGATAATAGTACGGGCAGGCGTACGTGATTCTATTTATCATGAATGATTGCATGATCCTGCATAGGTCGGTTTCTCTCATGCCCCTGCGACGGTTGGCAATGCGCCTATCTGGTGCGCCGTGTTGTATTATTCTGAAGGGACATGCCAAGAACCCTGATCGTGGCCACCGGGTTATTGGATGGTTGTCAGTGTACAACACGATGGGTTCCCGAGGGTTGGGTGCTGCCTCTGAGGCTTATTTGTTCCTGATAACTAAGAGTTCCTATCTAGGCGGTAACCACGCAAGGGCGCTCTCCTGCACGAAAGAGTGTACCGTGTCGATAGCTGGTTGTAATGACTCCAGAGTTGATCCATATGGTGATGTCTTCGGCGTATACACATGATGCCTGAGTGGGATAGCATGTAACAGACGTGGGAAACAACTCATAGTAAGGTTGAAGAGAAAAGGTGGAAGTACAGCGACTTGCGGGGTTCCTCTGGTGCGAAGTGTAATTTTTTCACTACTTTTGTCCTCGAAATGCAGCGTAGCCGTGCGCTGGATCAGAGAGGTGGCGATGCAGTCCACGCTCTGCTCTCGTGCTGTGGAATGTCGCCTTGGTTGCCCCGGCAGCAGTACTGCCAGAGTGCAGATAAACAAGGTGAAAGAAATGGTGAGGACAGTAAACAGAAAAAATAAGAAAGCCGGCACTGCCGCACGGCACCAGCCTGATGCGCGAATACGGTCGCTTCATCGTGACCTGTGGCTTGCAGAGCACAGCGAAGAGCGGACGGCAGCGGAGCTGGCGCAGGCAAACTTGTCCCATCCTTTAAAGGAAATGAGCATGACGGCGCGGTAAAGAACGCTCACTTAATTGTCTGTCGCCGGTAGTTGGAACGACCGTCGTTGTGGGTCGCGCTTCCTTCAGGCATGAGAAGATGCTTTTCACATAACGCGAGTATTGCATCGCCAGTAGCCTGCTGACCTGCGAGAAACAAGAAAACGAGAACAATGAATTAAAACTTGACCTGATATGACGGCTGGGGTGGCTCTTGTGGAATGGAGATTCATCGTGCGACTTTGCATCGAAGGTGTAAGCCAGGGGTAAATCTGAAGGCGTACAGGAAGAACAAGAACCGGAACCGCAGGAAGTGGCCTAGCTCAAACGCACCGAAACGAAGCCACACATACGAAAGAAGAATAGGTAATAGTTGCCGCGTAGTGGAAGACCCTTTTCTTTCTGCAATAGACATCAGAGATGTGCTACCCTTTGAGAGGAGGCTTCGAAAGCTGCACTGTAAAACCACATCGCTTCCCTGAAGCCCCGACACGCAGAATCACAAAAGACAAAGTTGGACTGTGCTGGGAGAGTGGCTGAGTGGACCACCTAAAATTGGAACAAGTTTTCACTGATGAATATACATTCTCTATCTACGGAGCACGAGTTGTGGTTGCAGAAAATTGAAATTGAAATCAAGGAAACTTCCTAAGTTACTGTATATGTAGAATGCGGAGTAAGTGTCCCGATGATTCTCTTCTAATGGAAATAAACATATACCAACATCCGCGCTTTCTCCGTCTCTCCCATTGGTCGCCCTCTTAAGCGACGACACAGGAAGGGAGCGCAATGAAAGTAGTGCATAAATGGTTGATTAGGGAGAGCGGTAGCCGTCTGTGAATATCAGTAAAACTCAGAAAAGCACGCATACAATGCTGTCGTGTAGTGGGTATAATCCTGTATTTCGGTAGCGTATCGCCGAAGAAATCAACAAGTTTTTATTTTCTTGAAATTCTGCGCTGATATCTGAGCCCTGATATTCACTTGTAAATGGGAAATAGGGTTTAAGATCTCTCGTAACAGCTCCTGCCATGCTAGCACATCGCACTTCCAACCCACCAAAAAGCTTCAAGGCGACGACAGGGTAGTTATTCTTACGAAAGCCTGATAATTTCTAGCTGTCGGCCGTAGAGCCTGGAGCCGAAAGTAGGCTTTGCACGGCGTCCAGCACTTCACGTTCTAGAGAAAAGAGCGCAGAGTGGACTGTGGGATTTATTATTAGAGAAAGCAGACGCAAGAAACTACATATACAGCTTATAAACATTGCAGCTTAAGACACCATGCGGCTACTATCAACAGTGGATCACGCGCCTTCACTCCCGCGACCCGTTGCTAACCGAGAATTTCGAACCTAGCAGGGGACACGCCACACCATTCGGCCGCCGTCTATGCGGGATTTTCTTCACGCGGTCGAAAACACGAGAGCGGCCGGCGACGGCACCGACGCAGCAGCAGTCAGCTGCCGCAAGAGCTGGATGCGGAAGAACAACTGCGCGTGGCAAGCCATTCCGACAGCGCATCATCCGCGGCACTTACGACGGCGTCATCTCGCGCTACACGATACGACTAGATCGTACCGAACAAAACCGAGCAGTTTGGAGGGGCTGCGTGTTATATTGGGAGCGCATGCTCATGAAACGAGCCGGCGTTTTCTATCCCGCCAGCGACCCGGCAGCGGCAGGTTCGGCGCGGGCGCTTTAAAGTCACTCAAAGGACCGACATTTGCGTCGCGTGGTAGTGGCCGGCGAAGATCAACCACTATCCCGTGCGCACGTCTGAAGACACATTTAAAGAAAAATTATCGATAAGCCATTTGTCATCATCTTCTCTATGGAACACAAATTCATGTATATGTCTCTGGAACCATATACAGGGTCATCCAAAATATGTGCGAACACAGCTCAGCGTGGCCGCGCTCGGCGGAGCGCCAGCGCATCCGGCGCGGGCGCGCATCGAAGCTAAAGGCAAAGATCCGACGCGTTCAGCGCTCGGGCGAGCGTCGCTCGCAGTCAGTCGCGCTACGCCGGTTTCGCTGGCCGGAGTGCCAGACGCCGCGCGCCGCTTCGGAGCATGCGCAGAACGACTGCCGACTGGCGCCGATCGTCGACCCGCGGGCAGTTTGCATTCCGTTCGCGCCTTTTTCTGCGTCACCTCATCCGTTTCGTTCAATCCATGGCGTGGCGGCTACTGTATGAAACATGGCTAGGGTGTTATCCGCGCGACAGAAAGTTGCTCTCGCGTTACTAGCCCATCGCTTGCGGAGAAAGCGCAGGCGGTCGATGTATGTGCGAAAGATTTTCGCTCAGCAGAAAACCACAGGCGAGTACTACCAGCTTGTGCAAGAACTACGGCAAACGTACCCAGAGTACCATTGGAAGTACTTCAGGTAAGTACACTTCACGCAAAATGACTGTTTCACCCGTGTGTAGATTTGTAGCACTTTTTTAACTCACTGTGACTGCACGGCTCGTTTCATTACTATCCAGAAATAAGAATCCTGCATTACGTTTTGTAAAAGTAATTATAGTAATTGTGTTTTTGAGAGAGGGAGTGGCGCATTAATTGTTACATATTTTGTAGAGCCGAAAGTTGGTGCTGTTTGATTCGAATTTTTAGTTATTTAACTGCACAGTGTCTTGTACGATGCTCGGGGTTGTTTCAAACATGTTTAGTGCATCCTTGAAAGTCATGTAAAAGGACTTCTACGCAGGATGACGGAGGCCTCATTTGGTAAACGTTTGAGCCTTGTCCGCGGCCGCATCATCCATCCACCGAACCACAAGAATCCAATCAGTCCAGGAGAAAGGCTGGCAATCAATTTACGGTAAATATTCCCCACTTCAGCCACCCCTGATTGCATACTCGCTGACATCCGCTTGTTGTCATACGGGATACTTTTCCAACTACAAGGTTAACGCCCGTTTCTCCCTGAATAGCTGGTGCCCTGACTCCAAGTATAAAGGGGCCGTACAGCCGTCTGCAGAGCTTAGAAACTGTTCTTTCGGTCGTTCTTGTTCTTATTCAGTGTAGTAGCAGGAAAAACAATTGTATATCGTTTGCCCAATTTTTGCGCTGGTTTTCAAATGTCCATTCACTTTGTGCAAGCTTGGAGTTTTCTGGCCAAATATTTTTTGTCCCCATTGTCCAGTTGTGTTCTACTGAATAACTGCCTTCCCTTATTCACATTTTCTTTCCATCTCAGTGCCGCACGTATAAGGCCACTTTTAAAAATAAACAACACGTCAGACATGACTCGACCCTTGAACATGCCTTAATATAGCTATAGCTATGTTGATCATTACCCCTCCCCCCCTTGCGCGACTCTGATCGTATATTAACCATCCTTTTCAACCTAGTTGCGTCATCTATGCATGATAATTGAATACTGAAAAAAAAATTAACGAACGATGGCGCTGCAATACAATTAATTTGCTACTTCTACTCTTCACAGGTTTCTGGCCACAGGCGGCTCTATGATAAACGTCGCTATGAGCTATCATATTCATGTATCGACAGTCTCTGGCATACGGATAGAGACCCTGCCAGCCATCTGGGACTGCCTTTCCCCAATTGTGCTCAGACAGCCGACTTCCGACGAATTGAAGTTCATCAGACCGGAGTTCGCCACGAAGTGGAACTTTCCTAATTGTGTATCCCGCCGCGGTGGCTCAGTGGTTAGGGCGCTCGACTACTGATCCGGAGCTCCCGGGTTCGAACCCGACCGCGGCTGCGTTTTTATGGAGGAAAAACGCTAAGGCGCCCGTGTGCTGTGCGATGTCAGTGCACGTTAAAGATCCCCAGGTGGTCGAAATTATTCCGGAGCCCTCCACTACGGCACCTCTTCTTCCTTTCTTCTTTCACTCCTTCCTTTACCCTTCCCTTACGGCGCGGTTCAGGTGTCCAACGATATATGAGACAGATACTGCGCCATTTCCTTTCCCCCAAGACCAATTATTATTATTATTATAAATGTGTAGGGTGCATAGATGGGAAGCACTTCACAGTTACTTGCCCTACTGACAGTTGGTGAGAGTTCTATAATTATAAGAGTGTTTACTCATTGCTGATGTTGGCAGTGGCAGATGCAAATTTTGGCTTTCTGCTAGTGGATATTGGTGCTAAGGGCAGACTTTCTGATCTATCTTTCTACCGAAAAAACCCAATCAGAGGGAGCTTTGAGAACAATACCCTCAGCTTGCCTTCAGGTCACAACGGATTGCCGCTGTGCATCGTAGGCGATGCAGCATTTTGCCTGCGGCCCTACGTAATGCGTCCTTAGCACGGAAGACCGCTAAACGAGAAAAAACGAGTCTTTAACTCGGCTGTCAAGGGCGCGCCGTTGCGTGGAGAACGCTTTCGGAATAGAAGTTTCCCGTTGGCGCTGCTTCTTCGGGATGGTGAGTAGCGACAATGAGTTGCTCACAGCCACGATAGATGCGGCGGTTTGCCTGCACAACTTTCTCGTGCCTAACAAGGCGTATTGCCCAAATGATTATGGCGATCGCGTCACTGGCGACAATGTCCAGGAAGGCAGGTGGAGGCAGACCGTAGCAAATGTAAATCCTCAGAGTACTGGCACCAGCTCTGCTTCAGATGCTATGCGAATCCGGGATGCCATAGCAAAGTACTTCATGTCCCCAAGTGGTTGTTTCCCATGGCAGCTGAACGTTGTAAGACGGTGTTGATGGACAGCGTGAAGCTGTTGACTTTTTTTCAGGCAAAACAAGGACATCCCATACCAGCTCGAATTTAATTTGATATCTGGGGACCACTTCGTAAATGGCTTTCGAATGGATTGTAATTCAACATATCCTACGCGTGTCAAACAATCACACGAAACATTGGTACTTCTGCTTTCGGGCAAGCACACCACGCTAAGCTGTGCTTTTTAAATACCAAATGAATGACTTGTTTTCATGTGAAATATTTTGTTTGAACACACCAAGGTGATGTAAAACTATTATTCAACATCCTTGATGTATAAATTAGCAATGGTGCCAATTATAATCATGAAATCACCTGTAAATATTGAAAAATTACTTGTAAAAGTTGAAAGACGAATTACCGTGGTATTGCAGACAGCTTGAATTGCGAAAAAATGAAGTGGTGAAAGAGGTAGGAGACTACTAACCACATTGAAACTTACAATACTTGCAATAAAAAAATTCAAAAGCCTAATAACAGATATATCACAGCTTTGTAATATACTCAAAACAACAGGAACATGAACACAATGATATTAGGAAACTGCACTGCATGACAAGCAATGCAAAAAATTAACGGCAATGCCCTCTATGTTATCAAAAGAAACAGCACAGATGATATTTTTGTTGTCACCATCACTTCAAAAGGTATCCATACTTCACTCGGCCGCGCACCCTATATCTTCCCATCGCACTCGTCATCCTTTTCAAGTTTCCCGACCTCGTGCCCGAACTACCACATTTGCCGCATTTTTTTCCCGTATTGCAGCACACTGGAACGACGTACCCAACGACATCGCACCCATCACATGCTCATCCAACTTTGCCAATGATGTTACCAATCATGTTTCGTTGTGTTAACACCTGCTCACCAAAATATATACACCCACCCCTTATCAATACCCCTCGTGAGTCTTTGAGGGAATAAAAGGAAATGAAGTGAATTAAAATTAAGCCTCAAACTCGTCGTATTCAGCTATTATCTCCAATCATGTAACCTTCAAACGAGAGACGATTCTCTTTAGCATCCTGTCAAGGCTCATGCCAACTCATTGCGCAAGTCTCATTATCAGTGTTCTTGCCCAGCTGGAAAAGAAGCTGATGCTCGACTTAATCGCATCTGGATTCTTTTTTTACCGTTTTGAGGGCGGCTTCCTCACTGTGGAGTCTTCCTGGCTGGCAGGTTGACCAGAACTAGCCGGTGTCGGCTCCAACTCTTCATCAACATTGGCGGTGGGTGATGCTGCCGCCGAATCACCTTGCGTACTGTTCAAAATTTCTTCTATTATTGAGGGGATGTCATCAGCTCCTGGCAGGGCCCTTAAGCCCACGTTGCAGGTAGTCCTGAAATAAGCCGTTTTGACTCCAGTAAGCTCAGTCTTGTGATTTCACTTTTTCTTACTTTACTGCTAACAGAGCACCAGTGTTTTGTCGAGTGTAAGAGCATTACGCACACGGGTGAAGAAAGAAAAGCACACGAGCTCTGACTTGCGCTGATGTTTTTTGAATTCAGTGGAAATTCTTGCCTTCTTATTCATGACTGTGAGTAGTGTCATTCCTGTAACCAAAATGCTGAACCAAGCTCTCCAATTATCCACATTATTACTGGTGTCGTAGAGCGAAAATGCTGATGCTGCTGGGAACATTCGGGGAGCAAATCTTGTACCTTCTATAAGCAGGAGCTACATCTCTGACCTATATCCTAGGCAGGGGGCTGCCCACTAACCGTTCCCAACCCTCAGCCTACCTTCAGCACAAATAGCAAAACCCAAAATAATGACAAAAAACCAACACGCGTAGTAGCCCAAAACAAAATATACGCGAGCTCTAAGAATGTAACTCAGGCGAATCCATGAGACCACAAACGCTCAAACACGTAACACCAATGCACTTATCGGAAGCATAAGGATCCACAGAATTTTTTGCTACAGATGTCTGAACACCCGCCAACTTCTTATTGCATCTTTGATATTGCTCTACATTCTGGAGCTGGTAAAAAGTTAATTTCATTTTATTACGGATTCGGTCCCCTCATTTCATAGCAGCACAAAGCCGTGAAACATTTCAAAAACACAAGCAATTTTCTACAGGCGCCTCCAGCGTCTTCTCGTAAAGCCGTGCTAAAGTGATAAAGCGCTGCAGTTTATAGGCAGTTACATGAAAAAAAACTGATAATATATCCTCTATCAGAGAAGGGAAAACGTTACGGTGAAAAAAAGCATAAGTTAACGAAGGAGGATCAGTATAAACAAGGTGTGCCCCCGCATAGAAGGTAAAAGTCCCGTTAAAAAATTTAACGAAGGAGGCTCAGTGAACAACCTGTGCGTGAACGTAGTACCCATTTCATGCCGTGCATTGAACACGTTTCGCGCTCATAACTCCACGTACCTCGATTCGCGAAAACAAACATTCCAAAACAAAGCAAAAGAACTCACTTTCTTGGACGACCACAGTTCTTGCAGAAACTCATTGCTTCGGCAAACTGCCATGTCTGCCTCGCAACGTTCGCGCTGCTGCCACTCCTCGTTGCGAGCTCGATGGATTTTAGCCTCCGGCTGAAGCGGTCCCGGAGCTTCTTCCACAATTTGCGGCATTCTTTCACTATAACGAAAACGAGGACGAAAGAAATAGATCAAACATTACGGTACATGCAGCATGTGGAATGCTTCTGCTGAAAAGGGTACAAATGAAGCCGAGCACAGCAGTCGGGAACAATTAAATCACCCGTGGAGAGACCGGTGCTTCGCCTTATCTGTTCCCAAGCGTTCTCTTTGCGCTGATAGTCACTGAAATCCAGCCGTTTGGTGTCGTATACACAAGGGTGTTGTTTGATGGCTTCGCCAACGATATCCGGCACAATTTCTACAATTGGGCGGCTCTCGCCACTCACGCCGATTGCACTGGCTTCCGCCATTTTTCTCCGCGTGATGTATTGTGGGTCGACGCGGTAGGTGGCGCCGGTGCGCAATTGGAGCAGGAGCCAAATCTGCGCCGGAGCCGTCGGGGCACGCTGGCAGCCGCCGATTACGTTGGTCGCTGCAGTGCGTCGAACTATAGACGGAGCTGTTTTCTTCAACGCAACGCAGCGTGCGCGCGCGCTCGCTTGCGTTAGCTCGGACTATATTCGGGCCTTAAGCGGCGCAGGTGCACACAGGCTCGGAGGCGGTGCTTTGTGTCGTCTGCTACGGTGCAGAAGCGCACTGTGCTTGAATTAAAGTGAAGCGCACCAGACTGTTCTGACAGCGTCGAACCCACCTACATGGCGTTACGGGAAAGCGCACTTGTCTCATTGCAGCGCGTTGTCTTTGCTTCGGCTAGCATCTCACTGGCCTGTTTTCTCATTGTCATGATGCCGGTTTAATACATTTGTATTGCTGTAAATTTATAAGCCCTGCTATTGTTCGGTTATGCGGCCTACCAAAGCGAATCAGGCTTCTTGGGACGCCAATAGGGCCCAGAACGATGACAACCATGGGGAGGGATAACTTGCACTGATATTGCGCATTAAACAGCTCCTTCGCGTTTGACTTGCACTCAAACGGGGTCTCCGCAGCTGAGATCGGTCTCGGGTGTCCGATACTGCCGTCGGGCGGTCTCCATTGAGCCAGCGCGACGAGGCCCCCTCAGAGGTTTACCGCACTATGCAAGTGACGTGGACAGCGGAGGACGGCTTCGTTTATGTGCGTGCTGTGGGACGCGCATGAGATACTTTGCTGCAGCTGCTAACGTCTGTGCACACCGATAAAATCAATGTCATTCTTCTTGGCCCCAGTTCTCTCATAATAAGCCTCGCGCGAATGTGTTCACAGACTGCGCCGCTCTACATTGAATTGTAATAAATAACTGATAAACATCATCATCCGCGTCTAAGACAGCCCGATTCTGTTTGGTAAGCCGCATAACCGAACAATAGCAGGGCTTATAAACTTCCAGCAACCGGCATCGTGGCACTGAGAAAACAGGCCACCGAGTTGCAAGCCGAAGCAAAGACAACGCGCTGCAGTGAGAGAAGTGCGCTTTCTCGCAACGCCGCGTCGGTGTCAGCACACTCACTGCAATGCAAGCACTGTGCGCCTATGTAGACGACACGAAGCACCGCCTCCGGGCCCGTGTGCGCACGCGCCGCTTAGTTTCGACGCGCGCCAGGTGCGCTGACGCTCCGCTGAGCAGTGTGGCCGAATCGTGGAAAAATCAAGCTGCAGAGGGAAAAAGGGAATTTTTTTTAAGAACTGATTGAGAACGTGGGAAATTTTCGTTTCGCTAAAGACCAGTGTTCTAAATGTGCTTTCTCGGGAAAATTTGCAGAGATGAAGGGAAAAGGCTATTATCATGGCGGCCTGACTAGTGCCTCGAGAAGAAATTTGGCTTGATGTTTGCCTTTAATTTGCTCCCTAGCCTTTCATACAGAGCCCTGGCCCATTCAGGTTCATTCCGGCTTCGAGTGCTGCGTCCTTGGATTTCTTCCATCTATAGTGGCAGCGACCCTTCCATTAATTGCTTCCCAGCTCTTTAGTCACACGATCTTCTATGTACGCATATTTTGTAAAGGAAGCCCGGAAATTTTCAACGGTCTATACACGAGAGGCTAGACAGGAAATGGAAGTAGCCGAGCTGGTCCCTGTCCCAAGGCGAAAACTAATAATAACCAAGTTGTGATTAACGATGATATGATCAAGAACATCCCAGCCTTGATGTTCATTATAATTGAGCTTTGTATTTATTTTATTTCACTCATTATTATATTTATTACCTTGGCTATATTTACTCTTCAATTACTATATATATATAAGGGAAAAAACAAGAAATTTTTAGCCGGCAACAGGGAAAAACCAACTGGCCAAAGCGGCAACACTGCCGCTGATCCGTGTTCGCACATAGAATGAGCGAGAACACACGGTCTTCTTGAAGCATCATTGAGTCGGGGATTCAGTAGCGTGTCCAGAAGGAGCGGCCGCATATCTGTTCGGTCTAGAAAATGCTAGCGCTTTTCCTAACTATAAATGGCCCGGATGGCTAGTACAGTGTCGCAGGCTAGTGATATTTTTCAGTGCTTGGCATAAAATACAATGGCAGCAGTGGCTTCATGGACAAAGAAAACACAAACAGTGAACCGTGCCCAAGTATTTCGCGGAATACGTTGTACGCGGTCAGCGCGAGCCCCTGTATATTGAGCAGAATTATTGATTTCAAAGCATGAGCCAGTCTACTGATTCCAAGAAAGTCAAGCAGTGCCTACAAGCCTCCAAAAACCTCGCTCAAGACAACCCCGTCTCGTCGTTCCCAGGCCTGTTGCTGTACAGGTACCCAGCTTGCGACTGTAGGAGGTCTAAAGTTGCGGGCACCGCGCAGAACACGCCCAGCGAATGCGCCTGCCGCGAAAAGGACTCCCTAGAAAAATTCACAGACGATGAGCGCAATTCGAGCCGTATATACGGTTGCTCGGGGCGTGTCATTGCACATACTCTGAATTTCGCTACTTTGCGCGCCACTTCACAATTGAAAACGGTGGTATTCAATGACGCGACGCGCTGCTCACCGCTGCACCTGCAGCTGCTGGCAGAGGCGCATGTTTACTCGGTGGGGATGTCGTTTTTTCTCGCCGACTAACTTCCCTGCCGCCGTCTCCCACTCCACTGCTCCAACTCTCTATCCACTTCTTTGCCCACAACAGACTGACTGCACTTTTCTCATTTCCCATACCTATATGTCCTACTCCTCCTCCACGAACTTGCAAATTATAAATAATCGCAATTATTTGACTCATACCGAAATCTCATGCGTAGTAATAGCGGACGGACGAACAGTTTTGGCCGAGCTGTAAGTTCTAACGCTAACGCATTAAAAAAGAAAACCGCAGACACGGGGGACCGCTTGCACCTGCGAAGAAAATCCTTGTCTCCTCCGCCGGTGTACAAACCACGGCGCCCGCGTCACGGCATGGCCACTCCATGGCGTTAGGAGGGGAACACATGGCGCGTGCGAACAACGGTTAACGTCCGCTGACATGGCACAATATACAGAAATCATCACCGTTCCTCCCTCACCGAAACCAATGTTATTCGAGGCCCATTGGGTTTATCAAATCACAGAGGTTGAGTCATTAAACAACAATGCACCTGAGCAGTGGGAGGCTGCGCTTTCTTGATAGAAGCCTCAAGTACTGCTCAAACAGATCGACAGAAGTCGCAAGCGACACAGGTCACTGGGGTCTGCGCTAAGCGCCCCACCTTCACCGGGAGACTCCCTTGACGACAATTTAATTTTTTATTCATAAACCGAACCCGCGACATTGAGATGAATAACCGGACGTTTATCTCCTGAGGCACCGCGTTAGATGCAGCAGCCAACGAAAATTCGTTGAGGAAAAGAAGAACGAATCAACCTTCTCACTCTCACGCTCACTTGACCAACTAGAAGAGTTGATGCCACGAAAGAGGCCTCGAAGGCGACACTTCGGTGGTTTGAGAGATATATGAACTTCATGATAACGAAGTAATTGGAGGCGCGCAGGCCCCTGGGTACAACCCACTGCACTGAATTGTTCATGTTCCTAAGGTCCATAACACTGGCGGCCCGGCTGTTAGTGGTGGTCTGCCTTATCAGGTCCTCCAAGCGCAGCAGGCTCTCCCATTAACACCGGGGTATCTTGAACGTGCACTGACATCGACCAGCACGCTTATTTAACGCCATCCTTCCGCTCCTACTATCTGCACATGGAAGCGATTGTGGCTCGGCTTGAGCCAGCGAGCAGTCCTGTGCACTTTCCTTTTCTTTCTTCCTTGCAACACCAGACAGACAGACAGACAGACAGACCTCCCGCTCTTCTCTCGCTGCGCACTTGGGGAAACGACCATGATGTTAAACAGTAACGGTGCCACTTCCTTTCCTCACAAATCAAATTTTATCACACTGATTCAATACTAACAAAATGAAACGGCAGTATTCACGACAGATGATTGGAAGCTTAGTAGTAGTAGTAGTAAAGACTTTTATTCGACCATAATTTATAGGCCGAGCATGTCGACCGCCTGGGCGACCAGAAGCCGCTGTTCTTCTTCCCCTTCAGCGCCAAGCCAGTCGAGCCAGGTGGTGATGGATAGAAAGGGTGGGGGGAAGGAACCCGACTGCTGAGCAGCCGGGCAATAGAATAGGCAATGGGCCAGGTCCGCATAGATGCAGGGGCAGTTGGGACAGGAAGGGTTCGATCGATAGCGATAGAGGAAGAGGCGGGACGGGGTGATAACTGCATTCATCTGAATGTGCCGAAGAAGGCGAGACTCCGGCACCGTGAGTGATGGATGAGGAGGAGGGTAAAGGCGTTTGTCGAGGCGGAGCTCAAGGTAGACCTCTTTTATGGTGCGGCGAAGGGTGAGCCTCCCACTCAAACGACATTTAGGCTTGGAAGTCCTTTGATTGTGTATTTCAAATAGAAACATTGCGCAACCAGCGGAGTGAAGGATATTTTCGGCCTTGAGACTAATTTCCTTATTATGCACTAGCAATAAATGGAGGACCTTCGAAAAGAAACTAGTGCACCGTAGACTGTTTTGTATATGAACCTGAGAGCCCTTCGATGGTATAGGTAGCTCCAATCACTGTTTGCGGTCGTCGTCATAGCCCGAAATGTGTTCGGTTTTACAGCATGAAAGCTTAATGAACGTCTTTTTGTGTGCCTACATTAACGCACTGCGAAGGGCTTCGACCATTTTGTGAAAATTCGTGAAAAGGAAGTGACGGTAAACGTTCACCCTGGGCGATAAGCTGTGACTACGTAATGGGGAGAGATGCAAGATCATGCCACTAACTGCATTTAGGGGGCTCCAAGATCGTGTTAGAGGTGAGTGTGAATGCTGTATATATTATATAAATCTGAAAGTGCTCGTCAGTCCAAGAACTCTCTGGCGTTCCCATACAGCCTGGCCAGATCAATCAGGGTGAGCAGTTCACCGGCTCCTGTGGCTAGAAGGGCGGGCTCCCTGGAGGGTGGCCTTGCGAGTAAATTGGATGCCCGCACAGATTGGATATGGGAATACCGAGATGTAGTGATAGAGGGTATGTGGGTCACACTGTGCGCATCCGGCAGGGGACTCGTACGCAACTTATCTCCCAAACTCGTTGAGTAGCCATCCAGAAGGGTTCGGGTGAAAATTGCAGAGGAAGAGATGGCTTCAAATTATTTAATACTGAACCACAAAATAAAAAGCACTACACGCTGAAATAACGAAATAATGCTCATTACTCTCAAATACGCAAGCAGGCCCTCCCACGCCCGACATCATTCGACTGATCAAAAGCATACACAAACCAGAACACCAGCTCCGAAGACTGGTACCGGCATTCGTGTTAAGCCCGATGCTACGCCTACCTCTGCCTCACCATGACGGAGACGGAAAAGGTAGATTCACTAATCAGACCAGCTTAAAAGATGGTCTTAATTCTGCCCAAACGCACCCCTACCTTTCGTCTTATACGTATGGGAGTCCACAACGCGCTGAGTGAGCTGACGGAAGCACACCGCATGGCCCAGATAGACAGATTGCCTTCCATTGCCACAGAATGGCACATTCTTGCCTCACTCCACTTCCGACCTTCTAGAAAACTGTCCCTTCGCCTCTTCAGTTTTTTCTTATCTACGACACTATAATGAAACCAATGTTTCTTTTTTAGTGAATGTGATGGAAGGGGACGCTGTCGAACTTCAGTCCAGTCGGTCAGTCGCTGACTCCCAGAGGAAACGTCTTTGCCTCCCGAATGACGCCAGCAGCCAGGCCACCGTGGTGTACTCGGCCACCAGTGATGATGCTTTGGCTGACGACGGCTTCATCAGAGTCGTAAGCAAGAAGGCCAAACGGAGACTGCCCAAAGGTGAGAACTCGTCGTCGTCGAGTACGCCCACAATCACTACGGAGCGATGATGATACTGACCTATTTATGCCAGCGACTCCCACCGACAATCTCAACCACATCATTAGGCAAGCCACGTCTGCGTTCCTGGAGGCCCGCGTCCCGGGAGCAATTAAAGTTGTGAGGGTGAATCGTTTTAGGAATGTCGTCGCCATTGATGTCGTGGACCGGAACCCGCTTGAGAGGTTGAGCAACATCAGAACGCTCGGCGGCTTCAGCGCTCGTTCCCATGTCCTTCTAGGCCGTGGAACTACGGCAGGCGTCATATACGACGTCGACGCAGCCATCCGCGACCCTGATCTGCCCATTTTGATTCAACCAGCTACCGACGGTGTAGCCATACTGCAAGCTGAGCGTTTTGAGAAGGACAAAGTGCATAGAGTTGACCTTCCAAGGGGACTGCATTCCAACGTACGTGAAGGTTGGACACTTTAGGCATGCAGTTAGGCCTTTCGACCCGAAGCCTCTACAGTGCCGGAAATGCATGAAGGTAGAACACGTGAGTAGTGCGTGCAATTTCCTCATCGTGTGCCCACGGTGTACTCAGCCGCACAGCGGTGATTCATGCCGGGAAACAGTCCTTACGTGTGCCAATTGCCGCGTTCCTCATGACGCTGCCTCAAACGATTGTGCTCGCCTGAAAAGGGAAAGGGCGATGCTCAAACAAATGACAAGAGACAATTCCACACACAGAGGAGCTGCTGCTAAGGTGCGACTCCGTCGTCGCCCTCGTCACAGACCTTCTATATGTGTAGCGAGCATGGAAAGGATCGTCCAAGAATTTCCGCAACTTGTCTTCCCCCTCCCCATACTACTTTAAGGATTGGGAGCAATATGACTGGCGAGGCACAGTAACCAAGCAGGTATTGCGCACTCAGAGTACCGACCCTATTCCTAATAAAGCACAAGTCACAACTCCGGCCCAAGACCGGGACGGCCAAGTGACTTGACCATTGCTCCTTAAGCGCCCAACACCCACCGCAGCACCGTGCACCCAGTTTATTGAGCCTGCTCCTGGTCTGGTAGTAGGTCAGAAACCGGACCAGGTTGCAGACGAGCAAGTGATTGCAATGCTAAAGCAAATCGTGAATGCCATTCGTGTGCTGTTTTCTTGCATGCACATAACAGCTGCACAAGATGCACAGCAGATGCCGGATTTCTTGAATCCAGTGCTTGCAGCTGTCTAATAGCTGCCACAACACACCCTCCAGCCTCATCCTTCCGAGAAGAAGTCCGATGCTTACGTTGTCACCAACATTATCAGCCTCAACGGCAAGCAGCCTTTCTTGACACTGAAACGTCTGCGCTGCCTTGTAATGGAGGGCCCTTGATCTGTTCCACTCAGGTCGCAGCAGTCGGCCGCCCTCAAGGTGTGCAGGCTACAGCTGCGGTGGACTGTATTTACCGTGCTTGTGTCATTGCCTGTGGTGCTTGCTACGGACCGCATTTCTCTACTTGTTATTATTCTTTTGCGCCCCCCTCATCCCTCTCCCCCAGTGCAGGATAGCCAACCGGAATATTTTACTGGTTAACCTCACTCCTTTCCTCTACCACTTCCCTCTCTCTCTCTCCACTTCCGACCGATTGGTCCACCTGCTGTTAACTCCCACAAGGTTCCGCAATACATTCGGGACCATCTCACTATTCACCCCCTACCTAAAAGCATGCATCTAGTGCTGCGCCAGGATCGACGGGCAGCCCGCGCCTTGCATAAACCACATGAAAACGAACTTGAAGAGGTCTACGCAGACGCCGCATAGTACTCCTGCCGGTTAACTTACACCCTCCTCGTACCTTCCAACAAGCTACAACGCACGACATCAGGCTTGATCAGCGCAAACACCTCGACAGAAGCCGATGTAGCAGCCATCGCTCTTGCGATATCGTCTTACACTGCCACTCTTATCCTGCACGATTCGAAAACCACCATTCAAAATTTTTCTGGCGGGGAGATACATGCTGCAGCATATAAAATTCTCACCTCCAACCCAAATCACCTCGCCCCATCCAAATAGCCCAGGGTACAGGTGGTTTCGGGCAATCCCGGTAACGACGCGGCCCATTTTGTGCTGGAGCGTGCGTCAACTGAGCGACGCCTACCGAGAACCCAGGCAGCGCGAGAGACCGGCTGATAACATATCACAACATGACGGTGCACTACTGCTAAGAACGTCTACTCTATACCCGCCACACATATCTCTCACAAAACAAGAGCAGATGAGCTGTCAAGAACACCAGGCTCGCACCTGCCCCCCCCCCCCCTCCCCTCAGCAATACTTGCGCTTTTCTTCCCCCTTCTACTCACACCCGCGAATATTCGCTTTGTGGGGTCCCTACAGCCACATTCGACCATATTATGATCATCTGGCAACAGCGTTAACAACCGGCGTAATCGGCCTTTGCGGAATCTGAGAGGTGGGAGGTCTTGGTCTCTAGAACCGACCCGCTCTCGCAACTGAGGTTGCTGCAGTGGGCGGAGAAGGCCGCCATCTGACACGGCCTGCCGGCCACCACCCACGGCCAGGAGCCGGCCCACCACGGAAATTTTCAATTATATGAGCTCCGCAAATAATGAACTTTTCCACCACCACCAGGAGTCCCAACGGAGCGCCCAGAAATTCTGGGCGCGCTATACTCAATACTCTCACTCAATACTCAATGAGCACTCAATACTCTTACTTCTTTAGGCCTTAATGTCCGAAGGCAAAGGAAACGGTGGAAACAACCCTGGTCTTTTCCAACCCTCGACTGTAAGGTCGCAAATCCAAATGTGAGCGCAAAGCATAGGTCTCCTTTGGCAGCAACGCGTTCGCTTGTACTTGAACATTTGGAAACAGTGTGCGCGCCATCTTCAAATTTTCACGGATGGTCCTGTGGACAAGGTCAAACAAGCTAGAGCAGCGGCTTTTTACATTCCTTCGTTTGAATGTAAGTGGTCCGTACGCTTTACTGCTGTCATACCCTCCACAACGGCTGAAAGAGTTGCTATTGAGGCGGCTTTACGGAAGTTAGGGTCTTGTCCGGCTCCACCTGTTGTCATGCTAACTGATACAAAATCTGCCCTTCAGTGGTTACAACGCGGATTCGCTACTGATACCTTGTCTATAAGTTCTCTGCGCTTGGTGGAGAAACTGCACAGGAGAGGCTTTACTCTTTATTTCCAATTGGTGCCCTCTCACATAGGAGTCGACGCTAATCAGGTGGCAGCCATTCACGCCCATAATGCTCTCTCAAGGAGTCCATCAAAAAAGTATCTCAAGATGGGAAAATTCTCTACAAGAAAACGGTGCTCGATCATTTCAGTATCCTGTCGAGTACGCCCCACAAGGCATGTGTGACCAAGGGATTGAGAAGATCCCAGGCGCCTCTACTACATCGAATTCGCACGGCCTCTGCTCGCACTCCTGCCTGGATGCATAAGACGGTCATAGCATCGTCTCAGCTCTGTTCCTTATGTGGTGTGTGCGGGGATATTGAACATATTATGTACTGCCCAGAGTACAACGCGGAAAGGTGTGTGATGTTCGCTTCCTTCAAGAAGACAGGAACACGTCACAGTACAGTTCAGGACATTGTCTACCCGAGCGGAAACCAGACATGCAGAAAGGAGGCTGCACGCCTTTTAACATTTCTGCAAGACACGGATTTTGTTTCTAAATGGCTATGGCCTACTGTGAGTGAATGTGTGCGTAGATGGTGTCTTCCGGAGTGTACTACGTTATACTGTAAGTGAATGTGTGTATGGATTTTGGCACTGCAGTGGGCTATGTTCTACTGTGACTGAACATGTGCATAGATGGTGACTTCTGGAGTGGACTGTGATGTGGATTGTGTGGATTAATTGTGTGAAAAGATGGTGACTGCGGGAGAGAATGCGTGCTATTATAAGAGACTGTGCGCATAGCGGGGAAGATGCGACAGGCTTTAGGACATTATTAATATAGAAGGAACACTATGGTGGAGCAATTGCCGGCAGATAAAGCATGGCTAACCCCACCGGTAGCATTCAACACCTCAACTCAACTGAACTGCTGGGCGCGCGCTTCCCATCAATAAAGAGGGGAAAGGAAATGAGCGATTTCGTTAGTGGAGAGGCACACGTTTAGATTTTGAGGGCCTCCGGCCTTCTCACCCAATTCCGGCCCTATCGCCGTCATCCACGCCATCATCCTCATATCACCCTCTCTACAAACCTCTTTCCCCATTATTTGGTTTTTTGGGGAAAGGAAATGGCGCGGTATCTGTCTCATATTCAAGACTGAAAACGGCGAGAAAAACGGGACAAGATAGAGAGAAGCAACGAACACAGCACAGTGTGTGTTGCTTCTCTGTATCTTGTCCTGTTTTTTGCGCCGTTTTCAGTCTTGAATCATTCACCAACTGACCCAAAAATCCACCCTTTTGCTGCCTCATATAGTTGAACACCTGAGCCGCGCCGTAAAGGAAGGAATAAAGGAGGGAGTGAAAGAAGAAAGAAAGAGAGAGGTACTGTAGTGGAGGGCTCCAGAATAATTTTGACCACCTGGGGATCTTTAACCAGCATTGACATCGCACAGCACACGGGCGCCTTAGTGTTTTGCCTCCATAAAAACGCAGACGCCGTGGTCGGGTTCGAACCCGGAACTCAAATAAAATCATATTAAAGAAGCTTTATTTCATAATTCAAGGGGAAAATTTGTACAAAATATTCGGACCGATAGCCTACATGGCTTATGGCCGGTCCAATAAAAAACAAGACATTTAGGCAACCGCATAAATATGTAAAGTAAAACATTAAAAGTGAAAAACTATAATGAAAAAAAATTAAAACAGAAATAAGACAGCAAAAACATCCAGTGTCCGATCGGATGCAAAACAAGGCATTTGGGCAAAGGTTTAATGAAGCGGCACATCAGCATTTGAGCAAACTATACGCGGGGAACTCAAAGTGCGAACACAGAAACACAAAAGAGAAATCACATCATTACTTGATTATGCAAGAAATATAATTTAGAAGACAATTTAAAACTTCTGGCAAGCTTTATTTCAAGTGGCAATGTATTCCAGACTTTCGTCTCAATGAACTCTATTAATCTCTCACCTTATGTGTTGTGATGGATCGGAAGATTAAATTATCGTTAGCAGCTTGTCTTGTGTTGCGAACAGGCAAAGTGAATAAGCTCATTAGGAGAGGAGAGCTAGATGTTAATATGTAATTTACTAGAAGGGAGATTTTGTAGTCGCGTAGAGCGGAAAATTTTCTTGTTTGAATTTCTTCAAACAGACTGTTGCTTGGATGATGCAGTGAAGAAAATGTTATAATCCTCAGTGCTCGTTCCTGTAAGCGTCGCAGAGATGTGAGATAAGTTGAGTATGTGTGCCCCCACAGTTCGCAGCAATAACTCACTTGACAATGAACAAATGAAAAGTACAAGCTTTATAATATGTTGCGAGAAAAGTATTGTCTAGCCTTAATAAGGACGTAGCAGCCAAACGCAGGTTTAGTACAAACGCTGTTCACTTGATTCTTCCAGTTAAGGTTGTCAAATATAACACCAATGAATTTAAATGAAGGAACTGATTCAATTACTCAACCGTTCAAAATTATTTTTAATTTCATTAATATCAATGTTTCTTTTTCTTGTGTGGAAGACGACATATTTACTTTTTGCAATGTTTAACGTTAATCTATTCTTACTGAACCAGTTGGAAACGGCGATTAAATCTTGCTTCATGTCGGCTTGCATCGCAGCAACCGAATTACCTGTGAATGTGAGGGTTGTGTCGTCTGCATACATGAGAATCTGCGAAAATGAGACTGAACATGGAAGATCATTTATATAAATATATAACAGTAGAGGCCCCAGGACAGATCCTTGGGGTACTCCGCATTTTATATAGCTATATGTAGAGTCAAGAATGTTAATTACCACTTTCTGTTGTCGACCTGATTAGTAACTCTTGAAAAATTGCAGTGTGTCATTAACAATCCCATGGGCGGCTAGTTTGTTGAGTAATATAGGATGTGATACAGTGTCAAACGCCTTTTTCTGGGCTAGAAATATACCAATTGCGATTTCGTTTTTATTAGGAGCTGAATTAATCGACAGGAAAAGCGTTAGAACGGCGGTAGAGGTCGACCTGTTTGGGACGAAATCATGCTGATGATGACAGATTATATTATACTGACAAAGGAATATTTTTATTTGGATGGCTTTTATTTTCTCAGAAACCGTATTTAGAATGCTTAGTACAGATATTGGACGATAACTACTTGGGTCGTTGTCATCTCTATATATGTAGATAGGAACAACTTTAGCGAATTTTAGAAATTTTGCATAGCAACTACTCTCTATCTCATGGTTAAATATATGGCATAGTGATCTAGACAGAATATCGATATTACATGCTTTAAAACTGCCGTCTGAATACTGTCGTGCCCAAACGCTTTATTAGCTGGCAATGTGCTTACTACAGATGTAATTTCCTCGACAGTGATTGCATTTAAATTTAAATCGGTGTGGAGAACTCTAGGTAGGTTAGTAGAGGCGGACTGAAAAGAGAACTGTTATGCAAGGAATTTACCCATGTTGGTGAAGTAATTATTAAAGGCGTTGACAACCTGTACGGAAAGGTCGTTAGGTGTAACGCGTTTCTTTGGTCCGAGTTCTGTGACGTCCTTAACAATTTTCTAAATCTGTTTCGAGTCAAGGCCAGGTTTTCTAACTAGATTACTGTAATATATTCGTTTCGTTCTCCTCATCATCGCAGAAGACTTATTCCTATAAAGCTTGAATTGAGCATGATAATAATTGTTTGTTTCGTTTTGCTTCCATTTGTAATATGAGTCTTTTCTTTCGAACCGCAAGTATATATTCAATTATCCATGGGCACACAGCGTCTTCTCAGTTCCGACGTGTGCATTCGCACGTGAAAATCATTACGGCATTTATACTGGACGGATAAAATTTTCGCACTCTATATTCAAATCACTGTCGTACAATTTCACAAAATCAATGCTCTGCAAGAATTTTCGAACACAGGCGTAATTTACTCCAGTTCTTATGTCTCTAGAATACGTATTGCAATACGGATATGAGTAAGTTCTTGGTAAAGACTTGAAAGTCGGACAGTTCTCAGCAATAGTTTTATCACAAACGCCGGCGCGTACAGTCATTTCATTGTTGCAGAACGTGTGATCAATAAGGAATGCAGTTTTCTGTGTTATTTGAGTAGGTGAAAAAATATCGTTTTTAAGGTTAAATGACTGCATGAGAAGCAGGTAGTTGCACTATGGCTATCTATCTTTTAAAAGGTCGATATTGAAATCACCGAATATAAAAAGTGGAGTATTAGGAGTCATTAGCGGGTTGATATACTTTCCCTTTCCGAGAGAAAGTTCTTTACGCTCGCGTTGGGAGGCCGGTATACCACACCAATAATAAGACCACAGCCGAGGTGTACAAAAATTGATTTGACAGACTGATTACTACATGAGCTATCCGTGACAACCTGGTAATCAACACTGTTCTTTATGAAAAGCGATACACCCCCACCGCGTGATGTGCGGCACCTTGGTAAAGATATCATGGCATTTCCGGGTATTTCTGCGGTTTCAGTTTCTTTTAACCACCTTTCTGTAATTTTAATAACGTCATAATGGAAGGAGAGTTGTGATACATAGGAATGAAGATGGTCTAAATTTTTTGTATGCTGCGTATTTTGCAATGCAAAAGAGATATGTTTTTCTTTTCTATGCAGGTTTGCTCGATTTGCTTTATACTGACAGCCATTGAGTTAGGGAACTTGTTGCAGGTCTTTGACATTTTTCACATAAAGAACATGTGAATTTTCTCCTTTGCGCATCAGAATTTTTTCCGTCTGACACCCACGTGAAGTTTCATTTTTGTCTTTCTTTGCTTTCAATGCCATTTCTAGCAATACTTTGTTAGCAGGACACAAGTGCTAATTCATATAAATTGGCGTGTCGACCTCAAAACCCAACTGAGAAATATTCAGTCTTTGCTTTTTTACATCTTTCAGAAATTTATCCCGCAGTGTACGAGAAAAAAATTTGACAATTATGTGCTGTTCATCTCTTTTCATTGTGGGCACACGATGAATGACCTCAATGTAAGACTCGACGACTTCAGTGTTCATGCATTCAGTAATTGTTTCAATGGTGGAGATGAGGTTCTCGTCCGAAACCACACGAACACCCTTTATCTCCAAGTTATTTCTGCGACTGTATTGTTGCATATCACTCAACTCTTTACTGCGTTTCTTTAATTCTGATGTCAAATGGGTGTTAGTACTCTTCATTTCCTTATTTTCTGCTCTACTGGTAGCAAGTTTTCCTCATCTCCGCCATTTCCGATTTGAAACCCTCAATCGTTTCATTGATCAAGCTCATAGATTCTTTCAGTGATTTTTATTTCAATCACCGCTTTCACTGTATCTTTCAGTTCTACATGCTTGGTATCAAAAAGAGCAGATAACTCATTCAGGGCCTTTGGTAGTTCCTTGGTCGTAGACGGCGCTTTATCAGACATGATTCTCGCCGAATGTGGAGCAGTCCAGCAGCCGGATTTACGTTCTTTTACCTAACAGAAAAAATACGTACCTGCATAGAAGGAACAGGAGGCTAACCGTTACTCAGTGTCGCGGCTGCCTGGATTGCTCCAAAATGACGACCCCTGTTTACCAACGCACTCTTTTACAGCTGAACGATGTCATCAGACCAGGCCAGACGCGGAGAGTTGCCGGAGGAACATCATGCGCTGACACATGTGCACCGTTTGCATCAGCACAGTGATGTGGCAGCGATGAGGTAAGCATGGGTCAGTCGCAAAAACACTTGTTCACCGTCGAAGCTCTGCATAGAAGGAGCAGGGGGTTAACCGTTGCTCAGTGTCGCGGCTGCCTGGATGGCTCCAAAATGACCAAAATGACCCATTACAGTCAGAATGCACTTTTTTTTATCTTCTCTAGATTTTACTCCTACCGAAACCTCATGCATAGTCACCGAGTACGCACTCTCAATTTTTGCCGAAGTGGAAGTCCTAACGCTATCCTATAAAAAGAAAAACGCAGGGACAGTACACCGTTCGTGCCAGGAGAGAAAATCCTTGTCTCCGTCTCCGTACCATAAACCAACCACTGGTCTACCGATTGGCCTCTCGAAGGCGTTAGGAAGGAGATCCATGGCCCATGTTATTACAGGTTAATGTCCGCTGATACCACACAACACAGGGCGTCTTCATTATTTCGCCGCCATCGACACCAATACTACTTCAAGCCTTGTGGGTCTATCAAGAAGTAGTGGTTGAGCCAATAAAGAATGCTACACCGGAGTAGCAGGAGGCTGCGCTGTCTTGCTAGAAGCCTGAAGAACTGCTCGAACTGGCCGACATGTAGAGCTCGCAAGACGGCAAAGGACATTGGGGCACTGCACTAAGGGCTCCAGTTCCGCCGAGAGAAATAGTTTGCGACAAAAAAAATTTTCCTCTTACAGGTTAATCGAAACGCGGCCGCAGCAGTCGGCACTGATGCCGTGACAACGCAATAAATTGCCGAACGCACATCCACTGAGCCAAAGCGGTGGAAGCAGCACCACTGAAAACTGGGTGAGAAAAAGAAGGAGGAAGTAAATGTCTCCACTCCCTCACGCTCAAGTCCCAATGACACAAAATTCGCCTCGACGCCGGCGTTCCGATTGAGAGAGCGGGAGAGAAAAACGTTATACGGAAGGAATTCGCGCCAGACAAGCCAATGGATACGACCCTATTGGACTGAAATGTTTGTGTTCCCGTGGTCTATAACAGTGCGGGCGCGGTCGGAATGCGATGGTGTGCAGGATCCATTCCTCTAAGCGCAGCAGGGTCTCCCAGTACCACCTTCACGGTAGTACTGCTTGAGAAATGGGTCTTTCACTCCACCTTGAATAGTCGAAATGGTGGAAAACCACACTGCGTCATGGCGATCTTTGGCCATAGATGTCCTTCTAAAAATCCACAATCATCATCCAGACAGTTGTATATCTCCCGAAATTTGCGTGCCGTCAGTATGGAAGGATCAGAAATTATGAAAATTATTAAGTTACGAACTACGAAAATTTGTGTGTTTAATATGTACTGACGTCACACAGCACACGGCCACATTTTGAAATTATTCCGGAGTTCTCCGCTGCGGCACCCACCTCCTTCACCTTTGTTTATTAACTCGATCCTTCTTCCCTCGTCTCAGGAGGTGTTGGATGAGGGATTCACGAAAGAGTGCATGCAACATTTCAGCGAACTGCCGCAAGCTTAAGGATCCTCGTGGCAGCTCTAGCCCCCGCCCACCCCTCCCTAAAGAACAAACATGAAACACTACAGCGCAGACTGCCGACACACTTCCCCTCACCCCTTACCGTAGCCCCACTATCATCCCTCCTTCCCCGCTCCTGCCGGCACCCTATGCCCAGAAGCCTTGGAATCTTCCTTCCACATCCCCTCACTCTTCCCGGCGGACCCTCCCCTGGCGGGCCCTAGAGACCCTCAAGATGTCAGAAAACTTGGATTCCCTGCTCTGCTCGGAGGACATGGCCTTTCAGCCCATCGCCATCGGCCGGGCTGCCAGTGTTATGGCCCTTAGAAACTTAAACTTGACTGAAGCGGGGTCGTGCGGGGAGCCAAGGGCATGCCCCAAACTTGTTTCTAATAATAAAGTTTTTCTATCTTTTCCTTCTCTCTCTGCGTGGTTGAGGCATCCTTCGTGAAGTGACAGAGTTACTGCGCCATTTCCTTTCCTGAAAAACTATTTTTATCACACTGATTCGATACAAACTAATGAAACCGTAGTAATCACGACCACCATATATAGTTTCAAATCAACATTTAGGCTTAAACTACTTCGATAGCACAATTTATATAGAAACCGGGCGCAACCAGCGAATGGAATCTATTTTAGACATTAGGATAGTCTCTGATATACCCAAGCAATAATAGCAGGAGCCTTGAAAAGGCATTAGTGTACCGTAGACTGTCGTGTATCTGAACGTGAGAGACCTGCAAAGAGGATGTTCGGTTTCATTAGCACTGCTGAATATTCGGCCGTGCAGCAGTTTTCTCTGCGCCGCGGTGCAATGGCCGCAGTTTTGTTGGACATGGTGCCGCGGAGCATCGGCCATATGGCTGCACCACGCATATATGGCCCAAGCGCTTTTCGCCTACGTGTCACAGAAGAATGTTGTCGCTTTGCCGTCGACGCGGTTGTACATTTCTTACCATCGTCCGGTGCTGCTTGTGCTCTCTCTACCGGGAGCTGGAACTAGTCGACCATGGCAGAAGACGCCTCTTATGCGCGCGTGATATGAGGAGCTGCAGGAGCGGTACCAGCGGCCCTCTTCGCTGCGGCTTGGCGATGCAGGCGCGGACCCTGTGCGCATCCCAAAGTGTTGCGCTTCGCAAGATCCAGCTATGTACTCTGCTCAAGACCAGATGGTCAATCGTCCAATGTGTTGTCGCAGGTTCGAGATTATTTTCGGTTTCTGGCGCACTTCCAGTCTATGGCGCATGCAGTCATCGCTGTAGATGAAGTGGCTGCTACAGCACATACCGTGTTGACCGTGTTGCCTCAAGTTGCCCCTGAGGTGCATGATGCGCTTTGTGCCCCACCGACTTGGGGGAGGTGAAGGCTGCCCTCAATGCAATGAAACGGAGATCAGCACCCCTTCCGGGAGGTCTTTCGGTTGAATTTTGTTCGACCTTTTGGGAAATTTTAGGCCTATTTTTAACATCTCTTCTTTGCCAGTGTTTTGTGAGCTTCAATTTTTCTAGCAGTTTCTTACTGAAACATATATTCTTCTAGCCAAGCGCGTTCGAGGGCCACTTCAGCCGCAAAATTAGAGGCCAATAACGCTTCTCAACGCGGACTACAAAGCTTTTGCAGCTATCGCGGTCCAGCGCCTGAGAGGTGTGATCACCACCCTCATTGCTAACCGGAAGAAGTTAGTGTGCGTCTGCGTCTGTCTACGCTTGACCTCGTTTTTTCCGCGCCAACTCCTTCAGTATGCATATCAACCAACTAGCCCAACTTTCTGCTCTCATAGGTGACCACACGGCTTGCTTAGTTACAAAGATTCACATCCTTTCATTCGTTACTAGTGATATCTCCTACACTCAGGGTCGCTTGGGAAGTGTTCTCTTGGTTTCTTTACATCAAGAAAAGGCGATTCACTGCCACGAATATGGGTGCATTTTTGGAGCACTCAGCGCTGTCGGGTTCCCGGAATGCTTCAATGGGCTTATTCGTACGGCATACGAGGGTATCCGCAGCACTCTGGCCATGGATGGCTGGAAGAGTTCCCTCTTCCTCGTCACCCGTGTGGTTAGGCAGAGTTGCCCCTCCGGCCAACACTGCTCTGAGCATCGAGCCTTCATCAAGAGCCATAATCAGACATCTTTACGTACAGGGGCCTCCTCTCCCGGGCAGTGGGGCAATTAAGGTGACGGCTTATGCTGCTTACACAATCCTTTACCTGGGCAATGAGGAGAACCTGATCCGGTGTCTTCGCCTTTTTGATGAGTACGGTAGGGTGTCGGGCGCTGCCCCCAACCTTGCTAACAGCAAGTATCATGTGATAGGCCGGCCTAATGCGCGGCTCATCAGTCATTTTCGAATTACGTGCAGTGTGAATCTTCACATTCTTGGTGTCATTTACAATTTTAATGGTGTGACGAATTTGGCATGGAACACCATACTTGACTTGGTTCGTAGCAGGATCACGATGACCTCGGAATTTGATTGGCCGTTGTTGGAGCGATGATCTCACACGCACGGTCTTTAGTGGCCGAGTATGGCACGTGGGACATATTACACCTCCTCGTCTTCGCGTCTGTCGTGCATTGTAGTCTCTGCTATGTTCCGTCTTCGGGAAGGCTGGCCGGAACTGGTGTGCCGCGCGGCTCTCGGGCAGCCAACGTTTCTGGATGGGTTCGGCTTTCCTTCCGTGTCCGTATGCTGGCGGCTGATAGCTCTCCGCTACCTTCTCCATTTGTTGCGGGGGGATGATTATCAGGCACAGGGGCACTCGCCTTCTATATTTCAGGAGTCACGGGCCTGAGGAAGTTTACCCATAATCCGCCAATAAATCATGCAGGGTCAGCAAGCTTTCCGTATGCCTGTATTCTAAACAAAAGCGGTTGTTTTCCATCGGCACGCCCGTCGCGTGATTTCCAAGTTAGACTGAAGCAAACCGAGGTGTAGAATCCATGGGTGCGTTGCTTTTACCTCCAGTGCTCCCAGAACGCAGAAGGCGGGCGGCGTCCGCTTCGTTTAACAGTACCTCATGCAGGGCTAGTTGGTGTAACATTGTGTGTCAAACATAAAAACAGCGCTAATTGCTACGCAAACCACACAGAAAGACCAGACAGGATGACCGCTGAATCCAACTATGTTTATTGAAAGCCACACGTTGCATATATATAGCCAAAGAAGGTGAACGCATGCGCATTTTTTACATGGTAAAAAGAAAAAGAAAAAAGGAGAAAATACCAACAACAACAAACACACTCACATTCAGAGAAAACTTACTCGATATCACGTATTTTTTAGCAATCTATGCTCAGTTTCTCGTCGGGAGATAGAGGTGGTGCTGACGCACATGCCACCTCTCCCTTTGATAAAAAAGGCTTCTGCCAGGTACCGAGCTAATCTATGTTTGCTTGTAGCTAAAATTTTAATCTCGCCAAGTCAAGGTTCACGGTTTTTTTTCGTTTTGATCAATGCGGGAGCGGCTGGTAAGTTTTCGGACGAATCTGATGCGTTCCCTAACGACATTTTATGTTCCCCTGCACGCTCGTTTACTTAGCGTCCAGTCTGGCCGACGTACGCCTTGCCACACGCAAGGGGGATCTCGTAGACCCCTCCCGTGGCACACCCTACGTAGGGCTTCGAGTGCTTCTTTCCACAAAAAGATGTAGCTTTGGCACCGCTGCTAACCTTGAGCCACATTTTCGCCAATTTACAAGGGGCGGAGAAGTCTTTTTGGCATTAAATTCAGCGCGAAGGAACGAAGGACACAGAAAGAGGACAAAACAAGCGCTGTCTCGTAACTGTCTCGCAACTCCCCTTTCTGTGTCCTTCGTCCCTTCGCGCTGAATTTAACGCCAAAATGAACTACATCCAACTCTTCCAACTCACCATTCGTCGGCGGAGAAGACCATGGGGACTCCGTACTTGTTGCCAACTCGTTTTAAATTGTGGGACACCTTGTGAATGTACGGTATCACCACTTCGTTTGGCTTCGCCGAAGTCTTCTTTCCGGCGTTGCCCCTTTGGCTTACCCTTAAGTTTCTGCAGCAGTGCCTTTGTCACGGCAGCCAAGACGTGGTCTGGGAACCCTGCTTTACGCAGTCTATTCACCTCACCCTGGAACCTCGCCCGCATCATGTGACGCCACGACGAAGAGTTCTAATTTCATAGAAATGGTGGCAACAGGCCTTTCATGTGTTTTTGATTGAGCCAAATCGAACATTAAAAAAACTTTCTTGGCCCTAGGAAGGTAGCGCCAGAAAGCACTTCCGTCCCCCAGCTTAATTTCAAGTTGCAAAAACTGGAGGCAGTCCTGTTCAGGAAGCTAAAATGTGAAAGAGAGCCCCTTCCCATGTTGTGCGAACATTTCTAAAATTTTCATGGCAGCTAATGCCCCAGTTTTATGTAACATTTTTCTCGCATTCATTGACAACATTTTGGCATCACTAACTGACGATAGAACTGTTCCAAAGATTTTTAGATACGTTGATTTTTTAGTGATTCTAAAGAGACAAGGCACAGGCCGCTATGAGAAGAGTGGCATGAAAATTTTCCACTTCCACTTCCTCTTTTTGAGGTGGCTCATGCATCAAGTCTACGCTAAGCGGACATGCAAAATGGACTGTGTCACTGTCCCCTCGTAAGGGGAATAGCATCGTCCCGATGCGTAACCTGTGTGTTTAAAAGAAATGTTCACTAGGGGAAGCATGATGTGCGCATGAAAGTCCAGCTCTACCGCTACCACTCGTAGTAAGGCATGAAACGGACAACGTGTACCAAGTAACTCAGGGTGTAGGGATCGCCGACACTACAGAAAGCTGTCAGGAACGGCCTCATAGTAGACGTCTCCAATTGGACTGATCACTTTATTGTAGGGTCCAAAACACCGGCAGATTAGCTTTTCGCTAAGTCCGAGTAGGCGAATGGGAAACCAGACCCACACGCTTTCTGCTGATGTGTACCGAGCATCACGGCATCGGAGTTATAGCATTGGGCATCTAGGCATTGTTGGTCGAGAATCCGCACTCTCGCCAGCTGACGAGGGTCTTCAGCGAGGTGCAGGAAGGAGTGAAGATCCGCATTCGGGTCGATGTCGTCCACATGCGGTAACATGGTGTCCGGCACCGTGGTCACGTTGCGGCCGTAAACGAGACGGAACGGTGGCATGTTTGTCGTTTCCTGTGCGGCCGTATTGCGTGCTAAGGTGACGTATGGGAGCACTTCGTCCCACGTTCTGTGCTGAATGTCGACATACATTGAGAGCATGTTACCTAGCGTTTTGTTCAATCGTTCCGTTAAACCGTTCGTCTGAGGGTGGTAGGATGTCGCCTTTCGTTGGTCTGTATGACTGTGGCGTAAATTCTCCTGTAGGAGTTCAACCATGGATGCCGTACCCCTGTCGGTGATTAGTATCTCCGGCGCACTGTGGCGAAGAACGATCTGATGGATGAAAAATTTTGCCACGTCACGGGCTGTGGGGTCCGGGAGAGCTCATGTATCCCCGTATTGTGTCAGGTAGTCGGGTGCCACGATGACCCACTTGTTCCCCGAATGATAAACAGGGAATGAGCCTAACATGTCCATCCCGATCTGCTGGAAAGGCCGCGATGGTGGTGGTATAGGCTTCAAGAGTCTAGCAGGTTTTGCTGAGGAAACTTTTTGACGCTGACAGACTCGGCATGTTGTGACGTAGTGTGCAACGTCCGACTGAAGGCGGGGTCAGTAATACTTCTCTTTGATCTTTGCAAGCGAGCGGGCTACACCAGATTGTCCAGAAGTCGGTTCTTCGTGTCAAGCTTGAAGCATTTCGTCACGTAGGCACGTCGGTATGACAATAAGGTATTGCTGGTTGTTTAAGGCGAAATGTTTCTTCACGAGGACACCATGGCGAACGCAGAGCTACGATACGGAGCGCTTGAAAGCCTTCGGGACTGTCGGGCGGGTACCGTTAAGAAACTGCATGAGGTGCGGAAGTTCGGGTCGGCGTATTGTTTTCAGGAAGGCTCGTTCACTGATCGCATTGAAGGTGGTGTCGTCGTCGCAGTTACCGTCCTCCGTTGGGATTTCACCGGGGTGCGCGAGAAGCAATCGGCGTCCGAGTGCTTTCGACCGGACTTGTACGCCGCTGTCATGTCGTATTCTTGGAGGCGCAGACTCCATCTGACAAGGCGGGCTTACGGATCTTTGAGGGACGCCAGCCTCACAAGGCATGATGGTCCGTAACTGCAGTAAAACGTTCTCCATAAAGGTATGGACGAAATTTCGACGTCGCCCAAACTATCGCTAGATACTCTTTCTCAGTTGCTGAGCAGTCAGCTTCAGAGTGAGAAAAAGAGCGGCTGGCGTAAGCTATGACTCGTTCTCGGCTGCTGTGGATTTGAACCAGAACGGCACCCAGGCCTACGTTGCTTGCGTCAGTATGAAGCTCCGTATCTGCGTTTTTGTCGAAGTGAGCCAGAACTGGAGGTGCTTGCAGGTGGCGTTGAGTTTCAAATGCTTGTGCTTGGGGGCGTCCCACGTGAAAGGCGTGTCTGTCCATGTCAAACTACTCAGGAGCTCGGCAAATCGAGCGAAATCTTTCATTAAGCTAAGGTAGAAGGCACATATTCCTAGAAAGTGGCGGACTGCCTTTTGGTCCTGAGGTGAAGGGAAATAGGCAATAGGTTTGGTTTTTTCTGGGTCCGGCCAAACTCCCTCGTAACTGATGACGTGACCCAAAAACTTTGGCTCAGTGTATGCAAAGTAGAATTTCTCATTTTTCAACGCTAGCCCAAACACTTTAAGGCTTGCAGCACAACTTCGAGGCGCCGGAGGTTCTCCTCGAACGTTGGGGCGAACAAAACAACATCATCAAGGTAGACGAGATATGTCTGCTACTTCAGGTCTGCCAGAAGAGTGTCCATCAGCCGTTGGAAAGTTGCGGGTGCAGAACACAAACCAAATGCGTTGCTTTAAACTCAGAGAGCCCTTCCGCAGTAATGAATGCGGTTTTTTCTCGGTCCCGTTCATCTACCTCGATTTGCCAATGTCATGATTAGAGGTCCATGGATGAGAAATATTTTGCACAGCAGAGGCGATCGTGAGAATCGTCGATTCGAGGATGGGGATAAACATCTTTTTAGTTACTTTGTTTAGGCGACGGTAGTCAACACAAAACCGCAGTGTACCATAGTTTATCTTCAAGAGGACGACAGGTGCCACCCAGGGACAACGGGAGGGCTGAATGACGTCGTCTCGAAGCATCTCCTTAATTTAACGGCTGATTGTGGTGAAAAGAGCTACAACTGGGGCTAGTTGGAAATGCATCCTGTTGGAAATGTGTGTTCGTCCCTTTCCGTATTTTGGTGGCGCTCACCAATACCTTCAAGGATGATTGTGGTGCGTTCAGTGGAAGACACACGGTAAGGTGACTGTCTGAGAGAGTGTATGGCGTCATCGGTAATTAATCGATGCTTGGCCAGCACCTGCACCCAGATGCCAAGCGTGAATGCGGGAGATCACTGATCACAAGAGAAGGCGGTGGGCTTCGACGACCGTCTTGACCACAGCTCCAGTTCGCTGTCACTTCAACTTCCTCTTTTTGAGGTGGCGCATGCTTCAGGTGAGCGCTAAGCGGATATTCGGAATGCACTGTGTCAATACACACACACACACACACACACACACACACACACACACACACACACACACACACACACACACACACACACACACACACACACACACACACACACACACACACACACACACATATATATATATATATATATATATATATATTTTGAGTCGACGTTTCGGACAGAGCCTGTCCTTTCTCAAGACTGCGGTTACAAAGGTCTTCCTCTTCTTAAGGAGTGTGTACTGGCACACATGTACGACACATGAACAACAGAAACAAACGGAGGCAAAGAATACTAGAAAAGATACAGATAGAAAGGGAAAAAAGGTGAACAAATAAAAAAGAAAAACGCGCTGTCCCCCGCCGCACACCCCGCAGCCGCGGGGAGCCGACCCGGAACGAGGGGAAAACAAAAAAGGAAAACACGGAGCGGGAGGGGATAATGGCTACCCATCAAGGCAACAGAGCGGCGGCGTGTAAGGTGCACAGGAACAGACGGTGGCGGGATCGCCCTACACACAAAAGTTAGAGACGCGTCACTCGCGTGCCACGACTATAAATAGTAAACAAATAAACAGAATAAAATGCAGACAGGGCCGGAGCTTCTGTCATCTGGAACCACTTCGGCAGCCTGAGCCAAGGCCGAATCAGCGGCGCCGTGAGCTTAGCTAGACACACGTGCACTGTGCATGAAAACACCCAGACACACAACAGTAAAACATCCGAGCTCACACTTCCGTCAGCTGGAACCATTTCGGCAGCCCGAGTCAAGGTAGAATCAGCGGCGCCGTGAGCTTAACTACACACACGTGCACTGTGCCTGAAAACACACACAAAAGAAAAAATAAAGTGAAAAAACCTCCGAGTTCGAGCAAGTGTCGTGTTGGAGGTAAATGTGAATGGCGTGAGCACTTAGGCAAGGGTTCTTCAATTGCACCCCGTCGGCAAGGTAATCGGACTGGGAAGATAGGGGCGGGATGGGGTGGAGAATGAAGAAATTTGTGTAAGCTTGAAAAAGATTTCGCTGGCAAGAAACGACCGAGGTATGTCAAGCTGGCTCTCGTAATGTCAGCAACGGCCCTGCAAGGGGCGGATGGAGGACAATACACCTGGACTTTCATTAATGCCGTGAGGAATTGTTTCAAATTTGTAAATGTAGTACGACTCGCGTTGTTCTCTTTCCCGGGTGTTGTGGAATCCACCCTATAGGACTGTTAACTTAATTGCATCAAATGGGTGGTTTCGCTCATTAATGTGTTTAGACAAGGGAAGGTTGGGTAGGGATAAGATATGCGCGCGGTGGTTATTAAAGCGAATTCGTAGAGGGTTGACGGTCTGTCCAATGTACTGCATACTGCACACACTGCATTCTAGGAGGTATATTACGTTGCAGGAATCAAAATCAAAGTTGCCATTAATTTCCCATTTGAAACCTGGAGCTGCGCTTACTGCACAGCTTGATGTTTGTATGTGTTTGCAGACCTGGCATCTACTTTTTCCACAGTGCCGGCACCCCAAAACCGGCTGGTTATTTGTTTTCTATTGAAATGCTAATTATTTTCACTTTGCTTCAGCTTTGTGGAGCTACAATTGCTGTGCTGGATTATTTCTATTCCTTTGCTATTCCTATTTCGCAATTTCCACATCCTCCCTCTCCTTTTGTTACCCTTCTTTTTTCTCTATACTCATTTTCCTCTCCTGCTTCCTGCTTCTCTACTTCGGTCTGAATGTTTTGTCCGAACTTGTTACTTCTTCTTTGCTTTCTTGAATATTTTATCTTGTTGTAACAATTGCTTAAATATAAATAGTGTTCAAGCAAGCAAGTAGATGAGTCCGATAGAGGAGGATTTCCCGTCTCCACATTAGTACCGCGGGTAGAAGGAATGGAGAGAGAAAAATAAATAATTCGGACCAGTGCCAAAATAAATTTGTTGAAAATATTGACGGTAGAGGAAAATGGAAGTAGACCGTATAAAAAAACTTTTAGACTACATCTAGCGTCCACACAGCAAAATGAAAGAGCCCGGCTTCAAAAACGTTTATTCGTTTTCCGTGTTTTTATTCTCTTCTGTTTTGTCTTCTTGCGTTTCGCTTCTTCCTTCTTGAAATCTTGTTTATTCAGCTCTTTCCTGGGTCGCTGCTCGTCCCAACAACGTTTTATTGTTCCTTCGGCTTCTGCTGGTCCCAAAAGATGCCAATCCAACTGCACAAAACTCGTGATACGGTTAGCATTGTATACTTTATACGCAAAAGTTCTTTGTCCCTGAAGCCCGACTGGGTCAGCTCTCTTTTTAGCATGATTGTGATATTTGCGGCCTGCGAATGAATCTCGTTGGTTGGACGGTTAAATTGCCTTGGCCCCCTAGAAGTCATTGCGCCTCCGGCCTCCCGACCCTGGAGTTTACTTTGGGAGGCAAGACAAATTTGTTCTTTTTAGGAATTTTTCAAGGTTAACTGTATCATTTCTTTCAAAGTTTCCGTGATGTCGATTGTTTTGATTAATTCTGGTTTTCTGTTTACTATTATTGGTCCAAATGTTTAATAATTTTTCACGATTTTTTGCTGTATTTGTTCAATTTTCTACCGAGTGATCAAAACCTGCTGTTTCCAATCCACATGGGCATTTAGAAGTGTTTGTTTTGTTGAAGAGTGCTAGATAAAATGGAAATCTGCTGTGTCCTGTAACTACTGTTTGTGATATGCAATGACCTGTTGGAAAATGACCCGAAATGTGTGTCATGTTTTTGATCCTTTGATAGGCGTATGTGCTTTTGCCTTCTCTCCAGTGTGCGTTCCACTTTTCAACGATTTCTTTCTTGAACTGTAGTTTTATGATTTGCTTTATAATTGGCGTTGGCTTATTCTACGTTCAAAGTTGTTCTCTCGAATTCGTCTGCTCTATCGTTACCTTTGTCTCCACTGTGTCGTTTCAAGTATGTTAGTGCTAAGATACGTTGATCAGTTTTTCTAGTTTTTTTCTTTCGTGTGCAACGCATATAAATGTTTTTTGGGGGGGAAGGAAATTGCGCAGTATCTGTCTCTTATATCGTTGGACACCTGAACCGCACCGTAAGAGAAGGGATAAAGGAGGGATTGAAAGAAGAAAGGAAGGAAGAGGCGCCGTGGTGGAGGGTTCGGGAATAATTTCGAACACCAAGGGATCTTTAACGAGCACTGACATCAAAAACACACGGGCGCCTCAGCGTTTTTCCTCCATAAAAACGCAGCCGCCGCGGTCGGGTTCGAACCCGGGAAATTCAGATCAGTAGTCGAAAGCCGTAACCACTTAGCCACCACAACAGGTGCATATAACTGGAACTACTTTTTCATCGCTTTCTCTGCTTAATCATATTAATGTTAATAATTGGTTTATGGAGAAATGAAATGGCGCAGTACTCGTCTCATATATTGGCGGACACCTGAACCGCGCCGTAAGCGAAGGGATAAAGGAAGGTAGTGAAAGAAGAAAGACGTGTCGTAGTGGAGGCCTCCGGAACACTGGAGCGCATCTTTAGTAAAACAGCGCGAACAACGTAGGACAAGATGAAGGAGGACACAGGACGGGCGCTGACTCTCAACTAAAGTTTATTAGGCAACACCTGGTGCTTATAAAGAAAAAATCACATAGACGAAGTACATGACATGTCACACTAAAAGCGATAAAACAAGAGGCAGAGATGCATACGACGCTCAAATGCCACCAAGAAAGGCTATCTATTTGTTATAAAGATTGACTGACGGTTTGCTGACACAACTGGCCTCTTGACTGATATAAAAGGCTTCCATTAATTCCCGCGTGGTCTGTTCACTGTGCGTATAAAGCACCTTAGTGCTACGCCAGATGGCCGTGCATTTTTTCTTTTTCTTTTTCATTACCTCACACTTTTTGCAGTGGCTGACCAAGTAAGAAAGTTCCTTGTCATTTTCCAGATTATTTTTGTGCTCCTGTAACCTTTTATTTAGGCATCGTCCTGTCTGCCCAATGTACTGGGCTCCGCAGGAGAGTGGCATTTTGTACACAACTCCTTTGCGACAAGCGACGAGCTTGTTCCTGTGCTCGGTGCCACAACTTTTCCTTTTTCTCGACCGTTTCTTCTCCCTTTGGATCGCCGGACACAACTGTTTGTTTGTTGGGAGCTGAAATTGCTACATTAACCTTATATCTATTTGCCACATTTTTTAGCCCATGGGTGATACGATGTAGATAAGGAAGAACAGCAACTTTTTTCTTTTTTTCTTGTTGGTTGTTACGTGTATGCTGAGTGTCCTGCTGTTTCACCCACTTGAGCAAACGACAGCAGGCGTCGCCTACCGTAAAACTTGGGTACCCTGCAAGCCTAATTCTGGATAGCTGAGATTGGAAACTGTCGCTGAGAGAATTTGGAAGGAATTCGGTTGATTCGACACCTTTCCGCAACACTCTCCAGCGTCCTAGACAAGGAGAACTGCATAGGCTTTTGCACGAAGTAGCGTAGTCTTAGCACGCTCGGCTACGGAACCGAAGGATGGTGGATCGAATCCTGTCTTGTACAAATATTTTTTCTTATTGAGTTGAAGAGCGTAACGGACGGAAGAACGCGAGAATGAGCCATTAAAGCCTTTCGTCTTAAAACGAACTACAAATACTGCCCTATGGGACACCGCACCAAATCTGCCGGAAGGTGGCATAGTAGCCATTATGGCCAATACATTGGGATCGGCCGGTTAGGTACGACTGCAAAAACAGAATTTGTGAGCCCACAGACACCATAGTTATCTACCTTGTTATGGAGGGTTTTGTGACATGAATGAACCGCATTACTGAAGTCGATATAAATTCTCAGTGTAAGTTTATTCGCTCTAATGTTTTTAATGGTGATTTTTTTGTAACAGAAATGCAGATTCCACTTACCTATCCTTACGAAAACCATGCTGAGTTTCTGATAAGATATTGCCGCGAATATTTGCAGTGTTTGTTCGTTTTTCATTTCTGCCGCGACACCACCTTATCGCTTTGTTTGCGACGCAAGACGCGACTAGATTTATCTCGATTGATCGCAGCCAGGCAAAGCTGATTCTACGTTGTTCCGGAATGTTCTAGTAACTTTGCGCCCTTTATCTCGAATGTTCGCTATCAGCTTTAAATTGAGCACGGCCGACAGCGGCGGGCATTCTGTTCGACGACCGCCGAGCACGCTTGTCGCTTCGCCGCCGCCGAGCGATTCAGTCCATTTTGGGTGCAAGTCAGCCCAATAAACAGTTCTTTTAGAAGACCCTTTCGTCCGTCTTCATCGCTGCTTCGACTGCCGTCACCACTACGTGAGATCTGGTGGAGGTGCTGGGTAACTTCCATGTTCCGGACGCCCCCTTGAAGTCGTGAACCCAGCCCTAAGCGCTTCACACCCGAGGACGAACCAGCAGCTCAGCGAGCCAGCCGACGTCTCCAGGGAGAGGAGCCTGAGTTCGTGAAACTGCCGGACCGCACCAGACAGCGAAAAGACGCTGCTACCAGCACTGCAACCTCGCCAAAGATGTCGAAACCGATCATACTGCAGCAGCCGCGGGTGCCGCCAACTTTCAATGGATCCCTAGGCGATGACCCTGAAGAATGGTTGGACCAATTTGAGCGCGTGGCGTCATTCAACAAGTGGGATGATGCGGCAAAGATTGGACACGTTTTTTTCTCATTGGATGGCTCCGCACGCACGTGGTACGAAAACTACGAGTCGTCCCTTACGACATCGGAGCTATTCAAGAGAGAACTATTGAAGGTATTCACCAGTGTCGTGAGGAAAGAAAGAGCCGAACGACTCCTCGAGTCCAGGATCCAGCTTCCGAATGAGCCCGTGTGCAGTTACGTCGAGGAGATGAAGCGCCTATTTCGCCGCGCCGATCCCGGGATGACCGAGGAAAAGAAAGTTCAGTTTTTAATGCGCGGCGTAAAAGAACAACTCTTTGCAAGCCTCGTCCGCCAGCCGCCAAAAACAGTCGAGGAGTTTATGCAAGAAGCCTGCACGACTGAGAAGACCCTCGACGTTCGAGCTCGGCAGTACAATCGCCCTTCCTCTGCCTGTGCAATTCGTTCGGACACGCCGGCCACCACCAGCGACAGCTTGCGGGAAGTTATCCGCGAAATTGTCCGAGAGGAGCTACGCCGATTACTGCCATCTTCCCCACAGCCACAAGCAGCGACTCTGGTGGATGTGGTACGGGAAGAAGTGCAACAGGCACTTGGCACCCCGACGGCCACAGAACCCCAGGCCATGACCTACGCCGCTGCAGTAAGTACTGCTCAGCCCTAGCGACAACCCCCACGTCCTCCCCGAGATGAGCCAATCGTTCCACAACGCCGCCTCCCAGCCCCCGCCCGCCCAGCCTATGACCGACGCTCAAGCCCCAGGAAATGCGACGCCTGGAGGACTTCCGACAACCAGCCGTTGTGCTTCCATTGCGGTGAGGCCGGCCATATTCTTCGTCACTGCCCGTACCGACGTATCGGTATTCGAGGATTTGCCGTTAACGCCCCACGACCACGCTTAGGACAACGTCCGCACGAAATCGACGAGTACCTGCGTCGAGAAGAGTACACGCCAAACGGCTTTTCGTGCTCACCATCGCCGTCAACCTCGCGCTTTGCGTCGCCACGCCGCAGCTACGCAGCCGCGGTACGAGGAAGGTCGCCCAGCCCCCGTAGGCGAAACTAAAGGCAGCAACCTCTGGAGGTGAGGTTGCTCACGAGCTAAACGCCGAAGATCCTCCACCGACCACGCCCCATGAAGACGCTGCACCCGCGACGCTGCATGAAGAACCGACACTCGCTGCACCAACGCCGCACACAATGAGAACCTCGACCACGACGCAAGCTACCTTGAAATCGACGCCGCCACCCAGAGGAGCTTCGACCACACGCCCAACCCGTGACTCGCATACGCGACGAAGCCGTGACCCGACGCCGAGAGCGACATGCAATGCAAGAGCCAGGACCTCCGACCAAGAAGTGGCTATCGACGGCCGGAAAGTTACCGCTCTAGTCGACACAGGAGCCGATTACTCGGTGATGAATGGAACATTCGCTGCGCAGCTCAGAAAAGTCACAACGGCTTGGGACGGCCCACAAATTCGCACCGCTGGGGGCCACCTCATTACGCCATCAGGACGATGCACAGAGCGAGTGACTGTCAAAGGACATACCTATCCTGCGACCTTTGTTGTGCTACCGCAATGCTCCCGCGAAGTGATCTTGGGTATGGATTTCCTTAATGAGCATCAGGCGATCATCGACCTGCGATCCAAGCTGATCACGCTTTCGATGGACGAAGCCATCGCTGCGATGAAAACTCGGGAAAATCACGTTGCCCTAAGTGTCCTGGAGGAAGAAGTGAGCGTCCCACCCCGTTCAAGCGTTATCGTGACCGTAGGCGCCACGAAAGCCATAAACACTGAAGCCATCATCGAGGGGAACATGCAGTTGCTACTAGACCGAGGAAACAGCATCGCAAGAGGCATCGCACATTTCCACAATGGCCAGGCCGAAGTACTGCTGACTAACTTCAGCGAAGAATACCGGCATATTAACAGAGGAACGACGATTGCTTTCTACGACGAAATATCTGACGTACGAGATTCCTTCGCCCTCTCCGACCCCTCCGCAGAAGATCCGCCTGACCAAGAGAACTCGCCCACTTTCGACATCAACCCAGCCCTGCACCGGAACAGACAAGACCAGATCCGCAATCTGCTTCAAAACTACAGTGAGTGCTTTTCGACATCGCCGAAGGTGCGACAGACGCCAATTGCCAAGCATCGCATTATAACGGATCAACACGTCCGACCTCTCCGCCAAAGCCCCTACCGTGTGCCTCCGCGAGAACGACAAGCCATCCGGGACCAAGTCGAAGAAATGCTTTGCGACGACGTCATCCAGCCTTCAAACAGCCCATGGGCGGCACCGGTTGTTCTAGTGAGAAAGAAATACGGCGCACTTCGATTCTGCGTGGATTACCGCCGCTTGAACAACATAACAAAGAAGGACGTCTACCCCCTCCCCCGCATCGACGACACAGTGGAGCGCCTCTGCAACGCCAAATATTTCTCATCGATGGACCTCAAGAGCGGCTACTGGCAAATTGAGGTCGACGAAAGAGATCGCGAGAAGACAGCATTCATAACTCCGGATGGGCTGTTTGAGTTCAAGGTGATGCCATTTGGTCTCTGTTCCTCACCAGCGACGTTTCAGCGAGTAATGGATACAGCGCTGGCAGGCCTGAAGTGGAAAATTTGTCTGGTATATTTAGACGACGTCGTTGTCTTCGCCTCGAACTTTGAAGAGCACCTCAAAAGACTTCGAACAGTACTAGACGCAATCAAGTCGTCTGGCCTAACCTTGAAAGCAGAGAAATGCCACTTTGCCTACGAAGAGCTGCTGTTTCTAGGCCACATCGCTAGCAAGGAAGGAGTACGCCCAGACCCGCAGAAAACAGCTGCTATTGAACAGTTTCAACCGCCGGCCGATAAGAAAGCAGTGCGCAGATTTCTCGGACTATGCGCATATTACCGACGATTTGTGAAAAACTTTTCGCGCATCGCCGAGCCCCTGACCCAACTGACGAAGGCAGACGTGCCGTTTAAATGGGAAGCGCCGCAAGCAGAAGCCTTCTAGGAACTTCAGCGTCGTTTACAGTCCCCACCGATCCTTGCGCAATTTGATGAAAACGCCGATACTGAAGTTCATATCGACGCAAGCAGCGTGGGACTAGGCGCCGTTCTCGTTCAAAAAAGTGACGGGCTGGAGAAGGTCATCGCATACGCTAGCCGTTCCCTTTCCAAGGCCGAGGCTAACTATTCGACCACTGAGAAGGAGTGCCTTGCCATCATCTGGGCTACGTCGAAATTCCGCCCCTACCTCTACGGACGGCCGTTCAAGGTGGTCAGCGACCACCACGCGCTCTGCTGGCTTGCCAATTTGAAGGATCCCTCTGGCAGACTCGCTCGATGGAGTCTGCGTCTCCAGGAGTTTGACGTCACCGTCGTTTACAAGTCCGGACGCAAGCACACTGACGCCGATTGCCTCTCACGAGCCCCTGTAGATGCACCGCCGCTGGACGACGATGAGGACGCCTTCCTGGGACCCATCAGCGCAAGCTCTTTTGCTCAGCAGCAACGCTCGGACCCCAACCTAAAAGGCCTCATCGAGTACCTGGAAGGCATGGTTTCTTCACCCCCCGCTTCATTCAAGCGAGGACAGTCTTCTTCCTGTGTGCAGAATGAGGTCCTTGTGAAGAACTTTACAGCCAACAAAACAGCCTACCTCCTTGTTGTACCTACTTGTCTCCGCGAAGAAGTTCTACAGGCTTCACACGACGAGCCGACAGCTGGACATCTCGGGTTTACTCGCACCCTCCGCCGCATTCAAGACAAGTATTACTGGCCCCGACTGTCTGCCGATGTCGCACACTATGTGAAAACATGCCGAGATTGTCAGCGACGAAAGACTCCTCCCACACGACCAGCAGGATTTCTGAACCCCATTGAACCTCCCTCAAGACCCTTTCAGCAGGTTGGCATGGACTTGCTTGGCCCTTTTCCAACGTCAACATCTTGAAATAAGTGGATCATCATAGCGACCGACTACCTGACCCGCTACGCCGAGGCGAAAGCCCTACCGAACGGAACAGCAGCAGAAGTGGCCAAATTTTTCGTGGAGTGCATTCTTCTTCGACACGGCGCCCCCGATGTGCTCATCACGGACAGAGGAACAACATTTATGGCAGAACTCACGCAAGCCATCCTGCGCTACAGCCAAACCAGCCACCGGAGGACAACTGCATACCATCCGCAGACCAACGGACTGACCGAGCGCCTGAACAAAACCATCGCCGATATGCTCGCTATGTATGTCGATGCCGAACATAAAACCTGGGATGTCATCCTGCCTTACGTCGTCTTCGCCTACAACACCGCTGTGCAGGAGACCACCCAGATGACGCCTTTTAGGCTCGTCCATGGCAGGGATGCCACGACCACGCTAGACGCCATGCTGCCCAACGTTACAGAAGAAGAGAACGTCGACGTTGCCGCCTACCTTCAACGCGCCTGATCTGCTGTCGCCATCTGATCGCCGGCGCTAACCTGCTCTCGGAGTCTCTTTACGCCCTGCTGGGAACGATCGGCTAAGTTTCGGGTGGCTGATTGTGGCATTTTCTCTCTGCGTCTTTGCGCGGTAAGGCAGTAAGCCCGTACTATGTCCACCCAGTCTCCCGGCCAGGGGAGTTCCCTCTGGTTGGCTTCTCTGTCACCTGATCTCCTACCGTTGGAAGCTTTTTTGCGCAGGGGTGTCGGCAGTATTCCTGTCGCGCTGGTGCCTAAGGATGGTGGTGCTATCAGGATGAACAACCCTGGTGCTGTTCGGACTGCTCTCCAGTCGACGACTTCTCATTATGAGTCAATCTTAGAGGTTCGCCAGTTTGGACGCGGTGGGATTCTGTGCAGATCGCCAGACCTCGCCTGTGTAAGAGATTTACTAAACTCCTCATCCTTTGCCTCCCTTCGGGTAAGTTCTTTCATCCCTTCTCATCTGGCGTGCACGAAAGGTATTGTACGAGGTGTAGACTCTTCCCTGTCTCCGGCACAGACTCTTGAGCTTCTGTCGGCTGCAGGTGTTGTTGCTGTGCACCGCTGTAGCCGGGATGCAAACAACGTGCGGATGCCCACTGAATCAGTGATTGCTACCTTTGCCGGCACTTCCTGCCCCTCTGAAATCAAGGCATGGCCTCTAATTTTTCGGGTAGACCCATTATAATCTCGGCCTCTGCAGTGTAACAACTGCTGGCGTTATGGACATAGCGCATTCAACTTGAGGTGTTGCAACTGTGGGGATGGTCATGCAACAAGCACCTGCACTGAGAAGAATGAGAAGTGTTGCCTTTGCGGTGGTGCGCACTCTGCAAACTACTCAAATTGTCCCTCTCGAGCTGAGGAAATTCAAATTATGGAAATAATTGACAGGAAACGCTGTTCGCGCCGTGACGCTATTTCAGAGGTCAAAGAACGTGCCCGCGGTTATGCCGGTGTGACCGCTCGGCAAGGTGTCATGCTAGACTCAACGCTGTCCCAGGCAATTGCGGCTGCTGTGGAGGCTTCGATGTCTAAAATGGTAGAAAAGATTGCCGCAAGTGTGTCGGAGTGCTTTACAAATGTTCTAGCGACTCAGATTACACATGCCGTGCAGGCTATTTTGGCACCTCTTTCGACAATTCCCTCTCCTCTTATCCGGTCTCAAATTCCAGTAGCATCACAACCCCAGGAACAAACTTCTGTCACTTCCGCTGTACCTACCTCGGGTACTTCGAGGGATGTTGATATAATGTATGATTCCGAGATGGTGGAGCCTGATGCGCGGCTTCTTAAGCGCAGTGGGTCCCCCATGTCTCATTCGTTGTCTTCTCAGGGCACCCAGCCCAAATCAAAGAAGAAGCAGCTTGGCACTAAACCCAAGGATACCATTTTGGAGCAGGCAGTTGCTGCTGCTAGACTTTCGCAACCATAGCGTCGTTGCGAGTTCTGCAGTGGAACTGTCGCTCTATTCTTTTGCGCTTCCACAGATTTACACTGCCTTTCTACTCAGCTTAATCCGGATGTCATAATTCTGCAAGAAACGTGGCTTTCAACCGACAAACATTTTCATATCAAAAATTATCGGTCATTTCGCCTAGACCGCCAGTCAAGAGGCGGGGGTTTACTAACTTTAGTCTCTTCAAAATTTTGCCACAGGGCTGTGGTATCTTTTCAACAAATGTCTCCTGACTGTGAGATTTATGCAAAAGACTTTGTACTTCCTGGCTGCTCTCCATTTTCAATAGCAAATTGTTATTTCACCAATGGAGTCCAGGATGTTAGACCTCTGGATTTTTTACTCGTAAACTGTAAAAACCCAGTTCTCGTGGCTGGGGACTTTAATTCTCACCATGTGTCTTGGGGTTTTAGGACTAATTCATGCGGCAAGCGCCTTTGGGACTGGGTTTCTGATCACAAACTGATGTGCTTAAATTCAGGATCGGCCACTTATCTTCGCTCACACACTCAATCTGCTTTAGATCTCACGTTCATTAGTCCTGGAATTGGCGTAACGAATTGGTCGACAGTTGATAGCGGCACTTCAAGTGATCATATACCTATTCATTTTGATATCATATGTCGTGTTACTCCGGTGTCTTCTCAGTTACGGTCCCATGTAAATTATGACAGATTTCAGACGGCATTGCGCTCTGCCCTTGCTACAGTGTCTAACATCGCCGAGGTCCACCAGTCAGCAAGCATATGTCTGGCTATTGAGGAAAGCCGTAAAAAGTCGGAGTTCCTGGTGAGGCCAATAAAAGGGAATTCTTCTAACTGGTGGAATGCGGACTGTACAAGAGATTACAGGCGGAGGAAAGCAGCATGGAAAAAGCTTCTTCATAACCAATGTCCGAATAATTGGAGTGATTATAGATTTATTGCAGCCACCTTTAAACGCACAGTTTCTCGCGCAAAGGAAAAATATGACTCACAACACTTAGATTATCTTTCAAAGGCGGGCAACCGACGTGCACTATTCTGTTTTCTACGGTCTAGGAAACAGCTCATGTCCTCTCATAATTTTCAGTCATTAGTTATGTCATAACCAGGCCTGGAGTGCGGCCTTATCTCGGTGACCAGAACCGACAACGCACTCTCTCACCAGAGCAGGATTTGGCCACCCTGGTGTAGTACTTGGCCACAACCTTCTATGATCAAACCAATTAACCCTCGGCCCTCAGTCCCCAGCGGCTGCAGAGCAACTGACCACGGCGGCGGTCAGACCTGTGACGCAGCGGAGGGTGCTAAGAATCTCTGGCTCCGGACAGGCCGCCATTGGAATCTGAACCTGGCAACGTTTAACGCTAGAACTTTAACTAGTGAGGCTAGCCTAGCAGTGCTGTTCGAGGAACTAACGGGAATTAAATGGGATGTGATAGGGCTTAGCGAAGTTAGGAGGACAGGTGAGGCGTATACAGTACTAAAGGACGGACACATACTGTGCTATCGCGGGCTAAAGGATAGACGAGAACTAGGTGTGGGTTTCCTCATTAATAAGGATATAGCTGGCAGCGTAGAGGAGTTCTACAGTATTAACGAGAGGGTAGCAGCAATAGTAATTAGGCTGAATAGGAGGTACAAGCTGAAAGTGGTGCAGGCCTACGCACCCACATCCAGCCATGCTGACCAGACCGTTGAAAGCTTCTATGAGGACGTAGAATCAGCAATGAATAGGGTAAAATCGCAGTACACTGTACTGATGGGCGACTTCAATGCGAAGGTGGGCAAGAAGCAGGCTGACGACCACGCGGTAGGTGACTATGGGATAGGCTCTAGAAATAGCAGGGGAGAGTTATTAGTCGAATTCGCGGATAGAAATAATTTACGGATCATGAATACCTTCTTCCGCAAACGAGAAAACAGGAAGTGGACCTGGAAGAGCCCCAATGGTGAGATTAAAAATGAAATCGACTTCATACTATGCGCTAAACCTGGCATCATTCAGGATGTGGCCGTCCTCGGAAGGGTGCGTTGCAGCGACCATAGAATGGTAAGGTCTAGAATTAGCTTAGACTTGGAGGGAACGGAAGAAGCTAGCGAAGAAGAAGACCATTAACGAGTTAGCCGTAAGAGGGAAAGCACAGGAGTTTAGGATAGCGCTGCAAAACAGATACTCGGCTTTAACTGACGAAGATGATCTTGATGTTCATTCAATGCACGATAACCTGACATCAATAATTACGGAGTGCGCAGTAGAAGTAGGCGGTAGGACAGTTCGAAAAGATACCGGGAAGCTATCTCAGGTGACGAAAGATCTGATTAAGAAGCGCCAAAACATGAAGGCATCTAACACTACCGATAGAATAGAACTAACGGAGCTATCAAAGTTAATAAATAAGCGCAAGGTAGCCGACATAAGGAAGTTTAATATGGAGAGAATCGAGCATGCTATAAAGAACGGAGGTAGCCTAAAAACAGTGAAGAGGAAACTAGGCATAGGTAAAAACCAGATGTATGCATTAAGAGACAAGCAGGGCAATGTCATTGGCAATATGGATAAGATAGTTAACGTAGCCGAAGAGTTCTACACAGAGCTGTACAGTAGCCATTGTAATCAGAGCGCCAATGAGAAAGACAGCAGTGCACAGCAATGCGTCATCCCGCCAGTAACGAAAGATGAAGTAAAGAAAGCCTTAGAAGCAATGAAAAGGGGAAAATCAGCTGGGGAGGATCAGGTAACAGCAGATCTGTTGAAGGATGGAGGGGACATCGTGCTAGAAAAACTAGCCACCCTGTATACGCAATGCCTTATGACCTCGACTGTACCAGAAGCTTGGAAGAATGCAAACATTATCTTAATTCATAAGAAGGGAGACGCCAAGGACTTGAAAAATTACAGGCCGATCAGCTTACTATCCGTTGCCTACAAAGTATTTACTAAGGTAATCGCTAATAGAGTCAGGGCAACGTTAGACTTTAATCAACCAAATGATCAGGCAGGCTTTCGTAAAGGATATTCCACAATAGATCATATTCACACTATCAATCAGGTGATAGAGAAATGCGCAGAATATAACCAACCTCTATATATAGCTTTCATTGATTACGAGAAAGCATTCGACTCAGTGGAAACCTCAGCAGTCATACAGGCATTGCGTAATCAGGGGGTAGAAGAGCCTTATGTCAAAATACTGGAAGATATATATAGCAACTGCACAGCTACTATAGTCCTCCATAAAGTCAGCAATAAAATTCCAATAAGGAAGGGCGTCAGGCAAGGAGACACAATATCGCCAATGCTGTTCACCGCATGTTTGCAGGAGGTATTTCGAGGCCTGAATTGGGAACAGTTAAGAATAAGAATAAATGGAGAATACCTAAATAATCTGAGATTTGCTGATGACATTGCCTTGCTGAGTCACTCAGGAGGTGAACTGCAAATCATGATCAACGAGTTAGACAGGCAGAGCAGATCGATGGGTCTAAAAATTAACATGCAGAAAACCAAGGTAATGTTCAACAGTCTAGCATGGGAACAACAGTTCACAATTGGCAGCGAGAGCCTAGAAATTGTGCCGGAATACGTCTACTTAGGGCAGGTAGTGACAGCTGATCCGGATCATGAGAGGGAGATAACTAGAAGGATAAGAATGGGGTGGAGCGCATATGGAAAATTCTCGCAGATCATGAGTAGCAGTTTACCAATTTCCCTCAAGAGGAAAGTGTACAACAACATAATCTTACCGGTACTCACCTACGGGGCAGAAACGTGGAGGCTAACGAAAAGAGTTCAGCTTAAGTTAAGGACAACGCAGCGAGCCATGGAAAGAAAAATGATAGGTGTAACGTTAAGAGATCGGAAGCGGGCAGAGTGGGTGAGGGAACAAACACGGGTTAATGACATCCTAGTCGAAATCAAGAGATAGAAATGGGCTTGGGCAGGGCATGTGACGCGAAGGCAAGATAACCGCTGGTCTTTAAGGGTAACGGAGTGGGTTCCAAGAGAAAGTAAGCGTAGCAGGGGGCGGCAGAAGGTTTGATGGGCGGATGAGATTAAGAAGTTTGCAGGCAAAGGGTGGATGCAGCTGGCAAAGGATAGGGTTAATTGGAGAGACATGGGAGAGGCCTTTGCCCTGCAGTGGGTGTAGTAAGGCTGATGATGATGATGATGATGATGATGAGTTATGTCACCTGCAGAAGCTATCCAGGCGGTTGAATTAATAGCCACAGGCCTGCAAAAGCGGTTCTCGTCTTTACTACCTATGCGACCATTGTTGTTTGCACCAGCCGTACCAAATGATAATGCCTCACAAGTCAATCTATCAGAGCTTTCACAAGTTGTCCAGAGATTGCCAGCTGCTGCTCCTGGCCCTGATGGTGTTACCACAAAGATGCTCAAGATTATATTTGAAGAGTCTCCCAACTCCTTATTGCACCTAATAAACTACTCTCTCAAACACGCTTGGATACCTTCTGAGTGGAAGCTGTCCAAGGTGATCCCTTTACTTAAAAATCAGGGTGGAGGCTATGAATTGGATAATATTAGGCCAATTTCTTTAACATCAAACGTGATAAAGTTGATAGAAAGGTTGTTACTAATTCGGGTGTCAGCCACTGTGGACCGCAAAAGTATACTCAGCCCGTGCCAACTCGGTTTCCGGCCACGGTGTTCAATATGGAACGTACATGCTGATCTTGAGAGCAGAATTCTCCTTGCTCGTCGTCAACGCCTGGTCGCGGCTTTGGTTACGTTAGATGTCGCCAAAGCTTACGACAGTGTAGAACACTCCATCCTGATACATAGGCTACAGACTCTTCAATTTCCAGATTATATAGTTGCATGGATATCTGCATTTCTTCATAACAGGGAATTCTTTTGCGTCCATAATGGTGTTCATTCAGAGAGGTATAGACAAACGCGAGGTGTACCGCAAGGAGCTGTTCTTTCTCCTGTGCTCTTTAATATTCTGTTAAGCTCAATTCCTCTCCACCGCCATGTACGCACTTACGTCTATGCGAACGACATTGCGTTTTTTGCTGCTGCGCCGGATATACATTCTCTGTATGGTCTGTTGCAGTCATATTTGAATACACTTCAGCACTGGTTGAGCTCATTACACCTGAAGTTAAATGTTGGCAAGTGCGCTACTCTTGTTTTCCCTCTATTCACTCCTGTAGTGGTCTCTCTCACTTGCCAGTTAAAAATAATACCGCAGGTTCAATCCCTAAAATACCTAGGGGTCATTTATGACAACAAACTCACCTGGCGACCTGACATTGACCATGTCGCGGCGAAAGGGGCTCGTGCCGTGGGCATGTTACGGAGATTATGTCATCACCGGTACGGCATGCGCAGAGATGCGCTATTAATGATCTACATAATGTATGTCAGGCCAATTTTAGAATTTGGATCAGTGTTGTTTTCAGGCTCGGCTACATATAAACTTCGCCCTCTCGTCCTTTTAGAGAGGGAAGCACTTCGCATGTGCCTCGGCCTTCCAAAATTTGTGGCTATCAATGTGCTGTACCTTGAAGCCCGCATTCCGCCTCTCTTATTACGACTTCAATTTTTAACTGTGCAAACTTACCTCAGGATCTATGAATCCCATTTCCACCGTTCCCAAAGCATTTTCTGTTCTCAGCCGACCTCCTTTTTTGGTGTCCCCTGGTCTCGTTTCAATTCCCCTCAGGTACTGTTTGTGCAAAGATTACTTCAGCCTTTAGATGTAAACATTTATGATATCCTTCCTGCGCTTCGGAATGGGCCCACAATACACATTGTTTTCGACGACATATTCCCAAAAAATGCAAAACTTTTGCCACCGAGTATTCTAAATGGCCTTCTAGAAGATCATCTGAGGACCCTACCAACCAATATAGCAATAGCCACTGATGCATCGCAATGCAATGAAAAAGCAGGTGTGGGAATATGTTGCTCCCATTTAGACTGGTCCTTTTCTCTGCGCCTTCCAGATTTCACCCCTATTTTTCAAGCACAGTTTCTAGCAGTTGTACTTGCTCTACGCAAGCTAGACCCCTCTATTACAGCAGTTGCAGTAATTACTGATTCTTTATCTTTGTGTTCGTCCCTCGCTGCACAGGTTGACGGTCCCATTTTATCAACTTTCTTATCCCTACTTCCTCCGCATTTGAGCCTTGTTCATTTAGTATGGGTTCCCGGCCACAGCAGTGTGACAGTAAATGAGATTGCTGATAATCTCGCAAAGGCTTCCCTCAGCGGCCCCGTGTTGCCAATCATCCCGGCTACAGCCTACATTACAGCATCTAGATTTCGGCGACGTGCGTTTTTAAGCACGCAAGACACATCACTTTTAACATCAGCGGATTATGAGCACCTTAAATATTATTGGAACAGGAAAATTTGTTGCTCTCGGCAGCTTGAAGTATCACTGACCAGGCTACGCTGCCGCATCCCCCCTCTAAATTTCTATTTACACAAGTCGGGTTTGGCGCTCTCTCCCCTTTGTGCATTTTGCAGTGAGCCAGAATCTGTTGAACATTTTTGGCTGTATTGTCGCCGATTCAACTCACTGAGAAAAAGGTTGCTGGAGGGGCCCTTGCAGCATCTTGGCCTTAGTTTGAGCAGCCCGCTCTTGCTATCATTTGGCGCCACCACATTTGGGTTCAGCCACAGATCTGTTTGCACCGCTGTTCAAAATTTCCTGATAGAATCTCACCGACTACCTTACTAAGTGTTTCACCTTTTCTTTTCTATCAATTATTACATTTTGACTAAATCATTATTTAATCCCTCTATTATTATTCTTAAAATTCTAAAATCAAAACTCTCATCCCTTTTCTGTTCATGACGAAAAATTCACCGGTGTTGCGCTCCCACGTGCTTTTCCTCTTTGTAAACTGCGTTCAGGTCAATAGCCACCCGATTCTTGGCCGATCCCCCAGTGGGGGTATGTGCCATCTTTTGATAGGCTAACAAAAACAACAACAGCTCGAAGGCTTGCCCGATTACGGATAAAAGATCAGCAGCGGTCCGACGCCAGACGCTACAACATACGAAGACGCAACGCGGAATACAAGCCAGGAGACCAATTCTGGGTGTGGACGCCCATTCGCCGCCGTGGATTGAGTGAAAAGCTTTTGCGCCACTATTTCGGCCCGTACAAGGTTCTTCGTCGGCTGGGTGAACTGGATTATGAAGTCATTCCTGACGCAATGACTGCATCCCAGCGACGCCGCGTACGACCAGAAGTCCATGTAGTCCGTCTGATGCCGTATTATGCGCGCTAAAGGCCGCTGCATTTCGATGCTCTATTATCGCAAGATCCGTTTTTTTCCCTTACTAGTTGCATTATTTGTTTTAATGCATCGGGTCGATGCTTCTTTGAGAGGGGAGTAATGCCGCGAATATTTGCAGTGTTTGTTCGTTTTTCAAATCTGCCGCGACACCACCTTATCGCTTTGTTTGCGACGCAAGACGCGACTAGATTTATCTCGATTGATCGCAGCCAGGCAAAGCTGATTCTACGTTGTTCCGGAATGTTCTAGTAACTTTGCGCCCTTTATCTCGAATGTTCGCTATCAGCTTTAAATTGAGCACGGCCGACAGCGGCGGGCATTCTGTTCGATGACCGCCGAGCACGCTTGTCGCTTCGCCGCCGCCGAGTGATTCAGTCCATTTTGGGTGCAAGTCAGCCCAATAAACAGTTCTTTTAGAAGACCCTTTCGTCCGTCTTCATCGCTGCTTTGACTGCCGTCACCACTACGTGACAATATTGTGTTTAGTAACAAAGCCATCTAATCCGTTGAGCATTAACTTCCCAAGGCCCTTTGAGAAGATTGGAGTTATAGATAATGGTCAATAGTTGCTTTCATCGTTCCTGTTTCCTTCCTTGAATATAACAGAAACTTTTGCACATGTCATGCCGTTAGGAAAAGTGCCAGATGCTAGCGAAAGGTTGATTGAAGAGTTCGAAGCCGCCCACAAAAATGAGATGGCAGGTTATATGGAGTCGCATGAGCAAAAGCTTGAAGAGATGAAGGCCTTCTATGCAAGCACAATTGAAAATGACCTCCAGAGCCATGAGGGAACCTTCGATTCACTCAAGCAGCGGCACCGAGATAAAATAGACGCCATTAACGAGGAGTTCTCCCTTCAATTGGACTCCATCAAAGAAGACCACCAAACGCGCAAGAAAGAACTGGACGAGCAGCACGAAACCCTGCTCAAGCTCCAGCAGTACAAGGTACTGCAGCAGTAGGCCAAGGAATTCCAGGAATCCGTGCTGCTCGACACTGAAACCATAATACAGTGGCTTTACAAGAAAAATGCTGACCTCCAGAAGGAAGTGGAGAGCCTTAACGTTGTCCTTGAGATGCGTTCTGACCAGATACAGGGCCTGCAACATAGCACGCTAGACAGAGAGAAAGAAGGAGGAGCTGGATCGATTTAAATAAAAAACGGAGAAGATGGAGGTTCGTATTGAAGACCATCATTAGCTTCTAAATGAGCAAGTCAAGCTACAGAGCGAATTGTCTGTGGAAAATGCCAAACTGCCAGAAACTTCGGAGAAACTGAACTGCTAGCTGTCTCGAATTGATATGCACAATGAGTAACTGAGGTACAATCTGCGCGAGAGTTTCAGCTCACCCAACGTGAATAACACCATCTGCCTCCATCCACCGCCTGTACTATCTTCCATTTTTCGTGTTCGAACGGCTGATACATATATCCATGCGCGGTAGATCCATATGGCGGGAGCCAGCTGAGGTCGCGTTACAGAACCCACAAGAGCTTCTCGGTGGCTGACCCAACGGTCATGTCACAGTCCTGGCACGCGGCTGAGCATCGGTCGTCTCCTCGTGCCGGCAACGGAGGTGGCAGGCTGCTGGGTGGAGCACATGGGTCGCACCAAAGCAACCAGAGATCCTACTCGCTGCCACGTTTATCCACAGAGCGTTTCCATTCCAGAATTCGCCGCAGCATGTCCGAGACATCGCCACCTCAGGACGCATATGTGCGGCACCTCTTTGCCTCTTTCACGGCGGACAACGATGATAGCTGCACAGAGGACTTGTCGGCCCTATAGAATGCCCCCTGCTCTCAGGACGATCTACTGCGGCTCACATATGGGTCAAGGAAGGTGGGGACCTCCTTGAGCAGCAAGATGCTGCAAACCAGAATGCCCCTCGTGCCGGCTTGTCCTGACAAGGCGCGGCAGCTGCACGAGGTTGTTGAAGCCCGGTTGTGTCTGTTTCGCAGCTTCCTAGCCCAAAGGTTTACGAATGCCGCGTTTCGGAGCCTCCACCTTCGTCTTTCAGGCGCCACCTGAAACCACCAGGGGGCGACACCCGGAGGGCTGCTGTCGAGCCGCGAGCGTGGGAAACTGCGGGTTCGGAGCCAGCCGGACGCGCCTCACATCTGTTGCTGCCGCTCGTCGCTGTGAGCACTCTCCGTTTGCCAGGATTGAGCCCCGCCTGAACCGCCATGTCTTCGTGGAGGAAGAAGATGCACGTCAAGTGAAACCGCAACCTTCACGGCTCTTCGCGCAGCGTCGGCACCTGCACCGAGGAGCCACTGGGCCTGTTCGGGCGGCACGGGTCTCTGCGCAAGCCGTCGCCACCGTCGGGCAAGGATTAGCCCTTCAAAAGGAGCTGGTCGTTTCGCATCAGAAGCAGCCACTCCAAAACCAGCTGTGGTGGCGTCCATGTGTGATGATGTGGATTCTACCAATTGGTTCCGGGCGGACAAAGAAAAGAAGAGTGGCCGCGTGCGGGGCGAGATGGTGCGCGTGCACAATCGAACGTTCGAGCTTGGCTTCGAGGCAGACGTGGCAGTGGTTAGCTGAGTGGCGGGACGTCATTTGGAGATCGGCGTTTCCCCAAGGCAAGCTAGCCTGCACCGGCCGGACATCCACGTCCGAGGTCTGGCTTTCCGCCCACGCTACCCACCACGGTACCCTTCCCGCTGTCTCCAGCCGCCCGGTAGGCAGTGGCCTACCGGCGAGCACCTGCCTGCTCACTTACGCCTCCCGATAGCCAAACGACCTACCGGTGAGTTCCCGCCTGCTATCTCCGCTCTGCTAATAGTTCCCCGGTGACCGGGCTGCACCTGCGCTGCCATGTGCGTCGGCGCCGACAAGGACTGTCCGCACCGGAACCCATTGTCGAGCGCTGATGTTCACCTTGAAATAGGTTGCGTACTCGCTGCTGTCTCCCGACGCAGACAGGTCGACGCCAGCACGCGACGCTGCTGCCGACGAGGTGGTGGACGGAGAGAGCAAGCTGGAGGCGTCTGAAGAATGTTTCCAGGACAAGAGGCATTACTTCAACGCCATCAGCGCCGAGCAGCAGTTGTGGAGATCGCCGGAAGCGGGCAGTGGCCCCCTCAGCAAGCGCCCGCGCGCTTCCAGGATCCCGATGGCATCCACACTCCATCAGCTCCATCAGCTCGGCGTACGATGAAGAAATCTGGAACTCCGGTGCTTACCATGGCACCTGAGCCCGCCAAGCTCTCCCGCTTCGAGGCGAAAGTCGGCCATATACCGCAGCCGAGCGGGATCTGCGTCCCGCAGCAGAGGTAGGTCACGCCGCCGCTGACAAAAAAGATGACTGCCGCCGGCGTGCCGGCGCGGGATTGTTCTTCTGCAGGCACGAAAGCGTCGCCGTTTGCCGGAACCGTGAAAAACGCCAATAATGCACGGCACTACGGTGCTGCTGGCGCAGTTCTGGAGAGCAGGTCGGATGCCCCAAAAACGTCAGAAGTTCCTGGACAACTGAGGCGCTCGGGCACGTTTGTTCTCGATGAGTCGGAGCAATCTTCTGCGGACGCCCAGAGTCGGCCTTGTCGTCGCGAGCGCCCAGAGCTGCGGACGTCGCCCAGGAGTCGCCGGCCAGGGCCTGGCAGCCGTTGACAGGAAAGGACAAGGCAGCTGGCGCCGCTGCGGACGCAGCCCCCAAGCACCACGCCGCGATTTCGGCGGTGGTCGTCCTCGAGTCGGTTGTGTTGCGCGATGCCCTCAATGAAGGTCGCCGCCTGTGCCACTGCTGCTTCGGGGCAACTGCCCGTGGTCGATTCCGCCGACCGCACGCTGCCCTCGGGTGGCGACAAGGACGAGGATCTTGTCTGCTCCTCTTGTAGTAATGTCAAGAAGGGCGCAGCGGCACGACATAGTTCTCCAGGTGCTGGTTCAGGTCCACCCAGCAAGAGTGCAGGCCTAGACTAAGGCCGAGTTCACCAAAGAGATCTGCGAGCCATGAACCAAAGAGCCCAACATGCTCAAGCTGCAGCTCAGGAATGATTCTGCTGGTTTTGCTTCCTTTGGTGTCGGCATCCAGCATCTGAATTCACAGAACAATTCATTCCACATCCCGAGATATTCAAAATTGCGGAAGTCCCAAGAAGAGATTGAGAAGGCTCGCATTGCCATAGAAGAATACAAGAATATCATTGAAGAAATCAAGCGGAACCAAGAGGAGGATGAAATAGAGGCCTTGAAAGCAGAGCTTGAAGGAAACCACACCAAGTCAGAGAGAGCCGGAGAAACACCGCAATAAAGTTTTTACTCACTCACTCACCGCTGGCGGCCCCCAATCCTTATCTTCGTCAGCGCGCGCTCGATCCTGCGCGCTCCCCGCACCTCATCTTCGGCGTAGGGCCTTTCGTCGGCGCATGCCGTGCCCTGGGCGTTTATTCCCGTAACAATATATGCAATATGTACGGATATAGATCGACAACACGTTTTATACGTTTAAACTCAATGCTGTCAGTGACAATGGCTTTACTATTCTTCGGGCTTAGCAACGTGTCAAAAACTTCCGATTTATCTATGGGTTTTAAAAACATGGTTTCAGGAAAATGTTTCTGTAGGCAGGATGAGGCCTTGTCCGGTGAAGCGTCTTTTTTGGTCTCGCGGCAAAGTTGTCGTTAAATTGGTCAGATAATACAGATTCAGAAACTGGTTCACCATCAACGACGATCTCGAGCATATTAGGGCTGTTAGGCTACTTTCCAAGCGCGTCATTGGTAATTACCTAAGTTCGGTCTCATCGACCCATGACATGTCAGTGAACAATAGTTAGTTATAGTGTGCTTTTGCTTTTTGGCAGCTTTGACAGTAATTTTGTTGCGCAGTTTTATTAATGCTGTCAACGTTAACGGATCCTTGTTTGTGAAAAATGCAACGTAGAGATTTTTCTTTTGACTGATTAACAGGATCTGTTCATGATGTATCCAAGTTTTTTGTGCATACCTATGAAGTTTAAAGGGACCTAGAAAGGGGGTCTCAATAAAGATGCGATGTGTCTGGGACGTTGAAAAACGACGGCTTTTAATTATCCCCCAGCAAGAATTCCTTTAATGCGTTTCGTGGAAGCTGAGGTATTTGCAGATAAAATTTAAACTTCCGTGTCTTCGCGCCTTTCTCTCTCCTCTCCAACGCCAAAACGGCGGCCATCCTTCGTCGGCCCCACTCACTCGGTCCCCTCCCTATCTCCGCCGGATGCGGCTCGCGCGGAGTGGCCGCGGCCGCGTTAGCGCGTGACATCTGAATGAATTTGGCGCTGTGAACCAATGATAACTCCCGGCTGCTGACGTGTTATGTGCACGACGTGACGTCGTCTGTCAGGTTTTCGCGCGAAAGCATTGCACCGCACGTCGCCGCGAGGTGCGAAAGCGGGTATTTTTAAAAAAAATTTCTTGCTCGCTTCTGAGGTCTTCTACGTGGCATGGACGCTCGGTGGCCTGTTCTCTACATAGTGCAAGCATTTTAAAGCCTAGCTCAAACACCCTTTCTGTAGCCAGTTATTGTTTCTTAGAGGAAAACTAGAGCTGTATATTCTGAAAAATATAGACCTAAAGGTATTGTAGGCGCACTTGGCCGTGCTTTCCTTGAGAACCGCAGACCGGTCCTTGTTCTGGACCTTGGTACGAAACAAGTCCAACATTGAATATTTAAAGCTTTGATAATTATGGGCAGTCGTTACTTTACTCGGGGAGTGGAGTGCGATTATGGTATGAATATTGGGCAATGATCGCTATTGCCGGAACTTATAGTGACAGCCGCCACCACGGCATTACAAACATTATTGATGAAGAGATCCACAATAGTAGAAGTCGTTGGAGTTACACGAATAGCGGTAACGATTACATTCTGAAAATCAGATGATGTTATCCTGTTCATTAGTTATTTGGTCGCAACGGTTTCTGTAGAAAGATTAATGTTCAAATCACCTCATAATCCAAGCCTTCAATCAATAGTGCAGACAAATTCAAGTACTGAGTAAACAAATCCTAAAAAGAACATTAGTCTCAGCAGAAGGAGCGCGAAACATATGACAGAAAAGAGTGTTGCTGTTTTGAAAACGTAGGGCCTGATAATTTGGTTTTACAAATTGGACTTGTGGAAGTCATCACAAAACACCGTGTCCTAAACATAAATCACTACAACATGGACACGTTCGACAGTTCTGTGCGCAGAAAAAAGCCTATAGCCACCCACAGTAAAGCCACAATCCTGACAGTAAAGCCACAATCCTGAGCAGAAAATCATGTTTCGGTTATCTATATGATGGTAACTTTGAGGGCAAATTCGAGAGCGACCCTCCTGCTGCGCTCGCCCACACGGCGCACACGGTTTTGCTTGGGGCATGATCGCACTGCTAGCCATGGCGGTCACTAGCGAGCCCTTACGTTGCTGCCCGGCTGCATCACCCAGCGGCCCTACCATGCTGGCATCCTGCGCTCCTGATGCCACCACCGGACCTCGTGGCGATAGCTTCCCAAGTCAACTCCGCGCGAACTCGTGCGTGCGGAACCTCTATGCACCTCGGGCAGTCTCCCGCGGTCCCCACCTGCTGCCGCGTGGAATCTTCGACGCGATGGCATTGTGACAGTTATCACATGATCTTTGGATAACGCCAGCAACTTTTTTTGTAAGTAATCGCTGCCTAATGTCAGTAGACATCCCAACACACTTTACCGTCGCACAAAACAAAACGCGTTCACGTCGTACCCCGTATAACAGGCTTGAACCAACAACCCTTGGCAATCAAAAGAATACATAGAATGCCCCTCCGCAGTGTACCAAGCCATTTTTCGAGAAGAAATGGAGCATTTCACACCGCATTCCAGGATTGCATTTGTTGAAGAGCCCTAAAATATGTTCTTTCGGACTGGACGACACAGTCTATGGAAAACGCGCATGATGGACCGACATTGTATATCTGTTTCTTTCTGAAAACTCCACTTCAGCAGAATGATTGTTCATTTAAATGGATTGTATGTTCAGACCGAGTTTGAACCGTAGTAGCAACTACTAGTGCTATGCTCTTCATTCGCTTTTTTCTAGTGCATCGTTGCTTAGATGTGTGGTATGATGTAGTAACGATGTGCTCTGGGTTCCGGCTTTTCTTGTTCTTGGTTCAGGTGTGTCGTATGATGCACTGTGGTTAATGGCGGTTGTTTCCTTCATGTTTTGTAGATAGTTTTGTGCACAGAATATTCTCACAGTATCAAATGCCATGTTTAAGCAAAAAAGCCTTCGTGGCATATGCGCTGCGTGCGCGACTGGCGCAAAAAGGGATGGCTCCGAACCACAGTGAAAATGAAAATTGGTATCGGGGAAAAGAAAATGGCGTAGTATCTGTCTCACATATCGGCGGACACCTGAACCACGCCGTAAGAGAAGGGATAAACGAGGGACTGAGAGAAGAAATGAAGAAAGAGGTGCCGTAGTGGAGGGCTCCGGAATAATTTCGACCACCTGGGGATCTTTAACGGGCACTGGCAATTCAAAGCACACGGGCGCGTTAGCGTTTCGCCTTCATCGAAACTCCGACGCCGCGGTCGGGTTAGAACCCGGGTACTCCGGATCAGTAGCCGAGTGCCCAGTGCACTGAGCCACCTAGGCGGGCGAACAGCAATGCCACCTAGCCGGGTAATTTATTTTTTCGAGTAGTCATAGTCGTGCTGACACAACCTGATGAGAGGCCCTGTACACTCCACACATCACGAAAGAAATTCTTTTGCACAAAACAATGAATGTGCTTAGCTCAGCTAATCCAGGATATACAAAGTGAATGCTCTTCGTGTTTATTCTGTTCATTGGCATTGACGTTACCAGCGTTCTAGATGCCGATGATTTTGAGGAAATGAAGGGCGCATAACATGCTCTATGGGTCAGTGAGCGCCTCTCTCTCGATTTGAGGTTCGTGGCGGTGGTGAGAGAGAGAGATGTGGGCTGCATGCATTAGCGCTGACAACGTTGTGGCAGACACGCGGCACTGCAGCAATAGGCCGCAGCGTTCATTGGGTGCCAACCTCTCGCGATCATCCATAAACTGCAACCTGCCAGGATGGCACGGTGGGCGCGCTGCCTATCCAATGTGCGGTACGCAACCAATGCAAGTTTTCGCAGTTGGACACCAACACCACGTGCATGAAAGCGAGAAAGATATGTCCACTCACCCAGGGAGCCAGTTGTGCGCATTTCTTTTCGTGAAAATGCACGACCTCTACAACTTTGTCAACGCCGATGAACCCAATTGCCGCCGGCGGCTCACTTGTTTTGATTGCCTTTTGCGAAAAGGACATGACGCAGGAACTGTTCGACATATCTCGGTCGACACCCCCCCGCGCCGTAAGAGAAGGAATAAAGGATAGTGGGAATGAGAGAGGATATTGTAAATTGGATTTTGAGGAAAGGCGCGGCGCCGCTGCGAAACACCTGTGGCTTGGTGCAACTAGTGGCGCATGCGCAGTAGTGACTAGCGAAGCTTACCCGAAATATGCCGCTGACTAACCTATTGTAGCTGTGGCTACAAGACTTGTAACGTGCATCTCACCGAAACTGTGCGTGGTTTAAAAGCGCGGACCCGCCGCGGTGGCTCAGTGGCTAGGGCGGTTGGCTACTACGCCGCATTTTCCGGGTTCAAACCCGGACGCAGTGGCCGCGTTGCGATTGAGGCTAAATAAGCGCAGAAACACTGCCATGTGCTGTGCGATGTCAATGCACATTAAAGATTCCCAGGTGGTCGAAATTAATCAGGAGCCCTCCTCTACGCCACCTGTCTATCTCACTTCTTTCACTCCCACCTTCCTCCTTTTGCTAACGGTGCGGTCAGGGTGTCCACTGAAAAGTGACAATTACTGCGCCATTCCTTTACCATAAAAACCTTTATTTTAAAACGCGCAAGAATAAAAATGCCGCACAGAGAGCAAAGCGTCAATGCGCGATTTTTATTCTTGCGCCGCCGCGGTGGCTCAGTGGTTAGGGCGCTCGACTACTGATCGGGAGTTCCCGGGTTCCAACCCGACCGCGGCGGCTGCGTTTTTATGGAGGAAACACGCTAAGGCGCCCGTGTGCTGTGCGATGTCAGTGCACGTTAAAGATGCCCAGGTGGTCGAAATTATTCCGGAGCCCTCCACTAAGGCACCTATCTCTTCCTTTCTTCTTTCACTCCCTCCTTTACCCTTCCTTCCGGCGCGGTTCAGGTGTCCAACGATATATGAGACATACTGCGCCATTTCCTTCCCCCCAAAACCATTTATTATTATTATTATTATTCTTGCCCGCTTAAATAAGAGATGGAGATAGCAAAGCCTAAAGAGGAGAAGGGTGGCTTCTTGGTCATATGCGGCTGGGATCTACGATCTCTCACCAATGTGGCGAGAGCTCATTATCAGCGGGGTTATCTGTAGCTAAACAGTCTCTGGCGCTGAAGATGACGCAGTTGTTGAGACGCGCGTTCTTTCAATTTTTCCTCTGTCTCTTCACTTTCCTACTCTCTGCACGTGGCAGCAATTTTGCCTCAGCTTCAGCCAGTGGGCAGGCCGTTCACTTTCCTTTTCATTCTTCTTTCAGTCGCAACAACAACACAAGAGAATGCCTGCTTAATTCCGTGTCGCTAGCCAGCGAAGGAGCGCATCCAGTTAACACAATTGGTTCTGATCGCACTGGAATATTGGCTATTCAAACATGGTACACCTCCAAACGAGCCGAGTGAAAAAACGGAAAATGATATCTGAGAGACATACCGCGCCAGTTCCTTTCCCGAAAAACCAATTTGGGCTGGTTGGTTTTGTATAATGTAATGTAGTGGTGACTTCAACCCTGAGAGCAGAAAGACAGTGAAAATTGGCGCGAAAGCAAAACTCTTTATTTAGGCTGATTTACGCCTAAAATGGACTGAATCACTCGACGCCGGCATAGCAATAAATGTGCTCGGCGGTCATCAACCAGAATCCCCGACGCTCTTAATAAGTGGCCGTGCTCAGTTTAATGCTGATAGCGAACTTTCGAGACATGTCGTGCAAGGTTTCTGCAACGTTCTGGAACAACGAAGAATCCACACTGTCTGGAGCGATCAATCGTTACAAATCTGGTCGCGTCTTGCATCACAAACAAAGCAGAAAGCGGCATGCCGGCAGCTCTGAAGAGCGAACAACCAAACACTGCAAAGGTTCCCGGCAATATACATAGTAGCGCAAGACAACAAAGACGACAGACTAGCGCTCTTAGCGACTCGAAATATGTCGTTTTTATTGTCTTGAGCTACTATGTACAATATGTCTACACTACCATGTCCACTGAGGTACAGTCATGGACAGAATAAAACGAACCACGGCTCCGGTTGGATGGATGGATGGATGGATGGATGGATGGATGGATGGATGGATGGATGGATGGATGGATGGATGGATGGATGGATGGATGGATGGATGGATGGATGGATGGATGGATGGATGGATGGATGGATGGATGGATGGATGGATGGATGGATGGATGGATGGATGGATGGATGGATGGATGGATGGATGGATGGATGGATGGATGGATGGATGGATGGATGGATGGATGGATGGATGGATGGATGGATGGATGGATGGATGGATGGATGGATGGATGGATGGATGGATGGATGATGGATGGATGGATGGATGGATGGATGGATGGATGGATGGATGGATGGATGGATGGATGGATGGATGGATGGATGGATGGATGGATGGATGGATGGATGGATGGATGGATGGATGGATGGATGGATGGATGGATGGATGGATGGATGGATGGATGGATGGATGGATGGATGGATGGATGGATGGATGGATGGATGGATGGATGGATGGATGGATGGATGGATGGATGGATGGATGGATGGATGGATGGATGGATGGATGGATGGATGGATGTGATGGATGGATGGATGGATGGATGGATGGATGGATGGATGGATGGATGGATGGATGGATGGATGGATGGATGGATGGATGGATGGATGGATGGATGGATGGATGGATGGAAGGATACGGCCATTAAATCGGGCGGTGGCTCAAGCCACCTAGCCATGACTTGTGAAATTTTACTCTTCTCTGATTTTAGCCACCATCAGATAACCTTCGCTTGGTTATTTCTACCCGCTTAAAATCTACTTTCCATTCACTGTCCTTAAACCAAAATGCCTTGGATAAATCAGCCTCACTGCTTTCCACTGTAGTGTGAACTTCTTACAGAAAAGTATGAAGTGTTCAGCCGTTTCCTCCTCCTCTCCGCACGCAACACACAACGTGTCGATCTCGTGGTACCTGACTCTATATGTCTTAGTCCGCAAAACTCCCGTCCTGGCCTCAAACAACAAAGAGCTTCCCCTACAATTATCATAGATATTTTCTTTGGCAATTTCCTGCTTAAAAAACCGGTATGTTTCCAGTGCTGATTTCGTCAGCGTCCCTGTTTTCCACAGAGCTCTCTCTGTTTCTTTAACGTTTTTCTTAACCGATAATTGCTGATTTGCCCCCCTACTGGTGTCCTGATATTTGCTTGTCAATTTTCTTGTTCGCTTTCTTCATTTCGTATCAACAATCCTTATATACAGGTATCTGAAAACTTTCCTAGCCCACTGATTTTCCTTCATTTTTTTCAATCGCTCCTCAAATGCTATCTTACTGCCGGCTTCTCTGCTCTCGAACGACGCCCATCCCATATCAGCCTGTACCCCCTGATTTGGTATATTGACATGTGCTCCCAAAGCTAGGCTCCCCACGCCACGTTGTTTAATTTCTAACCTTGCTTGAACATCTGGTCTCATGCACAGGACCGCATTACCGAAAGTCAGGCTAGGTAACATCACAACTTTCCAGATCCCTCTTACCACGTCATACCTATTGTAATTCCACAGTGCCCTATTTTTCATGACAGCTGCATTGCTACTAGCTTCATTCATTACATATTTTTCATGCTCTGTCAGATACTCAGCACTGTTATTTATCCGCACCCCAAGATACTTGTACTCATTCACTACTTCTACCGTGAACTCCTGTATTCTATGCTCGCCGACCTCATCGTTAAATATCATGACTGCAGATTTCTTCCTTACTAAACTTGAAATCTATTCTATCTACCTCTGTACCACATATGTCTATCAACTTATGTAAATCTTCCTTGTTGTCAGCCATTAGCACTATATCATCGCGTATATTAGTGCCGGTAAATGACTGTTTAATCAATTTTTCATGCTTGGAAAAAGAAAGGTTGAAGCCTATTCCGCTCCTCTTTAGCTTGGCCTCCAACCCTTGCAGATACAACATGAACAATAAAGGAGACAGAGGACATCCTTGCCTAAGCCCCCGCTGTATCTTTGCAGCTCTGATACATTTTCCTCCCATTTTAAAAGCACCTGGTACCTTTATAAATATCTTTTAAAAGATTAATTACTCCCTCTTCCACATCCAATGTGACCAGTATGTCCCACAGATACTCTTATTAACGTTGTCGTAGGCTCCCTTAATATCCATAAATGCTAGCCATAGGGGGGTGGTGGTAGTGGTTTCATTAAAAATAATAGTAAAAAGGAAGGAAAGATTTTTGCTAGCCCCGGCATCTGCCATCGATGCTGAAGCACCTGAGCTGGGGGCAGCGGAAATAAAAGGATAGCAGGCAGAATAGAGAAATGAAATGAAAGAGGTGAGGGGACAGGAAGAGAGGATAGGGGGAGAAGTAATATGTACAAACTATTTACACAATAAGAAATGTGTCCAGGTTGTGCGCGCGATTCGTTCATTTTAGAGGAATTAAATCACACTCGCGCACAGCACTGTGTTGGTTACAACTGGAGTGGGGCGTCGAGTTATTAATCGTTCAAGGTAGAACTCGCTTAGCGTTCGGTCACTGCGTGTAACTACCTGACGGAGAACAGACGGGATGTCAAGCCCGTGTGTTCGAGGAATGCAGAGAGGCTCACCAAAGTTCGCTCACGCGTGCGCGCACTTCCCTGCGGCAACAATAGCGCCTTGATGGAGTCTGGTTAGTATGCCCGCGCTCTATAGGCCGCTAGCATATCGCGACGAGCATCGGGAACGCGGTTCAGTGAAGGAGCAGGTGTTCTAGTGTTTCCACTGCACCGCATTCGTCCCACACATCACTCGTCGCGATTCCGTGACGCACCTGTCGTTCCCCAGGCCACACGCAGCCAATGCGCGCGCGGAGAATCATTGCAAGTTGTAACCGTGTAATTGCGCGACAGTCGGTGACACTGTCGATGCGCTCACCTCCCGCTAGCCATAGGGGCCTGTGTTCTTTTTCAGCAATCTCTATACACTGCGACAATGAAAACAGATTGTCCTCCAACCTCCTTTGTTTCCGGAACCCATTTTGTAGCTCCCCTAGCACTCCTCGTTCTCCACCGAAGCCTGCAATCTGTCCTTTATAATCTGCATCACCACCCTGTAAACCACAGATGTCATTGTAATGGGACGGTAGTTACTTACGTCAGCTTTGTCCCCCTTTCCCTTATATATCATGTTCATTCTACCTAATCGCCATTCATCGAGGCTTTCCCATCCACTATCATTTTAAGAAAGGGGGTCAGCGCCATCTAGTGGAAAAGCTGCCTGATGTCAATACGTCTGCGTGACCATGTGCGCCGGATTCTTCGACGGGCGCTCGAAGCGAGCGGACGTGTTTTTTAGCTCTCTGCTCCTTCGGACGCTGGGCCTGTCTTCGCGGCGTTGTGGGGTCTCCCCATGGAGGCTACAGACACTGCTAACGAGCAAAGGCCTGTGTTCGGCGGTGACAATGAGCAACGCAGGGCAGACCGCTCACGCTCACGATCACGGAGACGAACGCCATCCAGAGCAAGGACGTCCAGCACCATTCAGCGAATGCAGGCCGAGATCGTTGATCTGCGGGACACGGTGAGGTGCCTGACGGCAGCGCTCATCACCATCTCGGAGAACCTCGAGTCCATCATCGGGACCTTGGACGTGTCGCCGGCGGACCCACGCATCCTAGCCTTGAGGGACGCCATGGCGGCTCCCTCCCGCCTCTGGCCACCCCTGCGCTTCCTGCCGCCATTGCTACACCTGGGGAACCGGCTGTGATGCCCTCTCCCCCTTATGCTGCTGCTGCGGGCTCACCGCGGACACCTGCAGCCGAGGAGAGCATGTGCCCCCAATGGACGAGTCTGCTCTGCGGAAACGGCTACACTCAACGGGGTCCGATGAGGAGAGGGGCTCGGAAACCAAAAGGGACATCGCGGTGGCCAAGCGGGAAGCTCGAACCACCCCCCCCCCCCCACCGTCACTGTTCCCTCTCCCTCCACACTCGAAGGAGCAGGGCCTTCCCAGCATGAGCCCCATGGAGCCCACCTCCAACCTGCTGCTGATGGTGCTGGGGCGACGGCGTCCGGAAGAAAACCGGGTTCGACCTCACCAAATCTCGCCGCACGAGACCAGGCTGCGGCTGGGGCTTAGTCTGCTGGCAGCGAGCGCGCCCATCTCCGCGGCGCGCCGCAGACCGCGGCGACACTGATGCTGGTGCCAGCCTGGTCCCGTGGCGCATTATCACTACCAAGGCGCAGCGGCGTCGGAGAGCTGCCCTGGAGCGAGCCTCGGCTGCCGGGGAGGTCCCGTCAAGCCTTGTGGGGACGGTGCTGTTTCGGCCGGCGAACCGGGGCACCGCCTTCACCAGGGAATAAGGCTGGGAGTTGGCCGAAGAGATCGGATCCCGCCCGGGGGTCCTCGCCGTCCGGGTAAACATGCGGCGGAGTGTGGTGGCAGTGGACACGGGGAGCAGCGATGCTCTCCAGGCCCTGCTAGCCACAGCTGTCATCTGCGGCGTGCCGGTCTGCGCCAAGGAGCCTCCTCCTCGGAATCAAAGCTCCGGCCTGGTCTTCGGTGTGGACGGGCGCAGGACGGCGGAGGAGCTGCTAGCGGCGGCGGAGTCAACGGTACCGATGGTGTCGGCGTCTCTGTCGGGCAGCACACTCGCTCTCCGTTTTGCGGCGCCGACACCGTCGGCGTTCATCACCATATTCAAGCTCAGGCTCGCGGTCCGCCTCTGCCGTCCCCGGCCGCTCCAGTGTGCCAAGTGCGCCAGCCTGGGGCATGCCACTGAGGTGTGTCGTGCTCCTGATCGATGCACGCGCTGCAGCGGGCCGCACGAGCCTGGTACCTGCGCGAGCAAGCCCCGCTGCATTAACTGCGGGGGACGGCACGCAGCCATTGACCCAGCGTGCCCACGCTGTCAGCGAGAGCGTCACGGGGCCACTTTAATGGCCTCATCCATGGCACCGATGTCCAGGCGGGTTGTCCGAGCCGTCGTCCAGGCTGAGACAGCGGCCCCAGCCCAGCAATATCAGCAGACGCCGCATGCGCTTTCTTATGTGCAGGCCTTCAGGAGAACACCCCAGCAGCAGCAGTCACCGAAGCAACGGCAGCGCCGGCAGCGGCGATCCGGTTGCCTGGCGACCCGTATAGCGCGGCCCGAGCCTGCGGCCGCTTCTCAGAGCCAGCCCCCTGAGGCACGGGACACGGAGATCGCGCGCCTAAAGCTGGCGTTGCGCGCCCTCAGCGCACTTTTCCCCGAGGGCACCGATGGACACCGGGCTTGCCTAGAAGAAGCGGGTGCACCCGCACAGATAAGCCAGCATGATGGCTAGCCGCCGGACTCCCTCCCGCATACCATCCATCCTGCAGTGGAACGTGCGCTCACTTGCGGCACGGTACGCCGAAATGCGAGTTCGCATCGCACAGTATTCGCCGGAAGTTATCGCGCTGCAGGAGACGTACATACGTTCTCCTGACGGGGAGCCCCAGATGCGGCTACCTGGTTACATCGGCTACCGCTCAGCCACCACGTGCGAGAAACCCACCTGTGCCGCAGTGCCCTGTTGTGTCACATCCCATCGCCCCGGGAAATCAAGGTGCGCGATATACGTGCGGCAGGACGTCCAGCACACCTTCGTCGGCTCCGCGGTGGCGACATCTGACGGCCAGGAGTGCGCGGGGGTGACTGTGCGCGTCGGTGGTGTTGACACGGCGGTGGCCAGTGTTTATGTGCGTCCAGCTGTCGCGTGGTACACGCTGTGTTTTCGTGCTGTGTCTTCGTGCTGTGCCCCGCGCCAAATCATCTGTGGTGATTTTAACGCCCACCATAGTGCTTGGGGCAGTGCGAGCCACTCCACGCGTGGAGACGACCTGCACGACGCAGCAACGCAGCTGGGACTCACCCCCTTGAACACCGGCGAGCCCACCTTTCGACGACGCGGAACAACAGGCTCCTGCATCGACGTTGCCTTCGCATCCAGAGGCATCGAGGCGACATGGCGCCGATCACCATCTCTCTGGGGTTCGCATCATTACTCCATCCTAATCGAACCCATTGCGTTGGAGGCGCGCCCCAAATATGCCTACTCCATTACCATCTGGAGTGCGTTCAGGCGGGCGGTCGACGAGGCGGCGGCCACTGGCGCAGATTTCTTTTCAAGTCTAGTCCGAAGCGCTCTCGCAGCCGCCCAACGAGCAGAGGTAAGGGCAGGGCAGCCCACACCTTTTGTTGTTGTTGTTGACCTCACACAATGGCACATACCCACAAGGGGGATTGGCCATAACCAGGCGGTGACTATTTAAATGACCAGTTGCATGTGGCAAGCATGGGATGTCCTACCAAAATTTGGATCGCACAGTTTCCGTAGCCGAGGTGGTTGCAGGAGGTTAGGGGGTCATACAAACTAAAATTTAGGCAAAGAAGGGGTAGGGATCACTATAAGAGGTTGTAAAAACCGAAGTACATAAGCTGATAATGAGATGGGCAGGACGAAAGCTCATGATGGTAGACGTTTTGATTCTAGGAGATAATTTTGAACGGCACAGCAAAAATTCTCATTGGTATGGCCAAGCATAGATAGATAGGAGTGAAATCTTGGAGACTGAGAGAAAAAGACCAGTCAAGGGACTGGGAGTAAATACCTACACCTGCCTTCTCTGCACACACCGAGCCATCAGTCGCAATTGCAACATTTGAGCTGAAGGTCGACAAATAACCTTGCAACATACCATTTAATCATGAGAAAGGCAGTATTTTTGCATTACATGGATAAATGTCATCGTAGATGATAGACACAGTTGCGGGGATTGACCGCACCAGAAACATTTCAGGTATTCGCACGTTGAGTGGGCCCAGCAAAGATTCAACGAAACAGATTTGGGGAGTTTGAAGGCGTTTGAGTTTGAGTTTGAAGAACTCCGATCGCTGCCCTATGAAGATCAACTCGGATGCATGCTGCTCCGAGTCGCAAAACTTTAAAAACGTTTGTACTGTCAAAAGGCGAAACCTTGCAGTAAGAGACGGCACCCGCGCTTCCAGATACAAAACATTGTTTGCCACGTATTTAGGGAGACCCAAACACAGGCGCAGAGCTTCTCGCTCTAAGAGCAGAAGTGGGCGCAGTTTGTATGCAGCTGCTCCAGAAAACAAAACGCAACCGAATTCCAAGATTGGCCGGATATACATTTTGTAAATCAGCAGAAGAGCATGTCTGCGCATACCGCAGCGAGGGCTACTCATCCTTCGCAGAAGGCCTACCGGCCGAATCCCTTTCGCAGCAACCTGATCTATATGTGACCGCCAAGAGAGAGAGGAGTCATAAGTTACCCCGAGATACTTTAGGGAACATACCTGAGGAATGACATGATGAAGATAAGACAATGAAATGTGTACCTGTTGAGTAACCGGAAAAGGTAACAAAGCGCACTTGTTTACATTAAGACTTAAGTGTAATTCAGATAACCATCGGTCAAGGGAATTTAAATATGACTGTAAAACCATATACAGAGAATGTAAATCACTCGCAGCAGCAAGGAAAGCTATATCGTCTGCATACACATACGTAGTCACGTCAGGGGAAGTCGGAATCGAACTGAGTAAGAGGTTGAATAGAACAGGGGAGAGAATTGCACCTTGAGGCACACCTCTAGATTGATGAAATTTCCGTGTAGAAACTCCGCGTTGACAACAATAAAATTATCTGTCAGCCAGGAAATCTGACACCCATTCCACATAATAACTTGGCAAGCCCAGAGCCCGTAGTCTGTACATCACAGGCCCATGTTCGACACTGTCATATGCTTTCGAGATGTCTAGAGTTACCAGCGCAGCATACTGTCGACGCCGGCGCGCTAGTCGGACACGGCTTTCGAGGTCAGTATGCGCACACCATATAGAGCACCCAGGCTTGAAACCAATCTCACAGGGGTTAAGTAGTCCCTTTTCAGTAATAATGGGCATGATTCGTCCATACAGCACGCGTTCAACCAAATTTCACCAGATTCGATGTCAATGAAATTGGTCGAATGTTGTCTAAGACCAACCCTTCGCCTGGCTTTTTAAGCACCGGGATAATTTTGGAAACACGCCATACATCCGGGATCCATGAGGTTCTAATAGAGTAATTTACCAGCTCCAATATAGCATTGGGGGATTCGTCTAACAGTATTTTAATCATCGCAGAGGTGACACGGTCAGGACCAGGAGCTGCAGAAGGTAACCGATTTATCACCTGGGAGACTCAGAATCCGAGACAATAAGTAAATCATCATAGTGATTTCCAAGCAGTTGTGGGCGAGAGAGCGCAGCCGATAAACGGTGTTCCAAGCCTTTGCCAATTTCTTCTAATGACCTGGCAAGCTCTACTGGAGTCAGCACATTAGAGGGAATGTTGTGAGGCGGTGGCAGCCTGTTCCTTGACCTCAGAAAGCGAAACAAGGCTTGTCTGTTATTAGATTTTGATAGATGGTCATAATTCTCTTCATCATATTTTTCTTTTGCCCTAGCGACTGTGCGCTTGAAGGTAGCTGCAAGAAACTTATAATCGATCCAATTCCGGGGACATTGATTATGGATAAGTTTCTTCCAGGCTGCCTTGCGCCGCCTATAATCCTTTGAACATTCTGCATTACACCAAGGGCTCAGAGAAATGCCTATGCTATCGCACACTGTAAACTCTGATTGCCTCCGTACCCGATCTAAAATAGAGCATAAGCCTAACACCCTGCTCTCCTGAGACAAATTCGGCAAAGAGTGTAGTTCTGAACTGAGTGAACTTTTGAACTTGTAACCGACTAGGGTGCAACTGAATCCGCCGATAGCAGTCATCGGACACACAATGTCAAAAGTGAGTGGGAAATGGTCACTGTTTGTTGCAGAGTCAACCGCAGTCCAGGAAGAAACTGCTACCCCTGGTGTTGAAAACGTTAAATCCAATGCTGATCGGGAGTGCCCACGGAGAAAGGTCGGAAAACCCGAGTTATGACAGTTTAGGTTATTCACACAAGCCCAATCCCATAAACGCAAACCGCACTGGTCTGTTCGATAACCCCAAGTCAAGTGATGCGAATTGAAATCCCCAACAAGCAACACATGTGATCTGCTGACAGAGAGTAAGGAATCTAATGGCCGTGTGTCTTGAACCCCAGATGGAAAATATACATTTGCGACAGTAATGGGATGGAAACCAGGAACTGAAAGATCCACTGCCTGAATTTCGCAATGAGCGTCCACAAGCTGAAACACCAATCGTGCCTTGTGACAGAATCAGGATGAAACCAGCAGAAGCAAACCGCCTCCCTCCTTGATGGGCGGTCCATTATAAAAATTCGATAACGTTTCATTTGAAATGAAAACTCTTTCGACAACCAGGTTTCTTGAAGCGGAATGACATGAGGAGAAAATCGATTTGAAAGAGTTACTAAATCAGTGAAGGCTGATTGAATGGAACGGCAGTTCCACTGCAGCACTCTCAGAGACCCTATTCTGCCGAGAGATCTGCAGGAGCAACTGCCTTTTCCAAAATGCTGTGGTGACCAGTTTTTTCTGAATTACTCTTTTTTGTTTTGGATTGAGGGGAGCTAGACGGACCAGCAACGGCCAAAGGAAACCGGCTACGTTTCTGAGCTCGAGCATCGAGCTCCATCAGCACAACACACCCTTCAATTGCTCCGGTCGTGACTTCAGGTACATGAGTTGGAGGCGTGTGCTCTTTTTGTGGCTGCATTTAAACAAGGGAAGGCGTCTCCGCACTGAGTTCAGTAGGTACTGCAGGATCCACGGATGACTTCAACGCAGCATTGGAGGTCATTATTGAAGAGGTCATTTGCGCCACCATGACTTGCGATATGCACTCTCTTACTGAATTCACTAGCCGATCCATGACCTTGGCCATTGCCTTTTCAACCGCTGTAGTAATCGCATCTGACAGGCTTGAATCCACGACCGCAGTCGTCTGCCGTGCTGCCACACTTGAGTACCCGTACGTCCTTTCCTTAACAATAGCCATAGCCTCGCGCCTTGAGCACCGGCGCTTTTCTAACACTTCCAGCACCTTAACCTCCTCATCCCTTCCAGGACAATTAGAATATGTGGCGGAGTGACTACCACTGCACAAGCAACACATCTCATCTTTTGAACACCTTCCTTCACGGTCATGATTACCATCACACACACTGCACATTGAGCTCGACTTGCAGGCGTTCGCGCTGTGGCCAAACCTCCAGCAGTTGCGGCATTAAAGTGGCCTTGAAGAATACGGATCGACCCTGAAAACCAGGGGCCACACCTTCAACTCAGATGAACTGGAGAGACCCGCAAAAGTGGCAATTACCGTTTCAGTTGGAAGTTTTGTTTCCTCGACGACCCGAGTGCACCGATGTACAGAAATCACCCCTGCGGAGGAGAGTTTCTCTAGCGTTTCCTTAGGGCTAAGGCGTGGGTCAACCCCTCGCACCAGACTTTAGAGCACGCCAAGTGCGGCGGTATAAATGCGCTTACCGACTGGCTTCCAAAAGCTGTGCACGTTAACAAATCCATGATGCAGGCCTGGTCGGCCGACCTGCACACCACGCCTCCTCTGCCGTACTGCCGGACATCACAGATTTTTAAGAAGTGAGGCGTAATCGCCTGTAGCGCAGTCTGAACCGCATCCGGGTTATTGAGTCGAATGGCGCCACTATCCGATGGACCCAAGGCCACGGGAATAGTGCCGACGCCACCCCGAAACAAGGCGTCCAGGGGGAGTTGGTTAGGGGGGAGGCTGGCTGACCAGGGGGAGTTCCCTTGGCCAGGAGAGGACGTCGACATGCGCCACTAGCGACCTGCAGGCGCGCTGCAAAAGCGAAAGACAAGCAATCAGAAGCTAGTGATACGAACAGTCACAGCCCAGTGAGACCACGCCCGCCTGTGGTATGTGGCGGGGCTAGTCCTAGCAGCAAGGGACGACCGCCGCCGTGCTAGTCAACTTGCTCAACCTGATATGAAGCTGCTCAATCTGCGCGAGAAGAGAGATCGCGCAGAGCGACAGGCGCGACGGACTGACAGAGCCGCCGACTGGACTGTCTACAACCGCTTGGACGCGGCTGCGCGCCGCCACGCCAACAAGCTATACCGCCGGCAGTGGGCTTCACTATGTCAAAGAATGGAGGAAGATGTCAGCTCGCGGAGGCTGTTTGACACCCTGCGGCGCATCACCCAACCACAGGCAAACCGTCAACCGCTGGCTGCCCTCGCAATCTCCAGCGAGCTCAGCTTTGTAGAATTTGCAGAGCGGTTTGCCGACCGATTCGCGCCGCCCTGCCGCGCAAACGCCGCTAACATAGCTGCTCCTGAGAGCCCCAGAAGCGAAACCAGTCCCTCGCCCGTCGCCTCGGAAGGTGCATGTGATGCGCCGTTCACCGCGGCGGAACTGAACAATGCGCTGCAGAGCTGCCGCCGCCGCTCGGCGCCCGGACCGGACGGGGTGACATACAAGATGCTGCGAAACCTGGATGCGCAGCAACAACAGATCGCCCTGCCGCAGATCAACCTGGTGTGAGAACGCGGGGAGCTACCGGAGGATTGGCGAACCGCGGTCGTTTCTCCCATCCGAAAGGAAGGGCACCCGCCTACGGAGCTGAGCGGATACCGGCCAGTGGCATTAACATCGGCGGCAGGTAAGCTCATGGAGCATATGGCGTTGCAGCGTCTGAACGAGCGGGCTGCGGAGGCTGATTTGTTTGACGAGCGGCAGACGGGTTTCCGTGGGATGCAGTGCACGGCTGATTCTATATCGGACGTTGCTACAGCGCTGGAGCATGCCAGGGCCGCAGGCCAGGTTGCGCTGCTGCTACTACTGGACGTCCTATCACCATTTCTGTTTAATGTGGCCATGTCGGTGGTGCCGGCCACCCTCCCCACGAGCGGCCGACACCATGTGTACATGTCCATTTATGCAGACGACATAGGTCTGTGGTGCCGGGGACCACCGGGCGAGGCGTTCCGCGTGCGGGGGTGCCTTCATGGAGCCCTGACCGCAATCGATGCCTGCTTGCGCGGCCTTGGTCTGTCGCTGAGCGCGGACAAATCGGTGGCTATAGCCTACGTTTCGCGCTCGCGCGCGCACCTTGCGCCACTGTCACTGGACGGGACTCCGATTCCTTGGCGTAAATCGGTGCGGTACCTTGGTCTGGACATCGACTGGCGCCTTTCCTTCCGCTCCGCGGCGACCAAGGCCTGTCTGCAGATGAAGAGGATCACCGCCGCCGTGCACAAGCTCACCGCTCGAGGCCAGGGCATCTCCCAGCACGCGCTGCGGTTATACGATGCCGCAGCTTTGGGGGCGGTGATCTATGCGCTGCTGCTCGTCACGGTGCGCAAGCCGTGCTGGAAGAAACTCGAGCTTCAGAACCGCAAGTCCCTGCGCGTGTGCCTAGGCTTGCCCAAAAACTCGCAGTGCGCCGCAACGTTGGCCGAGGCAGGAGCGTGGCCACTTGAGCTCCAAGCAGCGCACAGGGCATTGAATCACATCGACCGGCTTCACCGCGCACCGGAAGGCGGCTCGATGCTGCAGCGTATGCGCTCGCACCAGCGCTCACGAATGGGCGCGGCGCTGCTCGAGTATGAGCTATTGACCCAAGGCCCACCCCCCTACGGCTCCTGCGCGCCCTGGCCTGCTGCCTCGGAGGTACAGCGAGAGATCGTCGGCATTGCGAGAAAGCGGAGCACACCCCTCTGTGCTGTGCAGCAGCTGGCCAGAGCCGTCATACACGAGGAGCTCCAGGACCATCTCCTCGTGTACACCGACGGCTCAGTGGCCCGCGACAGCTACTCCCTTGCTGCGGCGGCCACCATCCCCGCCCTGCGACTCCACAGCCAGCAACACGCAGCCTTCCTGGGCTCCTCTACCACGGCGGAGTTGATGGGGATCCGGCTCGGGCTGGACCTGGTGCTCACCCTCGGCCATCCGCTGCCCAAGAGTGCTTTGCTGTGCGACTCCCGCGCCGCCCTCAGCCGCCTGCAATCTAACGGCCGCGGTACCCCACTGGTGCGGGAAATTCGCCTCGTTCAGAGATGTTGTGCCGTGTGTGCACAGAGGGTGCCCGGTCACTGCGGCATCGCAGGCAACGAAGAAGCTGACGACCTCGCGACCGCTGCACACCAACTATCTGCCAGCGATCTGCCCCTTGCGCTGGAGGACGTGCGTGCGGCCATCCACGACCATCTCCGAAAGCAGCACCCCGACCCACGCACCGTGGGAGGTGAGCGCATCGACAGTGTCACCGGCTGTCACGCACTTACATGGTCACAACGTGCAATGATCCTCCGCGCGCATTGGCTGCGTGTGGCCCGGGGAACGACGGGTGCGTCACGGAATCGCGACGCGTGATGTCTGTGACGGATGCGGTGCAGTGGAAACACTAGAACACCTGCTCCTTCACTGTGCCGCGTTTGCCGATGCTCGTCGCGATATGCTCGCGGCCTGTAGGGCGGAGGGCCTACTACCAGACTCCATCAAGACGCTGTTGTGGCCGCACGGCACTGCGCGCACTCGTGAGCGAACTTTGGTGAGCCTCTGTGCATTCCTCGAACACACGGGCTTGACGTCCCGTCTTTTCTCCGTCAGGTAGTTACACGCAGTGACCGAACGCTCCGCGAGTTCTACCTTGAACGATTAATAACTGGACGCCCCACTACAGTTGTAACCAATACAGTGCTGTGCGCGTGTGTGATTTAATTCCTCAAAAAAAAGCTAATCAGGCGCACAACCTGGACACATTTCTTATTGTGTAAATAGTTTGTACACATTACTTCTCCCCCTATCGTCTCTTCCTGTCCCCTCACTTCTTTCATTTCATTTCTTCATTCTGCCCGCTATCCTTTATTTCTGCTGCCCCAGCTCAGGTGCTTCAGTATCGATGGCAGATGCCGGGGCTAGCAAAATATTTTTCTTCCTCTTTACTATTTTTTTTAATAAAACCACTACCACTACCACCACCATGTGCGCCCTCACAGCTCGAAGCCTGTACAAATCGCTCACTTTCGCTTTGTGCTGTCTTTCATTGTTGCCACTCGCGCGCGGTGACGCTGCTCTAGGCGCTGCTGCTGATTGCTCGGTAGGAATGGATTGCGGTCCTGATCGCTCTCCGGTGATGGTGTTTACAACTCTATTATCACAAAATGGATGGGATTAGTCGGGGCTGGGGCGTACCCAGGGTGGCCTCCAGTCGGGGGCGATCTGTTGAGCTTGCATTATTAGGGCCAATTGCGTTGTTTTTCTAGAACTGGCCAAGAGCTTGTCCCATTGCTCCGCCGAGGGAGCTGGCAAGAGTAGCGTCGGAGGTTGTTTGCTAGCGCATTCCCGTAAAATACGGTCTTGGGTGCCGTGAGTCCCATCACCATAGTGCAGGCTTGCAGGGTCATATTCACCGTTTGTGGATAAACATAATCGATAGGGGCTAAGAATTAAATTTGTTTGTAGGCGTCCGAGTGTCGTGGCTTGCGCCTTGTCCAGGTCGGGGTGAGGGGTGCGATACGTGCATCTTAGCTTGCGATAAAAGTTTGTAATCTCCGTGTACGACTGAGGCTCCTCGGCAGAAGCGTCCGTTCCCGAGAGCTCTCCCGTCCTTCGGTTGGTTTAACCTCGGGCTAGATGATCTTCCCGCTCGTTTCCGCAGTTACTCGCGTGAGCCGCAACCCATACGAGATTGATATTATCCAGAGTTCGGTTGCGCAGAATTCGCATTGCGAGCGCGCTTAGCGAGTTTTTGGCGAAATTTTGAATGGCGCTCTTAGAATCGCTTAGATAAGTTTTGGGGCGGAGACCCGCGATGGCCAGTGCGATAGCTACTTCCTCTGTCACTACGGCTGACTTTGGAGCGGCCATACATGCCACGTATGTTCCACCTTTGATGGGTTGAGCTGGCTTCACGTACAATGTTCGTGGTTCGTTCTCGTACTGTTTCTCAAGGGCCTGGGCCCTTGCTTTCCTGCGGGCGTCGCGTCTGCCGGGCAGCATGTTTTTGGCTACTGGTTTAGCAACTAGTCTAATAGTAACGTCGACCGATAAATGCGATGTTTCATAGACCCTCTCAACGGGTTGGATATGGAGTTTGTCGAGAATTACGCGTCCCGCAACAGTGCGCGGCAAACGGGTCACTGTTGCCGTTTAATGGGCTTCGATTAGCTCAATGAGCGTGTTAAGAATTCCCAACTGCAGCACTCGATCTGAGTTGGCTAATGCCGGCCGGCCAAGGGCCACATTGTATGCTGTTCTTATGATGCTATCAAGGGCCCCTTCGTCCCTGTGACGAAGATAATAGTACGGGCAGGCGTACGTGATTCTATTTATCATGAATGATTGCATGATCCTGCATAGGTCGGTTTCTCTCATGCCCCTGCGACGGTTGGCAATGCGCCTATCTGGTGCGCCGTGTTGTATTATTCTGAAGGGACATGCCAAGAACCCTGATCGTGGCCACCGGGTTATTGGATGGTTGTCAGTGTACAACACGATGGGTTCCCGAGGGTCGGGTGCTGCCTCTGAGGCTTATTTGTTCCTGATAACTAAGAGTTCCTATCTAGGCGGTAACCACGCAAGGGCGCTCTCCTGCACGAAAGAGTGTACCGTGTCGATAGCTGGTTGTAATGACTCCAGAGTTGGTCCATATGGTGATGTCTTCGGCGTATACACATGATGCCTGAGTGGGATAGCATGTAACAGACGTGGGAAACAACTCATAGTAAGGTTGAAGAGAAAAGGTGGAAGTACAGCGACTTGCCTGGTTCCTCTGGTCCGAAGTGTAATTTTTTCACTACTTTTGTCCTCGAAATGCAGCGTAGCCGTGCGCTGGATCAGAGAGGTGGCGATGCAGTCCACGCTCTGCTCTCGCGCTGTGGAATGTCGCCTTGGTTGCCCCGGCAGCAGTACTGCCAGAGTGCAGATAAACAAGTTGAAAGAAATGGTGAGGACAGTAAACAGAAAAAATAAGAAAGCCGGCACTCCCGCACGGCACCAGCCTGATGCGCGAATACGGTCGCTTCATCGTGACCTGTGGCTTGCAGAGCACAGCGAAGAGCGGACGGCAGCGGAGCTGGCGCAGGCAAACTTGTCCCATCCTTTAAAGGAAATGAGCATGACGGCGCGGTAAAGAACGCTCACTTAATTGTCTGTCGCCGGTAGTTGGAACGACCGTCGTTGTGGGTCGCGCTTCCTTCAGGCATGAGAAGATGCTTTTCACATAACGCGAGTATTGCATCGCCAGTAGCCTGCTGACCTGCGAGAAACAAGAAAACGAGAACAATGAATTAAAACTTGACCTGATATGACGGCTGGGGTGGCTCTTGTGGAATGGAGATTCATCGTGCGACTTTGCATCGAAGGTGTAAGCCAGGGGTAAATCTGAAGGCGTACAGGAAGAACAAGAACCGGAACCGCAGGAAGTGGCCTAGCTCAAACGCACCGAAACGAAGCCACACATACGAAAGAAGAATAGGTAATAGTTGCCGCGTAGTGGAAGACCCTTTTCTTTCTGCAAAAGACATCAGAGATGTGCTACCCTTTGAGAGGAGGCTTCGAAAGCTGCACTGTAAAACCACATCGCTTCCCTGAAGCCCCGACTCGCAGAATCACAAAAGACAAAGGTGGACTGTGCTGGGAGAGTGGCTGAGTGGACCACCTAAAATTGGAACAAGTTTTCACTGATGAATATACATTCTCTATCTACGGAGCACGAGTTGTGGTTGCAGAAAATTGAAATTGAAATCAAGGAAACTTCCTAAGTTACTGTATATGTAGAATGCGGAGTAAGTGTCCCGATGATTCTCTTCTAATGGAAATAAACAAATACCAACATCCGCGCTTTCTCCGTCTCTCCCATTGGTCGCCCTCTTAAGCGACGACACAGGAAGGAAGCGCAATGAAAGTAGTGCATAAATGGTTGGTTAGGGAGAGCGGTAGCCGTCTGTGAATATCAGTAAAACTCAGAAAAGCACGCATACAATGCTGTCGTGTAGTGGGTATAATCCTGTATTTCGGTAGCGTATCGCCGAAGAAATCAACAAGTTTTTATTTTTTTGAAATTGTGCGCTGATATCTGAGCCCTGATATTCACTTGTAAATGGGAAATAAGGTTTAAGATCTCTCGTAACAGCTCCTGCCATGCTAGCACATCGCACTTCTAACCCACCAAAAAGCTTCAAGGCGATGACAGGGTAGTTATTCTTACGAAAGCCTGATAATTTCTACCTGTCGGCCGTAGAGCCTGGAGCCGAAAGTAGGCTTTGCACGGCGTCCAGCACTTCACGTTCTAGAGAAAAGAGCGCAGAGTGGACTGTGGGATTTATTATTAGAGAAAGCAGACGCAAGAAACTACATATACAGCTTATAAACATTGCAGCTTAAGACACCATGCGGCTACTATCAACAGTGGATCACGCGCCTTCACTCTCGCGACCCGTTGCTAACCGAGAATTTCGAACCTAGCAGGGGACACGCCACACCATTCGGCCGCCGTCTATGCGGGATTGTCTTCCCGCGGTCGAAAACACGAGAGCGGCCGGCGACGGCACCGACGCAGCAGCAGTCAGCTGCCGCAAGAGCTGGATGTGGAAGAACAACTGCGCGTGGCAAGCCATTCCGACAGCGCATCATCCGCGGCGCTTACGACGGCGTCATCTCGCGCTACACGATACGACTAGATCGTACCGAACAAAACCGAGCAGTTTGGAGGGGCTGCGTGTTAGATTGGGTGCGCATGCTCATGAAACGAGCTGGCGTTTTCTATCCCGCCAGCGACCCGGCAGCGGCGGACTAAAAGTTCTTCGCTGCAAGGTCTCTTCCTGTGCTGCAGACCTTACTAGGTTCTTTGCGTTGCTTCTCCGCACTAGAGGTGCCCACCGCCCGAGACGGTTGCTTTGTTGGATGACCGCAGACTTCTTTTCCGCACCAGGGGTGCTCCGTCGTAGACGGTATTGCGACGACTCAGAATGCAGGCGTTAAGGGGAGTATGAATTGACTGTATTATACGAAATGTTTACATTGCAAGCACTTTGATATACATGAGACAAATTGAAAACTGTAAAAAGGTTAAAGAACAAAATGGTGGAACTGGCTAACACTAGGGGAGGCCCTACTCGGCATAGCCGAAGATGCATTACATCTGACCTTAGCCCAGAAACTTTTCCAGGGCTCCGGGCCCTGGTTTTAAAGACCTAAAGGCCCAGCCCATCCCTTGCATCACCCAATCACAACAAACTAACTTATGACTGGTTTACAAACTGCATTGCACGCCTTCCAGTTTCGGCAAGGTTCAAAACCCTCTCCCTAAAATACACAGCAGGAAAAGAGCATCAAAATCGCTATAAAAAATAGATTTCGGGAATGGACCCTCGAAACGAGTGGCCCACCAGGTTTACGTGCCACGCCCCATACTTCCACAGTAGCCCTGTCTACATGAACCCGATAGAGTCGAGTAGAGTTTGCTTGTCGGGTAAAAAACCAGTTGCCGGGTTCATGTAGATGCTGTCGGGTCGAGTAAAATAAGCGGCAGAGCGAGTCGAGTTAATTCGCCTGCAGGGAGCAGGTTAACTCGCCTGATCCGCCTTTCCAAAAACCATGTATACGCAGTCGGGTAACATGGAACTATGGGAAAGATTTCGGTCATGTGATCAGTAGACCAAAATGGCAGCCGCCGTCGGTCCCCGCGCTGTTTCCACCCGAGCTTCTTGGACCGACCGGGAAGTGGAATGTTTTGTGGGGCTAATAAATGAAAAAAAAAGTGAGCGAGGCGCTGGACAGCAAACGGCAGCGCAACCAAGATGTGTTCAAAGAGCTGCAGGCCGAAATGGCCAATCTCGGCTATCACTGGACGTGGCAGCAGTTGCGGAACTGCTGCAAGAATTTGAAGAAGCGATTCACGGCCGTGAGTATAAACATTCCCTCACCCGAATTTCGACACCCATACGGAATGATACGCCGTTTCAGCACAATTCTGTCTTGTGTGACAGGAACGGTTGGAGCAAGAGAGAAGTGGAGCTGCACCGTCGGCTTGGAAGCGGTATGACCACATGAGCGCGCTGCGAGAACCCGCGGGCCAAAAACAGGAACCGGAAACTTGCACGATAACTGCGAACCTCGACGCTAGGCGCCGCTGCGTGACTTACGCGCTTGAACAGAGTTCATGTAGACACCAATCGGGGCGAGTCAGAGGCGAGTCACCTAGCCCGACGCTGACTCTACCCGGTCCAGTCGGGTTCATGTAGACAGGGCTACTATGATTCGAACTCTCTCCCTCAGAAGAAAAAAAACAAACCACACATCCTACCCGCACGTGCAAGCGGTCTCCATTGACTCTCGGTTTCCCTTGACTGAAGCTGTTCCGCAATTAGCTATGTCATCGGACTACAGCGGGGCGCTTCCGTGGTGCAGCCCGTCTGCTCGTTTTTATTTACGACCCTCCTTGACGAGATTACCCCTTTTCACGAGATGCTTGTCGCAAGGTCGCATCGCGTTTGGCGCCGTTCTGACGAGGGGACCGAACAATGCGAGGGTCAAAGCGCTTGACCGTCCATGTCAGGGGCTCTTGACCCCAAGGGCGCTCCTTTTCAGTGCGGCGCCCCGCCGCCGCCCGCCACCGAAGGGGAGGGGGAGAGTTTCAAAGAGGAGGCCGCCTCAGGGAGACGACGAGCGGGCGACCGGTTCTAATGGCACCGCGAGTCGTACGATCCCTTTACAGGCGGGTTCGGCGCGGGCGCTTCAGTCACTCAAAGGACCGACATTTGCGTCGCGAGGTGGTGGCCGGCGCAGATCAACCACGATCCCGTGCGCTCGTCTGAAGACACATTTAAAGAAAAATTATCGATAAGCCATTTGTCATCAACTTCTCTATGGAACACAAATTCATGTATATGTCTCTAGAACCATGTACAGGGTCATCCAAAACATGTGCGAACACAGCTCAGTGTGGCCGCGATCGGCGGAGCGTCAGCGCATCCGTCGCGGGCGCGCATCGAAGCTAAAGGCAAAGATCCGACGCGTTCAGCGCTCGGGCGAGCGTCGCTCGCAGTCAGTCGCGCTACGCCGGTTTCGCTGGCCGGAGTGCCAGACGCCGCGCGCCGCATCGGAGCATGCGCAGAACGACTGCCGACTGGCGCCGATCGTCGACCCGCGGGCAGTTTGCATTCCGTTCGCGCCTTTTTCTCCGTCAGCTCATCCGTTTCGTTCAATCCATGGCATGGCGGCTACTGTATGAAACATGGCTAGGGTGTTATCCGCGCGACAAAAACTTGCTCTCGTGTTACTAGCCCATCGCTTGCGGCGAAAGCGCAGGCGGTCAATGTATGTGCGAAAGATTTTCGCTCATCGGAAAACCAGAGGCGAGTACTTCCAGCTTGTGCAAGAACTACGGCAGACCTACCCAGAGTACCATTGGAAGTACTTCAGGTGTGCACACTTCACGCAATATGACTGTTTCACCCGTGTGTAGCTTTGTAGCGCTTTTTTAACTCACTGTGACTGCACGGCTCGTTTCATTACTATCCAGAAATAAGAATCCTGCATAGCGTTTTTCCTCCATAAAAACGCAGCCACCGCGGCCGGGTTCGAACCCGACCGCGGTGGCTGCGTTTTTATGGAGGAAAAACGCTAAGGCGCCCGTGTGCTGTGCGATGTCAGTGCACGTTAAAGATCCCCAGGTGGTCGAAATTATTCCGGAGCCCTCCACTACGGCACCTAATTCTTCCTTTCTTCTTTCACTCCCTCTCTTATCCCTTCCCTTACGGTGCGGTTCAGGTGTCCAACGATATATGAGACAGACACTGCGCCATTTCCTTTCCCCAAAAAACCAAAAATTATTATTATTACGTTTTTTAAAATTATATAATAATAATTGTGTTTATGAGAGAGGGAGTGGCGCATTAATTGTTACATATTTTGTAGAGCCGAAAGTTGGTGTTGTTTGATTCGAATTTTTAGATATTTAACTGCACAGTGCCTTGTACGATGCTCGGGGTTGTTTCAAACATGCTTAGTGCATCCTTAAAAATGGTGTAAAATGACTTCTGTGCAGGATGACGAAGGCCTCATTTGGTAAACTTTTGACCCTTGTGCGCGACCGCATCATCCATCCACCGAACCACAAGAATCCTATCAGCCCAGGAGAAAGGCTGGCAATCAATTTACGGTAAATATTCCCCACTTCAGCCACCCCTGATTGCATACTCGCTGACATCTCCTTGTTGTCATAAGGGATACTTTTCCAACTACAAGGTTAACGCGCGTTTCTCCCTGAATAGCTGGTGCCCTGACTCCAAGTATAAAGGGGCCGTACAGCCGTCTGATGAGCATAGAAACTGTTCTTTCGGTCGTTCTTGTTCTTATTCAGTGTAGTAGCAGGAAAAACAATTGTATATCGTTTGCCCACTTTTTGCGCTGGTTTTCACATGTCCATTCACTTTGTGCAAGCTTGGAATTCTCTGGCCAAATATTTTTTGTCCCCATTGGCCAGTTGTGTTCTACTGCATAACTACCTTCCCTTATTCACATTAATTTCTTTCCATCTCAGTGCCGCATGTTTACGGCCACTTTTAAAAATAAACAACACGTCAGGCATGACTGAACCCTTGAACATGCCATAATATAGCTATAGCTATGTTGATCATTCCCCCCTTCCCCCTCACGCGACTCTGATCATATATTAATTATCCTTTTCAACCTAGTTGCGTCATCTATGCATGATAATTGAATACTGGAAAAAAATTTAACGAACGATGGCGCTGCAATACAATTAATTAGGTACTTCTACTCTTCACAGGTTTCTGGCCACAGGTGGCTCTATGATAAACGTCGCTATGAGCTATCATATTCATGTATCGACAGTCTCTGGCATACTGATAGAGACCCTGCCAGCCATCTGGGGCTGCCTTTCCCCAATTGTGCTCAGACAGCCGACTCCCGACGAATTGAAGTTCATCAGACAGGAGTTCGCCACGAAGTGGAACTTTCCCAATTGTGTAGGGTGCATAGATGGGAAGCACTTCACAGTTACTTGCCCTACTGACAGTTGGTGAGAGTTCTATAATTATAAGGGTGTTTACTCATTGCTGATGTTGGCAGTGGCAGATGCAAATTTTCGCTTTCTGCTAGTGGATATTGGTGCTCAGGGCAGACTTTCTGATGTATCTTTCTACCGAAAAAGCCCAATCAGAGGGAGCTTTGAGAACAATACCCTCAGCTTGCCTTCAGGTCATAACGGATGCCGCTGTGCATAGTGGGAGATGCAGCATTTTGCCTGCGGCCCTACTTAATGCGTCCTTAGCCCGGAAGACCGCTAAACGAGACAAAGCGAGTCTTTAACTCGGCTGTCAATGGCGCGCCGTTGAGTGGAGAACGCTTTCGGAATAGAAGTTTCCCGTTGGCGCTGCTTCTTCGGGATGGTGAGTAGCGACATTGAGTTGCTCATAGCCATGATGGATGCGGCGGTTTGCCTGCACAACTTTCTCCTAGCTAACAAAGCATATTGCCCAAATGATTATCGGGATCGCGTCACTGGCGACAATGTCCAGGAAGGCAGGTGGAGGCAGACCGTAGCAAATGTAAATCCTCAGAGTACTGGCACCAGCTCTGCTTCAGATGCTATGCGAATCCGGGATGCCATAGCAAAGTACTTCATGTCCCCAAGTGGTTGTTTCCCATGGCAGCTGAACGTTGTAAGACGGTGTTGATGGACAGCGTGAAGCTGTTGACTTTTTTTCAGGCAAAACAAGGACATCCCATACCAGCTCGAATTTATTTGATATCGGGGGACCACTTCTTAAACGGCTTTCGAATGGATTGTAATTCAACATATCCTACGCGTGTCAAACAATCACACGAAACATTGGTACTTCTGCTTTCGGGCAAGCACACCACGCTAAGCTGTGCTTTTTAAATACCAAATGAATGACTTGTTTTCATGTGAAATATTTTGTTTGAACACACCAAGGTGATGTAAAACTATTATTCAACATCCTTGATGTATAAATTAGCAATGGTGCCAATTATAATCATGAAATCACCTGTAAATATCGAAAAATTACTTGTAAAAGTTGAAAGACGAATTACCATGATATTGCAGACAGCTTGAATTGCGAAAAAATGAAGTGGTGAAAGAGGTAGGAGACTACTAACCACATTGAAACTTACAATACTTGCAATAAAAAAATTCAAAAGCCTAATAACAGATATATCACAGCTTTGTAATATACTCAAAACAACAGGAACATGAACACAATGATATTAGGAAACTGCACTGCATGACAAGCAATGCAAAAAATTAACGGCAATGCCCTCTATGTTATCAAAAGAAACAGCACAGATGATATTTTTGTTGTCACCATCACTTCAAAAGGTATCCATACTTCACTCGGCCGCGCACCCTATATCTTCCCATCGCACTCGTCATCCTTTTCAAGTTTCCCGACCTCGTGCCCGAACTACCACATTTGCCTCATAATTTGTTTTCTGTACTGCAGCAGACTGGAAAGGCCTACCCAACGACATCGCAGCCATCACATGCTCATCCAACTTTGCCAATGATGTTACCAATCATGTTTCGTTGTGTTAACACCTGCTCACCAAAATATATGCACCCACCCATTATGTAATACCCCTCGTGGGTCTTTGAGGGAATAAAATGAAATGAAATGAATTAAAATTAAGCCTCAAACTCGTCGTATTCAGCTATTAGCTCCAATATTGTAACCTTCAAGCGAGAGACGATTCTCTTTGGCATCCTGTCAAGGCTCATGCCAACTCATTGCGCAAGTCTCATTTTCAGTGTTCTTGCCCAGCTGGAAAAGAAGCTGATGCTCGACGTAATCGTAGCTGGATGCTTTTTTTACCGTTTTGAGGGCGGCTTCCTCACTGTGGAGTCTTCCTGGCTGGCAGGTTGACCAGAACTAGCCGGTGTCGGCTCCAACTCTTCATCAACACTGGAGGTGGGTGATGGTGCCGCCGAATCACCTTGCGTACTGTTCAAAATTTCTTCTACTATTGAGGGGATGTCATCAGCTCCTGGCAGGGCCCTTAAGCCCACGTTGTAGGTAGTCCTGAAATAAGCCGGTTTGACTCCAGTAAGTTCAGTTTTGTGATTTAACTTTTTTTACTTTACTGCTAACAGAGCACCAGTGTTTTGTCGAGTGTAAGAGCATTACGCACACGGGTGAAGAAAAAGAAAAGCACACGAGCTCTGACTTGCACTGATGTTTTAAATTCAGCTGAAATTCTTGCCTTCTTTTTCATGACTGTGAGTAGTGTCATTCCAGTAAGCAAAATGCTGAACCAAGCGCTCCAATTATCCACATTATTACTGGTGTCGTAGAGCGAAAACGCTGATGCTGCCGGGAACATTCGGTGAGCAAATCTTGTACCTTCTATAAGCAGGAGCTACAACTCTGACCTATGTCCTAGGCAGGGGGCTGCCCACTAACCGTTCCCAACCCTCAGCCTACCTTCAGCACAAACAGCAAAACCAAAAATAATGACAAAAAACCAACAAAATATACGCGAGCTCTAAGAATGCAACTAAGCCGAAACCATGAGACCACAAACGCTCAAACACGTAACACCAATGCACTTATCGGAAGCATGAGGATCCACAGAATTTTTTGCTACAGATGTCTGACCACCCGCCAACTTCTTATTGCGTCTTTGATATTGCTCTACATTCTAAAGCTGTTCAAAAGGTAATTTCATTTTATTACGGATTCGGTCCCCTCATATCAAAGCAGCACAAAGCCGTGAAACATTTCAAAAACACAAGCAATTTTCTACAGGCGCCTGCAGCGTCTTCTCGTAAAGCCGTGCTAAAGTGATAAAGCGCTGCAGTTTATAGCCAGTTACATGAAAAAAAAAACTGATAATAAATCCTCTATCAGAGAAGGGGAAAGTTACGGTGAAGAAAGCATAAATTAAGGAAGGAGGATCAGTATAAACAAGGTGTGCCCCCGCATAGAAGGTAAAAGTCCCGTTAAAAAATTTAACGAAGGAAGCTCAGTGAACAACCTGTGCGTGAACGTAGTACCCATTTCATGCCGTGCATTGAACACGTTTCGCGCTCATAACTCCACGTACCTCGATTCGCGAAAACAAACATTCCAAAACAAACCAAACAAACTCACTTTCTTGGACGACCACAGTTCTTGCAGAAACTCATTGCTTCGGCACAGTGCCATGTCTGCCTCGCAACGTTTGCGCTGCCGCTCCTCGTTGCTAGCTCGATGGATTTTAGCCCCCGGCTGAAGCGGTCCCGGAGCTTCTTCCACAATTTGCGGCATTCTTTCACTATAACGAAAACGAGGACGAAAGAAATAGATCAAACATTACGGTACATGCAGCATGTGGAATGCTTCTGCTGAAAAGGGTACAAATGAAGCCGAGCACAGCAGTCGGGAACAATTAAATCACCCGTGGAGAGACCGGTGCTTCGCCTTATCTGTTCCCAAGCGTTCTCTTTGCGCTGATAGTCTCTGAAATCCAGCCGTTTGGTGTCGTATACACAAGGGTGTTGTTTGAGGGCTTCGCCAACGATATCCGGCACAATTTCAACAATTGGGCGGCTCTCGCCACTCACGCCGATTGCACTGGCTTTCGCCATTTTTCTCCGCGTGATGTATTCTGGGTCGACGCGGTAGGTGGCGCCGGTGCGCAATTGGAGCAGGAGCCAAATCTGCGCCGGAGCCGTCGGGGCACGCTGGCAGCCGCCGATTACGTTGGTCGCTGCAGTGCGTCGAACTATAGACGGAGCTGTTTTCTTCAACGCAACGCAGCGTGCGCGCGCGCTCGCTTGCGTTAGCTCGGACTATATTCGGGCCTTAAGCGGCGCAGGTGCACACAGGCTCGGAGGCGGTGCTTTGTGTCGTCTGCTACGGTGCAGAAGCGCACTCTGCTTGAATTAAAGTGAAGCCCACCAGACTGTTCTGACAGCGTCGAACCCACCTACATGGCGTTGCGGGAAAGCGCGCTTGTCTCATTGCAGCGCGTTGTCTTTGCTTCGGCTAGCATCTCAGTGGCCTGTTTTCTCAGTGTCATGATGCCGGTTTAATACATTTGTATTGCTGTAAGTTTATAAGCTCTGCTATTATTCGGTTATGCGGCCTACCAAAGCGAATCAGGCTTCTTGGGACGCCAATAGGGCCCAGAATGATGACAACCATGGGGAGGGGTAACTTGCACTGACATCGCGCATTAAACAGCTCCTTCGCGTTTGACTTGCACTCAAACGGGGTCTCCGCAGCTGAGATCGGTCTCGGGTGCCCCGATACTGCCGTCGGGTGGTCTCCATTGAGCCAACGCGGCGAGGCCTCCTCAGAGGTTTACCGCACTATGCAAGTGACGTGGACAGCGGAGGACGGCTTCGTTTTATGTGCGTGCTGTGTGACGCGGATGAGATGCTTCGCTGCAGCTGCTAACGTCTGTGCACACCGAGAAAATCAATGTCATTCTTCTTGGCCCCAGTTCTCTCATAATAGGTCTCGCGCGAAAGTGTTCACAGACTGCGCCGCTCTACATTTTATTGTATTAAAGAACTGATAAACATCATCATCCGCGTCTAAGACAGCCCGATTCTGTTTGGTAAGCCGCATAACCGAACAATAGCAGGGCTTATAAACTTCCAGCAGCCGGCATCGTGGCACTGAGAAAACAGGCCACCGAGTTGCAAGCCGAAGCAAAGACAACGCGCTGCAGTGAGAGAAGTGCGCTTTCTCGCAACGCCGCGTCGGTGTCAGCACACTCACTGCAATGCAAGCACTGTGCGCTTATGTAGACGACACGAAGCACCGCCTCCGGGCCTGTGTGCGCATGCGCCGCTTAGTTTCGACGCGCGCCGGGTGCGCTGACGCTCCGCTGAGCAGTGTGGCCGAATCGTGGAAACATCAAGCCGCAGAGGGAAAAAGGGAATTTTGTTTAAGGACGGATTGAGAACGTGGGAAATTTTGGTTTCGCTAAAGACCACTGTTCTAAATGTGCTTTCTCGGGAAAATGTGCAGAGATGAAGAGAAAAGGCTGTTATGATGGCAGCCTGACTAGTGTCTCGAGAAGAAATTTGGCTTGATGTTTGCCTTTAATTTGCTCCTTATCCTTTCATACAGAGCCCTGGCCCATTCAGGTTCATTCCGGCTTCGAGTGCTGCGTCCTTGGATTTCTTCCAGCTATAGGGGCAGTGACCCTTCCATTAATTGCTTCCCAGCTCTTTAGTCACACGATCTCCTATGCACGCATATTTTGTAAAGGAATTCCCGAAAATTTCAACGGTCTATACACGAGAGGCTAGACAGGAAATGGAAGTAGCCGAGCTGGTCCCTGTTCCAACGCAAAAACTAATACAAACCAAGTGGTGATTGACGATGATGTAATCAAGAACATCCCAGCCTTGATGTTCATTAATAATGAGCTTTGTATTTATTTTATTTCACTCATTATTATATTTATTACCTTGGCTGTATTTACTCTACAATTAAGCGATTTATTAATCTAAGAATTATTATCCCACTGATAAGCTTAACACATTAAAAAAAAAATAACGTTTCCCTACGCACCTTGGTTTCGGTGACTGTTGGCTCCCTTCGTATATATATGGGAAAAAACTGGAAATTTTTACGCGGCAACTGGGAAAAACCAACTGGCCAAAGCGGCAACACTGCCGCTCATCCGTGTTCGCACATATAATGAGAGAGAACACACGGTCTTCGTGAACCTTCATTGAGTCGGGGATTGAGTAGTGTGTCCAGAAGGAGCGGCCGCATATCTCTTCGGTCTAGAAAATGCTAGCGCTTTTCCTAACTATAAATGGCCCGGATGGCTAGTGCAGTGTCGCAGGCTAGTGATATTTTTCAATGCTTGGCAAAAAATACAATGGCAGCAGTGGTTTCATGGACCAAGAAAACACAAACAGTGAACATTGCCCATGTATTTCGCGGAATACGTTGTACGCGGTCAGCGCGAGCCCGTGTATATTGAGCAAAATTATTGATTTCAAAGCATGAGCCAGTCTATTGATCCCAAGAAAGTCAACCAGAGCCTACAAGCCTCCAAAAACCTCGCTCAAGACAACCCCGTCTCGTCTCTCCCAGGCCTGTAGCTGTACAGGTAGCCAGCTAGCGACTGTAGAGCCATCTAATTTTTGCGCGCAAATGCAGAAGGTCTAAAGTTGCGGGCACCGCGCAGAACACGCCCAGCGAATTCGTCTACCGCGAAAAGGACTCCCTAGAAAAATTCACATACGATGAGCGCAATTCGAGCCGTATATACGGTTGCTCGGGGCGTGTCATTGCACATACTCTGAATTTCGCTACTTTGTGCTCCACTTCACAATTGAAAACTTTGGTATTCAATGACGCGACGCGCTGCTCACCGCTGCACCTGCAGCTGCTGGCAGAGGCGCATGTTTACTCGGTGGGGATGTCGTTTTTTTCTCGCCGACTAACTTCCCTGCCGCCGTCTCCCACTCCACTGCTCCAACTCTCTATCCACTTCTTTTCCCACAACAGACTGACTGCACTTTTCTCATTTCCCATACCTATATGTCCTACTCCTCCTACACGAACTTGCAAATTATAAATAATCGCAATTATTTGACTCCTACCGAAATCTCATGCGTAGTAATGCCGGACGGACGAACAGTTTTGGCCGAGGTGTAAGTTCTAACGCTAACGCATTAAAAAAAAAACCGCAGACACGGGGGACCGCTTGCACCTGCGAAGAAAATCCTTGTCTCCTCCGCCGGTCTACAAACCACGGCGCCCGCGTCACGGCATGGCCTCTCCATGGCGTTAGGAGGGGAACACATGGCGCGTGCGAACAACGGTTAACGTCCGCTGACATGGCACAATATACAGAAATCATCACCGTTCCTCCCTCACCGAAACCAATGTTATTCCAGGCCCATTGAGTTTATCAAATCACAGAGGTTGAGTCATTAAACAACAATGCACCTGAGCAGTGGGAGGCTGCGCTTTCTTGATAGAAGCCTCAAGTACTGCTCAAACAGATCGACAGAAGTCGCAAGCGACACAGGTCACTGGGGCCTGCGCTAAGCGCCCCACCTTCACCGGGAGACTCCCTTGACGACAATTTAATTTTTTACTCATTAACCGAACCCGCAGCATTGAGATAAACAACCGGACGTTTATCCCCTGAGGCACCGCGTTAGATGCAGCAGCCAACGAAAATTCGTTGAGGAAAAGAAGAACGAATCAACCTTCTCACTCTCACGCTCACTTGACCAACTAGAAGAGTTGATGCCACGAAAGAGGCCTCGAAGGCGGCACTTCGGTGGTGAGAGAGATATATGAACTTCATGATAACGAAGTAATTCGAGGCGCGCACGCCCCTGGGTGCAACCCACTGCACTGAATTGTTCATGTTCCATCGAGCATTGTATGTATTACATCTAACGAAGCATTTTTCCGTGCACTGCAGTTAAACTTCCCTGCTCTCCTTCGGATGGGGACGTCTTTTAGCAGTACGAAGAGTACTTCAGGTCTTCGTCCGGCGACACGTTGCCGGTTGAGGCAGCAGTTCCAACTTCTCAAAGCAAAACTTATTTATTAAAGACGGGACTGACATGAAAAGGCAGGTGAGTAAAAGGCAGTTTAAAAAAAGGGCAGTTTAAAAAAAGGCAGTTTAAAAAGGCTGTTAAAAACGGCCGAGCTTGAGACTCGCCGCGCTCGTCCCAAGTCGTCGTTTCCCGCGGGTTTTAACCCCTTCGATAATTGGGCGGAGCTTGAGTAATCTAGCTCTCGCCCAATTTGGACCAGTAGCAAAGCAATTGCATCGTATGTACTAGTGGGCGGAGCCCAGGGCCCGCCCCGGGCATGATCGATCCTGGTAGCAGGTGCGGGGGGGGGGAGGCATTGTCCCCGTGGGCTGTCGCGAGCCCAGTGGAATGCGCAGCTCTCACCCTAAGCGGGCATCACGCCTCGACGTACATTCCTCGATTCCCCCCCCCATTCCGCAGGCATGATCGCTCCTGGTAACAGGTGCGGGGGGGGGGGGGGGGCATTGTCCCCGTGGGCTTCCACTTAACACACTACAATAATTGCTTTATACCTGTATATGAAGTCTGTACCCCCCTACTGTAATGGCCTGCGGGGCGATGCAGGTAACTAATAAATAAATAAAATAAATAAAAAAAGGTCCATAACACTGGCGGCCCGGCCGTTAGTGGTGGTCTGCCTGATCGGGTCCTCCAAGTGCAGCAGGCTCTCCCATTAACACCGGGGTATCTTGAACGTGCACTGACATTGACCAGCACGCTTATTTAACGCCATCCTTCCGCTCCTACTATCTGCACGTGGTAGCGATTGTGGCTCGGCTTGAGCCAGCGAGCAGGCCTGTGCACTTTCCTTTTCTTTCTTCCTTGCAACAACAGACAGACAGACCTTCCGCTCTTCTCTCACTGCGCACTTGAGGAAACGACCATGATGTTAAACAGTAACGGCGCCACTTCTTTTCCTCAAAAATCAAATTTTATCACACTGATTCAATACTAACAAAATGAAACAGCAGTATTCACGACAGATGGTTGGAAGCTTCAAACGACATTTAGGCTTGGAAATCCTTTGATTGTGTATTTCATATAGAAACATTGCGCAATCAGCGGAGTGAAGGGTATTTTCGGCCTTGAGACTAAGTTCCTTATTATGCACTAGCAATATATCGAGGACCTTCGAAAAGTACCTAGTGCACCGTAGACCGTCTTGTATATGAACCTGAGAGCCCTTCGATGGTATAGTTAGCTCCAATCGCAGTTTGCGCTCGTCGTCATAGCCCGAAATGTGTTCGGTTTTACAGCATTAAAGATTAAATGAACGTCTTTTTGTGTGCCTACATTAACGCACTTGAAAGGGCTTCGACCATTTCGTGAAAATCCGTGAAAAGAAAGTGACGGTAAACGTTCACCCTCGGCGATAAGCTGTGACTACGTAAGGGGGCGAGATGCAAGATCATGCCACTAACTGCATTTAGGGGGCTCCAAGATCGTGTTAGAGGTGAGAGTGAATGCTGTATATATTATACATATCTCGAAAGCGCTCGTCAGTCCAAGAATATCTGGCCTTCCCATACAGCTTGGCCAGATCAACCAGCGTGAGCAGTTCACCGGCTCCTGTGGCTAGAAGGGCGGGCTTTTAGGAGGGTGGCCTTGTGAGTAAATTGGATGCCCGCACAGATTGGATGTGGGCATACCGAGATGTAGTGATAGAGGGTATGTGGGTCACACTGTGCGCATCCGGCGGGGCGACTCGTACGCAACCTATGTCCCAAACCCTTTGAGTAGCCAGCCAGAAGGATTCGGGTGAAAATTGCAGAGAAACAGCTGTCTTCAAATTATTTAATACTGAACCACAAAATAAAAAGCACTACACGCTGAAATAATGAAATAATGCTCATTGCTCTCGAATACGCAAGGAGGCCCCCCATTCCCGCCCCCCTCCCACGCACGACATCATTCGACTGATCAAAAGCATACACAAACCAGAACACCAGCTCCGAAGACTGGTACCGGCATTCGCGTTAAGCCCGATGCTACGCCTACCTTTGCCTCACCAAGACGGAGATGGAAGAGGTAGCTTCACTAATCAGACCAGCTTAAAAGATGGTCTTAATTCTGCCCAAACGCACCCCTACCTTTCGTCTTATACGCATGGGAGTCCACAACGCGCTTAGTGAGCTGACGGAAGCACACCGCATGGCCCAGATAGACAGATTGCCTTCAATTGCCACAGGATGGCACATTCTTGCCTCACTACACTTCCGACCTTCTAGAAAACTGTCCCTTCGCCTCTTCAGTTTTTCCTTATCTACGACACTATAATGAAACCAATGTTTCTTTTTTAGCGAATGTGATGGAAGAGGACGCTGTCGAACTTCAGTCCAGTCGGTCAGTCGCTGACTCCCAGAGGAAACGTCTTAGCCTCCCGAATGACGCCAGCAGCCAAGCCAACGTGGTGCCCTCAGCCACCAGTGATGATGCTTTGGCTGACGACGGCTTCATCAGAGTCGTAAGCAAGAAGGCCAAACGGAGACTGCGCAAAGGTGAGGCCTCGTCGTCGTCGAGTACGTCCACGATCACCACGGAGCGATGATCATCAACACATAGTGACCTATTTATGCCAGAGACTCCCACCGACAATCTCAACCACATCATTAGGCAAGCCACGTCTGCGTTCCTGGATGCTCGCGTCCCGGGAGCAATTATAGTTGTGAGGGTGAATCGTTTTCAGAATGTCGTCGCCATTGATGTCCTGGACCGGAACGCGCTTGAGAGGTTGAGCAACATCAGAACGCTCGGCGGCATCAGCGCTCGTTCCCATGTCCTTCTAGGCAGTGGAACTACGGCAGGCGTCATTTACGACGTCAACGCAGCCATCCGCGACCCTGATCTGCAAATTTTGATTCAACCAGCTACGGACGGTGTAGCCATACTTAGAGCTGAGCGTCTTGGAATGACAAAGTGCATAGAGTTGACCTTCCAAGGGGACTGCATTCCAACGTACGGGAATGTTGGACACTTTCGGCATGCAGTTAGCCCTTTCGACCCGAAGCCTCTACAGTGCCTGAAATGCATGAAGATAGGACACGTGAGTAGTGCGTGCAATTTCCACATCCTGTGTCCACGGTGTGCACAGCCACACAGAGGTGATTCATGCCGGGAAACAGTCCTACGTATGCCAATTGCCGCGGTCCTCATGACGCTGCATCAAAAGATGGTGCTCGCCTGAAAAGGGAAAGGGCGATGCTCAAGCAAATGACAAGAGACAATTACACACACAGAGGAGCTGCCGCTGAAGTGCGACGACGTCGTCGCCCTCGTCACACACCTTGTATATGTGTAGCGAGCATTGGAAAGGACCGTCCAAGAATTTCCACAACTTGTCTTCCCCCTCCCCTTACTACATTAAGGATTGGGAGCAATATGACTGGCGAGGCACAGTAACCAAGCAGGTATTGCGCACTCAGAGTACCGACCCTATTCCTAATAAAGCACAAGTCACAACTCCGGCCCAAGACCGGGTTGGCCAAGTGACTTGACCATTGCTCCTGAAGCAGCCAGCACCCAGCACCGTGCACCCAGTTTATTGAGCCTGCTCCTTGTCTGGTAGTAGGTCAAAAACCGGACCGGGTCGCAGACGAGCAAGTGATTGCAATGCTAAAGCAAATCGTGAATGCCATGCGTGTGCTGCTTCCTCGCATGCACATAACAGCTGCACAGAATGCACTGCAGATGCTGGATTTCTTGAATCCAGTGCTTGCAGCTGTCTAATAGCTGCCAGAACGCATCCTCCAGCCTCATCCTTCCGAGAAGAAGTCCGATGCTTTCGTTGTCATCAACGTTATCAGCCTCAACGGCAAGCAGCCTTTCTTGACACTAAAACGTCTGCGCTGCCTTGTGATGGAGGGCCCTCGATCTGTTCCACTCAGGTCGCAGCAGTCGGCCGCCCTCAAGGTGTGCAGGCTACAGCTGCGGTGGACTGTGACTTACAGTGCTTGTGTCATTGCCTGTGGTGCTTGCTACGGACCGCATTTCTCTTCTTATTATTCTTTTGCGCCCCCTCATCCCTCTCCCCCAGTGCAGGGTAGCCAACCGGAACATTTCACTGGTTAACCTCCCTGCTTTCCTCTACCACTTCCCTCTCTCTCTCTCTCCACTTTCGACCGATTTGTCCACCTACCGTTAACTCCCACAAGGTTCCGCAATACCTTCGGGACCATCTCACTATTCACCCCCTACCTAAAAGCATGCATCTAGTGCTGCGCCAGGATCGACGGGCAGCCCGTGCCTTGCATAAACCACATGAAAACGAACTTGAAGAGGTCTACGCAGACGCCGCATAGTACTCCTGCCAGTTAGCTTACGCTCTCCTCGTACTTTCCAGCAAGCTACAACGCACGACATCAGACTTGATCAGCGCAAACACCTCGACAGAAGCCGAAGTAGCAGCCATCGCTCTTGCGATATCGTCTTACACTGCCACTCTTATCCTGCACGATTCGAAAACCACCATTCAAAAATTTTCTCGCGGGGAGATACATGCTGCAGCATATAAAAATTTCACCTCCAACCCCAATTACCTCGCCCCATCCAAATTGCTCAGAGTACAGGCCGTTTCGTGCAATCCCGGTAACGAAGCGGCCCATTTTGCTGCTTGAGCGTGCGTCAACCGAGCGACGCCTACCGAGAACCCAGGAAGCGCGAGAGACCGGCTGATCACATGTCACAACATGACGACACACTACCGCTAAGAACTTCTGCTCTATACCCGCCACACATATATCTCACAAAACAAGAGCAGACGAGCTGTCGAGAACACCAGGCTCGCACCTCACCCCCCCCAGCATTACTTGCGCTTTTCTTCCCCCTTCTACTCACACCCGCGAATATTCCCTCTGTGGGGTCCCAACCGCCACATTCGACCATATTATGCTCATCTGGCGACAGCGTTAACAACCGGCGTAATCGGCCCTTGCGGAATCTGAGAGGTGGGAGGTCTTGGTCTCTAGAACCAACCCGACCTCGCAACTGAAGTTGGTGCAGTGGACGGAGAAGGCCACCATCTGACACGGCCTGCCGGCCACCACCCACGGCCAGGAGCCAGCCTACCACGGAAATTTTCAATTATAAGAGGTCCGCAAATGATGAAGTTTTTCAACGCCACCAGGAGTCCCAACGGAACGCCCGGAAATTCTGGACGCGCAATACACAATACTCTCACTCAATACTCAATTGGCACTCAATACTCTTATTTCTTTAGTCCTTAATGTCCGAAGGCAAAGGAAACGGTTGAAACCCTCCTGGTCTTTTCCAACCCTCGACTGTAAGGTCGCAATTCCAAATGTGAGCGCAAAGCATAGGTCTCCTTTGGCAGCAACGGGTTCGCTTGTACTTGAACATTTGGAAACAGAGAATGCGCGCCATCTTCAAATTTTCACGGATGGTCCTGTGGACAAGGTCAAACAAGCTAGAGCAGCGGCTTTTTACATTCCTTCGTTTGACTGTAAGTGGTCCGTACGCTTTACTGCTGTCGTATCCTCCACAACGGCTGAAAGAGTTGCTATTGAGGCGGCTTTACGTAAGTTAGTGTCTTGTCCGGCTCCACCTGTTGTCATCCTAACTGATTCAAAATCTTCCCTTCAGTGGTTACAGCGCGGATTCGCTACTGATGCCTTGTCTATAAGTTCTCTGCGCTTGGTGCAGAAACTGCACAGCAGAGGCTTTACTCTACATTTCCAATTAGTGCCCCCTCACATAGGAGTCAACGCTAATCAGGTGGCAGCCAATGACGCCCATAATGCTCTCTCAAGGAGTCTATCAAAAAAGTATCTCACGATGGGAAAATTCTCTACAAGAAAACGGTGCTTGATCATTTCAGTACCCTGTGGAGTACGCCCAATAAGGCATGTGTGACCAAGGGATTGAGAAGATACCAGGCGACTCTACTACATCGAATTTGCACGGCCTCTGCTCGCACTCCTGCCTGGATGCATAATACGGGCATAGCATCGTCTCCGCTCTGTTCCTTATGTGGTGTGTGCGGGGATATTGAACATATTATGTACTGCCCAGAGTACAACGCGGAAAGGTGTGTGACGTTCGCTTCCTTCAAGAAGACAGGAACACGTCACAGTACAGTTCATTACATTGTCTACCCGAGCGGAAACCAGGCATGCAGAAGGGAGGCTGCACGCCTTCTTTTAACATTTCTGCAAGACACGGATCTTGTTTCTAAATGGCTATTGCCTACTGTGAGTGAATGTGTGCGTAGATGGTGTCTTCCGGAGTTGACTACGTTATACTGTGAGTGAATGTGTGTATAGATTTTGGCACTGCAGTGGGCTATGTTCTACTATGACTGAATATGTGCATAGATGGTGACTTCTGGAGTGGACTGTGATGTGGACTGTGTGGATTGATTGTGTGCAAAGATGGTGACTGCGGGAGAGAATGCGTGCTATTATAAGAGACTGTGCGCATACCGGGGTAGACAGGCTTTAGGACATTATTAATATAGAAGGAACGCTATGGTGGAGCAATTGCCGGCAGATAAAGCAAGACTAACCCCACCTGTAGCATTCAACACCAACTCAACTGAACTGCTGGGCGCGCGCTTCCCATCGATCCAGCGGGGAAAGGAAAGCAGCGATTTCGTTAGTGAAGAGGCACACGTTTAGCTTTTGAGGGCCTCCGGCCTTCTCACCCAATTCCTTCCCTGTCGCCGTCATCCACGCCATCATCCTCATATCAACCTCTCTACCCACCTCTTTCCCCATTTTTTGGTTTTTTGGGGAAAGGAAATGGCGCGGTATCTGTCTCATATTCAAGACTGAAAACGGCGCGAAGAACGGGACAAGATAGAGAGAAGCAACGCTCACAGCACAGTGTGTGTTGCTTCTCTGTATCTTGTCCCGTTTTTCGCGCCGTTTTCAGTCTTGAATCATTCACCAACTGATCCAAAAATCCACCCTTTTGCTGCCTCATATAGTTGGACACCTGAGCCGCGCCGTAAGGGAAGGAATAAAGGAGGGAGTGAAAGAAGAAAGAAAGAGAGGTGCTGTAGTGGAGGTCTCCGGAATAATTTTGACCACCCGGGGATCTTTAACATGCATTGACATCGCACAGCACACGGGCGCCTTAGTGTTTTGCCTCCATAAAAACGCAGCTGCCGTAGTCCGGTTCGAACCCGGAACTCAAGTCAAATCAGATTAATAGAAGCTTTATTTCATAATTCCAGGGGAAATTTTGTACAAAATATTTGGACCGATAGCCTACATGGCTAGTGCTCGGTCCATTACAAACCTAGACATTTAGGCAACTGCATAAGTATGTAAAGTAAAACATTAAAAGTACACAATATTATTGTAAAAAAATTAAAACAGAGAAATAAGACAGCAAAAGCATCCAGTGTCCGATCGGATGCAAAACAAGGCATTTGGGCAAAGGTATAATAAAGCTGCACATCAGCATTTGAGCAAACTATACGCGGGGAACTCAAAGTGCGAACACAGAAACACAAAAGAGAAATCGCATCTTTACTTGGTTATGCAAGAAATGTAATTTAGAAGACAATTTAAAACTTACTGCAAGCTTTATTTCCAGTGGCAATGTATTCCAGACTTTCGTCCCAATGACCTCAATTAATCTCTCACCTTATGTGTTGTGATGGATCGGAAGATTAAATTATCGTTAGCAGCTTGTCTTGTGTTGCGAACAGGCAAAGTGAATAAGCTCATCGGGAGTGGAGAGCTAGATGTTAATATGCAATTTACTAGAAGGGAGATTTTGTAGTGGCGTAGAGCGGAAAATTTTCGTGTTTGAATTTCTTCAGACCGTTGCTTGGATGATGCAATGAAGAAAATGTTATAATCCTTAGTGCTCGTTCCTGTAAGCGTCGCAGAGGTGTGAGATAAGTTGAGTATGTGTGCCCCCACATTTCGCTGCAATAACTCACGTGTTAATGAACAAATGAAAAGTACAAGCTTCATAATATGTTGCGAGAAAAGTATTGTCTAACCTTAATATGGACGTAGCAGCCAAACGCAGCTTTAGTACAAACGCTGTTCACTTGATTCTTCTAGTTAAGGTTGTCAAATATAACACAAAGTAATTTAAATGAAGGAACTGATTCTGTTACACAACCGTTCAAAGAAATTCTAATTTCATTAAAATCAATGTTTCTTCTTGTCTGGAAGGCGACATATTTACTTTTTGCAATGTTTAACGTTAATCTATTCTTACTGAACCAGTTGGAAACGGCGATTAAATCTTGCTTTATGTCGGCTTGCATCGCAGCAACCGAATTACCTGGGAATATGAGGGCTGTGTCGTCTGCATACATGAGAATCTGCGAAAATGAGACTGAACATGGAAGATCATTTATATAAATGGAAAACAGTAGAGGCCCCAGGACAGATCCTTGGGGTACTCCGCATTTTATATAGCTATATGTAGAGTCAAGAATGTTAATTACCACTTTCTGTTGTCGACCTGATAAGTAACTCTTGAAAAATTGCAGTGTGTCATTAACAATCCCATAGGCGGCTAGTTTGTTGAGTAATATAGGATGTGATACAGTGTCAAACGCCTTTTTCAGGTCTAGAAATATACCAATTGCGATTTCGTTTTTATTAGGAGCTGAATTTATCGACAGGAAAAGCGTTAGAACGGCGGTAGAGGTCGACCTGATTGGGACGAAATCATGCTGATGATGACAGATTATATTATACTGACAAAAAAGTATTTTTAGTTGAGTGGCATTTATTTTCTCAAAAACCGTATTAGAATGCTTAGTACAGATATTGAACGATAACTACTTGGGTCGTTGTCATCTCCATGTATGTAAATAGGAACAACTTTAGCGATTTTTAGAAATTTTGCATAGCAACTAGTCTCTATCTCATGGTTAAATATATAGCATAGTGGTCTAGACAGAATATCGATATTATGCTTTAAAACTGCAGTATGAATACTGTCGTGCCGAACCGCTTTATTAACTGGCAATGTCCTTACTACAGATGTAATTTCCTCGACAGTGATTGCATTTAAATTTAAATCGGTGTGGACAACTCTAGGTAGGTTAGTAGAGGCGGACTGAAAAGAGAACTGTTATGCAAGGAATTCACCAATGTTGGTGAAGTAGTTATTAAAGGCGTTGACAACCTGTACGAAAAGGTCATTAGGGGTAACGCGTTTCTTTGGTCCGAGTCCTGTGACGTCCTTAACAATTTTCCAAACCTGTTTCGAGTCAAGGCCAGGTTTTTAACTAGATTACTGTAATAAATTCGTTTCCTTCTCCTCATCATCGCAGCAGACTTATTCCTATAAAGCTTGAATTGACCATGATAATAATTGTTTGTTTCATTTTGCTTCCATTTGTAATAGGAGTCTTTTCTTTCGAACCGCAAGTATATATTCAATTATCCATGGGCACACAGCTTCTTCGTAGTTCCGACGTGTGCATTCGCACGTGATATTCATTACGGCGTTTATACGGAACGGATAAAATTTTCGCAATCTATATTCACATCACTGTCGTACAATTTCACAAAATCAATGCTCTGCAAGAATTTCGAATACAGGCGCAATTTACTCCAGTTCTTATGTCTCTAGAATACGTATTGCAATACGGATATGATTAAGTGCGTGGTAAACACATGAAAGTCGGACAGTTCTCAGCAATAGTTTTATCACAACCACCAGCACGTACAGATATTTCATTTTTGCAGAACATGTGATCAATAAGGGAAGCAGATTTCTGTGTTATTTGAGTAGGTGAAAAAATATCGTTTTTAAGGTTAAATGACTGCATGAGAAGCAGGTAGTTGCACTCTGAATATCTATCTTTTAAAAGGACGATATTGTGACGTTCCTTGTGTGTGCTACGAGGGTCCGCGTTCGACGGCGCGGCGTAGACGGAGCCCCCAGTGGCGGCGAAAGCACAACCGGACCCCCTTTCATGTTTCTACTGTATATGGCTGCAAGCAACTTGAGTGATATTGCTTTTGGGCCTGCCGCCGTGGACCGCACGGAGACGACCCAGATGACAGCGGCATCATCAATTACCGAGCCATACTCGTTGAGAGTGACGACCAGAACGAAGGGGTTTAAGCCCAACCAGACCCCCTTTCCATAGTGTCGGCACGAGACGAACGCCGCCGCCGCCGCCGCCGCGGGGAGACGGGCGTTATCTTCCCCAATTGCCGTGGCCGTTCCAGGGGGCCTCGTTTCGGTGGGCCTGGCCCCGTGGCAAGACGGCGGGCATCATCAATCAACCCTCCCGAGCACATCCCAGGACAAGGGGCCACTTTCCCGGCCTTTTAGTGACCTCGCGTTCCAGCCTTGAGGGGCGAGTGTCATTTGATGAAGAACGGAGGCCGGTGACCCGAGGGAACAGTTAGCGGGCCAGAGCGCGCCTTACCACAGCCGACGCTATGCGCTACCTCGACGACAACCTTCTTTCGCTCGGACTCAACACGTGAGGGGGCGAGACGGCAAGTGCGGTGCTGTGTTTGTGCGCCCAAGTGAAAGCCCTAGCCCCCCCCCCCCCCTCCGGCGTGGGCGTCCTCACCCTAGGGAGTGTGGGGATAAGAGGATATAAAAATCGACAAGGAGTACCGAAGAGGGAACGCTCAGGACGACATCGTTCGCCACGGGGGCCTTCAGCGCCGAAGCCCGACGGCGTGCAGCTTCTGCCGGCAACCGTTCGAGCTCGACTCCGGAGCCCCTCCATCGTCCCCATGAAGTCGTCGGCACGTAAGCTGGGACGCCCCAGCCTCTGATGTATAATCTTAATCATGTGTAATTATTGAATATATCTGTTTGTTTAACCTGAGCCGTACGGTGTCTCTTTGCGTCTCCGTCCCGTGTGGACCTGCGCATTATGGGCGGTCATCACACTGGTGTCAGAAGTGGGGTCTCAAAAGCAAATGTCCTCTGAATGCTGCGACATTCATGACTTCAAAATTGTAATCAAAAGGGAATCACGGGACTGATTGTGGGACTTTTATCCCCATTTGAGAGGCTTGAGGCACCGGAGGGCTTGAGTGAAAAAAAAAAAAAAATGTCTGTATCTGAGGGAGCTCCCACTCCAAAGCCGTCGCTCGGAGCAAGCATGCTGGCATTAGGAAGCGTCATTCCGTCGTTTACAGGAGATAAGACAGGGGTTCAAATCTGCGATTTCTTTTCCATGCTAGAAGAGATTGGGAAAATGGGGGGATGGTCCGATGCTCAAATGCTGGGAATGGCGAGGTGTAAGATGGCAGGAGCTGCTCATGATTTTGCATGGCGAGACGAAAAAGTAAAAACCACAAAATCATTTGCGGATTTTAAGAAGCTCGCGTTTGAGCATTTCGACACTGAACCACGTCACGTGCGGGTACAGAGGTTCCGTGACGCCGGACAGATGGTAGGGGAGGACGTGCGAACGTTTGCGTCGCGGCTTCAGCGCCTAGCACGCGATACGTTAAGCAGGGAGGAGGAGGAGACCAGCTAAGGAAGAAATACGCGGAGGATCTACTTAAAGAGGAAATGACCGCTTTGTTCGTGGCTGGTCTGCAAGACCCCGTGCGCCGGTTCGTGCTCTCGCGCAAGCCGAGCAATTTCGACCAAGCCGTGGCGGCCGCATTGGATGAGGAACGAAATGAGGCGTTAACGACAGCCGTAGCGAGAGTACGCGTCATAGAGAGAGCGGTGCTCAACCCTGAGGTTGCTCTCTTGACAGAGCGGTTAGATCGCTTAGAACAGCTGCTATCTCAGCAGGTGGAACGCCAGGTTGAAGCGCGCGCTCAACAGCGCCCATTCGCTGGAAACCGGAGACCGCCATAAAGTTACAGGCGCGGTATGCGAGATTTTGAAGAAATCGTATGCTTCGCTTGCCAGGGTCGCGGACACATCGCCAGGTTCTGCCAAAACGTGCGCCTTGGGGAGCCACAAAGAGAAGCAGGCGAGACACGCCCTAAGCAAGCCTACAGCGGGGCTCCAGATACCGAGACAAAAACTAGATAGTCCTCCCCAGCCTGAGGAGCGTGGGGAGGGAGCAGTGGATGATGAGGTGGTGGTAGTTTGTGTGGCCGACGAGGCATGCCATGTTGTGCGTTGCAAGTTAAATGGTTGTTGCATGGAATTGTTGATAGATACGGGGTCAAAGGTGACATTGCTTAAGGAGAGCAGTTTTAACACGCTTCGAAGGAAGGGGGACCGCGAGGTGTTGGAAGCGTCTGGTGGTATGGCAACCAAATTTGTAGGCATAACGGGGGATCCTCTTGGCATAAGTGGACTCTACCGGTTACACTTCTCTCTCGGCGGAATTGCATTGGAGCACCCCTGCTACGTATGCCCGGACACGGTGTCTCTGCCAAACGGAGTGTCAGGTATATTAGGGCAGGATTTTTTGAGAAAAGGGAAAGTAGTGGTCTCATTCTCTGAGGAAAAGGTTAATGCGGGCGGCTCAAAAGTTCCGTTTTTGAACAGGAGAGGGGCTGAGATTCGCATTACCGATATTGACACCCGTCAAACAGTGGGATCATTGGAGAAGGTATATTCGCGGGTTGCCGTCAGGCTGGTCGATGAGGCGGTCGTCCTTCGTTGGTCAGAGCACATTTTGTACGCGTTTGTGCCTTCAGATGTAGAGAGCGGCGCCGTGGGAGTGCTTGAGCCGGTCGACTCTCTCAGCAATGGCCTGAAGGCAGCCGAGTGCCTCGTGACAGTTAATGACGCCCACAGAGTGCCCCTACGGGTGGTTAACTGTAGCCAGCAGCCACTGAGCCTTCCCAAGAACAAAACATTGGCTTTCTTCACCTCTGCGATAGAGAAACGTGAGCCCACCGATACGGTACTCGCAACTGTAGAGCATGCTAGTCCTTCGGCTGCTCCAAAGGTGTCGTTCGATCTTTCTCACGTAAAATCCAGGGAGAGGGAGGCTCTGGCTGGTTTGCTGAACGACTACTCGGAGGTAGTCGCCGCGTCCAATCTGGATTTGGGCTGCTGTGGCGTTATAAAGCACACGATAGAAACCGGCACTTCATCGCCCGTTTACCAGCGTGCGTACAGGATTCCTTACTCCCAACGTGAGGAGATGGAGCGGCAGGTGCAGGACCTGATTGATTGCGGCATTGTCGAACACTCAAAGTCACCCTGGGAAGCACCAGCACTATTGGTGGAAAAGCCAGATGGCTCGTATCGATTGGTAGTGGACTACCGCAAACTAAATGCCGCAACTCGCATCGATCCATACCCCATCCCCAATATACAGGAGACGCTTTCTCAGCTGGGCTCTGCCAGGTACTTCACGGTAGTGGACATGGCGGCGGGATTCTGGCAGATAGCAATGGATCCGGCAGATGCCGAGAAAACGGCATTCAACACGCCCTCAGGGCACTATGAATGGAAAAGAATGCCGATGGTTCTGGCCAACAGCCCTGCTGTCTGGCAGAGAACCGCTGATGTTATCCTGGCAGGTCTTCTGGGGAGGCTGTGCTTCGTGTATATGGATGACATAATCATATACAGTGACAGTTTTGAGAACCATTTGCGCGATATTGAGCAGGTTTTGGTGCGACTAAGAGAAGCGGGTCTCAAGCTGAAGCCCTCTAAGTGCCAATTCCTCAAAAACGAAGGAGGCTCAGTGAACAACCTGTGCGTGAACGTAGTACCCATTTCATGCCGTGCATTGAACACGTTTCGCGCTCATAACTCCACGTACCTCGATTCGCGAAAACAAACATTCCAAAACAAACCAAACAAACTCACTTTCTTGGACGACCACAGTTCTTGCAGAAACTCATTGCTTCGGCACAGTGCCATGTCTGCCTCGCAACGTTTGCGCTGCCGCTCCTCGTTGCTAGCTCGATGGATTTTAGCCCCCGGCTGAAGCGGTCCCGGAGCTTCTTCCACAATTTGCGGCATTCTTTCACTATAACGAAAACGAGGACGAAAGAAATAGATCAAACATTACGGTACATGCAGCATGTGGAATGCTTCTGCTGAAAAGGGTACAAATGAAGCCGAGCACAGCAGTCGGGAACAATTAAATCACCCGTGGAGAGACCGGTGCTTCGCCTTATCTGTTCCCAAGCGTTCTCTTTGCGCTGATATCTCTGAAATCCAGCCGTTTGGTGTCGTATACACAAGGGTGTTGTTTGATGGCTTCGCCAACGATATCCGGCACAATTTCAACAATTGGGCGGCTCTCGCCACTCACGCCGATTGCACTGGCTTCCGCCATTTTTCTCCGCGTGATGTATTGTGGGTCGACGCGGTAGGTGGCGCCGGTGCGCAATTGGAGCAGGAGCCAAATCTGCGCCGGAGCCGTCGGGGCACGCTGGCAGCCGCCGATTACGTTGGTCGCTGCAGTGCGTCGAACTATAGACGGAGCTGTTTTCTTCAACGCAACGCAGCGTGCGCGCGCGCTCGCTTGCGTTAGCTCTGACTATATTCGGGCCTTAAGCGGCGCAGGTGCACACAGGCTCGGAGGCGGTGCTTTGTGTCGTCTGCTACGGTGCAGAAGCGCACTCTGCTTGAATTAAAGTGAAGCCCACCAGACTGTTCTGACAGCGTCGAACCCACCTACATGGCGTTGCGGGAAAGCGCGCTTGTCTCATTGCAGCGCGTTGTCTTTGCTTCGGCTAGCATCTCAGTGGCCTGTTTTCTCAGTGTCATGATGCCGGTTTAATACATTTGTATTGCTGTAAATTTATAAGCTCTGCTATTATTCGGTTATGCGGCCTACCAAAGCGAATCAGGCTTCTTGGGACGCCAATAGGGCCCAGAATGATGACAACCATGGGGAGGGGTAACTTGCACTGACATCGCGCATTAAACAGCTCCTTCGCGTTTGACTTGCACTCAAACGGGGTCTCCGCAGCTGAGATCGGTCTCGGGTGCCCCGATACTGCCGTCGGGTGGTCTCCATTGAGCCAACGCGGCGAGGCCTCCTCAGAGGTTTACCGCACTATGCAAGTGACGTGGACAGCGGAGGACGGCTTCGTTTTATGTGCGTGCTGTGTGACGCGGATGAGATGCTTCGCTGCAGCTGCTAACGTCTGTGCACACCGAGAAAATCAATGTCATTCTTCTTGGCCCCAGTTCTCTCATAATAGGTCTCGCGCGAAAGTGTTCACAGACTGCGCCGCTCTACATTTATTTGTATTAAAGAACTGATAAACATCATCATCCGCGTCTAAGACAGCCCGATTCTCTTTGGTAAGCCGCATAACCGAACAATAGCAGGGCTTATAAACTTCCAGTAACCGGCATCGTGGCACTGAGAAAACAGGCCACCGAGTTGCAAGCCGAAGCAAAGACAACGCGCTGCAGTGAGAGAAGTGCGCTTTCTCGCAACGCCGCGTCGGTGTCAGCACACTCACTGCAATGCAAGCACTGTGCGCTTATGTAGACGACACGAAGCACCGCCTCCGGGCCCGTGTGCGCATGCGCCGCTTAGTTTCGACGCGCGCCGGGTGCGCTGACGCTCCGCTGAGCAGTGTGGCCGAATCGTGGAAACATCAAGCCGCAGAGGGAAAAAGGGAATTTTGTTTAAGGACGGATTGAGAACGTGGGAAATTTTGGTTTCGCTAAAGACCACTGTTCTAAATGTGCTTTCTCGGGAAAATGTGCAGAGATGAAGAGAAAAGGCTGTTATGATGGCAGCCTGACTAGTGTCTCGAGAAGAAATTTGGCTTGATGTTTGCCTTTAATTTGCTCCTTATCCTTTCATACAGAGCCCTGGCCCATTCAGGTTCATTCCGGCTTCGAGTGCTGCGTCCTTGGATTTCTTCCAGCTATAGGGGCAGTGACCCTTCCATTAATTGCTTCCCAGCTCTTTAGTCACACGATCTCCTATGCACGCATATTTTGTAAAGGAATTCCCGAAAATTTCAACGGTCTATACACGAGAGGCTAGACAGGAAATGGAAGTAGCCGAGCTGGTCCCTGTTCCAACGCAAAAACTAATACAAACCAAGTGGTGATTGACGATGATGTAATCAAGAACATCCCAGCCTTGATGTTCAATAATAATGAGCTTTGTATTTATTTTATTTCACTCATTATTATATTTATTACCTTGGCTGTATTTACTCTACAATTAAGCGATTTATTAATCTAAGAATTATTATCCCACTGATAAGCTTAACACATTAAAAAAAAATAACGTTTCCCTACGCACCTTGGTTTCGGTGACTGTTGGCTCCCTTGGTATATATATGGGAAAAAACTGGAAATTTTTACGCGGCAACTGGGAAAAACCAACTGGCCAAAGCGGCAACACTGCCGCTCATCCGTGTTCGCACATATAATGAGAGAGAACACACGGTCTTCGTGAACCTTCATTGAGTCGGGGATTGAGTAGTGTGTCCGGAAGGAGCGGCCGCATATCTCTTCGGTCTAGAAAATGCTAGCGCTTTTCCTAACTATAAATGGCCCGGATGGCTAGTGCAGTGTCGCAGGTAAGTGATATTTTTCAATGCTTGGCAAAAAATACAATGGCAGCAGTGGTTTCATGGACCAAGAAAACACAAACAGTGAACATTGCCCATGTATTTCGCGGAATACGTTGTACGCGGTCAGCGCGAGCCCGTGTACATTGAGCAAAATTATTGATTTCAAAGCATGAGCCAGTCTATTGATCCCAAGAAAGTCAACCAGAGCCTACAAGCCTCCAAAAACCTCGCTCAAGACAACCCCGTCTCGTCTCTCCCAGGCCTGTTGCTGTACAGGTAGCCAGCTAGCGACTGTAGAGCCATCTAATTTTTGCGCGCAAATGCAGAAGGTCTAAAGTTGCGGGCACCGCGCAGAACACGCCCAGCGAATTCGTCTACCGCGAAAAGGACTCCCTAGAAAAATTCACATACGATGAGCGCAATTCGAGCCGTATATACGGTTGCTCGGGGCGTGTCATTGCACATACTCTGAATTTCGCTACTTTGTGCTCCACTTCACAATTGAAAACGGTGGTATTCAATGACGCGACGCGCTGCTCACCGCTGCACCTGCAGCTGCTGGCAGAGGCGCATGTTTACTCGGTGGGGATGTCGTTTTTTTCTCGCCGACTAACTTCCCTGCCGCCGTCTCCCACTCCACTGCTCCAACTCTCTATCCACTTCTTTTCCCACAACAGACTGACTGCACTTTTCTCATTTCCCATACCTATATGTCCTACTCCTCCTACACGAACTTGCAAATTATAAATAATCGCAATTATTTGACTCCTACCGAAATCTCATGCGTAGTAATGCCGGACGGACGAACAGTTTTGGCCGAGGTGTAAGTTCTAACGCTAACGCATTAAAAAAAAAAACCGCAGACACGGGGGACCGCTTGCACCTGCGAAGAAAATCCTTGTCTCCTCCGCCGGTCTACAAACCACGGCGCCCGCGTCACGGCATGGCCTCTCCATGGCGTTAGGAGGGGAACACATGGCGCGTGCGAACAACGGTTAACGTCCGCTGACATGGCACAATATACAGAAATCATCACCGTTCCTCCCTCACCGAAACCAATGTTATTCCAGGCCCATTGAGTTTATCAAATCACAGAGGTTGAGTCATTAAACAACAATGCACCTGAGCAGTGGGAGGCTGCGCTTTCTTGATAGAAGCCTCAAGTACTGCTCAAACAGATCGACAGAAGTCGCAAGCGACACAGGTCACTGGGGCCTGCGCTAAGCGCCCCACCTTCACCGGGAGACTCCCTTGACGACAATTTAATTTTTTACTCATTAACCGAACCCGCAGCATTGAGATAAACAACCGGACGTTTATCCCCTGAGGCACCGCGTTAGATGCAGCAGCCAACGAAAATTCGTTGAGGAAAAGAAGAACGAATCAACCTTCTCACTCTCACGCTCACTTGACCAACTAGAAGAGTTGATGCCACGAAAGAGGCCTCGAAGGCGGCACTTCGGTGGTGAGAGAGATATATGAACTTCATGATAACGAAGTAATTCGAGGCGCGCACGCCCCTGGGTGCAACCCACTGCACTGAATTGTTCATGTTCCATCGAGCATTGTATGTATTACATCTAACGAAGCATTTTTCCATGCACTGCAGTTAAACTTCCCTGCTCTCCTTCGGATGGGGACGTCTTTTAGCAGTACGAAGAGTACTTCAGGTCTTCGTCCGGCGACACGTTGCCGGTTGAGGCAGCAGTTCCAACTTCTCAAAGCAAAACTTATTTATTAAAGACGGGACTGACATAAAAAGGCAGGTGAGTAAAATGCAGTTTAAAAAAAGGGCAGTTTAAAAAAAGGCAGTTTAAAAAGGCTGTTAAAAACGGCCGAGCTTGAGACTCGCCGCGCTCGTCCCAAGTCGTCGTTTCCCGCGGGTTTTAACCCCTTCGATAATTGGGCGGAGCTTGAGTAATCTAGCTCTCGCCCAATTTGGACCAGTAGCAAAGCAATTGCATCGTATGTACTAGTGGGCGGAGCCCAGGGCCCGCCCCGGGCATGATCGATCCTGGTAGCAGGTGCGGGGGGGGGGGGAGGCATTGTCCCCGTGGGCTGTCGCGAGCCCAGAGGAATGCGCAGCTCTCACCCTAAGCGGGCATCACGCCTCGACGTACATTCCTCGATTCCCCCCCCCCCCCCCATTCCGCAGGCATGATCGCTCCTGGTAACAGGTGCGGGGGGGGGGGGGGCATTGTCCCCGTGGGCTTCCACTTGACACACTACAATAATTGCTTTATACCTGTATATGAAGTCTGTACCCCCCTACTGTAATGGCCTGCGGGGCGATGCAGGTAACTAATAAATAAATAAAATAAATAAAAAAAGGTCCATAACACTGGCGGCCCGGCCGTTAGTGGTGGTCTGCCTGATCGGGTCCTCCAAGTGCAGCAGGCTCTCCCATTAACACCGGGGTATCTTGAACGTGCACTGACATTGACCAGCACGCTTATTTAACGCCATCCTTCCGCTCCTACTATCTGCACGTGGTAGCGATTGTGGCTCGGCTTGAGCCAGCGAGCAGGCCTGTGCACTTTCCTTTTCTTTCTTCCTTGCAACAACAGACAGACCTTCCGCTCTTCTCTCACTGCGCACTTGAGGAAACGACCATGATGTTAAACAGTAACGGCGCCACTTCTTTTCCTCAAAAATCAAATTTTATCACACTGATTCAATACTAACAAAATGAAACAGCAGTATTCACGACAGATGGTTGGAAGCTTCAAACGACATTTAGGCTTGGAAATCCTTTGATTGTGTATTTCATATAGAAACATTGCGCAATCAGCGGAGTGAAGGGTATTTTCGGCCTTGAGACTAAGTTCCTTATTATGCACTAGCAATATATCGAGGACCTTCGAAAAGAACCTAGTGCACCGTAGACCGTCTTGTATATGAACCTGAGAGCCCTTCGATGGTATAGTTAGCTCCAATCGCAGTTTGCGCTCGTCGTCATAGCCCGAAATGTGTTCGGTTTTACAGCATTAAAGCTTAAATGAACGTCTTTTTGTGTGCCTACATTAACGCACTTGAAAGGGCTTCGACCATTTCGTGAAAATCCGTGAAAAGAAAGTGACGGTCAACGTTCACCCTCGGCGATAAGCTGTGACTACGTAAGGGGGCGAGATGCAAGATCATGCCACTAACTGCATTTAGGGGGCTCCAAGATCGTGTTAGAGGTGAGAGTGAATGCTGTATATATTATACATATCTCGAAAGCGCTCGTCAGTCCAAGAATATCTGGCCTTCCCATACAGCTTGGCCAGATCAACCAGCGTGAGCAGTTCACCGGCTCCTGTGGCTAGAAGGGCGGGCTTTTAGGAGGGTGGCCTTGTGAGTAAATTGGATGCCCGCACAGATTGGATGTGGGCATACCGAGATGTAGTGATAGAGGGTATGTGGGTCACACTGTGCGCATCCGGCGGGGCGACTCGTACGCAACCTATGTCCCAAACCCTTTGAGTAGCCAGCCAGAAGGATTCGGGTGAAAATTGCAGAGAAACAGCTGCCTTCAAATTATTTAATACTGAACCACAAAATAAAAAGCACTACACGCTGAAATAATGAAATAATGCTCATTGCTCTCGAATACGCAAGGAGGCCCCCCATTCCCGCCCCCCTCCCACGCACGACATCATTCGACTGATCAAAAGCATACACAAACCAGAACACCAGCTCCGAAGACTGGTACCGGCATTCGTGTTAAGCCCGATGCTACGCCTACCTTTGCCTCACCAAGACGGAGATGGAAGAGGTAGATTCACTAATCAGACCAGCTTAAAAGATGGTCTTAATTCTGCCCAAACGCACCCCTACCTTTCGTCTTATACGCATGGGAGTCCACAACGCGCTTAGTGAGCTGACGGAAGCACACCGCATGGCCCAGATAGACAGATTGCCTTCAATTGCCACAGGATGGCACATTCTTGCCTCACTCCACTTCCGACCTTCTAGAAAACTGTCCCTTCGCCTCTTCAGTTTTTCCTTATCTACGACACTATAATGAAACCAATGTTTCTTTTTTAGCGAATGTGATGGAAGAGGACGCTGTCGAACTTCAGTCCAGTCGGTCAGTCGCTGACGCCCAGAGGAAACGTCTTAGCCTCCCGAATGACGCCAGCAGCCAAGCCAACGTGGTGTCCTCAGCCACCAGTGATGATGCTTTGGCTGACGACGGCTTCATCAGAGTCGTAAGCAAGAAGGCCAAACGGAGACTGCGCAAAGGTGAGGACTCGTCGTCGTCGAGTACGTCCACGATCACCACGGAGCGATGATCATCAGCACATAGTGACCTATTTATGCCAGAGACTCCCACCGACAATCTCAACCACATCATTAGGCAAGCCACGTCTGCGTTCCTGGATGCTCGCGTCCCGGGAGCAATTATAGTTGTGAGGGTGAATCGTTTTCAGAATGTCGTCGCCATTGATGTCCTGGACCGGAACGCGCTTGAGAGGTTGAGCAACATCAGAACGCTCGGCGGCATCAGCGCTCGTTCCCATGTCCTTCTAGGCAGTGGAACTACGGCAGGCGTCATTTACGACGTCAACGCAGCCATCCGCGACCCTGATCTGCCAATTTTGATTCAACCAGCTACGGACGGTGTAGCCATACTTAGAGCTGAGCGTCTTGGAATGACAAAGTGCATAGAGTTGACCTTCCAAGGGGACTGCATTCCAACGTACGGGAATGTTGGACACTTTCGGCATGCAGTTAGCCCTTTCGACCCGAAGCCTCTACAGTGCCTGAAATGCATGAAGATAGGACACGTGAGTAGTGCGTGCAATTTCCACATCGTGTGTCCACGGTGTGCTCAGCCACACAGAGGTGATTCATGCCGGGAAACAGTCCTTACGTATGCCAATTGCCGCGGTCCTCATGACGCTGCATCGAAAGATGGTGCTCGCCTGAAAAGGGAAAGGGCGATGCTCAAGCAAATGACAAGAGACAATTACACACACAGAGGAGCTGCCGCTAAAGTGCGACGACGTCGTCGCCCTCGTCACACACCTTGTATATGTGTAGCGAGCATTGGAAAGGACCGTCCAAGAATTTCCACAACTTGTCTTCCCCCTCCCCTTACTACATTAAGGATTGGGAGCAATATGACTGGCGAGGCACAGTAACCAAGCAGGTATTGCGCACTCAGAGTACCGACCCTATTCCTAATAAAGCACAAGTCACAACTCCGGCCCAAGACCGGGTTGGCCAAGTGACTTGACCATTGCTCCTGAAGCAGCCAGCACCCAGCACCGTGCACCCAGTTTATTGAGCCTGCTCCTTGTCTGGTAGTAGGTCAAAAACCGGACCGGGTCGCAGACGAGCAAGTGATTGCAATGCTAAAGCAAATCGTGAATGCCATGCGTGTGCTGCTTCCTCGCATGCACATAACAGCTGCACAGAATGCACTGCAGATGCTGGATTTCTTGAATCCAGTGCTTGCAGCTGTCTAATAGCTGCCAGAACGCATCCTCCAGCCTCATCCTTCCGAGAAGAAGTCCGATGTTTCGTTGTCATCAACGTTATCAGCCTCAACGGCAAGCAGCCTTTCTTGACACTAAAACGTCTGCGCTGCCTTGTGATGGAGGGCCCTCGATCTGTTCCACTCAGGTCGCAGCAGTCGGCCGCCCTCAAGGTGTGCAGGCTACAGCTGCGGTGGACTGTGACTTACAGTGCTTGTGTCATTGCCTGTGGTGCTTGCTACGGACCGCATTTCTCTACTTGTTATTATTCTTTTGCGCCCCCCTCATCCCTCTCCCCCAGTGCAGGGTAGCCAACCGGAACATTCACTGGTTAACCTCCCTGCTTTCCTCTACCACTTCCCTCTCTCTCTCTCTCCACTTTCGACCGATTTGTCCACCTACCGTTAACTCCCACAAGGTTCCGCAATACCTTTGGGACCATCTCACTATTCACCCCCTACCTAAAAGCATGCATCTAGTGCTGCGCCAGGATCGACGGGCAGCCCGTGCCTTGCATAAACCACATGAAAACGAACTTGAAGAGGTCTACGCAGACGCCGCATAGTACTCCTGCCAGTTAGCTTACGCTCTCCTCGTACTTTCCAGCAAGCTACAACGCACGACATCAGGCTTGATCAGCGCAAACACCTCGACAGAAGCCGAAGTAGCAGCCATCGCTCTTGCGATATCGTCTTACACTGCCACTCTTATCCTGCACGATTCGAAAACCACCATTCAAAATTTTTCTCGCGGGGAGATACATGCTGCAGCATATAAAAATTTCACCTCCAACCCCAATTACCTCGCCCCATCCAAATTGCTCAGAATACAGGCCGTTTCGTGCAATCCCGGTAACGAAGCGGCCCATTTTGCTGCTTGAGCGTGCGTCAACCGAGCGACGCCTACCGAGAACCCAGGAACCGCGAGAGACCGGCTGATCACATGTCACAACATGACGACACACTACCGCTAAGAACTTCTGCTCTATATCCGCCACACATATATCTCACAAAACAAGAGCAGACGAGCTGTCGAGAACACCAGGCTCGCACCTTCCCCCCCCCCCCCCCCAGCATTACTTGCGCTTTTCTTCCCCCTTCTACTCACACCCGCGAATATTCCCTCTGTGGGGTCCCAGCAGCCACATTCGACCATATTATGCTCTTCTGGCGACAGCGTTAACAACCGGCGTAATCGGCCCTTGCGGAATCTGAGAGGTGGGAGGTCTTGGTCTCTAGAACCAACCCGACCTCGCAACTGAAGTTGGTGCAGTGGACGGAGAAGGCCACCATCTGACACGGCCTGCCGGCCACCACCCACGGCCAGGAGCCAGCCTACCACGGAAATTTTCAATTATAAGAGGTCCGCAAATGATGAAGTTTTTCAACACCACCAGGAGTCCCAACGGAACGCCCGGAAATTCTGGACGCGCAATACACAATACTCTCACTCAATACTCAATTGGCACTCAATACTCTTATTTCTTTAGTCCTTAATGTCCGAAGGCAAAGGAAACGGTTGAAACCCTCCTGGTCTTTTCCAACCCTCGACTGTAAGGTCGCAATTCCAAATGTGAGCGCAAAGCATAGGTCTCCTTTGGCAGCAACGGGTTCGCTTGTACTTGAACATTTGGAAACAGAGAATGCGCGCCATCTTCAAATTTTCACGGATGGTCCTGTGGACAAGGTCAAACAAGCTAGAGCAGCGGCTTTTTACATTCCTTCGTTTGACTGTAAGTGGTCCGTACGCTTTACTGCTGTCGTATCCTCCACAACGGCTGAAAGAGTTGCTATTGAGGCGGCTTTACGGAAGTTAGTGTCTTGTCCGGCTCCACCTGTTGTCATCCTAACTGATTCAAAATCTTCCCTTCAGTGGTTACAGCGCGGATTCGCTACTGATGCCTTGTCTATAAGTTCTCTGCGCTTCGTGCAGAAACTGCACAGCAGAGGCTTTACTCTACATTTCCAATTAGTGCCCCCTCACATAGGAGTCAAAGCTAATCAGGTGGCAGCCAATGACGCCCATAATGCTCTCTCAAGGAGTCTATCAAAAAAGTATCTCACGATGGGAAAATTCTCTACAAGAAAACGGTGCTCGATCATTTCAGTACCCTGTGGAGTACGCCCAATAAGGCATGTGTGACCAAGGGATTGAGAAGATACCAGGCGACTCTACTACATCGAATTTGCACGGCCTCTGCTCGCACTCCTGCCTGGATGCATAATACGGGCATAGCATTGTCTCCGCTCTGTTCCTTATGTGGTGTGTGCGGGGATATTGAACATATTATGTACTGCCCAGAGTACAACGCGGAAAGGTGTGTGACGTTCGCTTCCTTCAAGAAGACAGGAACACGTCACAGTACAGTTCATTACATTGTCTACCCGAGCGGAAACCAGGCATGCAGAAGGGAGGCTGCACGCCTTCTTTTAACATTTCTGCAAGACACGGATCTTGTTTCTAAATGGCTATTGCCTACTGTGAGTGAATGTGTGCGTAGATGGTGTCTTCCGGAGTTGACTACGTTATACTGTGAGTGAATGTGTGTATAGATTTTGGCACTGCAGTGGGCTATGTTCTACTATGACTGAATATGTGCATAGATGGTGACTTCTGGAAAACGGCGCGAAAAACGGGACAAGATAGAGAGAAGCAACGCACACAGCACAGTGTGTGTTGCTTCTCTGTATCTTGTCCCGTTTTTCGCGCCGTTTTCAGTCTTGAATCATTCACCAACTGATCCAAAAATCCACCCTTTTGCTGCCTCATATAGTTGGACACCTGAGCCGCGCCGTAAGGGAAGGAATAAAGGAGGGAGTGAAAGAAGAAAGAAAGAGAGGTGCTGTAGTGGAGGTCTCCGGAATAATTTTGACCACCCGGGGATCTTTAACATGCATTGACATCGCACAGCACACGGGCGCCTTAGTGTTTTGCCTCCATAAAAACGCAGCTGCCGTAGTCCGGTTCGAACCCGGAACTCAAGTCAAATCAGATTAATAGAAGCTTTATTTCATAATTCCAGGGGAAATTTTGTACAAAATATTTGGACCGATAGCCTACATGGCTAGTGCCCGGTCCATTACAAACCTAGACATTTAGGCAACTGCATAAGTATGTAAAGTAAAACATTAAAAGTACACAATATTATTGTAAAAAAAATTAAAGCAGAGAAATAAGACAGCAAAAGCATCCAGTGTCCGATCGGATGCAAAACAAGGCATTTGGGCAAAGGTATAATAAAGCTGCACATCATTTGAGCAAACTATACGCGGGGAACTCAAAGTGCGAACACAGAAACACAAAAGAGAAATCGCATCTTTACTTGGTTATGCAAGAAATGTAATTTAGAAGACAATTTAAAACTTATTGCAAGCTTTATTTCCAGTGGCAATGTATTCCAGACTTTCGTCCCAATGAACTCAATTAATCTCTCACCTTATGTGTTGTGATGGATCGGAAGATTAAATTATCGTTAGCAGCTTGTCTTGTGTTGCGAACAGGCAAAGTGAATAAGCTCATCGGGAGTGGAGAGCTAGATGTTAATATGCAATTTACTAGAAGGGAGATTTTGTAGTGGCGTAGAGCGGAAAATTTTCGTGTTTGAATTTCTTCAGACCGTTGCTTGGATGATGCAATGAAGAAAATGTTATAATCCTTAGTGCTCGTTCCTGTAAGCGTCGCAGAGGTGTGAGATAAGTTGAGTATGGGTGCCCCCACATTTCGCTGCAATAACTCACGTGTTAATGAACAAATGAAAAGTACAAGCTTCATAATATGTTGCGAGAAAAGTATTGTCTAACCTTAATATGGACGTAGCAGCCAAACGCAGCTTTAGTACAAACGCTGTTCACTTGATTCTTCTAGTTAAGGTTGTCAAATATAACACAAAGTAATTTAAATGAAGGAACTGATTCTGTTACACAACCGTTCAAAGAAATTCTAATTTCATTAAAATCAATGTTTCTTCTTGTCTGGAAGGCGACATATTTACATTTGCAATGTTTAACGTTAATCTATTCTTACTGAACCAGTTGGAAACGGCGATTAAATCTTGCTTTATGTCGGCTTGCATCGCAGCAACCGAATTACCTGGGAATATGAGGGCTGTGTCGTCTGCATACATGAGAATCTGCGAAAATGAGACTGAACATGGAAGATCATTTATATAAATGGAAAACAGTAGAGGCCCCAGGACAGATCCTTGGGGTACTCCGCATTTTATATAGCTATATGTAGAGTCAAGAATGTTAATTACCACTTTCTGTTGTCGACCTGATAAGTAACTCTTGAAAAATTGCAGTGTGTCATTAACAATCCCATAGGCGGCTAGTTTGTTGAGTAATATAGGATGTGATACAGTGTCAAACGCCTTTTTCAGGTCTAGAAATATACCAATTGCGATTTCGTTTTTATTAGGAGCTGAATTTATCGACAGGAAAAGCGTTAGAACGGCGGTAGAGGTCGACCTGATTGGGACGAAATCATGCTGATGATGACAGATTATATTATACTGACAAAAAAGTATTTTTAGTTGAGTGGCATTTATTTTCTCAAAAACCGTATTAGAATGCTTAGTACAGATATTGAACGATAACTACTTGGGTCGTTGTCATCTCCATGTATGTAAATAGGAACAACTTTAGCGATTTTTAGAAATTTTGCATAGCAACTAGTATCTATCTCATGGTTAAATATATAGCATAGTGGTCTAGACAGAATATCGATATTATGCTTTAAAACTGCCGTATGAATACTGTCGTGCCGAACCGGTTTATTAACTGGCAATGTCCTTACTACAGATGTAATTTCCTCGACAGTGATTGCATTTAAATTTAAATCGGTGTGGACAACTCTAGGTAGGTTAGTAGAGGCGGACTGAAAAGAGAACTGTTATGCAAGGAATTCACCAATGTTGGTGAAGTAGTTATTAAAGGCGTTGACAACCTGTACGAAAAGGTCGTTAGGGGTAACGCGTTTCTTTGGTCCGAGTCCTGTGACGTCCTTAACAATTTTCCAAACCTGTTTCGAGTCAAGGCCAGGTTTTTAACTAGATTACTGTAATAAATTCGTTTCCTTCTCCTCATCATCGCAGCAGACTTATTCTTATAAAGCTTGAATTGACCATGATAATAATTGTTTGTTTCATTTTGCTTCCATTTGTAATAGGAGTCTTTTCTTTCGAACCGCAAGTATATATTCAATTATCCATGGGCACACAGCTTCTTCGTAGTTCCGACGTGTGCATTCGCACGTGATATTCATTACGGCGTTTATACGGAACGGATAAAATTTTCGCAATCTATATTCACATCACTGTCGTACAATTTCACAAAATCAATGCTCTGCAAGAATTTCGAATACAGGCGCAATTTACTCCAGTTCTTATGTCTCTAGAATACGTATTGCAATACGGATATGATTAAGTGCGTGGTAAACACATGAAAGTCGGACAGTTCTCAGCAATAGTTTTATCACAACCACCAGCACGTACAGATATTTCATTTTTGCAGAACATGTGATCAATAAGGGAAGAAGATTTCTGTGTTATTTGAGTAGGTGAAAAAATATCGTTTTTAAGGTTAAATGACTGCATGAGAAGCAGGTAGTTGCACTCTGAATATCTATCTTTTAAAAGGACGATATTGTTACGTTCCTTGTGTGTGCTACGAGGGTCCGCGTTCGACGGCGCGGCGTAGACGGAGCCCCCAGTGGCGGCGAAAGCACAACCGGACCCCCTTTCATGTTTCTACTGTATATGGCTGCAAGCAACTTGAGTGATATTGCATTTTGGGCCTGCCGCCGTGGACCGCACGGAGACGACCCAGATGACAGCGGCATCATCAATTACCGAGCCATACTCGTTGAGAGTGACGACCAGAACGAAGGGGTTTAAGCCCAACCAGACCCCCTTTCCATAGTGTCGGCACGAGACGAACGCCGCCGCCGCCGCCGCCGCGGGGAGACGGGCGTTATCTTCCCCAATTGCCGTGGCCGTTCCAGGGGGCCTCGTTTCGGTGGGCCTGGCCCCGTGGCAAGACGGCGGGCATCATCAATCAACCCTCCCGAGCACATCCCAGGACAAGGGGCCACTTTCCCGGCCTTTTAGTGACCTCGCGTTCCAGCCTTGAGGGGCGAGTGTCATTTGATGGAGAACGGAGGCCGGTGACCCGAGGGAACAGTTAGCGGGCCAGAGCGCGCCTTACCACAGCCGACGCTATGCGCTACCTCGACGACAACCTTCTTTCGCTCGGACTCAACACGTGAGGGGGCGAGACGGCAAGTGCGGTGCTGTGTTTGTGCGCCCAAGTGAAAGCCCTAGCCCCCCCCCCCCTCCGGCGTGGGCGTCCTCACCCTAGGGAGTGTGGGGATAAGAGGATATAAAAATCGACAAGGAGTACCGAAGAGGGAACGCTCAGGACGACATCGTTCGCCAAGGGGGCCTTCAGCGCCGAAGCCCGACGGCGTGCAGCTTCTGCCAGCAACCGTTCGAGCTCGACTCCGGAGCCCCTCCATCGTCCCCATGAAGTCGTCGGCACGTAAGCTGGGACGCCCCAGCCTCTGATGTATAATCTTAATCATGTGTAATTATTGAATGTATCTGTTTGTTTAACCTGAGCCGTACGGTGTCTCTTTGCGTCTCCGTCCCGTGTGGACCTGCGCATTATGGGCGGTCATCACACTGGTGTCAGAAGTGGGGTCTCAAAAGCAAATGTCCTCTGAATGCTGCGACATTCATGACTTCAAAATTGTAATCAAAAGGGAATCACGGGACTGATTGTGGGACTTTCATCCCCATTTGAGAGGCTTGAGGCACCGGAGGGCTTGAGTGAAAAAAAAAAAATGTCTGTATCTGAGGGAGCTCCCACTCCAAAGCCGTCGCTCGGAGCAAGCATGCTGGCATTAGGAAGCGTCATTCCGACGTTTACAGGAGATAAGACAGAGGTTCTAATCTGCGATTTCTTTTCCATGCTAGAAGAGATTGGGAAAATGGGGGGATGGTCCGATGCTCAAATGCTGGGAATGGCGAGGTGTAAGATGGCAGGAGCTGCTCATGATTTTGCATGGCGAGACGAAAAAGTAAAAACCACAAAATCATTTGCGGATTTTAAGAAGCTCGCGTTTGAGCATTTCGACACTGAACCACGTCACGTGCGGGTACAGAGGTTCCGTGACGCCGGACAGATGGTAGGGGAGGACCTGCGAACGTTTGCGTCGCGGCTTCAGCGCCTAGCACGCGATACGTTAAGCAGGGAGGAGGAAGGAGACCAGCTAAGGAAGAAATACGCGGAGGATCTACTTAAAGAGGAAATGACCGCTTTGTTCGTGGCTGGTCTGCAAGACCCCGTGCGCCGGTTCGTGCTCTCGCGCAAGCCGAGCAATTTCGACCAAGCCGTGGCGGCCGCATTGGATGAGGAACGAAATGAGGCGTTAACGACAGCCATAGCGAGAGTACGCGTCATAGAGAGAGCGGTGCTCAACCCTGAGGTTGCTCTCTTGACAGAGCGGTTAGATCGCTTAGAACAGCTGCTATCTCAGCAGGTGGAACGCCAGGTTGAAGCGCGCGCTCAACAGCGCCCATTCGCTGGAAACCGGAGACCGCCATAAAGTTACAGGCGCGGTATGCGAGATTTTGAAGAAATCGTATGCTTCGCTTGCCAGGGTCGCGGACACATCGCCAGGTTCTGCCAAAACGTGCGCCTTGGGGAGCCACAAAGAGAAGCAGGCGAGACACGCCCTAAGCAAGCCTACAGCGGGGCTCCAGATACCGAGACAAAAACTAGATAGTCCTCCCCAGCCTGAGGAGCGTGGGGAGGGAGCAGTGGATGATGAGGTGGTGGTAGTTTGTGTGGCCGACGAGGCATGCCCTGTTGTGCGTTGCAAGTTAAATGGTTGTTGCATGGAATTGTTGATAGATACGGGGTCAAAGGTGACATTGCTTAAGGAGAGCAGTTTTAAAACGCTTCGAAGGAAGGGGGACCGCGAGGTGTTGGAAGCGTCTGGTGGTATGGCAACCAAATTTGTAGGCATAACGGGGGATCCTCTTGGCATAAGTGGACTCTACCGGTTACACTTCTCTCTCGGCGGAATTGCATTGGAGCACCCCTGCTACGTATGCCCGGACACGGTGTCTCTGCCAAACGGAGTGTCAGGTATATTAGGGCAGGATTTTTTGAGAAAAGGGAAAGTAGTGGTCTCATTCTCTGAGGAAAAGGTTAATGCGGGCGGCTCAAAAGTTCCGTTTTTGAACAGGAGAGGGGCTGAGATTCGCATTACCGATATTGACACCCGTCAAACAGTGGGATCATTGGAGAAGGTATATTCGCGGGTTGCCGTCAGGCTGGTCGATGAGGCGGTCGTCCTTCGTTGGTCAGAGCACATTTTGTACGCGTTTGTGCCTTCAGATGTAGAGAGCGGCGCCGTGGGAGTGCTTGAGCCGGTCGACTCTCTCAGCAATGGCCTGAAGGCAGCCGAGTGCATCGTGACAGTTAATGACGCCCACAGAGTGCCCCTACGGGTGGTTAACTGTAGCCAGCAGCCACTGAGCCTTCCCAAGAACAAAACATTGGCTTTCTTCACCTCTGCGATAGAGAAACGTGAGCCCACCGATACGGTACTCGCAACTGTAGAGCATGCTAGTCCTTCGGCTGCTCCAAAGGTGTCGTTCGAACTTTCTCACGTAAAATCCAGGGAGAGGGAGGCTCTGGCTGGTTTGCTGAACGACTACTCGGAGGTATTCGCCGCGTCCAACCTGGATTTGGGCTGCTGTGGCGTTATAAAGCACACGATAGAAACCGGCACTTCATCGCCCGTTTACCAGCGTGCGTACAGGATTCCTTACTCCCAACGTGAGGAGATGGAGCGGCAGGTGCAGGACCTGATTGATTGCGGCATTGTCGAACACTCAAAGTCACCCTGGGAAGCACCAGCACTATTGGTGGAAAAGCCAGATGGCTCGTAACGATTGGTAGTGGACTACCGCAAACTAAATGCCGTAACTCGCATCGATCCATACCCCATCCCCAATATACAGGAGACGCTTTCTCAGCTGGGCTCTGCCAGGTACTTCACGGTAGTGGACATGGCGGCGGGATTCTGGCAGATAGCAATGGATCCGGCAGATGCCAAGAAAACGGCATTCAACACGCCCTCAGGGCACTATGAATGGAAAAGAATGCCGATGGTTCTGGCCAACAGCCCTGCTGTCTGGCAGAGAACCGCTGATGTTATCCTGGCAGGTCTTCTGGGGAGGCTGTGCTTCGTGTATATGGATGACATAATCATATACAGTGACAGTTTTGAGAACCATTTGCGCGATATTGAGCAGGTTTTGGTGCGACTAAGAGAAGCGGGTCTCAAGCTGAAGCCCTCTAAGTGCCAATTCCTCAAAAACGAGGTGAAATACCTCGGGCACGTTGTTTCAGCTGACGGCGTGCGACCGCACCCTGAGAAACTAAGGTGTGTCTCGGATTTTCCATCCCCGACTAGCGTCCGCCAGGTCCGGCAGTTTCTCGGCCTGATCGGTAACTACCGAAGGCACATAGAGAAGTTCGCCAAGCTCGCTAAGCCGCTCACCGCCTTAACAGCCAAAAATGTCGCCTTTCGCTGGGACGAAAACGCGGAGGATGCTTTTGGGGCCCTGAAAAGGAAGCTAATGAGTGCACCGCTGTTGCGCCACCCGGATTTTAATTTGCCCTTCGTTATAGCCACAGATGCGTCAAAGTTCGCAGTTGGTGCCGTACTATCTCAGGTTATCGAGGGCAAGGAACATCCCGTTGCTTTTGCTAGCTGACAGCTGAGCCCCACAGAGCAAAAGTACGGAGCTACGGAAAGGGAGTGCCTCGCCGTTGTCTGGGCAGTAAAGCACTTCAGATGCTACCTTTACGGCCGCAAATTCAAGCTAGTCACAGACTTCAGTGAGGTCACAGACTCAGTCAGGTGCTTCAGTATCGATGGCAGATGCCGGGGCTAGCAAAATATTTTTCTTCCTCTTTACTATTTTTTTTAATAAAACCACTACCACTACCACCACCATGTGCGCCCTCACAGCTCGAAGCCTGTACAAATCGCTGACTTTCGCTTTGTGCTGTCTTTCATTGTTGCCACTCGCGCGCGGTGACGCTGCTCTAGGCGCTGCTGCTGATTGCTCGGTAGGAATGGATTGCGGTCCTGATCGCTCTCCGGTGGTGGTGTTTACAACTCTATTATCACAAAATGGATGGGATTAGTCGGGGCTGGGGCGTACCCAGGGTGGCCTCCAGTGGGGGCGATCTGTTGAGCTTGCATGATTAGGGCCAATTGCGTTGTTTTTCTAGAACTGGCCAAGAGCTTGTCCCATTACTCCGCCGACGGAGCTGGCAAGAGTAGCGTCGGAGGTTGTTTGCTAGCGCATTCCCGTAAAATACGGTCTTGGGTGCCGTGAGTCCCATCACCATAGTGCAGGCTTGCAGGGTCATATTCACCGTTTGTGGATAAACATAATCGATAGGGGCTAAGAATTAAATTTGTTTGTAGGCGTCCGAGTGTCGTGGCTTGCGCCTTGTCCAGGTCGGGGTGAGGGGTGCGATACGTGCATCTTAGCTTGCGATAAAAGTTTGTAATCTCCATGTACGACTGAGGCTCCTCGGCAGAAGCGTCCGTTCCCGAGAGCTCTCCCGTCCCCCGGTTGGTTAAACCTCGGGCTAGATGATCTTCCCGCTCGTTTCCGCAGTTACTCGCGTGAGCCGCAACCCATACGAGATTGATATTATCCAGAGTTCGGTTGCGCAGAATTCGCATTGCGAGCGCGCTTAGCGAGTTTTTGGCGAAATTTTGAATGGCGCTCTTAGAATCGCTTAGATAAGTTTTGGTGCGGAGACCCGCGATGGCCAGTGCGATAGCTACTTCCTCTGTCACTACGGCTGACTTTGGAGCGGCCATACATGCCACGTATGTTCCACCTTTGATGGGTTGAGCTGGCTTCACGTACAATGTTCGTGGTTCGTTCTCGTACTGTTTCTCAAGGGCCTGGGCCCTTGCTTTCCTGCGGGCGTCGCGTCTGCCGGGCAGCATGTTTTTGGCTACTGGTTTAGCAACTAGTCTAATAGTAACGTCGACCGATAAATGCGATATTTCATAGACCCTCTCAACGGGTTGGATATGGAGTTTGTCGAGAATTACGCGTCCCGCAACAGTGCGCGGCAAACGGGTCACTGTTGCCGTTTAATGGGCTTCGATTAGCTCAATGAGCGTGTTAAGAATTCCCAACTGCAGCACTCGATCTGAGTTGGCTAATGCCGGCCGGCCAAGGGCCACATTGTATGCTGTTCTTATGATGCTATCAAGGGCCCCTTCGTCCCTGTGACGAAGATAATAGTACGGGCAGGCGTACGTGATTCTATTTATCATGAATGATTGCATGATCCTGCATAGGTCGGTTTCTCTCATGCCCCTGCGACGGTTGGCAATGCGCCTATCTGGTGCGCCGTGTTGTATTATTCTGAAGGGACATGCCAAGAACCCTGATCGTGGCCACCGGGTTATTGGATGGTTGTCAGTGTACAACACGATGGGTTCCCGAGGGTCGGGTGCTGCCTCTGAGGCTTATTTGTTCCTGATAACTAAGAGTTCCTATCTAGGCGGTAACCACGCAAGGGCGCTCTCCTGCACGAAAGAGTGTACCGTGTCGATAGCTGGTTGTAATGACTCCAGAGTTGGTCCATATGGTGATGTCTTCGACGTATATACATGATGCCTGAGTGGGATAGCATGTAACAGACGTGGGAAACAACTCATAGTAAGGTTGAAGAGAAAAGGTGGAAGTACAGCGACTTGCGGGGTTCCTCTGGTGCGAAGTGTAATTTTTTCACTACTTTTGTCCTCGAAATGCAGCGTAGCCGTGCGCTGGATCAGAGAGGTGGCGATGCAGTCCACGCTCTGCTCTCGCGCTGTGGAATGTCGCCTTGGTTGCCCCGGCAGCAGTACTGCCAGAGTGCAGATAAACAAGGTGAAAGAAATGGTGAGGACAGTAAACAGAAAAAATATGAAAGCCGGCACTCCCGCACGGCACCAGCCTGATGCGCGAATACGGTCGCTTCATCGTGACCTGTGGCTTGCAGAGCACAGCGAAGAGCGGACGGCAGCGGAGCTGGCGCAGGCAAACTTGTCCCATCCTTTAAAGGAAATGAGCATGACGGCGCGGTAAAGAACGCTCACTTAATTGTCTGTCGCCGGTAGTTGGAACGACCGTCGTTGTGGGTGGCGCTTCCTTCAGGCATGAGAAGATGCTTTTCACATAACGCGAGTATTGCATCGCCAGTAGCCTGCTGACCTGCGAGAAACAAGAAAACGAGAACAATGAATTAAAACTTGACCTGATATGACGGCTGGGGTGGCTCTTGTGGAATGGAGATTCATCGTGCGACTTTGCATCGAAGGTGTAAGCCAGGGGTAAATCTGAAGGCGTACAGGAAGAACAAGAACCGGAACCGCAGGAAGTGGCCTAGCTCAAACGCACCGAAACGAAGCCACACATACGAAAGAAGAATAGGTAATAGTTGCCGCGTAGTGGAAGACCCTTTTCTTTCTGCAATAGACATCAGAGATGTGCTACCCTTTGAGAGGAGGCTTCGAAAGCTGCACTGTAAAACCACATCGCTTCCCTGAAGCCCCGACTCGCAGAATCACAAAAGACAAAGTTGGACTGTGCTGAGAGAGTGGCTGAGTGGACCACCTAAAATTGGAACAAGTTTTCACTGATGAATATACATTCTCTATCTACGGAGCACGAGTTGTGGTTGCAGAAAATTGAAATTGAAATCAAGGAAACTTCCTAAGTTACTGTATATGTCGAATGCGGAGTAAGTGTCCCGATGATTCTCTTCTAATGGAAATAAACAAATACCAACATCCGCGCTTTCTCCGTCTCTCCCATTGGTCGCCCTCTTAAGCGACGACACAGGAAGGAAGCGCAATGAAAGTAGTGCATAAATGGTTGATTAGGGAGAGCGGTAGCCGTCTGTGAATATCAGTAAAACTCAGAAAAGCACGCATACAATGCTGTCGTGTAGTGGGTATAATCCTGTATTTCGGTAGCGTATCGCCGAAGAAATCAACAAGTTTTTATTTTTTTGAAATTGTGCGCTGATATCTGAGCCCTGATATTCACTTGTAAATGGGAAATAAGGTTTAAGATCTCTCGTAACAGCTCCTGCCATGCTAGCACATCGCAATTCCAACCCACCAAAAAGCTTCAAGGCGACGACAGGGTAGTTATTCTTACGAAAGCCTGATAATTTCTAGCTGTCGGCCGTAGAGCCTGGAGCCGAAAGTAGGCTTTGCACGGCGTCCAGCACTTCACGTTCTAGAGAAAAGAGCGCAGAGTGGACTGTGGGATTTATTATTAGAGAAAGCAGACGCAAGAAACTACATATACAGCTTATAAACATTGCAGCTTAAGACACCATGCGGCTACTATCAACAGTGGATCACGCGCCTTCACTCTCGCGACCCGTTGCTAACCGAGAATTTCGAACCTAGCAGGGGACACGCCACACCATTCGGCCGCCGTCTATGCGGGATTGTCTTCCCGCGGTCGAAAACACGAGAGCGGCCGGCGACGGCACCGACGCAGCAGCAGTCAGCTGCCGCAAGAGCTGGATGCGGAACAACAACTGCGCGTGGCAAGCCATTCCGACAGCGCATCATCCGCGGCGCTTACGACGGCGTCATCTCGCGCTACACGATACGACTAGATCGTACCGAACAAAACCGAGCAGTTTGGAGGGGCTGCGTGTTAGATTGGGTGCGCATGCTCATGAAACGAGCTGGCGTTTTCTATCCCGCCAGCGACCCGGCAGCGGCGGACTAAAAGTTCTTCGCTGCAAGGTCTCTTCCTGTGCTGCAGACCTTACTAGGTTCTTTGCGTTGCTTCTCCGCACTAGAGGTGCCCACCGCCCGAGACGGTTGCTTTGTTGGATGACCGCAGACTTCTTTTCCGCACCAGGGGTGCTCCGTCGTAGACGGTATTGCGACGACTCAGAATGCAGGCGTTAAGGGGAGTATGAATTGACTGTATTATACGAAATGTTTACATTGCAAGCACTTTGATATACATGAGACAAATTGAAAACTGTAAAAAGGTTAAAGAACAAAATGGTGGAACTGGCTAACACTAGGGGAGGCCCTACTCGGCATAGCCGAAGATGCATTACATCTGACCTTAGCCCAGAAACTTTTCCAGGGCTCCGGGCCCTGGTTTTAAAGACCTAAAGGCCCAGCCCATCCCTTGCATCACCCAATCACAACAAACTAACTTATGACTGGTTTACAAACTGCATTGCACGCCTTCCAGTTTCGGCAAGGTTCAAAACCCTCTCCCTAAAATACACAGCAGGAAAAGAGCATCAAAATCGCTATAAAAAATAGATTTCGGGAATGGACCCTCGAAACGAGTGGCCCACCAGGTTTACGTGCCACGCCCCATATTTCCACAGTAGCCCTGTCTACATGAACCCGATAGAGTCGAGTAGAGTTTGCTTGTCGGGTAAAAAACCAGTTGCCGGGTTCATGTAGATGCTGTCGGGTCGAGTAAAATAAGCGGCAGAGCGAGTCGAGTTAATTCACCTGCAGGGAGCAGGTTAACTCGCCTGATCCGCCTTTCCAAAAACCATGTATACGCAGTCGGGTAACATGGAACTATGGGAAAGATTTCGGTCATGTGATCAGTAGACCAAAATGGCAGCCGCCGTCGGTCCCCGCGCTGTTTCCACCCGAGCTTCTTGGACCGACCGGGAAGTGGAATGTTTTGTGGGGCTAATAAATGAAAAAAAAAGTGAGCGAGGCGCTGGACAGCAAACGGCAGCGCAACCAAGATGTGTTCAAAGAGCTGCAGGCCGAAATGGCCAATCTCGGCTATCACTGGACGTGGCAGCAGTTGCGGAACTGCTGCAAGAATTTGAAGAAGCGATTCACGGCCGTGAGTATAAACATTCCCTCGCCCGAATTTCGACACCCATACGGAATGATACGCCGTTTCAGCACAATTCTGTCTTGTGTGACAGGAACGGTTGGAGCAAGAGAGAAGTGGAGCTGCACCGTCGGCTTGGAAGCGGTATGACCACATGAGCGCGCTGCGAGAACCCGCGGGCCAAAAACAGGAACCGGAAACTTGCACGATAACTGCGAACCTCGACGCTAGGCGCCGCTGCGTGACTTACGCGCTTGAACAGAGTTCATGTAGACACCAATCGGGGCGAGTCAGAGGCGAGTCACCTCGCCCGACGCTGACTCTACCCGGTCCAGTCGGGTTCATGTAGACAGGGCTACTATGATTCGAACTCTCTCCCTCAGAAGAAAAAACACAAACCACACATCCTACCCGCACGTGCAAGCGGTCTCCATTGACTCTCGGTTTCCCTTGACTGAAGCTGTTCCGCAATTAGCTCTGTCATCGGACTACAGCGGGGCGCTTCCGTGGTGCAGCCCGTCTGCTCGTTTTTATTTACGACCCTCCTTGACGAGATTACCCCTTTTCACGAGATGCTTGTCGCAAGGTCGCATCGCGTTTGGCGCCGTTCTGACGAGGGGACCGAACAATGCGAGGGTCAAAGCGCTTGACCGTCCATGTCAGGGGCTGTTGACCCCAAGGGCGCTCCTTTTCAGTGCGGCGCCCCGCCGCCGCCCGCCACCGAAGGGGAGGGGGAGAGTTTCAAAGAGGAGGCCGCCTCAGGGAGACGACGAGCGGGCGACCGGTTCTAATGGCACCGCGAGTCGTACGATCCCTTTACAGGCGGGTTCGGCGCGGGCGCTTCAGTCACTCAAAGGACCGACATTTGCGTCGCGTGGTGCTGGCCGGCGCAGATCAACCACGATCCCGTGCGCTCGTCTGAAGACACATTTAAAGAAAAATTATCGATAAGCCATTTGTCATCAACTTCTCTATGGAACACAAATTCATGTATATGTCTCTAGAACCATGTACAGGGTCATCCAAAACATGTGCGAACACAGCTCAGTGTGGCCGCGATCGGCGGAGCGTCAGCGCATCCGGCGCGGGCGCGCATCGAAGCTAAAGGCAAAGATCCGACGCGTTCAGCGCTCGGGCGAGCGTCGCTCGCAGTCAGTCGCGCTACGCCGGTTTCGCTGGCCGGAGTGCCAGACGCCGCGCGCCGCATCGGAGCATGCGCAGAACGACTGCCGACTGGCGCCGATCGTCGACCCGCGGGCAGTTTGCATTCCGTTCGCGCCTTTTTCTCCGTCAGCTCATCCGTTTCGTTCAATCCATGGCATGGCGGCTACTGTATGAAACATGGCTAGGGTGTTATCCGCGCGACAAAAACTTGCTCTCGTGTTACTAGCCCATCGCTTGCGGCGAAAGCGCAGGCGGTCAATGTATGTGCGAAAGATTTTCGCTCATCGGAAAACCAGAGGCGAGTACTTCCAGCTTGTGCAAGAACTACGGCAGACCTACCCAGAGTACCATTGGAAATACTTCAGGTGTGCACACTTCACGCAATATGACTGTTTCACCCGTGTGTAGCTTTGTAGCGCTTTTTTAACTCACTGTGACTGCACGGCTCGTTTCATTACTATCCAGAAATAAGAATCCTGCATAGCGTTTTTCCTCCATAAAAACGCAGCCACCGCGGCCGGGTTCGAACCCGACCGCGGTGGCTGCGTTTTTATGGAGGAAAAACGCTAAGGCGCCCGTGTGCTGTGCGATGTCAGTGCACGTTAAAGATCCCCAGGTGGTCGAAATTATTCCGGAGCCCTCCACTACGGCACCTAATTCTTCCTTTCTTCTTTCACTCCCTCTCTTATCCCTTCCCTTACGGTGCGGTTCAGGTGTCCAACGATATATGAGACAGACACTGCGCCATTTCCTTTCCCCAAAAAACCAATTATTATTATTATTACGTTTTTTAAAATTATATAATAATAATTGTGTTTATGAGAGAGGGAGTGGCGCATTAATTGTTACATATTTTGTAGAGCCGAAAGTTGGTGCTGTTTGATTCGAATTTTTAGATATTTAACTGCACAGTGCCTTGTACGATGCTCGGGGTTGTTTCAAACATGCTTAGTGCATCCTTAAAAATGATGTAAAATGACTTCTGTGCAGGATGACGAAGGCCTCATTTGGTAAACTTTTGACCCTTGTGCGCGACCGCATCATCCATCCACTGAACCACAAGAATCCTATCAGCCCAGGAGAAAGGCTGGCAATCAATTTACGGTAAATATTCCCCACTTCAGCCACCCCTGATTGCATACTCGCTGACATCTCCTTGTTGTCATACGGGATACTTTTCCAACTACAAGGTTAACGCGCGTTTCTCCCTGAATAGCTGGTGCCCTGACTCCAAGTATAAAGGGGCCGTACAGCCGTCTGATGAGCATAGAAACTGTTCTTTCGGTCGTTCTTGTTCTTATTCAGTGTAGTAGCAGGAAAAACAATTGTATATCGTTTGCCCACTTTTTGCGCTGGTTTTCACATGTCCATTCACTTTGTGCAAGCTTGGAATTCTCTGGCCAAATATTTTTTGTCCCCATTGGCCAGTTGTGTTCTACTGCATAACTACCTTCCCTTATTCACATTAATTTCTTTCCATCTCAGTGCCGCATGTTTACGGCCACTTTTAAAAATAAACAACACGTCAGGCATGACTGGACCCTTGAACATGCCATAATATAGCTATAGCTATGTTGATCATTCCCCCCTTCCCCCTCACGCGACTCTGATCATATATTAACCATCCTTTTCAACCTAGTTGCGTCATCTATGCATGATAATTGAATACTGGAAAAAAATTTAACGAACGATGGCGCTGCAATACAATTAATTAGGTACTTCTACTCTTCACAGGTTTCTGGCCACAGGTGGCTCTATGATAAACGTCGCTATGAGCTATCATATTCATGTATCGACAGTCTCTGGCATACTGATAGAGACCCTGCCAGCCATCTGGGGCTGCCTTTCCCCAATTGTGCTCAGACAGCCGACTCCCGACGAATTGAAGTTCATCAGACAGGAGTTCGCCACGAAGTGGAACTTTCCCAATTGTGTAGGGTGCATTGATGGGAAGCACTTCACAGTTACTTGCCCTACTGACAGTTGGTGAGAGTTCTATAATTATAAGGGTGTTTACTCATTGCTGATGTTGGCAGTGGCAGATGCAAATTTTCGCTTTCTGCTAGTGGATATTGGTGCTCAGGGCCGACTTTCTGATGTATCTTTCTACCGAAAAAGCCCAATCAGAGGGAGCTTTGAGAACAATACCCTCAGCTTGCCTTCAGGTCATAACGGATGCCGCTGTGCATAGTGGGAGATGCAGCATTTTGCCTGCGGCCCTACTTAATGCGTCCTTAGCCCGGAAGACCGCTAAACGAGACAAAGCGAGTCTTTAACTCGGCTGTCAATGGCGCGCCGTTGAGTGGAGAACGCTTTCGGAATAGAAGTTTCCCGTTGGCGCTGCTTCTTCGGGATGGTGAGTAGCGACATTGAGTTGCTCATAGCCATGATGGATGCGGCGGTTTGCCTGCACAACTTTCTCCTAGCTAACAAAGCATATTGCCCAAATGATTATCGGGATCGCGTCACTGGCGACAATGTCCAGGAAGGCAGGTGGAGGCAGACCGTAGCAAATGTAAATCCTCAGAGTACTGGCACCAGCTCTGCTTCAGATGCTATGCGAATCCGGGATGCCATAGCAAAGTACTTCATGTCCCCAAGTGGTTGTTTCCCATGGCAGCTGAACGTTGTAAGACGGTGTTGATGGACAGCGTGAAGCTGTTGACTTTTTTTCAGGCAAAACAAGGACATCCCATACCAGCTCGAATTTATTTGATATCGGGGGACCACTTCTTAAACGGCTTTCGAATGGATTGTAATTCAACATATCCTACGCGTGTCAAACAATCACACGAAACATTGGTACTTCTGCTTTCGGGCAAGCACACCACGCTAAGCTGTGCTTTTTAAATACCAAATGAATGACTTGTTTTCATGTGAAATATTTTGTTTGAACACACCAAGGTGATGTAAAACTATTACTCAACATCCTTGATGTATAAATTAGCAATGGTGCCAATTATAATCATGAAATCACCTGTAAATATCGAAAAATTACTTGTAAATGTTGAAAGACGAATTACCATGATATTGCAGACAGCTTGAATTGCGAAAAAATGAAGTGGTGAAAGAGGTAGGAGACTACTAACCACATTGAAACTTACAATACTTGCAATAAAAAAATTCAAAAGCCTAATAACAGATATATCACAGCTTTGTAATATACTCAAAACAACAGGAACATGAACACAATGATATTAGGAAACTGCACTGCATGACAAGCAATGCAAAAAATTAACGGCAATGCCCTCTATGTTATCAAAAGAAACAGCACAGATGATATTTTTGTTGTCACCATCACTTCAAAAGGTATCCATACTTCACTCGGCCGCGCACCCTATATCTTCCCATCGCACTCGTCATCCTTTTCAAGTTTCCCGACCTCGTGCCCGAACTACCACATTTGCCTCATAATTTGTTTTCTGTACTGCAGCAGACTGGAACGGCCTACCCAACGACATCGCAGCCATCACATGCTCATCCAACTTTGCCAATGATGTTACCAATCATGTTTCGTTGTGTTAACACCTGCTCACCAAAATATATGCACCCACCCATTATGTAATACCCCTCGTGGGTCTTTGAGGGAATAAAATGAAATGAAATGAATTAAAATTAAGCCTCAAACTCGTCGTATTCAGCTATTAGCTCCAATATTGTAACCTTCAAGCGAGAGACGATTCTCTTTGGCATCCTGTCAAGGCTCATGCCAACTCATTGCGCAAGTCTCATTTTCAGTGTTCTTGCCCAGCTGGAAAAGAAGCTGATGCTCGACGTAATCGTAGCTGGATGCTTTTTTTACCGTTTTGAGGGCGGCTTCCTCACTGTGGAGTCTTCCTGGCTGGCAGGTTGACCAGAACTAGCCGGTGTCGGCTCCAACTCTTCATCAACACTGGAGGTGGGTGATGGTGCCGCCGAATCACCTTGCGTACTGTTCAAAATTTCTTCTACTATTGAGGGGATGTCATCAGCTCCTGGCAGGGCCCTTAAGCCCACGTTGTAGGTAGTCCTGAAATAAGCCGGTTTGACTCCAGTAAGTTCAGTTTTGTGATTTAACTTTTTTTACTTTACTGCTAACAGAGCACCAGTGTTTTGTCGAGTGTAAGAGCATTACGCACACGGGTGAAGAAAAAGAAAAGCACACGAGCTCTGACTTGCACTGATGTTTTAAATTCAGCTGAAATTCTTGCCTTCTTTTTCATGACTGTGAGTAGTGTCATTCCAGTAAGCAAAATGCTGAACCAAGCGCTCCAATTATCCACATTATTACTGGTGTCGTAGAGCGAAAATGCTGATGCTGCCGGGAACATTCGGTGAGCAAATCTTGTACCTTCTATAAGCTGGAGCTACAACTCTGACCTATGTCCTAGGCAGGGGGCTGCCCACTAACCGTTCCCAACCCTCAGCCTACCTTCAGCACAAACAGCAAAACCAAAAATAATGACAAAAAACCAACAAAATATACGCGAGCTCTAAGAATGCAACTAAGCCGAAACCATGAGACCACAAACGCTCAAACACGTAACACCAATGCACTTATCGGAAGCATGAGGATCCACAGAATTTTTTGCTGCAGATGTCTGACCACCCGCCAACTTCTTATTGCGTCTTTGATATTGCTCTACATTCTAAAGCTGTTCAAAAGTTAATTTCATTTTATTACGGATTCGGTCCCCTCATATCAAAGCAGCACAGAGCCGTGAAACATTTCAAAAACACAAGCAATTTTCTACAGGCGCCTGCAGCGTCTTCTCGTAAAGCCGTGCTAAAGTGATAAAGCGCTGCAGTTTATAGCCAGTTACATGAAAAAAAAAACTGATAATAAATCCTCTATCAGAGAAGGGGAAAGTTACGGTGAAGAAAGCATAAATTAAGGAAGGAGGATCAGTATAAACAAGGTGTGCCCCCGCATAGAAGGTAAAAGTCCCGTTAAAAAATTTAACGAAGGAGGCTCAGTGAACAACCTGTGCGTGAACGTAGTACCCATTTCATGCCGTGCATTGAACACGTTTCGCGCTCATAACTCCACGTACCTCGATTCGCGAAAACAAACATTCCAAAACAAACCAAACAAACTCACTTTCTTGGACGACCACAGTTCTTGCAGAAACTCATTGCTTCGGCGCAGTGCCATGTCTGCCTCGCAACGTTTGCGCTGCCGCTCCTCGTTGCTAGCTCGATGGATTTTAGCCCCCGGCTGAAGCGGTCCCGGAGCTTCTTCCACAATTTGCGGCATTCTTTCACTATAACGAAAACGAGGACGAAAGAAATAGATCAAAAATTACGGTACATGCAGCATGTGGAATGCTTCTGTTGAAAAGGGTACAAATGAAGCCGAGCACAGCAGTCGGGAACAATTAAATCACCCGTGGAGAGACCGGTGCTTCGCCTTATCTGTTCCCAAGCGTTCTCTTTGCGCTGATAGTCTCTGAAATCCAGCCGTTTGGTGTCGTATACACAAGGGTGTTGTTTGATGGCTTCGCCAACGATATCCGGCACAATTTCAACAATTGGGCGGCTCTCGCCACTCACGCCGATTGCACTGGCTTCCGCCATTTTTCTTCGCGTGATGTATTGTGGGTCGACGCGGTAGGTGGCGCCGGTGCGCAATTGGAGCAGGAGCCAAATCTGCGCCGGAGCCGTCGGGGCACGCTGGCAGCCGCCGATTACGTTGGTCGCTGCAGTGCGTCGAACTATAGACGGAGCTGTTTTCTTCAACGCAACGCAGCGTGCGCGCGCGCTCGCTTGCGTTAGCTCTGACTATATTCGGGCCTTAAGCGGCGCAGGTGCACACAGGCTCGGAGGCGGTGCTTTGTGTCGTCTGCTACGGTGCAGAAGCGCACTCTGCTTGAATTAAAGTGAAGCCCACCAGACTGTTCTGACAGCGTCGAACCCACCTACATGGCGTTGCGGGAAAGCGCGCTTGTCTCATTGCAGCGCGTTGTCTTTGCTTCGGCTAGCATCTCAGTGGCCTGTTTTCTCAGTGTCATGATGCCGGTTTAATACATTTGTATTGCTGTAAATTTATAAGCTCTGCTATTATTCGGTTATGCGGCCTACCAAAGCGAATCAGGCTTCTTGGGACGCCAATAGGGCCCAGAATGATGACAACCATGGGGAGGGGTAACTTGCACTGACATCGCGCATTAAACAGCTCCTTCGCGTTTGACTTGCACTCAAACGGGGTCTCCGCAGCTGAGATCGGTCTCGGGTGCCCCGATACTGCCGTCGGGTGGTCTCCATTGAGCCAACGCGGCGAGGCCTCCTCAGAGGTTTACCGCACTATGCAAGTGACGTGGACAGCGGAGGACGGCTTCGTTTTATGTGCGTGCTGTGTGACGCGGATGAGATGCTTCGCTGCAGCTGCTGCTAACGTCTGTGCACACCGAGAAAATCAATGTCATTCTTCTTGGCCCCAGTTCTCTCATAATAGGTCTCGCGCGAAAGTGTTCACAGACTGCGCCGCTCTACATTTAATTGTATTAAAGAACTGATAAACATCATCATCCGCGTCTAAGACAGCCCGATTCTGTTTGGTAAGCCGCATAACCGAACAATAGCAGGGCTTATAAACTTCCAGCAACCGGCATCGTGGCACTGAGAAAACAGGCCACCGAGTTGCAAGCCGAAGCAAAGACAACGCGCTGCAGTGAGAGAAGTGCGCTTTCTCGCAACGCCGCGTCGGTGTCAGCACACTCACTGCAATGCAAGCACTGTGCGCTTATGTAGACGACACGAAGCACCGCCTCCGGGCCCGTGTGCGCATGCGCCGCTTAGTTTCGACGCGCGCCGGGTGCGCTGACGCTCCGCTGAGAAGTGTGGCCGAATCGTGGAAACATCAAGCCGCAGAGGGAAAAAGGGAATTTTGTTTAAGGACGGATTGAGAACGTGGGAAATTTTGGTTTCGCTAAAGACCACTGTTCTAAATGTGCTTTCTCGGGAAAATGTGCAGAGATGAAGAGAAAAGGCTGTTATGATGGCAGCCTGACTAGTGTCTCGAGAAGAAATTTGGCTTGATGTTTGCCTTTAATTTGCTCCTTATCCTTTCATACAGAGCCCTGGCCCATTCAGGTTCATTCCGGCTTCGAGTGCTGCGTCCTTGGATTTCTTCCAGCTATAGGGGCAGTGACCCTTCCATTAATTGCTTCCCAGCTCTTTAGTCACACGATCTCCTATGCACGCATATTTTGTAAAGGAATTCCCGAAAATTTCAACGGTCTATACACGAGAGGCTAGACAGGAAATGGAAGTAGCCGAGCTGGTCCCTGTTCCAACGCAAAAACTAATACAAACCAAGTGGTGATTGACGATGATGTAATCAAGAACATCCCAGCCTTGATGTTCATTAATAATGAGCTTTGTATTTATTTTATTTCACTCATTATTATATTTATTACCTTGGCTGTATTTACTCTACAATTAAGCGATTTATTAATCTAAGAATTATTATCCCACTGATAAGCTTAACACATTAAAAAAAAATAACGTTTCCCTACGCACCTTGGTTTCGGTGACTGTTGGCTCCCTTCGTATATATATGGGAAAAAACTGGAAATTTTTACGCGGCAACTGGGAAAAACCAACTGGCCAAAGCGGCAACACTGCCGCTCATCCGTGTTCGCACATATAATGAGAGAGAACACACGGTCTTCGTGAGCCTTCATTGAGTCGGGGATTGAGTAGTGTGTCCAGAAGGAGCGGCCGCATATCTCTTCGGTCTAGAAAATGCTAGCGCTTTTCCTAACTATAAATGGCCCGGATGGCTAGTGCAGTGTCGCAGGCTAGTGATATTTTTCAATGCTTGGCAAAAAATACAATGGCAGCAGTGGTTTCATGGACCAAGAAAACACAAACAGTGAACATTGCCCATGTATTTCGCGGAATACGTTGTACGCGGTCAGCGCGAGCCCGTGTATATTGAGCAAAATTATTGATTTCAAAGCATGAGCCAGTCTATTGATCCCAAGAAAGTCAACCAGAGCCTACAAGCCTCCAAAAACCTCGCCCAAGACAACCCCGTCTCGTCTCTCCCAGGCCTGTAGCTGTACAGGTAGCCAGCTAGCGACTGTAGAGCCATCTAATTTTTGCGCGCAAATGCAGAAGGTCTAAAGTTGCGGGCACCGCGCAGAACACGCCCAGCGAATTCGTCTACCGCGAAAAGGACTCCCTAGAAAAATTCACATACGATGAGCGCAATTCGAGCCGTATATACGGTTGCTCGGGGCGTGTCATTGCACATACTCTGAATTTCGCTACTTTGCGCTCCACTTCACAATTGAAAACGGTGGTATTCAATGACGCGACGCGCTGCTCACCGCTGCACCTGCAGCTGCTGGCAGAGGCGCATGTTTACTCGGTGGGGATCTCGTTTTTTTCTCGCCGACTAACTTCCCTGCCGCCGTCTCCCACTCCACTGCTCCAACTCTCTATCCACTTCTTTTCCCACAACAGACTGACTGCACTTTTCTCATTTCCCATACCTATATGTCCTACTCCTCCTACACGAGCTTGCAAATTATAAATAATCGCAACTATTTGACTCCTACCGAAATCTCATGCGTAGTAATGCCGGACGGACGAAAAGTTTTGGCCGAGGTGTAAGTTCTAACGCTAACGCATTAAAAAAAAAACCGCAGACACGGGGGACCGCTTGCACCTGCGAAGAAAATCCTTGTCTCCTCCGCCGGTCTACAAACCACGGCGCCCGCGTCACGGCATGGCCTCTCCATGGCGTTAGGAGGGGAACACATGGCGCGTGCGAACAACGGTTAACGTCCGCTGACATGGCACAATATACAGAAATCATCACCGTTCCTCCCTCACCGAAACCAATGTTATTCCAGGCCCATTGATTTTATCAAATCACAGAGGTTGAGTCATTAAACAACAATGCACCTGAGCAGTGGGAGGCTGCGCTTTCTTGATAGAAGCCTCAAGTACTGCTCAAACAGATCGACAGAAGTCGCAAGCGACACAGGTCACTGGGGCCTGCGCTAAGCGCCCCACCTTTACCGGGAGACTCCCTTGACGACAATTTAATTTTTTACTCATTAACCGAACCCGCAGCATTGAGATAAACAACCGGACGTTTATCCCCTGAGGCACCGCGTTAGATGCAGCAGCCAACGAAAATTCGTTGAGGAAAAGAAGAACGAATCAACCTTCTCACTCTCACGCTCACTTGACCAACTAGAAGAGTTGATGCCACGAAAGAGGCCTCGAAGGCGGCACTTCGGTGGTGAGAGAGATATATGAACTTCATGATAACGAAGTAATTCGAGGCGCGCACGCCCCTGGGTGCAACCCACTGCACTGAATTGTTCATGTTCCATCGAGCATTGTATGTATTACATCTAACGAAGCATTTTTCCATGCACTGCAGTTAAACTTCCCTGCTCTCCTTCGGATGGGGACGTCTTTTAGCAGTACGAAGAGTACTTCAGGTCTTCGTCCGGCGACACGTTGCCGGTTGAGGCAGCAGTTCCAACTTCTCAAAGCAAAACTTATTTATTAAAGACGGGACTGACATAAAAAGGCAGGTGAGTAAAAGGCAGTTTAAAAAAAGGGCAGTTTAAAAAAAGGCAGTTTAAAAAGGCTGTTAAAAACGGCCGAGCTTGAGACTCGCCGCGCTCGTCCCAAGTCGTCGTTTCCCGCGGGTTTTAACCCCTTCGATAATTGGGCGGAGCTTGAGTAATCTAGCTCTCGCCCAATTTGGACCAGTAGCAAAGCAATTGCATCGTATGTACTAGTGGGCGGAGCCCAGGGCCCGCCCCGGGCATGATCGCTCCTGGTAGCAGGTGCGGGGGGGGGAGGCATTGTCCCCGTGGGCTGTCGCGAGCCCAGTGGAATCCGCAGCTCTCACCCTAAGCGGGCGTCACGCCTCGACGTACATTCCTCGATTCCCCCCCCCCCCCCCATTCCGCAGGCATGATCGCTCCTGGTAACAGGTGCGGGGGGGGGGGGCATTGTCCCCGTGGGCTTCCACTTAACACACTACAATAATTGCTTTATACCTGTATATGAAGTCTGAACCCCCTACTCTAATGGCCTGCGGGGCGATGCAGGTAACTAATAAATAAATAAAATAAATAAAAAAAGGTCCATAACACTGGCGGCCCGGCCGTTAGTGGTGGTCTGCCTGATCGGGTCCTCCAAGTGCAGCAGGCTCTCCCATTAACACCGGGGTATCTTGAACGTGCACTGACATTGACCAGCACGCTTATTTAACGCCATCCTTCCGCTCCTACTATCTGCACGTGGTAGCGATTGTGGCTCGGCTTGAGCCAGCGAGCAGGCCTGTGCACTTTCCTTTTCTTTCTTCCTTGCAACAACAGACAGACCTTCCGCTCTTCTCTCACTGCGCACTTGAGGAAACGACCATGATGTTAAACAGTAACGGCGCCACTTCTTTTCCTCAAAAATCAAATTTTATCACACTGATTCAATACTAACAAAATGAAACAGCAGTATTCACGACAGATGGTTGGAAGCTTCAAACGACATTTAGGCTTGGAAATCCTTTGATTGTGTATTTCATATAGAAACATTGCGCAATCAGCGGAGTGAAGGGTATTTTCGGCCTTGAGACTAAGTTCCTTATTATGCACTAGCAATATATCGAGGACCTTCGAAAAGAACCTAGTGCCCCGTAGACCGTCTTGTATATGAACCTGAGAGCCCTTCGATGGTATAGTTAGCTCCAATCGCAGTTTGCGCTCGTCGTCATAGCCCGAAATGTGTTCGGTTTTACAGCATTAAAGCTTAAATGAACGTCTTTTTGTGTGCCTACATTAACGCACTTGAAAGGGCTTCGACCATTTCGTGAAAATCCGTGAAAAGAAAGTGACGGTAAACGTTCACCCTCGGCGATAAGCTGTGACTACGTAAGGGGGCGAGATGCAAGATCATGCCACTAACTGCATTTAGGGGGCTCCAAGATCGTGTTAGAGGTGAGAGTGAATGCTGTATATATTATACATATCTCGAAAGCGCTCGTCAGTCCAAGAATATCTGGCCTTCCCATACAGCTTGGCCAGATCAACCAGCGTGAGCAGTTCACCGGCTCCTGTGGCTAGAAGGGCGGGCTTTTAGGAGGGTGGCCTTGTGAGTAAATTGGATGCCCGCACAGATTGGATGTGGGCATACCGAGATGTAGTGATAGAGGGTATGTGGGTCGCACTGTGCGCATCCGGCGGGGCGACTCGTACGCAAATTATGTCCCAAACCCTTTGAGTAGCCAGCCAGAAGGATTCGGGTGAAAATTGCAGAGAAACAGCTGTCTTCAAATTATTTATTACTGAACCACAAAATAAAAAGCACTACACGCTGAAATAATGAAATAATGCTCATTGCTCTCGAATACGCAAGGAGGCCCCCCATTCCCGCCCCCCTCCCACGCACGACATCATTCGACTGATCAAAAGCATACACAAACCAGAACACCAGCTCCGAAGACTGGTACCGGCATTCGTGTTAAGCCCGATGCTACGCCTACCTCTACCTCACCAAGACGGAGATGGAAGAGGTAGATTCACTAATCAGACCAGCTTAAAAGATGGTCTTAATTCTGCCCAAACGCACCCCTACCTTTCGTCTTATACGCATGGGAGTCCACAACGCGCTTAGTGAGCTGACGGAAGCACACCGCATGGCCCAGATAGACAGATTGCCTTCAATTGCCACAGGATGGCACATTCTTGCCTCACTACACTTCCGACCTTCTAGAAAACTGTCCCTTCGCCTCTTCAGTTTTTCCTTATCTACGACACTATAATGAAACCAATGTTTCTTTTTTAGCGAATGTGATGGAAGAGGACGCTGTCGAACTTCAGTCCAGTCGGTCAGTCGCTGACTCCCAGAGGAAACGTCTTAGCCTCCCGAATGACGCCAGCAGCCAAGCCAACGTGGTGTCCTCAGCCACCAGTGATGATGCTTTGGCTAACGACGGCTTCATCAGAGTCGTAAGCAAGAAGGCCAAACGGAGACTGCGCAAAGGTGAGGCCTCGTCGTCGTCGAGTACGTCCACGATCACCACGGAGCGATGATCATCAACACATAGTGACCTATTTATGCCAGAGACTCCCACCGACAATCTCAACCACATCATTAGGCAAGCCACGTCTGCGTTCCTGGATGCTCGCGTCCCGGGAGCAATTATAGTTGTGAGGGTGAATCGTTTTCAGAATGTCGTCGCCATTGATGTCCTGGACCGGAACGCGCTTGAGAGGTTGAGCAACATCAGAACGCTCGGCGGCATCAGCGCTCGTTCCCATGTCCTTCTAGGCAGTGGAACTACGGCAGGCGTCATTTACGACGTCAACGCAGCCATCCGCGACCCTGATCTGCCAATTTTGATTCAACCAGCTACGGACGGTGTAGCCATACTTAGAGCTGAGCGTCTTGGAATGACAAAGTGCATAGAGTTGACCTTCCAAGGGGACTGCATTCCAACGTACGGGAATGTTGGACACTTTCGGCATGCAGTTAGCCCTTTCGACCCGAAGCCTCTACAGTGCCTGAAATGCATGAAGATAGGACACGTGAGTAGTGCGTGCAATTTCCACATCGTGTGTCCACGGTGTGCTCAGCCACACAGAGGTGATTCATGCCGGGAAACAGTCCTTACGTATGCCAATTGCCGCGGTCCTCATGACGCTGCATCAAAAGATGGTGCTCGCCTGAAAAGGGAAAGGGCGATGCTCAAGCAAATGACAAGAGACAATTACACACACAGAGGAGCTGCCGCTAAAGTGCGACGACGTCGTCGCCCTCGTCACACACCTTGTATATGTGTAGCGAGCATTGGAAAGGACCGTCCAAGAATTTCCACAACTTGTCTTCCCCCCTCCCCTTACTACATTAAGGATTGGGAGCAATATGACTGGCGAGGCACAGTAACCAAGCAGGTATTGCGCACTCAGAGTACCGACCCTATTCCTAATAAAGCACAAGTCACAACTCCGGCCCAAGACCGGGTTGGCCAAGTGACTTGACCATTGCTCCTGAAGCAGCCAGCACCCAGCACCGTGCACCCAGTTTATTGAGCCTGCTCCTTGTCTGGTAGTAGGTCAAAAACCGGACAGGGTCGCAGACGAGCAAGTGATTGCAATGCTAAAGCAAATCGTGAATGCCATGCGTGTGCTGCTTCCTCGCATGCACATAACAGCTGCACAGAATGCACTGCAGATGCTGGATTTCTTGAATCCAGTGCTTGCAGCTGTCTAATAGCTGCCAGAACGCATCCTCCAGCCTCATCCTTCCGAGAAGAAGTCCGATGCTTTCGTTGTCATCAACGTTATCAGCCTCAACGGCAAGCAGCCTTTCTTGACACTAAAATGTCTGCGCTGCCTTGTGATGGAGGGCCCTCGATCTGTTCCACTCAGGTCGCAGCAGTCGGCCGCCCTCAAGGTGTGCAGGCTACAGCTGCGGTGGACTGTGACTTACAGTGCTTGTGTCATTGCCTGTGGTGCTTGCTACGGACCGCATTTCTCTTCTTATTATTCTTTTGCGCCCCCTCATCCCTCTCCCCCAGTGCAGGGTAGCCAACCGGAACATTTCACTGGTTAACCTCCCTGCTTTCCTCTACCACTTCCCTCTCTCTCTCTCTCTCTCCACTTTCGACCGATTTTTCCACCTACCGTTAACTCCCACAAGGTTCCGCAATACCTTCGGGACCATCTCACTATTCACCCCCTACCTAAAAGCATGCATCTAGTGCTGCGCCAGGATCGACGGGCAGCCCGTGCCTTGCATAAACCACATGAAAACGAACTTGAAGAGGTCTACGCAGACGCCGCATAGTACTCCTGCCAGTTAGCTTACGCTCTCCTCGTACTTTCCAGCAAGCTACAACGCACGACATCAGGCTTGATCAGCGCAAACACCTCGACAGAAGCCGAAGTAGCAGCCATCGCTCTTGCGATATCGTCTTACACTGCCACTCTTATCCTGCACGATTCGAAAACCACCATTCAAAATTTTTCTCGCGGGGAGATACATGCTGCAGCATATAAAAATTTCACCTCCAACCCCAATTACCTCGCCCCATCCAAATTGCTCAGAATACAGGCCGTTTCGTGCAATCCCGGTAACGAAGCGGCCCATTTTGCTGCTTGAGCGTGCGTCAACCGAGCGACGCCTACCGAGAACCCAGGAACCGCGAGAGACCGGCTGATCACATGTCACAACATGACGACACACTACCGCTAAGAACTTCTGCTCTATATCCGCCACACATATATCTCACAAAACAAGAGCAGACGAGCTGTCGAGAACACCAGGCTCGCACCTTCCCCCCCCCCCCCCAGCATTACTTGCGCTTTTCTTCCCCCTTCTACTCACACCCGCGAATATTCCCTCTGTGGGGTCCCAACAGCCACATTCGACCATATTATGCTCATCTGGCGACAGCGTTAACAACCGGCGTAATCGGCCCTTGCGGAATCTGAGAGGTGGGAGGTCTTGGTCTCTAGAACCAACCCGACCTCGCAACTGAAGTTGGTGCAGTGGACGGAGAAGGCCACCATCTGACACGGCCTGCCGGCCACCACCCACGGCCAGGAGCCAGCCTACCACGGAAATTTTCAATTATAAGAGGTCCGCAAATGATGAAGTTTTTCAACACCACCAGGAGTCCCAACGGAACGCCCGGAAATTCTGGACGCGCAATACACAATACTCTCACTCTATACTCAATTGGCACTCAATACTGTTATTTCTTTAGTCCTTAATGTCCGAAGGCAAAGGAAACGGTTGAAACCCTCCTGGTCTTTTCCAACCCTCGACTGTAAGGTCGCAATTCCAAATGTGAGCGCAAAGCATAGGTCTCCTTTGGCAGCAACGGGTTCGCTTGTACTTGAACATTTGGAAACAGAGAATGCGCGCCATCTTCAAATTTTCACGGATGGTCCTGTGGACAAGGTCAAACAAGCTAGAGCAGCGGCTTTTTACATTCCTTCGTTTGACTGTAAGTGGTCCGTACGCTTTACTGCTGTCGCATCCTCCACAACGGCTGAAAGAGTTGCTATTGAGGCGGCTTTACGGAAGTTAGTGTCTTGTCCGGCTCCACCTGTTGTCATCCTAACTGATTCAAAATCTTCCCTTCAGTGGTTACAGCGCGGATTCGCTACTGATGCCTTGTCTATAAGTTCTCTGCGCTTGGTGCAGAAACTGCACAGCAGAGGCTTTACTCTACATTTCCAATTAGTGCCCGCTCACATAGGAGTCAACGCTAATCAGGTGGCAGCCAATGACGCCCATAATGCTCTCTCAAGGAGACTATCAAAAAAGTATCTCACGATGGGAAAATTCTCTACAAGAAAACGGTGCTCGATCATTTCAGTACCCTGTGGAGTACGCCCAATAAGGCATGTGTGACCAAGGGATTGAGAAGATACCAGGCGACTCTACTACATCGAATTTGCACGGCCTCTGCTCGCACTCCTGCCTGGATGCATAATACGGGCATAGCATCGTCTCCGCTCTGTTCCTTATGTGGTGTGTGCGGGGATATTGAACATATTATGTACTGCCCAGAGTACAACGCGGAAAGGTGTGTGACGTTCGCTTCCTTCAAGAAGACAGGAACACGTCACAGTACAGTTCATTACATTGTCTACCCGAGCGGAAACCAGGCATGCAGAAGGGAGGCTGCACGCCTTCTTTTAACATTTCTGCAAGACACGGATCTTGTTTCTAAATGGCTATTGCCTACTGTGAGTGAATGTGTGCGTAGATGGTGTCTTCCGGAGTTGACTACGTTATACTGTGAGTAAATGTGTGTATAGATTTTGGCACTGCAGTGGGCTATGTTCTACTATGACTGAATATGTGCATAGATGGTAACTTCTGGAGTGGACTGTGATGTGGACTGTCTGGATTGATTGTGTGCAAAGATGGTGACGGCGGGAGAGAATGCGTGCTATTATAAGAGACTGTGCGCATACCGGGGTAGACAGGCTTTAGGACATTATTAATATAGAAGGAACGCTATGGTGGAGCAATTGCCGGCAGATAAAGCAAGACTAACCCCACCTGTAGCATTCAACACCAACTCAACTGAACTGCTGGGCGCGCGCTTCCCATCGATCCAGCGGGGAAAGGAAAGCAGCGATTTCGTTAGTGGAGAGGCACACGTTTAGCTTTTGAGGGCCTCCGGCCTTCTCACCCAATTCCTTCCCTGTCGCCGTCATCCACGCCATCATCCTCATATCAACCTCTCTACCCACCTCTTTCCCCATTTTTTGGTTTTTTGGGGAAAGGAAATGGCGCGGTATCTGTCTCATATTCAAGACTGAAAACGGCGCGAAAAACGGGACAAGATAGAGAGAAGCAACGCACACAGCACAGTGTGTGTTGCTTCTCTGTATCTTGTCCCGTTTTTCGCGCCGTTTTCAGTCTTGAATCATTCACCAACTGATCCAAAAATCCACCCTTTTGCTGCCTCATATAGTTGGACACCTGAGCCGCGCCGTAAGGGAAGGAATAAAGGAGGGAGTGAAAGAAGAAAGAAAGAGAGGTGCTGTAGTGGAGGTCTCCGGAATAATTTTGACCACCCGGGGATCTTTAACATGCATTGACATCGCACAGCACACGGGCGTCTTAGTGTTTTGCCTCCATAAAAACGCAGCTGCCGTAGTCCGGTTCGAACCCGGAACTCAAGTCAAATCAGATTAATAGAAGCTTTATTTCATAATTCCAGGGGAAATTTTGTACAAAATATTTGGACCGATAGCCTACATGGCTAGTGCCCGGTCCATTACAAACCTAGACATTTAGGCAACTGCATAAGTATGTAAAGTAAAACATTAAAGTACACAACAATAATGTAAAAAAATTAAAACAGAGAAATAAGACAGCAAAAGCATCCAGTGTCCGATCGGATGCAAAACAAGGCATTTGGGCAAAGGTATAATAAAGCTGCACATCAGCATTTGAGCAAACTATACGCGGGGAACTCAAAGTGCGAACACAGAAACACAAAAGAGAAATCGCATCTTTACTTGGTTATGCAAGAAATGTAATTTAGAAGACAATTTAAAACTTATTGCAAGCTTTATTTCCAGTGGCAATGTATTCCAGACTTTCGTCCCAATGAACTCAATTAATCTCTCACCTTATGTGTTGTGATGGATCGGAAGAATAAATTATCGTTAGCAGCTTGTCTTGTGTTGCGAACAGGCAAAGTGAATAAGCTCATCGGGAGTGGAGAGGTAGATGTTAATATGCAATTTACTAGAAGGGAGATTTTGTAGTGGCGTAGAGCGGAAAATTTTCGTGTTTGAATTTCTTCAGACCGTTGCTTGGATGATGCAATGAAGAAAATGTTATAATCCTTAGTGCTCGTTCCTGTAAGCGTCGCAGAGGTGTGAGATAAGTTGAGTATGTGTGCCCCCACATTTCGCTGCAATAACTCACGTGTTAATGAACAAATGAAAAGTACAAGCTTCATAATATGTTGCGAGAAAAGTATTGTCTAACCTTAATATGGACGTAGCAGCCAAACGCAGCTTTAGTACAAACGCTGTTCACTTGATTCTTCTAGTTAAGGTTGTCAAATATAACACAAAGTAATTTAAATGAAGGAACTGATTCTGTTACACAACCGTTCAAAGAAATTCTAATTTCATTAAAATCAATGTTTCTTCTTGTCTGGAAGGCGACATATTCACTTTTTGCAATGTTTAACGTTAATCTATTCTTACTGAACCAGTTGGAAACGGCGATTAAATCTTGCTTTATGTCGGCTTGCATCGCAGCAACCGAATTACCTTGGAATATGAGGGCTGTGTCGTCTGCATACATGAGAATCTGCGAAAATGAGATTGAACATGGAAGATCATTTATATAAATGGAAAACAGTAGAGGCCCCAGGACAGATCCTTGGGGTACTCCGCATTTTATATAGCTATATGTAGAGTCAAGAATGTTAATTACCACTTTCTGTTGTCGACCTGATAAGTAACTCTTGAAAAATTGCAGTGTGTCATTAACAATCCCATAGGCGGCTAGTTTGTTGAGTAATATAGGATGTGATACAGTGTCAAACGCCTTTTTCAGGTCTAGAAATATACCAATTGCGATTTCGTTTTTATTAGGAGCTGAATTTATCGACAGGAAAAGCGTTAGAACGGCGGTAGAGGTCGACGTGATTGGGACGAAATCATGCTGATGATGACAGATTATATTATACTGACAAAAAAGTATTTTTAGTTGAGTGGCATTTATTTTCTCAAAAACCGTATTAGAATGCTTAGTACAGATATTGAACGATAACTACTTGGGTCGTTGTCATCTCCATGTATGTGAATAGGAACAACTTTAGCGATTTTTAGAAATTTTGCATAGCAACTAGTCTCTATCTCATGGTTAAATATATAGCATAGTGGTCTAGACAGAATATCGATATTATGCTTTAAAACTGCCGTATGAATACTGTCGTGCCGAACCGCTTTATTAACTGGCAATGTCCTTACTACAGATGTAATTTCCTCGACAGTGATTGCATTTAAATTTAAATCGGTGTGGACAACTCTAGGTAGGTTAGTAGAGGCGGACTGAAAAGAGAACTGTTATGCAAGGAATTCACCAATGTTGGTGAAGTAGTTATTAAAGGCGTTGACAACCTGTACGAAAAGGTCGTTAGGGGTAACGCGTTTCTTTGGTCCGAGTCCTGTGACGTCCTTAACAATTTTCCAAACCTGTTTCGAGTCAAGGCCAGGTTTTTAACTAGATTACTGTAATAAATTCGTTTCCTTCTCCTCATCATCGCAGCATACTTATTCCTATAAAGCTTGAATTGACCATGATAATAATTGTTTGTTTCATTTTGCTTCCATTTGTAATAGGAGTCTTTTCTTTCGAACCGCAAGTATATATTCAATTATCCATGGGCACACAGCTTCTTCGTAGTTCCGACGTGTGCATTCGCACGTGATATTCATTACGGCGTTTATACGGAACGGATAAAATTTTCGCAATCTATATTCACATCACTGTCGTACAATTTCACAAAATCAATGCTCTGCAAGAATTTCGAATACAGGCGCAATTTACTCCAGTTCTTATGTCTCTAGAATACGTATTGCAATACGGATATGATTAAGTGCGTGGTAAACACATGAAAGTCGGACAGTTCTCAGCAATAGTTTTATCACAACCACCAGCACGTACAGATATTTCATTTTTGCAGAACATGTGATCAATAAGGGAAGCAGATTTCTGTGTTATTTGAGTAGGTGAAAAAATATCGTTTTTAAGGTTAAATGACTGCATGAGAAGCAGGTAGTTGCACTCTGAATATCTATCTTTTAAAAGGACGATATTGTGACGTTCCTTGTGTGTGCTACGAGGGTCCGCGTTCGACGGCGCGGCGTAGACGGAGCCCCCAGTGGCGGCGAAAGCACAACCGGACCCCCTTTCATGTTTCTACTGTATATGGCTGCAAGCAACTTGAGTGATATTGCTTTTGGGCCTGCCGCCGTGGACCGCACGGAGACGACCCAGATGACAGCGGCATCATCAATTACCGAGCCATACTCGTTGAGAGTGACGACCAGAACGAAGGGGTTTAAGCCCAACCAGACCCCCTTTCCATAGTGTCGGCACGAGACGAACGCCGCCGCCGCCGCCGCCGCGGGGAGACGGGCGTTATCTTCCCCAATTGCCGTGGCCGTTCCAGGGGGCCTCGTTTCGGTGGGCCTGGCCCCGTGGCAAGACGGCGGGCATCATCAATCAACCCTCCCGAGCACATCCCAGGACAAGGGGCCACTTTCCCGGCCTTTTAGTGACCTCGCGTTCCAGCCTTGAGGGGCGAGTGTCATTTGATGGAGAACGGAGGCCGGTGACCCGAGGGAACAGTCAGCGGGCCAGAGCGCGCCTTACCACAGCCGACGCTATGCGCTACCTCGACGACAACCTTCTTTCGCTCGGACTCAACACGTGAGGGGGCGAGACGGCAAGTGCGGTGCTGTGTTTGTGCGCCCAAGTGAAAGCCCTAGCCCCCCCCCCCCCCTCCGGCGTGGGCGTCCTCACCCTAGGGAGTGTGGGGATAAGAGGATATAAAAATCGACAAGGAGTACCGAAGAGGGAACGCTCAGGACGACATCGTTCGCCAAGGGGGCCTTCAGCGCCGAAGCCCGACGGCGTGCAGCTTCTGCCAGCAACCGTTCGAGCTCGACTCCGGAGCCCCTCCATCGTCCCCATGAAGTCGTCGGCACGTAAGCTGGGACGCCCCAGCCTCTGATGTATAATCTTAATCATGTGTAATTATTGAATATATCTGTTTGTTTAACCTGAGCCGTACGGTGTCTCTTTGCGTCTCCGTCCCGTGTGGACCTGCGCATTATGGGCGGTCATCACACTGGTGTCAGAAGTGGGGTCTCAAAAGCAAATGTCCTCTGAATGCTGCGACATTCATGACTTCAAAATTGTAATCAAAAGGGAATCACGGGACTGATTGTGGGACTTTTATCCCCATTTGAGAGGCTTGAGGCACCGGAGGGCTTGAGTGAAAAAAAAATAAAAAATGTCTGTATCTGAGGGAGCTCCCACTCCAAAGCCGTCGCTCGGAGCAAGCATGCTGGCATTAGGAAGCGTCATTCCGACGTTTACAGGAGATAAGACAGGGGTTCTAATCTGCGATTTCTTTTCCATGCTAGAAGAGATTGGGAAAACGGGGGGATGGTCCGATGCTCAAATGCTGGGAATGGCGAGGTGTAAGATGGCAGGAGCTGCTCATGATTTTGCATGGCGAGACGAAAAAGTAAAAACCACAAAATCATTTGCGGATTTTAAGAAGCTCGCGTTTGAGCATTTCGACACTGAACCACGTCACGTGCGGGTACAGAGGTTCCGTGACGCCGGACAGAGGGTAGGGGAGGACGTGCGAACGTTTGCGTCGCGGCTTCAGCGCCTAGCACGCGATACGTTAAGCAGGGAGGAGGAAGGAGACCAGCTAAGGAAGAAATACGCGGAGGATCTACTTAAAGAGGAAATGACCGCTTTGTTCGTGGCTGGTCTGCAAGACCCCGTGCGCCGGTTCGTGCTCTCGCGCAAGCCGAGCAATTTCGACCAAGCCGTGGCGGCCGCATTGGATGAGGAACGAAATGAGGCGTTAACGACAGCCGTAGCGAGAGTACGCGTCATAGAGAGAGCGGTGCTCAACCCTGAGGTTGCTCTCTTGACAGAGCGGTTAGATCGCTTAGAACAGCTGCTATCTCAGCAGGTGGAACGCCAGGTTGAAGCGCGCGCTCAACAGCGCCCATTCGCTGGAAACCGGAGACCGCCATAAAGTTACAGGCGCGGTATGCGAGATTTTGAAGAAATCGTATGCTTCGCTTGCCAGGGTCGCGGACACATCGCCAGGTTCTGCCAAAACGTGCGCCTTGGGGAGCCACAAAGAGAAGCAGGCGAGACACGCCCTAAGCAAGCCTACAGCGGGGCTCTAGATACCGAGACAAAAACTAGATAGTCCTCCCCAGCCTGAGGAGCGTGGGGAGGGAGCAGTGGATGATGAGGTGGTGGTAGTTTGTGTGGCCGACGAGGCATGCCCTGTTGTGCGTTGCAAGTTAAATGGTTGTTGCATGGAATTGTTGATAGATACGGGGTCAAAGGTGACATTGCTTAAGGAGAGCAGTTTTAACACGCTTCGAAGGAAGGGGGACCGCGAGGTGTTGGAAGCGTCTGGTGGTATGGCAACCAAATTTGTAGGCATAACGGGGGATCCTCTTGGCATAAGTGGACTCTACCGGTTACACTTCTCTCTCGGCGGAATTGCATTGGAGCACCCCTGCTACGTATGCCCGGACACGGTGTCTCTGCCAAACGGAGTGTCAGGTATATTAGGGCAGGATTTTTTGAGAAAAGGGAAAGTAGTGGTCTCATTCTCTGAGGAAAAGGTTAATGCGGGCGGCTCAAAAGTTCCGTTTTTGAACAGGAGAGGGGCTGAGATTCGCATTACCAATATTGACACCCGTCAAACAGTGGGATCATTGGAGAAGGTATATTCGCGGGTTGCCGTCAGGCTGGTCGATGAGGCGGTCGTCCTTCGTTGGTCAGAGCACATTTTGTACGCGTTTGTGCCTTCAGATGTAGAGAGCGGCGCCGTGGGAGTGCTTGAGCCGGTCGACTCTCTCAGCAATGGCCTGAAGGCAGCCGAGTGCATCGTGACAGTTAATGACGCCCACAGAGTGCCCCTACGGGTGATTAACTGTAGCCAGCAGCCACTGAGCCTTCCCAAGAACAAAACATTGGCTTTCTTCACCTCTGCGATAGAGAAACGTGAGCCCACCGATACGGTACTCGCAACTGTAGAGCATGCTAGTCCTTCGGCTGCTCCAAAGGTGTCGTTCGATCTTTCTCACGTAAAATCCAGGGAGAGGGAGGCTCTGGCTGGTTTGCTGAACGACTACTCGGAGGTATTCGCCGCGTCCAACCTGGATTTGGGCTGCTGTGGCGTTATAAAGCACACGATAGAAACCGGCACTTCATCGCCCGTTTCCCAGCGTGCGTACAGGATTCCTTACTCCCAACGTGAGGAGATGGAGCGGCAGGTGCAGGACCTGATTGATTGCGGCATTGTCGAACACTCAAAGTCACCCTGGGAAGCACCAGCACTATTGGTGGAAAAGCCAGATGGCTCGTATCGATTGGTAGTGGACTACCGCAAACTAAATGCCGTAACTCGCATCGATCCATACCCCATCCCCAATATACAGGAGACGCTTTCTCAGCTGGGCTCTGCCAGGTACTTCACGGTAGTGGACATGGCGGCGGGATTCTGGCAGATAGCAATGGATCCGGCAGATGCCGAGAAAACGGCATTCAACACGCCCTCAGGGCACTATGAATGGAAAAGAATGCCGATGGTTCTGGCCAACAGCCCTGCTGTCTGGCAGAGAACCGCTGATGTTATCCTGGCAGGTCTTCTGGGGAGGCTGTGCTTCGTGTATATGGATGACATAATCATATACAGTGACAGTTTTGAGAACCATTTGCGCGATATTGAGCAGGTTTTGGTGCGACTAAGAGAAGCGGGTCTCAAGCTGAAGCCCTCTAAGTGCCAATTCCTCAAAAACGAGGTGAAATACCTCGGGCACGTTGTTTCAGCTGACGGCGTGCGACCGCACCCTGAGAAACTAAGGTGTGTCTCGGATTTTCCATCCCCGACTAGCGTCCGCCAGGTCCGGCAGTTTCTCGGCCTGATCGGTAACTACCGAAGGCACATAGAGAAGTTCGCCAAGCTCGCTAAGCCGCTCACCGCCTTAACAGCCAAAAATGTCGCCTTTCGCTGGGACGAATACGCGGAGGATGCTTTTGGGGCCCTGAAAAGGAAGCTAATGAGTGCACCGCTGTTGCGCCACCCGGATTTTAATTTGCCCTTCGTTATAGCCACAGATGCGTCAAAGTTCGCAGTTGGTGCCGTGCTATCTCAGGTTATCGAGGGCAAGGAACATCCCGTTGCTTTTGCTAGCTGACAGCTGAGCCCCACAGAGCAAAAGTACGGAGCTACGGAAAGGGAGTGCCTCGCCGTTGTCTGGGCAGTAAAGCACTTCAGATGCTACCTTTACGGCCGCAAATTCAAGCTAGTCACAGACTGCCATCCTCTGTAATGGGTGATGAGTGTCAGGGACCCTAGCTCGCGACTCGCTAGATGGAATCTACACCTGCAGGAATACTGCTTTGAAGTTGAGCACAAGTCAGGAAAGACACATCTGAATGCTGATGCACTCAGCCGCACAGCTGCCGTGGCAGCTATAGATGAGTTTGTCCCCGTAGTCGACCCCGCCGAATTACGCACAGAGCAGTGCAAAGATCCTGACCTGAAGCGAATAATCGAAAGCTTAGAGGGCGCACCGTCTCACCCCGAACAGCTAGGTTATTTCATTGGCAAAGACGGCACCCTGTGTCGGCGCACGAAGCCAACCAGGAAAGGGAGACCAGAGAAAACCGCTTGGGAGAGAGTCGTCATACCTCTGTCGTGGACAGAAAGGTTTCTTCGCGCGTTTCACGATGCGCCATGCGCCGGTCATTTTGGCGTAGCGAAGACACGCAGGCGTGTGGAGCGTTTGTACTTTTGGAGTGGCATGCGACAGGATGTTAGAGACTACTGTGCGAAGTGTCATTCCTGTCTCGAAAGAAAAACACCCAAGGGTCGAAGACCAGCTCCAATTCAGCCGTTCCCTGAGGTTTCGGCTCCCTTCGAGCGGACAGGTATGGACATAATGGGCCCATTGCCCACGACCACTTTCGGAAACAAGTACATTTTAGTATTTGTCGATCACATTTCAAAATACGCGGAAGCGGTAGCACTCCCAGATCAGAAGGCAGACACGGTTGCAAGAGCATTTGTCGAACAGATCGTGCTCCGACATGGACCCCCGAGGCAACTCTTGACAGACCGGGGAACGAACTTCGTGTTGCAGCTAATGAGGAGAGTTTGCGAGCTGCTTAAGATCGCTAATAAGCAGACAACACCGTACCATCCGGCTTGCAACGGCGCGGTGGAGCGACTGAACCAAACCGTGGCCGGGTTCCTGTCGCATTTTGTTTCGTGCGACCAGCGGGACTGGGACTTGTGGCTCCCGTATGCAATGTTTGCCTACAATTCCGCAGCACACGAGAGCACGGGCGAATCGCCATTCTTTCTTCTCTACGGCCGAGACCCGGACCAGCCTAGTGAAGTGCCGGAGGGCCCCCGTCGTGTCCCATACGCTTCACTGGACGACTATAAGGTGGAGCTAGAATCGCGCTTGCAAGTGGCGAGGGACATCGCAAAGGAGGCCTTAAAGAAAGCGGCGAAGCGCAGGAAGGAGGTGCATGATCGCAGTGCTAGAGACGCGCCGTTTGATGTGGGGGACAACGTGTACATTGAAAACTGCCAAAGGCAGATTGGGCTAGCTCGTAAGTTCCAGACGAAGTGGAGAGGACCGTGCGAGGTTGTCGAGAAGCTTTCTCCGGTAAACTTCAGAGTCCAGGACGTGAACCGGCGCTTGATAAGGATACACGCAAATCGCCTCAAGTCGGCACCGGTTCAGTATTCACGAAATGAGGAAAGGGAAAGCGCGGATTTTGATGGGGACAGAAGTGAAGCGGAGCGCGCAGATAGTTCGCAAGAAACGCCCTCTCCTGCATTTGTTCGGCAGGCGCCAGAGGTGACGGCCGGAATGCCACCGGATTTACTTCATGCATTGCTAGAAGAAGAAAAAGCGCGAGAGGTTTGCCGCGCAGATAACGCCAGGAGAGGCTCCTGCCACGAGCCCTCGCGAGTCCCAAAGCAGACAAGGGGTCACAGACTTACTTAGTATGACTCATGAAGGCTGATATCCGCTGCGCAATCGGAAAGCTAAGTCGGACTAATGGCGTAAACAGAGCGGAGTTGTGAACTGGTCAGAATGGTGTAATGCCGCAGCTCATAACATTGCTATATGCGTATGTGTTAAGTTATCGGAGTTGCTAGTTAAACCCTTCTGTCATTAACTAACACCTTCACAGGAGAGCATGCGGAGCGCATGCAGAACCTTCCCTACTTCCTTTCGTTATCTATATTTTTGTCTGTGCCGTGATCGTGCTAGAAGTAGGAGCTCCTTTGTAACTGTGGTAAATTTATTTCGTCCAGTTTGGACTAGAAAGGAGAGGCTTGGGTGCTGAGTTTCATGTTTATCTGTAAAAGAAGATCAGTGCGGCCCCTGGAGACGCCAGTTATGACAGCGGAGGCATATGGTGTTGTGCAGTGGTGTTGAGTGCAGCGAAAAGTGTTTTGTCGGACGCACTGTGCGAGGCGATTCAGAAAGACAAGGGGAGCTGCATGGACTCAAATGTTCGGAGAACATTCTTCTGGAGGGTGAGCGAGTGTGACGTTCCTTGTGTGTGCTACGAGGGTCCGCGTTCGACGGCGCGGCGTAGACGGAGCCCCCAGTGGCGGCGAAAGCACAACCGGACCCCCTTTCATGTTTCTACTGTATATGACTGCAAGCACCTTGAGTGAGATTGCTTTTGGGCCTGCCGCCGTGGACCGCACGGAGACGACCCAGATGACAGCGGCATCATCAATTACCGAGCCATACTCGTTGAGAGTGACGACCAGAACGAAGGGGTTTAAGCCCAACCGGACCCCCTTTCCATAGTGTCGGCACGAGACGAACGCCGCCGCCGCCGCGGGGAGACGGGCGTTATCTTCCCCAATTGACGTGGCCGTTCCAGGGGAGGGGGGGTGCTCGTTTCGGCGTGCCTGGCCCCGTGGCAAGACGGCGGGCATCATCAATCAACCCTCCGGAGCACATCCCAGGACAAGGGACCACTTTCCCGGCCTTTTAGTGACCTCGCGTTCCGGCCTTGAGGGGCGAGTGTCATTTGATTGAGAACGGAGGGCGGTGACCCGCGGGAACAGTCAGCGGGCCAGAGCGCGCCTTACCACAGCCGACGCTATGCGCTACCTCGACGACAACCTTCTTTCCCTCGGACTCAACACGTGAGGGGGGCGAGACCGTAAGTGCGGTGGTGTGTTTGTGCGCCCAAGTGAAAGCCCTAGGCCCCCCCCCTCCGGCGTGGGCGTCCTCACACTAGGGAGTGTGGGGATAAGAGGATATAAAAATCGACAAGGAGTACCGAAGAGGGAACGCTCAGGACGACATCGTTCGCCAAGGGGGCCTTCAGCGCCGAAGCCCGACGGCGTGCCGCTTCTGCCAGCAACCGTTCGAGCTCAACTCCGGAGCCCCTCCATCGTCCCCATGAAGTCGTCGGCACGTAAGCTCGGACGCCCCAGCCTCTGATGTATAATCTAATTCATGTGTAATTATTGAATATATCTGTTTGTTTAAACTGAGCCATAAGGTGTCTCTTTGCCTCTCCGTCCCGTGTGGACCTGCGCATTATGGGCGGTCATCACAATATTGAAATCACCGAATATAAAAAGTGGAGTATTAGGAGTCATTAGCGGGTTGATATAGTTTCCATTTCCGAGAGAAAGTCCTTTACGCTCGCGTTGGGAGGCCGGTATACCACACCAATAGTAAGGCCACAGCCGAGGTGTACATAAAGAGATTCGACAGACTGATTACTACATGAGCTATCCGTGACAGCCTGGTAATCAACACCATTCTTTGTGAAAAGCGATACACCCCCACCGCGTGATGTGCGGCACTTTGGTAAAGATATCATGCATATCCGGGTACTTCAGCGGTTTCATTTTCTTTTAATAATATTAATAATAATTGGTGTTTGGGGAAAGGAAATGTCGCAGTATCTGTCTCATATATCGTTGGACACCTGAACTGCGCCGTAAGGGAAGGGACAAGGGAGAAGTGAAAGAAGGGAAGAAGGAGGTGCCGTAGTGGAGGGCTCCGGAATAATTTCGACCACCTCGTGTTTCTGTAATTTTAATAACGTCATACTGGAAGGAGAGTTGTGATACATAGGATTGAAGACGGTCTAAATTTTTTGTATGCTGCGTATATTGCAATGCAAAACAGATATGTTTTCCCTTTAAATTCAGGTTTGCTCGATTTGTTTTATACTGACAGCCATTGTGTTGTAGAACTTGTTGGAGGTCTTCTACATTTGTCACATAAAGAACATGGGAATTTTCTATTTTGCGCATCAGAGTTTTTCCGCCTGACAGCCACGTGAACTTTCATTTTTGTCTTTCTTTGCTTTCAATGTCATTTCTAGCAATACTTTGTTAGCAGGACACAAGTGCTCATTTATATCAATCGGCGTGTCGCCCTCAGAACCCAACTGAGAAATATTCAGTCTTTGCTTTTTACAACTTACAGAAATTTATCCCGCAGTGTACGGGAAAAAATTTGACAATTATGTGCTGTTCATCTCTTTTCATTGTGGGCACACGATGAATGACCTCAATGTAAGACTCGACGACTTCAGTGTTCATGCATCCAGAAATTGTTTCAATGGTGGAGATGAGGTTCTCGTCGGCAACCACAGGAACACCCTTTATCTCCAAGTTATTTCTGCGACTGTATTGTTGCATATCAGTCAATTCTTTACAGCGTTTCTTTAATTCTGATGTCAAATGGGTGTTAGTACTCTCCATTTCCTTATTTTCTACTCTAGTGGTAGCAAGTTCTTTCCTCATCTCCGCCATTTTCGATTTGAAACCCTCGAACTTTTCATTGATCAAGCTCATAGATTCTTTCAGTGATTTCTATTTCAATCACCGCTTTCACTTTATCTTTCATTTCTACATGCTTGGTATCAAAAAGAGCATATAACTCATTCAGGGCCTTTGCTAGTTCATTGATCGCAGACGACGCTTTATCAGACATGATTCTCGCCGAAAGTGGAGAAGTCCACCAGCCGGATTTATGTTCTTTTACCTAACAGGAAAAACGTACCTGCATAGAAGGAACAGTAGCATAACCGTTGCTCAGTGTCGCGGCTGCCTGGATTGCTCCAAAATGACGACCCCCGTCGACCAACGCACTCTTTTATAGCTGAGCGATGACGTCAGACCAGGCCAGACGCGGGGAGTTGCCAGAGGAACATCATGCGCTGACACATGTGCACCGTTTGCATCAGCACAGTGATGTTGCAGCGATGAGGTAAGCATGGGTCAGTCGCAAAAACACTTGTTCACCGTCGAAGCTCTGCATAGAAGGAGCAGGGGGTTAACCGTTGCTCAGTGTCGCGGCTGCCTGGATGGCTCCAAAACGGCCAAAATGACCCATTACAGCCAGACTGCACTTCTATCTTCTCTAGATTTTACTCCTACCGAAACCTCATGCATAGTCACCGAGTACGCACTGTCAATTTTTGCCGAAGTGGAAGTCCTAACGCTATCCTATAAAAAGAAAAACGCAGGGACAGCACACCGTTCGTGCCAGCAGCGAAAATCCTTGTCTCCGTCGCCGTACCATAAACCAGCCACTGGTCTACCGCTTGGCCTCTCGAAGGCGTTTGGAAGGAGATCCATGGCCCATGTTATTACAGGTTAATGTCCGCTGATACCACACAACATAGGGCGTCTTCATTACTTCGCCGCCATCGACACCAATTCTACTTCAAGCCTTGTGGGTCAATCAAGAAATAGTGTTTGAGCCAATAAAGAATGCTACAGCGGAGTAGCAGGAGGCTGCGCTGTCTACCTAGAAGCCTGAGGAACTGCTCAAACTGGCCGACATGTAGAGCTCGCAAGACGGCAAAGGACATTGGGGCACTGGACTAAGGGCTCCAGTTCCGCCGAGAGAAATAGTTTGTCACAAATAAATTTCCCTCTTAGAGGTTAATCGAAACGCGGTCGCAGCAGTCGCCACTTATGCCGTGAAAACGGGATAAACTGCCGAACGCATATACACTGAGCCAAAGCGGTGGAGGCAGCACCACTGAAAACTGGGTGAGAAAAAGAAGGAGGAAGAAAATGTCTCCACTCCCTCACGCTCAAGTCCCAATGACACGAAAATCGCCTCGACGCCGGCGTTCCGATTGAGAGAGCGGGAGAGAAAAACGTTATACGGAAGGAATTCGCGCCAGACAGGCCAATGGGTACGACCCAATTGGACTGAAATGTTTGTGTTCCCATGTTCTATAACAGTGCGGGCGCGGTCGGAATGCGATGGTGTGCAGGATCCATTCCTCTAAGCGCAGCAGGCTCTCCCAGTACCACCTTCACGGTGGTACTGATTGAGAAATGGGTCTTTGACCCCACCATGAATAGTCGAAATTGTCGAAAACCACACTGCGTCATGGCGATCTTTGGCCATAGATGCCCTTCTAAAAATCCACAATCATCGTTCAGACAGTTGTGTATCTCCCGAAATTTGCGTGCCGTCAGTATGGAAGGATCTGAAATTATGAAAATTATTAAGTTACGAATCACGAAAGTTTGTGTCTTTAATATGTACTGACGTCACACAGCACACGGCCACATTTTGAAATTATTCCGGAGTTCTCCGCTACGCACCTCCTTCACCTTTGCTTATTAACTCGATCCTTCTTTCCTCGTGTCAGGTGGCGTTGGATGAGGGATTCACGAAAGAGTGCATGCAACATTTCAGCGAGCTGCCGCAAGCTTACGGAGCCTCGCGGCAGCTCTAGCCCCCGCCCCACCCCTCCCTAAATAACAAACATGAAACACTACAGCGCTGACTGCCGACACACTTCCCCTCACCCCTTACCGTAGCCCACTATCATCCCTTCTCTCCGGCTCCTGCCGGCACCCTATGCCCAGAAGCCTTGGCATCTTCCTTCCACATCCCCTCCCTCTTCCCGGCGCACCCTCCGCTGGCGGGCCCCAAAGAACCTCAAGATCTCAGAAAACTTGGATGCCCTGCTCTACTCGGAGGACCCGGCCTTTCAGCCCATCGCCATCGGCCGGGCTGCCAGTGTTATGGCCCTTAGAAACTTAAACTTAAGTGAAGCGGGGTCGTGCAGGGAGCCAAGATCATGCCCCAAACTTCTCTCTAATAATAAAGTTTTTCTATCTTTTCCTTCTCTCACTGCGTGGTTGAGGTATCCTTCGTGAAGTGACAGAGTTACTGCGCCATTTCCTTTCCTGAAAAATTATTTTTATCACACAGATTCGATACAAACTAATGAAACCATAGTAATCACGACCACCAATATAAAGTTTCAAATCAACCACATTTAGGCTTAAACTACTTCGATTGCACAGTTTATATAGAAACCGGGCGCAACCAGCGAATGGAATCTATTTTAGACATTGGGATAGTCTCTGATATACCCAAGCAATAATAGCAGGACCCTTGAAAAGGCATTAGTGTGCCGTAGACTGTCGTGTATCTGAACATGAGAGACCTGCAAAGAGGATGTTCGGTTTCATTAGCACTGCTGAATATTCGGCCGTGCAGCAGTTTTCTCTGCGCCGCGGTGCAATGGCCGCAGTGTTGTTGGACATGGTGCCGCGGAGCATCGGCCATATGGCTGCACCACGCATATATGGCCCAAGCGCTTTTCGCCTACGTGTCACCGCAGAATGTTGTCGCTTTGCCGTCGACGCGGTTGTACATTTCTCACCATCGTCCGGTGCTGCTTGTGCTCTCTCTACCGGGAGCTGGAACTAGTCGACCATGGCAGAAGACGCCTCTTATGCGCGCGTGATATGAGGAGCTGCAGAGCGGTACCAGCGGCCCTCTTCGCTGCGGCTTGGCGATGCAGGCGAGGACCCTGTGCACATCCCAAAGTGTTGCGCCTCGCAAGATCCAGCTATGTACTCGGCTCAAGACCAGATGGTCAATCGTCCAATGTGTTGTCGCAGGTTCGAGATTATTTTCGGTTTCTGGCGCACTTCCAGTCTATGGCGCATGCAGTCATCGCTGTAGATGAAGTGGCTGCTACAGCACATACCGTGTTGACCGTGTTGCCTCAAGTTGCTCCTTAGGTGCATGATGCGCTTTGTGCCCCCCCCCCCCCCCGACTTTGGAGGAGGTGAAGGCTGCCCTTAATGCAATGAAACGGAGATCAGCACCCCTTCCGGGTGGTCTGTCGGTTGAATTTTGTTTGGCCTTTTGGGAAATTCTAGGCCTATCTTTAACATCTCTTTGCCAGTGTTTTGTGAGCTTCAATTTTTCTAGCAGTTTCCGGACTGAAAGATATATTCTTCTAGCCAAACGCGTTCGAGGGCCACCTCAGCCGCAATATTTGAGGCCAATTACGCTTCTAAACGCGGACTACAATCTTTTGCAGCTATCACGGTCCGGCGCCTGAGATGTGTGATGACCACCCTCATTGCTAACCGGAAGAAGTTAGTGTGCGTCTGCGTCTCTCTACGCTTGACCTCGTTTTTTCCGCGCCAACTCCTTCAGTATGCATATCAACCAACTAGCCCAACTTTCTGCTCTCATAGGTAACCACCCGGCTTGCTTAGTTACAAAGATTCACATCCTTTCAATCGTTACTCGTGATATCTCCTACAGTCAGGGTCGCTTGGGAAGTGTTCTCTTGGTTTCTTTACATCAGGAAAAGGCGTTTCACTGCCCCGAATATGGGTGCATTTTTGGAGCACTCAGGGCTGTCGGGTTCCCGGAATGCTTCAATGGGCTTATTCGTACGGCATACGAGGGTATCCGCAGCTTTCTGGCCATGGATGGCCGGAAGAGTTCCCTCTTCCTCGTCACCCGTGTGGTTAGGCAGAGTTGCCCCTCCGGCCAACACTGTTTGCTCTGAGCATCGAGCCTTATTCAGGAGCCATAATCAGACATCTTTATGTGCAAGGGCCTCCTCTCCTGGGCAGTGGGGAAATTAAGGTGACGGCTTTTGCTGCTTACACAATCCTTTACCTGGGCAATGAGGAGAACCTGATCCGGTGTCTTCGCCTTTTTGATGAGTACGATAGGGTGTCGGGCGTTGCCCCCAACCTTGCTAACAGCAAGTATAATGTGATAGGCCGGCCTAATGCGCGGCTCAGCAGTCATTTTCGAATTACGTGCAGTGTGAATCTTCACATTCTTGGTGTCATTTACAATTTTTGTGGTGTGACGAATTTGGCATGGAACAGCATTCTTGACTTGGTTCGTAGCAGGATCACGAGGACCTCGGAATTTGATCGGCCGTTGTTGGAGCGATGATACTTCGCACGCACGGTCTTTAGTGGCCGAGTATGGCACGTGGGACATATCACACATCCTCGTCTTCGCGTCTGTCGTGCATTGTAGTCTCTGCTATGTTCCGTCTTTGGGAAGGCTGGCCGGAACTGGTGTGCCGCGTGGCTCTCGGGCAGCCAACGTTTCTGGGTGGGTTCGGCTTTCCTTCCGTGTCCGTATGCTGGCGGCTGATAGCTCTCCGCTACCTTCTCCATTTGTTGCGGGGGGATGATTGTCCGGCACTTGGGCACTCGCCTTCTATATTTCAGGAGGCACGGGCGTGAGGACGTTTACCCGTAATCCGCCAATAATTCAGGGTCAGCAAGCTTTCCGTATGCCTGTATTCTACGCAAAAGTGGTTGTTTTCCATCGGCACGCCCGTCGCGTGAGCCCCAAGTTAGACTTTGAAGCAAACAGAGGTGTAGAATTCATGAGTGCATTGCTTTTACCTTCAGTGCTCCTAGAACGCTGAAGGCGGGCGGCGTCCGCTTCGTTTAACAGTACCTCATGCAGGGCTAATTGGTGTAACATTGTGTATCAAACATAAAAACAGCGCTAATTGTTACGCAAACCACACAGAAATACCAGACAGGACGGCCGATGAATCCAACTATGTTTATTGAAAGCCACACGTTGCATATATATAGCCGAAGAAGGTGAACACTTGCGCATTTTTTACATGGTGAAAAGAAAACAAAAAAAGGAGAAAAACTAACAACATAAAACACACTCACACTCAGAGAAAACTTACTCGATATCGCGTATTTTTTAGCAATCTATGCTCACTTTCTCATCGGGAGATAGACGTGGTGCTGACGCACATGCCACCTCTCTCTTTGATAAAAAAGGCTTCTGCCCGTTACCGAGCTAATCTATCTTTTCTTGTAGCTAGAATTTTAATCTCGCCAAGTCAAGGTTCACGGTTTTTTCGTTTTGATAAATGCAGGAGCGGCAGGTAGGTTCTCGGACTAGTCTGATGCGTTCCCTAACGACATTTTGTGTTCCCCTGCACGCTCGTTTACTTAGCGTTCAGTCTGGCCGACGTACGCCTTGCCACACGCAAGGGGGATCTCGTAGACAACTCCCGTGGCACACCCTACGTAGGGCTTCGAGTGCTTCTTTCCACAACGAGATGTAGCTTTGGCACCGCTGCTAACCTTGGGGCACATCTTCGCCAATTTGCAAGAGGCGGAGAAGTCTTTTTGGCGTTAAATACAGCGCGAAGGGACGAAGGACACAGAAAGAGGACAAAACAAGCGCTTTCTCGTAACTGTCTCGCAACTCCCCTTTCTGTGTCCTTCGTCCCTTCGCGCTGAATTTAACGCCAGAATGAACTACATCCGACTCTCCCAACTCACCATTCTTCGGCGGAGAAGATCATGGGGACTCCGTACTTGTTGCCAACTCGTTTTAAATTTTGGGACACCTTGTGAATGTACGGTATCACCACTTCGTTTGGCTTCGCCAAAGTCTTCTTTCCGGCGTTGCCCCTTTGGCTTACCCTTAAATTTCTGCAGCAGTGCCTCTGTCACTGTAGCCAAGACGTGGTCTGGGAACCCTGCTTTACGCAGTCTATTCTCCTCACCCTGGAACTTCGCCCGCATCATGTGACGCCACGACTTGTAGAGTGCAAACTTCGTAGAAATGGTGGCAACAGAACTTTTAATTGTTTTTGATTGAGCCAAATCGAACAGTAAAAAAACTTTCTTGGCCATAGGAAGGTAGCGCCAGCAAGCACTTCCGTCCCCCTGCTTAATGTCAAGGTGCAAAAACTGGAGGCAGTCCTGTTCAGGAAGCTCAAATGTGAAAGAGAGCCCCTTCCCATGTTGTGCGAACATTTCTAAAATTTTCATGGCGGCTAATGCCCCAGTTTTATGTAACATTTTTCTCGCATCCATTGACAACATTTTTCATCACTAACTGACGATGGAACTGTTCCAAAGATTTTTAGATATGTTGATTTTTTAGTGATTCTAAAGAGACAAGGCACAGGCCGCTATGAAATTTTTCATGGCAGCACAGGCTGCCATGAAAATGTTCCACTTCCACTTCCTCTTTTAGAGGTGGCTCATGCTTCAGGTCTACGCTAAGCGGACATGCAAAATGGACTGTGTCACTGGCCCCTCGGAAGGAGAAGAGCATCGTCCCGATGCGTAACCTGTGTGTTTAAAAGAAAAGTTCACTAGGGGAAGCATGATGTGCGCATGAAAGTCCAGCTCTATTGCTACCACTCGTAGTAGGGCTTGAAACGGACAACGTGTACCAACTAACTCAAGGTGTAGGGATCGCCGACACTGCAGAAAGCTGTCAGGAACGGCCTCATAGTAGACGTCTCTAATTAGCCTGATCACTTTATTGTAGGGTCCAAAACACCGGCAGATGAGGTTTTCGCTAAGTCCGAGTAGGCGAATGGGAAACCGGACCCACACGCGGTCGGCTGATGTGTACCGGGCATCACGGCATCGGAGTTATAGCATTGGGCATCTAGGCATTGTTTGTCGAGAATCCGCACTCTGGCCAGCTGACGAGGGTCTTCAGTGATGTGCAGGAATATGTGAAGATCCGCATTCGGGTCGATGTCGTCCACATGCGGTAACATGGCGTCCAGCACCGTGGTCACGTTGCGGCCGTAAACGAGACGGATAGGTGGCATGTTTGTCGTTACCTGTGCGGCCGTATTGCTTGCTAAGGTGACGTATGGGAGCACTTCGTCCCATGTTCTGTGCTGAATGTCGACATGCATTGAGAGCATGTTACCTAGCGATTTGTTTAATCATTCTGTTAAACCGTTCTTGTGAGGGTGGTAGGATGTCGCCTTTCGTTGGTCTGTATGACTGTGGCGTAAATTCTGCTGTAGGAGGTCAGCCATGGATGCCGTACCCCTTTCGGTGATTAGGATCTCCGGCGCACTGTGGAGAAAAACGATCTGATGGATGAAAAATTTTGCCACGTCACGGGCTGTGGGGACCGGAAGAGCTCATGTTTTTCCGTATCGTGTCAGGTAGTCGGGGGCCACGATGACCCACTTGTTCCCCGAATGATAAAGAGGGAATGAGCGCAACATGTTCATCCCGATCTGCTGGAAAGGCCGCAATGGTGGTACAGGCTTCAAGAGTCCAGCTGGTATTGTTGAGGGAACTTTGTGACGCTGACAGCCTCGGCGGTTACAGGGGTCTTCTTCCTCTTCTTAAGGAGTTGGCACTGGCATACATGTACGACACATGAACAAAAGAAACAGAGGCAAAGAATACTAGAAAAGATACAGATAGAAAGGGAAAAAGGGGAACAAATAAAAAAGAAAAACGCGCTGTCCCCAGACGCCCACCCCGCAGCCGCGGGGAGCCGACCCGGGACGAGGGGAAAACAAAAAAAGGAAAACACGGAGCGGGAGGGGATAATGGCTACCCATCAAGGCAACAGAGCGGCGGCGTGTAAGGTGCACAAGAACAGATGGTGGCGGGATCGCCCTACACAAAAAAAGTTAGAGACGCGAGCACTCGCGTGCCCCGACCATAAAGAGTAAACAAATAAACAGAATAAAATGCAGACAGGGCCGGCCGGAGCTTCCGTCATCTGGAACCACTTCGGCAGCCAGAGCCAAGGCCGAATCAGCGGCGCCGTGAGCTTAACTAGACACACGTGCACTGTGCATGAAAACACCCAGACACACAACAGTAAAACATCCGAGCTCATGCCAGTGTCGTGTGGCGGCTAAATGACAATGGCGGGAGCATTTAATCGAGTAAGGTGTACAGAAACAGACGGTGGCGGAATTGTCCAACATACAAAAATTAGAGATGCGTGCACTCGCGTGCCCTGGCCAGAAAAAGTAAACAAATAAACAGAATAAAATGCAGACAGGACAGGAGACTTCCGTCATCTGGAACCATTTCGGCATCCCGAGTCAATGTAGAATCAGCGGCGCCGTCAGCTTAACTACACACACGTGCACTGTGCCTGAAAACACCCACAGAAGAAAAAAAAAGTGAAAAAACCTCCGAGTTCGAGCAAGTGTCGTTTGGGAGGTAAATGTGAATGGCGTGAGCACTTAGGCAAGGGTTCTTCAATTGCACCCCGTCGGCAAGGTAATCGAACTGGGAAGATAGGGGCGGGATGGGGTGGGGAATGAAGAAATTTGTGTGAGCTTGAAAAAGATGTCACTGGCAAGAAACGAGCGAGGTATGTCAAGATGGCTCTCGTAATGTCAGCAACGGCCCTGCAAGGGGCGGGTGGAGGACAATACACCTGGACTTTCATTAATGCCTTGAGGAATTGTTTCAAAATTGTAACTGACGTACGACTCGTGTTGTTCTCTTTCCCAAGTGTTGTGGAACCCACCCTGTAGGGCTGTGAACTTAATTGCATCAAATGGGTGGTTTCGCTCATTAATGCGTTTTGACATGGGAAGGTTGGGTAGGGATAAGATATGCGCGCGGTGGTTATTAAAGCGAATTCGTAGAGGGTTGACGGTCTGTCCAATGTAGAGCATACTGCACACAATGCATTCTAGGAGGTATATTACGTTGCAGGAATCACAATCAAAGTTGCCATTAATTTCCCATTTGAAGCCTCAAGCTGTGCTTACAGCACAGCTTGAAGTTTGTATGTGTTTGCAGACCTGGCATCCACTTTTTCACAGGACCAGCACCCGAAAACCGGCTGGTTATTTGTTTTTTAGTGTACTAGAATATTTTTAATGTTTTTGGTCGTCTGTAGACCACGTGAGGGGAGCAGTGAAAATTTTGGTGAGGCACTCGCTTTGTTGGAGAGTGTTGAAATGTTTTCTGAGGATTTTGTTTACGTTAGGCGGGTTACTGGTGAAGGTAAGTACCAGATTTGGCCGGTGGTCTGTCCTCGTTGTAGCGACGTCCTCCCACCAGTATTTGCTCTCGGTTGAGTTTAGATGCCTTTTCAATGGCATCGTCGACAATGGCGAGGGGTATCATTGCTTAATGAGGACTTCTCGCATGCGTTTGGAATTTTTTACGAAGTCCTCGTCTTGGGAACATATTCTTTTAAATCGATGTGCCTGAGAGTATGGGATGCTTGTTTTAGAGTGACAAGGATGGCAGCTTTGGAAGTGTAGGTATTGTTGGCGGTCCGTCGGTTTTATATATACACCGGTGGTAAGTGCGCCTTCGTTTACCGAAATCTCAACATCTAGAAAGTTAATTGTAGTGCTGGAGTACGTGTAAGTGAAAGATATGTTGGGGTGGACGAGGTTGAAGTTTTCAATAAAACGTATGAGTTCTTGCTCTGTGTCACTCCATATTAAAAAGATGTCATCCAAGAAGCGTTTGTATAGGGTGGGCTTAATGGGGCAATCTTTCAGAAATTTGGATTCAATACTATGCATGAAGGTATTGGCGTAGGTGGGTACAATACCTACACTTCCAAAGCTGCCATCCTCGTCACTCTAAAACAAGCATCCCATACACTCAGGCACATGGATTTAAAAGAATATGTTCCCAAGACGAGGACTTCGTAAAAAATTTCAAACGCATGCGAGAAGACCTCATTTAGCAACGATACCCCCCGCCATTGTCGACGATGCCATTGAAAAGGCATCTAAACTCAACCGAGAGCAAATACTGGAGGGACGTCGCTACAACGAGGAAACAGATCACCGGGCAAATCTCGTACTTACCTTCACCAGTATCCCGTCTAACGTAAACAAAATCCTCAGAAAACATTTTCAACATTCTCGAACAAAGCGAGCGCCTCACCAAAATTTTCACTGCTCCCCCTCACGTGGTCTACAGACGACCAAAAAACATTAAAAATATTCTAGTACAGTCAAAAACAAATAACCAGCCGGTTTTGGGGTGCCGGCTCTATGGAAAAAGTAGATGCCAGGTCTGCAAACAAATACAAACATCAAGCTGTGCAGTAAGTACAGCTTCAGGCTTCAAATGGGAAATTAATGGCAACTTTGATTGTGATTCCTGCAACCTAATATACCTCCTAGAATGCAGTGTGTGCAATATCCAGTACATTGGAGAGACCGTCAACCCTCTACGAATTCGCTTTAATACCCACCGCGCACATATCTGATCCCTACCCAACCTTCCTTTGTCAAACACATTAATGAGCGAAACCACCCATTTGATGCAATTAAGTTAATAGTCCTACAGCATGGGTTCCACAACACCCGGGAAAGAGAACAACGCGAGTCGTACTTCATATACAAATTTGAAACAATTCCTGACGGCATTAATGAAAGTCGATGTGTACTGTCCTCCATCCGCCCCTTGCAAGGCCGTTGCTGACATTACGAAAGCCAGCTTGACATACCTCGGTCGTTTCTTGCCAGCGACATCTTTTTCAAGCTCACACAAATATCTTCATTCCCCACCGCATCCCGCCCCTATCTTCCCAGTTCAATTACCTTGCCGACGGGGTGCAATTGAAGAACCCTTCCCTAAGTGCTCACGCCATTCACATTTACCTCCCACATGACACTTGCTCTAACTCGGAGGTTTTTCCACTTTTTTTTTGCTTTTGTGGGTGTTTTCAGGCACAGTGCACGTGTGTGTAGTTAAGCTGATGGCGCCGCTGATTCTACCTTGACTTGGGCTGCCGAAATGGTTCCAGATGACGGAAGTCTCCTGTCCTGTCTGCATTTTCTTCTGTTTATTTGTTTACTTTTTCTGGCCAGGGCACGCGAGTGCACGCATCTCTAATTTTTGTATGTTGGACAATTCCGCCACCGTCTGTTTCTGTACACCTTACTCGATTAAATGCTCCCGCCATTGTCATTTAGCCGCCACACGACACTGGCATCAGCTCGGATGTTTTACTGTTGTGTGTCTGGGTGTTTTTAAGCACAGTGAACGTGTGTCTAGTTAAGCTCACGGCACCGCTGATTCGGCCTTGGCTCTGGCTGCCGAAGTGGTTCCAGATGACGGAAGCTCCGGCCCTGTCTGCATTTTATTCTGTTTATTTGTTTACTCTTTATGGTCGGGGCACGCGAGTGCACGCGTCTCTAACTTTCGTGTGTAGGGCAATCCCGCCACCGTCTGTTCCTGTGCACCTTACACGCCGCCGCCCTGTTGCCTTGATGGGTAGCCATTATCCCCTCCAGCTCCGGGTTTTCCTTTTTTGTTTTCCCATCGTTCCGGGTCGGCTCCCCGCGGCTGCGGGGTGTGCGGCGGGGGGACAGCGCGTTTTTCTTTTTTATTTGTTCACCTTTTTTCCCTTTCTATCTGTGTCTTTTCTAGTATTCTTTGCCTCCGTTTGTTTCTTTTGTTCATGTGTCGTACATGTGTGCCAGTGCCAACTCCTTAAGAAGAGGAAGAAGACCCCTGTAACCGCAGACATGAGAAAGGACAGGCTCTGTCCGAAACGTCGACTCAAAATAAATCTATGCCTAAATGAAGCGTTTTCAACTATATATATATATATATATATATATATATATATATATATATACATATATATATATATATATATATATATATATATATATATATATATATATATATATATATATATATATATATATATATATATATATATATATATATATATATATATATAAATATAAACGTATTTGGTTGCTAGAGGCAAAAATGCAAAGTTGAAAACGCTTCATTTAGCCATAGATTTATTTTGAGTCGACGTTTCGGACAGAGCCTGTCCTTTCTCAAGACTCCTTTCTCAAGAGTCTTGAGAAAGGACAGGCTCTGTCGGAAACGTCGACTAAAAAAAATCTATTGCTAAATGAAGCGTTTTCAACTTTGCATTATATATATATTAAGGAACCGAACAGTCACTGAAAACCCAGGTGCGTAGGGGAATGTTTTCTATTTTTTTTAATTTCTAGTACCAATCAATTGCCTTTAAAGAAAATTACTTATAAAGCAGCAGAAAAAACAACCTTGCCGCCGGTGGGATCCGAACCCACGACCTCCGAATATCGCATCCGGTGCTCTTACCAACTGAGCTACGGCGACGGCTGCCCAATCTGTTGATTTCGTGGGTATTTATGTTTTGCGTGTAAGCGAACCTTGAGAGTGTTCACCAGCGCCACCCTCGTCCATAGCGGTAGACGTAGCACGTCCTGTAATACCGCAAGTGTGACGTAGAACGTCATTTAAAGTCGAGAGCAGAAACTGTGCGAGAGCCCTCTTTTGCTACCTATGGCACCAAGACTGCCAGAACCGAGACCCCCGTTAAGCTATTAGCAGACAAATAAATGAAATGAGGGGCTCGTTTGATAATCATATTAAGGAAACCAACAGTCACCGAAAACTCAGGTGCATAGGGCGATTTTTTCTATTTTTATTTTAATTTCTAGTGCCAATCAATTGCCTTTAATGAAATTTACTGATAAAGCAGTAGAAAAAACATATGTGCCACCGGTGGGATCCGAGCCCACGACCTCCGAATATCGCGACCGGTGCTCTTACCAACTGAGCTACGGCGACGGCTGTCCAATCTGCTGCTTTCGTGGGCATTTATGTTTTGCGTGTAAGCGAACCTTGAGAGTGTTCACCATGGCCACCCTCGTCCATAGCGGTAGACGTAGCACGTCCTGTAATACCGCAAGTGTGACGTAGAACGTCATCTAATGGCGAGAGCAGAAACTGTGTGAGAGCCCTCTTATGTTACCTAAGGCATCAAGACTGCCAGAACCGAGACCCCGTTAAGCTATTAGCAGACAAACAAATGAAATGAGAGGCTCGTTTGATAAACATATTAAGGAAACCAACAGTTACCGAAAACCCATTTGCATTCGGAAATTTTTTCTATTTTTTAAATTTGTAGTGCCAATCAATTGCGTTTAAAGAAAATTATTTATAAAGCAGCAGAAAAAACAACCATGCCGCCGGTGGGATACGAACCCACGACCTCCGAATATCGCGTCCGGTGCTCCTACCAACTGAGCTACGGCGACGGCTGTCCAATTAGCTGCTTTCGTGGGTATTTATGTTTTGCGTGTAAGCGAACCTTGAGAGTGTTCACCAGCGCCACCCTCGTCCATAGCGGTGGACGTAGCACGTCCTGTAATACCGCAAGTATGACGTAGAACGCCATCTAATGGCGAGAGCAGAAACTGCGAGAGCCCTCTTATGCTACAAATGGCATCAAGACTGCCAGAACCGAGACCCCCGTTAAGCTATTAGCAGACAAACAAATGAAATGAGGGGCTCGTTTGTTCCTTAATATGTTTATCAAAATTCTGCTATGCACCTGGGTTTTCGGTGACTGTTGGTTTCCTTAATCGGTTTATCAAACGAGCCCCTCATTACATTGGTTTGTCTGCATATATATATATATATATATATATATATATATATATATATATATATATATATATATATATATATATATATATATAACGCTAGGTAGGTAAGTCATGGGTTCGGTTCCCGCCGGCGGCATGTGGTTGTTCTTCATCTGCTTTTCTAAGCAATTACCTTTAAGCAGTGCAATATTCACTAATAATCTCCATTTATCACCATGACAGATTATAAAAAATGCCCTATTCTCCTTGGTTTCTCTAGCTATTAACATCTCTCATTATATTTAGAAATACCAGGTGTCCCAGCTAAATGTAACCAAGCTTTCAAAAAATATGAAGTGCCCTAGCTCCGTGAAACCAACTGAGAGTTGTTCAGGGCCGCGTGATCTAGTCTTTAGTATTTTTCTTTGTTCAAAGTTAATTATTTAGATATAATCAACTTTTTATTTAATAATATAGGAACGAAGTGTCAGTATAAAAGTTGTACATTGTCTCTAAACACCACTAGCAGCTCTCTTTCTATCAAAGTACGATTTACGCAGCTTTATTTATTGGCCTTAAAAGAAAGATATCACTTGACCAGGTGCTGGGCAAATCTCTGCCCCACTGTGCACGCAAAGGTTCATCAGGGAGAGCACTTCAGTAACTTTGAATTTTCTTCTCCAAGACGCGTCTTGGTACGTTTAAGACGCAGCAATGTCACGTGGACGCTTTTTTATTGTGCAAGCTATGGTTTAAGGCCGGAAAAACTACTTTCCGTTAACGGTATCTTGCGGCAAACGTTCCAATCAACAGTTTTCCAAAGTGATCTACAATTTTTACATTGGCACTTTGTTCGGCAATTCAATAACTAAAAGGTTAGGTAATTAGGCTTAACTAATTGTTTAACTTTGAAGAACAAAAACACTGCACACCAGGTCACGTGACTCTAAACAACCCCAGTTGGTCACACGCGGCTAGGACATTTCTTGTTTTTTAAGAGATTGGCTACATTTATCTGGGGCACCTTTAACTGGGACAAATATGCTTTTGCTGTCAATCACTGCCTTCTTCATTATGGTACATGTATGTAATTTTGATGACTAGTGACTAGCATCAAGAGGCGACCCATTGTGTGTTGTGTGATGCTCTCTTGTTCACTTCTCATGAGAGCACTATTCTATCATCACTGTTCTGTAATTTTGTCGTTCTTGCGTCCCGTTACGGCTGGTTTCTGTTATCAACGTCAAATAAACTTTTTCTACTCAATTCTCACTGCTCACTTCATTGTATTATTTGTATATAATTTTCATTTTTGGCGATTAGCATGCAAATGGCTCCCTGTTCTGAATTGTGCTCGAGGGATGTCCTCGTGTTAAGTCTTATGTGGACACTCTTCAATCTTCTGTACTTTCATCGCTCTTCCCTATTGAAAGAGCTCGTATATATGTGTTAAATGTGTCTCATATATACGCAATTATTGGATATGTGTCCACATATATGGTCGTATGAATACGTGCTCGTATGGCATACGTGTTCTCTCCACGTATGGCGAAACACATATATACGGGTGATACGTGCCCCATATATACGCTATTGGATATGTGTCACTCCCATCCCTCGTATATACGAGGGCCACGTAACCTTCGTACAGATACAAGGGCCTCGACACGGGGATACAATGGCCTTGCAACTAGTACTCTGGTGTACAGTTAATAGCTCTGAATATGTGGGCTACCTGAATGAACTTGGAACCCTTCAGTGCAGCAAATGCTGCATCCCAGCACTAAATACCAGGCTGCAGTCAATGATATAATTTTCTTGCTGCCTTTATTTTATCATTTTTATCTGACTACAGTCATTGACTAAAGGACAGGTACAGGCGATGTTTACTTGATGTCCCTCAGCATGTCCGCCAGGTAGCAATTCAACTGCTCTCCGCATTTTCGCATCCTCGGCAGCTTGTGCAGCTTTGATGTATGCATCAAATGCATCTGAAAGAGTATTATTCATGACAAAATTGAAGACATGCAGGTGCTGTAAAATAAAGGTATTTAAGTCATGCACACCTAAATAAACAAATGCCTTGGTCAGTCAGGAAATGTACCTAAATAAAAGAGGCTTACTGCCCACAGCTGCTAGTTTTTCTGAGCTCATCCGAGGCTTCTGCATGCCACCAGCCTTAAGGAATTGCCGGCATACTGAGCCGGTGATGCTCCTTCCCTGAACGCTCTTTCCACTAAGGCTCTTCGGGGAAGGAGCATCACCAGGAAGGAGCTTCACTTTTGTGGGGAACCCCACAAAAGTTTTGTGGCATCCTTGCAAAACAGGAAGTCTCGACCTTGGGAAAGAAGCCAGCGCCACCGCTCTGCACTGACAATTTCCGCTCCCGAGGTGGACCTGCAATAAAACAGCTGCACATATGCTTTGTATAAAGCCCTATAACAGATTGGGGAGAGAGTTAATATTTGCCACATTAAAACTGCTAAAATCCTATTCCTCAGGTCTCCTATATGTAACGTTACGAAAATGGCAGTTTTCCTTGCAAACGCTACTAATGATAAAACATGACACATCGCTCTCTTCTTCGGAGTGAGCAGCACCATGGGCCACCAGGTCACGTTTATGTGCAATCATATAAGCTGCCTTTGACAACATAGATGAGCCTTTTTATCTTTGCTTCAGGCTCCACTGCACCCTGGCAACAGTAATGCTGCCAAATATTCGGAAGCACAGAACTAACAGATGAAAGATTATGAATATTTAAAACACAGCAATTAAATCTTAGCACAAGAGGCTGTGCTAATTAGAACATGAAAGGTGAAAGGTTGTGGTCATGGTTTAGTGATCTAAGAGTTCATTAAGCAAAGCTGCCCTGAGCGGTAACAGGTTCAAATTGTGGCTGGGGCTCCTGTGCAGGCAATTTTTTTCCGCTCCATGCCATTTGGATGGAAAATTTCACGTGTCCGAGAGGTGTGCACTGATCCTCAGCCCTATACGTTTCCACAGTTTCTAGATTGTTTGCCTGCAGTTACCAAGAACGAGAGCTAAAAGCATTTCAAGCTTACAAACTAGTTCTAAATATGAGAAGCCATCGTACCTGGCCATTGACCTCAGCAAGAACACCTGGATTCCATGGTGCAGCAGGACCCATGCTATTGGAAGCCTCGAAAGTGTGCAAAGTGTTCGCATTTGCAACAAGAGTAATGTACAGTGTCGGTGAAGTCTTAAGGCCAAAGGCTTTTCGCTTCAGCCGCATAACAGAGCCATTACGCCAATATTAAAGACCAAGTGACCTTGAAATGCTAGCAGGTTTCTTCTTGCGATACAGAAGCTTCCTGCTTGACTACAGTTTTGAATGATCCGCTACATGAATTATTCTAGGAACATTGATTTCACTGCAGCTGAATGCTGTAGCCTTAACACTTTTGACCTAGACTATACATGGTACATTAAAGGGACAGACACTTTTTGACCTAGACTGTACATGGTACATTAAAGGGACAGTGAAGAGAACTCAATCAAATTTCTTTTGTAAGCAAAATCTGATAGTTCAGCATTTCATGGCTTTGTAGCCGCTTGTCCGATAGCGAAAGATGCATTTATTTCAAAGAATTTTGCATTCGAAGTTGGAAAAGTTTTTCCCGCCACTCTGATTCAAACTCGGGAACTCTTATGACATCACGGCGCGCTCTTATGACGTTAAAGGACGCAGTGACGTGAAACATGACGTAAACGCTGACTCCGTGATTTCTCGCGGCTAGCGGTGTGGTCTAGCAGCAGCCAAAATGAAAGCTACCGCCGCCACACGTTGAAGGCATCTATCGGGGGTCGCTACCATTGCTTCGTTTACGTTTGCACCAGCGTCTTGCCGGCGTTACGATGGATCCCGTTCCCGAGCCCGATGACAAAGTTCTCGCAATAACTCCGGCCTGCATTTCAGCGACCTCTGCCCCATAGAGCGTGCGATGCCTTTGAGGGAGCACGGTTAGTTAGGCACCGGCGCGTCGTTCCCCCTTCCGCCATGAGCAGCCGTTGCAAATTAAATATCATAACCCCAGTGGGGAGTCGCGAGGGGACAGGACAAGGTCAGTGCGTCGCGCCCATCGGAGGCTGGCCGGGGCTTTGGGGTCAACAGATTGTGATTCTTTCAACGGCGCGGTTGCACGGTGCAGAAGACGGCGTCCAGGTCTCCCACGGTTGCAAGGGGGCAAGGTTATTTATTTTTTGCCACAAAAATGGATGGGTACTCAAGGGTGCTCGCATTTAAAGTAGGCGGCTTAAAATTCAAGCCGACGCTTCAACGGCTTCTGCGCGTTTCCGGAGGTACAGGGTCCACTGGATCGGGTTCTCTCGCCCACTTGCATGTACCTTCAGATGTGTACTACGAATGGATCAAATTAGCCGAGAGCTCGGAAAGAACAGCACCGCCCAGCGACCGAAGCTACTGAATGATGTCACAACGCGCACCTCGCCGCGGAACCGTATCAGTCTGGTCTGGCTGGCACAGCTGGCGCACTCGGCGCGAAATCGAGACATGCTCCAAGTCTCCGCCAGTGTGGTCAGAGTGCGCATAAGCTGCCGAACGCGTCACCAGTCAAGCGCAGTTGGAGTATAGAGGGTCTCGCTTTGGCCAACGTGACGTTGGTGTGCAGTGCGCGCGCATGCGTTACGCCAGGATGTAAACGCGCATTAAAAGAACACTGAGGATAAATTGAGGTTGCCTTGTATCGATAGAATACAAGCTCCTGATCACAAAAACGCAACTCTTACTGAAAACAAAGCTCTTGTAAGGTAGAAAATAGCAAGGACCAAAACAGAGGTATCGCCGCCCCAGGGCAATCTCGAAAGTACAAGCGTGATTCATAGGACAACAGACGCCACCTTGGAAGAATGTTCCTTTTTACATGAAAGCTGCGAATCTCTGAGGCTGACAAAAGAAGGTTGCGCGGTTCAATATTGAAGTAAGTTTTGTTTTGAAACCGATAGCGCGCTTTTATCACACCAGGAACACAGACAAAAGACAACCTGAATATTGGAAGCAAAGAAAACCAATATTTGGGGGCGCCACAGGCAGCCAGGAGAGTTTCGATTTGTTATGGCGCTTCGCGTCTATGAGCTTTGCGTGCCCCGAGGCTTTGTTTTTGACGCACCTCGATTTACAAGTGCCGAACAGCAGACGAACTCCAAGTGCCGCTTCAAGTGCTAGTTAACCTTTGAAGGAGCCTGTTAAGGCTGGTCAAATGATCGCCACGGTCGATGAAAAACTATCATGGCACGATGGTCGGTGATCGTACACTGCAGTTCGCAGTATAAAGAGCACTTGTGTCTTCACACGCTCGCCCGGCTAAACATTCTTGGCTGTGCCAGTCAACTTCAAACTACTTAACGGAAATCATTTATTAGGGACGGGAGACGAGGTAATAATAATAATAATAATAATAATTGGGTTTTGTGGAAAGGAAAATGGAGCGGTATCTGTCTCATATATCGTTGGACACCTGAACCGCGCCGTAAGGGAAGGGATAAGGGAGGGAGTGAAAGAAGAAAGGAAGGAGGAGGTGCCGTAGTGGAGGGCTCCGGAATAATTTCGACCACCTGGGGATCTTTAACGTGCACTGACATCGCAGAGCACACGGACGCCTTAGCGTTTTTCCTCCATAAAAACGCAGCCGCCGCAGTTAAAAAAATTGATGGCCTAGCTGTGTTAGCCCAGGATATACGTAGCGAAAGCGCGGAGACTTCTGCATCGGAAGAGTGCATTCACTAGATGCGCCTTTTCATGGTTAAATCTTGAGCCGTCGTGGCGGAGTGGTGGAGTCTCCGCCTCAAACTACAAAGGCCCTTGTTCGATTCTGAGCCTCGGCACAGGTTTTTTTTTCAGTGAGTGGGCGGGGGGTTTCAGTGGCTACCATAGGTGCCGCCACTGAATACGTTGGTTAGCTGTTAAGCGCAGGCTCAGTTAAGGTGCGTTTACACCCTGGAGTAATGCGCGCGCGCTGCTTGGCGACGTCACGTCGGCCAAACCGAGACCCTCTATGCTCCAACTGTGCTTGACCGCCGACGCGTTCGGCAGTTTCGGCGCACTCTGACCACCCTGGAGGAGACTTTAAGCATGTCTCTATTTTGCGAAGGGTGCGCCAGCCACCGCCGGCCCGGCCAGACCGATTGAGCTCTGCGGCGAGGTACGTGTTGTGACGTCATTCAATAGCTTCGGCAGTTGGACGCAGCTGTTTGTTTCGAGCTCTCGGCTAATTTAATCCATTCACAGTACACATCTGAAGGTACATGCAAGTGAGCGAGAGAGTCCGATCCAGTAGACCCCGTATTGCCGGAAACGCGCGGAAGCCGTTGAAGTGTGGGCTTTACATTCAAGCCGCCAACTTTAAACGCAAGCGCCCTTGAGTACCCAACCGTTTTTTGGCAAAAAATAAAATAAATAAGCTGGCCCTTGCAACCGTGGGAGACCTTGATGCCGCCTGCTGCACCGTGCAACCGCGCCGTTTAAGGAATCGCAATCCGTTCGCCCCTAAGCCCCGGCTAGCCTCCAATGAGGGCGACTCACCGACCTTGTCCTGACCCCTTGTGACTCCCCGCAGTAGGGTTATGATATTTGATTTGCAACGGCTGCTCATGGCGGAAGGGGGGAAACAACCCGCCGGCACCTAGCCTAACCGTGCTCACTCAAAAGCATCGCACGCTCTGTGGGGCTGAGGTCGCTGAAATGCAGGCCGGAGTTTTTGCGAGAACTTCGTCGTCAAGTTCGGGAACGGGATCGATCATAACGCAGACAAGACGCCGGTGCAAACATAAACGAAGCAACAGTAGCGACCCCCGATAGATGCCTTCAACGTACGGCGGCAGTAGCTTTCATTTCGGCTGCTAGACCACACTGCTAGCCTCGAGAAATCACGTCTGCGCTTATGTCACGTTTCACGTCACTGCGTCCTGTAACGTCATAAGAGAGCGCCGTGTTGTCATAAAGTTCCCGAGTTTGAATCGGAGTGGCGACAAAAACTTTTTCAACTTTGAATCCAAATTTCTTTGAAATAAATGCATCTTTCACTCCCGGACAGGCGGCAACAAAGCCTTGAAATGCCGAACTATCAGATCTTGCTAACAAAAATAATTTGATAGAGTTCTCCTAACTGCCCCTTTAACAGAGCCTGCGCTTATCCGCTAACCAACGTATTCGGAGGCGGCATCTATGCGCGCCACTGACACCCCCCACCCACTCACTGAATAAAAAAAAAACCTGCGCCGAGGCTCGGAATTGAACCAGGGCCAATGTAGTTTGAGGCGGACTCTACCACTCAGCCATGACGGCTCAAGATTTAACCATGAATAAAGGCGCATCTAGTGAGTGCACTCTTCAGATGCAGAAGTCTCCGCGCTTTCGCTACGTATATCCTGGCCTAACACAGCTAGGCCATCAATTTTTTTTAACTGCCTTGTACCTTGTCTCCCGTCCCTAATAAATGATTTCCATTAAATAGTATGAAGTTGACTGGCACAGTCGCGAATGTTTCGCCGGGCGAGCGTACGACGACAGAAGTGCTCTTTACACTGCTAACTGCCTTGTACGATCACCGACCATCGTGCCATCATGGTTTTTCATCGACCGCGGCAATCATCTGACCAGCCTTAACAGGCTCCTTCAAAGGTTAACTAGCACTTGAAGCGGCACGGAGTTCCTCTGCTGTTCGGCACTTGTAAATCTAGACGCGTTAAAAACAAAACCATGAGGCACACAAAGCTCATAGACGCGAAGCGCCATAACAAGTCGAAACTCTCCTGGCCGCCTGTGGAGCCGCCAAGCATCGGCTTTCATTGCTTCTAACATTCAGGTTGTCTTTTGTCTGTCTTCCTTGTGTGATAAAAGTGCACTATCGGTTTTAAAACAAACCTTACGTCAATAGTGAACCGCGCAACTTTCCTTTGTTAGCCTCAGATTCGCAGCTTCATGTAGGAAGGAAAATTCCTCCAACGTGGCGTCTCTTGTCCAATGACGTCATCACGCTTGTACTTGCGAGATTGCCCTGTGGTGGAGATACCTGTATTTTGGTTCTTGCTATTTTCTACTTTACAAGTGCTTTGTTTTTCAGTAAGAGTTGCGTTTTTGTTATCAGGAGCTTATATTCTATCGATACAAACCAACTTAAATTTCTCCTCAGTGTTCCTTTAATTGGCATCTCCAGGGAATTTTAAAGCACTTTGAGTTTACTATCACATTACACACTTGAACCTTGTCTCAGTTGCAAGAAATAATTCTGCAAAATAATGAAATGTCAACAACTAGAACACAAACAAAACTGCATTTCGACCACAGAGCCATCATTAAGCAAAACTGCTCTGAGCTGCCACAGGTTAAAATTGTGCCTAGGGCTGATTTGCAGGCAATTTTGTTTCTGCTTCATAATATTTGGACAGAAAATTTCCCATTTCCGAGAGATGTGCAGTGATGCTCATCCCCATGTTTCCGGTTTCTAGATTGTTTGCCTGCATTTATCAAGGATGAGAGCTAAAAGCATTTCAAGCTTACAAGATCATTCTTGTAAGATCGACAATTGGGCTTTGATGCCCTAGCGCCCCGTGCTGAAGAAGGAACAAAACACAGGCGGAAGACGAGGCTGAAAAAGTTCTGTTTGGCGCACAGGAACGCTTGGCTACCGAGGTGCGCTGTAATAGCAAAGATTGTGGCCGTCGACACTTCTTGTTAGCACTGCGCACCGAGTCCCTCCACAAGTGTAAAGACGCAAATCAAACAAGAAGTGTGGACGGCCACAATCTTTGTTAGCACGGCGCACCCCAGTAGCCAAGCGTGCCTGAGCACCAACCTGAACTTTGTCAGCCTCGTCTTCCGTCTGTGTTTTGCTCCTTTATCAGCACTGGCCAATGGGGCATCAAAGCCCACTTGTCTTACATTCTAAATATGCGACACCTTCATACCTGGCTGCTGACCTCAGCAAGATATCCGGGTTCTGTGGTGCAGCAGGATCCATGCTAGTGGAAGACTGCAAAGTATGAAAAGTGTTCACATTTGCTACAAAAGATTAATGTACAAGGTAAATTAAAGGGCAACATCAGAGGATTTTTAAGCACATTCTGCTTACTATCACATTACACTTCTTGGGCGTGGTTAGAGTCCCGAGAAATAATTTTTCCAAATAAGGAGCAAAGAAATAAGGAAATACCATTAACTAGAACACAAAAAAAACTTGATTTAAATCAACAGATCAAAATATGATGTTAAAGGGTTTTACTCGTAACACTGGTGACTCACATTCTGTAATGCACCAACTAACTTTAAAGGAGTATAAACACCCATCTTTTGGGTGTGTGTTTTTGCTTTCTAATGAGGCATCAGGCATTATTATGCATGGATTACCTTGTGGTATTCTCCTATTCTCAAGTCTAGCAAGAGAACAGCAGTTCACAATTGGTAGCGAGGTAAGGGAAAAGGTAAAGGAATACGTCTATTTAAGGCAGGTATCAATAGTGACAACTGATCCGAATCATGAGGGAATAACTAGAAGGATAAGATTGCGATGGAGCGCATATGGCAGGGTCTCTCAGGTCATGAATGGCAGTTTACCAATATCCCTCAATAGAAATGTGTACAACAGCTGTATCTTACCAGTACTCACCTATGGGGCAGAAGCGTGGAGGCTACAGAAAGGGTTCAGCTTAAGCTGAGGACAACGCAGTGAGCCACGGAAAGAAAAATGATAGGCGTAACGTTCAAGCAGTATAACACCTACAGTTTGGGTGCGTGCTTTCTTGCTTGTAATGATGCATAAGGCATTATTATACATGGAGTAGCAGCTAGTAATCTCTTACGACCGCTTAATAATTTATAATAGCATTTATTTTTCGTCCAGTTTCGGCTTCAACACTTGAACAAGGACAGTGACGTCAATGTGTGCTTACACGTCACGAGACATGAAAAAACAGCAATATAATCGCTGCTTGCACATTTGTTGTCATTCCAGCAATTGAGGAAGGCTGATTTCAACACTGCAGTAAATTAGAACAATGAAGCAGCGATTCTATGGACATTTTTCCATGGCTCACGTGAAGGAAAAGCCCTCTTTGACGTCAGAGCCATCGTTCGGCTGTTCCAAAACTGAAACAGCATGACAGAAAAAAACAATTATAAATTATTTAGTGGTCGTAGGCAAACATCACATGGTGATTCATGCCTAGTAGAGTCTTCTGCATCATTGAAGAAAAGAAAACATGCCACCAAAATTAGGTGTCTATACTCCTTCAAGAGACCGGAAGCAGGAAGAGTGGTTGAGGGAACACACGCGGGTTAATGACATCCTAGCCAAAATCAAGAGGAAGAAATTGGCTTGAGCGGGGAATGTAATGCGAAGGTAAGATAGCTGTTGGTCCTTAAGGGATTCCAAGAGAAAGAGAGCATAGCAGGGGGCGGCAGAAGGTTAGGTGGGCGTATGAAATTAAGAAGTTTGCAGGCATAAGGTGGGCGCAGCTGGCAAGACATGGTTAATTGGAGAGACATGGGAGAGGCCTTCACCCTGCATTGGGTGTAATGAGGCTGATGATGATGAAGATTCTCCCATGACTACTAAATATTTTACAATCGAATTTCTTTCTCGCGCCGTTTAAGTTTCAAGAGCTGAATGGGGACTATGACGTCAAAGTGAGCTTATAGGTCATGCGAGGCATGAAAAACTGCAATATAATCGGTGCTGCTACATTTGTCATTCCGACTATTGAGGAAGGCTGGCTTCAACACTATAGTGAAATAAAACGATCAAGCAGCAATTATATCGCATTTTTTCCATGCTTCACGTTACATATAACCTCTCTTATGTCACAGTCTTCATTCGGCGGTTGAAACCGAGACAGCATGGCAGAAAAATTCGATTATAAATTATTTATAGGTCCCAGGCAAACACCACATGATGATTCATTCATAGTAGTGTCTTCTGAATCATTGTAGGGAAGAAAACATGCCACCAAAATAAGGTGTCTATACATCTTTAAATCTTTAAATTATCATTGGGCTTTTTAAAAATGCCGTGCTCGGAGAGCCTGTTCGCTGCCAGAAAATTCACTCCTGACAGGAAGGTGCATCATGCTCACATGAACTGGCCGCCGCCAGAACCAGCCTGCTGGCAATCATGGCGCCAAGGACGTCCATGGATCACGGAAGGCGAGTGCCCTCTGCTGCTTTGCTTGCTGTTGCGTCTCATTGCTCGCATGCGTACGGTAGAAATCTGATCCTTGGGAGCGAAAGAAAGGACGTTAGTTATTCAGGGCAGCCGCGGACTCGCACTCAGATGCATACATCGGCGGCATCAACGCAAGTATATGTCCTTCAGTGCGTTGTGTGCTGTCGTGAAGTGTGCATGTAAGCTTCGAGATATCCTCAAAAGCATATGTGACGGGCAGTCGCTCTCTAAATACTTGCATTTGACACCACATAGGAGGACTAATTGGACAGCGTTTATTGGAAAGACATGGGAGAGGCTTTTGCCCTGTAGGTGTAGTGAGGCTGATGATAAGGAGGAGGGAAAAACTGCGCATGCACTGCTCAAACATGCTGTAGTCTCAGATTATTGCATATTTGTTAACTACACACTAATTACTTGGGCGCCAATGATCGACCCTGCCTATACTGACTCTCCTGTGGTAGTTGCAATTTCTGTTTGTGAACTAATTCCTGTGGGCTGTAAGCAGAAAACAATCAGGATATGTTCGACTCAACTGTAGTCTGCCGCCCTCCAGCTGTTAATATTGCTGCCAGCAAGTAATGCACGCATTATTTTGACAAGCGTGCATATCAGCTGGTTGAACATTTTTCTGAAGTGCGTGCACTGTACAAATTCAGCTGCACGTCGTGTCTGTATGCTATCGCTTTTACTGCAGAGCTAGCACTCCAATGAAAGGCATTACATTCTGGTCTTGCATGTCGGCCCCGCACTGTGTGTGCAGGCATGATGATCCACACTGGGAAATTTTTTTTTGATGAGTCAAATGCAAGGTGAAGTATGCATACGGTATTTCTCAGGTATTTTAAGCACCTGTGGCCGAAGACACGAGCACCAAGATTTATGGTAACGACCGAATCGGCACACGCAAGGTTATGCTTCATCTTCAGCTGTGAAATGAAAATGACCTCCGTAGAGAATAAAAATTTTGAACAACAAATTTGGCAGAGCACACATGCACGCCAGCTGGCAGCCACTACTTAAAGGGCCCCGACCACCCTCTGGCTGAAAATGTCCTCTACCAAGGTTGTTGTGAGGCACCGTCCCCGGAACACACAACCGCAAATAATCTTTAATAAAAGACATTTTATTGGAGTTACATATATGGCAAACTAGCTACTTTTCCATGCTCCTCTCCTTCCATTCCCTCTCAGAGGTTCTTCTCCCTTCCGCTTGGTCCACTAGCTTTAGTCCTCCATCCCTGCTTGTTCTGTGTGGCTGCCTTTCCGTTTACAAGATTAGACAGCACCCCTTTTGTTTGAAATTCAAATGGGGAGCTTTCGGTGGCGTCCGCGTTGGGCCTGTTATGAACGGAATGCACACCAGCCGACAGGGATGACCACGGTGGCGCAGCAACAGCAGCGGCAATTTCGACAGCGTCATCATGTGGCCGACGACTGCACAAAATGAAAGGATGACTAGCTGGGAAGGAGCCTGTTCTTCCCACGCTCGGCTCGATGCAAATGACCTTCCCCCTTTGACTGGTTCCCTGCAACAAGCGACCGACGATGGACAGATGACGGGAAGAGGGGAACGGTGCCTTCCAGTAATTAATCGTGTCTTGACAAGAGCCGCCCCGACCGGAGAGAACCCACCGCAGTTGTAGCCCACAGCGCAGCACCGGCGTTTTCGATAGACACGTGAATAATAATTATCACCCCTCGTGAATAATAGTTATCAGAGGCCCTATCCGTGTCTCACGTGGCTCGATTCGCTTTGGTGTGCCGCATAACCGAAGAATAGCAGGGCTTACAAATTTCCACCAATACATATATTTAACCAGTATCATGGCACTGAGAAAACAGGCCACCGAGTTGCAAGCCGAAGCTAAGACAACGTGCTGCAATGAGAGAACTGCGCTGTCTCGCAACGCCGTATCGGTGGGCTCGATACAAAGCTCTCTGTTGCTGAAGGCAGCCTGGCTGCTCCCCCAAACAATAAATATTTTAGACAACAATGCGAGGATGCAATACGAAAAATGAAACTTTGACCTGACATGAAGCACACAATACATGAGAGAACAAAAAACAGAACGATGCTTCCATTCCACATGCGGTTCTCTAGTGTCCTACGCAATCTTTTACAATGGTAGCATTTAAGCAATATCTCTATACTACAATTGAAAGATCCGCTACAAAGCTCTCTGTTGCTGACGGGAGCCTGGCTGCTTCCCGCAACCATAAATATTTTAGACACACACAAACAGAGACGCCTGCCTGGCTCTGAAGTATGCTGCTATGTAATGTACATATTGCGACTGGTAAGCGTGCGAGTGGCAGTAGCAGAGGCATCCGCAGTAAAACTTCGCTCAGTACATACATGTATCTGTGCAACTTTGTTGCTGGCTCAGACTTTTCAAGGTCCACTGCAGTGATTTTTCTCTTCGACATCCTCTGGATAACCTCTGCTTTTGTTACTGGAACACAAATAATGAGAGATAAAATAATGAAAGCGACAGCAAACACAGGGCAAGCTACGGAAACGGATCAGTTAGTGTGTCGCGTTCATTGCTTTCCAAAAATCATATGATACGAAAAATTAGCAGATCTGAACACAGCCGATTTCTCCCTGCCTCATGCAATTACTTGCATTCATGAAAAAAATCCCGATATATTATTTCGCTCAGAGTGACGCTTACGTCGAGACCTGCTACAACGCGACCACGCAGTTTTTCCTTTCTTTGGGAAGCATGCGCTGGGCTGCTGCGTGCTCGGATCGCAATCACAGAGGAAGTCGTATCGTAAGCGTTCTGCAAGTGCTCGCAGCAGTAAAAAAGCATGTGCATCGACTTTATGTAAAACGCCACCAAGCTTTGCTAAATACGTTAGGCTTGACTGTACACGCATCACACGTTTGGCGCTTCTTAAATCTGACCACGTAGCGAAGTAACTGCAAAACTCACCTCCAAGCTCCATTACTTGGGCGGAATAGAATGCCTTCTCATCTTTTTCGCCGCTCCAGTAGACGTCCTTTTTTTCGCCAAGTCGCTAACGCCAGTCGGTGAGGCATGATTGATAGGTGTAGCGCAAAGGAAACAAGGACGACATAGAGACGTGTACGATAGCATTTGCGCCGTCGGTCGAAGTATTTCACGTACGCATAGCTCGCCGCAGCTGACGAACCCATAGTGGAAGTGTCACATGTGGCTGCAAAACACACAATCTAATAACTGTAACAACCACACACACCGACACGAGTGATGACGCAAACGTTGGACGCAAACGACCGCAGACTTGGATTGGCTTGGCGACGCGCACTGCACAGGGCACTGCATACGATGATGATGATGACCTCTTCTTTACAAACCAGAATAATAAATATGTTTTATTCGTTCAATTTCGTCTGTTTGTTTCCTGCGGCAGAACTTGCGTCTCCTACCGTGATCTCTATACCGCTCCATGTCGCAGCCTCCTCGTGCAGCGCATCCGGCCATCCAGTTGACTGCTGATTGACCGCATGTAGTAGCAGACGGCGCGGGGCTCTACACACCATAAAATACTTATAGTTGAAAAGTTACAAATACTACTTTGGAGGGGATATAGTTATGAGTTCCGTGTCAAGCTGTGCCACAGAGCGTTGGTCCAACATAACCAGAACCAACTGCAGAACCAACTAGCCCCTCAAATCGGTTTTGCACCTGTGACTGCCCATGGAGTGTGAATAGGGTAGCTTAGTGTAACTCTGTGGGCTCTATCATGTATGAGCTTTATGGTACCGCTGTAACCTAAATGTTTGAAGTGTTCTGCGATTTTTGATTGCCACTGCATTAAACAAAGTAGTCGCTATGTGACAAATCGCCTTCGGTTTCGGTTTCAAAGCTGGAAGTTATAGTGGCGCGCGGTGCCTGATTGTCCTTTGCGCTTTTTATTTAGTGCTTTAAGCAGAAAGTTTTGTGTGGCTTACGACAAACAGGAAGCACCTATAAAGTCTGGGCCTAGCCGTCAGACGACGCTAGAACATTTTCAGTTTCGGTTTCGAAATATAAAAGCTCCTGTTGCGCGGCTCTTGATCATAAATAACGCTGGGCCCTTCCCTGTTCTCTGCGCTGTAAACAGCAACTTCTGTGTTATCTACGATAAAGTAAACACTTCTTTTAGAACTCCCCTAAATGCAGCAAGTGCTTGAAAAGTCTGTAATTGCTGCAAAAAAGTATTTTCTGGCACGGTGCGTGGTAGATATCATAAGTACTATATTGCCACTGACCTGAAATCAGCGACTTAGGACCAGCAGAGGGGGAAATATAGATTGCTGAATAGGTAAATTGATGCACTGAAAGAATTTATGTTAAGAAATCAGAAGTGTGCAAGGTACGAGGAGGAAGAGGCTCTCAAAAATAAACTGCTAGTGTGTGCTAGAACGCGGAACTGGGTAGCACAACCGCGCCCTCGATCGAGGTGCTTCGATCGATGTGATCGAGGACATCTATAATTATAGTTTCGCAGTGTTGTCTGGCACACCGCTGTCGCGTCCGGGTCGTAATGGCAGCGGGTGAAGGTTTGGGCTATGCTAGAGACATTTAGTATAGCCAGAGACTCCGGAACTCATGTTTTTAGTGGGAGGGCAGGACTTCGAGCTTATTTTGTTATTTATTTATTTATTGCTCACTTACCTAATAAATTATATATATATATATATATATATATATATATATATATATATATATATATATATATATATATATATATATATATATATATATATTCAATGTTCAAAGGTTGATGCATAGTATCACGATGATGTGACGACACTCCAGCTGTCAGGAAGACAACGAAAAGGCTTCCAAAATAACTGTTTAAGGGGCTGACTCACGCCCACTAATAACTGAATTACTCGGCAGCTGCAATAGGCTTAATCATGCGTGTCCGGCGGTCATCGACCTTAATGCCATTCAGTTCTTGGTCGTGCTGAATTTAAAGCTGGCAAGGAACCTTCGAGATAGAGAACCAAAAACAGCAAGAATCTGGAAAAATGTGGAATCATTTGCACGTGGCCATGATAAACGGCATATGTCTGGTCGCACCTCGCATTCCAAAACATAATGATAAAGCCGCGTGCTGGAGGTTGTGAGTGCGAACGAAAAAACGGTGCAAAGATTTATGGCAATATAAAATTAATTGAAATGAGGAGCTTATAGGTGGGAAGCTGTACGCACGAGGAGGGATCAATACCATTAAAAAAGCCTGTGCATAGTTTGTTTAAATTCTGCTAATCATGATAATGTACACGGTCAGATCGATATATAGTCGATCGAATTCTGTAGGGACATGACCGGTTTAGGTTACTCATATACCAAATGTTTTACAACTGGCTACTAAGCCAAGCAGCTCATGCAGCCCCACTGTGCTTTGAATTAAAAGAGGTTAGAACTAATATGTGTTTCAATTTTCAGAAATCTGATCCAATTAGAAGCAAATGGAGATTGGGGGGCAAATCCCCCCCTAAAAAATGTGGGGGGGGAGGCGACCTTCCCCATTGCCACCCCCCTGTTCCGTGGTTCTTGAGTATAGCCGACCTGAACACGGGTAGGCAGCCCTACAGATACGTGATCGGCCCAATGGAGTGTGTATATCTCGCATATTTTATATCTGATATTGGTCGCAAAGGCGATGTCTATTGGTAAACAAGTTTAAAACATCCGAGGTGTTCTGAGAGATGTTCGATCCAATGAAGCATTCGGTCAGGAAAGACCTTTGAAGGCAGTTCGCAGTGTATACCGGATTGTTTTTTCCGAATATATAGCTTTCGTCGAACTATAGGAACCTTTTGGAATTCTTTTATTGACATATCTCAAATAAACCCTTCATTTCTGCAAGAAAAAAAACACACACGGGTAAGCGGCCCTATAGATACATGATCGGCCCACTGGAGTGGGTATATCTCGCATATTGTATATCTGATATTGGTCGCAAAGTCGATGTCCATTGGTAAACAAGTTTGAAACATCCGAGGTGTTCTGAGAGATGTTCGATCCGACGAAGCATTCGGTCAGGAAAGATTTTTGAAGGCAGTTTGCAGTGTATATCGGATTGTTTTTTCCGAATATATAGCTTTCGTCGAACTATGGGAACTTTTTGGAATTCTTTTATTGACATATCTCAAATAAACCCTTCATTTCTGCAAGAAAAAAACACACGGGTAAGCGACCCTATATATACGTGATCGGCCCGCTGGAGTGGGTATATCTCGCATATTGTATAACTGATATTGGTCGCAAAGCCGATGTCTATTGGTAAACAAGTTTGAAACGTCCGAGGTGTCCTGAGAGATGTTCGATCCGACGAAGCATTCGGTCAGGCAAGATCTTTGAAGGCAGTTCGCAGTGTATACCAGATTGTTTTTTTCCGAATATATAGCTTTCGTCGAACTATAGGAACTTTTTGGAATTCTTTTATTGACATATCTCAAATAAACCCTTCATTTCTGCAAGAAAAAAAACACACACGGGTAAGCGGCCCTATAGATACGTGATCGGCCCGCTGGAGTGGGTATATCTCACATATTGTATAACTGATATTGGTCGCAAAGCCGATATCTTTTGGTAGACAAGTTTGAGACGTCCGAGGTGTTCTGAGAGATGTTCGATCCGACAAAGCATTCGGTCAGGCAAGATCTTTGAAGGCAGTTCGCAGTGTATACCGGATTGTTTTTTTCCGAATATATAGCTTTCGTCGAACTATAAGAACTTTTTGGAATTCTTTTATTGACATATCTCAAATAAAACCTTCATTTCTACAAGAAAAAAAAACACACACGGGTAGGCGGCCCTAGTAATAGAATGATTAACAGAATAACAGAATGGTTAGAAAGGGCCAATGCAACATATTTTTACTAAGAACAGAAATTATGTGGACATGTCCTTAGTGTTCCTTTGAGAAGCAGTATTTTGTTTTGTGTGTTGTGTAAACTATAGTTGAATACAACTAAAGAATGAAGTGGCAAATGCTTCTCTATAATTCACTTCGCAAGTTGTTTGCATGTAAGGTACGACAACCTGAGCCAATCAGGATGGCGCACACTATATAATTGGGTTGCTGCATGCCTACCACACCCTTGGCCTTGTGACAGGTAGCTCCATTTCTGTAAATGAAGGTTTGCTAGTATTTCGGCTGTTAATTTCTTCAGCAGGTGACACTGCATGTCTTTTTATTTTTATGTTTGTTTTCAGATGGGCGACATGTTCACACAGTGAAGAGGGCATATATGGCCCACTTTTCTTTTTGTCATTACCTGTCCATATTCAGTTCTTTAGTTGTCACGTCACAGTTGTTTGGATGGACATTTATTCACTCCATTGTGGTCTATGCGTAAGGAAGCTGAGTCAAATGCAGGCGAGGGCAGCCACATGTGTATATAGGTGAAGTGGAAAACATGCCTCTTTGCTGTGCTTTGTCAGCGCATATGCAGTTGAAGTTAATCTGGAGCCCTCTATCATGGCATCTAATATAGCTCATTAGAGACATTGTCATTCTCATTTTTGCTAATCTCATTGTGGCAGTGCTCGATGTGCTCGGCTTGTATACGCAGACGTTTAATGGATCACATTGGCCTGTTAACGGGCTCACATCTCATCGTCATCATCAAAACTCTCATGCACTGCTGGTTGTGTCCTCCTCCTCCTTGCTCATTACAATGCCTGGTCCTTTGAGAGGAATCTGCCACTTTATTCTTAAGTTGTATTTGAGTATAGTAAATATGGAGAAATGTAACTAATATTGTGTCACTTGCTGCTGTGTTGTTCGTGTGGTCAGTGTACAAAACTCTTACTCTTGTTCCATGATATAGTATATATGTAGTGTTTTTGTGTATTATGTAGGTTTGTTTCATTAAACAGACGGTATTGGTGGATTCAGTTTATACGAGGTTTGATCAGTTTATTTTTTACCTCCTGGTCTGTAACACACTTATCACCTCGTGAAAGGGAAAGACGTTACAATGAAAAGAAAGTTTGATGTTCCCACTTTTCATATTTTCATTTTGCACATGGCACCACTGATATTGAAATAGTCACAATGAAAATGTTAGTATACATCAGTGTACGGTTATAACAGTTTTTGGAAACCAAATTTTGGATGGCAGAAGGTGTTCTCCCTGTCATTATCCACCATCGAATGAGTCCAATTTATGGTAATGGGTATGTTATGTTTCCAGTCAGAAGGTGGGTACAAACTGTACGTAGATGCAAGATCCAGCTGTGTTGATTGTGAAAGACGAGGAGTGCAGTGGATGCCCACTGTCTGCATCTCGCATCTGAGCTCGTGGCACATGTGGATGAATTTATTTGTGATGATTGTCACATTAAGCAGACGGTTATTGCGGGCATTCTTGACCTTGAGGATGCTGAAGGACCGTGTACTTTTTCTTTAAGTTTGTCCTAAAAAAATCCATCATTTAATGTGACAATGTTTGGCATGACAACAAGTTAGGTGGCAATACCGCCGTGTTGAATAAGCTGCAGTTTCGGGATGTTCTGCATGACCCACCAATAGTTCTGACCAAGTGCCTTGTAGCCACTGGCTATACCGTAGCTGAAGAAACATTTGAAGATTTTTGGTGTCCAGTTGGGGCCATCAGCCTCATTCTTCTCTGAGGGCATGTAAACAACAATAATGCATCGATGATGTAAGGGCATCAGTGTAAGTGGGGGACGATATCAAAAAATGAATTACACCTCTGAAAAAAGACATCTGAAGCTTCGTTTATAATAATATCTTTCACTTTCAGTAATTAGCATGTTATAGACAAGGAGGCAAATTATTCAACACACCTCTCAAGCTTGGGATATATGTATGGGAAATTTTTGCATCTGTATAGTCACTTCCTTATTGTTGGAAGCTACTTGAGTCATTTATCCCATTGACCAATGTTTTGTGGCCTCATTATCAATTATGTTTTAGATGGTGTCCTTGGTTTAATTTTACTTTTCCTGAGGGTGTTCTAAACTTTTTTTGAATGTGTGCGCTTCGGCTGAGATGTAGCTTTGAAACAGGACAGTATTGGAATGCAATATGCTTGTTTATTCATGTGCTAAGCTGATACAGCGTAAAATGGTACTATACTTGGGATTTAACATCTCACCACGTTTGAGGGATCTAATTTGATCACCTGTGTTCTTTAATTATGAGCTCAAGTGCACCGCGTGAAAGACAAGATGAAATGCTATCCATTTAATTTCATACGAGCCTTATAAAAGACACACATATTGTTACGTGACGGCAAGCATGGTGAAGAGTACTACATAACAGATGGCGATGGAATGATTTAATGGCAGTGGGCCTAGCGCGAGAGCTCCGTGCCGCGCCACTGCCCACTTTGTCGTCTTCGAGTCCGTGACACTACCCGGGGCTGCCGAGCGATCGTCCCGATCGCGCGAACTGAAAGACCGGCATTGAAGACGAAACGCAGGGCGGGACAATGAGCGTGACAGGACGGATGAACACAGAAGAGAAGATGTAGGGTTTGCCGTCACGATGAAAGAGATGAACAGATGATGATCAGATGAGCGCTGGTCCAGGAAGCTTCCGGGCCGTAGCTAGCTAGGTCACCTTGAGCCGATGGCCGATGCCCATGAACACACCGAACGGCATGGGCAGGGGCTGTGTTCGAATATGTTGGCGACTTCTAGGGTCGGTGGGGTCATAGGTTCGAGTAGCGGCGGCGTCGTCAAGTTGTCGTGTCTTCTGGCCGGGGCAGGGGGCGGGGCTGGGGTGAACGACATGGTCGTTTCTGGTCTGGCGGGCTGGGGCACAACCGGGCGGTACGGGCAGGAACACACGACCGACGACCACGGCACACGCAGGACACCGAAGCTCCAGGACCAGGATGGGGATGAACTCCGCACCTCACGCCAAATGTTACGCGACGGCAAGCAGGTGAAGACAGTACTACATAACAGATGGCGATGGAATGATTTAATGGCGGTGGGCCTAGCGCGAGCGCACCGTGCACGCCACTGCCAACTTTGTCGTCTTCGGGTCTGTGACTATCAGCTCACTGAGACACGCAGTTCACCCATATGAGTGATACGAGAGCTGAATTTGGCTCAAATGAGTGATACGAAAGACACATCGGCCCATTCGGGTGATACGAAATCCATATTTCGGCTCAAAAAACTGATACGATAGACACGAATCAGCACATAGAGGCATACGAGGGACACGTATGCCCATACGAGGGATACGAAGGACACATATGCCCATACGAGGCATACGAAGGACACATATCATCCCATACAAGGTATACGAAGGACACATATAAACCCATACGAGGGATTTTAGGGACACATATCAGCCTATACGAAACACATAATGGACACATATCAACTCGTATGACCACAAACTAGACACATATCATCTCGTATGACCACATACTAGACACATATAAATTCATACGAGACACCTATGCATCCATATGAGATCTTTCGATAGGGTTGCGCCTCGCTGCCACTCGTTCCTATCGTTAATGTCAAATAAACTTTTTTACTAGGTTTCGCTCAAGCAAGGTGAAGGGGTCTGGGTGAATTAGAGGGTCCTAGGAGGAGGCAGCAGTGAAAAACAAGAAATGCACTTTTAATGCATCAAACTGGGCGAAAACCTGAGCCTACCTAAGGGCGTAAAAAAGTCCACGAGCATGCCACTTGTTTAGAGTTCAACGAAGGCCTGTTAGAAATCACAGGGAGAATATACTTCGTTTAAAATATAAGTTAAAGCTTTCATGCATGGCTTCTCAGTGTAAAAACCCTCAGGCCTTCCCCCGCCACTTGTCCTCGTCGATCAGCTTCAGCCGTTTACCGGCTGGTGCGGCCAGAAGAACATGCTCCCAGGAAGTTGGACTGGATGAGCGAATGGGCGGAACAAAGATTGGATGTGGCAGTTTAGGATATAATGATAAAGTGTGGGGGGACTTGTTCGCAGATGGTACATTTTGGAGGGAAGACAGTGGTGATGGGACAAGTGGGCAAACTGAAGGGATGGCATTGAGTTGGTTTGAAGTTCCCTCCTTGATTTGATTTGTAAGTGGTCTAATGGGGAGGAGAGTATTTGATGCGGCTTTGATGGCTGCGCTGTATTTGATGAGGGCGGAACGCAAAAGATGCCCGTCTGCTATTTGATATCAGTACCTGTTAATATTTCACCAGTGGTCGAAATTATTTCGGAGTCCTCCACCGCCGCTCCTCAATCTTTGTTTTTTACTTCCATTCTTCCTGCCTTCCCTCACAGCGCGGTTGAGATGTCCACTCTGATGTTACACAGTTACTGCGCCACATCCTTTGCTCAAAAATCAATTTTAAGAAGTGATTGAATATAAACAAATGACACCGTAGTATTCACGAAAAACCGCTCCAAGTTTCAGATCAAATATATTTAGGCTTGTGAAATTGCTTCGATTGTATATGTCATGTTTGAAACGTGGCACAACCAGCGGAGTGAAAGATATTTTTGGTTTTGAGATTAAGCGTCTCCCATATACCCCAGCAACAGACGCCCGTGTGCTGTCCAACAGCAGTGCATGTTAAAATTATTCCGGAGTTCTCCACTGCGGGGGTAGGCCGATAGGGGGCCGAAGAAGCGGACGCGTTTCTTATCGGCTCCGCCAGTTTCTGTTTCTGCGCCCGGCTAAATCCTTCCTAGCACCCATTAAGGTCCTCAACGAATGCAGGAAGGTACAAGAGCCCCAACCACTGCCATCTTTAGGGTGTGGTCCATGTTCTCCGAGAATTATTCGGTGAAAACGTCTACGGCAGCCACGGTGCTGCCTCGAGCCTTCTGGCTTTTATACGCAATCTGAAGAAAATTATTTTTTTCAGTGATAGGAGTTATATGGTTCTGTTTAAAATTACATTTTTCCTACAAGAAGTCACTCCAGCACCATAGAAAAACAATCGCGATAACCTTGGTAGGGATCACCATGTCAGCAAAACACCGCGGAGCCAAATAAATATACTCCACAACCAGCTACATTTAAATGGTAGTATTTATAAATAGGGCTAACACAATTGCAGGGTGTTGCTGCACGAGGAAGCCCACCAGCCTAAAGACTACTGCACGCGGTGCAGAAAATTCACTTGGACTGATATGCTCGAAGATTGGACAATAAGCAAGACCGACCGAAAAACAGATTTCTCACCTAAGATCCGCACGTGACGATTGTACTAACAACCCTGAGAACTGCGCTGTACCACGTTCATATTTATGGTACAGAAAGGGCCGCACTACGAGGGCTTGTGGAATCCATGTGAAAGCTGGGCTGTGCCCAAAGTTTACACTTTTTCTGGGATAATTTCGTTTAGGCTTATGGTATCGGGCAGCCAAATAGTAGGATTTTGTAGGACCCCTAGAAAAAAATATGAATTAGGATTTTATAGCCGCAGGAACTTCAGTGTTCCCATTATTAATTACAGCAAGGAATGGCTCGCCCCAAGCGTGTAGTTCAAATTTACACCTTCGTAAACAGTTAGCCTTAATCTCATCCAGGCTGTCCACTTTCCTACATGCGTAACTAGCTAAAATTCTTCGATTCTAGAACTCATTTTATGTTCTGGGGGGATAAAAACTTCAATGCAGATGTTTAGGAGGGATTTATGATCTCAAACGGGTCGTTTCTATCCTGTATATTTCTACGCCAAATAACAAGTTCCTCGTCGAAATTCAAAAATGTAAATAGTTTTGATATGGTCGATAACTTAGGTATTACGCATCATCCAGAACAAGCCCTGCAATTGTTTTTAAGTTGGACATGATTGCGTCCTGGGCCAAATTTCAATCAATCTGCGATTACTGCACACGCTACTTCATCTAAGAAAAATGAAACAAATTATCAAGAACAAATCCTTGATCACTAGAAATTTCATTAATTGCAAACTTAGAATGAAATGCTGCTGGAATAAATATTTAAAAATGCGTTAATAATTATTGAATAAAGTGCCCCTGCTTACCATGGACCCCGAACAGCAAAAGACAAATATTTTTCCGAGACATTTGGTCGTTCAAGGACGGAAAATCCGAGGTGAATTCTCACAAATCCTTTAGAAAAAGTACGATAACAAGTAACTGCATACGGGGATGTTCCCACAAATAAGGTGGAAATGATTCAACGTCCATTTACCAAGCGTATTTTCTCAACCTGCTGCGAGTTTGGAGAACTCACCAATCAGAGGTGGCGCAAACCGTATCATTTCCTTGGAAGGTTTTTTTTTCATCTTCTATTACAACTGGATTCAAATAAATGCCTCTCTCCTGATAGCATCCACACAGTGTTCTTTAATGATATGCAAAAATTTCGGCTATATTTTTCGTCATAATCTTTAGCAAATCTGCAGAGTCAGGCGTTGTGCCTCATTGCAGTCGTGTTGCGCGTGTTGTACCGCCGTCAGCACGCTTAACACGAACGCTCAAACGCGTGTCTTCCGCTGAGATTTGTGCCGCTGGGCTTCGTCAGCTGAGACAATATCAGAGCTAAAGCAGGGCACGAGCTGTCTCGAGCCGCCGGAAGCACGCATTTCTCGGACTCAGCGCCCAGCGCTCAGAGGCTCTAATATCAGAGCAGTATGCGCAATCGAGCGTTCGTGTTAAACGTGCGGCCGGCGGTACCTGCATTATAGGAAGGAAACCCATCACAATTTAATAATTACTTGCCAGTATCACTGACTCCGGTTCGTTGAAACGTATTCAAGCATATTTTGATGAGATATCGTAATAGGGCTTAGACAGGAGTCATTGCTTCCGGCAACGCTTTTCCACTGCTACGCAACTGACAGCCTACATGAGCTCACTAAAGCTCTCCACTTAGGCGGGCCGGTCAGGTTTTACCTTTATGGACTTGTCCAAAGCTCTCGACAAGGTTCCATTATCGAAGGTGAACGCAATGGGCGTCCCTTCCCAAACAATCGCTTCGGAAATGTCATATTAAAACAATCGAAAACAATATATGGATATTGAAGGGCACTGCTGTCGCTTTAGAAGTGCTTACTCGGGTGTTCGATATGGCTCCGTCTTGGGTGAAGAAGACGACAAAGCTTCACCATCGACACCTATGAAGAGGTTCGGCCGGCCTCGGCGACCAGCTGCCGCGCGCGTTGGAGAGCTCGAGCTCGCTCTTGAAGTCGGTTCTGGTGCCGCTGCTTCTGGGTCAGTTTGTGCAACGGTTACGCCGCCAGCCCTTGCAGCCCTACAATAAACCGCTCTTCAACATCAAGAATCTGTTTAGTGTTTTTTATCCTAGCACACTGGCCAGAGTTTTCGCTTAGGGCCGCTTTATTTTTAAAAGCAGTCATTCTGTATCCAACCAACCAGTCCTAAATGTGAATCTGCAGCCACTAGCAGATTGGTGTGAGAAGCGGTATTTGAACATCAATTATGACAAATTTGTGCAGATTTACATAAATTAGGGACAACATATATGGAACAATTTGAGTATCTGCGGGTGACCGTAACGTTGGACTTGAGAAGGTCAACTGATATCTCCTCAATCTGCTCATCTTCTAGAAAGTACTTTGTTTTCCTAAAGACTCAATTAAGCAACGCATCAAGCGCACTTAAAGCTTTCATCATACGATTCCATTTTTGACGTACTCTTGAATGTGCTAGCAAAATATGGGACCCACACACTGCAACAAACAACAAAATCATAAAATATTCAAAGAAAAAGAGTCTGATTCATTTACAAAATGTATAAGCTAAGAGGCTCTCTGTTCGCCGTTTTGCAACAGGTCGCCCTTGAACCATTGGCTCGAACAAGCAAGGCGGCCCGGCTGCGGATTTCTAGCCCACTGTATTTCAATACTACGGCACTGAACCACAAAATTACCTCGAAAGGGACACAGCCACGCCTTCCCGACGTAAACTCAGTCTTAGCATGAAGGCAATGTTTTTTCTGCTCGAATACGTTAATTTTTTTTATTTTTCCCGAAAACAATAACCGAGCGCAACTCCTCATCACAAGATTAAGCTCATCTTTCTCCAATGAATGGAGAGCTCATATATTGGGTTCCGTGATTACATATATATATATATATATATATATATATATATATATATATATATATATATATATATATATATATATATATATATATATATATATATATATATACATATATATATTCATTGGCAGCGACATACGGTGCCTCTCGGTCAATATGGCCGTACTTGCGGTATATAACGTCACAATGAGTATTTTGTTTTGCCACTCTCTTTATTCGTGTTAGTGCACTTTCTACGCAAATTTACTTGTAAATACGATATTGATGCTGATCCTAACACATAGTGCTTCTTGAAAATTGAATGAACCACCTTCTTCTTGGACCAATTTGGTCTGCAGTACTCTGTAAATAAGTATTAAATAAGAAATTCACACATCCGGAACCGAGCAGTTTAATAATAACAACTTTATGTCTGATGAAATCAGCGAGGCAAGGTTAGCAAAGAAATTCGGAAGCCTGCTTGAGCAGCTCCCTCTTTCGCTACAGTCTGAACATAGTAATTGTGCAGGAATACAGTGCAACTAATCGCCCTCGCAGTTTGCACGAAAAAGTGGAAGAGAAAAGACACAAAGAAAACAGGAAAATGTACTTTCAGTCAAAAAGAACTTTGCATAATACACAGGGATCACAGCAAGGTTCTTTAAATCAGAAACAGAACAAAGCCCGTACAGCAGCTTGCGAAAAGTTCGTTGGAATTGAGAATGAAGCCGAGGAAAACAAACACCAATACAGCTCAGTTGAATGAAATAGTTGGCCAAAGCTACTGTTAATCACGTAATCTGTAGTCCATATTTTATGAGATGAATCTCTGGCGCCCAGCAGAACGGTTTTTACTGGCCATCGGATGTCACGCGGGCTAAACCCCTACAAAAAGTGCAGCCGTTTGCGTGAAGCAAGCTACATTGGCAAAGCTACCAGTTAACGCTGCCGAAACGAAGCATTTTTAAACATATCTTACTTTAGCTGGTTCGACTTGAGCAATAGATTTGAATCCTCTGGAGGGAAAGAAAATATTTACTTTATTAATTTGTTCCTTAAAAGCCCCGAGGCAGGACATAAGGGCGCGCTAGAGGGTAATGACAGAGCATAGGGAGATGAGTGCGGGAACAAAAATTGGACTAATTTTTATTCAACATAAACAAAAAATCAACAATACAAAAGCAGGCTTACAAAACAATTCGAAAGAGGGAAAATTGACATTTCAACACTCCCGTTCGGTAATAACAGGTCTAAGGTGTCCGGTATTACGTGGTCTCGAAGGCAGTGGTATCAGAATTTGCCAAAGCGTGCAATCAATCGCAAATAACAACACATTTGCATATAAATACCTTTGGTATAGAATATAAATTAAACATCGGAAGAATGTGACCAACAACCCCGTAGAAAAATATTATCGCTTAAGTTTGGAGATCTCAAAATATGATATCAATCAGAATTCATCAGGACCGGTTCCTTAAACAACTATTGGAGAACCCATCTATTTAAACACAAAATAAATGCCTAATCATGCCAACCCATTTTCGCGATTCGTTGTGACCAGGACTTCTTTGTCAGAAATAAGCTTCTCCGATCATTACCTGCAATTCTTGTTGCTACATTTGTCATGTAGGTGCTGCCAAGCTGTGTTTTGGTAGAGCTATTATTCCTGCGTGTTGTGCTGGTGCATATTCTGCTATAAACATTTACCAGCCCACTCTCTTGTTTCTTTTTTGAAGTTGGGACGTATTTAGAGTAAATAGTAATAACTTTTTCGCTTTAGGGAGTGCTCTAAACTGAAAAATCAAAATTAAGTTGTGTTAAAGTTAAAAGGCACTCATTTCATTGGCGAAAATCGGCTGCATAAACCTTGAAAAACAAGCATTCCTTCTCATGTTTCATTCTTGAGCTGCCTGCTGATGATTTCATCTTACAATGAAGGGACCAAGCATAACAGGTATCTCGTGGGACCAGTGTCTTGAACTCGAAGCGCTAACGTCAGGCGTAAGGCGTGGGTCAGAGGTGTCGGTCTCGTTAGGATATAAATATGAAAGAACTCGGCCGCGATTGAAAGCAAGCAAAGCATACGGCAATGTTTTTTTTTTCTTCGTGATGTTCCGAATAAAGTGAGAAATGAGCTGTGCAATCTGTAATCAGTTTATACGGAAGCTGCGTTTATAAAAAGTCGAAGAAAGATAACCAGATGCAACCTATGGAATGCAAACGTGCGGCCATTACATGCGGCGCGCAGATTTTTGCGAACTGAGCCACGACAGTAGCTGCCTAGCCTCCTTCTTAGTGAAATCTTGCTGCGTGTGGTCTACTCTTGACCGTACCCGTTATCACAACCCTCAACCGTAGCGGCGGGCGTAGACCGTTCTATCATACCGCAAAGGTAACGTAAAACCTTTGAACGGACTTTTTACGCAACATATGGCATCAAAACTGCCAAAACTGGAACTCTCCTTATTGTGTTTAGGATGCAAGGATGACACGAACGTACGGCACGGCTGGATTTGAAATAGCGTTTGGCACATGTACACTGCGAAGCACGCTATTTTAAAACGTAAATCCAATATTCTGATTTTTTACAGGCACTACGTTCTGCAGCGTGATGACACCTTTTCTGCAGTCATCGCAGCTTTGGCAGTGCTGCAAGGAACTACTGCGATGGAGTACAGGAGGCGAGTTTCTTGTGCGCTTTTAAGCGATAGCAGTACGAGGCCCCCGTTCAGTGCAGAAGGCGGCGTCAGCGTTGTGGCCAGAAATCCAGGTCACGCGTGTTGAAAACCCGCTCACACGTGGGTGTTTGGAATAAAAATAGTTGAAAAGAAGTACTACCAATTAAAGTCGGCCGATTTCTCGAATAGGGTAACTTTATAAAGTAATTGATTTTAAGGGAAATACATTCGATCTTATTAAATAGGGATTCGAACACCGACCCTTCATTATGTCGGAAGGCACGCTACTGCTTCCCATTGTGACCTAGTCCGGTAAAAAAAGGACGCTTCTGTTGCTTAGGTATAAGCAGGGGTATAGATATCGGGTGTCCCAGCTAACTTGAGTCAAGGGTTACAAAATAAATTATTAGAGACAGGCGAATGAAACTAGTTGCATATTGGAAACAGCCATCTTGCGCACCACAGGCAATTTTTTGCTTCACAATTACCTAATAGTTTAATGAAGTTTAGTTGTCTAAATTACTAAATATAAACTTTAGACAACAATTTGCATTTGAAGAGCTGTAGAGCACCTTCAGAAACCCCCATTACCTCATTTGCGAAAAGGAAATCCTCACGTGTGTCTTTTCTTCCCAGCTCCAAAGAGAACCCGCGAAATACAAAATAAACTACGCGACTAACGCACTTGCGCACCACGATCGTGCAGCTCTCAAGCGTGGTTTCAGCAAACGAAATCACCTGCAGCCTTGACTCGACGGTCCCACAGCAGCGGCAGGCCGGTATGTTGGCGGTGGTTTCTCGTCTGCGTCAGCCAGTGGTACACATGGCGGTGGGAGTTGCCGCCGCCAACACATCGGATTGCCGCTGGTACGGGACCGTCGAGTCAAGGCTACATGCGATTTTGTTTGCTCAAACCAGGCTTCAGAGCAGCACGATCGTGGTACGCAAGTGCGCTAGTCGCGTGATTGATTTTGTATTTCGCGGGCTTTCTTAGGAGCTGGCGAAAAGACACGCGAGGCTTTCCTTATCGGAAAATATGGAATGTGGTTTCTGAAGGCGCTCGACAACTCTTCAAATGCAATTTGTTGCGTAAAGTTAATATTCATTATTTTAGATAATTAAATTTATTCAAACTATTAATTGCGAAACAAAAATTCGCCTGCGCTGCGCGAGATGGCTGTCATCAATATGCAACAACTTTCACTCTCCCGTATGTATATATTGCCGCGAACATTTGCAATGTTTGTTCATTCTTCAAATCTGCCGCCACACGACTTTATCGCTTTGTTTGCGACGCAAGACGCGACTAGATTTATCTCGATTGATCGCAGCCAGGAAGAGCTGATTCTACGTTGTTCCGGAATGTTCTAGTAACTTGGCACGCTTTATCTCGAAAGTTCGCTAACAGCTTTAAATTGAGCACGGCCAACAGCGGGGCATTCTGTTCGACGACCGCCGAGCTCGCTTGACTCTTCGCCGCCGCTGAGTGATTCAGGCCATTTTTGACGCAAGTCAGCCCAATAAACAGTTTTCTTTAAGAAGGCCTTTTGTCCGTCTTCATCGTTCCTTCGACTGCCGTCACCACTACGTGATATCTGGTGGAGGTGCTGGATGGCCTTCCATGTTCCGGACGCCTCCTTGAAGTCGTGACGCCAGCCCTCAGCGCTTCGCACCCGAGGACGAGCCAGCAGCTCGGCGAGCCACCCGACGTCTCCACGGAGAGGAGCCTGAGTTCGGGACCCTGCCGGACCGCACCAGACAGCGAAAAGACGCTGCTACGAGCACCGCAACCTCGCAGAAGATATCGACACCGAGCATACTGCAGCAGCCGCGGGTGCCGCCAAATTTCAGTGAATCCCTAGGCGAAGACCCTGAAGAATGGTTGGACCCATTTGAGCGCGTGGCGTCATTCAACAAGTGCGATGATGCAGAAAAATTGGACACGTGTTTCTCTCATTGAATGGCCCTGCACGCACGTGGTACGAAAACTACGAGTCGTCCCTTACGACATGGAGCTATTCAAGAGAGAACTATTGAAGGTAATCACCAGTGTTATGAGGAAAGAAAGAGCCGAACGACTCCTCGAGTCCAGGATCAAGCTTCAGAAGGAGACCGTCCGCGGTTACGTCGAGGAGATGAAGCGCCTATTTCGCCGCGCCGACCCCGAGATGACCGAGGAAAAGAAAGTTCAGTTTTTAATGCGCGGCGTAAAAGAACAACTCTTTGGCAGCCTCGTCCGCCAGCCGCCAAAGAGTCGAGGAATTCATGCAAGAAGTCTGCACGATTGAGAAGACCCTCGACGTCCGAGCTCGGCAGTACAATCGTCCTTCCTCTGCCTATGCAATCCGTTCGGACACGACGGCCACTACCAGCGACAGCTCGCGGGAAGTTATCCGCGAAATCGTCCGATAGGAGCTACGCCGATTACTGCCATCCTCCCCACAGCCACAAGTAGCGACTCTGATGGATGTGGTACGGGAAGAAGTGCAACCGGCACTTGGCACCCCGACGGCCACAGAACCCCAGGCCAAGACCTGCGCCGCTGCAGTAATGACTCATCAGCCCCAACGACAACCCCTGCATCCTGTCCGACATGAAAAACTTGTTCCCGAACGCCACATCCCTGCCGACGCCCGCCAAGCCTACGTTCGACGCTCAAGCCCCAGGAAATGCGACGTCTGGAGGACTTCCGACAACCGTCCGTTGTGTTCCATTGCAGTGAGGCCAGCCATATTCTTCGTCACTGCCGGTACCGACGTATCGGTCTTCGAGGATTTGTCGTGAACGCCCCACGACCACGCTTCGGCCAACGTCGGCAGGTAGTCGACGAGTACCTGCGCCGAGAGGAGCACACGCCGAACTGCTTTTCGCGCTCGCCATCGCCGTCAGCCTCGCGCTTTGCGTTGCCACGCCGCAGCTACGCAGCCGTGGTACGAGGAAGGTCTCCCAGCCCCCGTAGGGGAAACTAATGACAGCAACCTCTGGAGGTAAGGTTGCTCACGAGCGAAACGCCGAAGATCCTCCACCGACCACGCCCCGTGAAGACGCTGCACCCGCGACGCCGCATGAAGAACCTACACTCGCTGCACCGTCGCCTCACCAAATGACATCCCCGACCACGACGCAAACTGCCTTCAAAACGACGCCGGACCCAGAAAATCTTCGACCGCATGCCCCACCCGCGACTCGCATTCGCGACAAAGCCGTGACCCGACGCCGAGAGCGACATGCAATGCAAGAACCAGGACCTCCGACTTAGAATTGACTATCGACGGCCGGAAAGGTACCGCTCTAGTCGACACAGGAGCCGATTACTCGGTGATGAATGGAACATTCGCTGCGCATCTGAGAAAAGTCGCAACGGCTTGGGACGGCCCACAAATTCGCACCGGGGGGGGGGGGGGGGCACCTCATTACGCCATCAGGACGATGCACAGCGCGAGTGACCGTCAAAGGACATATATATCCTGCGAACTTTGTTTTGCTACCGCAATGCTCCCGCGATGTGATCTTGAGTATGGATTTCCTTAATGAGCATCATGCGATCATCGACCTCCGATCCAAGCAGATCACACTTTCGACGGACAAAGCCATCGCTTCGATGAAAACTGGGGGAAATCCCGTTGTCCTGAGTGTCCTGGAGGAGGAAGTGAGTGTCCCACCCCGTTCAAGCGTTATCGTGACCATAGGCGCCACGAAAGGCATTAACGCTGAAGCCATCATCGAGGGGAACATGCAGTTGCTTCTAGACCTAGGAATTAGCATCGCAAGAGGCATCGCACATTTCCGCAATGGCTAGGCTAAAGTACTGGCGACTAACTTCAGCGAAGAACACCGGCACATTAACATAGGAACGACGATTGCTTTCTTCGACGAAATATTCGACGTACGAGACTCCTTCGCCCTGTCCGACCCCTCCGCAGAAGATTCGCCTGACCAAGAGAACTCGCCCACTTTAGACGTCAGCCCAGCCCTGCCCCGGAACAGACACGACCAGATCCGCAATCTGCATTGAAGCTACAGTGAGTATTTTTCGACATCGCCGAAGGTCCGACAAACGCCAATTGCCAAGCATCGCATTATAACGCACCAACACGTCCGACCTCTCCTTCAAAGCCCATACCGTGTGTCAGCGCGAGAACAACAAGCCATCCGGGACCAAGTCGAAGAAATGCATCGCGACGACGTCGTCCAGCCTTGAAACAGCCCATGGGCGGCACCGGTTGTTCTAGTGAGAAAGACGGCGCACTTCGGTTCTGCGTCGATTACCGCCGCTTGAACAACATAACGAAGAATGACGTCTACCCCCTCCTCCGCATAAACGACACACTGGACCACCTCTGCAACGCCAAATATTTCTCTTTGATGGACCTTAAGAGCGGCTACTGGCAAATTGAAGTCGACGAAAGGGATCGCGATAAAACAACATTCATCACTCCTGATGGGCTGTTTGAGTTCAAGGTGATGCCATTTGGTCTCTGTTCCGCACCAGCGACGTTTTAGCGAGTAATGAATACAGCGCTGGCCGGCCTGAAGTGGCAAATTTGTCTGGTGTACATAGATGACGTCGTTGTCTTCGCCTCGAACTTTGAAGAGCACCTCGAAAGACTTCAAACAGTACTAGACGCCATCAAGTCGTCTGGCCTAAACTTGAAAGCAGAGATGTGCAACTTTGCCTACGAAAAGCTACTGTTTCTAAACCACATCGTTAGCAAGGAGGATCCACAGAAAACAGCTGCAATTGAACAGTTTCCACCGCCGGCCGATAAGAAATCAGTGCCCAGATCTCTCGGACTGTGCGCATATTACCGACGATTTGTGAAAAACTTTTCGAGCATCGCTGAGCCCCTGACTCAACTGACGAAAGCAGACGTGCCGTTTAAATGGAAAGCGCCGCAAGCAGAAGCCTTCAAGGAATTTCAGCGTCGTTTACAGTCCCCACCGATCCTCGCCCATTTTGATGAAAACGCCGATACTGAACTTCATACCGACGCAAGCAGCGTGGACCTAGGTGCTGTTCTCGTTCAAAAAAGCGGCGGGCTGTTGAAATTTATCGCATTCGCTAGCCGTTCCCTTTTCAAGGCCGAGGCTAACTATTCGACAACTGAGAAGTATTGCCTTGCCATCATCAGGGCTACGTCAAAATTCCGCCCCTGCCTTTACGGACGACCGTTCAAGGTGGTTAGCGATCACCACGCGTTGTGCTGGCTCGCCAATTTGAAGGACCCCTCTGGCCGACTCGCTCGATGGAGTCTGCGTCTCCAGGAGTTTGACGGCACTGTTTTTTAAAAGTCCGGACGCAAGCACTCTGACGCCGATTGCCTGTCACGAGCCTCTGTAGATACACCGCCGCCGGACGACGATGAGGACGCCTTCCTGGGACCCATCAGCCCCAGCTCTTTTGCTCAGCAGCAACGCTCGGACCCCTGCCTAAAACGCCTCATTGAGTACCTAAAAGGCAAGGTTTCTTCACCCTCCTTCATTCAAGCGAGGACTGTCTTCCTTCTGTGTTCAGAATGAGGTCCTTGTGAAGAACTCTGCAGCGAGAAAAACAGCCTGCCTCCTTGTTGTACCGGCTGGTCTCCGTGAAGAAGTTCTACACAATTCACACGATGAGCCGACAGCTGGACATCTCGGGTTTACTCGCACCCTCCGGCGCATTCAAGAGAACTATTACTGGCCCCGACTGTCTGCCGATGTCGCACAGTATATGAAAACCTGCCGATATTGTCAGCGACGAAAGACCCCTCCCACACGACCAGCAGGATTTCTGAACCCCATTGAACCTCCCTCAAGACCCTTTCAGCACATCGGTAGGGACTTCCTTGGCCCTTTTCAAACGTCGACGTCTGGAAATAAGTGGATCATCATAGCGACCGACGACTTGACCCGCTACGCCGAGGCGAAAGCCCTACCGAACAGAACAGCAGCAGAAGTCGCCAAATTTTTCGTGGAGTGCATTCTTCTTCGTCACGGCGTCCCGATGTGCTCATCACGGACAGAGGAACATCGTTCACGGCGGAACTAACGCAAGCCATCCTGCGTTACAGCCAAACCAGCCACCGGAGGACAACTGCATACCATCCGCAGTCCAACGAACTGACCGAGCGCCTGAACAAAACCATCGCCGATATGCTCGCCATGTATGTCGATGCCGAACACAAAACCTGGGATGTCATTTTGCCTTACGTCGTCTTCGCCTATAACACCCCAGTGCAGGAGACCACCCATATGACGCCTTTTAGGCTCTTCGATGGCAGAGAGGCCACGACCACACTAGACGCCATGGTGCCCAACGTTATAGAAGAAGAGAACGTCGACGCTGCCGCATACCTTCAACGCGCAGAAGCTTGAAGGCTTGCCCGATTGCGGAACTAAGATCAGCAGCAGTCCGACGCCAGATGCTACAAACTACGAAGACGCAATGCGGAATACAAGCCAGTGGACCAAGTCTGGGTTTGGACGCCAATTCGCCGCCGTGAATTGAGTGAAAAGTCTTTGCGCCGCTATTTCGGCCCGTACAAGGTTCTTCGTCGGCTAGGTGAACTGGATTATGGAGTCATCCCTGACGCAGTGACTGCATTCCAGCGACGCCGCGTACGACCAGTTGTCCATGTAGTCAGTCTGAAGCCATATTATGCACGCTAAAGGACGCTGCATTTCCATACTCTATTTTCGCAAGATCCGTTTTATCTCTTACTAGTCGCACTATTTGTTTTAATGCATCGGGTCGATGCTTCTCTGAGAGGGGAGTAATCCGCGAACATTTGCCGTGTTTGTTCATTCTTCAAATCTGCCGCCACACAACTTTATCGCTTTGTTTGCGACGCAAGACGCGACTAGATTTATCTCGATTTTTCGCAGCCAGGCAGAGCTGATTCAACGTTGTTCCGTGATGTTCTAGTAAATTTGCACGCTTTATCTATAAAGTTCGTTATCAACTTTAAATTGCGCACGGCCTACAGCCGCGGGCATTCTGTTCGACGACCGACGAAGCTTGTCGCTTCGCCGCCGCCGAGTGAATCAGTTCCTTTTTGGCGCAAGTCAGCCCAATAAACAGTTTTCTTTTAGAATACCTTCTGTCCGTCTTCATCGCTCCTTCGCCCGCCGTCACCACTACGTGACAATATATATATATATATATATATATATATATATATATATATATATATATATATATATATATATATATATATATATATATATATATATATATATATATATATATATATATATATATAATAAATATATATATATATATACTATCTGTTGCCTACAAAGTATTTACTAAGGTAATCCCTAATAGACTCAGGGCAACGCTAGACTTTAATCAACCAAATGACCAGACAGGCTTTCGTAAAGGATATTCCACAATAGATCATATTCACACTATCAATAATGTGATAGAGAAATGCGTGGAATATAACCAACCTCTATATATAGCTTTCATTGATTACGAGAAAGCATTCGACTCAGTGGAAACCTCAACAGTCATACAGGCATTGCGTAATCAGGCGGTAGAAGAGTCTTATGTCAAAATACTGGAAGATATATATAGCGACTGCACAGCTACTATAATCCTCCATAAAGTCAGCAATAAAAGTCCAATAAGGAAGGGCGTCAGGCAAGGAGACACGATCTCGCCAATGCGGTTCACCGCATGTCTACAAGAGGTATTTCGAGGCCTGAATAGGGAACAGTTGGGAATAAGAATACATGAAGAATACCTAAATAATCTGCGATTTGCTGATGACATTGCCTTGCTAAGTCACTCAAGAGGTGAACTGCAAATCATGATCAATGAGTTAGACAGGCAGAGCAGATCGATGGGTCTAAAAATTAACATGCAGGAAACCAAGGTAATGTTCAACAGCCTAGCAAGGGATCAACAGTTCACAATTGGCAGCGAGAGCCTAGAAGTTGTGACGGAGTACGTGTACTTAGGGCAGGTAGTGACAGCTGATCCGGATCATGAGAGGGAGATAGGTAGAAGGAGAAGAATGGGGTGGAGCGCATATGGCAAATTCTCGCAGTTCATTAGTGACAGTTTTCCAATTTCTCTCAAGAGGAAAGTGTACAACCGCTTAATCTTACCGGTACTCATCTACGGGGCAGAAACGTGGAGGCTAACGAAAAGAGTTAAGCTTAAGTTAAGGACAACGCAGCGAGCGATGGAAAGAAAAATGATAGGTGTAACGTTAAGAGACCGGAAGCGGGCAGAGTGGGTGAGGGAACAAACACGGCTTAATGACATCCTAGTCGAAATCAAGAGAAAGAAATGGGCTTGGGCAGGGCATGTAATGCGAAGGCAAGATAACCGCTGGTCCTTAAAGGTAACGGAGTGGATTCCAAGAGAAAGTAAGCGTAGCAGGGGGCGGCAGAAGGTTAGGTGGGCGGATGAGATTAAGAAGTTTGCTGGCAAAGGGTGGATGCAGCTGGCAAAGGATAGGGTGAATTGGAGGGACATGGGAGAGGCCTTTGCCCTGCAGTGGGTGTAGTAATGCTGGTGATATATATATATATATATATATATATATATATATATATATATATATATATATATATATATATATATATATATATACATACTTATGAAGGGAGCCAACAGACACCGAAACCAAGGTGCATAGGGGAATGTTTATATTTTTTGTGTGTTTGCAGTGGGACAATAAAACTTAGATTAATCTATCGCTTAAATAAAAATAGTTACAAAGCAGCAGAAAAAATGGACGAGGCTGGCGCTAGTGAACACTCTCAAGGTTCGCTTACACCCAACAAACATAAATACCCACGACAGCAGCAGATTGGACAGCCAACGCCGTAGCTCAGTCGGTAGAGCACCGGATGCGATATTCAGAGGTCGTGGGTTCGGATCCCACTGACGGCATGGTTGTTTGCTGCTGCTTTATAACTAATTTTTTAAGCGATAGAATAATCTAAGTATTATTGTCCCACTGTAAACAAAACACATAAAAAAATTAAACATTCCCCTATGCACCTTTGTTTCGGTGACTGTTGCCTCCTTTCATAAGCTTAACTCATGAGTCAGAAATTAGAGTCGGTTTACGATGAGTCTGGCTCGTCCAAGCGCGCAAGCGGGCTAGTTTTCTCATCGGTATCGAGGTGTGGTCTGCTAATATCTTTGCACCAAAGATACTAAGGAGAGCCCTTGGAGTACCTCAGGCCGCTGCAAATAATTATGGTTAAATGTTTAGAGGAATCTCAAAAGATCGAGCAGATTTGTAATAAGGGAGTAATTTGTCGTCAGGATCCACCAAAGCACAGCCATACGGCTACAAAGGAAAGCTATATAGCTTTCTCAGAAACTTCGCAGTTAAAGAAAAATTCTTCCTGTTCCGGGGTTTAACCACGGGACCACCGCTTCACCGGAGCAGTCCCTATACCAACTCAGCCAACCGGAACGGCGAGCTTATGGTAGGGCAAGAGTGAATTGATCAATATCTCGAATTGAGAACAGTGTTGGAAAATTGTTTAGAGGATTCCCCCAAGGAAGATATTTGTAAAGAGGAAGTAGTTACTCATTGGTATCCACCCAAGCGCACCCATACCGCTAAAAATGAGAGTTGTAAGCTTTCTCAAATACTTCGCAGTTAAAAAATATTCTCCTCTGATGAAGCGGTAGTCCTGGGTTGGACCTGCGGAGGAGAACGAATTTCTCTTTAACTGCGAAGTTTCTGAGAAAGCTGGGTAGAGCTGGGTGGGTGGCACTGGGTGGAGGCCAAGGAGTAATTACTCTTATTTCAAATATACTCTACCTTGGGGCTATCCTCTAAATATTTGACCAACACTGTTCACACTTCGAGTTATAATTCGCTCTTGCCCTATCATAAGCGTGCCGCCCTGGCTAGCTCATTTGGCAGAACGGCTGCTCCGGTGAAGTGGTGGTCCCAGGTTCAAACCTCGGACCAGGACGAACTTTTCATTAACTACGAAGATTCTGAGAAAGCTGTTTAGCTTTCCTCTGTAGACGTATGGCTGCGCTTGGGTGGATGTCAATGAGTAATTACTCCGTTATTTTTCTTCATTATTTTTCTTTTTACAGATAGAGGCAGCCGAGACAAAAGGCTGAAAAATCAGGCAACGCCTCGGCACGCTAACAGTTGGACAGAGAATTTGAGCGAGAGTCAAATTAGCAATATAATCATAATTACATATACAAGCAATATCAACTGCATGCATGCAATAATAAACTACTGACATGGGTGATCGGTGCCCAACTGCCACTCACAAACAAAGTCATCCGAAAGAAGTTTTAGAGGGAACAAATTTCAATATTGTTCGAAATTAGGTATTGTTTAATGTTTCGGTTAAATGTAACATTGCTGTTAGAAAATTCAACGTCCCGACTGAACATATTGAGAACAGAGAGAACTTCATTTCGTTTCATTTTATTAGTGAATTAGTGTTTGTTCGCCATAGTTTGTTCGAACGTTAAGGATAAACTTTCTGTGGATTCGAAGGTTATATCCTGCTGAGTTGTTATCAGGAATTTCCACATGTTTTCTGCTGATGAATGTACTGTAGCAAAAGAAAGTGATAAATCTATTTGGGTTTAGGCATACTGTGCTTGAGGAATATCGGTGCAGTATGCAGATATTGTGGGTTTGCGTAGTATCCTTCAATTTCTCTTAGCGCCCTTTTTTGTACGACAATGAGCCGCTTGAGGTTTTTATATGTGGTTTTACCCCAAATAAGGATTCGGTGTGTTAGTCGCGAATAAAACAGTGCATAGCATTATAGACGCTTGAGAGAGACAGGTACTCATCCAGCGATTTTTTTACAGACATCCGGCTACTTTACTTAGATTATTAACCAGACAGCAATATGACTGTTCCAAGACTTTTGATTAAACCAAACACCTATAAAGTTTTGGTCAGCCACTTGTTTAGTTGTGTATTTTTATATCTTACATTTAAAACATACCGTTCGGGAGGATTAATTGTTAGGAATATAATGTTATGTGTTATAGAAAGGCTCGAAGTGAGTTCATTAATCTGTGCCAAATATACAAATTTTAAGATCAGAATTTACCAATTGTACTAGAGCGTGCAGCGAGCGGCCTGTTGAGAACACATTGGTGTCCTCTCCATACATTATTGTACATGTTAATGATATCTCTCTGATACCTATAGAGAAGAGAGAGGGTCGGGTTTCACCACCGTACTAGTGGGAAAGTTACATTCGCCGCCGCCTTGCCGCAAGGGGAAGAATCGTTCTTCCCCAAACTACGCAATGGTCTCCTAACAAAGCCTCCGCCTCGACATAGCTGCTGCTCGGCGATTCCTTTTTCCCACAACAAAGCAAGACCGTGCCGCTGGTGACATCGCCGCCGTGGCGACTTTCAGTATGTTCGTTCCACGATGGCGCCTCTTTGAAGACGCGTCTGTTGACCCCTTGCGAGAGGTCCCGCGTGAAAATACCTCACGTGCTTGAGGTAGGTGCCCTATCAATATACTCCGTTTCATACATAAGGTGCTACGCTGTCAAAGCTAGCGCTTTTCTTTGAGCTGCCTGCATCCGCGACCAAAAATAGTGCGCTCCTTGTGGCGAGTGAAACATATTAAACGCTTTGCCTGCAGGCTTACTACAAGACACATTTGTCATCAGCTTGATTAAATGCACTCCTACTGCTGACGACAAGCCTTCGCTTTCTCGTGCCTTAGAGCAGTTTTCGACAGAACAAGCGCTATATATTTCCGTAGGGACTACTTCCGTACCTTTCACAGTGTTGCACCTGGTTTATGAAACGGAGTATAGAGCGCTGGGCCTGTAAGTTGCCGCGTCATATAACAGGACGTGGGCCCCTACACAGAGGCCACGTGATATTTATCGGGAAGTAAACTGCTATTGATGAGTGGTTAACAGGGCGAAAAAAACAAGGGACACGCGAGCATTGACAAGCAACTGAAACTTTATTGGAATAAAGGCATGGAAGAGAAGCACATTACACTCTGCATACCCGGGCATGAAAAATCCAGGAAAACTAGATCTTAAGATTAAAACAACTCTCAAGTGATATGCCGAAAAACAAACGTGAACTTCTTCTCATGCGGTAATCTCGAAGGCATACTGGCGCTTTAATTTCACAATTTTTCGATGTGGAACGCTTCCACAATTTCGGAAAATAGCTGATCTCAATGCTTGCAGACAAAATGAGTGTCTTGGAATCTTGGTTAGAAATGTCATTTAAGTTCATATTTTCGACTCTGCTCAACTATTTGACTCGTACCCATTTCCATGGAGCTGTGGTATTTTCGCAACAGCACATTTAAACACCGGAAAGTGTGGGCTACGTTCACCCTGTTGCAAGATAGCGGTATGGCATAAACAAGGCAAAGCTTGCACTGACCATGCTCGTAGATATGACAGACACCCCACACAACTTTTCAAGCCGCCTCCTGTTAACCACTCAACCATATCAAGCAACCAACTAGCCCAGATTTAAATCCTTACTCATGAAAACTGCGACAGAAAATGGTGGTACCCGTTTGTCATCTGTACATTATCGCGAGCTTGCTTATTCTTCCGCAGGACTGTCATCACCCGGTCATGAAGGAAACATCCTTAATGACACCAGTGTTTGCTGTCAAGTTGAGCTTCTCAATATTTTACCGTTGGCTGCAACTTGTATTTCCACTGCAGGGGAAAAACCTTTCCCATGTCTCTCAAATTAACGCTTTCCTTTGACAGCTGCGCCCACCCCATGCCTGCAAACTTCCTAATCCCACCCGCCACCTAACCTTCTGCAGCCTCCTGCTACGCTTGATTTCTCTTGGAATCCACTCCGTTACCCTTAGCGACCAGAGGTTATCTTGCCTTCGCAGTAAATGCCCCGACCAAGCCCTTTTCTTCCTCTTTATTTTGACTAGGAAGTCACTAAGACGCATTTGTTCTCTCATCCACTCTGCCTGTTAAAGTTAAAGTTAAACCTATCATTTTTCTTTCCATGGCTCGCTGTGTTGTCCTTAACTTAAAGGGGCTCTGAAACGCCTTTCGAGGAGAGCACATTAACTCTAGGAATCACTGCACTGTGCTGCCATGAAAACCAAAGCAAAATAACACTCATCTACACGCAGCAGACGACCTGCAATCACGCGCCAGAGTTGGCGAGCCATTACCGGCGACTTTTTCATGCTCGCACCCTCCACCGTTGCTCGCATCTACGTATACAAGGTGAGATGTGGGCATTAGTTACATTCTTCCAGACGTCAGGCAGCAACCGTGGCCGTGGCCAACAAGCCGCTTACTCCAGTGGGTCGGGAAGCTGCGCTCCCAGAAGGGGGGTCGGCGGAGGAGCGCCTACCTTTCAGCGTGCAAAAAGTGTCGAGCGGAGAGGGAAAGGCACGAAGACGCTGACATTCAAATTTTCACTACAGATAACAGCTTGTACAATGCGCATTTAAAAAATTCTTGCTGGACACTATTCGTGAAGCGGCGTGCTTTAATATTCCAGGCATGACCAAACTTTATCAGAGCCCCTTTCACAGCCCATTTAAGCTGAACCCTCTTCGTTAGCCGCCACGTTTCTGCCGCGTAGGTGAGTACCGGTAGGATACAGCCTTTGTACACTTTTCTATTGTGGGATATTGGTAACCGGCTATTCATAATCTGAGAGAACCTGCCATATGCGCTCCACCCAATTCTTATCCTTCTAGTTATTTCCCTCTCGTGATCCGGATCCGCTGTCGTCACTACCTGCCCTAAGTAGACGTTTACCACTTCCAGCACATCGCATCCAATTCTGAGCTGCTGTTCCTTTGCTAGACTGTTGACCATTACTGTTTAAATTCAAGTGATTACAAGTAATAACGTACATAAAAGAGTTGGTTGCCTGGAATGTTACCGCTGAAAACGTAATGGCTCATTTACAAAATTACAAGCAATCAATTACATGTAAACCTTTACGTTCCACTGCTCTGGGATAACAGTGAGAGCCCCAGAGCATTTCCACTGTCCGCCAGGACACTTTCTCTATTCTATAATTCATAAGAATAGCATAACCAAAGCGCTTCTGATAAACAGTCAGCGCCACAGTGGTAGCTATTTGCGATCAGCTTAAAAAAAAAGGAATGCAACAACGCGATCTGCCCGTGCAAATAGGAAAGTGGTGAGATTGTATTGAGCATGGAGTTTTTCATGACGAGCGCTCAAGTAATGCCGTTTACGTGATTCGCAAAGGGCTACCATTGCGGTGTTGGGTCCTTTTCGGATGCGTTTCTTTCGAATGCCGCGCAAGAAGTTTCCTGGGTGATAGTGCATGCACGCTGCAATGCTGACGGCGTTCCCAGAGAAAGGGCAGTGATGCTTCGTGGCAGCGGCCGCTCGCAAATGTGGAAAGCGCCACCACTCAGTCGAAACTAGTTGCGTGAGGCGAAGAGCCGACTTGATGTCCCGCGACTTGAGCTGGAGTTTCCCCGTCTTCCACTGAGGACGGTTATCGGCCATCGTCGCACTGTGCGGTAGGCCGAAGTGCGGAATCACGAACGAACGAAAAATCGCCAAAACCACCGAAGCGTGTGCGAGTTCCACAATGAAGAGCGCTAAGATAAGATTGTTTCCTACTGCTGCGGGGATAGATTATGGTGGTTTGACAAGTACTGTAAATCCGCATGCGGCTCATATGATAGCTATTTTCTCTCTGCAAGGTTTAATTTTCTTAGCACAAAGCTGGCGGCTCATGTAAGATAACATGTTTACTCACAGCGAGGACGAGACGGCGAACCGTGAAACACAGCAGCCGACGCCCGAAGGAGCAAGTATTGTGTCGGGAATAACACGCGACGTAATGTACCACCCGATGTGTGTTCACAAGTTTCCCCTCAGCATACTACTGCGAGTCTCCTACCGTGGCGTCTTAAAGGGACCCAGAAAGGAGCTTGTACCGAGGGTAAGAAACGCCAGAATACTGATAGATACTGGACCGCCCATCATTCTCCGGCAAAAATTTTCGACGTAGCTTGCGCAACACCAGAGATACAGGTGATTAAAAATGACAGTCCGCCTTTTCCCTCTCAGCTCATACGCTAATGGGAGCCATAAAAAAAGAATACCAGCTGGCGACGCTCCGCCTACTAATACGTCAGCATTATTTACTTCCGGTAGCCGCGCCCTCGCTCGCTCGCTTCACGCCTGACGCATCATAGCATCATCTGCCATCGACGAGATTTGCTTATTTGTCCCCGTTATGGACCACGATCTCGAGCAACGCTTGATACAGATGAGGGTCGAGGGGGACTTCGAGCCATGCAAGGATACGCCGTTTGAAAACCCGACGGTGAATTTCGACGACGACGAAAGCAATTCGTCGGTGACGGCGGTGGCGATGCTGTTGACCGGTGAGTGATGCGTCTGGTAATGAACGTCCGCATATTCTTAGTTGTACAAGTTCTGTAATTCATACACAATGGTAAATAAAGCTAGCGTGAGCGCTTGCTTTCATGAATATTATGAGCGGTCGCCCATCCAACAATGTCGCAGATAAACACTGAACGCTAATGCAGGTGCAGTTGCGGCTTCTGCAGCGTAATGCCGACAGCCCTGGAGCAAGTTTGCTGCCGCGACGTTTCGGCAGTAGTTGCGGAGTGCGAGGAAGGGTGCGTGACTCGGCATCGCGCATTCCAAAGCGTATGCTGTACCCCTGAGGTTCTCAGGGTGGTGTATTGAGCGATGCGGGAGGATGGCGCCCAACTGGAAGAGGACAAGGAGCTACACAGGTAATCCAAAAGTGTGTTATAAATGAAACAGCTATATGTACACCATAACCCGTGGTTGTTTCAGAGCAAACCGGTTCTTTGCGTACACGGCATTCACCATTTGGATATGGGGGACGCTCGGGAGAGCCAACCATGTGGTGTTGCCAGCCTGCGTCGTGTGCTGGATTCGGAAGGAACTTTCCTCAGCGAGCTACGCGGGCTTTCGACGCCCTGCCCAAGAGCGCAGGTAATGATCAACTAGTGCCATAATGTTCACATTTTCCATTAACTGTATATTACGGTCTATTTGCTGCTTAGTGCCGCAGTCGGCTCATGTGTGTAGTTAACTGTTCTGATACTACTGACAAGAGGCATTGCTTCAGCGAGGCAGCAGCAGCAGCAACAAGTTTATATAGGCCCTTCTACGGCCTACATATATATGTGCTTTACGCATTTAATGTTTGTGCATGGCTTTATCTGTGCTGGCAGTATCGATAGTGCACACGCCACTTTTTGTTCTCACCAATGTAGTAGGATCACAACATGCGGCACAAAGTGCAACTTGCGCCTGCTGGGACAACATTGAGTAGAGTTTGGATGTCCCGAGGACACGAATGGCCAAAGGGTAGCAGCAGCTGGGCTGCTTTCCATGCGTGCAGTAATGAGATGTATGGCAGCTGTGAGTTATTTCTATCTGGAAAGGACAAAGTAGGCATCTCCTTTTTTTTTACGTCGGCTCTCTTTATTCCTCCTTCGTTTGTGTGCCATCATTTGTGCATTGCAGGTTCTGTCTGCTACTGAATATTTATTTTTACCTGAACCACTTCAGCACTAGATAGGGTTCTTATATTGGCCGTCATGCCACTTTACTGGTATATGGGAGTTTAGCGTCCCAAAGCGACGCAGGCTATGAGGGACGCCGTAGTGAAGAGGTTCAGAAATTGCGACCACCTGCGGTTCTTTAACGTGCACTGCCATCGCACAGTGCACGGCCTCTAGAATTTCCTCTCCATCGAAATTCTCTATGAAGGCGAAATTCTAGAGGCCCGTGTGCTGTGCGATGTCAGTGCACGTTACAGAACCCCTGTTGGTCGAAATTTCCGCAGCCCTTCACTACGGCGTCTCTCATAGCCTGAGTCGCTTTGGGACGTTAAACTCCCATAAACCATAAACCATCCATCGATATTCGACCGCCACGGCCGGGATCGAACCCGCGTCTTTTGGGCCAGCCGCCGAGCGCCATAATCACTGCGCCACTGTGGCGGTCGGCAGTTTACTAGTGGTCTACAATGGACAAGAACAGGACTGAAGTTTTTTCTGCCGTTTTAGTGGTGTGCGCTGCTTAAATAAAAGTGGTATTTTGCACCTCAATTTTTAACCTGTACTCTAGGAAGCCACCTTATTTATTGTCCCGTTGGATATCACATCATCTGGTGCATAGTCATAGATACCATTGATACTCTTCATCACTCTTAATGTCGCCCCTGCTGTGGCCCAGCTAAGCACCACGCGCCAGCTTCCGAAACAGGCCGCTCAGGATGCAGCTGAAAATGGTGCTGAATTGAGCAGATGAAGGGCTTCAGTACCTTTGCAGGTAGTCCAGCAGTGGGACACGCTAGAAGATGTTAGCGCCCTGCACGATGAGCTTAGCATCAACCTGCAGTTTCGCACTCTGTCGTCTGTATGTGTTCAAGCCAAAATAGCGCAAAAGTCGTGGACAAGGAAAGAAAAAAACAGGATCAGCGCTAACTAACAACTGAAGGTTTATTCACAGGAAGCAAGGAATATAAAGAGCGGAAATAAACAAGATCACAAAGCAAAAAAAGTATGTATCACCAACTCGCTCGTCTTGCCATCGCGTTGTTCTGCATGTGTGTCTGCATGTATCTGCCAATCTGGGCAGTTCTGTTATGAAAGCTTCCACCGGTTTGCTGGACTTTCTTCCTCATATTGCACTTGGGCCCTTCGTAGATCACATTCACATGTAGTTTAAAATGAGCTTCGAAGTTAGCCTTGACAATATTGTAAACATTCGGACCTTACTTTGCACATCAAGTGAGGAAAGAGCACCTTCAGCACTGGCGACTCAATGGTTATGCCACTCCGCTGCTGACCCGAGCATGCGGGTTCGATCCTGACCTTGTTGGCCTCTTATGGGTGGAGGTAAAATGTTAACGCCCATGAACTGTGCGATATCAGCGCATGTTAAGGAACCCTAGTTGGTAGAAATTTATCTGCGGCCCACCCTCACTTTATTCTATTTATTTACAAAAAAACTGCTAGCCTCATAGTGGAGGCTTTTGAGGACTGGGATAGATTGTATACACACATGAAAAACGTTGACAGTCAGGTTACTGCAGAAATGAAAAAAACTATAAGAAATAATAAGAAAAATAAACTCTTCGTTGCAAAATAACTTGCAAAAAAGACAATGCATTACTATGTGATAAATCACGCACACCAAAAACAAAATAAAACAAACAATTCCAAATCAGTGCACCCATTCCCATTCTAGATTTGACAATTGTCTGATTTTTTTTGGGACGTCAGACCCCACAAGCCACCTGTTGTGAGCGTATAGTGGGGCTGATGGCCGCAGGGGAAAATGTTCTCATTGTTAGCACAGCTTAGCATAACAGCAAAGGTCAGCTGAAAAGATGATGCACTGGCGTCAGACACATTGGACTGCTTCACTCTGCGCAGCTGGAATCATTGAAGGTGTAGCGCGGCTGGCAGCGCCAGTGGCGCTGATGAAGATGAAGCGAAGAGTGCAACCTGACTCGCGCAGAACAGAACACATTCGGCAACCGGCCTGGCCAGCAACGTCGACAGACCTCTGCGCCGGCTCACCAGCCGCTGCCGCCGGGACCATCCAATAAATGTGGACCACCTTCCGCATCTGGTGACAGGGGAGGACAGCCCCGACGCGCGAAACGCCGCTCCCACTGGCTCTGGGCTCCTTCCCGTCTTCTCCCTCCACTTGGCCTTGCCGATGCACTCCCGCTGTTCGCAACCGGCTTTCCCTAGCTTCTCGTCAGCATGTAAGCACCTCCCGTCCCATGCAGTGAGGTCCTTCAGCCGTATCAGCGCTCCTTCCCTCCTCGGCTGCCCAGCCTGCCCGCTTTTTATGCCAGGGACCCCGTTTTTTGGCTGGCGCTGCTGGACTCGCATTTTCACATGAACTGTGTGTCCAGCGAGCTGCTGCGCTATAAGCACGCCAGCCGCGAACTCCCACCGTCTCCTGGCAAAGCTTCGGTTGCCACCTCCCGGCCCCGACATTTACGCGGACCTAAATAACGGCCGGACGGCGTAGTTTAGCTTGGAGCTCCCGCCGACTCTCTGCGCTGCTGTTCCGGGCTCAGAAGCAGCACCGCCACTCATCCCGCGATGACTGGCTGTATCCCCCCTCATAGCTGCTTCGGTTTTCCCTCTGCCAGGTACTACATCAGAGCCGCTCCCCACCCCGGTCTCTCCCAGGTTTGCTCCACTGGCCCCTATTGAATATCATTCACCTGTGAGCTCTCGTCCCACAGCGCCTCCTGCCCAGCCCTGCTTGCCAACCATGGCGCCTGCCCTTGGGCCATCACCAGAAGAGCTCTCTCTCAACTCAGGCCTCAACTCGTTTCTAGTCGCCTGTTCGCCTGCTACCTCATGACCAACCACAGTGAGCCCAACTGTCCTTCCTGTCGTGAGGCACGCATGCACGCCACACCTGAGCCTTGTCGCAAATAACGCGCCACCCGAACCGCCTGCGGATTACTGCTCACCTGACGCCTTCACCAGTGACTGTGCCTCCACGACAGACGTGACGGACACTGAAGGCGACCGCTTCGACCCGTCGACCGCTTCAACCACTTTCCTAAACGGCAGCCTGGGCCCACGCAGCAGATCTCCAGCCCAGCGTCGTAAGCTGCCGTTTCGCCATCGCCAGCGGCCGAGGCATCGCCTTCATTTCTACAGCTGTGGCTTCCCCACGCCATAACACGTCCGCACTAACTAGGCCAGCAAACATCGCATCCCTCCTGTAAATCCCCACGTGGCTGCATTTCCTGTATGGACATTTCCAGACCAACTTCATACCAACTGGCGGCCCCACAAGTAGACCTTACGACAAGCACGCCTAGCTTGCCTACAATTCCTATATTTTTTCCGCCTGTTCATTCCGTCATCATTTTCATCTTTTGGCTCCCCTCGCCCTTTCCGAAGCAGCCAGGCTCGACAGCCCAAGCTCGTTTCTACCACCCAGCGACCATCACGAACTGTGACCCGAACTTCACTGGCATGAAGAAACTTGTAGATACCGTTTTTACTTTTTATTTTATCGCGCATCGCACTAGAGGAGGAGCACCTGTAGCGGCGCTGGCATGGCCAGCGGCGCTAATGAAGATGAAGCTGGGAGTGCGACATGGCTCACGCAGAACAGAACACATTCGGCAACCTGCCCGGCTAGTAACGTCGACAGCCTGCTGCGCCGGCTCATCAGCCGCAGCTGCCGATACCATCCAATAAATGTGGATCGCCTTCCACAAAGGCATACTGTACTTCAAGAGAGGGGGTAGCTTGGCATACAGGCATAGGAGTGCGAGACCAGCAAGATGGCAGTGATATAGTCTATGTAGTGTCCAAATACAGGGCAGTGTGAATGGTGCCAAGATATTAAATGGTCGAGTGCTTTCTCTGGGGGCCAGACTGGAGGACTCTGCCGCGATGGGCTCAGAGGTGTTGCTCACGATGATGATGCCGATGGTAGGGCAGACAGTGGGAGTCGGTCTGGTAGTGTTTCTGAGAACCGGTTATGTCTGGTAGAAATGAGCTCTTGCTTCTCGGGCCTATTCTAGTGGCTTGTCATGTGGTGCAGAATTGGTGGCTCATTCCTCAGAAAGCTTTCCTTGTAGGAGGAGCCCTCGCAACTTTTGACAACATTCAGCAAGAGGTTGTCAGCCTGCGGAGAAAAACAACAAATTAGATGTTGTTTGATTACACAACGGTGGTATTAGATGAAATATCTATCCGAGTTTATGCAATTGGCTTCAAGCTGCTGATAATTCAGCATGTGTGTTTTTCCTGAGTGATAAACTAGTAAGTCTTTTGGTATTACTCCAAGTCTAATGCCCCATATGGAAAGGCTATAATTACCAAAAAATGATTTCATTACCACAATATTACAGATGTTTAAGGTGTGCATTTGTTATGAACGAGATTGACAACAACCGAAGAAGATTATAGAGAAGATTCAATCGACCGGGATGATCATGGCGGTAGCGGCAATTTCGACAGGTCGTTCGACCCCACGAGGACCCCCAAGAAAAAAGATGTGCTGGGAACCTGGTTGCGAAATCTTTCCGACGCTCTTCAGGGAGGAGGAGATGACCTTCCTTCTGTTCCCTCGCAAGACGCGACCGACAGTGGTCAGACGACAGGGGAAGGGAACGGTGCCTTCCCAAAATTAACCGTGACTTACAAGTGCCTGTGTATGGATTGATGTACAGATTCGGGCGAAGTAGCAGCGGAATTCCCAATCCCTCTCGCCCATTCCCACGGGGCTGCACGTCTTATGTACGGTGACTCTTCCGATCTGTGCTCATAAGGCTCATCCATCCGCTCGACGCTATCAACTCTTAATCATTGATTGTTTGTTCTTTCTTTCTTAAAATATGTAAATAAGTTCTCCTTAGTGCCAGTAAACCTGTTTGTGTTTTCGTAGTTCTAAAACGTCAGCTCCAATCCTTCCTCATCCCTTCTGCGGCCCAACCACGCTACCTTGCATCACAACAGCCGGCCATGCTACCCGGCCTATAACAACCGCTGGCTGCAGTGAAATGCTGCTACCCGAGTTAAAATAATTGTTTGCTTACTGTATGTTGTCTCCTCTTTTATCAGACAGACAGTGAAGTGCCTTTTTCTCGGCTTGCATGTTCTCACCTCCCACCGATGCTCACCGTCAGCTCTCACCGCTTGCACTTTCGTAGAGTTCTCGTTGTATTGCATCACAGCCAGCTCAGTCCTGAATGAAGATAAATGATCATCTCATCTGCTTACATGCCACAGGTCAAGAGCGCATGTACCTTGCTTGTATTCCTTCCTCCGAGAAGGCATTTGCCTTTGGAGCGAACAGTATAAGCAGCCTGTTTAACGAAAATGCTTGCAGATCAGGAGAGAGCTGACAGATGTAACGCAGCAACAAAGGGGAGCTCTCAATTTTTTGTAGCTCTTGGAAGGCCTTTGAGTCTGGAAGAAAAGGTGTTTGGTCAAGCGCTGCTTTCATATCAATACCGGTGCCTAAAATTCAGCAGTGACTAAGTATTAAAGTAGCAGCATTCGGCACCAGCACTTACTTCGCTGCATCCACTGGCGTTTTTCAAGAGAGTCATGTATGCACTTTTGGTCGGGTGCCTCGCGGCCATTGTGCTTGTAACAAACATGGTTCAGCAAGCTGTTCAACATGCTGACAACTAGGTCTCCATGTCCTTGGCCCATAGCTGCGACCCAGTACAGGTGGTCAATTATGCTCACGATCTATCCCTCAAGAATTGTGTGTGAGCGGATGGATGCCTGGAGATTTTTCTTGAGGCTTATAAAAAAGAGAACATTATCCTGCTTGCAAAGCATATCCTGGGCCTCTCTCACTAACAACACGGTGCCTCAATTACCTTTAGCAACATGCCATACATCCAACCAATGCATGAGGACTGGCTTATCCGCCCAGCAGAAACGCCTGACACTAGGATGTCTGTTTGAAAATGGACAACAATAACCGGCAAGGCACTGTAATTTCTGAGAAAAATATTTGTCTGCAGAAGCAGCGGAACATCAGGACTTATGCATATCCCAGTCAGAGTGCCATTTAGACGTTCCTTTAACTGATAGTCTATCAACTCAAAGGCCTATCGGAAGCTGCCACATGGGAAGCTCTAATGGTCATTGAATGAACACAGGAACGGAGAACTGTGGTGAGGTTTGAAAGGCCTTTGAGCAGTGGCGGCAAACCACAGGCAAACACGGGTGAATGAATTCGTAGTTGTAAATGTGGTGAAAGTTTACTGCAGTTATAAAATATACAGCTTATTTTGCAGGAAAAATATTGGGTGCCCACACAACAATGCAGCTAAAATAAGGTCTTTGCTTCCAGGTATATAAAAACATCCAAATCGGCTGGCTCGAAATTTTATAAACGCTACTACAGCTCGTTGAAAGGAATTCTCATTTTCGGAGAAATTATTCTTTTTACATTAAACATTTCAGTTTCAGCCTTTTCAAGGAAAAAAACTTCCAGGCTGATTGTTTCTAAGCCAACAAAAATTGATGGTGCCACAGCAGCTTTGTGGGGAAAAATGGAATCTTCCAGCGGTGCTCGAGCTTATCGTGTGGCAGCGGCACAATTTTTTACAGCTCAGTGGCTATTGACAATCTTGGTGGCAGGCTGTGCGCGAGAACTCATTGTCTTCCTGCAGGGCCTCCAGTGCATCATCCCACCAGCTATGGCAAGGAGACAAGCTACTTCAAAGATAACACTGGCAATGGTCGACTGTGCAACAATATTCCACACCCAGCATGGCTTGCTGGTTTCTGCGCAGCTTCATCACTGCCATGTGGCCATCGCGTCCGAACTCACCGGCCAGTTGAAAGTGTCCATGTGACAGGGGTATTAGCAAAACATGACATGTCGCCTTTTCATGTCTTAGCAATGTAGAGAACCCTGGAGTGTTACCTGTTGTCAGAGAGCATACGGTGATGCCTGCATTCTGAAGGGTCTCTAGGCACTTTCTGAGCCCTTCCTTTTACATCGGCGCACTGTTTGGCACTGCACATGACTATGAAATAAACAAAAAATTACCACATGCTGATTCATTGAGCAGCTTCTTTCACTCCTTACAATTACCAGCTCAGCTGTGTCTATTACTTTCAACTAACCCTGTCCAGTGCAAGCGGCGGCTTGCGAATTTCCCAATATCACCTGCTTTTTTTACTCTGTTTCGCCCTGCTGTGTTTGTCTTGCCTTAGAATCATGTTCGTTATGCTAAGCTACTGTCAGTTATCTGTTCGCTACCATTTCTTCCTCTTCATCTCGGCTTCATCTGAGGAATATTAGTAAGATGCGGTTTTGCTTGAGGGGTCTTCCAAGTGCCTTGTAGTTATATAACTTCTATGGTGACTTCCTTTTTGTGTGCCTGGTGAACAGTTGCTGCTTGATTAACATAAATGTATTTTCTACTCAGGATACCTCACTACTCAATTTATTCCGTTTATTTCATCTTTTTCTTCGTCACATTCAGACGTACCATAGCCCTTGGCATGTTCACATCTTCTGTTGCGCACTGCAGTACCTCCCCTGAATTACTCACAGTGCACTGTCATCAAGAAATCAAAAGTTGCCAGGGTGCTGCTGATTAGCGTTTATAACAAGTTTTCATTCCTCGTGTAAACATGCAGTGAGCAGTGCAGGAATTTCGTCAGCTTGTATGTTTCTGATTACTATTTAAACTTTTCGTGTAAAGGAGCATGATTACTGTGCAGTGTGTAAGCCTGTTCAGAAACCTTTACATATGCCTCTTTTATTTCCTGGTTATGAATAGCTTGCATGACTGCTTATATTTTAAATAAATGGAATGCGTTTTCCTAATGCAGCCCCAATTATTTTTTGTGGTGGCAGTGGAATGTTCCACACAAGCCAGGTGATCAGTCTTTGTGTGTGTTAGCATTGTAACATGATTGCATTGCTCTTTGTTCACAGGTAATGAAATCTCGCCTCTTTAACTACAACTTGTTCCGTGCAGACAACTTTGCCGACTTTCATGGCAAGCAGGCTGTATGTCATGTATTTGGCGCTGTAGCCTGGTCAGTCACAGCGACCGCCACCAGCCACTTAAAGTTGTATGCCTTTCAGTTCTTGTGCCAGCGTTGCCTGCTGCTCCTGTAAAAGCTGCGTGCATGACGACACATACTTTTCATTTTGTTTCTCAACCAATAACTGTCGCTTGTGGGACATGCATGAGCCCTATATTTTAGTACATGATATAGACTCCATATCTTAGGGTTTTACAGTCATGGCTAAGGCCCCTGGTTTGTTGCGGTTCCACGAAAAATCAGACAAGCATTTTCGCAGAATTTGTTAGCAGCCATATTCTCTTTTTAGTGTTTATGTTTTGACAGTTGATCAGCGGGAATGGCAGTACGATAAAAAATGACTGATTTATCTTATTAAGGCAATAGCCTTTAATGCCTCATACTCGCGTCCGTCCGTTATATTTTAGGTCATGTGACCTTGCGATGTCACGTGATCTCTCGGCCACGCTCGCGCCAGCTGCTCTTCTCCTGTGTCGTGAAATGAGTTCATTAGTAAAACTTCTTTTTGGGCTAGTTGGTGCATTTTGAACCAAGGAAAAGTGCAGCGAAATGAATTCAAGTCCGACAAATTCAAATCAGTGCAATGAGAGTCGCAAAAAGCTTTCGCCTTCCCGCAGTTAAGTGATATATATCTAAGGGTGTCAAACGAATTTTATTTGTTCAAATATAATGTAAGTGGGAGCTTGAGAACTCACGAGAATTTAAAAAAAAAATAACATCATGATTATATGATGCAATATTTCAATGTTCTGGCCAATCATAGCCAAGAGTCCCAAAAAGTTCAGATGGGATGCTACTTCAGAGGCGATTGTTTAGATTCGCATGCCACAATAGAGGGAAGCGAAGCCTACAATACATTTAAGACATGTAGGCACCGCTGATGCGGCAGCAGTTGACATCACTGCCTTGCTGGCGCTACTCGGTTTTGAAAGCTGCCTAGTCCTGCACCTGTTTTCCCTTTCTTCTCCTACCCTACTCAACTCTTTTAGTGCCTTCTCTTTCGCAGCGACCTACACCACCTTCTTTCTTCATCCATAGCCGCCTTTCCTGCACTTGCGCATAGTCCTTTGCCCCAAGGTGGACAAAAAGCTGCTCTCAAGCCTCATGGCAAACTTTACTTTAGCTACCATGAAAAGCCTGAAAACAATTCACACTGTGGTATGTATTCTGAAGAATTATTTGATTTTGAGAATTATTTGTGACCTGCAGAAGGTCGCAATTATTTATTCCCAGTTAGCAGAATTTTTAACTTTCTACCGCCGAAAGTTGGGGGCCTTAGTCATGGCTCTATGCTGGTAAATAATGCATGAAAAGGCAGCTGTAAGGAGTGATAAATACAATTTTTTTTCTAAATTGAGTGCCAAATTGTGAATCAATAAATCCCGCAAAGAAAATATGTTTTGCATTGCTGCAACAATCAGAGCAGGACATTTCAAATGTCAAAACATTGTACAGCTTGAGAATCTCACAGCCACAAGCTATGGTTCATAGCGCCAGCTTCAACGCTTATTTTGATTTAAAAAATGGTCTGCCATACTAATTTTAAAAGCTAATTGGAACCTGTTCATGTGAAGCCTCACTTGCAGCTATACACAGACATGCATCCTTAGAGCTTGACGATACTACTTGCATCAAACACCTTCCAGACAACAAATGAACTAGGCCTGCATCATTACTGACTGATTCATTGTTTTTGTATGTTGTCTTTCAACTGGTGCTTGTGCCGAGCTATGAAGTTCCACTGAGCTTTGTGCAGCATGCAGCCGTGCCTTATTTACAGCGGGAAGCAAGTAGACCGGCTGATAATTGTAGAATGTTCTCTCGCAGACAGTCTGCACATTGATACACCTCAGAGAACGCAGTGATGCAGGCTCCGGCCATCCTGAGAATAGTATCGCCGCAGCCGGTAGAAGGTTGCCAGGTGCCTTATCACCCACACGTGGCTGGCTCTTTCAGGTGTATCTATGGCGTAGTGCACACAAAGCCTGCACTGTGAGTAGTGTGCCCACCACAGTGATGTGACTGTGGCAGAGATGGCAGCAGGTGTGCCAAGTGCCCACTAGCTCTCGCAGGCACCTATCAAATACAATGAATTTTCGTTCGCTTTGAACAGGTGCACCTGCATGTGAACTGAAAATAAATAGTATTCTACTGCATTCGAATTGACATTCACTCATCATACGTTTTTTTTCCTTGCAATGCAAAAGGTTGGACCTTTCACTGAGCTGCCTTTGTCCGAGGTTTATACAAGTGCGCTCCTACAATGCAAAACGAATGCTGTCAAAATAAACACTCTCGGTGGCTTCCATGTTTCATAGACCCGTTTTGCGCTAAAGCTGAGATTATTAAGACTTCGGCACCTATTGGAGTAATTGACATGCCACCGTACCTTATAACATTGCATATACCTTATTTCAGAATGCACTTCAGCAAATGCACACATAAATTAGCGATGAGCAAAAAGGAAGTCACAGTTTGTGTATCAATTGAAACGGATACCACTCATGCAGTATGAGGGAAGGAGTGAAAAACGGGAAAGAAAACGGCACCATAGTTGAGGGCTTTGAATTATTGCAGTGAATTGTAGCTCTTAAATATGCACTCGCATCGTTCGGAACGTGGATGCCTTCTGCATTTTGCGTGCATCAAAACTTCTTCACTAAGGGAAAGAATAAATCACACATTCTCAGGCTGAGCTGCAGAACAGTGACCATAAGGCGCTGCGACAGGGGCAGATGCTAGTGTAGCTGTTACAGGATTAATCATACACTTCACATATTTGCTGAAATTTGTATCAAGTATCAAATGATGGCATGTATGTGGCGTCGTGCTCTGCAGCTGGCTGTTCAACTCCATCCTAATCAAAACTGCCCTCTGTCTCCGACACCACACTCGCTGCCTCTTGTTCCTGCGGCGTTGACGCACCCTGCGCTCTAAAACAGGGTGGTGTGGGCGACAGCGGGGAGGAAGCATTGCAGGTGGCTCGGTCTGTGTCCTAGCTGCCGCAAGAATAGCTTTGATGCTTATGTTTACCTGTGTGGCTGCAACAATTTTCTGCACATAATACCTGAATAGTAAACTTATTACCTGATTAGTAGTGGTTTTCAGCCTTCTCAGGCTGGAAGCCCCTATCATGTTGCGGAGTGCACCCTACTTACCAGAAGACCGTCGCAGTGGTGTGCTGGGCACATCAGGCCACTGCTCTGTGGTCTGTGTTCCCACCGTGTTCCTTGTTGTAGAGCATGTGCAGTTACGAAGTGGCTTCTAAAAAAAAAGGCAGATGTGACGTGGCCTGCCAGATTTCGCTCGAAAGCCCGCCACCGCTGGTCGCCGCGAGATGCGAAAGCGGGAATTTTTAAAAATGTAATGTAAATTATCCGCTCGCTTCTGAGGCCACGTAGGTGGCATGGACACTCAATGGTCTGTACTCTACTAAATGAAACGAGTTTATAGCCAACCTTAAACTGTCCTTTCAGAGGCCCTAGGTGGTCGAAATTTCCAGAGCCTTTCAATACGGTGTCCCGCATAGCCTGAGTCGCTTGGGGATGTTAAACCGCTAAAACCAGAAACCAATCTTTACTTTTATTTTTCATTTTTCTTTGAATTTTTTTGTATTTTCATATTTTATTGCTCTTTCATTGTTTCTATTATTTTATATTTCTTCTCCATAATTTTGTTCTTTTGTTTTATTATTTATTTTTATTGTTTCATTTTTATTTGATTATTTCGAGTTAGCCATCCGCCTGAAATGAAAATTTGTGAAGAGGAAATGTCCCAGTAACTGTCTCACATATCTCGGTGAACACCCGAACCACGCTGTAAGGGAAGGGATAAAGGAGTTGGGTTCAAGAAGAAAAAGAGAAAGCGGTGCCATGATGGAGGACTTCGTACAGCGCACGTGTCCAAAAGGTCGTTTTGCATACCGACATCACCCGCCGCCGTGGCACAGTGGTTAATGCGCTCAGCTACTAATCCAGAGTTCATGGGTTCGAACATGGCCGCGGCGGCTGCTTTTCCATGGAGGCGAAACGCTCAGGCGCCCGTGTGCTGTGCGATGTCAGTGCATCCAAATGTGGTCGAAATGATTCCGGTGCCTTCCACTACAGCACCTCTTTCTTCCTTTCTTGTTTCACTCCCTCCTTTATCCCTTCCCTTACGACGCGGTTCAGGTGTCCGCCGTTATGTGAGACAGATACTGCGCCAATAACTTTCCCCCGAAACGAATTTTCATTTTCATACCGACATGACCTCGAAAAGTGGGAGCACAAGAGCTTTTTCTCTAAATTCAATTTGCATTATTTTATGGGTCCTGCGCGATGTTAGCACACGGATCATAATAATAATATTAATTGGTTTTTGGGGAAAGGAAATGGCGCAGTATCTGTCTCATATATCGTTGGACACCTGAACCGCGCCGTAAGGGAAGGGATAAAGGAGGGAGTGAAAGAAGAAAGGAAGAAGAGGTGGCGTAGTGGAGGGCTCCGGAATAATTTCGACCGCCTGGGGACCTTTAACGTGCACTGACATCGCACAGCACACGGGCGGCTTAGCGTTTTTATGGAGGAAAAACACACGGATCTCCCAAAATCCCAATTTGGAGCAGTGGGAGGCCATTCTGCGCAAAGAGTACCCCGACCAGCAACGAGTACTGATTCGCAAGGCCCACGCTGTGGCGCAGGAAAATGGTCTGCCGGAAGAGGCGGACCACCCACTGATGAGATGATTGCCATTGTTTGAAGTTTTCAATCAATCTCTGTGGAAGAATTTTGCTCAGGCTTCCACTACGGCACCTCTTTCTTCTTGCTTTCCTCGAAAACCACTACCTTACGCCGACAGAGTTCGTTGGGTTCACTTGCATTGGCGTTGACAACGCTGTGCCATACACGCGGCACGCGAATGACGTCATCATACCTCCTTGAGCAATTGTACGCTGGAGATGAGAATTGAAATTGGATTTTTTACTACAGCAAATGGTGCACTGTCTCATATATTTCGATGGACACCGGACCGCGCTTACGGGAAGCCATCAATTTCGGAGTGAAGGAACAAAGGAAGGAAGAGGTCCTGTAGTGAAGGGCTCCGGAATAATTTCGACCACCTGCGGATTTTTAACGCTCAGTGACATCGGACAGCACACGGGCGCCTTTCGCATTAGAAAATTGGTTTTTAGAGAAAGGAAAAGGCGCAATATCTGTCTCACATATCAGCGGACACCTGAACCGCACCGTAAGGGAAGGGATAAAGGAGGGGATGAGAGAATAAGAGAAGAAACAGGTGCAGTATAGAAGGGCTCCGGAATAATCTCGACCACCTGGGGATCTTTAATGTGCACTGACATCGCACAGCACGCAGGCGCGTTAGCGTTTCACCTCCGTCGAAGCGTGGTCGCTGTGGTCGGGTTCGATCCCGGGCACTCCGGATCAGTAGCCGAGTGCCGTAACCACTGAGCCACCGCGGCGGGTTTTCGCATTTCGCCTCCATCGAAACACGACCGCTGAGGGCCTGTTCATACCCGGGGACTTCTGCTCACTAGCCAAGTGGCCTAACCTATGATCCATCTCGGCGGGTAATAATAATAATAATTGTTTTTTCGGGAAAGGAAATGGCGCAGTATCTGTCTCATATATCGTTGGACGCCTGAACTGCGCCGTAAGGGAAGGGATGAAGGAGGGAGTGAAAGAAGAAAGGAAGAGGTGCCGTACTAGAGGGCTCCGGAATAATTTCGACCACCTGGGTATCTTTAACGTGCACTTACATAGCACAGCACACGGGCGCCTTAGCGTTTTGCCTCCATAAAAAAAAATTATACAGCGGATTGACAAGCGGATTGACAAGTTGACAAGTACGATGCTGCTAGAATTCAGGAGCTGAATGGTGTTACTCGAGTAATTCCTCACCCCCCCCCCCCCGGAACATGCAAGCGTCCCTGATGGCTAGGTTAAAAATTACAGGATTAAATCTGCTTAAGAGCGCAAAGCGGAAAGCCTTTGCCTGTCCGCATTCTCTCTGCATTTTCCACTTTCTGTTATTTTCTGTATTTTTTTTCTTAGTTTTTTTATGTTCTTTTAATGTTTTATTGTGTTTCGTTTCTTTAATCTTATGTTTTTATTTCTGATATTTTGCTTTTGTTTTTATTTTTTAATTTCTGGTTTATTTCTTTAGATTTATGTATGTTCGGTAAGAACTGTTGCTTAATCAACTTTTACATTTTTGCTTTCTTTACTGCACAACTTACGATTGACAGTTCGTGCGGCCAACTTCTGTCTACAACTTCCGCCTACAGCTTCCGCCTACAAATTCTGTCTACAACTTCCGTCCAGGCCACTGTTCAGCAAAGAATGGCTTCCGCCTTAATATCACACCGTCACGCCACAGTAGGTTGTGGGGTGTCGGTCTGGGACATGTTAGAGGCGGCGTCGACACTTCGGCGGAAGGACGCCCTTATTGCCACGCGAGTCTCTCTTGCAGTCGCTTCTCTCGTATCTTTCCGCTCTCTTCTCTCTGCACGCGGGAGCGATTGCGGCTCAGCCGCGTCCCTCCTTTGGAACTACAACACGAGGATGTATATTTTTTTACCGCTGTAATGCAGCTACCCCGTCACTCAATTCATTTCATTCATCACTCAATTCCTTCATCAGTCTTCATGGCAACATTTGCAAAGAAGCGTCAATATTTTGTGATTCGCCCGGTTATTGTAAATCTAAGGCGATTGATTTCGAGGCAGAGGAGGAGGAGGAGGGGCTTTAATGGAACAGGAGAGGCCTGCCTGGTTGTCGGCTTGGCATGCTACTCTTGGTGAAGGTGAAAGAACAAAAGGTTAGAGAAAAGGATGGTGAAAAAAGAGGTGAGAGGAAAAGAAAGGATGAATGGTGAAATAAAGCCCACTCACGCACTCACAAACACAAACACATACACACATGATTGCCAAAGCGTTCGAGGCAGTTTTCTGCACCTCGTAACAAAACGAAACAAAAATGAATTTTCAAGCAACAAAATGACGCAGTAACTGTCTCACATATAATGGCGGACACCACAGCCGCACCGTAAGGGAGGCGATAAAGAAGAGCATGAAAGAAAAAAGAAGAAAGAGGAACCGTAGTAGAGGTCTCCTGGAGTCACATGGGCAACTTCATCGTGCACTGACATCGCACAGCAACCGCTCCCATCTTTCTTTTTTTATGTTAGCTCGGCCGGTCGCGTTTCTAGCCTCCAAGTGAGTTGATTCCATGGATAGAGTCCAAGATTGCGGCCTCCATAGCGATGATATTATAATAGGGCGTTCAGCCTCCTTCTCTCGTTTGAGGTCTCAGCTTTATGCGTTATAACGCGAATCGTACCCAAATGGTTGCCGTGGCAATCGAGGTGGCTACATAATAGTATAAAGTAGTAACAGGCCGCAGCGTGATGCCGGAGCACAAAAACCGGAAACATTTATGTCGATCCTATATATACATCCCTGTTTGTCCGGCGTCAAAGTCAGGCCACTTCATTAGTCCCGACATTTGCGTAAAATTTGTTGGCGAACCATTTGCCGCAGAATGTTCCAGATGGTGTCATACGATACAGCGTTCCTTTTGGCACAAACTTACTTGTTAAGTTAGAGCCTATAGTTGGCGGCAGGGTTTCTAACCGGCCAATCTATGTACACCCCATTCTATGCCTTTCCGAATCTTCATATGAATATTGCGTCTCGACAGTTTGGCGCAGTGTGTTCGGGGTGGTGGCATACGATTTCGCGTTTCGAGCAGCATAGAAAGTGTGCTCGTTAAGATAGGAGTCTAACTCACGGCAGGGATTCGAAGCGGCGACCTATGTTAGGTCTGTTAACGCTCGATATTCGATCGCTGCCTCAGCGTCAGCTCATTCTTGTTAATGCGAAAAGCTTCACTACGCTAGTCAACAACGCGCTTCACGCGAGCTGGCGTATGTCGGAGCATGAGCGAGGTCATGCACGGCGCAGGTGGCCGCCGCCGACTCCGTCGCCTGACCGTTCGCCGCTGCCGCGCGTGACTTCACGCGCGGCGCAGGTGGCCACTGCCGCGCGCTATGCTTCATTGTTTGATGTTCGCCGCAAGCGCATGTTTATCGCAGAGGCAGACTACATAACCGCTTGCCAGAGAATAGGCGTGCGCATTCAACATGGAAGGAGCAGAGTGATACTACCAATACAGAAGTGCTACCACGGGAGTTGGCTGAAAAGGAGCGAAGAAATGAAAGGCTGAAAGCTTGACGAGCGCTCGAGACACCCGAACAACGAGAAGAACGTCTCGCTAAAGGACGCAGCAAAGACGAGTCTGAAACACCATACGTACGACAGGCACGTCTCGCTTAACGGCATGAAAGGAATCTGAACAGCGATGATCGGCCATGTGAGCTGAAAGTAGCCAAGATGGTGATAGTTCGGGAATTGCTCAGCAGTTGCGAAGAATGAAATTGCCAGAGCCAAACGAGCTAGTGAAACACCCGAGAAACGCGGGGAGCGTCTCGCTAAACGACGACGACAAGATGCTCAAAAGCGGTTTCTAGCCGCCAGTGCCAGCAGACATCAGAGTGACGACATAACGCCGGAAGAAGAGGTAAAGGCTCGCCGTTACACAGACTACGTGTTGAAACTGGGGGAAAGTGCAAGTGCTACCAGAACGTTCACGGTGAACTTTGGGAACAATCGTTTGGCTTCCCATGTGATGTGTGAAAGACTATGGCACATGAGAGATTTGATGCCGGTAAGTGCCGCCGTGCGGCAAACATTGAGTTTGGCATCTGTCGATATGAGTGAAACTGTGGCTAGGGTTTGTGCCCCGTGTAGGACATCTTTAGTCAAAGACAAAGCCCTCTTTTTAGCGTTAGCAACGGATATCGCTATCCACCTAAACCGTCGGGTCTGCCAGTGTTGAACGATGCATATCCATAAGTTAAACCGTAAGCATAACCATAGTCTAAATAATAAAGCATAACCATAAGCTAAACCATAAGCATATTCATAAGTTAAACCATAAGCATATCCATAATGTAAACCGTAAGCTTATCCATAGGCTAAATCATAAATCATAACCATAAGCTAAACAGTAAGCATAACCATAAGCTAAATCATAAAGCATAACCATAAGCTAAACCATAAGCATCACCGAACCTTTTCGCTTCGAGATATCCTGGCTTAACCTCAGCTAAGCCCCAGCCAATTTCGTTTCTACTGAACGGGCCACGCTTCTGCGTTTTGATTAGCTGTCGTTCTCAATAATAAATTCCTAGCGGTGAAATGTGCGCTGAAGACATTCGCTGGCGGCGACACGCACATGCTCCAAACCGCAGCTTCACCACCCACTCTTCTGCTCAGTATCTGTCGGCTAATAATGCGAGAATTTGCGGTTGTAGATGGCTCGATCAGCACACTCAGGCACCAACGCATTTGTATTCATATCTTCAGGTCGAAAGATTGCTGACCAAGCGAGAAACCCACTCATGCTGGCGTCCGGTCCCTGCGCAGTGCACTCTCCCTGGCGCTTCACGCTCTCACAGCCACTTGGCGATGCAGTCCACCGATATTGCGAGCGCAACGGTGTGGAAACAACGCAGCGTGCGGTTCTTGCTCGTTCACGTTGAATGCTGTATCATACAACCGGGTATGCGGTTCATTTCTGAAAAAAGTACACAACGAAAGCGCGTGCTTACGCTATTTTCTTGACGCAATATAAGGCGTCTGCGACAGAGAGAGCCTTTTAAGTTTAGTTCTTGATCAATGAATCTTAGTGCCTTCGTGGGTATATTTTCCACTTTGCATGGTACGCGGACCGAATTGCACGAGAAGTGCGGAAATAATTTTTTTCTGACTGCGGACCACGTACTTTCTAGCCTACTCGCACAGATCAGGTCTGGCAACTACACACACTGGCCTTTTTCGAACTTCTCAAAGGGTGCTGAAGCGCCGTCTGAAGGCCAGCCGTGGAGAAGTTGCCAAGCGAAGGTTATATGGGTGGCTAAAATCAAGACAAGAGTAAAATTTCGTAAGTCATGGCTAGGTGGCTTGAGCCACCGCCCGATTTAAAGGGTTCAGCCGTATCCATCCATCCATCCATCCATCCATCCATCCATCCATCCATCCATCCATCCATCCATCCATCCATCCATCCATCCATCCATCCATCCATCCATCCATCCATCCATCCATCCATCCATCCATCCATCCATCCATCCATCCATCCATCCATCCATCCATCCATCCATCCATCCATCCATCCATCCATCCATCCATCCATCCATCCATCCATGCATCCATCCATCCATCCATCCATCCATCCATCCATCCATCCATCCATCCATCCATCCATCCATCCATCCATCCATCCATCCATCCATCCATCCATCCATCCATCCATCCATCCATCCATCCATCCATCCATCCATCCATCCATCCATCCATCCATCCATCCATCCATCCATCCATCCATCCATCCATCCATCCATCCATCCATCCATCCATCCATCCATCCATCCATCCATCCATCCATCCATCCATCCATCCATCCATCCATCCATCCATCCATCCATCCATCCATCCATCCATCCATCCATCCATCCATCCATCCATCCATCCATCCATCCATCCATCCATCCATCCATCCATCCGTCCATCCATCTATCCAAGACAAGTGCGGGTGTGCGGACTGCGGTGACCGTAGGTATCAGTTGGCGTTTTGTTTGCGTTATGTCTACGCATAGTTTCGAGTGTTCGTTGAGCTATGGCGTACTGCTGTGTGCCGGGATGCAAATCAGACGCGAAGCGGTAAATGTGCCAGGGGTTTCATTCTATGAAATTCCTGGTGACAACGATTTGAGAGTGAAGTCGCTACAAGTGTTACCCAGAAAAGACTGGGTGCCGAATACCGCGTCACGCTATTCGCTCGTTTGCAGCAAGCATTTCCTGCCCGACGACTTCAAGGAAGGATGCAAAGACTAGGAAGCTTAAAACAGGTGTGACCCCGACCGTGTTTCTGAACTATCCAGAGTGTGTGCACCGACCTGCTAAGAAGCCCCGGAGCGATTGTGCATTGAGAAAACGGTAGGCTGCCGTGTTGCATTGCACGTCCGTTGTCCAAGCTACTACAAGTTGCCTGCGTCGCGATGTCATTGGCGACTCCCCGGTACGGACAGTAAAGTTCTTGAATGTCGACTAGATCCAGTCTTTTGGTTCCATTGCATCACTACCAGGCAGAAGCCGGTAGTAAACACACAGATAAGGAAAGCTAACACATTAGCCTGCAAAAATCATCATGGGAATGTAAAATGGTGTTCACAGGCACGCTCTTTAGCCATTGAATGTTTTTGATGTAATGTTTTTGATGAGGTAACTTAAGGGTTTTAATGCTAGTGTGATTTTTTGTAGGAACTAGCAAACTGAATAGCATCGCTGCTGATGAAGTGAACAAACTAAAATTTCACCTTGGAGTCGTAACTTTGCCGCAGAGGCATGCTATTAGTATGGCCCAGCTGTCGTGTTCAAAATTTATTTTATTAATCTAATTTAATACCCTAAACGCCCAATGCGGGCATTACATAGGGGGGAGGCGGAATTCATTAAAGAGAACTTACCAAATATACAACACCGAATACAAACGGCTGACGACAGAAATAAACAAGATAAGAAGCCTGGTACAAGTTAATAGGAGAAAAGGAAAAATGGGTAGAAACAGGTTGCGTTTACAAATTCTGTCGCGAAACTTCACGTTCCGACCAATCTGCTCCTTTATGCCAACCTCTCCCATTGTCTATTCTCCTGCCCTGCTGCTCTGCAACCAGGTTTCTTTACCACACCCTTCCATACCAGCGCGACTGGCTTGAAGCTTAAGGTGAACAGCGCCTGCTTGTGCAGCAGGCCATCGACATCTAAGCGCCTAGTGTTTTGTGCATGAATAGTCTTATACTACTACTACTCCAGCAAGGTAACCATGTGGGCTAGTTGGTGTATTTCAGACATAACATCACCAGCGAAATCACGAGACACCCGGAGAACACAGGACATCGCTGGACTAAACTCTGAAGTTTAATTGAGAAACGGCCAACCAAGGACACCAGAAGACGCACGCGTATGAGACACTAAAAAAACCAACGAAAAAATACATAAATGGTGATTAACCAAGAAGCGGATACACGCTCTATATCTGGCAGACAATAAAGAGCACATACTTTGCCTGTCAAACTTACACACGCACACTTTTGCTTAGGAAATTAAATTCCGTGTTATTGATATATAAAGACGATGCCCTGACGCATGTGTCACTGCCTTGCAGCCTAATATAGTAGGCCTCCAGGATTTCCCTCCCCTCTCTGTTTTTTTCATTTTCTGATGTCTGAAATGTTGTTAAAAGCCGGATCACAATCTTTACAACTCCTGCAGTGACGTGGGAGATTATTTTGATCAGACAAATTTCTCAAAAAATTGTTATGTTCGCTTGCGCGGTCGTGACCACATCTGCCAGTTTGGCACATGTATACCCTACCACATGGCAGGGGCAACTTGTAAACGACACGAGCCGAACAAGCAGCGAACTTTTTAGCATGCTTCACAATGCAGCTCTTGGACTTCCTCCCTTCACTGGCCTTCGCGATTCGTGAACATAAACCAGACAGCTTACAAGGTGCAGCGAAGACAGCCGTCAAGCCGTGCCGTTGTACCACTTTCTGCAGGTTATGTGATACACCGTGAAGATAGGGCACCACATCAAAATTATTCCCCTCCTGTTTAACATTTGCAAGATCGCGTGTGTTCTGGTTCTTAATATTCTGCAGCATCCACTCGCCAACTGCAGTCAGCAGGTCAGCCTGATACCCCGCATCACTAAAGCGGCGGACTTGCTGGTGAAAGCTGTCATTCACTGCATGAGGGCAGCTCTTCTGCAAGGCTGCTCTTAGGCAAAGGCTAGCTGTGGGTGTTTTTATCAGCTTCGAGTGCATGAAACATATGACAATAGCGCTTTCTTAGTTGTAGGTGAGTAGCTCCAGCAGATGTGGCCTTCGTTAAAAGTAAGGGTTAAGTCTTGGAAACGAATAGCATTGTCACAGGGCATTTCTCGGGTCAAATTCAGTGCATTAGCGCAGTCATGAAAAACACTTCGGACATTGCTGACGCGGTTGGAAGCGAGTCACCAGGTGCTAGCTTAAGAATAATTAAAAAAATTGTCAACATACCTGAACGCACGAATAACGAGGTCGTCAATTAGCGTGCGTCGAAGAGAGTTGTCAAACTTGGCCAAGAAAATTTGGCACAACCCCGAAACTACAATAGCAGCAATACAAATGCCCGTCTTTTGTACATACTTTTTGCATTGAAATTCAACAATAGTGGACGACAAGTAAAACACCAAGTGTTCAATGAAAGAGTCCACATTCAAACCACACGTGTTCTGCAACGCAATAGCACCACACTGTTCTAAGAGCTCGGACACTGTAAACAAGAACTCAGCATGGGGTATGGAGTATAATAAGTCATTTTTTGACTGAGGACCCAGAGGTGGCACCACCAGGAATGCCCTTCTTCAATTCATCAACTACGCTGACGGAGTTTCGAACGACATGTCGGTCACTCACCGGGAGCTTGTTCAAATGGCGCTGCAGAAATTTACCCACCAGCTGCTGCCAGGGTCCTTCCTCGGTTACGATAGACCTGAACAGATAATCGAGCTTGTGAGTTTAGACCGAAAAGACCACGTCCAGCCTAACTCACTCCGCTTCGTTGACCGCCTTCTTCAAATATGGGAGGTTGAAATCCTTGAGCAGTTCTGAAGCTTTCCGTCTCAGGCGTGAGAGTTTTTCCTTCGTTGGGACAAAGTTCTTTGACATCGCATCAGCCGCTTTTCTAGCAAACGCATGTTTAGGCAGTACGACATACCTACCCCCTTTGTCAGATAACAGTAGGCTAAGGTCATTTCAACAGTGTTTGACCACCATTTCCATTTGCCACTTTCCGCCCCTACCAGACTCTGGCTCATAATTAAGAAGGCAGTCAACCGCTTCAGAGAGGCATCTCGACCTTTCTTCGGTGGGAGCCTTATCCGCAATCCTTCGGGCATACGCCAACAACTCTTGATTAGAAACCTGAGGAGGTAAGCCAAATTTTGGGCCGTTCTGCAGAAAAGCATTCATGTCCTGCGGAACTTTGACACCGTCAAGGTACGTTATGGTATCATTCCGCCAGGAGGCCCCGTTGTTTTCCTCTCCCTTCTAGGTAGCCGCGTTTTCAGGTAATTCCTTTACCACTCGGTAAGCTGACCCTCCAAACGACGGTGTTCTTGTATACGTTGTGACCCCAACGATCTCATCTGCTTATCCGGACACAACAAGAGTAGCCAGTCACACAAAAAACGCAATTGCCTCGAGCGCTCTACCTTCAGGACTTTGCAAATCCGCTTCTGGTGGCCCGTTGAGGGGGCAAGAATCCCAACTGCTGCGGTAACTTCAGGCGGGCACAAGCCGTGCACTGTATTTATATCTCACTAACAAGGAATTTAATTTCTTAAGCAAAAGGGCGTGTGCAGGTTTGACATGCAAAGTATGTGCCTTTTGTTGTTTGCCAGGTATAGAGCGTGTATCCACTCCTTGAATCGCCACCTATGTATTTGTTTTTGTGTTTTTTGTGTATCTGATACGCATGTGTCTTCTGGTGTCCAACGATGGCAGTCTCTCGAATAAACTTCAGTTGTTAGTCCAGCGTTTTCCTGTGTTCTCATGGAGTCTCGTGTTTCGCTGGTGATGGTCTGTCTGAAATTCACCAACTAGCCCACATGATTACCTTGTTGCAGTTTATTTCTTCTTCGGTGGGCAACTTTCTATATGTTGGATCTTCTAGGCGGCAGATTTACATGTGTGTCAGCCTCATCGCGCTCACGACATGCCGAGGCCGTTACCTGTCCTACTGCGTCAAGAGTGGCTTCTGCCCGCCTGAAGTCACCGCAGCAGTTGGGATTCTTGCCCCCTCAGCGTTCCACTGGAAGCGGATTTGCAGTGCTGAAGGCGGAGTGCTGGAGGCAAGTGCGTTTTTTAGGTGACTGGCTACGCGTGTTGTGCCCGGATAAGCAGATGAGATCGTTGTGTTCACGACATATTCAAGAACACCGTCGATAGGTGGGTCAGCTTACCGAGTGATACTGGAATCACCTGAGAACGCGGCTACCAAGAAAGGAGAGGAAAACTACGGGGGTCTCCTGGCGGAATGGCACCGCAACGTACCTTGATGGTGTCAAAGTTCCGCAGGACATGAATGCTTTTCTGCAGAACGGCACAAAATTTGGCTTACTTCCTCAGGTTTCGAGTCAAGAGTTGGCGTGTGTCCGAAATATTGCTGATAAGGCTCCCACCGAAAAAAAGGTCGACATGCTCCTCTGAAGCGGTTGACTGCCATCTAATGTATGAGCCACTGTCTGGCAGGGGAGAAAAGCGACAAAGGGACAAGGAGGTGAAACACTGTGCTGACAATGACCTTAGCCTACTGTTATCTGACAAAGAGTGTAGGTTTGTCGTGCTGCCTCAGGTGCGTGTGCTAGTAAAGCGGCTGATATGATGTCAAAGAACGTCGTCCCAATGAAGGAAAGGCTCCCACGCCTGAGACGGAAAGATTCAGAACTGCTCACGGATTTGATCAGATATTATAAGGAGTCTAAAATAAAATTATGAAGGAAAGAAGTGTGAAGACGACGTGGATTAACCGAAGAATAAAGAAGAAGAAGCATTCGGTGAGGTGGAGAGAGATGATTGGTGGAGAAGAGAAAAAGGATACGACGACGACAAGGCTTACGTTGACTAACGCCAAGGCTATAAATAGGCGAGGGAGAGCGAGGCACGGGAGGGAAGAACTGAGAGGCGGAAGATCCGGGGGGTCAGACACGCTGCGGCTAGAAGAGAGCGACGCCGGCTATTGCTCCGGTGAGCTCGCGTTCTACGGTTTCTCATCGTGGACTTGCTGCCGTGCCTGAGCCCGTTCCGGGGAGTCAACGGAGGACGATACCATCTGCTATGGCCAGGGGTGTCTCCAGCGCTGTTGCCAACCATCCAGGGAGTGCCCCCCACGCCAACACCGGCATCACCTCCGCTGGCGCTTGGACCGGGAGCTTAAACGACGCAGCCAGCGACGCCAGCCCAAGCACGTCGAATGCCGCCTCGACGCCGGTTACTGAATCCATACAATGCCGCAGCGGCACTGAACCAACCATGAGCACGAACGCCGACCACTAACAGTAGAACGCTAATGGTAGACGCTGGTAGCAGTGTTCCCGGGTCGTGTGTATTTTTATTCTTTGTGTTTTCTGTTAGTTTTGTTAGTTTTGTATTGTAGTGTGTGTGTCACGTAGGGTGTATTAAATATGCGTCTGTGTGAGTACAGCTGTCGCCTAGTCCATACTTTCGGTCCGAGTGTTCTCCGGGGAGATCCGTGACAGATGTCAACCTCTCATGGTTGGAGAAGGTGGCCAACAAAGCGGATCGAGATAGGCTTGACGTGTTCTTTTCAGTAAAAACTCACAAGCTCGATTATCCGTTCAGGGCTATCGTAACCGAAGAAGGATCCTGGCAGCAGCTGGTGGGTAAATTTCAGAAGCGCCAGTTGAGCGCGCTCCCGGTGGATGACCCATATGCCGTTCGAAACTCTGCCAGCGTAGTTGATTAACTGAAGGAGGGCATTACTTGTGCCACCTCTGCGTTCCCAGTTGACATAGAAGACTTTTTTTACTACATACCCCGTGCTGAAATATTGTGTACAGTGCGCGAGCTCATCGAACAGTCTGGTGCCATTGCGTTTCAGATCACATGTGGTCTGAATGTGGAATCTTTCATTCAACTCTTAGTGTTTTACTTATCGTCCACTATTGTTGAATTTCAAGGAAAAAAGTATGTACATAAGAAGGACATTTCTATTGCTACTAGTGTAACTCCGGTGTTGTGCAAAATTTTCTTGGCCAGGTTTGACAACTCGCTTCGACGCAGCCTAATTGATGACCCCGTTATTCGTGCGTTCAGGTATGTTGACAATTTTTTTAATTATTCTTAAGCTTGCACCTGGTGACTCGCATCCGACCGTGGTCAGCAATGTCCTGAGTGTTTTTCATTACTGTGCTTATGCACTGAATTTGACCCGAGAAATGCCTTGTGACAATGCCATTCCGTTCCTAGACTTAACGCTAACCTTTAACGAAGGCCACATCTGCTGGAGCTACTCATCTAGAACTAAGAAAGCGCAATTGCCATATGTTTCATTGCACTCGAAGCTGATAAAGAGAGCCACAGCTAGCCTTTGCCTAAAAGCAGCCTGGAAGAAGAGCTGCCCTATGCAGTGAATGACAGCTCTCACCAGCAAGTCCGCCGCCTTAGTGTTGCGGGGTATCAGGCTGACCTGCTGACTGCAGTTGGCGAGTGGATGCTGCAGAATATTAAGAACCAGAACACACGTGATCCTGGAAATGTTAAACACGAGGGGAAGAAAGTTGATGTGGTGCCCTATCTTCACGGTGTATCACATAACCTGCAGAAAGTGGTACAACGGCACGGCTTGACGGCGGTCTTCTCTGCACCTTGTAAGCTGTCTGGTTTATGTTCACGAATCGCTAAGGCCAGTGAAGAGAGGAAGTCCAAGAACTGCACTGTGAGGCATGCCAACATGTTAGTTGCTTGTTCGAGTCGTGTCGTTTTCAAGTTACCCCTGCTATGTGGTAGGGTGTACACGGGCCAAAGTTCCTGATGTGTTAATGACCGCGTACGCGACATGGCAATTCCTTGAGAAATTTGTCTGTTCAAAATAATTTCCCATGTCACTGCAGGAGTTGTAATGATTGTGTTCCCGCTTTTAACAACATGTAAGTCATCGGAAAAGGAAAAAAAACAAAACAGGGAGGAGAGGGAATTCCTGGAGGCCTACCATATTAGGTTGCAAGGCAGTCACACTTCCATGAGTGAACCGTCTTTATATCTAACTAACAAGGAATTTAATTTCCTAAGCAAAATTGTGCGTGTAGAAGCATGACAGGGAAAGTATGTGGCTTTTGTTGTTTGCCAGATATGGAGCGTGTATCCACTCCTTGGTGAATCGCAACTTATGTATTTGTTTTTTAGTGTTTCTAATGGGCATTGCGTCTTCAGGTGTCAATGGTTGTCCGTTTCTCGATTAAACTTCAGTTTTTAGTCCAGCGTTTTCCTGCGTTCTTTGTCCTGGTGTCTCATGCTTTCGCTCGTGATGTTGTGTATTTATTTATAGAATACTGCGGACAAGCAGTATGTCCAAGCAGGAGAGGGAAATACATACAGAAAAAAAGCAAAACAAGTACGATAGAGCAGAACAATATACATGCTAAAAAATAAAAAAAGCAAAAACACAATTTAAAATGCGGTGACAGTGCAGCTACTAAGCCAGCAGTGAACATATGAAACTGTTTTTGGAAAAAAGAAAACGTGTATATGTTTGTGCGTGAAAAAATACGTTCCAGGCTATGGGTATGTTTGTGGCGCGAGGCTCGTCTAGAATCACTAGCGACGTGGTTTTCGGGTAGAATTGAAAGTCGAGAAAAGTATAATGAATGAAGGAAATTGATACGGGCTTTCTTCTATCTGCAAGTGGTTTTAAGTCTGCAAGTTTCAGCATGGCGGAAGGAGAGTCTAGGCGCCTGTAGCGGTTGAAAATAATGCGAGGTGCAAGACGTTGGATTTTTTTCTAGTTTTTGGGTGTCATCTGTAGTGCAGGGGTCCCATGCATTGCAGGCATGTTCAAGAATTGGCCTTACAATCGATTTAATGCCTTCAGTGTTAGGCCACTAGGGGAACCGCCTATCCGAAACTTCAAAATTTCTAGCTTTTTGCGGGTGGAGGAACAGATATTATCGATGTGTTTCGTCATTTGAGCCTTGACGTTATTGTGACACCTTGGTACTTATATTCTTTTACAACTCTGATGGCATTGTTATTATGTTGTATGTAAAATTAAATAGCGTAGTCTTTTTACTGATGGTGAGAGAAACTGTTTTGTCAAAATAATAACCATTTTTCATTCGTTACACTATTTTGCTAATAAATTTTGATTTGCGTTCAAAGTGGTCCGACACAGATTTCATAGTATTAAATATACTACAATCATACGCAAATATCTTACGAACACAGAAATTTCGAGAGCTTCTGTGAGGTCGTTTATATAGATATTGAACAGTAGCAGACCCAAAACTGATCCCTGGAGTACACCTGAGTAGGCCTCTAAGAATCGAGAGGTGTCTCTATAGATTTCGCAAACTGCTTTCGTTTTGACAAATATGATGTGACCCAATAAAATATTTGATCTGGAATGCCTATTAATTTCATTTTTTTAACTAGTTTATGATGACGGACTCTATCAAAGGCTTTGGAATAATCTAAAAAATTATGTTGACCTGACCACTGCAATCAATCACTAAGTTCATCTACAGTGACCACTAGCAGTGTTGTGGAGAATCCTCTACGGAATCCATGTTGCGCTTTGGTCATTATTCCCGTCTGGCCTAATTATTCCCGTCTGGCCGAAAGACTGTTGAAGTATTTGGTGAGTACGTGTTCTAACATTTTGCAGAAGGTGGAGATCAGTGAAATAGGGCGGTAATTACCAACTTGCAGTCGGTGCCACTTTTAAAAAGCTCCACCACGCGGGAAATTTTTCATTCTTCTGGTATTACGCACGATTCAAGAGACTTATTAAATATTATTACCAAAACTTCGCTAGTATTTCAGCGTACATTTTAAGAAAGGTAGTGGGAATACTATCGTGGTGGTGGACTCTTAGGGTCTAGCCGCAAGAGTAGTTCTACTCTTCCTTCTCTGCTTATAGTAACACTTCTTTCGAATTCAGACAGCAATCATTAATCGTTGTATTAAATTTGGTAAACACGCTTTGGAAGTAAGTATTAAAAACATCATCTATCTCCTTTTTATCTGTAGTGGCAGAGCCTAGAAAAATTTTTATTGGCTAGACGGTGCATTTCGTAACAAAAAAAAAACTGTAGCGCAACCAAGACGAACACAAAAAAGAGGCACACAGGACTAGCGCTTAAACAATATACGCCTCTCTTATATGAAATGCCTCCAGTAGTTCTCCTGCCCTAGTATCTTTGCTTTTGCCGAATACCTTTATCTCATGAAACCGCGGTTGACACTTTTTGCAGGACTGGCATCTCGCCTTCGGCAAATGTTATGCCGCCCGAGGGCACTCAGAACGCACAGTGCAGTGCTGAGGAAGATGCGCTCCACTTAGGTCTTTTAGTGAGCGCGCGTTCACACCTGACCTTTCATTGATGCACCACCCTGTATATCCCACATATACCTTTCCGCAGTACAGCGGTATTTGGTATGCCACCCCTACTCAGCAATTCGTGAACTTCTTTGCATGTCTGACGTGGCAGCCACTCTTGTCTTTGCTCGCAATGCATGTGCAGATCTGTGCCATCTTGCGTGGGGCCGAGAAGGCAACCGGCACGCCATGTTTGTTGGCTAGCTTTTTCAAGTGGTGGGCTACCTTGTGCACATACGGCACAACCTCCGCTTTGACAGCCGTTTCCTCTGCTGACACATGGCCGCGGCAACTTGATGGTTTTTATCTCTCTAAGAGGGCTTCAGCAACAGCTGCGATGACTGTGCCTGTGAACCCTGCCGAAAGTAATCGGTCTACCTGCTTGTCATAGCTCCTTTGCATAGCATGACAGCACGATTTCATGAGAGCCGATTCAAGACAAACTTGGCAATGGCGCGTTTCGCAGTTTTCGACTGAGTTGAAGCAACCGGTAGTAGCTCCTTCTGTGCTCGCGGTGCGTATTGCCAACATGCATGACATGATCTTTGGTTTTAGATCTTTGGTTAGCGAGACGGACACTTGCCAGCTTAATCTAAGCAGATACCTGCAAAAGCACCTCAGTCATCTACCTGTATCTGATCCATTTCATACAAGAGTTCAAAAGATGTTATTAGCTTTCTAGAAGGAAATTCTTCTATTGGTAATGTGTTTTCTCTCGATGTTGAAATTTTATTTTAGTCTGTGCCCCACAGTCAGTGAGTTGTTTATAGCTGTAAGAGTTGCTATAGTAAAGTGCGGTGCTGTTCATTTTCAGAACTCCTCAAGGGTTTGAATAGATAATTTTATGAGGAAACTTGAATTTTACCTCAGTGTGACGATTGTCTCCTACGGCAACAAATATTATAGCCAAAGACAAGTGATCTGCATTTAATTCTGCGTAGCGCCTGTACTTACTAACAGGTTACTAACATATATTGACCGGGTCCTTGAACTAAGTTTAACGGGGAAGGGGGTTCTGAATGTTTTTTTATGTATGTTGACGATATCCTGGTGGTTTTAAAAACAGAATGAAGTTGACGCATAGCAAATGCTGTGAGCGCTGTGTTAAATACCTTTAAATATATGGGAGGGTGACTGAGGTTCACAGATGAGCTGCATGTGCGGGGTTCTTTAGAGTTTTAATAAGCATCCCTCTGGGTGAATATCATGCATGTTGGCAATACGCACCGCGAGCACAGAAGGAGCTACTACCGGTTGCTTCAACTCAGTCGAAAACTGCGAAACGCGCCATTGCCAAGTTTTGCCTTGAATCGGCTCTCATGAAATCGTGCTGTCATGCTATGCAAAGGAGCTATGACAAGCAGGTAGACAGATTACTTTCGGCAGGGTTCACAGGCACAGTCATCGCAGCGGTTGCTGAAGCCCTCTTAGAGAAGATAAAAACCATCAAGTTGCAGTAGCCATGTGTCAGCAGAGAAACGGCTGTCAAACCGGATGTTGTGCCGTATGTGCACAATGTAGCCCACCACTTGAAAAAAGTTGTTAACAAACATGGCATGCCGGTTGCCTTCTCGGCCCCACGCAAGATGGCGCAGCTCTGGGCGCGCATTGCGAGCACAGACAAGAGTGGTTGCTGCGTCAGACAAGCAAAGAAGTTCACGAGTTGCTGCATCGGGGTGCTATATCAGATACCGCTCTCATGCGTGAAGGTCAGTGGGTCAAAAGGGCGGCGTATCATTGAAAGGGCAGGTGGACAAGTGCGCTCACCGAAAGACCTAAGTGGAGCGCATCTTCCTCAGCCCTGCGCTTAGTGTTTTGAGTGCCCTCGAGCGGCAGAATATTTGCCGCAGTCGAGATGCCAGTCCTGCAATAAAAAGTGTCAACCATAATTTCATGAGAAAGATTTTAGGCAAAAGCAAAGCAAATTTGCTGGGATTTTCTGTCACGAAATGAACAAGCGTCTCACCAAAGTAGCGCTGTCCAGATTCTTGTATCAGTTTCACATGTGTAGCTTTTAGGCAGCTAATAATGAAAATGGCAGCCCTTTTTGTGTCCGGCGTCGTTCAGCTTGATGTTAAGATGAATTATATGTCTAGTTATCCAAGGACTTCTCCTATCTACCTTTTGTTTCCTATCTGGACAAAAGTTCCCCAGGCAGAAGTGGCAGAGTCCTAAACCTTGCCTAAAGTGTATTGAAATCACCACTATCGAATGATTGTTGTGAATCTTCTAAATAGGAAACAATGCTAGGATGATCGCCTAAGGCAAAACTTTTTACCGTTAGGATCCTAGAAGCAATTTTCAGAGATCGACTTGGAAGTGAGCAACAAAAAATACCAACTTACGGTCCGAGATTACATCATGCACTTCACCAGTACAGTAGTACATGTCTACTAATATTCACTTACGCACGCTTGTACATGTGTGACTCTAAGCACTCGTGGTGTCTCCCTCTCTTTCTTCGTGTGTTTGTGTTTTTGTGTGCTTGTACGTGTTTGCAATGCACCAACTCGCCCAACAGTCCGCGCTCCTGAGAATCACTTCTAGTACATCGGGCTCTCTTTCTTCACGTTCGTCGCTAAGCGCTCGTGGCGACCAGCTTCCTTCTTCGTGTGTTTGTGTTTTTTGTGCCCTCGTGGTGTCTACCTCTCTTTATTCGTGTATTTGTGCTTATTGTGCGCTTGTACATGTTTGCAATGCACCAACTCGCCCAACAGTCCGTGCTCCTGAGCTTCATTTCTAGTACATCGGGCTCTCTTTCTTCATGTTCGTCTCTAAGCGCTCGTGGTGTCTCCGTCTCCTTCTTCGTGTTTGTGTTTTTGTGCGCTTGTAATTGTTTGCAATGCACCAACTCGCCCAACAGCCCGTGCTCCTGAACTTCATTTCTAGTACATCGGGCTTCATTTCTTCATCTTCGTCTCTAAGCGCTCGCGGCGTCTCCGACTCTATCTTCGTGTGTTTGTGTTTTTTGCGCGCTTGTACTTGTTTCCAATGCACCAAGTCGCCCAACAGTCGGTGTTCCTGAGCTTCATTTCTAGTTTCTCGGGCTCTCTTTCTTCATGTTCATTTCTAAGCGCTCGTGGTGTCTCAGTCTCTTTCTTCGTGTGTTTGTGTTTTTGTGTGCTTGTACGTATTTGCAATGCACCAACGCGCCCTACAGTCAGTGCTCCTGAGCTTCATTTCCAATACATCTGGCTCCCTTTCTTCATGTTCGTCTATAAGTGCTCGTGGTGTCTCCGTCTCCTTCTTCGTGTGTTTGTGTTTTTGTGCGCTTGTAATTGTTTGCAAGGCGCCAACTCGCCCAGCAGTTCGTGCTCCTGAGCTTCATTTCTAGTTTTTCGGGCTCTCTTTCTTCATGTTCATCTCTAAGCGCTCGTGGTGTCTCAGCCTGTTTCCTCGTGTGTTTGTGTTTTTGTGTGCTTGTACGTGTTTGCAAAGCACCAACTCCACCAACAGCCCGTGCTCCTGAGCTTCATTTCTAGTACAACGGGCTCTCTTTCTTCGTGCTCGCCTCTAAGCGCTCGTGGTGTCTGCGTCTATTTTTTCCTGTGTGTGTTTTTTGTGCGCTTGTACTTGTTTGCAATGCACCAACTCGCCTAACAGTTCGTGCTCATGAGCTTCAATTCTAGCACATCGGGCTCTCTTTGTTCATGTTCGTCTCTAAGCGGTCGTGGTGTCTCCGTCTCTTTTTTCCTGTGTTTGTGGTTTTTGTGCGCTTGTACTTGTTTGCAATGCACCAACTCGCCCAACAGTACGTGCTCCTGAGCTTCAATTCTAGCACATCGGGCTCTCTTTGTTCATGTTCGTCTCTAAGCGCTCGTGGTGTCGCCGTCTCCTTCTTTGTGTGTTTGTGTTTTTTTGCGCTTGTACGCGTTTGCAATGCATTAACTCGCCCTGCAGTCTGTGCTCCTGAGCTTAATTTATAGTACATCGGGCTCTCTTTCTTCATCATTGTCTCTAAACCCTCGTGGTGTCTCCGTGTATTTGTGCATGTGTTTTTGTTTTTTATGCATTTGTATTTGTCTGCAATGCACCAACTCGCCCAACAGTCCGTGCTCCTGAGCTTAATTTCCAGTACATCGGGCTCTCTTTCTTCATGTTCGTCACTAAGCGCTCGTGATTTCTCCGTCTCTTCGTGTTTTTATGTTTTTCTGCGCTTGTACCTGCTTGCAATGCACCAACTCGCCGAACAGTCCGTGCTCCTGAGATTCATGTCTAGTACATCGGGCTCTCTTTCTTCATGTTCGTCTCTAAGCGGTCGTGGCGTCTCAGTCTCTTTCTTAGTGTGTTTGTGTTTTTTGTGCGCTTGTACGTGTATGCAATGCACCAAATCGCCCAACAGTCCGTACTCCTGAGCTTCATTTCTAATACATGGGGCTCTCTTTCTTCATGTGCGTCTCTAAGCGCTCGCGGCGTATCCGACTCTATCTTAGTGTCTGTGTTTTTTGTGCGCTTGTACTTGTTTCCAATGCACCAAGTCGCCCAACAGTCCGTGTTCTTGAGCTTCATTTGCAGCTTCTGGGGCTCTCTTTTTTCATGTTCATCTCTGAGCTCTCGTGGTGTCTCAGTCTCTTTCTTCGTGTGTTTGTGTTTTTGTGTGCTTGTACATATTTGCAAAGCACCAACTCGCCCAACAGTCCGTGCTCCTGAGCTTTATTTTCAATACATCGGGCTCTACTTCTTCATGTTCGTCTCTAAGCGCTCGTGGTGTCTCAGTCTCTTCGTGTGTTTGTGTTTTTGTGTGCTTGTACGTGTTTGCAATGCACCAAGTCGCCCTACAGTCAGTGCTCCTGAGATTCATTTCCAATACATCTGTCTCCCTTTCTTCATGTTCGTCTCTATGTGCTCGTGCTGTCTCCGTTTCCTTCTTCGTGTGTTTGTGTTTTTGTGTTCTTGTACGTGTTTGCAATGCACCAACTCGCCCAAGAGGTCCGCGCTCCTGAGCATCACTTCTAGTACATCGGGCTCTCTTTCTTCATGCTCGTCGCTAAGCGCTCGTGGCTTCGCAGCTTCTTTTTTCGTGTTTTTGTGTTTTTGTGCGCTTGTATTTGTTTGCAAGGCACCAACTCGCCCAGCAGTTCGTGCTCCTGAGCTTCATTTCTAGTACTTCGCGCTCTATTTCTACATCTTCGTCTCTAAGTGCTCGTGGTGTCTCAGCCTGTTTCTTCGTGTGTTTGTGTTTGTGTGTGCTTGTACGTGTTTGCAATGCACCAACCCGCCCAACAGTTCGTGATCCTGAGCTTCAATTCTAGCACATCGGGCTCTCTTTGTTCATGTTCGTCTCTAAGCGCTCGTGGTGTCTCCGTCTCCTTCTTTGTGTGTTTGTGTTTTTTGCGCTTGTACGCGTTTGCAATGCATTAACTCGCCCAGCAGTCTGTGTTCCTGAGCTTAATTTCTAGTACATCGGGCTCTCTTTCTTCATGTTTGTCTCTAGACCCTCGTGGTGTCTCCGTGTATTTCTGCGTGTGTTTTTGTTTTTTATGCGTTTGTATTTGTCTGCAATGCACCAACTCGCTGAACAGTCCGTGCTCCTGAGATTAATTTCTAGTACATCGGGCTCTCTTTCTTCATGTTCGCCGCTAAGCGCTCGTGGTGTCTCAGCTTCCTTCTTTGTGTGTTTCTGTTTTTTGTGCCCTTGTACACGTCTGCATTGCACCAACTCGCCCAACAGTCCATGCTCCTGAACTTCAATACCAATACATCGGGCTCTCTTTCTTCATGTTCGTCTCTAAGCGCTCGTGGTGTCTCCGTCTCTTTCTTCGTGTGAATGTGTTTTTTGTGCGCTTGTACTTGTTTCCAATGCACCAACTCGCCCAACAGTCCGTGCTCCTGAGCTTTATTTCCAATACATCGGGCCCACATTTTTCATGTACGTCTCTATGTGCTCGTGATGTCTCCGACTCTTTCTTTGCGTGTTTCTGTTTTTTGTGCGCTTGTACGTGTCTACAATGCACCAACTCGCCCAACAGTCCGTGTTCCTGAGCTTCATTTCCAATACATCGGGCTCTATTTCTTCATCTTCGTCTCTAAGCGCTCGTGGTGTCTCAGTCTCTTTCTTCATGTGTTGGTGTTTTTTGTGCACTTGTACCTGTTTGCAATGCACGAACTCGCCCAACAGTCCGTGCTCCTGAGGTTCACTTCCAATATATCGGGCTCTTGTTCTTCATGTTCGTCTCAAAGTGTTTTTGGTGTCTCCGTGTCTTTATGCGTGTGTTTGTTGTTTTGCGCTCTTGTACGTGTTTTCAATGTACCAACTCATTAAAAGTCCGTGCACCTGAGCTTCATTTCTAGTACAACGGGCTCTCTTTCTTCATGCCCGCCTCTAAGCGCTCGTGGTGACTTCGTCTCCTTCTTCGTGTGTTTGTGTGCTTTGTGCGCTTGTGCTTGTTTGCAATGCACCAACTCGCCTAACAGTTCGTGCTCATGAGCTTCAATTCTAGCACATCGGGCTCTCTTTGTTCATGTTCGTCTCTAAGCGGTCGTGGTGTCTCCGTCTCTTTTTTCCTGTGTTTGTGGTTTTTGTGCGCTTGTACTTGTTTGCAATGCACCAACTCGCCCAACAGTACGTGCTCCTGAGCTTCAATTCTAGCACATCGGGCTCTCTTTGTTCATGTTCGTCTCTAAGCGCTCGTGGTGTCGCCGTCTCCTTCTTTGTGTGTTTGTGTTTTTTTGCGCTTGTACGCGTTTGCAATGCATTAACTCGCCCTGCAGTCTGTGCTCCTGAGCTTAATTTATAGTACATCGGGCTCTCTTTCTTCATCATTGTCTCTAAACCCTCGTGGTGTCTCCGTGTATTTGTGCATGTGTTTTTGTTTTTTATGCATTTGTATTTGTCTGCAATGCACCAACTCGCCCAACAGTCCGTGCTCCTGAGCTTAATTTCCAGTACATCGGGCTCTCTTTCTTCATGTTCGTCACTAAGCGCTCGTGATTTCTCCGTCTCTTCGTGTTTTTATGTTTTTCTGCGCTTGTACCTGCTTGCAATGCACCAACTCGCCGAACAGTCCGTGCTCCTGAGATTCATGTCTAGTACATCGGGCTCTCTTTCTTCATGTTCGTCTCTAAGCGGTCGTGGCGTCTCAGTCTCTTTCTTAGTGTGTTTGTGTTTTTTGTGCGCTTGTACGTGTATGCAATGCACCAAATCGCCCAACAGTCCGTACTCCTGAGCTTCATTTCTAATACATGGGGCTCTCTTTCTTCATGTGCGTCTCTAAGCGCTCGCGGCGTATCCGACTCTATCTTAGTGTCTGTGTTTTTTGTGCGCTTGTACTTGTTTCCAATGCACCAAGTCGCCCAACAGTCCGTGTTCTTGAGCTTCATTTGCAGCTTCTGGGGCTCTCTTTTTTCATGTTCATCTCTGAGCTCTCGTGGTGTCTCAGTCTCTTTCTTCGTGTGTTTGTGTTTTTGTGTGCTTGTACATATTTGCAAAGCACCAACTCGCCCAACAGTCCGTGCTCCTGAGCTTTATTTTCAATACATCGGGCTCTACTTCTTCATGTTCGTCTCTAAGCGCTCGTGGTGTCTCAGTCTCTTCGTGTGTTTGTGTTTTTGTGTGCTTGTACGTGTTTGCAATGCACCAAGTCGCCCTACAGTCAGTGCTCCTGAGATTCATTTCCAATACATCTGGCTCCCTTTCTTCATGTTCGTCTCTATGTGCTCGTGCTGTCTCCGTTTCCTTCTTCGTGTGTTTGTGTTTTTGTGTTCTTGTACGTGTTTGCAATGCACCAACTCGCCCAAGAGGTCCGCGCTCCTGAGCATCACTTCTAGTACATCGGGCTCTCTTTCTTCATGCTCGTCGCTAAGCGCTCGTGGCTTCGCAGCTTCTTTTTTCGTGTTTTTGTGTTTTTGTGCGCTTGTATTTGTTTGCAAGGCACCAACTCGCCCAGCAGTTCGTGCTCCTGAGCTTCATTTCTAGTACTTCGCGCTCTATTTCTACATCTTCGTCTCTAAGTGCTCGTGGTGTCTCAGCCTGTTTCTTCGTGTGTTTGTGTTTGTGTGTGCTTGTACGTGTTTGCAATGCACCAACCCGCCCAACAGTTCGTGATCCTGAGCTTCAATTCTAGCACATCGGGCTCTCTTTGTTCATGTTCGTCTCTAAGCGCTCGTGGTGTCTCCGTCTCCTTCTTTGTGTGTTTGTGTTTTTTGCGCTTGTACGCGTTTGCAATGCATTAACTCGCCCAGCAGTCTGTGTTCCTGAGCTTAATTTCTAGTACATCGGGCTCTCTTTCTTCATGTTTGTCTCTAGACCCTCGTGGTGTCTCCGTGTATTTCTGCGTGTGTTTTTGTTTTTTATGCGTTTGTATTTGTCTGCAATGCACCAACTCGCTGAACAGTCCGTGCTCCTGAGATTAATTTCTAGTACATCGGGCTCTCTTTCTTCATGTTCGCCGCTAAGCGCTCGTGGTGTCTCAGCTTCCTTCTTTGTGTGTTTCTGTTTTTTGTGCCCTTGTACACGTCTGCATTGCACCAACTCGCCCAACAGTCCATGCTCCTGAACTTCAATACCAATACATCGGGCTCTCTTTCTTCATGTTCGTCTCTAAGCGCTCGTGGTGTCTCCGTCTCTTTCTTCGTGTGAATGTGTTTTTTGTGCGCTTGTACTTGTTTCCAATGCACCAACTCGCCCAACAGTCCGTGCTCCTGAGCTTTATTTCCAATACATCGGGCCCACATTTTTCATGTACGTCTCTATGTGCTCGTGATGTCTCCGACTCTTTCTTTGCGTGTTTCTGTTTTTTGTGCGCTTGTACGTGTCTACAATGCACCAACTCGCCCAACAGTCCGTGTTCCTGAGCTTCATTTCCAATACATCGGGCTCTATTTCTTCATCTTCGTCTCTAAGCGCTCGTGGTGTCTCAGTCTCTTTCTTCATGTGTTGGTGTTTTTTGTGCACTTGTACCTGTTTGCAATGCACGAACTCGCCCAACAGTCCGTGCTCCTGAGGTTCACTTCCAATATATCGGGCTCTTGTTCTTCATGTTCGTCTCAAAGTGTTTTTGGTGTCTCCGTGTCTTTATGCGTGTGTTTGTTGTTTTGCGCTCTTGTACGTGTTTTCAATGTACCAACTCATTAAAAGTCCGTGCACCTGAGCTTCATTTCTAGTACAACGGGCTCTCTTTCTTCATGCCCGCCTCTAAGCGCTCGTGGTGACTTCGTCTCCTTCTTCGTGTGTTTGTGTGCTTTGTGCGCTTGTGCTTGTTTGCAATGCACCAACTCGCCTAACAGTTCGTGCTCATGAGCTTCAATTCTAGCACATCGGGCTCTCTTTGTTCATGTTCGTCTCTAAGCGGTCGTGGTGTCTCCGTCTCTTTTTTCCTGTGTTTGTGGTTTTTGTGCGCTTGTACTTGTTTGCAATGCACCAACTCGCCCAACAGTACGTGCTCCTGAGCTTCAATTCTAGCACATCGGGCTCTCTTTGTTCATGTTCGTCTCTAAGCGCTCGTGGTGTCGCCGTCTCCTTCTTTGTGTGTTTGTGTTTTTTTGCGCTTGTACGCGTTTGCAATGCATTAACTCGCCCTGCAGTCTGTGCTCCTGAGCTTAATTTATAGTACATCGGGCTCTCTTTCTTCATCATTGTCTCTAAACCCTCGTGGTGTCTCCGTGTATTTGTGCATGTGTTTTTGTTTTTTATGCATTTGTATTTGTCTGCAATGCACCAACTCGCCCAACAGTCCGTGCTCCTGAGCTTAATTTCCAGTACATCGGGCTCTCTTTCTTCATGTTCGTCACTAAGCGCTCGTGATTTCTCCGTCTCTTCGTGTTTTTATGTTTTTCTGCGCTTGTACCTGCTTGCAATGCACCAACTCGCCGAACAGTCCGTGCTCCTGAGATTCATGTCTAGTACATCGGGCTCTCTTTCTTCATGTTCGTCTCTAAGCGGTCGTGGCGTCTCAGTCTCTTTCTTAGTGTGTTTGTGTTTTTTGTGCGCTTGTACGTGTATGCAATGCACCAAATCGCCCAGCAGTCCGTACTCCTGAGCTTCATTTCTAATACATGGGGCTCTCTTTCTTCATGTGCGTCTCTAAGCGCTCGCGGCGTATCCGACTCTATCTTAGTGTCTGTGTTTTTTGTGCGCTTGTACTTGTTTCCAATGCACCAAGTCGCCCAACAGTCCGTGTTCTTGAGCTTCATTTGCAGCTTCTGGGGCTCTCTTTTTTCATGTTCATCTCTGAGCTCTCGTGGTGTCTCAGTCTCTTTCTTCGTGTGTTTGTGTTTTTGTGTGCTTGTACATATTTGCAAAGCACCAACTCGCCCAACAGTCCGTGCTCCTGAGCTTTATTTTCAATACATCGGGCTCTACTTCTTCATGTTCGTCTCTAAGCGCTCGTGGTGTCTCAGTCTCTTCGTGTGTTTGTGTTTTTGTGTGCTTGTACGTGTTTGCAATGCACCAAGTCGCCCTACAGTCAGTGCTCCTGAGATTCATTTCCAATACATCTGGCTCCCTTTCTTCATGTTCGTCTCTATGTGCTCGTGCTGTCTCCGTTTCCTTCTTCGTGTGTTTGTGTTTTTGTGTTCTTGTACGTGTTTGCAATGCACCAACTCGCCCAAGAGGTCCGCGCTCCTGAGCATCACTTCTAGTACATCGGGCTCTCTTTCTTCATGCTCGTCGCTAAGCGCTCGTGGCTTCGCAGCTTCTTTTTTCGTGTTTTTGTGTTTTTGTGCGCTTGTATTTGTTTGCAAGGCACCAACTCGCCCAGCAGTTCGTGCTCCTGAGCTTCATTTCTAGTACTTCGCGCTCTATTTCTACATCTTCGTCTCTAAGTGCTCGTGGTGTCTCAGCCTGTTTCTTCGTGTGTTTGTGTTTGTGTGTGCTTGTACGTGTTTGCAATGCACCAACCCGCCCAACAGTTCGTGATCCTGAGCTTCAATTCTAGCACATCGGGCTCTCTTTGTTCATGTTCGTCTCTAAGCGCTCGTGGTGTCTCCGTCTCCTTCTTTGTGTGTTTGTGTTTTTTGCGCTTGTACGCGTTTGCAATGCATTAACTCGCCCAGCAGTCTGTGTTCCTGAGCTTAATTTCTAGTACATCGGGCTCTCTTTCTTCATGTTTGTCTCTAGACCCTCGTGGTGTCTCCGTGTATTTCTGCGTGTGTTTTTGTTTTTTATGCGTTTGTATTTGTCTGCAATGCACCAACTCGCTGAACAGTCCGTGCTCCTGAGATTAATTTCTAGTACATCGGGCTCTCTTTCTTCATGTTCGCCGCTAAGCGCTCGTGGTGTCTCAGCTTCCTTCTTTGTGTGTTTCTGTTTTTTGTGCCCTTGTACACGTCTGCATTGCACCAACTCGCCCAACAGTCCATGCTCCTGAACTTCAATACCAATACATCGGGCTCTCTTTCTTCATGTTCGTCTCTAAGCGCTCGTGGTGTCTCCGTCTCTTTCTTCGTGTGAATGTGTTTTTTGTGCGCTTGTACTTGTTTCCAATGCACCAACTCGCCCAACAGTCCGTGCTCCTGAGCTTTATTTCCAATACATCGGGCCCACATTTTTCATGTACGTCTCTATGTGCTCGTGATGTCTCCGACTCTTTCTTTGCGTGTTTCTGTTTTTTGTGCGCTTGTACGTGTCTACAATGCACCAACTCGCCCAACAGTCCGTGTTCCTGAGCTTCATTTCCAATACATCGGGCTCTATTTCTTCATCTTCGTCTCTAAGCGCTCGTGGTGTCTCAGTCTCTTTCTTCATGTGTTGGTGTTTTTTGTGCACTTGTACCTGTTTGCAATGCACGAACTCGCCCAACAGTCCGTGCTCCTGAGGTTCACTTCCAATATATCGGGCTCTTGTTCTTCATGTTCGTCTCAAAGTGTTTTTGGTGTCTCCGTGTCTTTATGCGTGTGTTTGTTGTTTTGCGCTCTTGTACGTGTTTTCAATGTACCAACTCATTAAAAGTCCGTGCACCTGAGCTTCATTTCTAGTACAACGGGCTCTCTTTCTTCATGCCCGCCTCTAAGCGCTCGTGGTGACTTCGTCTCCTTCTTCGTGTGTTTGTGTGCTTTGTGCGCTTGTGCTTGTTTGCAATGCACCAACTCGCCCAACAGTTCGTGCTCCTGAGCTTCAATTCTAGTTAATCGCGCTCTCTTTGTTCATGTTCGTATCTAAGCGCTCGTGGTGTCTCCGTCTCTTCGTGTTTTTATGTTTTTGTGCGCTTGTACGGGTTTTCATTGCACCAACTCGCCCAACAGTCCGTGCTCCTGAGCATCATTTCTAGTACACAGGGCTCTCTTTCTTCATGTTCGTCGCTAAGCGCTCGTGGCGTATCAGCTGCTTTCTACGTGTGTTTCTGTTTTTTGTGCGCTTGTACATGTCTTCAATGCACCAACTCGCCTAACAGTCCATGCTCCTGAGTTTCATTTCCAATACATCGGGCTCTCTTTCTTCATGTTCGTCTCTAAGTGCTCGTGGTGTCTCCGTGTCTTTCTGTGTGTGTTTGTGTTTTTTTTTGAGCTTGTACTTATTTGCAACGCATCAACTCGCCCAACAGTCCGTGCTCCTGAGTTTCATTTCTAATACGTCGTGTTCTCTTTCTTCATGTTCGTCTCTAAGTGCTCGTGGTGTCTCCGTCTCTTTCTTCGTGTGATTGTGCATTTTGTGCGCTTGAACGTGTTTGCAGTTCGCCTATTAGCCCAACAGCCCGTGCTCCTGAGCTTCATTTCTAGTACAACTGGCTCTCTTTCTTCATGCTCGCCTCTAAGCGCTCGTGGTGTCTCCGTCTCCTTCTTCGTGTGTTTGTGTTTTTGTGCGCTTGCAATTGTTCGCAACGCACCAAATCGCCCAGCAGTTCGTGCTCCTGAGCTTCATTTCTAGTACATCTGGCTCTATTTCTTCATCTTCGTCTCTAAGTGCCCGTGGTGTCTATGTCTCTTTCTTCGTGTGTTTGTGTTTTTTGTGTGCTTGTGCGTATTTCCAATGCACCATGTCGCCCAACAGTCCGTGTTCCTGAGCTTCATTTCCAGTTTCTCTGGCTCTCTTTCTTCATGTTCATCTCTAAGCGCTCGTGGTGTCTCAGCCTCATTCTTCGTGTGCTTGTGTTTTTCTGTGCTTTTACGTGTTTGCAATGCACCAACTCGCCCAACAGTCCGTGCTCCTGAGCTTCAATTCTAGCACATCGGGCTCTTTTTGTTCATGTTCGTCTCTAAGCACTCGTGGTGTCTCCGTCTCTTTTTTCCTGTGTTTGTGTTTTTTGTGCGCTTGTAATTGTTTGCAATGCACCAACTCGCCCAACAGTTCATGCTCCTGAGCTTCAATTCTAGCACATTGGGCTCTCTTTGTTCATGTTCGTCTCTAAGCGCTCGTGGTGTCTGCGTCTCCTTCTTTGTGTGTTTGTGTTTTTTTGCGCTTGTACGCGTTTGCAATGCATTAACTCGCCCAGCAGTCTGTGTTCTTGAGCTTAATTTCTAGTAAATCGGGCTGTCTTTCTTCATGTTCGTCTCTAAGCGCTCGTGGTGTCTCAGTCACTTTCTTCGTGTGTTTGTGTTTTTGTGTGCTTGTATGTGTTTGCAATGCACCAACACGCCCAGCAGTTCGTGCTCCTGAGCTTCATTTCTAGTACATCGGGCTCTATTTCTTCATCTTCGTCTCTAAGTGCTCGTGGTGGCTCTGTCTCTTTCTTCGCGTGTTTGTGTTTTTGTGTGCTTGTATGTGTTTGCAATGCACCTACTCGCCCAACACTCCGTGCTCCTGAGATTCATTTTCAATACATCGGGCTCTCTTTCTTCATGTTCGTCTCTAAGCGCTCGTGGTGTCTCAGTCACTTTCTTCGTGTGTTTGTGTTTTTGTGTGCTTGTATGTGTTTGCAATGCACCAACACGCCCAGCAGTTCGTGCTCCTGAGCTTCATTTCTAGTACATCGGGCTCTATTTCTTCATCTTCGACTCTAAGTGCTCGTGGTGGCTCTGTCTCTTTCTTCGCGTGTTTGTGTTTTTGTGTGCTTGTGCGTATTTGCAATGCACCAAGTCGCCCAACAGTCCGTGTTCCTGAGCTTCATTTCTAGTTTTTCGGGGTCTCTTTCTTCATGTTCATCTCTAAGCGCTCGTGGTGTCTCGGCCTGTTTCTTCGTGTGTTCGTGTTTTTGCGCTTGTACGTATTTGCAACGCACCAACTCGCCCAACAGTTTGTGCTCCTGAGCTTCAATTCTAGTTCATCGCACTCTCTTTCTTCATGTTCGTCGCTTAGCGCTCGTGGCGTCTCAGCTTCTTTCTTCGTGTGTTTCTGTTTTTGTGCGCTTGTACATGTCTTCAATGCACCAACTCGAATAACAGTCGATGCTCCTGAGCTTCATTTCCATTACATCGGGCTCTCTTCATGTTCTTCTCTAAGTGCTCGTGGTGTCTCCGTGACTTTCTGCGTGTGTTTGTGTATTTTGTGAGTTTGTACGTATTTGCAATGCACCAACTCGCCCAACAGTCCGTGCTCCTGAGTTTCATTTCTAATACATCGTGTTCTCTTTCTTCATGTTCGTCTCTAAGCGCTCGTGGTGTCTCCGTCTCTTTCTTCGTGTGTTTGTGTTTTTGTGCGCTTGCAATTGTTTGCAACGCATCAACTTGCCCAACAGTTCGTGCTCCTAAGCTTCATTTCTAGTTGTAGTTGTTAGCCTATCAAAAGATGGCACATACCCACACTGGGGGATCGGCCAAGAATCGGGTGGCTATTCACCTGAACGCAGTTAACAAAAAGGAAAAGCACGTGGGAGCGCAACACCGGTGAATTTTTCGTCATGAACAGAAAAGGGATGAGAGTTTTGATTTTAAAATTTTAAGAATAATAATAAAGAGAGTGAATATATATTAATGATTTAGTCAAAATGTATATAATTGATAGAAAAGAAAAGGTTGGAACACTTAGCAAGGCAGTCGGTGAGATTCTATCAGGAAATTTTGAACAGCGGTGCAAACAGATCTGTGGCTGAACCCAAATGTGGTGGCGCCAAATGATAGCAAGAGGGGGCTGCTCAAACTAAGGTCAAGATGCTGCAAGGGCTCCTCCAGCAACCTTTTTCTCAGTGAGTTGAATCGGCGACAATACAGCCAAAAATGTTCAATAGATTCTGGCTCATCTAGTACATCTAGATGAGCCAGACTCTAGTACATCACATTCTAGTACATCGGGCTCTATTTCTTGATCTTCGTCTCTAAGCGCTCGCAACGTCTCAGGCTCTTCGTGTATTTGTGTTTTTTGTGCGCTTGTACTTGTTTCCAATGCACCATGTTGCTCAAGAGTTCGTGTTCCTGAGCTTCATGTATAGTTTCTCAGGGATCTCTTTCTTCATGTTCATCCCGCAGCTCTCGCGGTGTCTCCGTCTCCTTATTCGTGTGTTTTTGTTATTGTGTGCTTGTAGGTGTTTACAATGCACCAACTCGCCAAACAGTCCGTGCTCCTGAGCTTCATTTTCAATACATCGGGCTCTCTTACTTCATGTTCGTCTCTAAGAGCTCGTGGTGTCTCAGTCTCTTTCTTCGTGTGTTTGTGTTTTTGTGTGCTTGTAATTGTTTGCAAGGCACCAACTCGCCCGGCAGTTCGTGCTCCTGATCTTCATTTCTTGTACATCTGGCTCTATTTCTTCATCTTCGTCTCTAAGTGCTCGTGGTGTCTCTGTCTCTTTCTTCGTGTGTGTTTTTTGTGTGCTTGTGCGTATTTGCAATGCACCATGTCGCCCAACAGTCCGTGTTCCTGAGCTTCATTTCTAGTTTCTCGGGCTATATTTCTTCATGTTCATCTCTAAGCGCTCGTGGTGTCTCAGCCTGTTTCTTCGTGTGTTTGTGTTTTTGTGTGCTTTTACGTGTTTGCAATGCACCAACTCGTCCAACAGTCCGTGCTCCTGAGCTTCATTTCTAGTACAACGTGCTCTCTTTCTTCATGCTCGCATCTAAGCGCTCGTGGTGTCTGCGTCTCTTTTTCCCTGTGTTTTTGTTTTTTGTGCGCTTGTACTTGTCTGCAGTGCACCAACTCGCCCAACAGTCCGTGCTCCTGAGTTTCATTTCTAATACATCGTGTTCTCTTTCTTCATGTTCGTCTCTAAGCGCTCGTGGTGTCTCCGTCTCTTTCTTCGTGTGATTGTGCTTTTTGTGCGCTTGTACATGTTTGAAATTCACCTATTAGCCCAACAGTCCGTGCTCCTGAGCTTCATTTCTAGTACAACTGGCTCTCTTTCTTCATACTCGCCTCTAGGCGCTCGTGGTGTCTCCGTCTCCTTCGTGTGCTTGTGTTTTTGTGCGCTTGTAATTGTTTGCAACGCACCAACTCGCCCAACAGTTCGTGCTCCTGAGCTTGATTTCTAGTACACCGGGCTCTATTTCTTCATCTTTGTCTCTAAGCGCTCGCAGCGTCTTAGGCTCTTTCTTCGTGTATTTGTGTTTTTCGTGCGCCTGTACTTGTTTCCAATGCACCATGTCGCCCAACAGTCCGTGTTCCTGAGCTTCATTTATAGTTTCTCGGGCTCTCTTTCTTCATGTTCTTCTCGGAGCTCTCGTGGTGTCTCCGTCTCCTTCTTCGTGTGTTTGTGTTTTTGTGCGCTTGTATTTGTTTGGAAGGCACCAACTCGCCCAGCAGTTCGTGCTCCTGAGCTTCATTTCTAGTACATCTGTCTCTATTTCTTCATCTTCGTCTCTAAGCGCTCGCGGCGTCTCCGACTCTATCTTAGTGTGTTTGTGTTTTTTTGCGCTTGTACTTGTTTCCGATTCACCAAGCCGCCCAACAGTCCGTGTTCCTGAGCTTCATTTCTAGTTTCTCGGGCTCTATTTCTTCATGTTCATCTCTGAGCTCTCGTGGTGTCTCAGTCTCTTTCTTCGTGTGTTTGTGTTTTTGTGTGCTTATACGTGTTTGCAATGCACCAACTCGCCCAACAGTCTGTGCTCCTGAGCTTCATTTTGAATACATCGGGCTCTCTTTCTTCATGTTCGCCTCTAAGCGCTCGTGGGGTCTCAGTCTCTTTCTTCGTGTGTTTGTGTTTTTGTGTGCTTGTACGTGTTTGCAATGCACCAACTCGCCCTACAGTCAGTGCTCCTGAGCTTCATTTAGAATACATCTGGCTCCCTTTCTTCATGTTCGTCTCTAAGTGCTCGTGGTGTCTCCGTCTCCTTCTTCACGTGTTTGTGTTTTTGTACGCTTGTAATTGTTTGCAAGGCACCAACACGCCCAACAGTCCGTGCTCCTGAGTTTCATTTCTAATACAACGGGCTCTATTTCTTCATCTTCGTCTCTAAGTGCTCGTGGTGGCTCTGTCTCTTTCTTCGTGTGTTTGTGTTTTTTGTGTGCTTGTGCGTATTTGCAATGCACCAAGTCGCCCAACAGTCCGTGTTCCTGAGCTTTATTTCTAGTTTTTCGGGGTCTCTTTCTTCATGTTCATGTCTAAGCGCTCGTGGTGTCTCCGTCTCTTCGTGTTTTTATGTTTTTGTGCGATTGTACGTGTTTTCCTTGCACCAACTCGCCCAACAGTCCGTGCTCCTGAGCATCATTTCTAGTACACAGGGCTCTCTTTCTTCATGTTCGTCGCTAAGCGCTCGTGGCGTCTCAGCTTCTTTCCTCGTGTGTTTCTGGTTTTGTGCGCTTGTACATGTCTTCAATGCACCAACTCGCCTAACAGTCGATGCTCCTGAGCTTCATTTCCATTACATCGGACTCTCTTTCTTCATGTTCTTCTCGAAGTGCTCGTGGTATCTCCGTGTCTTTCTGCGTGTGTTTGTGTTTCTTGTGAGCTTGTACGTATTTGCAATGCACCAACTCGCCCAACAGTCCGTGCTCCTGAGTTTCATTTCTAATACATCGTGTTCACTTTCTTCATGTTCCTCTCTAAGCGCTCGTGGTGTCTCCGTCTCTTTCTTCGTGTGATTGTGCTTTTTTGCGCTTGAACGTGTTTGCAATTCACCTATTAGCCCACCAGCCCGTGCTCCTGAGCTTCATTTCTAGTACAACGGGCTCTCATTCTTCATGTTCGTCTCTAAGCGGTCGTGGTGTCTCAGTCTCTTTCTTCGTGTTTGTGTTTTTGTGCGCTTGTAATTGTTTGCAAGGCACCAACTCACCCAGCAGTTCGTGCTCCTGAGCTTCATTTCTAGTACATCGGGCTCTATTTCTACATCTTCGTCTCTATGTGCTCGTGGTGGCTCTGTCTCTTTCTTCGTGTGTTTGTGTTTTTTGTTTGCTTTTGCGTATTTGCAATGCACCAAGTCGCCCAACAGTCCATGTTCCTGAGCTTCATTTATATTTTTTCGGGCTCTCTTTCTTGATGTTCATCTCTAAGCGCTCGTGGTGTTCCCGGCTCCTTCTTTGTGTGTTTGTGTTTTTTGCGCTTGTACGCGTTTGCAATGCATTAAATCGCCCAGCAGTCTGTGTTCCTGAGCTTAATTTCTAGTACATCGGGCTCTCTTTCTTCATGTTTGTCTCTAGACCCTCGTGGTGTCTCCATGTATTTCTGCGTGTGTTTTTGTTTTTTATGCGTTTGTATTTGTCTGCAATGCACCAACTCGCCCAACAGTCCGTGCTCCTCAGCTTCATTGCCAGTACATCGGGCTCTCTTTCTTCATGTTCGTCACTAAGCGCTCGTGATTTCTCCGTCTCTTAGTGTTTTTATGTTTTTCTGCGCTTGTACCTGCTTGCAATGCACCAACTCGCCGAACAGTCCGTGCTCCTGAGATTAATTTCTAGTACATCGGGCTCTCTTTCTTCATGTTCGCCGCTAAGCGCTCGTGGTTTCTCAGCTTCCTTCTTTGTGTGTTTCTGTTTTTTGTGCGCTTGTACACGTCTGCATTGCACCAACTCGCCCAACAGTCCGTGCTCCTGAACTTCAATACCAATACATCGGGCTCTCTTTCTTCATGTTCGTCTCTAAGCGCTCGTGGTGTCTCCGTCTCTTTCTTCGTGTGAATGTGTTTTTTGTGCGCTTGTACTTGTTTCCAATGCACCAACTCGCCCAACAGTCCGTGCTCCTGAGCTTTATTTCCAATACATCGGGCTCACATTCTCCATGTACGTCTCTAAGTGCTCGTGATGTCTCCGACTCTTTCTTTGCGTGTTTCTGTTTTTTGTGCGCTTGTACGTGTCTGCAATGCACCAACTCGCCCAACAGTCCGTGTTCCTGAGCTTCATTTCCAATACATCGGGCTCTATTTATTCATCTTCGTCTCTAAGCGCTCGTGGTGTCTCAGTCTCTTTCTTCATGTGTTGGTGTTTTTGCGCGCTTGTACCTGTTTGCAATGCACCAACTCGCCCAACAGTCCGTGCTCCTGAGCTTCACTTCCAATACATCGGGCTCTTGGTCTTCATGTTCGTCTCAAAGTGTTTTTGGTGTCTCCGTGTCTTTATGAGTGTGTTTGTTGTTTTGCGCTCTTGTACGTGTTTTCAATGTACCAACTCATCCAAAAGTCCGTGCACCTGAGCTTCATTTCTAGTACAACGGGCTCTCTTTCTTCATGCCCGCCTCTAAGCGCTCGTGGTGACTTCGTCTCCTTCTTCGTGTGTTTGTGTGCTTTGTGCGCTTGTGCTTGTTTGCAATGCACCAACTCGCCCAACAGTTCGTGCTCCTGAGCTTCAATTCTAGTTAATCGCGCTCTCTTTGTTCATGTTCGTATCTAAGCGCTCGTGGTGTCTCCGTCTCTTCGTGTTTTTATGTTTTTGTGCGCTTGTACGTGTTTTCATTGCACCAACTAGCCCAACAGTCCGTGCTCCTGAGCATCATTTCTAGTACACAGGGCTCTCTTTCTTCATGTTCGTCGCTAAGTGCTCGTGGCGTATCAGCTGCTTTCTACGTGTGTTTCTGTTTTTTGTGCGCTTGTACATGTCTTCAATGCACCAACTCGCCTAACAGTCCATGCTCCTGAGCTTCATTTCCAATACATCGGGCTCTCTTTCTTCATGTTCGTCTCTAAGCGCTCGTGGTGTGTCAGCCTCATTCTTCGTGTGTTTGTGTTTTTTTTGAGGTTGTACTTATTTGCAACGCATAAACTCGCCCAACAGTCCGTGCTCCTGAGTTTCATTTCTAATACGTCGTGTTCTCTTCATGTTCGTCTCTAAGTGCTCGTGGTGTCTTCGACTCTTTCTTCGTGTGATTGTGCTTTTTGTGCGCTTGAACGTGTTTGCAATTCACCTATTAGCCCAACAGCCCGTGCTCCTGAGCTTCATTTCTAGTACAACTGGCTCTCTTTCTTCATGCTCGCCTCTAAGCGCTCGTGGTGTCTCTGTCTTCTTCTTCGTGTGTTTGTGTTTTTTGTGTGCTTGTGCGTGTTTGCAATGCACCATGTCGCTCAACAGTCCGTGTTCCTGAGCTTCATTTCCAGTTTCTCTGGCTCTCTTTCTTCATGTTCATCTCTAAGCGCTCGTGGTGTCTCAGCCTCATTCTTCGTGTGTTTGCGTTTTTTTGTGGTTGTACGTGTTTGCAATGCACCAACTCGCCCAACAGTCCGTGCTCCTGAGCTTCATTTCTAGTACAACGGGCTCTCTTTCCTCATGCTCGCCTGTAAGCGCTCGTGGTGTCTGCGTCTATTTTTTTCTGTGTTTGTGTTTTTTGTGCGCTTGTACTTGTTTGCAATGCACCAATCCGCGCAACAGTTCCTGATCCTGAGCTTCAATTCTAGCACATCGGGCTCTTTTTGTTTATGTTCGTCTCTAAGCGCTCGTGGTGTCTCCGTCTCCTTCTTTGTGTGTTTGTGTTTTTTTGCGCTTGTACGCGTTTGCAATGCATTAACTCGACCAGCAGTCTGTGTTCTTGAGCTTAATTTCTAGTACATCGGGCTCTCTTTCTTCATGTTCGTCTCTAAGCGCTCGTGGTGTCTCAGTCTCTTTATTCGTGTGTTTGTGTTTTTGTGTGCTTGTACGTGTTTGCAATGCACCAACACGCCAGCAGTTCGTCCTCCTGAGCTTCATTTCTAGTACATCGGGCTCTATTTCTTCATGTTCATCTCTGAGCTCTCGTGGTGTCTCAGTCTCTTTCTTCGTGTATTTGTGTTTTTTGTGCGCCTGTACTTGTTTCCAATGCACCATGTCGCCCAACAGTCCGTGTTCCTGAGCTTCATTTATAGTTTCTCGGGCTCTCTTTCTTCATGTTCTTCTCGGAGCTCTCGTGGTGTCACCGTCTCCTTCTTCGTGTGTTTGTATTTTTGTGCGCTTGTATTTGTTTGGAAGGCACCAACTCGCCCAGCAGTTCGTGCTCCTGAGTTTTATTTCTAGTACATCGGGCTCTATTTCATCATCTTCGTCTCTAAGCGCTCGCGGCGTCTCCGACTCTATCTTGGTGTGTTTGTGTATTTTGTGCGCTTGTACTTGTTTCCAATGCACCAAGCCGCCCAACAGTCCGTGTTCCTGAGCTTCATTTCTAGTTTCTCGGGCTCTATATCTTCATGTTCAACTCTGAGCTCTCGTGGTGTCTCAGTCTCTTTCTTCGTGTTTGTGTTTTTGAGTGCTTGTACGTGTTTGCAATGCACCAACTCGCCCAGCAGTTCGTGCTCCTGAGCTTCATTTTTAGTACATCGGGCTCTATTTCTTCATCTTCGTCTCTAAGCGCTCGTGGTGTCTCGGCCTGTTTCTTCGTGTGTTCGTGTTTTTGCGCTTGTACGTGTTTGCAACGCACCAACTCGCCCAACAGTTTGTGCTCCTGAGCTTCAATTCTAGTTCATCGCGCTCTCTTTCTTCATGTTCGTCGCTTAGCGCTCGTGGCGTCTCAGCTTCTTTCTTCGTGTGTTTCTGTTTTTGTGCGCTTGTACATGTCTTCAATGCACCAACTGTAATAACAGTCGATGCTCCTGAGCTTCATTTCCATTACATCGGGCTCTCTTCATGTTCTTCTCTAAGTGCTCGTGGTGTCTCCGTGTCTTTCTGCGTGTGTTTGTGTATTTTGTGAGCTTGTACGTATTTGCAATGCACCAACTCGCCCAACAGTCCGTGCTCCTGAGTTTCATTTCTAATACATCGTGTTCTCTTTCTTCATGTTCGTCTCTAAGCGCTCGTGGTGTCTCCGTCTCTTTCTTCGTGTATTTGTGCTTTTTTGCGCTTGAACGTGTTTGCAATTCACCTATTAGCCCAACAGCCCGTGCTCCTGAGCTTCATTTCTAGTACAACTGGCCCTCTTTCTTCATGCCCGCCTCTAAGCGCTCGTGGTGTCTCCGTCTCCTTCTTCGTGTGTTTGTGTTTTTGTGCGCTTGCAATTGTTTGCAACGCACCAACTCGCCCAACAGTTCGTGCTCCTAAGCTTCATTTCTAGTTGTTGTTGTTAGCCTATCAAAAGATGGCACATACCCACACTGGGGGATCGGCCAAGAATCGGGTGGCTATTCACCTGAACGCAGTTAACAAAAAGGAAAAGCACGTGGGAGCGCAACACCGGTGAATTTTTCGTCATGAACAGAAAAGGGATGAGTGTTTTGATTTTAAAATTTTAAGAAAATTATAAAGAGAGTGAATAAATATTAATGATTTAGTCAAAATGTAATAGTTGATAGAAAAGAAAAGGCTGGAACACTTAGCAAGGCAGTCGGTGAGATTCTATCAGGAAATTTTGAACAGCGGTGCACAGATCTGTGGCTGAACCCAAATGTGGTGGCGCCAAATGATTGCAAGAGCGGGCTGCTCAAACTAAGGCCAAGATGCTGCAAGGGCTCCTCCAGCAACCTTTTTCTCAGTGAGTTGAATCGGCGACAATACAGCCAAAAATGTTCAATAGATTCTGGCTCATCTATTACATCTAGATGAGCCAGACTCTAGTACATCAGATTCTAGTACATCGGGCTCTATTTCTTGATCTTCGTCTCTAAGCGCTCGCTGCGTCTCAGGCTCTTTCTTCGTGTATTTGTGTTTTTTGTGCGCTTATACTTGTTTCCAATGCACCATGTTGCTCAAGAGTTCGTGTTTCTGAGCTTCATTTATAGTTTCTCAGGGATCTCTTTCTTCATGTTCATCCCGCAGCTCTCGTGGTGTCTCCGTCTCCTTCTTCGTGTGTTTGTGTTATTGTGTGCTTGTAGGTGTCTACAATGCACCAACTCGCCCAACAGTCCGTGCTCCTGAGCTTCATTTTCAATACATCGGGCTCTCTTACTTCATGTTCGTCTCCAAGAGCTCGTGGTGTCTCAGTCTCTTTCTTCGTGTGTTTGTGTTTTTGTGCGCTTGTAATTGTTTGCAAGGCACCAACTCGCCCAGCAGTTTGTGCTCCTGATCTTCATTTCTAGTACATCTTGCTCTATTTCTTCATCTTCGTCTCTAAGTGCTCGTGGTGTCTCTGTCTCTTTCTTCGTGTGTTTGTGTTTTTGGTGTGCTTGTGCGTATTTGCAATGCACCATGTCGCCCAACAGTCCGTGTTCCTGAGCTTCATTTCTAGTTTCTCGGGCTCTATTTCTTCATGTTTATCTCTAAGCGCTCGTGGTGTCTCAGCCTGTTTCTTCGTGTGTTTGTGTTTTTGTGTGCTTGTACGTGTTTGCAATGCTCCAACTCGTCCAACAGTCCGTGCTCCTGAGCTTCATTTCTAGTACAACGTGCTCTCTTTCTTCATGCTCGCATCTAAGCGCTCGTGGTGTCTGCGTCTCATTTTCCTTGTGTTTTTGTTTTTTGTGCGCTTGTACTTGTCTGCAATGCACCAACTCGCCCAACAGTCCGTGCTCCTGAGTTTCATTTCTAATACATCGTGTTCTCTTTCTTCATGTTCGTCTCTAAGCGCTCGTAGTGTCTCCGTCTCTTTCTTCGTGTGATTGTGCTTTTTGTGCGCTTGTACATGTTTGACATTCACCTATTAGCCCAACAGTCCGTGCTCCTGAGCTTCATTTCTAGTAAAACTGGCTCTCTTTCTTCATACTCGCCTCTAGACGCTCGTGGTGTCTCCGTCTCCTTCGTGTGCTTGTGTTTTTGTGCGCTTGTAATTGTTTGCAACGCACCAACTCGCCCAACAGTTCGTGCTCCTGAGCTTCATTTCTAGTACACCGGGCTCTATTTCTTCATCTTTGTTTCTAAGCGCTCGCGGCGTCTCAGGCTCTTTCTTCGTGTATTTGTGTTTTTCGTGCGCCTGTACTTGTTTCCAATGCACCATGTCGCCCAACAGTCCGTGTTCCTGAGCTTCATTTATAGTTTCTCGGGCTCTCTTTCTTCATGTTCATCTCTGAGCTCTCGTGGTGTCTCAGTCTCTTTCTTCGTGTGTTTGTGTTTTTTTGTGCTTGTACGTGTTTGCAATGCACCAACTCGCCCTACAGTCAGTGCTCCTGAGCTTCATTTCCAATACATCTGGCTCCCTTTCTTCATGTTCGTCTCTAAGTGCTCGTGGTGTCTCCGTCTCCTTCTTCACGTGTTTGTGTTTTTGTACGCTTGTAATTGTTTGCAAGGCACCAACACGCCCAGCAGTTCGTGCTCCTGAGCTTCATTTCTAGTACATCGGGCTCTATTTCTTCATCTTCGTCTCTAAGTGCTCGTGGTGGCTCTGTCTCTTTCTTCGTGTGTTTGTGTTTTTTGTGTGCTTGTGCGTATTTGCAATGCACCAAGTCGCCCAACAGTCCGTGTTCCTGAGCTTCATTTCCAGTTTTTCGGGGTCTCTTTCTTCATGTTCATCTCTAAGCGCTCGTGGTGTCTCCGTCTCTTCGTGTTTTTATGTTTTTGTGCGCTTGTACGTGTTTTCCTTGCACCAACTCGCCTAACAGTCGATGCTCCTGAGCTTCATTTCCATTACACCGGACTCTCTTTCTTCATGTTCGTCTCGAAGTGCTCGTGGTATCTCCGTGTCTTTCTGCGTGTGTTTGTGTTTCTTGTGAGCTCGTACGTATTTACAATGCACCAACTCGCCCAACAGTCCGTGCTCCTGAGTTTCATTTCTAATACATCGTGTTCACTTTCTTCATGTTCCTCTCTAAGCGCTTGTGGTGTCTCCGTCTCTTTCTTCGTGTGATTGAGCTTTTTTGCGCTTGAACGTGTTTGCAATTCACCTATTATCCCAACAGCCCGTGCTCCTGAGCTTCATTTCTAGTACAACGGGCTCTCTTTCTTCGTGCTCGCCTCTAAGCGCTCGTGGTGTCTGCGTCTATTTTTTCCTGTGTGTGTTTTTTGTGCGCTTGTACTTGTTTGCAATGCACCAACTCGCCTAACAGTTCGTGCTCATGAGCTTCAATTCTAGCACATCGGACTCTCTTTGTTCATGTTCGTCTCTAAGCGGTCGTGGTGTCTCCGTCTCTTTTTTCCTGTGTTTGTGTTTTTTGTGAGCTTGTACTTGTCTGCAATGCACCAACTCGGCCAACAGTCCGTGCTCCTGAGTTTCATTTCTAATACATCGTGTTCTCTTTCTTCATGTTCGTCTCTAAGCGCTCGTAGTGTCTCCGTCTCTTTCTTCGTGTGATTGTGCTTTTTGTGCGCTTGTACATGTTTGAAATTCACCTATTAGCCCAACAGTCCGTGCTCCTGAGCTTCATTTCTAGTAAAACTGGCTCTCTTTCTTCATACTCGCCTCTAGACGCTCGTGGTGTCTCCGTCTCCTTCGTGTGCTTGTGTTTTTGTGCGCTTGTAATTGTTTGCAACGCACCAACTCGCCCAACAGTTCGTGCTCCTGAGCTTCATTTCTAGTACACCGGGCTCTATTTCTTCATCTTTGTTTCTAAGCGCTCGCGGCATCTCAGGCTCTTTCTTCGTGTATTTGTGTTTTTCGTGCGCCTGTACTTGTTTCCAATGCACCATGTCGCCCAACAGTCCGTGTTCCTGAGCTTCATTTATAGTTTCTCGGGCTCTCTTTCTTCATGTTCATCTCTGAGCTCTCGTGGTGTCTCAGTCTCTTTCTTCGTGTGTTTGTGTTTTTGTGTGCTTATACGTGTTTGCAATGCACCAACTCGCCCAACAGTCCGTGCTCCTGAGCTTCATTTTCAAAACATCGGGCTCTCATTCTTCATGTTCGTCTCTAAGCGCTCGTGGGGTCTCAGTCTCTTTCGTCGTGTGTTTGTGTTTTTTTGTGCTTGTACGTGTTTGCAATGCACCAACTCGCCCTACAGTCAGTGCTCCTGAGCTTCATTTCCAATACATCTGGCCCTCTTTCTTCATGCCCGCCTCTAAGCGCTCGTGGTGTCTCCGTCTCCTTCTTCGTGTGTTTGTGTTTTTGTGCGCTTGCAATTGTTTGCAACGCACCAACTCGCCCAACAGTTCGTGCTCCTAAGCTTCATTTCTAGTTGTTGTTGTTGTTAGCCTATCAAAAGATGGCACATACCCACACTGGGGGATCGGCCAAGAATCGGGTGGCTATTCACCTGAACGCAGTTAACAAAAAGGAAAAGCACGTGGGAGCGCAACACCGGTGAATTTTTCGTCATGAACAGAAAAGGGATGAGTGTTTTGATTTTAAAATTTTAAGAAAATTATAAAGAGAGTGAATAAATATTAATGATTTAGTCAAAATGTAATAGTTGATAGAAAAGAAAAGGCTGGAACACTTAGCAAGGCAGTCGGTGAGATTCTATCAGGAAATTTTGAACAGCGGTGCACAGATCTGTGGCTGAACCCAAATGTGGTGGCGCCAAATGATTGCAAGAGCGGGCTGCTCAAACTAAGGCCAAGATGCTGCAAGGGCTCCTCCAGCAACCTTTTTCTCAGTGAGTTGAATCGGCGACAATACAGCCAAAAATGTTCAATAGATTCTGGCTCATCTATTACATCTAGATGAGCCAGACTCTAGTACATCAGATTCTAGTACATCGGGCTCTATTTCTTGATCTTCGTCTCTAAGCGCTCGCTGCGTCTCAGGCTCTTTCTTCGTGTATTTGTGTTTTTTGTGCGCTTATACTTGTTTCCAATGCACCATGTTGCTCAAGAGTTCGTGTTTCTGAGCTTCATTTATAGTTTCTCAGGGATCTCTTTCTTCATGTTCATCCCGCAGCTCTCGTGGTGTCTCCGTCTCCTTCTTCGTGTGTTTGTGTTATTGTGTGCTTGTAGGTGTCTACAATGCACCAACTCGCCCAACAGTCCGTGCTCCTGAGCTTCATTTTCAATACATCGGGCTCTCTTACTTCATGTTCGTCTCCAAGAGCTCGTGGTGTCTCAGTCTCTTTCTTCGTGTGTTTGTGTTTTTGTGCGCTTGTAATTGTTTGCAAGGCACCAACTCGCCCAGCAGTTTGTGCTCCTGATCTTCATTTCTAGTACATCTTGCTCTATTTCTTCATCTTCGTCTCTAAGTGCTCGTGGTGTCTCTGTCTCTTTCTTCGTGTGTTTGTGTTTTTGGTGTGCTTGTGCGTATTTGCAATGCACCATGTCGCCCAACAGTCCGTGTTCCTGAGCTTCATTTCTAGTTTCTCGGGCTCTATTTCTTCATGTTTATCTCTAAGCGCTCGTGGTGTCTCAGCCTGTTTCTTCGTGTGTTTGTGTTTTTGTGTGCTTGTACGTGTTTGCAATGCTCCAACTCGTCCAACAGTCCGTGCTCCTGAGCTTCATTTCTAGTACAACGTGCTCTCTTTCTTCATGCTCGCATCTAAGCGCTCGTGGTGTCTGCGTCTCATTTTCCTTGTGTTTTTGTTTTTTGTGCGCTTGTACTTGTCTGCAATGCACCAACTCGCCCAACAGTCCGTGCTCCTGAGTTTCATTTCTAATACATCGTGTTCTCTTTCTTCATGTTCGTCTCTAAGCGCTCGTAGTGTCTCCGTCTCTTTCTTCGTGTGATTGTGCTTTTTGTGCGCTTGTACATGTTTGACATTCACCTATTAGCCCAACAGTCCGTGCTCCTGAGCTTCATTTCTAGTAAAACTGGCTCTCTTTCTTCATACTCGCCTCTAGACGCTCGTGGTGTCTCCGTCTCCTTCGTGTGCTTGTGTTTTTGTGCGCTTGTAATTGTTTGCAACGCACCAACTCGCCCAACAGTTCGTGCTCCTGAGCTTCATTTCTAGTACACCGGGCTCTATTTCTTCATCTTTGTTTCTAAGCGCTCGCGGCGTCTCAGGCTCTTTCTTCGTGTATTTGTGTTTTTCGTGCGCCTGTACTTGTTTCCAATGCACCATGTCGCCCAACAGTCCGTGTTCCTGAGCTTCATTTATAGTTTCTCGGGCTCTCTTTCTTCATGTTCATCTCTGAGCTCTCGTGGTGTCTCAGTCTCTTTCTTCGTGTGTTTGTGTTTTTTTGTGCTTGTACGTGTTTGCAATGCACCAACTCGCCCTACAGTCAGTGCTCCTGAGCTTCATTTCCAATACATCTGGCTCCCTTTCTTCATGTTCGTCTCTAAGTGCTCGTGGTGTCTCCGTCTCCTTCTTCACGTGTTTGTGTTTTTGTACGCTTGTAATTGTTTGCAAGGCACCAACACGCCCAGCAGTTCGTGCTCCTGAGCTTCATTTCTAGTACATCGGGCTCTATTTCTTCATCTTCGTCTCTAAGTGCTCGTGGTGGCTCTGTCTCTTTCTTCGTGTGTTTGTGTTTTTTGTGTGCTTGTGCGTATTTGCAATGCACCAAGTCGCCCAACAGTCCGTGTTCCTGAGCTTCATTTCCAGTTTTTCGGGGTCTCTTTCTTCATGTTCATCTCTAAGCGCTCGTGGTGTCTCCGTCTCTTCGTGTTTTTATGTTTTTGTGCGCTTGTACGTGTTTTCCTTGCACCAACTCGCCTAACAGTCGATGCTCCTGAGCTTCATTTCCATTACACCGGACTCTCTTTCTTCATGTTCGTCTCGAAGTGCTCGTGGTATCTCCGTGTCTTTCTGCGTGTGTTTGTGTTTCTTGTGAGCTCGTACGTATTTACAATGCACCAACTCGCCCAACAGTCCGTGCTCCTGAGTTTCATTTCTAATACATCGTGTTCACTTTCTTCATGTTCCTCTCTAAGCGCTTGTGGTGTCTCCGTCTCTTTCTTCGTGTGATTGAGCTTTTTTGCGCTTGAACGTGTTTGCAATTCACCTATTATCCCAACAGCCCGTGCTCCTGAGCTTCATTTCTAGTACAACGGGCTCTCTTTCTTCGTGCTCGCCTCTAAGCGCTCGTGGTGTCTGCGTCTATTTTTTCCTGTGTGTGTTTTTTGTGCGCTTGTACTTGTTTGCAATGCACCAACTCGCCTAACAGTTCGTGCTCATGAGCTTCAATTCTAGCACATCGGACTCTCTTTGTTCATGTTCGTCTCTAAGCGGTCGTGGTGTCTCCGTCTCTTTTTTCCTGTGTTTGTGTTTTTTGTGAGCTTGTACTTGTCTGCAATGCACCAACTCGGCCAACAGTCCGTGCTCCTGAGTTTCATTTCTAATACATCGTGTTCTCTTTCTTCATGTTCGTCTCTAAGCGCTCGTAGTGTCTCCGTCTCTTTCTTCGTGTGATTGTGCTTTTTGTGCGCTTGTACATGTTTGAAATTCACCTATTAGCCCAACAGTCCGTGCTCCTGAGCTTCATTTCTAGTAAAACTGGCTCTCTTTCTTCATACTCGCCTCTAGACGCTCGTGGTGTCTCCGTCTCCTTCGTGTGCTTGTGTTTTTGTGCGCTTGTAATTGTTTGCAACGCACCAACTCGCCCAACAGTTCGTGCTCCTGAGCTTCATTTCTAGTACACCGGGCTCTATTTCTTCATCTTTGTTTCTAAGCGCTCGCGGCATCTCAGGCTCTTTCTTCGTGTATTTGTGTTTTTCGTGCGCCTGTACTTGTTTCCAATGCACCATGTCGCCCAACAGTCCGTGTTCCTGAGCTTCATTTATAGTTTCTCGGGCTCTCTTTCTTCATGTTCATCTCTGAGCTCTCGTGGTGTCTCAGTCTCTTTCTTCGTGTGTTTGTGTTTTTGTGTGCTTATACGTGTTTGCAATGCACCAACTCGCCCAACAGTCCGTGCTCCTGAGCTTCATTTTCAAAACATCGGGCTCTCATTCTTCATGTTCGTCTCTAAGCGCTCGTGGGGTCTCAGTCTCTTTCGTCGTGTGTTTGTGTTTTTTTGTGCTTGTACGTGTTTGCAATGCACCAACTCGCCCTACAGTCAGTGCTCCTGAGCTTCATTTCCAATACATCTGGCTCCCTTTCTTCATGTTCGTCTCTAAGTGCTCGTGGTGTCTCCGTCTCCTTCTTCACGTGTTTGTGTTTTTGTACGCTTGTAATTGTTTGCAAGGCACCAACACGCCCAGCAGTTCGTGCTCCTGAGCTTCATTTCTAGTACATCGGGCTCTATTTCTTCATCTTCGTCTCTAAGTGCTCGTGGTGGCTCTGTCTCTTTCTTCGTGTGTTTGTGTTTTTTGTGTGCTTGTACGTGTTTGCAATGCTCCAACTCGTCCAACAGTCCGTGCTCCTGAGCTTCATTTCTAGTACAACGTGCTCTCTTTCTTCATGCTCGCATCTAAGCGCTCGTGGTGTCTGCGTCTCATTTTCCTTGTGTTTTTGTTTTTTGTGCGCTTGTACTTGTCTGCAATGCACCAACTCGCCCAACAGTCCGTGCTCCTGAGTTTCATTTCTAATACATCGTGTTCTCTTTCTTCATGTTCGTCTCTAAGCGCTCGTAGTGTCTCCGTCTCTTTCTTCGTGTGATTGTGCTTTTTGTGCGCTTGTACATGTTTGACATTCACCTATTAGCCCAACAGTCCGTGCTCCTGAGCTTCATTTCTAGTAAAACTGGCTCTCTTTCTTCATACTCGCCTCTAGACGCTCGTGGTGTCTCCGTCTCCTTCGTGTGCTTGTGTTTTTGTGCGCTTGTAATTGTTTGCAACGCACCAACTCGCCCAACAGTTCGTGCTCCTGAGCTTCATTTCTAGTACACCGGGCTCTATTTCTTCATCTTTGTTTCTAAGCGCTCGCGGCGTCTCAGGCTCTTTCTTCGTGTATTTGTGTTTTTCGTGCGCCTGTACTTGTTTCCAATGCACCATGTCGCCCAACAGTCCGTGTTCCTGAGCTTCATTTATAGTTTCTCGGGCTCTCTTTCTTCATGTTCATCTCTGAGCTCTCGTGGTGTCTCAGTCTCTTTCTTCGTGTGTTTGTGTTTTTTTGTGCTTGTACGTGTTTGCAATGCACCAACTCGCGCTACAGTCAGTGCTCCTGAGCTTCATTTCCAATACATCTGGCTCCCTTTCTTCATGTTCGTCTCTAAGTGCTCGTGGTGTCTCCGTCTCCTTCTTCACGTGTTTGTGTTTTTGTACGCTTGTAATTGTTTGCAAGGCACCAACACGCCCAGCAGTTCGTGCTCCTGAGCTTCATTTCTAGTACATCGGGCTCTATTTCTTCATCTTCGTCTCTAAGTGCTCGTGGTGGCTCTGTCTCTTTCTTCGTGTGTTTGTGTTTTTTGTGTGCTTGTGCGTATTTGCAATGCACCAAGTCGCCCAACAGTCCGTGTTCCTGAGCTTCATTTCCAGTTTTTCGGGGTCTCTTTCTTCATGTTCATCTCTAAGCGCTCGTGGTGTCTCCGTCTCTTCGTGTTTTTATGTTTTTGTGCGCTTGTACGTGTTTTCCTTGCACCAACTCGCCTAACAGTCGATGCTCCTGAGCTTCATTTCCATTACACCGGACTCTCTTTCTTCATGTTCGTCTCGAAGTGCTCGTGGTATCTCCGTGTCTTTCTGCGTGTGTTTGTGTTTCTTGTGAGCTCGTACGTATTTACAATGCACCAACTCGCCCAACAGTCCGTGCTCCTGAGTTTCATTTCTAATACATCGTGTTCACTTTCTTCATGTTCCTCTCTAAGCGCTTGTGGTGTCTCCGTCTCTTTCTTCGTGTGATTGAGCTTTTTTGCGCTTGAACGTGTTTGCAATTCACCTATTATCCCAACAGCCCGTGCTCCTGAGCTTCATTTCTAGTACAACGGGCTCTCTTTCTTCGTGCTCGCCTCTAAGCGCTCGTGGTGTCTGCGTCTATTTTTTCCTGTGTGTGTTTTTTGTGCGCTTGTACTTGTTTGCAATGCACCAACTCGCCTAACAGTTCGTGCTCATGAGCTTCAATTCTAGCACATCGGACTCTCTTTGTTCATGTTCGTCTCTAAGCGGTCGTGGTGTCTCCGTCTCTTTTTTCCTGTGTTTGTGTTTTTTGTGAGCTTGTACTTGTCTGCAATGCACCAACTCGGCCAACAGTCCGTGCTCCTGAGTTTCATTTCTAATACATCGTGTTCTCTTTCTTCATGTTCGTCTCTAAGCGCTCGTAGTGTCTCCGTCTCTTTCTTCGTGTGATTGTGCTTTTTGTGCGCTTGTACATGTTTGAAATTCACCTATTAGCCCAACAGTCCGTGCTCCTGAGCTTCATTTCTAGTAAAACTGGCTCTCTTTCTTCATACTCGCCTCTAGACGCTCGTGGTGTCTCCGTCTCCTTCGTGTGCTTGTGTTTTTGTGCGCTTGTAATTGTTTGCAACGCACCAACTCGCCCAACAGTTCGTGCTCCTGAGCTTCATTTCTAGTACACCGGGCTCTATTTCTTCATCTTTGTTTCTAAGCGCTCGCGGCATCTCAGGCTCTTTCTTCGTGTATTTGTGTTTTTCGTGCGCCTGTACTTGTTTCCAATGCACCATGTCGCCCAACAGTCCGTGTTCCTGAGCTTCATTTATAGTTTCTCGGGCTCTCTTTCTTCATGTTCATCTCTGAGCTCTCGTGGTGTCTCAGTCTCTTTCTTCGTGTGTTTGTGTTTTTGTGTGCTTATACGTGTTTGCAATGCACCAACTCGCCCAACAGTCCGTGCTCCTGAGCTTCATTTTCAAAACATCGGGCTCTCATTCTTCATGTTCGTCTCTAAGCGCTCGTGGGGTCTCAGTCTCTTTCGTCGTGTGTTTGTGTTTTTTTGTGCTTGTACGTGTTTGCAATGCACCAACTCGCCCTACAGTCAGTGCTCCTGAGCTTCATTTCCAATACATCTGGCTCCCTTTCTTCATGTTCGTCTCTAAGTGCTCGTGGTGTCTCCGTCTCCTTCTTCACGTGTTTGTGTTTTTGTACGCTTGTAATTGTTTGCAAGGCACCAACACGCCCAGCAGTTCGTGCTCCTGAGCTTCATTTCTAGTACATCGGGCTCTATTTCTTCATCTTCGTCTCTAAGTGCTCGTGGTGGCTCTGTCTCTTTCTTCGTGTGTTTGTGTTTTTTGTGTGCTTGTGCGTATTTGCAATGCACCAAGTCGCCCAACAGTCCGTGTTCCTGAGCTTCATTTCCAGTTTTTCGGGGTCTCTTTCTTCATGTTCATCTCTAAGCGCTCGTGGTGTCTCCGTCTCTTCGTGTTTTTATGTTTTTGTGCGCTTGTACGTGTTTTCCTTGCACCAACTCGCCTAACAGTCGATGCTCCTGAGCTTCATTTCCATTACACCGGACTCTCTTTCTTCATGTTCGTCTCGAAGTGCTCGTGGTATCTCCGTGTCTTTCTGCGTGTGTTTGTGTTTCTTGTGAGCTCGTACGTATTTACAATGCACCAACTCGCCCAACAGTCCGTGCTCCTGAGTTTCATTTCTAATACATCGTGTTCACTTTCTTCATGTTCCTCTCTAAGCGCTTGTGGTGTCTCCGTCTCTTTCTTCGTGTGATTGAGCTTTTTTGCGCTTGAACGTGTTTGCAATTCACCTATTATCCCAACAGCCCGTGCTCCTGAGCTTCATTTCTAGTACAACGGGCTCTCTTTCTTCGTGCTCGCCTCTAAGCGCTCGTGGTGTCTGCGTCTATTTTTTCCTGTGTGTGTTTTTTGTGCGCTTGTACTTGTTTGCAATGCACCAACTCGCCTAACAGTTCGTGCTCATGAGCTTCAATTCTAGCACATCGGACTCTCTTTGTTCATGTTCGTCTCTAAGCGGTCGTGGTGTCTCCGTCTCTTTTTTCCTGTGTTTGTGTTTTTTGTGCGCTTGTACTTGTTTGCAATGCACCAACTCGCCCAACAGTTCGTGCTCCTGAGCTTCAATTCTAGCAAATCGGGCTCTCTTTGTTCATGTTCGTCTCTAAGCGCTCGTGGTGTCTTCGTCTCCTTCTTTGTGTGTTTGTGTTTTTTGTTTGCTTTTGCGTATTTGCAATGCACCAAGTCGCCCAACAGTCCATGTTCCTGAGCTTCATTTATATTTTTTCGGGCTCTCTTTCTTGATGTTCATCTCTAAGCGCTCGTGGTGTTCCCGGCTCCTTCTTTGTGTGTTTGTGTTTTTTGCGCTTGTACGCGTTTGCAATGCATTAAATCGCCCAGCAGTCTGTGTTCCTGAGCTTAATTTCTAGTACATCGGGCTCTCTTTCTTCATGTTTGTCTCTAGACCCTCGTGGTGTCTCCATGTATTTCTGCGTGTGTTTTTGTTTTTTATGCGTTTGTATTTGTCTGCAATGCACCAACTCGCCCAACAGTCCGTGCTCCTCAGCTTCATTGCCAGTACATCGGGCTCTCTTTCTTCATGTTCGTCACTAAGCGCTCGTGATTTCTCCGTCTCTTAGTGTTTTTATGTTTTTCTGCGCTTGTACCTGCTTGCAATGCACCAACTCGCCGAACAGTCCGTGCTCCTGAGATTAATTTCTAGTACATCGGGCTCTCTTTCTTCATGTTCGCCGCTAAGCGCTCGTGGTTTCTCAGCTTCCTTCTTTGTGTGTTTCTGTTTTTTGTGCGCTTGTACACGTCTGCATTGCACCAACTCGCCCAACAGTCCGTGCTCCTGAACTTCAATACCAATACATCGGGCTCTCTTTCTTCATGTTCGTCTCTAAGCGCTCGTGGTGTCTCCGTCTCTTTCTTCGTGTGAATGTGTTTTTTGTGCGCTTGTACTTGTTTCCAATGCACCAACTCGCCCAACAGTCCGTGCTCCTGAGCTTTATTTCCAATACATCGGGCTCACATTCTCCATGTACGTCTCTAAGTGCTCGTGATGTCTCCGACTCTTTCTTTGCGTGTTTCTGTTTTTTGTGCGCTTGTACGTGTCTGCAATGCACCAACTCGCCCAACAGTCCGTGTTCCTGAGCTTCATTTCCAATACATCGGGCTCTATTTATTCATCTTCGTCTCTAAGCGCTCGTGGTGTCTCAGTCTCTTTCTTCATGTGTTGGTGTTTTTGTGCGCTTGTACCTGTTTGCAATGCACCAACTCGCCCAACAGTCCGTGCTCCTGAGCTTCACTTCCAATACATCGGGCTCTTGGTCTTCATGTTCGTCTCAAAGTGTTTTTGGTGTCTCCGTGTCTTTATGAGTGTGTTTGTTGTTTTGCGCTCTTGTACGTGTTTTCAATGTACCAACTCATCCAAAAGTCCGTGCACCTGAGCTTCATTTCTAGTACAACGGGCTCTCTTTCTTCATGCCCGCCTCTAAGCGCTCGTGGTGACTTCGTCTCCTTCTTCGTGTGTTTGTGTGCTTTGTGCGCTTGTGCTTGTTTGCAATGCACCAACTCGCCCAACAGTTCGTGCTCCTGAGCTTCAATTCTAGTTAATCGCGCTCTCTTTGTTCATGTTCGTATCTAAGCGCTCGTGGTGTCTCCGTCTCTTCGTGTTTTTATGTTTTTGTGCGCTTGTACGTGTTTTCATTGCACCAACTAGCCCAACAGTCCGTGCTCCTGAGCATCATTTCTAGTACACAGGGCTCTCTTTCTTCATGTTCGTCGCTAAGTGCTCGTGGCGTATCAGCTGCTTTCTACGTGTGTTTCTGTTTTTTGTGCGCTTGTACATGTCTTCAATGCACCAACTCGCCTAACAGTCCATGCTCCTGAGCTTCATTTCCAATACATCGGGCTCTCTTTCTTCATGTTCGTCTCTAAGCGCTCGTGGTGTGTCAGCCTCATTCTTCGTGTGTTTGTGTTTTTTTTGAGGTTGTACTTATTTGCAACGCATAAACTCGCCCAACAGTCCGTGCTCCTGAGTTTCATTTCTAATACGTCGTGTTCTCTTCATGTTCGTCTCTAAGTGCTCGTGGTGTCTTCGACTCTTTCTTCGTGTGATTGTGCTTTTTGTGCGCTTGAACGTGTTTGCAATTCACCTATTAGCCCACCAGCCCGTGCTCCTGAGCTTCATTTCTAGTACAACGGGCTCTCATTCTTCATGTTCGTCTCTAAGCGGTCGTGGTGTCTCAGTCTCTTTCTTCGTGTTTGTGTTTTTGTGCGCTTGTAATTGTTTGCAAGGCACCAACTCACCCAGCAGTTCGTGCTCCTGAGCTTCATTTCTAGTACATCGGGCTCTATTTCTACATCTTCGTCTCTATGTGCTCGTGGTGGCTCTGTCTCTTTCTTCGTGTGTTTGTGTTTTTTGTTTGCTTTTGCGTATTTGCAATGCACCAAGTCGCCCAACAGTCCATGTTCCTGAGCTTCATTTATATTTTTTCGGGCTCTCTTTCTTGATGTTCATCTCTAAGCGCTCGTGGTGTTCCCGGCTCCTTCTTTGTGTGTTTGTGTTTTTTGCGCTTGTACGCGTTTGCAATGCATTAAATCGCCCAGCAGTCTGTGTTCCTGAGCTTAATTTCTAGTACATCGGGCTCTCTTTCTTCATGTTTGTCTCTAGACCCTCGTGGTGTCTCCATGTATTTCTGCGTGTGTTTTTGTTTTTTATGCGTTTGTATTTGTCTGCAATGCACCAACTCGCCCAACAGTCCGTGCTCCTCAGCTTCATTGCCAGTACATCGGGCTCTCTTTCTTCATGTTCGTCACTAAGCGCTCGTGATTTCTCCGTCTCTTAGTGTTTTTATGTTTTTCTGCGCTTGTACCTGCTTGCAATGCACCAACTCGCCGAACAGTCCGTGCTCCTGAGATTAATTTCTAGTACATCGGGCTCTCTTTCTTCATGTTCGCCGCTAAGCGCTCGTGGTTTCTCAGCTTCCTTCTTTGTGTGTTTCTGTTTTTTGTGCGCTTGTACACGTCTGCATTGCACCAACTCGCCCAACAGTCCGTGCTCCTGAACTTCAATACCAATACATCGGGCTCTCTTTCTTCATGTTCGTCTCTAAGCGCTCGTGGTGTCTCCGTCTCTTTCTTCGTGTGAATGTGTTTTTTGTGCGCTTGTACTTGTTTCCAATGCACCAACTCGCCCAACAGTCCGTGCTCCTGAGCTTTATTTCCAATACATCGGGCTCACATTCTCCATGTACGTCTCTAAGTGCTCGTGATGTCTCCGACTCTTTCTTTGCGTGTTTCTGTTTTTTGTGCGCTTGTACGTGTCTGCAATGCACCAACTCGCCCAACAGTCCGTGTTCCTGAGCTTCATTTCCAATACATCGGGCTCTATTTATTCATCTTCGTCTCTAAGCGCTCGTGGTGTCTCAGTCTCTTTCTTCATGTGTTGGTGTTTTTGTGCGCTTGTACCTGTTTGCAATGCACCAACTCGCCCAACAGTCCGTGCTCCTGAGCTTCACTTCCAATACATCGGGCTCTTGGTCTTCATGTTCGTCTCAAAGTGTTTTTGGTGTCTCCGTGTCTTTATGAGTGTGTTTGTTGTTTTGCGCTCTTGTACGTGTTTTCAATGTACCAACTCATCCAAAAGTCCGTGCACCTGAGCTTCATTTCTAGTACAACGGGCTCTCTTTCTTCATGCCCGCCTCTAAGCGCTCGTGGTGACTTCGTCTCCTTCTTCGTGTGTTTGTGTGCTTTGTGCGCTTGTGCTTGTTTGCAATGCACCAACTCGCCCAACAGTTCGTGCTCCTGAGCTTCAATTCTAGTTAATCGCGCTCTCTTTGTTCATGTTCGTATCTAAGCGCTCGTGGTGTCTCCGTCTCTTCGTGTTTTTATGTTTTTGTGCGCTTGTACGTGTTTTCATTGCACCAACTAGCCCAACAGTCCGTGCTCCTGAGCATCATTTCTAGTACACAGGGCTCTCTTTCTTCATGTTCGTCGCTAAGTGCTCGTGGCGTATCAGCTGCTTTCTACGTGTGTTTCTGTTTTTTGTGCGCTTGTACATGTCTTCAATGCACCAACTCGCCTAACAGTCCATGCTCCTGAGCTTCATTTCCAATACATCGGGCTCTCTTTCTTCATGTTCGTCTCTAAGCGCTCGTGGTGTGTCAGCCTCATTCTTCGTGTGTTTGTGTTTTTTTTGAGGTTGTACTTATTTGCAACGCATAAACTCGCCCAACAGTCCGTGCTCCTGAGTTTCATTTCTAATACGTCGTGTTCTCTTCATGTTCGTCTCTAAGTGCTCGTGGTGTCTTCGACTCTTTCTTCGTGTGATTGTGCTTTTTGTGCGCTTGAACGTGTTTGCAATTCACCTATTAGCCCAACAGCCCGTGCTCCTGAGCTTCATTTCTAGTACAACTGGCTCTCTTTCTTCATGCTCGCCTCTAAGCGCTCGTGGTGTCTCTGTCTTCTTCTTCGTGTGTTTGTGTTTTTTGTGTGCTTGTGCGTGTTTGCAATGCACCATGTCGCTCAACAGTCCGTGTTCCTGAGCTTCATTTCCAGTTTCTCTGGCTCTCTTTCTTCATGTTCATCTCTAAGCGCTCGTGGTGTCTCAGCCTCATTCTTCGTGTGTTTGCGTTTTTTTGTGGTTGTACGTGTTTGCAATGCACCAACTCGCCCAACAGTCCGTGCTCCTGAGCTTCATTTCTAGTACAACGGGCTCTCTTTCCTCATGCTCGCCTGTAAGCGCTCGTGGTGTCTGCGTCTATTTTTTTCTGTGTTTGTGTTTTTTGTGCGCTTGTACTTGTTTGCAATGCACCAATCCGCGCAACAGTTCCTGATCCTGAGCTTCAATTCTAGCACATCGGGCTCTTTTTGTTTATGTTCGTCTCTAAGCGCTCGTGGTGTCTCCGTCTCCTTCTTTGTGTGTTTGTGTTTTTTTGCGCTTGTACGCGTTTGCAATGCATTAACTCGACCAGCAGTCTGTGTTCTTGAGCTTAATTTCTAGTACATCGGGCTCTCTTTCTTCATGTTCGTCTCTAAGCGCTCGTGGTGTCTCAGTCTCTTTATTCGTGTGTTTGTGTTTTTGTGTGCTTGTACGTGTTTGCAATGCACCAACACGCCAGCAGTTCGTCCTCCTGAGCTTCATTTCTAGTACATCGGGCTCTATTTCTTCATGTTCATCTCTGAGCTCTCGTGGTGTCTCAGTCTCTTTCTTCGTGTATTTGTGTTTTTTGTGCGCCTGTACTTGTTTCCAATGCACCATGTCGCCCAACAGTCCGTGTTCCTGAGCTTCATTTATAGTTTCTCGGGCTCTCTTTCTTCATGTTCTTCTCGGAGCTCTCGTGGTGTCACCGTCTCCTTCTTCGTGTGTTTGTATTTTTGTGCGCTTGTATTTGTTTGGAAGGCACCAACTCGCCCAGCAGTTCGTGCTCCTGAGTTTTATTTCTAGTACATCGGGCTCTATTTCATCATCTTCGTCTCTAAGCGCTCGCGGCGTCTCCGACTCTATCTTGGTGTGTTTGTGTATTTTGTGCGCTTGTACTTGTTTCCAATGCACCAAGCCGCCCAACAGTCCGTGTTCCTGAGCTTCATTTCTAGTTTCTCGGGCTCTATATCTTCATGTTCAACTCTGAGCTCTCGTGGTGTCTCAGTCTCTTTCTTCGTGTTTGTGTTTTTGAGTGCTTGTACGTGTTTGCAATGCACCAACTCGCCCAGCAGTTCGTGCTCCTGAGCTTCATTTTTAGTACATCGGGCTCTATTTCTTCATCTTCGTCTCTAAGCGCTCGTGGTGTCTCGGCCTGTTTCTTCGTGTGTTCGTGTTTTTGCGCTTGTACGTGTTTGCAACGCACCAACTCGCCCAACAGTTTGTGCTCCTGAGCTTCAATTCTAGTTCATCGCGCTCTCTTTCTTCATGTTCGTCGCTTAGCGCTCGTGGCGTCTCAGCTTCTTTCTTCGTGTGTTTCTGTTTTTGTGCGCTTGTACATGTCTTCAATGCACCAACTGTAATAACAGTCGATGCTCCTGAGCTTCATTTCCATTACATCGGGCTCTCTTCATGTTCTTCTCTAAGTGCTCGTGGTGTCTCCGTGTCTTTCTGCGTGTGTTTGTGTATTTTGTGAGCTTGTACGTATTTGCAATGCACCAACTCGCCCAACAGTCCGTGCTCCTGAGTTTCATTTCTAATACATCGTGTTCTCTTTCTTCATGTTCGTCTCTAAGCGCTCGTGGTGTCTCCGTCTCTTTCTTCGTGTATTTGTGCTTTTTTGCGCTTGAACGTGTTTGCAATTCACCTATTAGCCCAACAGCCCGTGCTCCTGAGCTTCATTTCTAGTACAACTGGCCCTCTTTCTTCATGCCCGCCTCTAAGCGCTCGTGGTGTCTCCGTCTCCTTCTTCGTGTGTTTGTGTTTTTGTGCGCTTGCAATTGTTTGCAACGCACCAACTCGCCCAACAGTTCGTGCTCCTAAGCTTCATTTCTAGTTGTTGTTGTTGTTAGCCTATCAAAAGATGGCACATACCCACACTGGGGGATCGGCCAAGAATCGGGTGGCTATTCACCTGAACGCAGTTAACAAAAAGGAAAAGCACGTGGGAGCGCAACACCGGTGAATTTTTCGTCATGAACAGAAAAGGGATGAGTGTTTTGATTTTAAAATTTTAAGAAAATTATAAAGAGAGTGAATAAATATTAATGATTTAGTCAAAATGTAATAGTTGATAGAAAAGAAAAGGCTGGAACACTTAGCAAGGCAGTCGGTGAGATTCTATCAGGAAATTTTGAACAGCGGTGCACAGATCTGTGGCTGAACCCAAATGTGGTGGCGCCAAATGATTGCAAGAGCGGGCTGCTCAAACTAAGGCCAAGATGCTGCAAGGGCTCCTCCAGCAACCTTTTTCTCAGTGAGTTGAATCGGCGACAATACAGCCAAAAATGTTCAATAGATTCTGGCTCATCTATTACATCTAGATGAGCCAGACTCTAGTACATCAGATTCTAGTACATCGGGCTCTATTTCTTGATCTTCGTCTCTAAGCGCTCGCTGCGTCTCAGGCTCTTTCTTCGTGTATTTGTGTTTTTTGTGCGCTTATACTTGTTTCCAATGCACCATGTTGCTCAAGAGTTCGTGTTTCTGAGCTTCATTTATAGTTTCTCAGGGATCTCTTTCTTCATGTTCATCCCGCAGCTCTCGTGGTGTCTCCGTCTCCTTCTTCGTGTGTTTGTGTTATTGTGTGCTTGTAGGTGTCTACAATGCACCAACTCGCCCAACAGTCCGTGCTCCTGAGCTTCATTTTCAATACATCGGGCTCTCTTACTTCATGTTCGTCTCCAAGAGCTCGTGGTGTCTCAGTCTCTTTCTTCGTGTGTTTGTGTTTTTGTGCGCTTGTAATTGTTTGCAAGGCACCAACTCGCCCAGCAGTTTGTGCTCCTGATCTTCATTTCTAGTACATCTTGCTCTATTTCTTCATCTTCGTCTCTAAGTGCTCGTGGTGTCTCTGTCTCTTTCTTCGTGTGTTTGTGTTTTTGGTGTGCTTGTGCGTATTTGCAATGCACCATGTCGCCCAACAGTCCGTGTTCCTGAGCTTCATTTCTAGTTTCTCGGGCTCTATTTCTTCATGTTTATCTCTAAGCGCTCGTGGTGTCTCAGCCTGTTTCTTCGTGTGTTTGTGTTTTTGTGTGCTTGTACGTGTTTGCAATGCTCCAACTCGTCCAACAGTCCGTGCTCCTGAGCTTCATTTCTAGTACAACGTGCTCTCTTTCTTCATGCTCGCATCTAAGCGCTCGTGGTGTCTGCGTCTCATTTTCCTTGTGTTTTTGTTTTTTGTGCGCTTGTACTTGTCTGCAATGCACCAACTCGCCCAACAGTCCGTGCTCCTGAGTTTCATTTCTAATACATCGTGTTCTCTTTCTTCATGTTCGTCTCTAAGCGCTCGTAGTGTCTCCGTCTCTTTCTTCGTGTGATTGTGCTTTTTGTGCGCTTGTACATGTTTGAAATTCACCTATTAGCCCAACAGTCCGTGCTCCTGAGCTTCATTTCTAGTAAAACTGGCTCTCTTTCTTCATACTCGCCTCTAGACGCTCGTGGTGTCTCCGTCTCCTTCGTGTGCTTGTGTTTTTGTGCGCTTGTAATTGTTTGCAACGCACCAACTCGCCCAACAGTTCGTGCTCCTGAGCTTCATTTCTAGTACACCGGGCTCTATTTCTTCATCTTTGTTTCTAAGCGCTCGCGGCGTCTCAGGCTCTTTCTTCGTGTATTTGTGTTTTTCGTGCGCCTGTACTTGTTTCCAATGCACCATGTCGCCCAACAGTCCGTGTTCCTGAGCTTCATTTATAGTTTCTCGGGCTCTCTTTCTTCATGTTCATCTCTGAGCTCTCGTGGTGTCTCAGTCTCTTTCTTCGTGTGTTTGTGTTTTTTTGTGCTTGTACGTGTTTGCAATGCACCAACTCGCCCTACAGTCAGTGCTCCTGAGCTTCATTTCCAATACATCTGGCTCCCTTTCTTCATGTTCGTCTCTAAGTGCTCGTGGTGTCTCCGTCTCCTTCTTCACGTGTTTGTGTTTTTGTACGCTTGTAATTGTTTGCAAGGCACCAACACGCCCAGCAGTTCGTGCTCCTGAGCTTCATTTCTAGTACATCGGGCTCTATTTCTTCATCTTCGTCTCTAAGTGCTCGTGGTGGCTCTGTCTCTTTCTTCGTGTGTTTGTGTTTTTTGTGTGCTTGTGCGTATTTGCAATGCACCAAGTCGCCCAACAGTCCGTGTTCCTGAGCTTCATTTCCAGTTTTTCGGGGTCTCTTTCTTCATGTTCATCTCTAAGCGCTCGTGGTGTCTCCGTCTCTTCGTGTTTTTATGTTTTTGTGCGCTTGTACGTGTTTTCCTTGCACCAACTCGCCTAACAGTCGATGCTCCTGAGCTTCATTTCCATTACACCGGACTCTCTTTCTTCATGTTCGTCTCGAAGTGCTCGTGGTATCTCCGTGTCTTTCTGCGTGTGTTTGTGTTTCTTGTGAGCTCGTACGTATTTACAATGCACCAACTCGCCCAACAGTCCGTGCTCCTGAGTTTCATTTCTAATACATCGTGTTCACTTTCTTCATGTTCCTCTCTAAGCGCTTGTGGTGTCTCCGTCTCTTTCTTCGTGTGATTGAGCTTTTTTGCGCTTGAACGTGTTTGCAATTCACCTATTATCCCAACAGCCCGTGCTCCTGAGCTTCATTTCTAGTACAACGGGCTCTCTTTCTTCGTGCTCGCCTCTAAGCGCTCGTGGTGTCTGCGTCTATTTTTTCCTGTGTGTGTTTTTTGTGCGCTTGTACTTGTTTGCAATGCACCAACTCGCCTAACAGTTCGTGCTCATGAGCTTCAATTCTAGCACATCGGACTCTCTTTGTTCATGTTCGTCTCTAAGCGGTCGTGGTGTCTCCGTCTCTTTTTTCCTGTGTTTGTGTTTTTTGTGAGCTTGTACTTGTCTGCAATGCACCAACTCGGCCAACAGTCCGTGCTCCTGAGTTTCATTTCTAATACATCGTGTTCTCTTTCTTCATGTTCGTCTCTAAGCGCTCGTAGTGTCTCCGTCTCTTTCTTCGTGTGATTGTGCTTTTTGTGCGCTTGTACATGTTTGAAATTCACCTATTAGCCCAACAGTCCGTGCTCCTGAGCTTCATTTCTAGTAAAACTGGCTCTCTTTCTTCATACTCGCCTCTAGACGCTCGTGGTGTCTCCGTCTCCTTCGTGTGCTTGTGTTTTTGTGCGCTTGTAATTGTTTGCAACGCACCAACTCGCCCAACAGTTCGTGCTCCTGAGCTTCATTTCTAGTACACCGGGCTCTATTTCTTCATCTTTGTTTCTAAGCGCTCGCGGCATCTCAGGCTCTTTCTTCGTGTATTTGTGTTTTTCGTGCGCCTGTACTTGTTTCCAATGCACCATGTCGCCCAACAGTCCGTGTTCCTGAGCTTCATTTATAGTTTCTCGGGCTCTCTTTCTTCATGTTCATCTCTGAGCTCTCGTGGTGTCTCAGTCTCTTTCTTCGTGTGTTTGTGTTTTTGTGTGCTTATACGTGTTTGCAATGCACCAACTCGCCCAACAGTCCGTGCTCCTGAGCTTCATTTTCAAAACATCGGGCTCTCATTCTTCATGTTCGTCTCTAAGCGCTCGTGGGGTCTCAGTCTCTTTCGTCGTGTGTTTGTGTTTTTTTGTGCTTGTACGTGTTTGCAATGCACCAACTCGCCCTACAGTCAGTGCTCCTGAGCTTCATTTCCAATACATCTGGCTCCCTTTCTTCATGTTCGTCTCTAAGTGCTCGTGGTGTCTCCGTCTCCTTCTTCACGTGTTTGTGTTTTTGTACGCTTGTAATTGTTTGCAAGGCACCAACACGCCCAGCAGTTCGTGCTCCTGAGCTTCATTTCTAGTACATCGGGCTCTATTTCTTCATCTTCGTCTCTAAGTGCTCGTGGTGGCTCTGTCTCTTTCTTCGTGTGTTTGTGTTTTTTGTGTGCTTGTGCGTATTTGCAATGCACCAAGTCGCCCAACAGTCCGTGTTCCTGAGCTTCATTTCCAGTTTTTCGGGGTCTCTTTCTTCATGTTCATCTCTAAGCGCTCGTGGTGTCTCCGTCTCTTCGTGTTTTTATGTTTTTGTGCGCTTGTACGTGTTTTCCTTGCACCAACTCGCCTAACAGTCGATGCTCCTGAGCTTCATTTCCATTACACCGGACTCTCTTTCTTCATGTTCGTCTCGAAGTGCTCGTGGTATCTCCGTGTCTTTCTGCGTGTGTTTGTGTTTCTTGTGAGCTCGTACGTATTTACAATGCACCAACTCGCCCAACAGTCCGTGCTCCTGAGTTTCATTTCTAATACATCGTGTTCACTTTCTTCATGTTCCTCTCTAAGCGCTTGTGGTGTCTCCGTCTCTTTCTTCGTGTGATTGAGCTTTTTTGCGCTTGAACGTGTTTGCAATTCACCTATTATCCCAACAGCCCGTGCTCCTGAGCTTCATTTCTAGTACAACGGGCTCTCTTTCTTCGTGCTCGCCTCTAAGCGCTCGTGGTGTCTGCGTCTATTTTTTCCTGTGTGTGTTTTTTGTGCGCTTGTACTTGTTTGCAATGCACCAACTCGCCTAACAGTTCGTGCTCATGAGCTTCAATTCTAGCACATCGGACTCTCTTTGTTCATGTTCGTCTCTAAGCGGTCGTGGTGTCTCCGTCTCTTTTTTCCTGTGTTTGTGTTTTTTGTGCGCTTGTACTTGTTTGCAATGCACCAACTCGCCCAACAGTTCGTGCTCCTGAGCTTCAATTCTAGCAAATCGGGCTCTCTTTGTTCATGTTCGTCTCTAAGCGCTCGTGGTGTCTTCGTCTCCTTCTTTGTGTGTTTGTGTTTTTTTGCGCTTGTACGCGTTTGCAATGCATTAACCCGCCCAGCAGTCTGTGCTCCTGAGCTTAATTTATAGTACATCGGGCTCTCTTTCTTCATCATTGTCTCTAGACCCTCGTGGCGTCTCCGTGTATTTCTGCGTGTGTTTTTGTTTTTATGCGTTTGTATTTGTCTGCAATGCACCAACTCGCCCAACAGTCCGTGCTCCTGAACTTCATTTCCAGTACATCAGGCTCTCTTTTTCATGTTCGTCACTAAGCGCTCGTGATTTCTCCGTCTCTTCGTGTTTTTATGTTTTTCTGCGCTTGTACCTGCTTGCAATGCACCAACTCGCCGAACAGTCCGTGCTCCTGAGATTCATTTCTAGTACATCGGGCTCTCTTTCTTCATGTTCGTCTCTAAGCGGTCGTGGTGTCTCAGTCTCTTTCTTGGTGTGTTTGTGTTTTTTGTGCGCTTGTACGTGTATGCAATGCACCAAATCGCCCAACAGTCCGTGCTCCTGAGCTTCATTTCTAATACATGGGGCTCTCTTTCTTCATGTGCGTCTTTAAGCGCTCGTGGTGTCTCTGTCTCCTTCTTCGTGTTTGTGTTTTTGTGCGCTTGTAATTGTTTGCAAGGCACCAACTCGCCCAGCAGTTCGTGCTGCTGAGCTTCATTTTTAGTACATCGGGCTCTATTTCTTCATCTTCTTCTCTAAGCGCTCGCGGCGTCTCCGATTCTATCTTCCTGTCTGTGTTTTTTGTCGCTTGTACTTGTTTCCACAGCACCAAGTCGCCCAACAGTCCGTGTTCTTGAGCTTCATTTGTAGCTTCTGGGCTCTCTTTCTTCATGTTCATCTCAGAGCTCTCGTAGTGTCTCAGTCTCTTTCTTCGTGTGTTTGTGTTTTTGTGTGCTTGTACGTGTTTGCAATGCACCAACTCGCCCTACAGTCAGTGCTCCTGAGCTTCATTTCCAATACATCTGGCTCCCTTTCTTCATGTTCGTCTCTAAGTGCTCGTGGTGTCTCCGTCTCCTTCTTCACGTGTTTGTGTTTTTGTACGCTTGTAATTGTTTGCAAGGCACCAACACGCCCAGCAGTTCGTGCTCCTGAGCTTCATTTCTAGTACATCGGGCTCTATTTCTTCATCTTCGTCTCTAAGTGCTCGTGGTGGCTCTGTCTCTTTCTTCGTGTGTTTGTGTTTTTTGTGTGCTTGTGCGTATTTGCAATGCACCAAGTCGCCCAACAGTCCGTGTTCCTGAGCTTCATTTCCAGTTTTTCGGGGTCTCTTTCTTCATGTTCATCTCTAAGCGCTCGTGGTGTCTCCGTCTCTTCGTGTTTTTATGTTTTTGTGCGCTTGTACGTGTTTTCCTTGCACCAACTCGCCTAACAGTCGATGCTCCTGAGCTTCATTTCCATTACACCGGACTCTCTTTCTTCATGTTCGTCTCGAAGTGCTCGTGGTATCTCCGTGTCTTTCTGCGTGTGTTTGTGTTTCTTGTGAGCTCGTACGTATTTACAATGCACCAACTCGCCCAACAGTCCGTGCTCCTGAGTTTCATTTCTAATACATCGTGTTCACTTTCTTCATGTTCCTCTCTAAGCGCTTGTGGTGTCTCCGTCTCTTTCTTCGTGTGATTGAGCTTTTTTGCGCTTGAACGTGTTTGCAATTCACCTATTATCCCAACAGCCCGTGCTCCTGAGCTTCATTTCTAGTACAACGGGCTCTCTTTCTTCGTGCTCGCCTCTAAGCGCTCGTGGTGTCTGCGTCTATTTTTTCCTGTGTGTGTTTTTTGTGCGCTTGTACTTGTTTGCAATGCACCAACTCGCCTAACAGTTCGTGCTCATGAGCTTCAATTCTAGCACATCGGACTCTCTTTGTTCATGTTCGTCTCTAAGCGGTCGTGGTGTCTCCGTCTCTTTTTTCCTGTGTTTGTGTTTTTTGTGCGCTTGTACTTGTTTGCAATGCACCAACTCGCCCAACAGTTCGTGCTCCTGAGCTTCAATTCTAGCAAATCGGGCTCTCTTTGTTCATGTTCGTCTCTAAGCGCTCGTGGTGTCTTCGTCTCCTTCTTTGTGTGTTTGTGTTTTTTTGCGCTTGTACGCGTTTGCAATGCATTAACTCGCCCTGCAGTCTGTGCTCCTGAGCTTAATTTATAGTACATCGGGCTCTCTTTCTTCATCATTGTCTCTAAACCCTCGTGGTGTCTCCGTGTATTTGTGCATGTGTTTTTGTTTTTTATGCATTTGTATTTGTCTGCAATGCACCAACTCGCCCAACAGTCCGTGCTCCTGAGCTTAATTTCCAGTACATCGGGCTCTCTTTCTTCATGTTCGTCACTAAGCGCTCGTGATTTCTCCGTCTCTTCGTGTTTTTATGTTTTTCTGCGCTTGTACCTGCTTGCAATGCACCAACTCGCCGAACAGTCCGTGCTCCTGAGATTCATGTCTAGTACATCGGGCTCTCTTTCTTCATGTTCGTCTCTAAGCGGTCGTGGCGTCTCAGTCTCTTTCTTAGTGTGTTTGTGTTTTTTGTGCGCTTGTACGTGTATGCAATGCACCAAATCGCCCAACAGTCCGTACTCCTGAGCTTCATTTCTAATACATGGGGCTCTCTTTCTTCATGTGCGTCTCTAAGCGCTCGCGGCGTATCCGACTCTATCTTAGTGTCTGTGTTTTTTGTGCGCTTGTACTTGTTTCCAATGCACCAAGTCGCCCAACAGTCCGTGTTCTTGAGCTTCATTTGCAGCTTCTGGGGCTCTCTTTTTTCATGTTCATCTCTGAGCTCTCGTGGTGTCTCAGTCTCTTTCTTCGTGTGTTTGTGTTTTTGTGTGCTTGTACATATTTGCAAAGCACCAACTCGCCCAACAGTCCGTGCTCCTGAGCTTTATTTTCAATACATCGGGCTCTACTTCTTCATGTTCGTCTCTAAGCGCTCGTGGTGTCTCAGTCTCTTCGTGTGTTTGTGTTTTTGTGTGCTTGTACGTGTTTGCAATGCACCAAGTCGCCCTACAGTCAGTGCTCCTGAGATTCATTTCCAATACATCTGTCTCCCTTTCTTCATGTTCGTCTCTATGTGCTCGTGCTGTCTCCGTTTCCTTCTTCGTGTGTTTGTGTTTTTGTGTTCTTGTACGTGTTTGCAATGCACCAACTCGCCCAAGAGGTCCGCGCTCCTGAGCATCACTTCTAGTACATCGGGCTCTCTTTCTTCATGCTCGTCGCTAAGCGCTCGTGGCTTCGCAGCTTCTTTTTTCGTGTTTTTGTGTTTTTGTGCGCTTGTATTTGTTTGCAAGGCACCAACTCGCCCAGCAGTTCGTGCTCCTGAGCTTCATTTCTAGTACTTCGCGCTCTATTTCTACATCTTCGTCTCTAAGTGCTCGTGGTGTCTCAGCCTGTTTCTTCGTGTGTTTGTGTTTGTGTGTGCTTGTACGTGTTTGCAATGCACCAACCCGCCCAACAGTTCGTGATCCTGAGCTTCAATTCTAGCACATCGGGCTCTCTTTGTTCATGTTCGTCTCTAAGCGCTCGTGGTGTCTCCGTCTCCTTCTTTGTGTGTTTGTGTTTTTTGCGCTTGTACGCGTTTGCAATGCATTAACTCGCCCAGCAGTCTGTGTTCCTGAGCTTAATTTCTAGTACATCGGGCTCTCTTTCTTCATGTTTGTCTCTAGACCCTCGTGGTGTCTCCGTGTATTTCTGCGTGTGTTTTTGTTTTTTATGCGTTTGTATTTGTCTGCAATGCACCAACTCGCTGAACAGTCCGTGCTCCTGAGATTAATTTCTAGTACATCGGGCTCTCTTTCTTCATGTTCGCCGCTAAGCGCTCGTGGTGTCTCAGCTTCCTTCTTTGTGTGTTTCTGTTTTTTGTGCCCTTGTACACGTCTGCATTGCACCAACTCGCCCAACAGTCCATGCTCCTGAACTTCAATACCAATACATCGGGCTCTCTTTCTTCATGTTCGTCTCTAAGCGCTCGTGGTGTCTCCGTCTCTTTCTTCGTGTGAATGTGTTTTTTGTGCGCTTGTACTTGTTTCCAATGCACCAACTCGCCCAACAGTCCGTGCTCCTGAGCTTTATTTCCAATACATCGGGCCCACATTTTTCATGTACGTCTCTATGTGCTCGTGATGTCTCCGACTCTTTCTTTGCGTGTTTCTGTTTTTTGTGCGCTTGTACGTGTCTACAATGCACCAACTCGCCCAACAGTCCGTGTTCCTGAGCTTCATTTCCAATACATCGGGCTCTATTTCTTCATCTTCGTCTCTAAGCGCTCGTGGTGTCTCAGTCTCTTTCTTCATGTGTTGGTGTTTTTTGTGCACTTGTACCTGTTTGCAATGCACGAACTCGCCCAACAGTCCGTGCTCCTGAGGTTCACTTCCAATATATCGGGCTCTTGTTCTTCATGTTCGTCTCAAAGTGTTTTTGGTGTCTCCGTGTCTTTATGCGTGTGTTTGTTGTTTTGCGCTCTTGTACGTGTTTTCAATGTACCAACTCATTAAAAGTCCGTGCACCTGAGCTTCATTTCTAGTACAACGGGCTCTCTTTCTTCATGCCCGCCTCTAAGCGCTCGTGGTGACTTCGTCTCCTTCTTCGTGTGTTTGTGTGCTTTGTGCGCTTGTGCTTGTTTGCAATGCACCAACTCGCCTAACAGTTCGTGCTCATGAGCTTCAATTCTAGCACATCGGGCTCTCTTTGTTCATGTTCGTCTCTAAGCGGTCGTGGTGTCTCCGTCTCTTTTTTCCTGTGTTTGTGGTTTTTGTGCGCTTGTACTTGTTTGCAATGCACCAACTCGCCCAACAGTACGTGCTCCTGAGCTTCAATTCTAGCACATCGGGCTCTCTTTGTTCATGTTCGTCTCTAAGCGCTCGTGGTGTCGCCGTCTCCTTCTTTGTGTGTTTGTGTTTTTTTGCGCTTGTACGCGTTTGCAATGCATTAACTCGCCCTGCAGTCTGTGCTCCTGAGCTTAATTTATAGTACATCGGGCTCTCTTTCTTCATCATTGTCTCTAAACCCTCGTGGTGTCTCCGTGTATTTGTGCATGTGTTTTTGTTTTTTATGCATTTGTATTTGTCTGCAATGCACCAACTCGCCCAACAGTCCGTGCTCCTGAGCTTAATTTCCAGTACATCGGGCTCTCTTTCTTCATGTTCGTCACTAAGCGCTCGTGATTTCTCCGTCTCTTCGTGTTTTTATGTTTTTCTGCGCTTGTACCTGCTTGCAATGCACCAACTCGCCGAACAGTCCGTGCTCCTGAGATTCATGTCTAGTACATCGGGCTCTCTTTCTTCATGTTCGTCTCTAAGCGGTCGTGGCGTCTCAGTCTCTTTCTTAGTGTGTTTGTGTTTTTTGTGCGCTTGTACGTGTATGCAATGCACCAAATCGCCCAACAGTCCGTACTCCTGAGCTTCATTTCTAATACATGGGGCTCTCTTTCTTCATGTGCGTCTCTAAGCGCTCGCGGCGTATCCGACTCTATCTTAGTGTCTGTGTTTTTTGTGCGCTTGTACTTGTTTCCAATGCACCAAGTCGCCCAACAGTCCGTGTTCTTGAGCTTCATTTGCAGCTTCTGGGGCTCTCTTTTTTCATGTTCATCTCTGAGCTCTCGTGGTGTCTCAGTCTCTTTCTTCGTGTGTTTGTGTTTTTGTGTGCTTGTACATATTTGCAAAGCACCAACTCGCCCAACAGTCCGTGCTCCTGAGCTTTATTTTCAATACATCGGGCTCTACTTCTTCATGTTCGTCTCTAAGCGCTCGTGGTGTCTCAGTCTCTTTCTTCGTGTGTTTGTGTTTTTGTGTGCTTGTACGTGTTTGCAATGCACCAACTCGCCCTACAGTCAGTGCTCCTGAGCTTCATTTAGAATACATCTGGCTCCCTTTCTTCATGTTCGTCTCTAAGTGCTCGTGGTGTCTCCGTCTCCTTCTTCACGTGTTTGTGTTTTTGTACGCTTGTAATTGTTTGCAAGGCACCAACACGCCCAACAGTCCGTGCTCCTGAGTTTCATTTCTAATACAACGGGCTCTATTTCTTCATCTTCGTCTCTAAGTGCTCGTGGTGGCTCTGTCTCTTTCTTCGTGTGTTTGTGTTTTTTGTGTGCTTGTGCGTATTTGCAATGCACCAAGTCGCCCAACAGTCCGTGTTCCTGAGCTTTATTTCTAGTTTTTCGGGGTCTCTTTCTTCATGTTCATGTCTAAGCGCTCGTGGTGTCTCCGTCTCTTCGTGTTTTTATGTTTTTGTGCGATTGTACGTGTTTTCCTTGCACCAACTCGCCCAACAGTCCGTGCTCCTGAGCATCATTTCTAGTACACAGGGCTCTCTTTCTTCATGTTCGTCGCTAAGCGCTCGTGGCGTCTCAGCTTCTTTCCTCGTGTGTTTCTGGTTTTGTGCGCTTGTACATGTCTTCAATGCACCAACTCGCCTAACAGTCGATGCTCCTGAGCTTCATTTCCATTACATCGGACTCTCTTTCTTCATGTTCTTCTCGAAGTGCTCGTGGTATCTCCGTGTCTTTCTGCGTGTGTTTGTGTTTCTTGTGAGCTTGTACGTATTTGCAATGCACCAACTCGCCCAACAGTCCGTGCTCCTGAGTTTCATTTCTAATACATCGTGTTCACTTTCTTCATGTTCCTCTCTAAGCGCTCGTGGTGTCTCCGTCTCTTTCTTCGTGTGATTGTGCTTTTTTGCGCTTGAACGTGTTTGCAATTCACCTATTAGCCCACCAGCCCGTGCTCCTGAGCTTCATTTCTAGTACAACGGGCTCTCATTCTTCATGTTCGTCTCTAAGCGGTCGTGGTGTCTCAGTCTCTTTCTTCGTGTTTGTGTTTTTGTGCGCTTGTAATTGTTTGCAAGGCACCAACTCACCCAGCAGTTCGTGCTCCTGAGCTTCATTTCTAGTACATCGGGCTCTATTTCTACATCTTCGTCTCTATGTGCTCGTGGTGGCTCTGTCTCTTTCTTCGTGTGTTTGTGTTTTTTGTTTGCTTTTGCGTATTTGCAATGCACCAAGTCGCCCAACAGTCCATGTTCCTGAGCTTCATTTATATTTTTTCGGGCTCTCTTTCTTGATGTTCATCTCTAAGCGCTCGTGGTGTTCCCGGCTCCTTCTTTGTGTGTTTGTGTTTTTTGCGCTTGTACGCGTTTGCAATGCATTAAATCGCCCAGCAGTCTGTGTTCCTGAGCTTAATTTCTAGTACATCGGGCTCTCTTTCTTCATGTTTGTCTCTAGACCCTCGTGGTGTCTCCATGTATTTCTGCGTGTGTTTTTGTTTTTTATGCGTTTGTATTTGTCTGCAATGCACCAACTCGCCCAACAGTCCGTGCTCCTCAGCTTCATTGCCAGTACATCGGGCTCTCTTTCTTCATGTTCGTCACTAAGCGCTCGTGATTTCTCCGTCTCTTAGTGTTTTTATGTTTTTCTGCGCTTGTACCTGCTTGCAATGCACCAACTCGCCGAACAGTCCGTGCTCCTGAGATTAATTTCTAGTACATCGGGCTCTCTTTCTTCATGTTCGCCGCTAAGCGCTCGTGGTTTCTCAGCTTCCTTCTTTGTGTGTTTCTGTTTTTTGTGCGCTTGTACACGTCTGCATTGCACCAACTCGCCCAACAGTCCGTGCTCCTGAACTTCAATACCAATACATCGGGCTCTCTTTCTTCATGTTCGTCTCTAAGCGCTCGTGGTGTCTCCGTCTCTTTCTTCGTGTGAATGTGTTTTTTGTGCGCTTGTACTTGTTTCCAATGCACCAACTCGCCCAACAGTCCGTGCTCCTGAGCTTTATTTCCAATACATCGGGCTCACATTCTCCATGTACGTCTCTAAGTGCTCGTGATGTCTCCGACTCTTTCTTTGCGTGTTTCTGTTTTTTGTGCGCTTGTACGTGTCTGCAATGCACCAACTCGCCCAACAGTCCGTGTTCCTGAGCTTCATTTCCAATACATCGGGCTCTATTTATTCATCTTCGTCTCTAAGCGCTCGTGGTGTCTCAGTCTCTTTCTTCATGTGTTGGTGTTTTTGCGCGCTTGTACCTGTTTGCAATGCACCAACTCGCCCAACAGTCCGTGCTCCTGAGCTTCACTTCCAATACATCGGGCTCTTGGTCTTCATGTTCGTCTCAAAGTGTTTTTGGTGTCTCCGTGTCTTTATGAGTGTGTTTGTTGTTTTGCGCTCTTGTACGTGTTTTCAATGTACCAACTCATCCAAAAGTCCGTGCACCTGAGCTTCATTTCTAGTACAACGGGCTCTCTTTCTTCATGCCCGCCTCTAAGCGCTCGTGGTGACTTCGTCTCCTTCTTCGTGTGTTTGTGTGCTTTGTGCGCTTGTGCTTGTTTGCAATGCACCAACTCGCCCAACAGTTCGTGCTCCTGAGCTTCAATTCTAGTTAATCGCGCTCTCTTTGTTCATGTTCGTATCTAAGCGCTCGTGGTGTCTCCGTCTCTTCGTGTTTTTATGTTTTTGTGCGCTTGTACGTGTTTTCATTGCACCAACTAGCCCAACAGTCCGTGCTCCTGAGCATCATTTCTAGTACACAGGGCTCTCTTTCTTCATGTTCGTCGCTAAGTGCTCGTGGCGTATCAGCTGCTTTCTACGTGTGTTTCTGTTTTTTGTGCGCTTGTACATGTCTTCAATGCACCAACTCGCCTAACAGTCCATGCTCCTGAGCTTCATTTCCAATACATCGGGCTCTCTTTCTTCATGTTCGTCTCTAAGCGCTCGTGGTGTGTCAGCCTCATTCTTCGTGTGTTTGTGTTTTTTTTGAGGTTGTACTTATTTGCAACGCATAAACTCGCCCAACAGTCCGTGCTCCTGAGTTTCATTTCTAATACGTCGTGTTCTCTTCATGTTCGTCTCTAAGTGCTCGTGGTGTCTTCGACTCTTTCTTCGTGTGATTGTGCTTTTTGTGCGCTTGAACGTGTTTGCAATTCACCTATTAGCCCAACAGCCCGTGCTCCTGAGCTTCATTTCTAGTACAACTGGCTCTCTTTCTTCATGCTCGCCTCTAAGCGCTCGTGGTGTCTCTGTCTTCTTCTTCGTGTGTTTGTGTTTTTTGTGTGCTTGTGCGTGTTTGCAATGCACCATGTCGCTCAACAGTCCGTGTTCCTGAGCTTCATTTCCAGTTTCTCTGGCTCTCTTTCTTCATGTTCATCTCTAAGCGCTCGTGGTGTCTCAGCCTCATTCTTCGTGTGTTTGCGTTTTTTTGTGGTTGTACGTGTTTGCAATGCACCAACTCGCCCAACAGTCCGTGCTCCTGAGCTTCATTTCTAGTACAACGGGCTCTCTTTCCTCATGCTCGCCTGTAAGCGCTCGTGGTGTCTGCGTCTATTTTTTTCTGTGTTTGTGTTTTTTGTGCGCTTGTACTTGTTTGCAATGCACCAATCCGCGCAACAGTTCCTGATCCTGAGCTTCAATTCTAGCACATCGGGCTCTTTTTGTTTATGTTCGTCTCTAAGCGCTCGTGGTGTCTCCGTCTCCTTCTTTGTGTGTTTGTGTTTTTTTGCGCTTGTACGCGTTTGCAATGCATTAACTCGACCAGCAGTCTGTGTTCTTGAGCTTAATTTCTAGTACATCGGGCTCTCTTTCTTCATGTTCGTCTCTAAGCGCTCGTGGTGTCTCAGTCTCTTTATTCGTGTGTTTGTGTTTTTGTGTGCTTGTACGTGTTTGCAATGCACCAACACGCCAGCAGTTCGTCCTCCTGAGCTTCATTTCTAGTACATCGGGCTCTATTTCTTCATGTTCATCTCTGAGCTCTCGTGGTGTCTCAGTCTCTTTCTTCGTGTATTTGTGTTTTTTGTGCGCCTGTACTTGTTTCCAATGCACCATGTCGCCCAACAGTCCGTGTTCCTGAGCTTCATTTATAGTTTCTCGGGCTCTCTTTCTTCATGTTCTTCTCGGAGCTCTCGTGGTGTCACCGTCTCCTTCTTCGTGTGTTTGTATTTTTGTGCGCTTGTATTTGTTTGGAAGGCACCAACTCGCCCAGCAGTTCGTGCTCCTGAGTTTTATTTCTAGTACATCGGGCTCTATTTCATCATCTTCGTCTCTAAGCGCTCGCGGCGTCTCCGACTCTATCTTGGTGTGTTTGTGTATTTTGTGCGCTTGTACTTGTTTCCAATGCACCAAGCCGCCCAACAGTCCGTGTTCCTGAGCTTCATTTCTAGTTTCTCGGGCTCTATATCTTCATGTTCAACTCTGAGCTCTCGTGGTGTCTCAGTCTCTTTCTTCGTGTTTGTGTTTTTGAGTGCTTGTACGTGTTTGCAATGCACCAACTCGCCCAGCAGTTCGTGCTCCTGAGCTTCATTTTTAGTACATCGGGCTCTATTTCTTCATCTTCGTCTCTAAGCGCTCGTGGTGTCTCGGCCTGTTTCTTCGTGTGTTCGTGTTTTTGCGCTTGTACGTGTTTGCAACGCACCAACTCGCCCAACAGTTTGTGCTCCTGAGCTTCAATTCTAGTTCATCGCGCTCTCTTTCTTCATGTTCGTCGCTTAGCGCTCGTGGCGTCTCAGCTTCTTTCTTCGTGTGTTTCTGTTTTTGTGCGCTTGTACATGTCTTCAATGCACCAACTGTAATAACAGTCGATGCTCCTGAGCTTCATTTCCATTACATCGGGCTCTCTTCATGTTCTTCTCTAAGTGCTCGTGGTGTCTCCGTGTCTTTCTGCGTGTGTTTGTGTATTTTGTGAGCTTGTACGTATTTGCAATGCACCAACTCGCCCAACAGTCCGTGCTCCTGAGTTTCATTTCTAATACATCGTGTTCTCTTTCTTCATGTTCGTCTCTAAGCGCTCGTGGTGTCTCCGTCTCTTTCTTCGTGTATTTGTGCTTTTTTGCGCTTGAACGTGTTTGCAATTCACCTATTAGCCCAACAGCCCGTGCTCCTGAGCTTCATTTCTAGTACAACTGGCCCTCTTTCTTCATGCCCGCCTCTAAGCGCTCGTGGTGTCTCCGTCTCCTTCTTCGTGTGTTTGTGTTTTTGTGCGCTTGCAATTGTTTGCAACGCACCAACTCGCCCAACAGTTCGTGCTCCTAAGCTTCATTTCTAGTTGTTGTTGTTGTTAGCCTATCAAAAGATGGCACATACCCACACTGGGGGATCGGCCAAGAATCGGGTGGCTATTCACCTGAACGCAGTTAACAAAAAGGAAAAGCACGTGGGAGCGCAACACCGGTGAATTTTTCGTCATGAACAGAAAAGGGATGAGTGTTTTGATTTTAAAATTTTAAGAAAATTATAAAGAGAGTGAATAAATATTAATGATTTAGTCAAAATGTAATAGTTGATAGAAAAGAAAAGGCTGGAACACTTAGCAAGGCAGTCGGTGAGATTCTATCAGGAAATTTTGAACAGCGGTGCACAGATCTGTGGCTGAACCCAAATGTGGTGGCGCCAAATGATTGCAAGAGCGGGCTGCTCAAACTAAGGCCAAGATGCTGCAAGGGCTCCTCCAGCAACCTTTTTCTCAGTGAGTTGAATCGGCGACAATACAGCCAAAAATGTTCAATAGATTCTGGCTCATCTATTACATCTAGATGAGCCAGACTCTAGTACATCAGATTCTAGTACATCGGGCTCTATTTCTTGATCTTCGTCTCTAAGCGCTCGCTGCGTCTCAGGCTCTTTCTTCGTGTATTTGTGTTTTTTGTGCGCTTATACTTGTTTCCAATGCACCATGTTGCTCAAGAGTTCGTGTTTCTGAGCTTCATTTATAGTTTCTCAGGGATCTCTTTCTTCATGTTCATCCCGCAGCTCTCGTGGTGTCTCCGTCTCCTTCTTCGTGTGTTTGTGTTATTGTGTGCTTGTAGGTGTCTACAATGCACCAACTCGCCCAACAGTCCGTGCTCCTGAGCTTCATTTTCAATACATCGGGCTCTCTTACTTCATGTTCGTCTCCAAGAGCTCGTGGTGTCTCAGTCTCTTTCTTCGTGTGTTTGTGTTTTTGTGCGCTTGTAATTGTTTGCAAGGCACCAACTCGCCCAGCAGTTTGTGCTCCTGATCTTCATTTCTAGTACATCTTGCTCTATTTCTTCATCTTCGTCTCTAAGTGCTCGTGGTGTCTCTGTCTCTTTCTTCGTGTGTTTGTGTTTTTGGTGTGCTTGTGCGTATTTGCAATGCACCATGTCGCCCAACAGTCCGTGTTCCTGAGCTTCATTTCTAGTTTCTCGGGCTCTATTTCTTCATGTTTATCTCTAAGCGCTCGTGGTGTCTCAGCCTGTTTCTTCGTGTGTTTGTGTTTTTGTGTGCTTGTACGTGTTTGCAATGCTCCAACTCGTCCAACAGTCCGTGCTCCTGAGCTTCATTTCTAGTACAACGTGCTCTCTTTCTTCATGCTCGCATCTAAGCGCTCGTGGTGTCTGCGTCTCATTTTCCTTGTGTTTTTGTTTTTTGTGCGCTTGTACTTGTCTGCAATGCACCAACTCGCCCAACAGTCCGTGCTCCTGAGTTTCATTTCTAATACATCGTGTTCTCTTTCTTCATGTTCGTCTCTAAGCGCTCGTAGTGTCTCCGTCTCTTTCTTCGTGTGATTGTGCTTTTTGTGCGCTTGTACATGTTTGACATTCACCTATTAGCCCAACAGTCCGTGCTCCTGAGCTTCATTTCTAGTAAAACTGGCTCTCTTTCTTCATACTCGCCTCTAGACGCTCGTCGTGTCTCCGTCTCCTTCGTGTGCTTGTGTTTTTGTGCGCTTGTAATTGTTTGCAACGCACCAACTCGCCCAACAGTTCGTGCTCCTGAGCTTCATTTCTAGTACACCGGGCTCTATTTCTTCATCTTTGTTTCTAAGCGCTCGCGGCGTCTCAGGCTCTTTCTTCGTGTATTTGTGTTTTTCGTGCGCCTGTACTTGTTTCCAATGCACCATGTCGCCCAACAGTCCGTGTTCCTGAGCTTCATTTATAGTTTCTCGGGCTCTCTTTCTTCATGTTCATCTCTGAGCTCTCGTGGTGTCTCAGTCTCTTTCTTCGTGTGTTTGTGTTTTTTTGTGCTTGTACGTGTTTGCAATGCACCAACTCGCCCTACAGTCAGTGCTCCTGAGCTTCATTTCCAATACATCTGGCTCCCTTTCTTCATGTTCGTCTCTAAGTGCTCGTGGTGTCTCCGTCTCCTTCTTCACGTGTTTGTGTTTTTGTACGCTTGTAATTGTTTGCAAGGCACCAACACGCCCAGCAGTTCGTGCTCCTGAGCTTCATTTCTAGTACATCGGGCTCTATTTCTTCATCTTCGTCTCTAAGTGCTCGTGGTGGCTCTGTCTCTTTCTTCGTGTGTTTGTGTTTTTTGTGTGCTTGTGCGTATTTGCAATGCACCAAGTCGCCCAACAGTCCGTGTTCCTGAGCTTCATTTCCAGTTTTTCGGGGTCTCTTTCTTCATGTTCATCTCTAAGCGCTCGTGGTGTCTCCGTCTCTTCGTGTTTTTATGTTTTTGTGCGCTTGTACGTGTTTTCCTTGCACCAACTCGCCTAACAGTCGATGCTCCTGAGCTTCATTTCCATTACACCGGACTCTCTTTCTTCATGTTCGTCTCGAAGTGCTCGTGGTATCTCCGTGTCTTTCTGCGTGTGTTTGTGTTTCTTGTGAGCTCGTACGTATTTACAATGCACCAACTCGCCCAACAGTCCGTGCTCCTGAGTTTCATTTCTAATACATCGTGTTCACTTTCTTCATGTTCCTCTCTAAGCGCTTGTGGTGTCTCCGTCTCTTTCTTCGTGTGATTGAGCTTTTTTGCGCTTGAACGTGTTTGCAATTCACCTATTATCCCAACAGCCCGTGCTCCTGAGCTTCATTTCTAGTACAACGGGCTCTCTTTCTTCGTGCTCGCCTCTAAGCGCTCGTGGTGTCTGCGTCTATTTTTTCCTGTGTGTGTTTTTTGTGCGCTTGTACTTGTTTGCAATGCACCAACTCGCCTAACAGTTCGTGCTCATGAGCTTCAATTCTAGCACATCGGACTCTCTTTGTTCATGTTCGTCTCTAAGCGGTCGTGGTGTCTCCGTCTCTTTTTTCCTGTGTTTGTGTTTTTTTGTGAGCTTGTACTTGTCTGCAATGCACCAACTCGGCCAACAGTCCGTGCTCCTGAGTTTCATTTCTAATACATCGTGTTCTCTTTCTTCATGTTCGTCTCTAAGCGCTCGTAGTGTCTCCGTCTCTTTCTTCGTGTGATTGTGCTTTTTGTGCGCTTGTACATGTTTGAAATTCACCTATTAGCCCAACAGTCCGTGCTCCTGAGCTTCATTTCTAGTAAAACTGGCTCTCTTTCTTCATACTCGCCTCTAGACGCTCGTGGTGTCTCCGTCTCCTTCGTGTGCTTGTGTTTTTGTGCGCTTGTAATTGTTTGCAACGCACCAACTCGCCCAACAGTTCGTGCTCCTGAGCTTCATTTCTAGTACACCGGGCTCTATTTCTTCATCTTTGTTTCTAAGCGCTCGCGGCATCTCAGGCTCTTTCTTCGTGTATTTGTGTTTTTCGTGCGCCTGTACTTGTTTCCAATGCACCATGTCGCCCAACAGTCCGTGTTCCTGAGCTTCATTTATAGTTTCTCGGGCTCTCTTTCTTCATGTTCATCTCTGAGCTCTCGTGGTGTCTCAGTCTCTTTCTTCGTGTGTTTGTGTTTTTGTGTGCTTATACGTGTTTGCAATGCACCAACTCGCCCAACAGTCCGTGCTCCTGAGCTTCATTTTCAAAACATCGGGCTCTCATTCTTCATGTTCGTCTCTAAGCGCTCGTGGGGTCTCAGTCTCTTTCGTCGTGTGTTTGTGTTTTTTTGTGCTTGTACGTGTTTGCAATGCACCAACTCGCCCTACAGTCAGTGCTCCTGAGCTTCATTTCCAATACATCTGGCCCTCTTTCTTCATGCCCGCCTCTAAGCGCTCGTGGTGTCTCCGTCTCCTTCTTCGTGTGTTTGTGTTTTTGTGCGCTTGCAATTGTTTGCAACGCACCAACTCGCCCAACAGTTCGTGCTCCTAAGCTTCATTTCTAGTTGTTGTTGTTGTTAGCCTATCAAAAGATGGCACATACCCACACTGGGGGATCGGCCAAGAATCGGGTGGCTATTCACCTGAACGCAGTTAACAAAAAGGAAAAGCACGTGGGAGCGCAACACCGGTGAATTTTTCGTCATGAACAGAAAAGGGATGAGTGTTTTGATTTTAAAATTTTAAGAAAATTATAAAGAGAGTGAATAAATATTAATGATTTAGTCAAAATGTAATAGTTGATAGAAAAGAAAAGGCTGGAACACTTAGCAAGGCAGTCGGTGAGATTCTATCAGGAAATTTTGAACAGCGGTGCACAGATCTGTGGCTGAACCCAAATGTGGTGGCGCCAAATGATTGCAAGAGCGGGCTGCTCAAACTAAGGCCAAGATGCTGCAAGGGCTCCTCCAGCAACCTTTTTCTCAGTGAGTTGAATCGGCGACAATACAGCCAAAAATGTTCAATAGATTCTGGCTCATCTATTACATCTAGATGAGCCAGACTCTAGTACATCAGATTCTAGTACATCGGGCTCTATTTCTTGATCTTCGTCTCTAAGCGCTCGCTGCGTCTCAGGCTCTTTCTTCGTGTATTTGTGTTTTTTGTGCGCTTATACTTGTTTCCAATGCACCATGTTGCTCAAGAGTTCGTGTTTCTGAGCTTCATTTATAGTTTCTCAGGGATCTCTTTCTTCATGTTCATCCCGCAGCTCTCGTGGTGTCTCCGTCTCCTTCTTCGTGTGTTTGTGTTATTGTGTGCTTGTAGGTGTCTACAATGCACCAACTCGCCCAACAGTCCGTGCTCCTGAGCTTCATTTTCAATACATCGGGCTCTCTTACTTCATGTTCGTCTCCAAGAGCTCGTGGTGTCTCAGTCTCTTTCTTCGTGTGTTTGTGTTTTTGTGCGCTTGTAATTGTTTGCAAGGCACCAACTCGCCCAGCAGTTTGTGCTCCTGATCTTCATTTCTAGTACATCTTGCTCTATTTCTTCATCTTCGTCTCTAAGTGCTCGTGGTGTCTCTGTCTCTTTCTTCGTGTGTTTGTGTTTTTGGTGTGCTTGTGCGTATTTGCAATGCACCATGTCGCCCAACAGTCCGTGTTCCTGAGCTTCATTTCTAGTTTCTCGGGCTCTATTTCTTCATGTTTATCTCTAAGCGCTCGTGGTGTCTCAGCCTGTTTCTTCGTGTGTTTGTGTTTTTGTGTGCTTGTACGTGTTTGCAATGCTCCAACTCGTCCAACAGTCCGTGCTCCTGAGCTTCATTTCTAGTACAACGTGCTCTCTTTCTTCATGCTCGCATCTAAGCGCTCGTGGTGTCTGCGTCTCATTTTCCTTGTGTTTTTGTTTTTTGTGCGCTTGTACTTGTCTGCAATGCACCAACTCGCCCAACAGTCCGTGCTCCTGAGTTTCATTTCTAATACATCGTGTTCTCTTTCTTCATGTTCGTCTCTAAGCGCTCGTAGTGTCTCCGTCTCTTTCTTCGTGTGATTGTGCTTTTTGTGCGCTTGTACATGTTTGACATTCACCTATTAGCCCAACAGTCCGTGCTCCTGAGCTTCATTTCTAGTAAAACTGGCTCTCTTTCTTCATACTCGCCTCTAGACGCTCGTGGTGTCTCCGTCTCCTTCGTGTGCTTGTGTTTTTGTGCGCTTGTAATTGTTTGCAACGCACCAACTCGCCCAACAGTTCGTGCTCCTGAGCTTCATTTCTAGTACACCGGGCTCTATTTCTTCATCTTTGTTTCTAAGCGCTCGCGGCGTCTCAGGCTCTTTCTTCGTGTATTTGTGTTTTTCGTGCGCCTGTACTTGTTTCCAATGCACCATGTCGCCCAACAGTCCGTGTTCCTGAGCTTCATTTATAGTTTCTCGGGCTCTCTTTCTTCATGTTCATCTCTGAGCTCTCGTGGTGTCTCAGTCTCTTTCTTCGTGTGTTTGTGTTTTTTTGTGCTTGTACGTGTTTGCAATGCACCAACTCGCCCTACAGTCAGTGCTCCTGAGCTTCATTTCCAATACATCTGGCTCCCTTTCTTCATGTTCGTCTCTAAGTGCTCGTGGTGTCTCCGTCTCCTTCTTCACGTGTTTGTGTTTTTGTACGCTTGTAATTGTTTGCAAGGCACCAACACGCCCAGCAGTTCGTGCTCCTGAGCTTCATTTCTAGTACATCGGGCTCTATTTCTTCATCTTCGTCTCTAAGTGCTCGTGGTGGCTCTGTCTCTTTCTTCGTGTGTTTGTGTTTTTTGTGTGCTTGTGCGTATTTGCAATGCACCAAGTCGCCCAACAGTCCGTGTTCCTGAGCTTCATTTCCAGTTTTTCGGGGTCTCTTTCTTCATGTTCATCTCTAAGCGCTCGTGGTGTCTCCGTCTCTTCGTGTTTTTATGTTTTTGTGCGCTTGTACGTGTTTTCCTTGCACCAGCTCGCCTAACAGTCGATGCTCCTGAGCTTCATTTCCATTACACCGGACTCTCTTTCTTCATGTTCGTCTCGAAGTGCTCGTGGTATCTCCGTGTCTTTCTGCGTGTGTTTGTGTTTCTTGTGAGCTCGTACGTATTTACAATGCACCAACTCGCCCAACAGTCCGTGCTCCTGAGTTTCATTTCTAATACATCGTGTTCACTTTCTTCATGTTCCTCTCTAAGCGCTTGTGGTGTCTCCGTCTCTTTCTTCGTGTGATTGAGCTTTTTTGCGCTTGAACGTGTTTGCAATTCACCTATTATCCCAACAGCCCGTGCTCCTGAGCTTCATTTCTAGTACAACGGGCTCTCTTTCTTCGTGCTCGCCTCTAAGCGCTCGTGGTGTCTGCGTCTATTTTTTCCTGTGTGTGTTTTTTGTGCGCTTGTACTTGTTTGCAATGCACCAACTCGCCTAACAGTTCGTGCTCATGAGCTTCAATTCTAGCACATCGGACTCTCTTTGTTCATGTTCGTCTCTAAGCGGTCGTGGTGTCTCCGTCTCTTTTTTCCTGTGTTTGTGTTTTTTGTGAGCTTGTACTTGTCTGCAATGCACCAACTCGGCCAACAGTCCGTGCTCCTGAGTTTCATTTCTAATACATCGTGTTCTCTTTCTTCATGTTCGTCTCTAAGCGCTCGTAGTGTCTCCGTCTCTTTCTTCGTGTGATTGTGCTTTTTGTGCGCTTGTACATGTTTGAAATTCACCTATTAGCCCAACAGTCCGTGCTCCTGAGCTTCATTTCTAGTAAAACTGGCTCTCTTTCTTCATACTCGCCTCTAGACGCTCGTGGTGTCTCCGTCTCCTTCGTGTGCTTGTGTTTTTGTGCGCTTGTAATTGTTTGCAACGCACCAACTCGCCCAACAGTTCGTGCTCCTGAGCTTCATTTCTAGTACACCGGGCTCTATTTCTTCATCTTTGTTTCTAAGCGCTCGCGGCATCTCAGGCTCTTTCTTCGTGTATTTGTGTTTTTCGTGCGCCTGTACTTGTTTCCAATGCACCATGTCGCCCAACAGTCCGTGTTCCTGAGCTTCATTTATAGTTTCTCGGGCTCTCTTTCTTCATGTTCATCTCTGAGCTCTCGTGGTGTCTCAGTCTCTTTCTTCGTGTGTTTGTGTTTTTGTGTGCTTATACGTGTTTGCAATGCACCAACTCGCCCAACAGTCCGTGCTCCTGAGCTTCATTTTCAAAACATCGGGCTCTCATTCTTCATGTTCGTCTCTAAGCGCTCGTGGGGTCTCAGTCTCTTTCGTCGTGTGTTTGTGTTTTTTTGTGCTTGTACGTGTTTGCAATGCACCAACTCGCCCTACAGTCAGTGCTCCTGAGCTTCATTTCCAATACATCTGGCTCCCTTTCTTCATGTTCGTCTCTAAGTGCTCGTGGTGTCTCCGTCTCCTTCTTCACGTGTTTGTGTTTTTGTACGCTTGTAATTGTTTGCAAGGCACCAACACGCCCAGCAGTTCGTGCTCCTGAGCTTCATTTCTAGTACATCGGGCTCTATTTCTTCATCTTCGTCTCTAAGTGCTCGTGGTGGCTCTGTCTCTTTCTTCGTGTGTTTGTGTTTTTTGTGTGCTTGTACGTGTTTGCAATGCTCCAACTCGTCCAACAGTCCGTGCTCCTGAGCTTCATTTCTAGTACAACGTGCTCTCTTTCTTCATGCTCGCATCTAAGCGCTCGTGGTGTCTGCGTCTCATTTTCCTTGTGTTTTTGTTTTTTGTGCGCTTGTACTTGTCTGCAATGCACCAACTCGCCCAACAGTCCGTGCTCCTGAGTTTCATTTCTAATACATCGTGTTCTCTTTCTTCATGTTCGTCTCTAAGCGCTCGTAGTGTCTCCGTCTCTTTCTTCGTGTGATTGTGCTTTTTGTGCGCTTGTACATGTTTGACATTCACCTATTAGCCCAACAGTCCGTGCTCCTGAGCTTCATTTCTAGTAAAACTGGCTCTCTTTCTTCATACTCGCCTCTAGACGCTCGTGGTGTCTCCGTCTCCTTCGTGTGCTTGTGTTTTTGTGCGCTTGTAATTGTTTGCAACGCACCAACTCGCCCAACAGTTCGTGCTCCTGAGCTTCATTTCTAGTACACCGGGCTCTATTTCTTCATCTTTGTTTCTAAGCGCTCGCGGCGTCTCAGGCTCTTTCTTCGTGTATTTGTGTTTTTCGTGCGCCTGTACTTGTTTCCAATGCACCATGTCGCCCAACAGTCCGTGTTCCTGAGCTTCATTTATAGTTTCTCGGGCTCTCTTTCTTCATGTTCATCTCTGAGCTCTCGTGGTGTCTCAGTCTCTTTCTTCGTGTGTTTGTGTTTTTTTGTGCTTGTACGTGTTTGCAATGCACCAACTCGCCCTACAGTCAGTGCTCCTGAGCTTCATTTCCAATACATCTGGCTCCCTTTCTTCATGTTCGTCTCTAAGTGCTCGTGGTGTCTCCGTCTCCTTCTTCACGTGTTTGTGTTTTTGTACGCTTGTAATTGTTTGCAAGGCACCAACACGCCCAGCAGTTCGTGCTCCTGAGCTTCATTTCTAGTACATCGGGCTCTATTTCTTCATCTTCGTCTCTAAGTGCTCGTGGTGGCTCTGTCTCTTTCTTCGTGTGTTTGTGTTTTTTGTGTGCTTGTGCGTATTTGCAATGCACCAAGTCGCCCAACAGTCCGTGTTCCTGAGCTTCATTTCCAGTTTTTCGGGGTCTCTTTCTTCATGTTCATCTCTAAGCGCTCGTGGTGTCTCCGTCTCTTCGTGTTTTTATGTTTTTGTGCGCTTGTACGTGTTTTCCTTGCACCAACTCGCCTAACAGTCGATGCTCCTGAGCTTCATTTCCATTACACCGGACTCTCTTTCTTCATGTTCGTCTCGAAGTGCTCGTGGTATCTCCGTGTCTTTCTGCGTGTGTTTGTGTTTCTTGTGAGCTCGTACGTATTTACAATGCACCAACTCGCCCAACAGTCCGTGCTCCTGAGTTTCATTTCTAATACATCGTGTTCACTTTCTTCATGTTCCTCTCTAAGCGCTTGTGGTGTCTCCGTCTCTTTCTTCGTGTGATTGAGCTTTTTTGCGCTTGAACGTGTTTGCAATTCACCTATTATCCCAACAGCCCGTGCTCCTGAGCTTCATTTCTAGTACAACGGGCTCTCTTTCTTCGTGCTCGCCTCTAAGCGCTCGTGGTGTCTGCGTCTATTTTTTCCTGTGTGTGTTTTTTGTGCGCTTGTACTTGTTTGCAATGCACCAACTCGCCTAACAGTTCGTGCTCATGAGCTTCAATTCTAGCACATCGGACTCTCTTTGTTCATGTTCGTCTCTAAGCGGTCGTGGTGTCTCCGTCTCTTTTTTCCTGTGTTTGTGTTTTTTGTGAGCTTGTACTTGTCTGCAATGCACCAACTCGGCCAACAGTCCGTGCTCCTGAGTTTCATTTCTAATACATCGTGTTCTCTTTCTTCATGTTCGTCTCTAAGCGCTCGTAGTGTCTCCGTCTCTTTCTTCGTGTGATTGTGCTTTTTGTGCGCTTGTACATGTTTGAAATTCACCTATTAGCCCAACAGTCCGTGCTCCTGAGCTTCATTTCTAGTAAAACTGGCTCTCTTTCTTCATACTCGCCTCTAGACGCTCGTGGTGTCTCCGTCTCCTTCGTGTGCTTGTGTTTTTGTGCGCTTGTAATTGTTTGCAACGCACCAACTCGCCCAACAGTTCGTGCTCCTGAGCTTCATTTCTAGTACACCGGGCTCTATTTCTTCATCTTTGTTTCTAAGCGCTCGCGGCATCTCAGGCTCTTTCTTCGTGTATTTGTGTTTTTCGTGCGCCTGTACTTGTTTCCAATGCACCATGTCGCCCAACAGTCCGTGTTCCTGAGCTTCATTTATAGTTTCTCGGGCTCTCTTTCTTCATGTTCATCTCTGAGCTCTCGTGGTGTCTCAGTCTCTTTCTTCGTGTGTTTGTGTTTTTGTGTGCTTATACGTGTTTGCAATGCACCAACTCGCCCAACAGTCCGTGCTCCTGAGCTTCATTTTCAAAACATCGGGCTCTCATTCTTCATGTTCGTCTCTAAGCGCTCGTGGGGTCTCAGTCTCTTTCGTCGTGTGTTTGTGTTTTTTTGTGCTTGTACGTGTTTGCAATGCACCAACTCGCCCTACAGTCAGTGCTCCTGAGCTTCATTTCCAATACATCTGGCTCCCTTTCTTCATGTTCGTCTCTAAGTGCTCGTGGTGTCTCCGTCTCCTTCTTCACGTGTTTGTGTTTTTGTACGCTTGTAATTGTTTGCAAGGCACCAACACGCCCAGCAGTTCGTGCTCCTGAGCTTCATTTCTAGTACATCGGGCTCTATTTCTTCATCTTCGTCTCTAAGTGCTCGTGGTGGCTCTGTCTCTTTCTTCGTGTGTTTGTGTTTTTTGTGTGCTTGTGCGTATTTGCAATGCACCAAGTCGCCCAACAGTCCGTGTTCCTGAGCTTCATTTCCAGTTTTTCGGGGTCTCTTTCTTCATGTTCATCTCTAAGCGCTCGTGGTGTCTCCGTCTCTTCGTGTTTTTATGTTTTTGTGCGCTTGTACGTGTTTTCCTTGCACCAACTCGCCTAACAGTCGATGCTCCTGAGCTTCATTTCCATTACACCGGACTCTCTTTCTTCATGTTCGTCTCGAAGTGCTCGTGGTATCTCCGTGTCTTTCTGCGTGTGTTTGTGTTTCTTGTGAGCTCGTACGTATTTACAATGCACCAACTCGCCCAACAGTCCGTGCTCCTGAGTTTCATTTCTAATACATCGTGTTCACTTTCTTCATGTTCCTCTCTAAGCGCTTGTGGTGTCTCCGTCTCTTTCTTCGTGTGATTGAGCTTTTTTGCGCTTGAACGTGTTTGCAATTCACCTATTATCCCAACAGCCCGTGCTCCTGAGCTTCATTTCTAGTACAACGGGCTCTCTTTCTTCGTGCTCGCCTCTAAGCGCTCGTGGTGTCTGCGTCTATTTTTTCCTGTGTGTGTTTTTTGTGCGCTTGTACTTGTTTGCAATGCACCAACTCGCCTAACAGTTCGTGCTCATGAGCTTCAATTCTAGCACATCGGACTCTCTTTGTTCATGTTCGTCTCTAAGCGGTCGTGGTGTCTCCGTCTCTTTTTTCCTGTGTTTGTGTTTTTTGTGCGCTTGTACTTGTTTGCAATGCACCAACTCGCCCAACAGTTCGTGCTCCTGAGCTTCAATTCTAGCAAATCGGGCTCTCTTTGTTCATGTTCGTCTCTAAGCGCTCGTGGTGTCTTCGTCTCCTTCTTTGTGTGTTTGTGTTTTTTGTTTGCTTTTGCGTATTTGCAATGCACCAAGTCGCCCAACAGTCCATGTTCCTGAGCTTCATTTATATTTTTTCGGGCTCTCTTTCTTGATGTTCATCTCTAAGCGCTCGTGGTGTTCCCGGCTCCTTCTTTGTGTGTTTGTGTTTTTTGCGCTTGTACGCGTTTGCAATGCATTAAATCGCCCAGCAGTCTGTGTTCCTGAGCTTAATTTCTAGTACATCGGGCTCTCTTTCTTCATGTTTGTCTCTAGACCCTCGTGGTGTCTCCATGTATTTCTGCGTGTGTTTTTGTTTTTTATGCGTTTGTATTTGTCTGCAATGCACCAACTCGCCCAACAGTCCGTGCTCCTCAGCTTCATTGCCAGTACATCGGGCTCTCTTTCTTCATGTTCGTCACTAAGCGCTCGTGATTTCTCCGTCTCTTAGTGTTTTTATGTTTTTCTGCGCTTGTACCTGCTTGCAATGCACCAACTCGCCGAACAGTCCGTGCTCCTGAGATTAATTTCTAGTACATCGGGCTCTCTTTCTTCATGTTCGCCGCTAAGCGCTCGTGGTTTCTCAGCTTCCTTCTTTGTGTGTTTCTGTTTTTTGTGCGCTTGTACACGTCTGCATTGCACCAACTCGCCCAACAGTCCGTGCTCCTGAACTTCAATACCAATACATCGGGCTCTCTTTCTTCATGTTCGTCTCTAAGCGCTCGTGGTGTCTCCGTCTCTTTCTTCGTGTGAATGTGTTTTTTGTGCGCTTGTACTTGTTTCCAATGCACCAACTCGCCCAACAGTCCGTGCTCCTGAGCTTTATTTCCAATACATCGGGCTCACATTCTCCATGTACGTCTCTAAGTGCTCGTGATGTCTCCGACTCTTTCTTTGCGTGTTTCTGTTTTTTGTGCGCTTGTACGTGTCTGCAATGCACCAACTCGCCCAACAGTCCGTGTTCCTGAGCTTCATTTCCAATACATCGGGCTCTATTTATTCATCTTCGTCTCTAAGCGCTCGTGGTGTCTCAGTCTCTTTCTTCATGTGTTGGTGTTTTTGTGCGCTTGTACCTGTTTGCAATGCACCAACTCGCCCAACAGTCCGTGCTCCTGAGCTTCACTTCCAATACATCGGGCTCTTGGTCTTCATGTTCGTCTCAAAGTGTTTTTGGTGTCTCCGTGTCTTTATGAGTGTGTTTGTTGTTTTGCGCTCTTGTACGTGTTTTCAATGTACCAACTCATCCAAAAGTCCGTGCACCTGAGCTTCATTTCTAGTACAACGGGCTCTCTTTCTTCATGCCCGCCTCTAAGCGCTCGTGGTGACTTCGTCTCCTTCTTCGTGTGTTTGTGTGCTTTGTGCGCTTGTGCTTGTTTGCAATGCACCAACTCGCCCAACAGTTCGTGCTCCTGAGCTTCAATTCTAGTTAATCGCGCTCTCTTTGTTCATGTTCGTATCTAAGCGCTCGTGGTGTCTCCGTCTCTTCGTGTTTTTATGTTTTTGTGCGCTTGTACGTGTTTTCATTGCACCAACTAGCCCAACAGTCCGTGCTCCTGAGCATCATTTCTAGTACACAGGGCTCTCTTTCTTCATGTTCGTCGCTAAGTGCTCGTGGCGTATCAGCTGCTTTCTACGTGTGTTTCTGTTTTTTGTGCGCTTGTACATGTCTTCAATGCACCAACTCGCCTAACAGTCCATGCTCCTGAGCTTCATTTCCAATACATCGGGCTCTCTTTCTTCATGTTCGTCTCTAAGCGCTCGTGGTGTGTCAGCCTCATTCTTCGTGTGTTTGTGTTTTTTTTGAGGTTGTACTTATTTGCAACGCATAAACTCGCCCAACAGTCCGTGCTCCTGAGTTTCATTTCTAATACGTCGTGTTCTCTTCATGTTCGTCTCTAAGTGCTCGTGGTGTCTTCGACTCTTTCTTCGTGTGATTGTGCTTTTTGTGCGCTTGAACGTGTTTGCAATTCACCTATTAGCCCACCAGCCCGTGCTCCTGAGCTTCATTTCTAGTACAACGGGCTCTCATTCTTCATGTTCGTCTCTAAGCGGTCGTGGTGTCTCAGTCTCTTTCTTCGTGTTTGTGTTTTTGTGCGCTTGTAATTGTTTGCAAGGCACCAACTCACCCAGCAGTTCGTGCTCCTGAGCTTCATTTCTAGTACATCGGGCTCTATTTCTACATCTTCGTCTCTATGTGCTCGTGGTGGCTCTGTCTCTTTCTTCGTGTGTTTGTGTTTTTTGTTTGCTTTTGCGTATTTGCAATGCACCAAGTCGCCCAACAGTCCATGTTCCTGAGCTTCATTTATATTTTTTCGGGCTCTCTTTCTTGATGTTCATCTCTAAGCGCTCGTGGTGTTCCCGGCTCCTTCTTTGTGTGTTTGTGTTTTTTGCGCTTGTACGCGTTTGCAATGCATTAAATCGCCCAGCAGTCTGTGTTCCTGAGCTTAATTTCTAGTACATCGGGCTCTCTTTCTTCATGTTTGTCTCTAGACCCTCGTGGTGTCTCCATGTATTTCTGCGTGTGTTTTTGTTTTTTATGCGTTTGTATTTGTCTGCAATGCACCAACTCGCCCAACAGTCCGTGCTCCTCAGCTTCATTGCCAGTACATCGGGCTCTCTTTCTTCATGTTCGTCACTAAGCGCTCGTGATTTCTCCGTCTCTTAGTGTTTTTATGTTTTTCTGCGCTTGTACCTGCTTGCAATGCACCAACTCGCCGAACAGTCCGTGCTCCTGAGATTAATTTCTAGTACATCGGGCTCTCTTTCTTCATGTTCGCCGCTAAGCGCTCGTGGTTTCTCAGCTTCCTTCTTTGTGTGTTTCTGTTTTTTGTGCGCTTGTACACGTCTGCATTGCACCAACTCGCCCAACAGTCCGTGCTCCTGAACTTCAATACCAATACATCGGGCTCTCTTTTTTCATGTTCGTCTCTAAGCGCTCGTGGTGTCTCCGTCTCTTTCTTCGTGTGAATGTGTTTTTTGTGCGCTTGTACTTGTTTCCAATGCACCAACTCGCCCAACAGTCCGTGCTCCTGAGCTTTATTTCCAATACATCGGGCTCACATTCTCCATGTACGTCTCTAAGTGCTCGTGATGTCTCCGACTCTTTCTTTGCGTGTTTCTGTTTTTTGTGCGCTTGTACGTGTCTGCAATGCACCAACTCGCCCAACAGTCCGTGTTCCTGAGCTTCATTTCCAATACATCGGGCTCTATTTATTCATCTTCGTCTCTAAGCGCTCGTGGTGTCTCAGTCTCTTTCTTCATGTGTTGGTGTTTTTGTGCGCTTGTACCTGTTTGCAATGCACCAACTCGCCCAACAGTCCGTGCTCCTGAGCTTCACTTCCAATACATCGGGCTCTTGGTCTTCATGTTCGTCTCAAAGTGTTTTTGGTGTCTCCGTGTCTTTATGAGTGTGTTTGTTGTTTTGCGCTCTTGTACGTGTTTTCAATGTACCAACTCATCCAAAAGTCCGTGCACCTGAGCTTCATTTCTAGTACAACGGGCTCTCTTTCTTCATGCCCGCCTATAAGCGCTCGTGGTGACTTCGTCTCCTTCTTCGTGTGTTTGTGTGCTTTGTGCGCTTGTGCTTGTTTGCAATGCACCAACTCGCCCAACAGTTCGTGCTCCTGAGCTTCAATTCTAGTTAATCGCGCTCTCTTTGTTCATGTTCGTATCTAAGCGCTCGTGGTGTCTCCGTCTCTTCGTGTTTTTATGTTTTTGTGCGCTTGTACGTGTTTTCATTGCACCAACTAGCCCAACAGTCCGTGCTCCTGAGCATCATTTCTAGTACACAGGGCTCTCTTTCTTCATGTTCGTCGCTAAGTGCTCGTGGGCGTATCAGCTGCTTTCTACGTGTGTTTCTGTTTTTTGTGCGCTTGTACATGTCTTCAATGCACCAACTCGCCTAACAGTCCATGCTCCTGAGCTTCATTTCCAATACATCGGGGCTCTCTTTCTTCATGTTCGTCTCTAAGCGCTCGTGGTGTGTCAGCCTCATTCTTCGATGTTGTTTTGTGTTTTTTTTGAGGTTGTACTTATTTGCAACGCATAAACTCGCCCAACAGTCCGTGCTCCTGAGTTTCATTTCTAATACGTCGTGTTCTCTTCATGTTCGTCTCTAAGTGCTCGTGGTGTCTTCGACTCTTTCTTCGTGTGATTGTGCTTTTTGTGCGCTTGAACGTGTTTGCAATTCACCTATTAGCCCAACAGCCCGTGCTCCTGAGCTTCATTTCTAGTACAACTGGCTCTCTTTCTTCATGCTCGCCTCTAAGCGCTCGTGGTGTCTCTGTCTTCTTCTTCGTGTGTTTGTGTTTTTTGTGTGCTTGTGCGTGTTTGCAATGCACCATGTCGCTCAACAGTCCGTGTTCCTGAGCTTCATTTCCAGTTTCTCTGGCTCTCTTTTCTTCATGTTCATCTCTAAGCGCTCGTGGTGTCTCAGCCTCATTCTTCGTGTGTTTGCGTTTTTTTTGTGGTTGTACGTGTTTGCAATGCACCAACTCGCCCAACAGTCCGTGCTCCTGAGCTTCATTTCTAGTACAACGGGCTCTCTTTCCTCATGCTCGCCTGTAAGCGCTCGTGGTGTCTGCGTCTATTTTTTTCTGTGTTTGTGTTTTTTGTGCGCTTGTACTTGTTTGCAATGCACCAATCCGCGCAACAGTTCCTGATCCTGAGCTTCAATTCTAGCACATCGGGCTCTTTTTGTTTATGTTCGTCTCTAAGCGCTCGTGGTGTCTCCGTCTCCTTCTTTGTGTGTTTGTGTTTTTTTGCGCTTGTACGCGTTTGCAATGCATTAACTCGACCAGCAGTCTGTGTTCTTGAGCTTAATTTCTAGTACATCGGGCTCTCTTTCTTCATGTTCGTCTCTAAGCGCTCGTGGTGTCTCAGTCTCTTTATTCGTGTGTTTGTGTTTTTGTGTGCTTGTACGTGTTTGCAATGCACCAACACGCCAGCAGTTCGTCCTCCTGAGCTTCATTTCTAGTACATCGGGCTCTATTTCTTCATGTTCATCTCTGAGCTCTCGTGGTGTCTCAGTCTCTTTCTTCGTGTATTTGTGTTTTTTGTGCGCCTGTACTTGTTTCCAATGCACCATGTCGCCCAACAGTCCGTGTTCCTGAGCTTCATTTATAGTTTCTCGGGCTCTCTTTCTTCATGTTCTTCTCGGAGCTCTCGTGGTGTCACCGTCTCCTTCTTCGTGTGTTTGTATTTTTGTGCGCTTGTATTTGTTTGGAAGGCACCAACTCGCCCAGCAGTTCGTGCTCCTGAGTTTTATTTCTAGTACATCGGGCTCTATTTCATCATCTTCGTCTCTAAGCGCTCGCGGCGTCTCCGACTCTATCTTGGTGTGTTTGTGTATTTTGTGCGCTTGTACTTGTTTCCAATGCACCAAGCCGCCCAACAGTCCGTGTTCCTGAGCTTCATTTCTAGTTTCTCGGGCTCTATATCTTCATGTTCAACTCTGAGCTCTCGTGGTGTCTCAGTCTCTTTCTTCGTGTTTGTGTTTTTGAGTGCTTGTACGTGTTTGCAATGCACCAACTCGCCCAGCAGTTCGTGCTCCTGAGCTTCATTTTTAGTACATCGGGCTCTATTTCTTCATCTTCGTCTCTAAGCGCTCGTGGTGTCTCGGCCTGTTTCTTCGTGTGTTCGTGTTTTTGCGCTTGTACGTGTTTGCAACGCACCAACTCGCCCAACAGTTTGTGCTCCTGAGCTTCAATTCTAGTTCATCGCGCTCTCTTTCTTCATGTTCGTCGCTTAGCGCTCGTGGCGTCTCAGCTTCTTTCTTCGTGTGTTTCTGTTTTTGTGCGCTTGTACATGTCTTCAATGCACCAACTGTAATAACAGTCGATGCTCCTGAGCTTCATTTCCATTACATCGGGCTCTCTTCATGTTCTTCTCTAAGTGCTCGTGGTGTCTCCGTGTCTTTCTGCGTGTGTTTGTGTATTTTGTGAGCTTGTACGTATTTGCAATGCACCAACTCGCCCAACAGTCCGTGCTCCTGAGTTTCATTTCTAATACATCGTGTTCTCTTTCTTCATGTTCGTCTCTAAGCGCTCGTGGTGTCTCCGTCTCTTTCTTCGTGTATTTGTGCTTTTTTGCGCTTGAACGTGTTTGCAATTCACCTATTAGCCCAACAGCCCGTGCTCCTGAGCTTCATTTCTAGTACAACTGGCCCTCTTTCTTCATGCCCGCCTCTAAGCGCTCGTGGTGTCTCCGTCTCCTTCTTCGTGTGTTTGTGTTTTTGTGCGCTTGCAATTGTTTGCAACGCACCAACTCGCCCAACAGTTCGTGCTCCTAAGCTTCATTTCTAGTTGTTGTTGTTGTTAGCCTATCAAAAGATGGCACATACCCACACTGGGGGATCGGCCAAGAATCGGGTGGCTATTCACCTGAACGCAGTTAACAAAAAGGAAAAGCACGTGGGAGCGCAACACCGGTGAATTTTTCGTCATGAACAGAAAAGGGATGAGTGTTTTGATTTTAAAATTTTAAGAAAATTATAAAGAGAGTGAATAAATATTAATGATTTAGTCAAAATGTAATAGTTGATAGAAAAGAAAAGGCTGGAACACTTAGCAAGGCAGTCGGTGAGATTCTATCAGGAAATTTTGAACAGCGGTGCACAGATCTGTGGCTGAACCCAAATGTGGTGGCGCCAAATGATTGCAAGAGCGGGCTGCTCAAACTAAGGCCAAGATGCTGCAAGGGCTCCTCCAGCAACCTTTTTCTCAGTGAGTTGAATCGGCGACAATACAGCCAAAAATGTTCAATAGATTCTGGCTCATCTATTACATCTAGATGAGCCAGACTCTAGTACATCAGATTCTAGTACATCGGGCTCTATTTCTTGATCTTCGTCTCTAAGCGCTCGCTGCGTCTCAGGCTCTTTCTTCGTGTATTTGTGTTTTTTGTGCGCTTATACTTGTTTCCAATGCACCATGTTGCTCAAGAGTTCGTGTTTCTGAGCTTCATTTATAGTTTCTCAGGGATCTCTTTCTTCATGTTCATCCCGCAGCTCTCGTGGTGTCTCCGTCTCCTTCTTCGTGTGTTTGTGTTATTGTGTGCTTGTAGGTGTCTACAATGCACCAACTCGCCCAACAGTCCGTGCTCCTGAGCTTCATTTTCAATACATCGGGCTCTCTTACTTCATGTTCGTCTCCAAGAGCTCGTGGTGTCTCAGTCTCTTTCTTCGTGTGTTTGTGTTTTTGTGCGCTTGTAATTGTTTGCAAGGCACCAACTCGCCCAGCAGTTTGTGCTCCTGATCTTCATTTCTAGTACATCTTGCTCTATTTCTTCATCTTCGTCTCTAAGTGCTCGTGGTGTCTCTGTCTCTTTCTTCGTGTGTTTGTGTTTTTGGTGTGCTTGTGCGTATTTGCAATGCACCATGTCGCCCAACAGTCCGTGTTCCTGAGCTTCATTTCTAGTTTCTCGGGCTCTATTTCTTCATGTTTATCTCTAAGCGCTCGTGGTGTCTCAGCCTGTTTCTTCGTGTGTTTGTGTTTTTGTGTGCTTGTACGTGTTTGCAATGCTCCAACTCGTCCAACAGTCCGTGCTCCTGAGCTTCATTTCTAGTACAACGTGCTCTCTTTCTTCATGCTCGCATCTAAGCGCTCGTGGTGTCTGCGTCTCATTTTCCTTGTGTTTTTGTTTTTTGTGCGCTTGTACTTGTCTGCAATGCACCAACTCGCCCAACAGTCCGTGCTCCTGAGTTTCATTTCTAATACATCGTGTTCTCTTTCTTCATGTTCGTCTCTAAGCGCTCGTAGTGTCTCCGTCTCTTTCTTCGTGTGATTGTGCTTTTTGTGCGCTTGTACATGTTTGAAATTCACCTATTAGCCCAACAGTCCGTGCTCCTGAGCTTCATTTCTAGTAAAACTGGCTCTCTTTCTTCATACTCGCCTCTAGACGCTCGTGGTGTCTCCGTCTCCTTCGTGTGCTTGTGTTTTTGTGCGCTTGTAATTGTTTGCAACGCACCAACTCGCCCAACAGTTCGTGCTCCTGAGCTTCATTTCTAGTACACCGGGCTCTATTTCTTCATCTTTGTTTCTAAGCGCTCGCGGCGTCTCAGGCTCTTTCTTCGTGTATTTGTGTTTTTCGTGCGCCTGTACTTGTTTCCAATGCACCATGTCGCCCAACAGTCCGTGTTCCTGAGCTTCATTTATAGTTTCTCGGGCTCTCTTTCTTCATGTTCATCTCTGAGCTCTCGTGGTGTCTCAGTCTCTTTCTTCGTGTGTTTGTGTTTTTTTGTGCTTGTACGTGTTTGCAATGCACCAACTCGCCCTACAGTCAGTGCTCCTGAGCTTCATTTCCAATACATCTGGCTCCCTTTCTTCATGTTCGTCTCTAAGTGCTCGTGGTGTCTCCGTCTCCTTCTTCACGTGTTTGTGTTTTTGTACGCTTGTAATTGTTTGCAAGGCACCAACACGCCCAGCAGTTCGTGCTCCTGAGCTTCATTTCTAGTACATCGGGCTCTATTTCTTCATCTTCGTCTCTAAGTGCTCGTGGTGGCTCTGTCTCTTTCTTCGTGTGTTTGTGTTTTTTGTGTGCTTGTGCGTATTTGCAATGCACCAAGTCGCCCAACAGTCCGTGTTCCTGAGCTTCATTTCCAGTTTTTCGGGGTCTCTTTCTTCATGTTCATCTCTAAGCGCTCGTGGTGTCTCCGTCTCTTCGTGTTTTTATGTTTTTGTGCGCTTGTACGTGTTTTCCTTGCACCAACTCGCCTAACAGTCGATGCTCCTGAGCTTCATTTCCATTACACCGGACTCTCTTTCTTCATGTTCGTCTCGAAGTGCTCGTGGTATCTCCGTGTCTTTCTGCGTGTGTTTGTGTTTCTTGTGAGCTCGTACGTATTTACAATGCACCAACTCGCCCAACAGTCCGTGCTCCTGAGTTTCATTTCTAATACATCGTGTTCACTTTCTTCATGTTCCTCTCTAAGCGCTTGTGGTGTCTCCGTCTCTTTCTTCGTGTGATTGAGCTTTTTTGCGCTTGAACGTGTTTGCAATTCACCTATTATCCCAACAGCCCGTGCTCCTGAGCTTCATTTCTAGTACAACGGGCTCTCTTTCTTCGTGCTCGCCTCTAAGCGCTCGTGGTGTCTGCGTCTATTTTTTCCTGTGTGTGTTTTTTGTGCGCTTGTACTTGTTTGCAATGCACCAACTCGCCTAACAGTTCGTGCTCATGAGCTTCAATTCTAGCACATCGGACTCTCTTTGTTCATGTTCGTCTCTAAGCGGTCGTGGTGTCTCCGTCTCTTTTTTCCTGTGTTTGTGTTTTTTGTGAGCTTGTACTTGTCTGCAATGCACCAACTCGGCCAACAGTCCGTGCTCCTGAGTTTCATTTCTAATACATCGTGTTCTCTTTCTTCATGTTCGTCTCTAAGCGCTCGTAGTGTCTCCGTCTCTTTCTTCGTGTGATTGTGCTTTTTGTGCGCTTGTACATGTTTGAAATTCACCTATTAGCCCAACAGTCCGTGCTCCTGAGCTTCATTTCTAGTAAAACTGGCTCTCTTTCTTCATACTCGCCTCTAGACGCTCGTGGTGTCTCCGTCTCCTTCGTGTGCTTGTGTTTTTGTGCGCTTGTAATTGTTTGCAACGCACCAACTCGCCCAACAGTTCGTGCTCCTGAGCTTCATTTCTAGTACACCGGGCTCTATTTCTTCATCTTTGTTTCTAAGCGCTCGCGGCATCTCAGGCTCTTTCTTCGTGTATTTGTGTTTTTCGTGCGCCTGTACTTGTTTCCAATGCACCATGTCGCCCAACAGTCCGTGTTCCTGAGCTTCATTTATAGTTTCTCGGGCTCTCTTTCTTCATGTTCATCTCTGAGCTCTCGTGGTGTCTCAGTCTCTTTCTTCGTGTGTTTGTGTTTTTGTGTGCTTATACGTGTTTGCAATGCACCAACTCGCCCAACAGTCCGTGCTCCTGAGCTTCATTTTCAAAACATCGGGCTCTCATTCTTCATGTTCGTCTCTAAGCGCTCGTGGGGTCTCAGTCTCTTTCGTCGTGTGTTTGTGTTTTTTTGTGCTTGTACGTGTTTGCAATGCACCAACTCGCCCTACAGTCAGTGCTCCTGAGCTTCATTTCCAATACATCTGGCTCCCTTTCTTCATGTTCGTCTCTAAGTGCTCGTGGTGTCTCCGTCTCCTTCTTCACGTGTTTGTGTTTTTGTACGCTTGTAATTGTTTGCAAGGCACCAACACGCCCAGCAGTTCGTGCTCCTGAGCTTCATTTCTAGTACATCGGGCTCTATTTCTTCATCTTCGTCTCTAAGTGCTCGTGGTGGCTCTGTCTCTTTCTTCGTGTGTTTGTGTTTTTTGTGTGCTTGTGCGTATTTGCAATGCACCAAGTCGCCCAACAGTCCGTGTTCCTGAGCTTCATTTCCAGTTTTTCGGGGTCTCTTTCTTCATGTTCATCTCTAAGCGCTCGTGGTGTCTCCGTCTCTTCGTGTTTTTATGTTTTTGTGCGCTTGTACGTGTTTTCCTTGCACCAACTCGCCTAACAGTCGATGCTCCTGAGCTTCATTTCCATTACACCGGACTCTCTTTCTTCATGTTCGTCTCGAAGTGCTCGTGGTATCTCCGTGTCTTTCTGCGTGTGTTTGTGTTTCTTGTGAGCTCGTACGTATTTACAATGCACCAACTCGCCCAACAGTCCGTGCTCCTGAGTTTCATTTCTAATACATCGTGTTCACTTTCTTCATGTTCCTCTCTAAGCGCTTGTGGTGTCTCCGTCTCTTTCTTCGTGTGATTGAGCTTTTTTGCGCTTGAACGTGTTTGCAATTCACCTATTATCCCAACAGCCCGTGCTCCTGAGCTTCATTTCTAGTACAACGGGCTCTCTTTCTTCGTGCTCGCCTCTAAGCGCTCGTGGTGTCTGCGTCTATTTTTTCCTGTGTGTGTTTTTTGTGCGCTTGTACTTGTTTGCAATGCACCAACTCGCCTAACAGTTCGTGCTCATGAGCTTCAATTCTAGCACATCGGACTCTCTTTGTTCATGTTCGTCTCTAAGCGGTCGTGGTGTCTCCGTCTCTTTTTTCCTGTGTTTGTGTTTTTTGTGCGCTTGTACTTGTTTGCAATGCACCAACTCGCCCAACAGTTCGTGCTCCTGAGCTTCAATTCTAGCAAATCGGGCTCTCTTTGTTCATGTTCGTCTCTAAGCGCTCGTGGTGTCTTCGTCTCCTTCTTTGTGTGTTTGTGTTTTTTTGCGCTTGTACGCGTTTGCAATGCATTAACCCGCCCAGCAGTCTGTGCTCCTGAGCTTAATTTATAGTACATCGGGCTCTCTTTCTTCATCATTGTCTCTAGACCCTCGTGGCGTCTCCGTGTATTTCTGCGTGTGTTTTTGTTTTTATGCGTTTGTATTTGTCTGCAATGCACCAACTCGCCCAACAGTCCGTGCTCCTGAGCTTCATTTCCAGTACATCAGGCTCTCTTTTTCATGTTCGTCACTAAGCGCTCGTGATTTCTCCGTCTCTTCGTGTTTTTATGTTTTTCTGCGCTTGTACCTGCTTGCAATGCACCAACTCGCCGAACAGTCCGTGCTCCTGAGATTCATTTCTAGTACATCGGGCTCTCTTTCTTCATGTTCGTCTCTAAGCGGTCGTGGTGTCTCAGTCTCTTTCTTGGTGTGTTTGTGTTTTTTGTGCGCTTGTACGTGTATGCAATGCACCAAATCGCCCAACAGTCCGTGCTCCTGAGCTTCATTTCTAATACATGGGGCTCTCTTTCTTCATGTGCGTCTTTAAGCGCTCGTGGTGTCTCTGTCTCCTTCTTCGTGTTTGTGTTTTTGTGCGCTTGTAATTGTTTGCAAGGCACCAACTCGCCCAGCAGTTCGTGCTGCTGAGCTTCATTTTTAGTACATCGGGCTCTATTTCTTCATCTTCTTCTCTAAGCGCTCGCGGCGTCTCCGATTCTATCTTCCTGTCTGTGTTTTTTGTCGCTTGTACTTGTTTCCACAGCACCAAGTCGCCCAACAGTCCGTGTTCTTGAGCTTCATTTGTAGCTTCTGGGCTCTCTTTCTTCATGTTCATCTCAGAGCTCTCGTAGTGTCTCAGTCTCTTTCTTCGTGTGTTTGTGTTTTTGTGTGCTTGTACATGTTTGCAATGGACCACCTCGCCCAACAGTTCGTGCTCCTGAGCTTCATTTTCAATACATCGGGCTCTATTTCTTCATGTTCGTCTCTAAGCGCTCGTGATGTCTCAGTTTCTTCGTGTGTTTGTGTTTTTGTGTGCTTGTACATGTTTGCAATGCACCAACTCGCCCAACAGTCCGTGCTTCTGAGCTTCATTTTCAATACATCGGGCTCTATTTCTTGATGTTCGTCTCTAAGCGCTCGTGGTGTCTCAGTCTCTTCGTGTGTGTGTTTTTGTGTTCTTGTACGTGTTTGCAATGCACCAACTCGCCCTTAAGTCAGTGCTCTTGAGATTCATTTTAAATACATCTGGCTCCCTTTCTTCAAGTTCGTCTCTAAGTGCTCGTGGTGTCTCCGTTTCCTTCTTCGTGTGTTTGTGTTTTTGTGTGCTTGTACGTGTTTGCAATGCACCAACTCGCCCAACAGTCCGCGCTACTGAGCATCACTTCTAGTACATCGGGCTCTCTTTCTTCATGCTCGTCGCTAAGCGCTCGTGGCGTCCCAGCTTCTTTCTTCGTGTGTTTGTGTTTTTGTGCGCTTGTAATTGTTTGCAAGGCACCAACTCGCCCAGCAGTTCGTGCTCCTGAGCTTCATTTCTAGTACTTCGAGCTCTATTTCTACATCTTCGTCTCTAAGTGCTCGTGGTGGCTCTGTCTTTTTCTTCGTGTGTTTGTGTTTTTTGTGTGCTTTTGCGTATTTGCAATGCACCAAGTCGCCCAACAGTCCATGTTCCTGAGCTTCATTTCTATTTTTTCGGGCTCTCTTTCTTGATGTTCATCTCTAAGCGCTCGTGGTGTCCCAGCCTGTCTCTTCGTGTGTTTGTGTTTTTGTGCGCTTGTACGTGTTTGCAATGCACAAACCCGCCCAACAGTTCGTGATCCTGAGCTTCAATTCTAGCACATCGGGCTATCTTTGTTAATGTTCGTCTCTAAGCGCTCGTGGTGTCTCCGTCTCCTTCTTTGTGTGTTTGTGTTTTTTGCGCTTGTACGCGTTTGCAATGCATTAACTCGCCCAGCAGTCTGTGTTCCTGAGCTTAATTTCTAGTACATCGGGCTCTCTTTCTTCATGTTTGTCTCTAGACCCTCGTGGTATCTCCGTGTATTTCTGCGTGTGTTTTTGTTTTTTATGCGTTTGTATTTGTCTGCAATGCACCAACTCGCCCAACAGTCCGTGCTCCTCAGCTTCATTTCCAGTACATCGGGCTCTCTTTCTTCATGTTCGTCACTAAGTGCTCGTGATTTCTCCGTCTCTTCGTGTTTTTATGTTTTTCTGCGCTTGTACCTGCTTGCAATGCACCAACGCGCCGAACAGTCCGTGCTCCTGAGATTAATTTCTAGTACATCGGGCTCTCTTTCTTCATGTTCGTCGCTAAGCGCTCGTGGTGTCTCAGCTTCCTTCTTTGCGTGTTTCTGTTTTTTGTGCGCTTGTACACGCCTGCATTGCACCAACTCGCCCAACAGTCCGTGTTCCTGAGCTTCATTTCCAATGCATCGGGCTCTATTTCTTCATCTTCGTCTCTAAGCGCTCGTGGTGTCTCCGTCTCCTTCTTTGTGTGTTTGTGTTTTTTTGCGCTTGTACGCGTTTGCAATGCATTAACTCGCCCAGCAGTCTGTGTTCCTGAGCTTAATTTCTAGTACATCGGGCTCTCTTTCTTCTTGTTTGTCTCTAGACCCTCGTGGTGTCTCCGTGTATTTCTGCGTGTGTTTTTGTTTTTTATGCGTTTGTATTTGTCTGCAATGCACCAACTCGCCCAACAGTCCGTGCTCCTGAGCTTCACTTCCAATACATCGGGGTCTCGGTCTACATGTTCGTCTCAAAGTGTTTGTGTCTTTATGCGTGTGTTTGTTGTTTTGCGCTCTTGTACGTGTTTGCAATGTACCAACTCATCCAAAAGTCCGTGCACCTGAGCTTCATTTCTAGTACAACGGGCTCTCTTTCTTCTTGCCCGCCTCTAAGCGCTCGTGGTGACTTCGGCTCCTTCTTCGTGTGTTTGTGTGCTTTGTGCGCTTGTGCTTGTTTGCAATGCACCAACTCGCCCAACATTTCGTGCTCCTGAGCTTCAATTCTAGTTCATCGCGCTCTCTTTGTTCATGTTCGTATCTAAGCGCTCGTGGTGTCTCCGTCTCTTCGTGTTTTTATGTTTTTGTGCGCTTGTACGTGTTTTCATTGCACCAACTCGCCCAACAGTCCGCGCTCCTGAGCATCAATTCTAATACACAGGGCTCTCTTTCTTCATGTTCGTCGCTAAGCGCTCGTGGCGTCTGAGCTGCTTTCTACGTGTGTTTCTGTTGTTTGTGCGCTTGTACATGTCTTCAATGCAAAAACTCGCCTAACAGTCCATGCTCCTGAGCTTCATTTCCAATACATCGGGCTCTCTTTCTTCATGTTCGTCTCTAAGTGCTCGTGGTGTCTCCGTGTCTTTCTGCGTGTGTTTGTGTTTTTTTTGAATTTGTACTTATTTGCAACGCATAAACTCGCCCAACAGTCCGTGCTCCTGAGTTTCATTTCTAATACGTCGTGTTCTCTTCATGTTCGTCTCTAAGTGCTCGTGGTGTCTTCGTCTCTTTCTTCGTGTGATTGTGCTTTTTGTGCGCATGAACGTGTTTGCAATTCACCTATTAGCCCAACAGCCCGTGCTCCTGAGCTTCATTTCTAGTACAACTGGCTCTCTTTCTTCATGCTCGCTTCTAAGCGCTCGTGGTGTCTCCGTCTTCTTCTTCGTGTGTTTGTGTTTTTGTGCGCTTGCAATTGTTTGCAACGCACCAAATCGCCCAGCAGTTCGTGCTCCTGAGCTTCATTTCTAGTACATCTGGCTCTATTTCTTCATCTTCGTCTCTAAGTGCTCGTAATGTCTCTGTCTCTTTCTTCGTGTGTTTGTGTTTTTTGTGTGCTTGTGGGTATTTGCAATGCACCATGTCGCTCAACAGTCCGTGTTCCTGAGCTTCATTTCCAGTTTCTCTGGCTCTCTTTCTTCATGTTCATCTCTAAGCGCTCGTGGTGTCTCCGCCTCATTCTTCGTGTGTTTGTGTTTTTTTGTGCTTGTACGTGTTTGCAATGCACCAACTCGCCCAACAGTCCGTGCACCTGAGCTTCATTTCTAGTACAACGGGCTCTCTTTCCTCATGCTCGCCTGTAAGCGCTCGTGGTGTCTGTGTCTATTTTTTTCTGTGTTTGTGTTTTTTGCGCGCTTGTACTTGTTTGCAATGCACCAACCCGCCCAACAGTTCCTGATCCTGAGCTTCAATTCTAGCACATCGGGCTCTTTTTGTTCATGTTCGTCTCTAAGCGCTCGTGGTGTCTCCGTCTCCTTCTTTGTGTGTTTGTGTTTTTTTGCGCTTGTACGCGTTTGCAATGCATTAACTCGCCCAGCAGTCTGTGTTCTTGAGCTTAATTTCTAGTACATCGGGCTCTCTTTCTTCATGTTCGTCTCTAAGCGCTCGTGGTGTCTCAGTCTATTTCTTCGTGTGTTTGTGTTTTTGTGTGCTTGTACGTGTTTGCAATGCACCAACACGCCCAGCAGTTCGTGCTCCTGAGCTTCATTTCTAGTACATCGGGCTCTATTTCTTCATGTTCATCTCTGAGCCCTCGTGGTGTCAGTCTCTTTCTTCGTGTATTTGTGTTTTTTGTGCGCCTGTACTTGTTTCCAATGCACCATGTCGCCCAACAGTCCGTGTTCCTGAGCTTCATTTACAGTTTCTCGGGCTCTCTTTCTTGATGTTCTTCTCGGAGCTCTCGTGGTGTCTCCGTCTCCTTCTTCGTGTGTTTGTATTTTTGCGCGCTTGTATTTGTTTGGAAGGCTCCAACTCGCCCAGCAGTTCGTGCTCCTGAGTTTCATTTCTAGTACATCGGGCTCTATTTCTTCATCTTCGTCTCTAAGCGCTCGCGGCGTCTCCGACTCTATCTTCGTGTGTTTGTGTTTTTTGTGCGGTTGTACTTGTTTCCAATGCACCAAGCCGCCCAACAGTCCGTGTTCCTGAGCATCATTTCTAGTACACAGGGCTGTCTTTCTTCATGTTCGTCGCTAAGCGCTCGTGGCATCTCAGCTTCTTTCCTCGTGTGTTTCTGTTATTGTGCGCTTGTACATGTCTTCAATGCACCAACTCGCCTATCAGTCGATGCTCCTGAGCTTCATTTCCATTACATCGGGCTCTCTTTCTTCATGTTCCTCTCTAAGCGCTCGTGGGGTCTCCGTCTCTTTCTTCGTTTGACTGTGCTTTTTTTGCGCTTAAACGTGTTTGCAATTCACCTATTAGCCCAACAGCTCGTGCTCCTGAGCTTCATTTCTATTACAACTGGCCCTCTTTCTCATCCCCGCCTCTAAGCGCTCGTGGTGTCTCCGTCTCCTTCTTCGTGTGTTTGTGTTTTGTGCGCTTGCAATTGGTTGCAACGCACCAACTCGCCCAACAGTTCGTGCTCGTAAGCTTCATTTCTAGTACATCGGGCTCTATTTCTTCATCTTCGTCTCTAAGCGCTCGCTGCGTCTCAGGCTCTTTCTTCGTGTATTTGTGTTTTTTGTGCGCTTGTACTTGTTTTCAATGCACCATGTTGCCCAAGAGTTCGTGTTCCTGAGCTTCATTTATAGTTTCTCAGGGCTCTCTTTCTTCATGTTCATCCCGCAGCTCTCGTGGTGTCTCCGTCTCCTTCTTTGTGTGTTTGTGTTTTTGTTTGCTTGTACGTGTTTACAATGCACCAACTCGCCCAACAGTCCGTGCTCCTGAGCTTCATTTTCAATACATCGGGATCTCTTTCTTCATGTTCGTCTCTAAGCGCTCGTGGTGTCTCAGTCTCTTTCTTCCTGTGTTTGTGTTTTTGTGCGCTTGTAATTGTTTGCAAGGCACAAACTCGCCCTGCAGTTCGTGCTCCTGAGCTTCATTTCTAGTACATCTTGCTCTATTTCCTCATGCTCGCATCTAAGCGCTCGTGGTGTCTGCGTCTCTTTTTCCCTGTGTTTGTGTTTTTTGTGCGCTTGTACTTGTTTGCAATGCAGCAACTCGCCCAACCTTTCGTGCTCCTGAGCTTCAATTCTAGCACATCGGGCTCTCTTTGTTCGTGTTCGTCTCTAAGCGCTCGTGGTGTCTCCGTCTCTTTTTTCCTGTGTTTGTGTTTTTGTGCGCTTGTACTTGTTTGCAATTCACCAACTCTCCTAACAGTTCGTGCTCCTGAGCTTCAATTCTAGCACATCGGGCTCTCTTTCTTCATGTTCGTTTCTAAGCGCTCGTGGTGTCTCCGTGTCTTTATGCGTGTGTTTGTGGCTTTTTTTCGCTCGTATGTGTTTGCAATGCACCAACTCGCCCAACAGTCCGTGCTCCTGAGCTTCATTTCTAGTACATCGGGCTCTATTTCTTCATCTTCGTCTCTAAGCGCTCGCGGCGTCTCCGACTCTATCTTCGTGTGTTTGTGTTTTTTGCGCGCTTTACTTGTTTCCAATGCACCAAGCCGCCCAACAGTCCGTGTTCCTGAGCTTCATTTCTAGTTTCTCGGGCTCTATTTCTTCATGTTCATCTCTGAGCTCTCGTGGTGTCTCAGTCTCTTTCTTCGTGTGTTTGTGTTTTTGTGTGCTTGTACCTGTTTGCAATGCACCAACTCGCCCAACACTCCGTGCTCCTGAGCTTCATTTTCAATACATCGGGCTCTCTTTCTTCATGTTCGTCTCTAAGCGCTCGTGGGGTCTTAGTCTCTTTCTTCGTGTGTTTGTGTTTTTGTGTGCTTGTACGTGTTTGCAATGCACCAACTCGCCCTACAGTCAGTGCTCCTGACCTTCATTTTCAATACATCTGGCTCCCTTTCTTCATGTTCGTCTCTAAGTGCTCGTGGTGTCTCTGTCTCCTTCTTTACGTGTTTGTGTTTTTGTGTGCTTGTAATTGTTTGCAAGACACCAACACGCCCAGCAGTTCATGCTCCTGAGCTTCATTTCTAGTACATCTGGCTCTATTTCTTCATCTTCGTCTCTAAGTGCTCGTGGTGTCTCTGTCTCTTTCTTCGTGTGTTTGTGTTTTTTGTGTGCTTGTGCGTATTTGCAATGCACCATGTCGCTCAACAGTCCGTGTTCCTGAGCTTCATTTCCAGTTTCTCTGGCTCTCTTTCTTCATGTTCATCTCTAAGCGCTCGTGGTGTCTCAGCCTCATTCTTCGTGTGCTTGTGTTTTTTGTGCTTGTACGTGTTTGCAATGCACCAACACGCCCAACAGTCCGTGCACCTGAGTTTCATTTCTAGTACAACGGGCTCTCTTTCCTCATGCTCGCCTGTAAGCGCTCGTGGTGTCTGTGTCTATTTTTTTCTGTGTTTGTGTTTTTTGCGCGCTTGTACTTGTTTGCAATGCACCAACCCGCCCAACAGTTCCTGATCCTGAGCTTCAATTCTAGCACATCGGGCTCTTTTTGTTCATGTTCGTCTCTAAGCGCTCGTGGTGTCTCCGTCTCCTTCTTTGTGTGTTTGTGTTTTTTTGCGCTTGTACGCGTTTGCAATGCATTAACTCGCCCAGCAGTCTGTGTTCTTGAGCTTAATTTCTAGTACATCGGGCTCTCTTTCTTCATGTTCGTCTCTAAGCGCTCGTGGTGTCTCAGTCTATTTCTTCGTGTGTTTGTGTTTTTGTGTGCTTGTACGTGTTTGCAATGCACCAACACGCCCAGCAGTTCGTGCTCCTGAGCTTCATTTCTAGTACATCGGGCTCTATTTCTTCATGTTCATCTCTGAGCCCTCGTGGTGTCTGTCTCTTTCTTCGTGTATTTGTTTTTTTTTGTGCGCCTGTACTTCTTTCCAATGCACCATGTCGCCCAACAGTCCGTGTTCCTGAGCTTAATTTACAGTTTCTCGGGCTCTCTTTCTTGATGTTCTTCTCGGAGCGCTCGTGGTGTCTCCGTCTCCTTCTTCGTGTGTTTGTATTTTTGTGCGCTTGTATTTGTTTGGAAGGCACCAACTCGCCCAGCAGTTCGTGCTCCTGAGTTTCATTTCTAGTACATCGGGCTCTATTTCTTCATCTTCGCCTCTAAGCGCTCGCGGCGTCTCCGATTCTATCTTCGTGTGTTTGTGTTTTTTGTGCGCTTGTACTTGTTTCCAGTGCACCAAGCCGCCCAACAGTCCGTGTTCCTGAGCATCATTTCTAGTACACAGGGCTCTCTTTCTTCATGTTCGTCGCTAAGCGCTCGTGGCATCTCAGCTTCTTTCCTCGTGTGTTTCTGTTTTTGTGCGCTTGTACATGTCTTCAATGCACCAACTCGCCTATCAGTCGATGCTCCTGAGCTTCATTTCCATTACATCGGGCTCTCTTTCTTCATGTTCCTCTCTAAGCGCTCGCGGGGTCTCCGTCTCTTTCTTCGTTTGACTGTGCTTTTCTTGCGCTTAAACGTGTTTGCAATTCACCTATTAGCCCAACAGCTCGTGCTCCTGAGCTTCATTTCTATTACAACTGGCCCTCTTTCTTCATGCCCGCCTCTAAGCGCTCGTGGTGTCTCCGTCTCCTTCTTCGTGTGTTTGTGTTTTGTGCGCTTGCAATTGGTTGCAACGCACCAACTCGCCCAACAGTTCGTCCTCGTAAGCTTCATTTCTAGTACATCGGGCTCTATTTCTTCATCTTCGTCTCTAAGCGCTCGCTGCGTCTCAGGCTCTTTTTTCGTGTATTTGTGTTTTTTGTGCGCTTGTACTTATTTTCAATGCACCATGTTGCCCAAGAGTTCGTGTTCCTGAGCTTCATTTATAGTTTCTCAGGGCTCTCTTTCTTCATGTTCATCCCGCAGCTCTCGTGGTGTCTCCGTCTCCTTCTTCGTGTGTTTGTGTTTTTGTGCGCTTGTATTTGTTTGGAAGGCACCAACTCGCCCAGCAGTTCGTGCTCCTGAGTTTCATTTCTAGTACATCGGGCTCTATTTCTTCATCTTCGCCTCTAAGCGCTCGCGGCGTCTCCGATTCTATCTTCGTGTGTTTGTGTTTTTTGTGCGCTTGTACTTGTTTCCAGTGCACCAAGCCGCCCAACAGTCCGTGTTCCTGAGCATCATTTCTAGTACACAGGGCTCTCTTTCTTCATGTTCGTCGCTAAGCGCTCGTGGCATCTCAGCTTCTTTCCTCGTGTGTTTCTGTTTTTGTGCGCTTGTACATGTCTTCAATGCACCAACTCGCCTATCAGTCGATGCTCCTGAGCTTCATTTCCATTACATCGGGCTCTCTTTCTTCATGTTCCTCTCTAAGCGCTCGCGGGGTCTCCGTCTCTTTCTTCGTTTGACTGTGCTTTTCTTGCGCTTAAACGTGTTTGCAATTCACCTATTAGCCCAACAGCTCGTGCTCCTGAGCTTCATTTCTATTACAACTGGCCCTCTTTCTTCATGCCCGCCTCTAAGCGCTCGTGGTGTCTCCGTCTCCTTCTTCGTGTGTTTGTGTTTTGTGCGCTTGCAATTGGTTGCAACGCACCAACTCGCCCAACAGTTCGTCCTCGTAAGCTTCATTTCTAGTACATCGGGCTCTATTTCTTCATCTTCGTCTCTAAGCGCTCGCTGCGTCTCAGGCTCTTTTTTCGTGTATTTGTGTTTTTTGTGCGCTTGTACTTATTTTCAATGCACCATGTTGCCCAAGAGTTCGTGTTCCTGAGCTTCATTTATAGTTTCTCAGGGCTCTCTTTCTTCATGTTCATCCCGCAGCTCTCGTGGTGTCTCCGTCTCCTTCTTCGTGTGTTTGTGTTTTTGTTTGCTTGTACGTGTTTACAATGCACCAACTCGCCCAACAGTCCGTGCTCCTGAGCTTAATTTTCAATACATCGGGATCTCTTTCTTCATGTTCGTCTCTAAGCGCTCGTGGTGTCTCAGTCTCTTTCTTCGTGTGTTTGTGTTTTTGTGCGCTTGTAATTGTTTGCAAGGCACCAACTCGCCCTGCAGTTCGTGCTCCTGAGCTTCATTTCTAGTACATCTTGCTCTATTTCCTCATGCTCGCATCTAAGCGCTCGTGGTGTCTGCGTCTCTTTTTCCCTGTGTGTTTTTTGTGCGCTTGTACTTGTTTGCAATGCAGCAACTCGCCCAACCTTTCGTGCTCCTGAGCTTCAATTCTAGCACATCGGGCTCTCTTTGTTCGTGTTCGTCTCTAAGCGCTCGTGGTGTCTCCGTCTCTTTTTTCCTGTGTTTGTGTTTTTGTGCGCTTGTACTTGTTTGCAATTCACCAACTCTCCTAACAGTTCGTGCTCCTGAGCTTCAATTCTAGCACATCGGGCTCTCTTTCTTCATGTTCGTCTCTAACCGCTCGTGGTGTCTCCGTGTCTTTATGTGTGTGTTTGTGGCTTTTTTTCGCTCGTATGTGTTTGCAATGCACCAACTCGCCCAACAGTCCGTGCTCCTGAGCTTCATTTCTAGTACATCGGGCTCTATTTCTTCATCTTCGTCTCTAAGCGCTCGCGGCGTCTCCGACTCTTTCTTCGTGTGTTTGTGTTTTTGTGTGCTTGTACCTGTTTGCAATGCACCAACTCGCCCAACACTCCGTGCTCCTGAGCTTCATTTTCAATACATCGGGCTCTCTTTCTTCATGTTCGTCTCTAAGCGCTCGTGGGGTCTCAGTCTCTTTCTTCGTGTGTTTGTGTTTTTGTGTGCTTGTACGTGTTTGCAATGCACCAACTCGCCCTACAGTCAGTGCTCCTGACCTTCATTTCCAATACATCTGGCTCCCTTTCTTCATGTTCGTCTCTAAGTGCTCGTGGTGTCTCCGTCTCCTTCTTCACGTGTTTGTGTTTTTGTGCGCTTGTAATTGTTTGCAAGGCACCAACACGCCCAGCAGTTCTATTTCTTCATCTTCGTCTCTAAGTGCTCGTGGTGGCTCTGTCAATTTCTTCGTTTGTTTGTGTTTTTTGTGTGCTTGTGCGTATTTGCAATGCACCACGTCGCCCAACAGTCCGTGTTCCTGAGCTTCATTTCTAGTTTTTCGGGGCCTCTTTCTTCATGTTCATCTCTAAGCGCTCGTGGTGTCTCGCCTGTTTCTTCGTGTGTTTGTATTTTTGTGTGCTTGTGCGTGTTTGCAATGCATCAACTCGGCCCACAGTCAGTGCTCCTGAGCTTGATTTCCAATACATCTGGCTCCCTTTCTTCATGTTCGTCTCTAAGTGCTCGTGGTGTCTCCGTCTCCTTCTTCACGTGTTTGTGTTTTTATGCGCTTGTAATTGTTTGCAAGGCACCAACACGCCCAGCAGTTCGTGCTCCTGAGCTTCATTTCTAGTACATCGGGCTCTAATTCTTCATCTTCGTCTCTAAGTGCTCGTGGTGGCTCTGTCAATTTCTTCGTGTGTTTGTGTTTTTTGTGTGCTTGTGCGTATTTGCAATGCACCACCTCGCCGAACAGTCCGTGCACCTGAGATTCAATTCTAGTACATCGGGCTCTCTTTCTTCATGTTCGTCGCTAAACGCTTGTGGCGTCTCAGCTTCTTTCTTCGTGTTTTTCTGTTTTTTGTGCGCTTGTACATGTCTTCAATGCACCAACTCGCCTAGCAGTCCATGCTCCTGAGCTTCATTTCCAGTACATCAAGATCTCTTTTCTCATGTTCGTCTATAATTGCTCGTGGTGTCTCCGTGTCTTTCTGCGTGTGTTTGTGTTTTTTGTGAGCTTGTACGTATTTGCAATGCACCAACTCGCCCAACAGTCCGTGCGCCTGAGTTTCATTTTTAATACAACGTGTTCTCTTTCTTCATGTTCGTCTCTAAGCGCTCGTGGTGTCTCAGTCTCATTCTTCGTGTGATTGTGCTTTTTGTGCGCTTGAACGGGTTTGCAATTCACCTATTAGCCCAACAGTCCGTGCTCCTGAGCTTCATTTCTAGTACAACTGGATCTCTTTCTTCATGCTCGCCTCTAAGCGCTCCTGGTGTCTCCGTCTCCTTCTTCGTGTGTTTGTGTTTTTGTGCGCTTGTAATTATTTGCAATGCACCAACTCGCCCAACAGTCCGTGCTCCTGAGCTTCATTTCTAGTACATCGGGCTCTCTTTCTCCATGTTTGTCTCTAAGCGGTCGTGGCGTCTCAGTCTGTTTCTTCATGTATTTGTGTTTTTTGTGCGCTTGTACATGCATGCAATGCACCAAATCGCCCAGCAGTCCGTGCTCCTGAGATTCATTTCTAATACATGGCGCTCTCTTTCTTCATGTTCGTCTCTAAGCGCTCGCGGCGTCTCCGACTCTATCTTCGTGTGTTTGTGTTTTTTGTGCGCTTGTACTTGTTTCCAATGCACCAAGTCGCCCAACAGTCCGTGTTGCTGAGCTTCATTTCTAGTACATCGGGCTCTATTTCTTCATCTTCGTCTCTAAGTGCTCGTGGTGGCTCTGTCTCTTTCTTCGTGTGTTTGTGTTTTTTGTATGCTTGTGCGTATTTGCAATGCACCAAGTCGCCCAACAGTCCGTGTTCCTGAGCATCATTTTCTATACATCGGGCACTCTTTCTTCATGTTCGTCTCTTAGCGCTCGTGGTGTCTCAGTCTCTTCGTGTGTTTATGTTTTGTGTGCTTGTACGTGTTTGCAATGCACCAACTCGCCCTACAGTCAGTGCTCCTGAGCCTCATTTCTAATACATCTGGCTCCCTTTATTCATGTTCGTCTCTAAGCGCTCGTGGTGTTTCAGTCTCTTCCTTCGTTTGTTTGTGTTTTTGTGTGCTTGTACCTCTTTGCAATGCACCAACTCGCCCTACAGTCAGTGCTCCTGAGCTTCATTTCCAATACATCTGGCTCCCTTTCTTCATGTTCGTCTCTAAGCCCTCGTGGTGTTTCAGCCTCTTTCTTCGTGTTTGTGTTTTTCTGTGCTTGTACGTGTTTGCAATGCACAAACTCGCCCAAAAGAAAGCGCTCCTGAGCTTCATTAATAGTAAGTACATCGGGCTCTATTTCGTCATCTTCGTCTCTAAGCGCTCGCGGCGTCTCCGACTCTATCTTCGTGTGTTTGTGTTTTTTGTGCGCTTGTACTTGTTTCCAATGCACCAAGCCGCCCAACAGTCCGTGTTCCTGAGCTTCATTTCTAGTTTCTCGGGCTCTATTTCTTCATGTTCATCTCTGAGCTCTCGTGGTGTCTCAGTCTCTTTCTTCGTGTGTTTGTGTTTTTGAGTGCTTGTACGTGTTTGCAATGCACCAACTCGCCCAACAGTCCGTGCTCCTGAGCTTCATTTTCAATACATCGGGCTCTCTTCGTGTTCGTCTCTAAGCGCTCGTGGTGTCTCAGTCTCTTTCTTCGTGTCTTTGTGTTTTTGTGTGCTTGTACGTGTTTGCAATGCACCAACACGCCCAGCAGTTCGTGCTCCTGAGCTTCATGTATAGTACATCGGGCTCTATTTCTTCATCTTCGTCTCTAAGTGCTCATGGTGGCTCTGTCTCTTTCTTCGTGTGTTTGTGTTTTTGTGTGCTTGTGCGAATTTTCAATGCACCAAGTCACCCAACAGTCCGTGTTCCTGAGCTTCATTTCTAGTTTTTCGGGGTCTCTTTCTTCATGTTCATCTCTAAGCGCTCATGGTGTCTCGGCCTGTTTCTTCGTGTGTTCGTGTTTTTGTGTGCTTGTACGTGTTTGCAACGCACCAACTCGCCCAACAGTTTGTGCTCCTGAGCTTCAATTCTAGTTCATCGCGCTCTCTTTGTTCATGTTCGTCTCAAAGCGCTCGTGGTGTCTCCGTCTCTTTGTGTTTTTATGTTTTTGTGTGCTTGTACGTGTTTTCCTTGCACCAACTCGCCCAACAGTCCGTGCTCCTGAGCATCATTTCTAGTACACAGGGCTCTCTTTCTTCATGTTCGTCGCTAAGCGCTCGTGGCGTCTCAGCTTCTTTCTTTGTGTGTTTCTGTTTTTGTGCGCTTGTACATGTCTTCAATGCACCAACTCGAATAACAGTCGATGCTCCTGAGCTTCATTTCCATTACTTCGGGCTCTCTTTCTTCATGTTCTTCTCTAAGTGCTCGTGGTGTCTCCGTGTCTTTCTGCGTGTGTTTGTGTATTTTGTGAGCTTGTACGTATTTGCAATGCACCAACTCGCCCAACAGTCCGTGCTCCTGAGTTTCATTTCTAATACATCGTGTTCTCTTTCTTCATGTTCGTCTCTAAGCGCTCGTGGTGTCTCCGTCTCTTCATGTATTTGTGCTTTTTTGCGCTTGAACGTGTTTGCAATTCACCTATTAGCCCAACAGCCCGTGCTCCTGAGCTTCATTTCTAGTACAACTGGCCCTCTTTCTTCATGCCCGCCTCTAAGCGCTCGTGGTGTCTCCGTCTCTTTCTTCGTGTGTTTGTGTTTTTGTGCGCTTGCAATTGTTTGCAACGCATCAACTTGCCCAACAGTTCGTGCTCCTAAGCTTCATTTCTAGTTGTAGTTGTTAGCCTATCAAAATATGGCACATACCCACACTGGGCGATCGGCCAAGAATCGGGTGGCTATTCACCTGAACGCAGTTAACAAAAAGGAAAAGCACGTGGGAGCGCAACACCTGTGAATTTTTCGTCATGAACAGAAAAGAATGATTGTTTTGATTTTAAAATTTTAAGAATAATAATAAAGAGAGTGAAAAATAATAATGATTTAGTCAAAATGTAATAATTGATAGAAAAGAAAAGGTTGGAACACTTAGCAAGGCAGTCGGTGAGGTTCTATCAGGAAATTTTGAACAGCGGTGCAAACAGATCTGTGGCTGAACCCAAATGTGGTGGCGCCAAATGATAGCAAGAGCGGGCTGCTCAAACTAAGGCCAAGATGCTGTAAGGGATCCTCCAGCAACCTTTTTCTCAGTGAGTTGAATCGGCGACAATACAGCCAAAAATGCTCAATAGATTCTGGCTCATCTATTACATCTAGATGAGCCAGATTCTAGTACATCAGATTCTAGTACATCGGGCTCTATTTCTTCATCTTCGTCTCTAAGCGCTCGCTGCGTCTCATGGTCTTTCTTCGTGTATTTGTGTTTTTTGTGCGCTTGTACTTGTTTCCAATGCACCAACTCGCTCAACAGTCCGTGCTCCTGAGCTTCATTTTCAATACATCGGGCTCTCTTTCTTCAGGTTCGTTTCTAGGCGCTCGTGGTGTCTCAGTCTCTTCCTTCGTGTGTTTGTCTTTTTGTGCGCTTGTAATTGTTTGCAAGGCACCAACTCGACCAGCAGTTCGTGCTCCTGATCTTCATTTCTAGTACATCTGGCTCTATTTCTTCATCTTCGTCTCTAAGTGCTCGTGGTGTCTCTGTCTCTCTTCGTGTGTTTGTGTTTTTTGTGTGCTTGTGCGTATTTGCAATGCACCAACTCGTCCAACAGTCCGTGCTCCTGAGCTTCATTTCTAGTACAACGTGCTCTCTTTCTTCATGCTCGCATCTAAGCGCTCGTGGTGTCTGCGTCTCTTTTTCCCTGTGTTTTTGTTTTTTGTGCGCTTGTACTTGTCTGCAATGCACCAACTCGCCCAACATTACGTGCTTCTGAGCTTCAAATCTTGCACATCGGGCTCTCTTTGTTCATGTTCGTCACTAAGCGCTCGTGGTGTCTTCGTCTCTTTTTTCCTGTCTTTGTGTTTTTGTACGCTTGTACTTGTTTGCAATGCACCAACTCGCCCAACAGTTCGTGCTCCTGAGCTTCATTTCTAGTACAACTGGCTCTCTTTCTTCATACTCGCCTCTAAGCGCTCGTGGTGTCTCCGTCTCCTTCGTGTGTTTGTGTTTTTGTGCGCTTGTAATTGTTTGCAACGCACCAACTCGCCCAGCTGTTCGTGCTCCTGAGCTTCATTTCTAGTACATCGGGCTCTTTTTCTTCATCTTCGTCTCTAAGCGCTCGCCGCGTCTCTGACTCTATCTTCGTGTGTTTGTGTTTTTTGTGCGTTTGTACTCGTTTCCAATGCACCAAGCCGCCCAACAGTCCGTGTTCCTGAGCTTCATTTCTAGTTTCTCGGGCTCTATTTCTTCATGTTCATCTCTGAGCTCTCGTGGTGTCTCAGTCTATTTCTTCGTGTGTTTGTGTTTTTGTGAGCTTATACGTGTTTGCAATGCACCAACTCGCCCAACAGTCCGTGCTCCTGAGCTTCATTTTCAATACATCGGGCTCTCTTTCTTCATGTTCGTCTCTAAGCGCTCGTGGGGTCTCAGTCTCTTTCGTCGTGTGTTTGTGTTTTTGTGGGCTTGTACGTGTTTTCAATGCACCAACTCGCCCTACAGACAGTGCTCCTGAGCTTCATTTCCAATACATCTGGCTCCCTTTCTTCATGTTCGTCTCTAAGTGCTCGTGGTGTCTCCGTCTCCTTCTTCACGTGTTTGTGTTTTTGTGCGCTTGTAATTGTTTGCAAGGCACCAACACGCCCGGCAGTTCGTGCTCCTGAGCTTCATTTCTAGTACATCGTGCTCTATTTCTTCATCTTCGTCTCTAAGTGCTCGTGGTGGCTCTGTCTCTTTCTTCGTGTGTTTGTGTTTTTTGTGTGCTTGTGCGTATTTGCAATGCACCAAGTCGCCCAACAGTCCGTGTTCCTGAGCATCATTTCTAGTTTTTCGGGGTCTCTTTCTTCATGTTCATCTCTAAGCGCTTGTGGTGTCTCAGCCTGTTTCTTCGTGTGTTTGTGTTTTTGTGTGCTTGTACGTGTTTGCAATGCACCAACGCGCCCAACAGTTCGTGCTCCTGAGCTTCAATTCTAATACGTCGTGTTATCTTCATGTTCGTCTCTAAGTGCTCGTGGTGTCTTCGTCTCTTTCTTCGTGTGATTGTGCTTTTTGTGCGCTTGAACGTGTTTGCAATTCACCTATTAGCCCAACAGCTCGTGCTCCTGAGCTTCATTTCTATTACAACTGGCCCTCTTTCTCATCCCCGCCTCTAAGCGCTCGTGGTGTCTCCGTCTCCTTCTTCGTGTGTTTTGTGTTTTGTGCGCTTGCAATTGGTTGCAACGCACCAACTCGCCCAACAGTTCGTGCTCGTAAGCTTCATTTCTAGTACATCGGGCTCTATTTCTTCATCTTCGTCTCTAAGCGCTCGCTGCGTCTCAGGCTCTTTCTTCGTGTATTTGTGTTTTTTGTGCGCTTGTACTTGTTTTCAATGCACCATGTTGCCCAAGAGTTCGTGTTCCTGAGCTTCATTTATAGTTTCTCAGGGCTCTCTTCATGTTCATCCCGCAGCTCTCGTGGTGTCTCCGTCTCCTTCTTCGTGTGTTTGTGTTTTTGTTTGCTTGTACGTGTTTACAATGCACCAACTCGCCCAACAGTCCGTGCTCCTGAGCTTCATTTTCAATACATCGGGATCTCTTTCTTCATGTTCGTCTCTAAGCGCTCGTGGGGTCTTAGTCTCTTTCTTCGTGTGTTTGTGTTTTTGTGTGCTTGTACGTGTTTGCAATGCACCAACTCGCCCTACAGTCAGTGCTCCTGACCTTCATTTTCAATACATCTGGCTCCCTTTCTTCATGTTCGTCTCTAAGTGCTCGTGGTGTCTCCATCTCCTTCTTCACGTGTTTGTGTTTTTGTGCGCTTGTAATTGTTTGCAAGGCACCAACACGCCCAGCAGTTCATGCTCCTGAGCTTCATTTCTAGTACATCGGGCTCTATTTCTTAATCTTCGTCTCTAAGTGCTCGTGGTGGCTCTGTCAATTTCTTCGTTTGTTTATGTTTTTGTGTGCTTGTGCGTATTTGCAATGCACCAACTCGCCCAACAGTTTGTGCTCCTGAGCTTCAATTCTAATACGTCGTGTTCTCTTCATGTTTGTCTCTAAGTGCTCGTGGTGTCTTCGTCTCTTTCTTCGTGTGATTGTGCTTTTTGTGCGCTTGAACGTGTTTGCAATTCACCTATTAGCCCAACAGCCCGTGCTCCTGAGCTTCATTTCTAGTACAACTGGCTCTCTTTCTTCATGCTCGCCTCTATGCGCTCGTGGTGTCTCCGTCTTCTTCTTCGTGTGTTTGTGTTTTTGTGCGCTTGCAATTGTTTGCAACGCACCAAATCGCCCAGCAGTTCGTGCTCCTGAGCTTCATTTCTAGTACATCTGGCTCTATTTCTTCATCTTCGTCTCTAAGTGCTCGTGGTGTCTCTGTCTCTTTCTTCGTGTGTTTGTGTTTTTTGTGTGCTTGTGCGTATTTGCAATGCACCATGTCGCTCAACAGTCCGTGTTCCTGAGCTTCATTTCCAGTTTCTCTGGCTCTCTTTCTTCATGTTCATCTCTAAGCGCTCGTGGTGTCTCAGCCTCATTCTTCGTGTGTTTGTGTTTTTGTTTGCTTGTACGTGTTTACAATGCACCAACTCGCCCAACAGTCCGTGCTCCTGAGCTTCATTTTCAATACATCGGGATCTCTTTCTTCATGTTCGTCTCTAAGCGCTCGTGGTGTCTCAGTCTCTTTCTTCGTGTGTGTGTTTTTGTGCGCTTGTAATTGTTTGCAAGGCACCAACTCGCCCTGCAGTTCGTGCTCCTGAGCTTCATTTCTAGTACATCTTGCTCTATTTCCTCATGCTCGCATCTAAGCGCTCGTGGTGTCTGCGTCTCTTTTTCCCTGTGTTTGTGTTTTTTGTGCGCTTGTAATTGTTTGCAATGCAGCAACTCGCCCAACCTTTCGTGCTCCTGAGCTTCAATTCTAGCACATCGGGCTCTCTTTGTTCGTGTTCGTCTCTAAGCGCTCATGGTGTCTCCGTCTCTTTTTTCCTGTGTTTGTGTTTTTGTGCGCTTGTACTTGTTTGCAATTCACCAACTCTCCTAACAGTTCGTGCTCCTGAGCTTCAATTCTAGCACATCGGGCTCTCTTTCTTCATGTTCGTCTCTAACCGCTCGTGGTGTCTCCGTGTCTTTATGTGTGTGTTTGTGGCTTTTTTTCGCTCGTATGTGTTTGCAAGGCACCAACTCGCCCAACAGTCCGTGCTCCTGAGCTTCATTTCTAGTACATCGGGCTCTATTTCTTCATCTTCGTCTCTAAGCGCTCGCGGCGTCTCCGACTCTATCTTCGTGTGTTTGTGTTTTTTGCGCGCTTTACTTGTTTCCAATGCACCAAGCCGCCCAACAGTCCGTGTTCCTGAGCTTCATTTCTAGTTTCTCGGGCTCTATTTCTTCATGTTCATCTATGAGCTCTCGTGGTGTCTCAGTCTCTTTCTTCGTGTGTTTGTGTTTTTGTGTGCTTGTACCTGTTTGCAATGCACCAACTCGCCCAACACTCCGTGCTCCTGAGCTTCATTTTCAATACATCGGGCTCTCTTTCTTCATGTTCGTCTCTAAGCGCTCGTAGGGTCTCAGTCGCTTTCTTCGTGTGTTTGTGTTTTTTTGTGCTTGTACGTGTTTGCAATGCACCAACTCGCCCTACAGTCAGTGCTCCTGACCTTCATTTCCAATACATCTGGCTCCCTTTCTTCATGTTCGTCTCTAAGTGCTCGTGGTGTCTCCGTCTCCTTCTTCACGTGTTTGTGTTTTTGTGCGCTTGTAATTGTTTGCAAGGCACCAACACGCCCAGCAGTTCATGCTCCTGAGCTTCATTTCTAGTACATCGGGCTCTATTTCTTCATCTTCGTCTCTAAGTGCTCGTGGTGGCTCTGTCAATTTCTTCGTTTGTTTGTGTTTTTTGTGTGCTTGTGCGTATTTGCAATGCACCACGTCGCCCAACAGTCCGTGTTCCTGAGCTTCATTTCTAGTTTTTCGGGGCCTCTTTCTTCATGTTCATCTCTAAGCGCTCGTGGTGTCTCGCCTGTTTCTTCGTGTGTTTGTATTTTTGTGTGCTTGTGCGTGTTTGCAATGCATCAACTCGGCCTACAGTCAGTGCTCCTGAGCTTGATTTCCAATACATCTGGCTCCCTTTCTTCATGTTCGTCTCTAAGTGCTCGTGGTGTCTCCGTCTCCTTCTTCACGTGTTTGTGTTTTTGTGCGCTTGTAATTGTTTGCAAGGCACCAACACGCCCAGCAGTTCGTGCTCCTGAGCTTCATTTCTAGTACATCGGGCTCTAATTCTTCATCTTCGTCTCTAAGTGCTCGTGGTGGCTCTGTCAATTTCTTCGTGTGTTTGTGTTTTTTGTGTGCTTGTGCGTATTTGCAATGCACCACCTCGCCGAACAGTCCGTGCACCTGAGATTCAATTCTAGTACATCGGGCTCTCTTTCTTCATGTTCGTCGCTAAACGCTTGTGGCGTCTCAGCTTCTTTCTTCGTGTTTTTCTGTTTTTTGTGCGCTTGTACATGTCTTCAATGCACCAACTCGCCTAGCAGTCCATGCTCCTGAGCTTCATTCCCAGTACATCAAGATCTCTTTTCTCATGTTCGTCTAAAATTGCTCGTGGTGTCTCCGTGTCTTTCTGCGTGTGTTTGTGTTTTTTGTGAGCTTGTACGTATTTGCAATGCACCAACTCGCCCAACAGTCCGTGCGCCTGAGTTTCATTTTTAATACAACGTGTTCTCTTTCTTCATGTTCGTCTCTAAGCGCTCGTGGTGTCTCAGTCTCATTCTTCGTGTGATTGTGCTTTTTGTGCGCTTGAACGGGTTTGCAATTCACCTATTAGCCCAACAGTCCGTGCTCCTGAGCTTCATTTCTAGTACAACTGGATCTCTTTCTTCATGCTCGCCTCTAAGCGCTCCTGGTGTCTCCGTCTCCTTCTTCGTGTGTTTGTGTTTTTGTGCGCTTGTAATTGTTTGCAATGCACCAACTCGCCCAACAGTCCGTGCTCCTGAGCTTCATTTCTAGTACATCGCGCTCTCTTTCTCCATGTTCGTCTCTAAGCGGTCGTGGCGTCTCAGTCTGTTTCTTCATGTGTTTGTGTTTTTTGTGCGCTTGTACATGCATGCAATGCACCAAATCGCCCAGCAGTCCGTGCTCCTGAGATTCATTTCTAATACATGGCGCTCTCTTTCTTCATGTTCGTCTCTAAGCGCTCGCGGCGTCTCCGACTCTATCTTCGTGTGTTTGTGTTTTTTGTGCGCTTGTACTTGTTTCCAATGCACCAAGTCGCCCAACAGTCCGTGTTGCTGAGCTTCATTTCTAGTACATCGGGCTCTATTTCTTCATCTTCGTCTCTAAGTGCTCGTGGTGGCTCTGTCTCTTTCTTCGTGTGTTTGTGTTTTTTGTATGCTTGTGCGTATTTGCAATGCACCAAGTCGCCCAACAGTCCGTGTTCCTGAGCATCATTTTCTATACATCGGGCACTCTTTCTTCATGTTCTTCTCTTAGCGCTCGTGGTGTCTCAGTCTCTTCGTGTGTTTATGTTTTGTGTGCTTGTACGTGTTTGCAATGCACCAACTCGCCCTACAGTCAGTGCTCCTGAGCCTCATTTCTAATACATCTGGCTCCCTTTATTCATGTTCGTCTCTAAGCGCTCGTGGTGTTTCAGTCTCTTCCTTCGTGTGTTTGTGTTTTTGTGTGCTTGTACCTCTTTGCAATGCACCAACTCGCCCTACAGTCAGTGCTCCTGAGCTTCATTTCCAATACATCTGGCTCCCTTTCTTCATGTTCGTCTCTAAGCCCTCGTGGTGTTTCAGCCTCTTTCTTCGTGTTTGTGTTTTTCTGTGCTTGTACGTGTTTGCAATGCACCAACTCGCCCAAAAGAAAGCGCTCCTGAGCTTCATTTCTAGTAAGTAAATCGGGCTCTATTTCGTCATCTTCGTCTCTAAGCGCTCGCGGCGTCTCCGACTCTATCTTCGTGTGTTTGTGTTTTTTGCGCTTGTACTTGTTTCCAATGCACCAAGTCGCCCAACAGTCCGTGTTGCTGAGCTTCATTTCTAGTTTCTCAGGCTCTCTTTCTTCATGTTCATCTCTGAGCTCTCTTGGTGTCTCAGTCTCTTTCTTCGTGTGTTTGTGTTTTTGTGTGCTTGTATGTGTCTGCAATGCACCAACTCGCCCTACAGTCAGTGCTCCTGAGCTTCATTTCCAATACATCTGGCTCCCTTTCTTCATATTCGTCTCTAAGTGCTCGTGGTGTCTCCGTCTCCTTCTTCACGTGTTTGAGTTTTTGTGCGCTTGTAATTGTTTGCAAGGCACCAACACGCCCAGCAGTTCGTGCTCCTGAGCTTCATTTCTAGTACATAGGGCTCTATTTCTTCATCTTCGTCTCTAAGTGCTCGTGGTGGCTGTTTCTTTCTTCGTGTGTTTGTGTTTTTTGTGTGCTTGTGCGTATTTGCAATGCACCAAGTCGCCCAACAGTCCGTGTTCCTGAGCTTCACTTCTAGTTTTTCGGGGTCTCTATCTTCATGTTCATCTCTAAGCGCTCGTGGTGTCTCAGCCTGTTTCTTCGTGTGTTTGTGTTTTTGTGTGCTTGTACGTGTTTGGAATGCACCAACTCGCCCAACAGCCCAGCTCCTGAGCTTCATCTCCAGTACAACGGGCTCTTTTTCTTCGTGCTCGCCTCTAACCGCTCGTGGTGTCTGCGTCTATTTTTTCCTGTGTTTTTGTTTTTTGCGCGCTTGTAATTGTTTGCAATGCACCAACTCACCCAACTGTTCGTGCTCCTGAACTTCAATTCTAGCGCATCGGGCTCCCTTTGTTCATGTTCGTCTCTAAGCGCTCGTGTTGTCTCCGTCTCCTTCTTTGTGTGTTTGTGTGTTTTTGCGCTTGTACGCGTTTGCAATGCATTAACTCGCCCAGCAGTCTCTCCTCCTGAGCTTAACTTCTAGTACATCGGGCTCTCTTTCTTCATGCTTGTCTCTAGACCCTCGTTGTGTCTCCGTGTATTTCTGCGTGTGTTTTTGTTTTTTATGCTTTTGTATTTGTCTGCAATGCACCAAGTCGCCCAACAGTACGTGTTCCTAGCTTCATTTCCAGTACATCGGGATCTCTTTCTTCATGTTCGTCACTAAGCACTAGTGATTTCTCCGTCTCTTCGTGTTTTTACGTTTTTCTGCGCTTGTACCTGCTTGCAATGCACCAGCTCGCCGAACAGTCCGTGCTCCTGAGATTCATTTCTAGTACATCGGGCTCTCTTTCTTCATGTTCGTCGCTAAACGCTCGTGGCGTCTCAGCCTCTTTCTTCGTGTTTTTCTGTTTTCTGTGCGCTTCTACATGTCTTCAATGCACCAACTCGCCTAGCAGTCCATACTCCTGAGTTTCATTTCTAATACATCGTGTTCTCTTTCTTCATGTTCGTCTCTAAGCGCTCGTGGTGTCTCAGTCTCATTCTTCGTGTGATTGTGCTTTTTGTGCGCTTGAACGTGTTTGCAATTCACCTATTAGCCCAACAGTCCGTGCTCCTGAGCTTCATTTCTAGTACAACTGGCTCTCTTTCTTCATGTTCGCCTCTAAGCGCTCGTGGTGTCTCCGTCTCCTTCTTCGTGTGTTTGTGTTTTTGTGCGCTTGTAATTGTTTGCAATGCACCAACTCGCCCAAAAATCCGTGCTCCTGAGCTTCATTTCTAGTACAACTGGCTCTCTTTCTTCATGCTCGCCTCTAAGCGCTCGTGATGTCTCCGTCTCCTTCTTCGTGTGTTTGTGTTTTTGTGCGCTTGTAATTGTTTGCAATGCACCAACTCGCCCAACAGTCCGTGCTCCTGAGCTTCATTTCTAGTTCATCGGGCTCCCTTTCTCCATGTTCGTCTCTAAGCGGTCGTGGCGTCTCAGTCTCTTTCTTCGTGTGTTTGTGTTTTTTGTGCGCTTGTACGTGTATGCAATGCACCAAATCGCCCAACAGTCCGTGCTCCTGAGCTTCATTTTCAATACATCGGGCTCTCTTTCTTCATCTTCGTCTCTAAGCGCTCGTGGTGTCTCAGTATCTTTCTTCGTGTGTGTTTTTGTGTGCTTGTACGTGTCTGCAATGCAACAACTCGCCATACATTCAGTGCTCCTGAGCTTCATTTCCAATACATCTGGCTCCCTTTCTTCATGTTCGTCTCTAAGCGCTCGTGGTGTCTCAGTATCTTTCTTCGTGTGTTTGTGTTTTTGTGTGCTTGTACGTGTCTGCAATGCAACAACTCGCCCTACATTCAGTGCTCCTGAGCTTCATTTCCAATACATCTGGCTCCCTTTCTTCATGTTCGTCTCTAATTGCTCGTGGTGTCTCCGTCTCCTTCTTCACGTGTTTGTGTTTTTGTGCGCTTGTAATTTTTTGCTAGGCACCAACACGCCCAGCAGTTCGTGCTCCTGAGCTTCATTTCTAGTTCATCGCGCTCTATTTCTTCATCTTCGTCTCTAAGCGCTCGCGGCGTCTCCGACGCTATCTTCGTGTGTTTGTGTTTTTTGTGCGCTTCTACTTGTTTCCAATGCACCAACTCGCTCAACAGTCCGTGCTCCTGAGCTTCATTTTCAATACATCGGGCTCTCTTTCTTCATGTTCGTCTCTAAGCGCTCGTGGTGTCTCAGTCTCTTTCTTCGTGTGTTTGTGTTTTTGTGTGCTTGTACCTCTTTGCAATGCACCAACTCGCCCTACAGTCAGTGCTCCTGAGCTTCATTTCCAATACATCTTGCTTCCTTTCTTCATGTTCGTCTCTAAGCGCTCGTGGTGTCTCAGCCTCTTTCTTCGTGTTTGTGTTTTTGTGTGCTTGTACGTGTTTGCAATGCACCAACTCGCCCAACAGTCCGCGCTCCTGAGCTTCATTTTCAATACATCGGGCTCCCTTTCTTCATGTTCGTCTCTAAGCGCTCGTGGTGTCTCAGTATCTTTCTTCGTGTGTTTTTGTTTTTGTGTGCTTGTACGTGTCTGCAATGCCAACAACTCGCCCTACATTCAGTGCTCCTGAGCTTCATTTCCAATACATCTGGCTACCTTTCTTCATGTTCCTCTCTAAGTGCTCGTGGTGTCTCCGTCTCCTTCTTCACGTGTTTGTGTTTTTGTGCGCTTGTAATTGTTTGCTAGGCACCAACACGCCCAGCAGTTCGTGCTCCTGAGCTTCATTTCTAGTACATCGGGCTCTATTTCTTCATCTTCGTCTCTAAGTGCTCGTGGTGGCTCTGTCTCTTTCTTCGTGTGTTTGTGTTTTTGTGTGCTTGTGCGTATTTGCAATGCACCAAGTCGCCCAACAGTCCGTGTTCCTGAGCTTCATTTCTAGTTTTTCGGGGTCTCTTTCTTCATGTTCATCTCTAAGCCTCTAGGTGTCTCAGCCTGTTTCTTCGTGTGTTTGTGTTTTTGTGTGCTTGTGCGTATTTGCAATGCACCAACTCGCCCAACAACCCGTGCTCCTGAACTTCATTCCTAGTACGACGAGCTCTCTTTCTTCGTGCTCGCCTCTAAGCGCTCCTGGTGTTTGCGTCTATTTTTCGTGTGTTTTTGTTTTTTTCGCTTGTACTTGTTTGCAATGCACCAACTCGCCCAACAGTTCGTGCTCGTGAACTTCAATTCTAGCACATCGGGCTCTCTTTGTTCATGTTTGTCTCTAAGCGCTCGTGTTGTCTCCGTCTCCTTCTTTGTGTGTTTGTGTGTTTTTGGGCTTGTACGCGTTTGCAATGCATTAACTCGCCCAGCAGTCTGTCCTCCTGAGCTTAACTTCTAGTACATCGAGCTCTCTTCATGTTTGTCTCTAGACCCTCGTTGTGTCTCCGTGTATTTCTGCGTGTGTTTTTGTTTTTTATGTGTTTGTATTTGTCTGCAATGCACCAACTCGCCCAGCAGTCTGTGCTCCTGAGCTTAATTTCTAGTACATCGGGCTCTCGTTCTTCATGTTTGTCTCTAGACCCTCGTGTTGTCTCCGTGTATTTGTGCGTGTGTTTTTGTTTTTTGTGCGTTTGTATTTGTCTGCAATGCACCAACACGCCCAACAGTCCATGCTCCTCAGCTTCATTTCCAGTACATCGGGCTCTCTTTCTTCATGTTCATCACTAAGGGCTCGTGATTTCTCCGTCTCTTCATATTTTTAAGTTTTTCTGTGCTTGTACCTGCTTGCAATGCACCACCTCGCCGAACAGTCCGTGCTCCTGAGATTCATTTCTAGTACATCGGGCTCTCATTCTTCATGTTCGTCGCTAAACGCTCGGGGCGTCTCAGCTTCTTTCTTCGTGTTTTTCTGTTTTTGTGCGCTTGTACATGTCTTCAATGCACCAACTCGCCTAGCAGTCCATGCTCCTGAGCTTCATTTCCAATACATCGGGCTCTCTTTCTTCATGTTCGTCTATAAGTGCTCCTGGTGTCTCCGTGTCTTTCTTCGTGTGTTTGTGTTTTTGTGTGCTTGTGCGTATTTGCAATGCACCAAGTCGCCCAACAGTCCGTGTTCCTGAGCTTCATTTCTAGTTTTTCGGGGTCTCTTTCTTCATGTTCATCTCTAAGCCTCTAGGTGTCTCAGCCTGTTTCTTCGTGTGTTTGTGTTTTTGTGTGCTTGTGCGTATTTGCAATGCACCAACTCGCCCAACAACCCGTGCTCCTGAACTTCATTCCTAGTACGACGAGCTCTCTTTCTTCGTGCTCGCCTCTAAGCGCTCGTGGTGTTTGCGTCTATTTTTCGTGTGTTTTTGTTTTTTTCGCTTGTACTTGTTTGCAATGCACCAACTCGCCCAACAGTTCGTGCTCCTGAACTTCAATTCTAGCACATCGGGCTCTCTTTGTTCATGTTTGTCTCTAAGCGCTCGTGTTGTCTCCGTCTCCTTCTTTGTGTGTTTGTGTGTTTTTGGGCTTGTACGCGTTTGCAATGCATTAACTCGCCCAGCAGTCTGTCCTCCTGAGCTTAACTTCTAGTACATCGAGCTCTCTTCATGTTTGTCTCTAGACCCTCGTTGTGTCTCCGTGTATTTCTGCGTGTGTTTTTGTTTTTTATGTGTTTGTATTTGTCTGCAATGCACCAACTCGCCCAGCAGTCTGTGCTCCTGAGCTTAATTTCTAGTACATCGGGCTCTCGTTCTTCATGTTTGTCTCTAGACCCTCGTGTTGTCTCCGTGTATTTGTGCGTGTGTTTTTGTTTTTTGTGCGTTTGTATTTGTCTGCAATGCACCAACATGCCCAACAGTCCATGCTCCTCAGCTTCATTTCCAGTACATCGGGCTCTCTTTCTTCATGTTCATCACTAAGGGCTCGTGATTTCTCCGTCTCTTCATATTTTTAAGTTTTTCTGTGCTTGTACCTGCTTGCAATGCACCACCTCGCCGAACAGTCCGTGCTCCTGAGATTCATTTCTAGTACATCGGGCTCTCATTCTTCATGTTCGTCGCTAAACGCTCGGGGCGTCTCAGCTTCTTTCTTCGTGTTTTTCTGTTTTTGTGCGCTTGTACATGTCTTCAATGCACCAACTCGCCTAGCAGTCCATGCTCCTGAGCTTCATTTCCAATACATCGGGCTCTCTTTCTTCATGTTCGTCTATAAGTGCTCCTGGTGTCTCCGTGTCTTTCTGCGTGTGTTTGTGTTTTTTGTGAGCTTGTACGTATTTGCAATGCACCAACTCGCCCAACAGTCCGTGCTCCTGAGTTTCATTTCTAATACATCGTGTTCTCTTTCTTCATGTTCGTCTCTAAGCGCTCGTGGTGTCTCAGTCTCATTCTTCGTGTGATTGTGCTTTTTGTGCGCTTGAACGTGTTTGCAATTCACCTATTAGCACAACAGTCCGTGCTCCTGAGCTTCATTTCTTGTACAACTGGCTCTCTTTCTTCATGCTCGCCTCTAAGCGCTCGTGGTGTCTCCGTCTCCTTCTTCGTGTGTTTGTGTTTTTGTGCGCTTGTATTTGTTTGCAATGCACCAACTCGCCCAACAGTCCCTGCTCCTGAGCTTCATTTCTAGTACATCGGGCTCTATTTCTTCATCTTCGTCTCTAAGCGCTCGCGGCGTCTCCGACTCTATCTTCGTGTGTTTGTGTTTTTTGTGCGCTTGTACTTGTTTCCAATGCACCAACTCGCCCAACAGTCCGTGCTCCTGAGCATCATTTTCTATACATCGGGCTCTCTTTCTTCATGTTCGTCTCTTAGCGCTCGTGGTGTCTCAGTCTCTTCGTGTGTTTATGTTTTGTGTGCTTGTACGTGTTTGCAATGCACCAACTCGCCCTACAGTCAGTGCTCCTGAGCTTCATTTCCAATACATCTGGCTCCCATTCTTCATGTTCGTCTCTAAGCGCTCGTGGTGTCTCAGCCTCTTTCTTCGTGTTTGTGTTTTTCTGTGCTTGTACGTGTTTGCAATGCACCAACTCGCCCAACAGACAGCGCTCCTGAGCTTCATTTCTAGTACATCGGGCTCTATTTCGTCATCTTCGTCTCTAAGCGCTCGCGGCGTCTCCGACTCTATCTTCGTGTGTTTGTGTTTTTTTGTGCGCTTGTACTTGTTTCCAATGCACCAAGTCGCCCAACAGTCCGTGTTGCTGAGCTTCATTTCTAGTTTCTCAGGCTCTCTTTCTTCATGTTCATCTCTGAGCTTTCGTGGTGTCTCAGTCTCTTTCTTCGTGTGTTTGTGTTTTTGTGTGCTTGTACGTGTCTGCAATGCACCAACCCGCCCTACAGACAGTGCTCCTGAGCTTCATTTCCAATACATCTGGCTCCCTTTCTTCATATTCGTCTCTAAGTGCTCGTGGTGTCTCCGTCTCCTTCTTCACGTGTTTGAGTTTTTGTGCGCTTGTAATTGTTTGCAAGGCACCAACACGCCCAGCAGTTCGTCCTCCTGAGCTTCATTTCTAGTACATCGGGCTCTATTTCTTCATCTTCGTCTCTAAGTGCCCGTGGTAGCTCTGTCTCTTTCTTCATGTGTTTGTGTTTTTTGTGTGCTTGTGCGTATTTGCAATGCACCAAGTCGCCCAACAGTCCGTGTTCCTGAGCTTCACTTCTAGTTTTTCGGGGTCTCTTTCTTCATTTTCATCTCTAAGAGCTCGTGGTGTCTCAGCCTGTTTCTTCGTGTGTTTGTGTTTTTTTGTGCTTGTACGTGTTTGCAATGCACCAACTCGCCCAACAACCCGTGCTCCTGAACTTCATCCCTAGTACAACGAGCTCTCTTTCTTCGTGCTCGCCTCTAAGCGCTCGTGGTGTTTGCGTCTATTTTTCCTGTGTTTTTGCTTTTTTCGCTTGTACTTGTTTGCAATGCACCAACTCGCCCAACAGTTCGTGCTCCTGAACTTCAATTCTAGCACATCGGGCTCTCTTTGTTCATGTTTGTCTCTAAGCGCTCGTGTTGTCTCCGTCTCCTTCTTTGTGTGTTTGTGTGTTTTTGGGCTTGTACGCGTTTGCAATGCGTTACCTCGCCCAGCAATCTGTCCTCCTGAGCTTAACTTCTAGTACATCGAGCTCTCTTCATGTTTGTCTCTAGACCCTCGTTGTGTCTCCGTGTATTTCTGCGTGTGTTTTTGTTTTTTATGTGTTTGTATTTGTCTGCAATGCACCAACTCGCCCAGCAGTCTGTGCTCCTGAGCATAATTTCTAGTACATCGGGCTCTCGTTCTTCATGTTTGTCTCTAGACCCTCGTGTTGTCTCCGTGTATTTGTGCGTGTGTTTTTGTTTTTTGTGCGTTTGTATTTGTCTGCAATGCACCAACACGCCCAACAGTCCATGCTCCTCAGCTTCATTTCCAGTACATCGGGCTCTCTTTCTTCATGTTCATCACTAAGGGCTCGTGATTTCTCCGTCTCTTCGTATTTTTAAGTTTTTCTGTGCTTGTACCTGCTTGCATGCACCACCTCGCCGAACAGTCCGTGCTCCTGAGATTCATTTCTAGTACATCGGGCTCTCATTCTTCATGTTCGTCGCTAAACGCTCGTGGCGTCTCAGCTTCTTTCTTCGTGTTTTTCTGTTTTTGTGCGCTTGTACATGTCTTCAATGCACCAACTCGCCTAGCAGTCCATGCTCCTGAGCTTCATTTCCAATACATCGGGCTCTCTTTCTTCATGTTCGTCTATAAGTGGTCGTGGTGTCTCCGTGTCTTTCTGCGTGTGTTTGTGTTTTTTGTGAGCTTGTACGTATTTGCAATGCACCAACTCGCCCAACAGTCCGTGCTCCTGAGTTTCATTTCTAATACATCGTGTTCTCTTTCTTCATGTTCGTCTCTAAGCGCTCGTGGTGTCTCAGTCTCATTCTTCGTGTGATTGTGCTTTTTGTGCGCTTGAACGTGTTTGCAATTCACCTATTAGCCAAACAGTCCGTGCTCCTGAGCTTCATTTCTAGTACATCGGGCTCTATTTCTTCATCTTCGTCTCTAAGCGCTCGCGGCGTCTCCGACTCTATCTTCGTGTGTTTGTGTTTTTTGTGCGCTTGTACTTGTTTCCAATGCACCAACTCGCCCAACAGTCCGTGCTCCTGAGCATCATTTTCTATACATCGGGCTCTCTTTCTTCATGTTCGTCTCTTAGCGCTCGTGGTGTCTCAGTCTCTTCGTGTGTTTATGTTTTCTGTGCTTGTACGTGTTTGCAATGCACCAACTCGCCCAACAGACAGCGCTCCTGAGCTTCATTTCTAGTACATCGGGCTCTATTTCGTCATCTTCGTCTCTAAGCGCTCGCGGCGTCTCCGACTCTATCTTCGTGTGTTTGTGTTTTTTGTGCGCTTGTACTTGTTTCCAATGCACCAAGTCGCCCAACAGTCCGTGTTGCTGAGCTTCATTTCTAGTTTCTCAGGCTCTCTTTCTTCATGTTCATCTCTGAGCTTTCGTGGTGTCTCAGTCTCTTTCTTCGTGTGTTTGTGTTTTTGTGTGCTTGTACGTGTCTGCAATGCACCAACCCGCCCTACAGACAGTGCTCCTGAGCTTCATTTCCAATACATCTGCCTCCCTTTCTTCATATTCGTCTCTAAGTGCTCGTGGTGTCTCCGTCTCCTTCTTCACGTGTTTGAGTTTTTGTGCGCTTGTAATTGTTTGCAAGGCACCAACACGCCCAGCAGTTCGTCCTCCTGAGCTTCATTTCTAGTACATCGGGCTCTATTTCTTCATCTTCGTCTCTAAGTGCCCGTGGTGGCTCTGTCTCTTTCTTCATGTGTTTGTGTTTTTGTGTGCTTGTGCGTATTTGCAATGCACCAAGTCGCCCAACAGTCCGTGTTCCTGAGCTTCACTTCTAGTTTTTCGGGGTCTCTTTCTTCATTTTCATCTCTAAGAGCTCGTGGTGTCTCAGCCTGTTTCTTCGTGTGTTTGTGTTTTTTTGTGCTTGTACGTGTTTGCAATGCACCAACTCGCCCAACAGCCCGTGCTCCTGAGCTTCATCTCTAGTACAACGGGCTCTCTTTCTTCGTGCTCGCCTCTAACCGCTCGTGGTGTCTGCGTCTATTTTTTCCTGTGTTTTTGTTTTTTGCGCGCTTGTAATTGTTTGCAATGCACCAACTCACCCAACTGTTCGTGCTCCTGAACTTCAATTCTAGCATATCGGGCTCTCTTTGTTCATGTTCGTCTCTAAGCGCTCGTGTTGTCTCCGTCTCCTTCTTTGTGTGTTTGTGTGTTTTTGCGCTTGTACGCGTTTGCAATGTATTAACTCGCCCAGCAGTCTCTCCTCCTGAGCTTAACTTCTAGAACATCGGGCTCTCTTTCTTCATGCTTGTCTCTAGACCCTCGTTGTGTCTCCGTGTATTTCTGCGTGTTTTTGTTTTTTATGGGTTTGTATTTGTCTGCAATGCACCAAGTCGCCCAAAAGTACGTGTTCCTGAGCTTCATTTCCAGTACATCGGGATCTCTTTCTTCATGTTCGTCACTAAGCGCTTGTGATTTCTCCGTCTCTTCGTGTTTTTATGTTTTTCTGCGCTTGTACCTGCTTGCAATGCACCAACACGCCGAACAGTCCGTGCTCCTGAGATTAATTTCTAGTACATCGGGCTCTCTTTCTTCATGTTCGTCGCTAAACGCTCGTGGTGTCTCAGCTTCTTTCATCGTGTTTTTCTGTTTTTTGTGCGCTTGTACATGTCTTCAATGCACCAACTCGCCTAGCAGTCCATGCTCCTGAGCTTCATTTCCAATACATCGGGCTCTCTTTCTTCATGTACGTCTATAAGTGCTCGTGGTGTCTCCGTGTCTTTCTGCGTGTGTTTGTGTTTTTTTCAGCTTGTACGTATTTGCAATGCACCAACTCGCCCAACAGTCCGTGCACCTGAGTTTCATTTCTAATACATCGTGTTCTCTTTCTTCATGTTCGTCTCTAAGCACTCGTGGTGTCTCAGTCTCATTCTTCGTGTGATTGTGCTTTTGTGCGCTTGAACGTGTTTGCAATTCACCTATTAGCCCAACAGTCCGGGCTCCTGAGCTTCATTTCTAGTACAACTGGCTCTCTTTCTTCATACTCGCCTCTAAGCGCTCGTGGTGTCTCCGTCTCCTTCTTCGTGTGTTTGTGTTTTTTTGCGCTTGTAACTGTTTGCAATGCACCAACTCGCCCAACAATCCGTGCTCCTGAGCTTCATTTCTAGTACATCTGGCTCTCTTTCTTCATGCTCGCCTCTAAGCGCTCGTGGTGTCTCCGTCTCCTTCTTCGTGTGTTTGGGTTTTTGTGCGCTTGTAATTGTTTGCAATGCACCAACTCGCCCAACAGTCCGTGCTCCTGAGCTTCATTTCTAGTACATCGTGATCTCTTTCTCCATGTTCGTCTCTAAGCGGTCGTGGCGTCTCAGTCTCTTTCTTTATGTGTTTGTGTTTTTTGTGCGCTTGTACGTGCATGCAATGCACCAAATCGCCCAGCAGTACGTGCTCCTGAGATTCATTTCTAATACATGGCGCTCTCTTTCTTCATGTTCGTCTCTAAGCGCTCGTGGTGTCTCCGTCTCCTTCTCCGTGTTTGTGTTTTTGTGTGCTTGTACGTGTTTGCAATGCACCAACTCGCCCAACAGTCCGCTCTCCTGAGCTTCATTTCTAGCACATCGGGCTCTATTTCGTCATCTTCGTCTCTAAGCGCTCGCGGCGTCTCCGACTCTATCTTCGTGTGTTTGTGTTTTTTGTGCGCTTGTACTTGTTTCCAATGCACCATGTCGCCCAACAGTCCGTGTTGCTGAGCTTCATTTCTAGTTTCTCAGGATCTCTTTCTTCATGTTCATCTCTAAGCGCTCGAGGTGTCTCAGCCTGTTTCTTCGTGTGTTTGTGTTTTTGTGTGCTTGTACGTGTTTGCAATGCACCAACTCGCCCAACAGCCCGTGCTCCTAAGCTTCAATTCTAGCACATCGCGCTCTCTTTGTTCATGTTCGTCTCTAAGCGCTCGTGTTGTCTCCGTCTCCTTCTTTGTGTGTTTGTGTGTTTTTGCGCTTGTACGCGTTTGCAATGCATTAACTCGCCCAGCAGTCTGTCCTCCTGAGCTTAACTTCTAGTACATCGGGCTCTCTTTCTTCATGTTTGTCTCTAGACCCTCGTTGTGTCTCTGTGTATTTCTGCGTGTGCTTTTTGTTTTATGCGTTTGTATTTGTCTGCAATGCACCAACTCGCCCTACAGTCAGTGCTCCTGAGCTTCATTTCCAATACATCTGGCTCCCTTTCTTCATGTTCGTCTCTAAGTGCTCGTGGTGCTTCCGTCTCCTTCTTCGTGTGTTTGTGTTTTTGTGATCTTGTAATTGTTTGCAAGGCACCAACTCGTCCAGCAGTTCGTGCTCCTGAGCTTCATTTCTAGTACTCCGGGCTCTATTTCTTCATCTTCGTCTCTAAGTGCTCGTGGTGGCTCTGTCTCTTTCTTCCTGTGTTTGTGTTTTTTGTGAGCTTGTACGTATTTGCAATGCACCAACCCGCCCAACAGTTCGTGATCCTGAGCTTCAATTCTAGCACATCGGGCTCTCTTTGTTCATGTTCGTCTCTAAGCGCTTGTGGTGTCTCAGTCTCATTCTTCGTGTGATTGTGCTTTTTGTGCGCTTGAACGTGTTTGCAATTCACCTATTAGCCCAACAGTCCGTGCTCCTGAGATTCATTTCTAATACATGGCGCTCTCTTTCTTCATGTTCGTCTCTAAGCGCTCGTGGTGTCTCCGTCTCCTCCGTGTTTGTGTTTTTTTGCGCTTGTAATTGGTTGCATGGCACCAACTCGCCCAGCAGTCCGTGCTCCTGAGCATCATTTTCTATACATCGGGCTCTCTTTCTTCATGTTCGTCTCTTAGCGCTCGTGGTGTCTCAGTCTCTTCGTGTGTTTATGTTTTGTGTGCTTGTACGTGTTTGCAATGCACCAACTCGCCCTACAGTCAGTGCTCCTGAGCTTCATTTCTAATACATCTGGCTCCCTTTATTCATGTTCGTCTCTAAGCGCTCGTGGTGTTTCAGTCTCTTCCTTCGTGTGTTTGTGTTTTTGTGTGCTTGTACCTCTTTGCAATGCACCAACTCGCCCTACAGTCAGTGCTCCTGAGCTTCATTTCCAATACATCTGGCTCCCTTTCTTCATGTTCGTCTAAGCGCTCGTGGTGTCTCAGCCTCTTTCTTCGTGTTTGTGTTTTTCTGTGCTTGTACGTCTTTGCAATGCACCAACTCGCCCAACAGACAGCGCTCCTGAGCTTCATTTCTAGTAAGTACATCGGGCTCTATTTCGTCATCTTCGTCTCTAAGCGCTCGCGGCGTCTCCGACTCTATCTTCGTGTGTTTGTGTTTTTTGTGCGCTTGTACTTGTTTCCAATGCACCAAGTCGCCCAACAGTCCGTGTTGCTGAGCTTCATTTCTAATTTCTCAGGCTCTCTTTCTTCATGTTCATCTCTGAGCTCTCTTGGTGTCTCAGTCTCTTTCTTCGAGTGTTTGTGTTTTTGTGTGCTTGTACGTGTCTGCAATGCACCAACTCGCCCTACAGTCAGTGCCCCTGAGCTTCATTTCTAATACATCTGGCTCCCTTTCTTCATATTCGTCTCTAAGTGCTCGTGGTGTCTCCGTCTCCTTCTTCACGTGTTTGAGTTTTTGTGCGCTTGTAATTGTTTGCAAGGCACCAACACGCCCAGCAGTTCGTGCTCCTGAGCTTTATTTCTAGTACATCGGGCTCTATTTCTTCATCTTCGTCTCTAAGTGCTCGTGGTGGCTCTGTCTCTTTCTTCGTGTGTTTGTGTTTTTTGTGTGCTTGTGCGTATTTGCAATGCACCAAGTCGCCCAACAGTCCGTGTTCCTGAGCTTCACTTCTAGATTTTCGGGGTCTCTTTCTTCATGTTCAGCTCTAAGCGCTCGTGGTGTCTCAGCCTGTTTCTTCGTGTGTGTGTTTTTGTGTGCTTGTACGTGTTTGCAATGCACCAACTCGCCCAACAGCCCGTGCTCCTGAGCTTCATCTCCAGTACAACGGGCTCTCTTTCTTCGTGCTCGCCTCTAACCGCTCGTGGTGTCTGCGTCTATTTTTTCCTGTGTTTTTGTTTTTTGCGCGCTTGTAATTGTTTGCAATGCACCAACTCACCCAACTGTTCGTGCTCCTGAACTTCAATTCTAGCACATCGGGCTCTCTTTGTTCATATTCGTCTCTAAGCGCTCGTGTTGTCTCCGTCTCCTTCTTTGTGTGTTTGTGTGTTTTTGCGGTTGTACGCGTTTGCAATGCATTAACTCGCCCAGCAGTCTCTCCTCCTGAGCTTAACTTCTAGTACATCGGGCTCTCTTCCTTCATGCTTGTCTCTAGACCCTCGTTGTGTCTCCGTGTATTTCTGCGTGTGTTTTTGTTTTTTATGCGTTTGTATTTGTCTGCAATGCACCAAGTCGCCCAACAGTACGTGTTCCTGAGCTTCATTTCCAGTACATCGGGATCTCTTCCTTCATGTTCGTCACTAAGCACTTGATTTCTCCGTCTCTTCGTGTTTTTATGTTTTTCTGCGCTTGTACCTGCTTGCAATGCACCATCTCGCCGAACAGTCCGTGCTCCTGAGATTCATTTCTAGTACACCGGGCTCTCTTTCTTCATGTTCGTCGCTAAACGCTCGTGGCGTCTCAGCTTCTTTCTTCGTGTTTATCTGTTTTTTGTGCGCTTGTACATGTCTTCAATGCACCAACTCGCCTAGCAGTCCATGCTCCTGAGTTTCATTTCTAATACATCGTGTTCTCTTTCTTCATGTTCGTCTCTAAGCGCTCGTGGTGTCTCAGTCTCATTCTTCGTGTGATTGTGCTTTTTGTGCGCTTGAAATTGTTTGCAATTCACCTATTAGCCCAACAGTCCGTGCTCCTGAGCTTCATTTCTAGTACAACTGGCTCTCTTTCTTCATGCTCGCCTCTAAGCGCTCGTAGTGTCTCCGTCTCCTTCTTCGTGTGTTTGTGTTTTTGTGCGCTTGTAATTGTTTGCAATGCACCAACTCGCCCAACAATCCGTGTTCCTGAGCTTCATTTCTAGTACAACTGGCTCTCTTCATGCTCGCCTCTAAGCGCTCGTGATGTCTCCGTCTCCTTCTTCGTGTGTTTGTGTTTTTGTGCGCTTGTAATTGTTTGCAATGCACCAACTCGCCCAACAGTCCGTGCTCCTGAGCTTCATTTCTAGTACATCGGGCTCTCTTTCTCCATGTTCGTCTCTAAGCGGCCGTGGCGTCTCAGTTTCTTTCTTCGTGTGTTTGTGTTCTTGTGCGCTTGTACGTGTATGCAATGCACCAAATCGCCCAACAGTCCGTGCTCCTGATATTCATTTCTAATACATGGCGCTCTCTTTCTTCATGTTCGTCTCTAAGCGCTCGTGGTGTCTCCGTCTCCTTCTCCGTATTGTGTTTTTGTGCGCTTGTAATTTTTTGCAAGGCACCAACTCGCCCAGCAGCTCGTGCTCCTGAGCTTCATTTCTAGTTCATCGGGCTCTATTTCTTCATCTTCGTCTCTAAGCTCTCGCGGCGTCTCCGACTCTATCTTCGTGTGTTTGTGTTTTTTGTGCGCTTGTACTTGTTTCCAATGCACCAACTCGCTCAACAGTCCGTGCTCCTGAGCTTCATTTTCAATACATCGGGCTCTCTTTCTTCATGTTCGTCTCTAAGCGCTCGTGGTGTCTCAGTCTCTTCCTTCGTGTGTTTGTGTTTTTGTGTGCTTGTACCTCTTTGCAATGCACCAACTCGCCCTACAGTCAGTGCTCCTGAGCTTCGTTTCTAATACATCTTGCTTCCTTTCTTCATGTTCGTCTCTAAGCGCTCGTGGTGTCTCAGCGTCTTTCTTCGTGTTTGTGTTTTTGTGTGCTTGTACGTGTTTGCAATGCACCAACTCGCCCCACAGTCTGCGCTCCTGAGCTTCATTTCTAGTACATCGGGCTCTATTTCGTCATCTTCGTCTCTAAGCGCTCGCGGCGTCTCCGACTCTATCTTCGTGTGTCTGTGTTTTTTGTGCGCTTGTACTTGTTTCCAATGCACCAAGCCGCCCAACAGTCCGTGTTGCTGAGCTTCATTTCTAGTTTCTCAGGATCTCTTTCTTCATGTTCATCTCTGAGCTCTCGTGGTGTCTCAGACTCTTTCTTCGTGTGTTTGTGTTTTTGTGTGCTTGTACGTGTTTGGAATGCACCAACTCGCTCAACAGTCCGTGCTCCTGAGCTTCATTTTCAATACATCGGGCTCTCTTTCTTCATGTTCGTCTCTAAGCGCTCGTGGTGTCTCAGTATCTTTCTTCGTGTGTTTGTGCTTTTGTGTGCTTGTACGTGTCTGCAATGCACCAACTCGCCCTACATTCAGTGCTCCTGAGCTTCATTTCCAATACATCTGGCTCCCTTTCTTCATGTTCGTCTCTAAGTGCTCGTGGTGTCTCCGTCTCCTTCTTCACGTGTTTGTGTTTTTGTGCGTTTGTAATTGTTTGCAAGGCACCAACACGCCCAGCAGTTCGTGCTCCTGAGCTTCATTTCTAGTACATCGGTCTCTATATCTTCATCTTCGTATCTATGTGCCCGTGGTGGCTCTGTCTCTTTCTTCGTGTGTTTGTGTTTTTTGTGTGCTTGTGCGTATTTGCAATGCACCAAGTCGCCCAACAGTCCGTGTTCCTGAGCTTCATTTCTAGTTTTTCGGGGTCTCTTTCTTCATGTTCATCTCTAAGTGCTCGGGGTGTCTCAGCCTGTTTCTTCGTGTGTTTGTGTTTTTGTGTGCTTGTACGTGTTTGCAATGCACCAATTCGCCCAACAGCCCGTGCTCCTGAGCTTCAATTCTAGCACATCGCGCTCTCTTTGTTCATGTTCGTCTCTAAGCGCTCGTGTTGTCTCCGTCTCCTTCTTTGTGTGTTTGTGTGTTTTTGCGCTTGTACGCGTTTGCAATGCATTAACTCGCCCAGCAGTCTGTCCTCCTGAGCTTAACTTCTAGTACATCGGGCTCTCTTTCTTCATGTTTGTCTCTAGACCCTCGTTGTGTCTCCGTGTATTTCTGCGTGTGTTATTGCTTTTTATGCGTTTGTATTTGTCTGCAATGCACCAACTCGCCCTACAGTCAGTGCTCCTGAGCTTCATTTCCAATACATCTGGCTCCCTTTCTTCATGTTCGTCTCTAAGTGCTCGTGGTGTTTCCGTCTCCTTCTTCGTGCGTTTGTGTTTTTGTGCTCTTGTAATTGTTTGCAAGGCACAAACTCGTCCAGCAGTTCGTGCTCCTGAGCTTCATTTCTAGTAGTTGTTGTTGTTGTTGACCTCACACAATGGCACATACCCACAAGGGGGATTGGCCATAACCAGGCGGTGGCTATTTAAATGACCAGTTGCATGTGGCAAGCATGGGATGACCTACCAAAATTTGGATCGCACAGTTTTCGTAGCCGAGGAGGTTGCAGGAGGTTAGGGGGGCATACAAACTAAAATTTAGGCAAAGAAGGGGTAGGGATTACTATAAGTGGTTGTAAAAAACCGAAATACAGAAGCTGATAATGGGAGGGGCAGGACGAAAGATCATGAAGGTAGACGTTTTGATTCCAGTAGATAATTTTGAACGGCAGAGCAAACATTCCCATCGGTATGGCCAAGCATAGAAGCGCCAAGAGACAGAACAACCACAGAAGACAGGCGCAAACTGAGATTCTGTATTGGAACTTCTAATAGTCGCCTCCTAATCGATGAGTAACGACGGCAAAAAAGAAGAAAGTGCTCTATTGTTTCCGGCTCCGCACAATACGGACACAATGGGGAGATCGCCAGACCAGGCCTGTATAGGTAAAAATTTAGTTGCGGTACTCGGCAGCGAAGCCTCGTGAAGGAAACTTCAAGATTGCGCGATCGCCAGACTGAGCTTCTCCATGGGAACAGTAGGTGCTGGAAGTCGTCCAAGGAAGTAAGCGCTGATGCACCCAGTTCGTTCATTACAGTGTACCGTCGGAAGCGTGCCGCCGTGATGTAAGCAGTTTTTGGAAGCGGGTCAACAATCGGTCCACTCAGGGCTGCCTTCGCTAAGGCATCAGGTGATTCATTTAATAGAAGACCCCTGTGCCCAGGAACCCAAAGAAATCGAATTAATGCGATGTGTGGAGGGATCAGGAATTTTAGAATGCGAAAGAGCTGCGATTCAGTGGACGCCGAGAGGGAAGTGCATAAAGATAACGAGTCCGTAATTATTATTACTGCTGATAAAGAAATTGGTACCTTTCGCAAAGCGAGAACCACTGCTAGAAACTCAGCCAGATAGATAGGAGTGAAATCTTGGAGACGGAGAGAAAAAGACCAGTCAAGGGACTGGGAGTAAATACCTACACCTGCCTTTTCTGCACACACCGAGCCATCAGTCGCAATTGCAACATGTGAGCTGAAGGTCGACAAATAATCCTGCAACATACCATTTAACCATGAGAAAGGCAGTAATTTTGCATTACGTGGATAAATATCATCGTAGATGATAGACACATTTGCAGGGATGGACCGCACCGGAACAATTTCAGGTATTCGCACATTCAGTGGGCCCAGCAAAGATTCAACGAAACAGATTTGGGGAGTTTGAAGGCGAGACCATCCGACACCCAAGAACTCCGCTCGCTGCCTTAGGAAGATCAACGCGGATGCATGCTGGTCCGAGTCGCAAAACTTTAAAAACGTTTGTACTGTCAAAAGGCGAAACCTTGCAGTAAGAGACGGCACCCGCGCTTCCAGATACAAAACATTGTTTGCCACGTATTTAGGGAGGCCCAAACACAGGCGCAGAGCTTCTCGCTCTAAGAGCAGAAGTGGGCGCATTTTGTATGCAGCTGCTCCAGAAAACAAAACGCAACCGAATTCCAAGATTGGCCGGATATACATTTTGTAAATCAGCAGCAGAGCATGTCTGCGCAAACCGCAGCGAGGGCTACTCATCCTTCGCAGAAGGCCTACCGCCCGAATCCCTTTCGCAGCAACCTGATCTATATGTAGCCGCCAAGAGAGAGAGGAATCATAAGTTACCCCGAGATACTTTAGGGAACATACCTGAGGAATGACATGATGACGATAAGACAATGAAATGTGTACCTGTTGAGTAACCGGAAAAGGTAATAAAGCGCACTTGTTTACATTAAGACTTAAGTGTAATTCAGATAACCATCGGTCAAGGGAATTTAGATATGACTGTAAAACCATATACACAGAATGTAAATCACTCGCAGCAGCAAAGAAAGCTATATCGTCTGCATACACGTACGTAGTCACGTCAGGGGAAGTCAGAATCGAACTGAGTAAGAGGTTGAATAGAACAGGGGAGAGAACTGCACCTTTAGGCACACCTCTAGATTGATGAAATTTCCTTGTAGAAACTCCGCGTTGACAACAATAAAATTCTCTGTCAGCCAGGAAAGCTGACACCCATTCCACAAAATAACTTGGCAATCCCAGAGCACGTAGTCTGTACATCAGAGGCCCATGTTCGACACTGTCATATGCTTTCGAGATGTCAAGAGTTACCAGCGCAGCATACTGTCGACGCCGGCGCGCCAGTCGGACACGGCTTTCGAGGTCAGTATGCGCACACCATATAGAGCACCCAGGCTTGAAACCAATCTGACAGGGGTTAAGTAGTCCCTTTTCAGTAATAATGGGCATGATTCGTCCATACAGCACGCGTTCAACCAATTTCACCAGGTTCGATGTCAATGAAATTGGTCGAATGTTGTCTAAGACCAACCCTTCGCCTGGCTTTTTAAGCACCGGGATAATTTTAGAAACACGCCATACATGCGGGATCCATGGGGTTCTAATAGAGTAATTTACCAGCTCCAATATAGCATTGGGGGATTCGTCGAACAGTATTTTAATCATCGCAGAGGTGACACGGTCAGGACCAGGAGCTGCAGAAGGTAACCGATTTATCACCTGGGAGAGCTCAGAAACCGAGACATTAAGGAAATCATCATAGTGATTCCCAAGCAGTTGTGGGTGAGAGAGCGCAGCCGAAAAACGGTGTTCCAAGCCTTTGCCAATTTCTTCTAATGACCTGGCAAGCTCTACTGGAGTCAGCACATTAGAGGGGATGTTGTTAGGTGGTGGCAGCCTGTTCCTTGACCTCAGAAAGCGAAACAAGGCTTGTCTGTTATTAGATTTTGATAGATGGGCATAATTCTCTTCATCATATTTTTCTTTTGCCCTAGCGACTGTGCGCTTGAAGGTAGCTGCAAGAAACTTATAATCGATCCAATTCCGGGGACATTGATTATGGATAAATTTCTTCCAGGCTGCCTTGCGCCGCCTATAATCCTTTGAACATTCTGCATTCCACCAAGGGCTCTGAGAAGTGCCTATGCTATCGCACACTGTAAACTCTGATTGCCTCCGTACCCGATCTAAAATAGAGCATAAGCCTAACACCCTGCTCTCCTGAGACCAATTCGGCAAAGAGTGTAGTTCTGAACTGAGTGAACTTTTGAACTTGTTGTAATCGACTAGGGTGCAACTGAATCCGCCGATAGAAGTCATCGGACACACAATGTCAAAAGTGAGTGGGAAATGGTCACTGTTTGTGGCACAGTCAACCGGAGTCCAGGAGGAAACTGCTACCCCTGGGGTTGAAAACGTTAAATCCAATGCTGATCGGGAGTGCCCACGGAGAAAGGTCGGAAAACCCGAGTTATGACAGTTTAGGTTATTCACACAAGCCCAATCCCATAAACGCAAACCGCACTGGTCTGTTCGATAACCCCAAGTCAAGTGATGCGAATTGAAATCCCCAACAAGCAACACATGTGATCTGCTGACAGAGAGTAAGGAATCTAATGGCCGTGAGTCATGAACCCCAGATGGAAAATATACATTTGCGACAGTAATGGGATGGAAACCAGGAACTGAAAGATCCACTGCCTGAATTTCGCAATGAGCGTCCACCCGCTGAAACACCAATCGTGCCTTGTGACAAAATCTGGATGAAACCAGCAGAAGCAAACCGCCCCCCCCCCCCTTGATGGGCGGTCCATTCTAAAAATTCGATAATGTTCCATTTGAAATGAAAACTCTTTCGACAACCAGGTTTCTTGAAGCGCAATGACATGAGGAGAAAATCGATTTGAAAGAGTTACTAAATCAGTGAAAGCTGATTGAATGGAACGGCAGTTCCACTGCAGCACTCTCAGAGACCCTATTCTGGCGAGAGATATGCAGCAGCAACTGCCTTTTCCAAAATGCTGTGGTGACCAGTTTTTCCTGAATTACTCTTTTTTGTTTTGGATTGAGGGGAGCTAGACGGACCAGCAACGGCTAAAGGAGACCGGCTACGTTTCTGAGCTCGAGCATCGAGCTCCATCAGCTCAACACACCCATCAATTGCTCCGGTCGTGACTTCAGGTACATGAGTTGGAGGCGTGCGCTCTTTTTGCGGCTGCATTGAAACAAGGGAAGGTGTCTCCGCACTGAGTTTAGTAGGTACTGCAGGATCCACGGATGACTTGAACGCAGCATTGGAGGTCATTATTGAAGAGGTCATTTGCGCCACCATGACTTGCGATATGCACTCTGTTATTGAATTCACTAGCCGATCCATGACCTTGGCCATTGCCTTTTCAACCGCTGCAGCAATCGCATCTGACACTTGAATCCACGACCGCAGTCGTCTGCCGTGCTGCCACACTTGAGTACCCGTACGTCCTTTCTTTAACAATAGCCATAGCCTCGCGCCTTGAGCACCGGCGCTTTTCTAATACTTCCAGCACCTTAACCTCCTCAGCCCTTGCAGGACAATTAGAATATGTGGCGGAGTGACTACCGCTGCACAAGCAACACATCTCATCTTTTGAACACCTTCCTACACGGTCATGATTACCACCACACACACTGCACCTTGAGCTCGACTTGCAGGCGTTCGCGCTGTGGCCAAACCTCCAGCAGTTGCGGCATTGAAGTGGCCTTGAAGAATACGGATCGACCCTGAAAACCAGGGGCCACACCTTCAACTCAGATGGACAGCAGAGACCCGCAAAGGTGGCAATTACCGTTTCAGTTGGAAGTTTTGTTTCCTCAACGACCCGAGTGCACCGATGTACAGAAATCACCCCTGCAGAGGAGAGTTTCTCTAGCGTTTCCTTAGGGCTAAGGCGTGGGTCAACCCCTCGCACCAGCCCTTTAGAGCACGCCAAGTGCGGCGGTATAAATGCGCTTACCGACTGGCTTCCAAAAGCTGTGGACGTTAACAAATCCATGATGCAGGCCTGGTCGGCCGACCTGCACACCACGCCTCTTCTGCCGTACTGCCGGACATCACAGATTTTTAAGAAGTGAGGCGTAATCGCCTGTAGCGCAGTCTGAACTGCATCCGGGTTATTCAGTCGAATGGCGCCACCATCCGATGGAACCAAGGCCACGGGAATAGTGCCGACGCCACCCCGAAAGAAGGCGTCCAGGGGAAGTTGGTTAGGGGGGAGGCTGGCCGACCAGGGGGAGTTACCCTGGCCAGGAGAGGACGTCGACATGCGCCCCTAGCGACCTGCAAGCGCCCTGCAAAAGCGAAAGACAATCAAGCAATCAGAAGCTATTGATACGACCAGACACCGCCCAGTGAGACCACGCCCGCCTGTGGGAACAGGGACAGCTGACTCCACGACTCGCTCCACGAGAAACGTGCCTCTCTCGTGCCAAGGTTCTTTTTCTCCGGGCTCTAATTCTTCATCTTCGTCTCTAAGTGCTCGTGGTGGCTCTGTCTCTTTCTTTCTGTGTTTGTGTTTTTTGTGAGCTTGTACATATTTGCAATGCACCAACTCGCCCAACAGTCCGTGCGCCTGAGTTTCATTTCTAATACATCGTGTTCTCTTTCTTCATGTTCGTCTCTAAGCGCTTGTGGTGTCTCAGTCTCATTCTTCGTGTGATTGTGCTTTTTGTGCGCTTGAACGTGTTTGCAATTCACCTATTAGCCCAACAGTCCGTGCTCCTGAGCTTCATTTCTAGTACAACTGGCTCTCTTTCTTCATGCTCGCCTCTAAGCGCTCGTGGTGTCTCCGTATCCTTCTTCGAGTGTTTGTGTTTTTGTGCGCTTGTAATTGCTTGCAATGCACCAACTCGCCCAACAGTCCGTGCTCCTGAGCTTCATTTCTAGTACATCGGGCTCTCTTTCTCCATGTTCGTCTCTAAGCGGTCGTGGCGTCTCAGTCTGTTTCTTCATGTGTTTGTGTTTTTTGTGCGCTTGTACGTGCATGCAATGCACCAAATCGCCCAGCAGTCCGTGCTCCTGAGATTCATTTCTAATACATGGCGCTCTCTTTCTTCATGTTCGTCTCTAAGCGCTCGTGGTGCCTCCGTCTCCTCCGTGTTTGTGTTTTTGTGCGCTTGTAATTGTTTGCAAGGCACCAACTCGCCCAGCAGTCCGTGCTCCTGAGCATCATTTTCTATACATCGGGCTCTCTTTCTTCATGTTCGTCTCTTAGCGCTCGTGGTGTCTCAGTCTCTTCGTGTGTTTATGTTTTGTGTGCTTGTACGTGTTTGCAATGCACCAACTCGCCCTACAGTCAGTGCTCCTGAGCTTCATTTCTACAACATCTGGCTCCCTTTATTCATATTCGTCTCTAAGCGCTCGTGGTGTTTCAGTCTCTTCCTTCGTGTGTTTGTGTTTTTGTGTGCTTGTACCTCTTTGCAATGCACCAACTCGCCCTATAGTCAGTGCTCCTGAGCTTCATTTCCAATACATCTGGCTCCCTTTCTTCATGTTCGTCTCTAAGCGCTCGTGGTGTCTCAGCCTCTTTCTTCGTGTTTGTGTTTTTCTGTGCTTGTACGTGTTTGCAATGCACCAACTCGCCCAACAGACAACGCTCCTGAGCTTCATTTCTAGTAAGTACATCGGGCTCTATTTCGTCATCTTCGTCTCTAAGCGCTCGCGGCGTCTCCGACTCTATCTTCGTGTGCTTGTGTTTTTTGTGCGCTTGTACTTGTTTCCAATGCACCAAGTCGCCCAACAGTCCGTGTTGCTGAGCTTCATTTCTAGTTTCTCAGGCTCTCTTTCTTCATGTTCATCTCTGAGCTCTCTTGGTGTCTCAGTCTCTTTCTTCGTGTGTTTGTGTTTTTGTGTGCTTGTACGTGTCTGCAATGCACCAACTCGCCCTACAGTCAGTGCTCCTGACCTTCATTTCCAATACATCTGGCTCCCTTTCTTCATATTCGTCTCTAAGTGCTCGTGGTGTCTCCGTCTCCTTCTTCACGTGTTTGAGTTTTTGTGCGCTTGTAATTGTTTGCAAGGCACCAACACGCCCAGCAGTTCGTGCTCCTGAGCTTCATTTCTAGTACATCGGGCTCTATTTCTTCATCTTCGTCTCTAAGTGCTCGTGGTGGCTCTGTCTCTTTCTTCGTGTGTTTGTGTTTTTTGTGTGCTTGTGCGTATTTGCAATGCACCAAGTCGCCCAACAGTCCGTGTTCCTGAGATTCACTTCTAGTTTTTCGGGGTCTCTTTCTTCATGTTCATCTCTAAGCGCTCGCGGTGTCTCAGCCTGTTTCTTCGTGTGTTTGTGTTTTTGTGTGCTTGTACGTGTTTGCAATGCACCAACTCGCCCAACAGCCCGTGCAACTGAGGTTCATCTCCAGTACAACGGGCTCTCTTTCTTCGTGCTCGCCTCTAGCCGCTCGTGGTGTCTGCGTCTATTTTTTCCTGTGTTTTTGTTTTTGCGCGCTTGTAATTGTTTGCAATGCACCAACTAACCCAACTGTTCGTGCTCCTGAACTTCAATTCTAGCACATCGGGCTCTCTTTGTTCATGTTCGTCTCTAAGCGCTCGTGTTGTCTCCGTCTCCTTCTTTGTGTGTTTGTGTGTTTTTGCGGTTGTACGCGTTTGCAATGCATTAACTCGCCCAGCAGTCTCTCCTCCTGAGATTAACTTCTAGTACATCGGGCTCTCTTTCTTCATGCTTGTCTCTACACCCTCGTTGTGTCTCCGTGTATTTCTGCGAGTGTTTTGGTTTTTTATGCGTTTGTATTTGTCTGCAATGCACCAAGTCGCCCAACAGTACGTGTTCCTGAGCTTCATTTCCGGTACATCGGGATCTCTTCCTTCATGTTCGTCACTAAGCACTTGTGATTTCTCCGTCTTTCGTGTTTTTATGTTTTTCTGCGCTTGTACCTGCTTGCAATGCACCATCTCGCCGAACAGTCCGTGCTCCTGAGATTCATTTCTAGTACACCGGGCTCTCTTTCTTCATGTTCGTCGCTGAACGCTCGTGGCGTCTCAGCTTCTTTCTTCGTGTTTTTCTGTTTTTTGTGCGCTTGTACATGTCTTCAATGCACCAACTCGCCTAGCAGTCCATGCTCCTGAGTTTCATTTCTAATACATCGTGTTCTCTTTCTTCATGTTCGTCTCTAAGCGCTCGTGGTGTCTCAGTCTCATTCTTCGTGTGATTGTGCTTTTTGTGCGCTTGAACGTGTTTGCAATTCACCTATTAGCCCAACAGTCCGTGCTCCTGAGCTTCATTTCTAGTACAACTGGCTCTCTTTCTTCATGCTCGCCTCTAAGCGCTCGTGGTGTCTCCGTCTCCTTCCTCGTGTGTTTGTGTTTTTGTGCGCTTGTAATTGTTTGCAATGCACAAACTCGCCCAACAATCCGTGCTCCTGAGCTTCATTTCTAGTACAACTGGCTCTCTTTCTTCATGATCGCCTCTAAGCGCTCGTGATGTCTCCGTCTCCTTCTTCGTGTGTTTGTGTTCTTGTGCGCTTGTAATTGTTTGCAATGCACCAACTCGCCCAACAGTCCGTGCTCCTGAGCTTCATTTCTAGTACATCGGGCTCTCTTTCTCCATGTTCGTCTCTAAGCGGTCGTGGCGTCTCAGTTTCTTTCTTCGTGTGTTTGTGTTCTTGTGCGCTTGTACGTGTATGCAATGCACCAAATCGCCCAACAGTCCGTGCTCCTGATATTCATTTCTAATACATGGCGCTCTCTTTCTTCTTGTTCGTCTCTAAGCGCTCGTGGTGTCTCCGTCTCCTTCTCCGTATTGTGTTTTTGTGCGCTTGTAATTTTTTGCAAGGCACCAACTCGCCCAGCAGTTCGTGCTCCTGAGCTTCATTTCTAGTTCATCGGGCTCTATTTCTTCATCTTCGTCTCTAAGCTCTCGCGGCGTCTCCGACTCTATCTTCGTGTGTTTGTGTTTTTTGTGCGCTTGTACTTGTTTCCAATGCACCAACTCGCTCAACAGTCCGTGCTCCTGAGCTTCATTTTCAATACATCGGGCTCTCTTTCTTCACGTTCGTCTCTAAGCGCTCGTGGTGTCTCAGTCTCTTCCTTCGTGTGTTTGTGTTTTTGTGTGCTTGTACCTCTTTGCAATGCACCGACTCGCCCTACAGTCAGTGCTCCTGAGCTTCATTTCTAATACATCTTGCTTCCTTTCTTCATGTTCGTCTCTAAGCGCTCGTGGTGTCTCAGCGTCTTTCTTCGTGTTTGTGTTTTTGTGTGCTTGTACGTGTTTGCAATGCACCAACTCGCCCCACAGTCCGCGCTCCTGAGCTTCATTTCTAGTAGTTGTTGTTGTTGTTGACCTCACACAATGGCACATACCCACAAGGGGGATTGGCCATAACCAGGCGGTGGCTATTTAAATGACCAGTTGCATGTGGCAAGCATGGGATGACCTACCAAAATTTGGATCGCACAGTTTTCGTAGCCGAGGAGGTTGCAGGAGGTTAGGGGGGCATACAAACTAAAATTTAGGCAAAGAAGGGGTAGGGATTACTATAAGTGGTTGTAAAAAACCGAAATACAGAAGCTGATAATGGGAGGGGCAGGACGAAAGATCATGAAGGTAGACGTTTTGATTCCAGTAGATAATTTTGAACGGCAGAGCAAACATTCCCATCGGTATGGCCAAGCATAGAAGCGCCAAGAGACAGAACAACCACAGAAGACAGGCGCAAACTGAGATTCTGTATTGGAACTTCTAATAGTCGCCTCCTAATCGATGAGTAACGACGGCAAAAAAGAAGAAAGTGCTCTATTGTTTCCGGCTCCGCACAATACGGACACAATGGGGAGATCGCCAGACCAGGCCTGTATAGGTAAAAATTTAGTTGCGGTACTCGGCAGCGAAGCCTCGTGAAGGAAACTTCAAGATTGCGCGATCGCCAGACTGAGCTTCTCCATGGGAACAGTAGGTGCTGGAAGTCGTCCAAGGAAGTAAGCGCTGATGCACCCAGTTCGTTCATTACAGTGTACCGTCGGAAGCGTGCCGCCGTGATGTAAGCAGTTTTTGGAAGCGGGTCAACAATCGGTCCACTCAGGGCTGCCTTCGCTAAGGCATCAGGTGATTCATTTAATAGAAGACCCCTGTGCCCAGGAACCCAAAGAAATCGAATTAATGCGATGTGTGGAGGGATCAGGAATTTTAGAATGCGAAAGAGCTGCGATTCAGTGGACGCCGAGAGGGAAGTGCATAAAGATAACGAGTCCGTAATTATTATTACTGCTGATAAAGAAATTGGTACCTTTCGCAAAGCGAGAACCACTGCTAGAAACTCAGCCAGATAGATAGGAGTGAAATCTTGGAGACGGAGAGAAAAAGACCAGTCAAGGGACTGGGAGTAAATACCTACACCTGCCTTTTCTGCACACACCGAGCCATCAGTCGCAATTGCAACATGTGAGCTGAAGGTCGACAAATAATCCTGCAACATACCATTTAACCATGAGAAAGGCAGTAATTTTGCATAACGTGGATAAATATCATCGTAGATGATAGACACATTTGCAGGGATGGACCGCACCGGAACAATTTCAGGTATTCGCACATTCAGTGGGCCCAGCAAAGATTCAACGAAACAGATTTGGGGAGTTTGAAGGCGAGACCATCCGACACCCAAGAACTCCGCTCGCTGCCTTAGGAAGATCAACGCGGATGCATGCTGGTCCGAGTCGCAAAACTTTAAAAACGTTTGTACTGTCAAAAGGCGAAACCTTGCAGTAAGAGACGGCACCCGCGCTTCCAGATACAAAACATTGTTTGCCACGTATTTAGGGAGGCCCAAACACAGGCGCAGAGCTTCTCGCTCTAAGAGCAGAAGTGGGCGCATTTTGTATGCAGCTGCTCCAGAAAACAAAACGCAACCGAATTCCAAGATTGGCCGGATATACATTTTGTAAATCAGCAGCAGAGCATGTCTGCGCAAACCGCAGCGAGGGCTACTCATCCTTCGCAGAAGGCCTACCGCCCGAATCCCTTTCGCAGCAACCTGATCTATATGTAGCCGCCAAGAGAGAGAGGAATCATAAGTTACCCCGAGATACTTTAGGGAACATACCTGAGGAATGACATGATGACGATAAGACAATGAAATGTGTACCTGTTGAGTAACCGGAAAAGGTAATAAAGCGCACTTGTTTACATTAAGACTTAAGTGTAATTCAGATAACCATCGGTCAAGGGAATTTAGATATGACTGTAAAACCATATACACAGAATGTAAATCACTCGCAGCAGCAAAGAAAGCTATATCGTCTGCATACACGTACGTAGTCACGTCAGGGGAAGTCAGAATCGAACTGAGTAAGAGGTTGAATAGAACAGGGGAGAGAACTGCACCTTTAGGCACACCTCTAGATTGATGAAATTTCCTTGTAGAAACTCCGCGTTGACAACAATAAAATTCTCTGTCAGCCAGGAAAGCTGACACCCATTCCACAAAATAACTTGGCAATCCCAGAGCACGTAGTCTGTACATCAGAGGCCCATGTTCGACACTGTCATATGCTTTCGAGATGTCAAGAGTTACCAGCGCAGCATACTGTCGACGCCGGCGCGCCAGTCGGACACGGCTTTCGAGGTCAGTATGCGCACACCATATAGAGCACCCAGGCTTGAAACCAATCTGACAGGGGTTAAGTAGTCCCTTTTCAGTAATAATGGGCATGATTCGTCCATACAGCACGCGTTCAACCAATTTCACCAGGTTCGATGTCAATGAAATTGGTCGAATGTTGTCTAAGACCAACCCTTCGCCTGGCTTTTTAAGCACCGGGATAATTTTAGAAACACGCCATACATGCGGGATCCATGGGGTTCTAATAGAGTAATTTACCAGCTCCAATATAGCATTGGGGGATTCGTCGAACAGTATTTTAATCATCGCAGAGGTGACACGGTCAGGACCAGGAGCTGCAGAAGGTAACCGATTTATCACCTGGGAGAGCTCAGAAACCGAGACATTAAGGAAATCATCATAGTGATTCCCAAGCAGTTGTGGGTGAGAGAGCGCAGCCGAAAAACGGTGTTCCAAGCCTTTGCCAATTTCTTCTAATGACCTGGCAAGCTCTACTGGAGTCAGCACATTAGAGGGGATGTTGTTAGGTGGTGGCAGCCTGTTCCTTGACCTCAGAAAGCGAAACAAGGCTTGTCTGTTATTAGATTTTGATAGATGGGCATAATTCTCTTCATCATATTTTTCTTTTGCCCTAGCGACTGTGCGCTTGAAGGTAGCTGCAAGAAACTTATAATCGATCCAATTCCGGGGACATTGATTATGGATAAATTTCTTCCAGGCTGCCTTGCGCCGCCTATAATCCTTTGAACATTCTGCATTCCACCAAGGGCTCTGAGAAGTGCCTATGCTATCGCACACTGTAAACTCTGATTGCCTCCGTACCCGATCTAAAATAGAGCATAAGCCTAACACCCTGCTCTCCTGAGACCAATTCGGCAAAGAGTGTAGTTCTGAACTGAGTGAACTTTTGAACTTGTTGTAATCGACTAGGGTGCAACTGAATCCGCCGATAGAAGTCATCGGACACACAATGTCAAAAGTGAGTGGGAAATGGTCACTGTTTGTGGCACAGTCAACCGGAGTCCAGGAGGAAACTGCTACCCCTGGGGTTGAAAACGTTAAATCCAATGCTGATCGGGAGTGCCCACGGAGAAAGGTCGGAAAACCCGAGTTATGACAGTTTAGGTTATTCACACAAGCCCAATCCCATAAACGCAAACCGCACTGGTCTGTTCGATAACCCCAAGTCAAGTGATGCGAATTGAAATCCCCAACAAGCAACACATGTCATCTGCTGACAGAGAGTAAGGAATCTAATGGCCGTGAGTCATGAACCCCAGATGGAAAATATACATTTGCGACAGTAATGGGATGGAAACCAGGAACTGAAAGATCCACTGCCTGAATTTCGCAATGAGCGTCCACCCGCTGAAACACCAATCGTGCCTTGTGACAAAATCTGGATGAAACCAGCAGAAGCAAACCGCCCCCCCCCCCCTTGATGGGCGGTCCATTCTAAAAATTCGATAATGTTCCATTTGAAATGAAAACTCTTTCGACAACCAGGTTTCTTGAAGCGCAATGACATGAGGAGAAAATCGATTTGAAAGAGTTACTAAATCAGTGAAAGCTGATTGAATGGAACGGCAGTTCCACTGCAGCACTCTCAGAGACCCTATTCTGGCGAGAGATATGCAGCAGCAACTGCCTTTTCCAAAATGCTGTGGTGACCAGTTTTTCCTGAATTACTCTTTTTTGTTTTGGATTGAGGGGAGCTAGACGGACCAGCAACGGCTAAAGGAGACCGGCTACGTTTCTGAGCTCGAGCATCGAGCTCCATCAGCTCAACACACCCATCAATTGCTCCGATCGTGACTTCAGGTACATGAGTTGGAGGCGTGCGCTCTTTTTGCGGCTGCATTGAAACAAGGGAAGGTGTCTCCGCACTGAGTTTAGTAGGTACTGCAGGATCCACGGATGACTTGAACGCAGCATTGGAGGTCATTATTGAAGAGGTCATTTGCGCCACCATGACTTGCGATATGCACTCTGTTATTGAATTCACTAGCCGATCCATGACCTTGGCCATTGCCTTTTCAACCGCTGCAGCAATCGCATCTGACACTTGAATCCACGACCGCAGTCGTCTGCCGTGCTGCCACACTTGAGTACCCGTACGTCCTTTCTTTAACAATAGCCATAGCCTCGCGCCTTGAGCACCGGCGCTTTTCTAATACTTCCAGCACCTTAACCTCCTCAGCCCTTGCAGGACAATTAGAATATGTGGCGGAGTGACTACCGCTGCACAAGCAACACATCTCATCTTTTGAACACCTTCCTACACGGTCATGATTACCACCACACACACTGCACCTTGAGCTCGACTTGCAGGCGTTCGCGCTGTGGCCAAACCTCCAGCAGTTGCGGCATTGAAGTGGCCTTGAAGAATACGGATCGACCCTGAAAACCAGGGGCCACACCTTCAACTCAGATGGACAGGAGAGACCCGCAAAGGTGGCAATTACCGTTTCAGTTGGAAGTTTTGTTTCCTCAACGACCCGAGTGCACCGATGTACAGAAATCACCCCTGCAGAGGAGAGTTTCTCTAGCGTTTCCTTAGGGCTAAGGCGTGGGTCAACCCCTCGCACCAGCCCTTTAGAGCACGCCAAGTGCGGCGGTATAAATGCGCTTACCGACTGGCTTCCAAAAGCTGTGGACGTTAACAAATCCATGATGCAGGCCTGGTCGGCCGACCTGCACACCACGCCTCTTCTGCCGTACTGCCGGACATCACAGATTTTTAAGAAGTGAGGCGTAATCGCCTGTAGCGCAGTCTGAACTGCATCCGGGTTATTCAGTCGAATGGCGCCACCATCCGATGGAACCAAGGCCACGGGAATAGTGCCGACGCCACCCCGAAAGAAGGCGTCCAGGGGAAGTTGGTTAGGGGGGAGGCTGGCCGACCAGGGGGAGTTACCCTGGCCAGGAGAGGACGTCGACATGCGCCCCTAGCGACCTGCAAGCGCCCTGCAAAAGCGAAAGACAATCAAACAATCAGAAGCTATTGATACGACCAGACACCGCCCAGTGAGACCACGCCCGCCTGTGGGAACAGGGACAGCTGACTCCACGACTCGCTCCACGAGAAACGTGCCTCTCTCGTGCCAAGGTTCTTTTTCTCCGGGCTCTATTTCTTCATCTTCGTCTCTAAGTGCTCGTGGTGGCTCTGTCTCTTTCTTTCTGTGTTTGTGTTTTTTGTGAGCTTGTACATATTTGCAATGCACCAACTCGCCCAACAGTCCGTGCGCCTGAGTTTCATTTCTAATACATCGTGTTCTCTTTCTTCATGTTCGTCTCTAAGCGCTTGTGGTGTCTCAGTCTCATTCTTCGTGTGATTGTGCTTTTTGTGCGCTTGAACGTGTTTGCAATTCACCTATTAGCCCAACAGTCCGTGCTCCTGAGCTTCATTTCTAGTACAACTGGCTCTCTTTCTTCATGCTCGCCTCTAAGCGCTCGTGGTGTCTCCGTATCCTTCTTCGAGTGTTTGTGTTTTTGTGCGCTTGTAATTGCTTGCAATGCACCAACTCGCCCAACAGTCCGTGCTCCTGAGCTTCATTTCTAGTACATCGGGCTCTCTTTCTCCATGTTCGTCTCTAAGCGGTCGTGGCGTCTCAGTCTGTTTCTTCATGTGTTTGTGTTTTTTGTGCGCTTGTACGTGCATGCAATGCACCAAATCGCCCAGCAGTCCGTGCTCCTGAGATTCATTTCTAATACATGGCGCTCTCTTTCTTCATGTTCGTCTCTAAGCGCTCGTGGTGCCTCCGTCTCCTCCGTGTTTGTGTTTTTGTGCGCTTGTAATTGTTTGCAAGGCACCAACTCGCCCAGCAGTCCGTGCTCCTGAGCATCATTTTCTATACATCGGGCTCTCTTTCTTCATGTTCGTCTCTTAGCGCTCGTGGTGTCTCAGTCTCTTCGTGTGTTTATGTTTTGTGTGCTTGTACGTGTTTGCAATGCACCAACTCGCCCTACAGTCAGTGCTCCTGAGCTTCATTTCTACAACATCTGGCTCCCTTTATTCATATTCGTCTCTAAGCGCTCGTGGTGTTTCAGTCTCTTCCTTCGTGTGTTTGTGTTTTTGTGTGCTTGTACCTCTTTGCAATGCACCAACTCGCCCTATAGTCAGTGCTCCTGAGCTTCATTTCCAATACATCTGGCTCCCTTTCTTCATGTTCGTCTCTAAGCGCTCGTGGTGTCTCAGCCTCTTTCTTCGTGTTTGTGTTTTTCTGTGCTTGTACGTGTTTGCAATGCACCAACTCGCCCAACAGACAACGCTCCTGAGCTTCATTTCTAGTAAGTACATCGGGCTCTATTTCGTCATCTTCGTCTCTAAGCGCTCGCGGCGTCTCCGACTCTATCTTCGTGTGCTTGTGTTTTTTGTGCGCTTGTACTTGTTTCCAATGCACCAAGTCGCCCAACAGTCCGTGTTGCTGAGCTTCATTTCTAGTTTCTCAGGCTCTCTTTCTTCATGTTCATCTCTGAGCTCTCTTGGTGTCTCAGTCTCTTTCTTCGTGTGTTTGTGTTTTTGTGTGCTTGTACGTGTCTGCAATGCACCAACTTGCCCTACAGTCAGTGCTCCTGACCTTCATTTCCAATACATCTGGCTCCCTTTCTTCATATTCGTCTCTAAGTGCTCGTGGTGTCTCCGTCTCCTTCTTCACGTGTTTGAGTTTTTGTGCGCTTGTAATTGTTTGCAAGGCACCAACACGCCAAGCAGTTCGTGCTCCTGAGCTTCATTTCTAGTACATCGGGCTCTATTTCTTCATCTTCGTCTCTAAGTGCTCGTGGTGGCTCTGTCTCTTTCTTCGTGTGTTTGTGTTTTTTGTGTGCTTGTGCGTATTTGCAATGCACCAAGTCGCCCAACAGTCCGTGTTCCTGAGCTTCACTTCTAGTTTTTCGGGGTCTCTTTCTTCATGTTCATCTCTAAGCGCTCGCGGTGTCTCAGCCTGTTTCTTCGTGTGTTTGTGTTTTTGTGTGCTTGTACGTGTTTGCAATGCACCAACTCGCCCAACAGCCCGTGCAACTGAGGTTCATCTCCAGTACAACGGGCTCTCTTTCTTCGTGCTCGCCTCTAGCCGCTCGTGGTGTCTGCGTCTATTTTTTCCTGTGTTTTTGTTTTTGCGCGCTTGTAATTGTTTGCAATGCACCAACTAACCCAACTGTTCGTGCTCCTGAACTTCAATTCTAGCACATCGGGCTCTCTTTGTTCATGTTCGTCTCTAAGCGCTCGTGTTGTCTCCGTCTCCTTCTTTGTGTGTTTGTGTGTTTTTGCGGTTGTACGCGTTTGCAATGCATTAACTCGCCCAGCAGTCTCTCCTCCTGAGCTTAACTTCTAGTACATCGGGCTCTCTTTCTTCATGCTTGTCTCTACACCCTCGTTGTGTCTCCGTGTATTTCTGCGAGTGTTTTGGTTTTTTATGCGTTTGTATTTGTCTGCAATGCACCAAGTCGCCCAACAGTACGTGTTCCTGAGCTTCATTTCCGGTACATCGGGATCTCTTCCTTCATGTTCGTCACTAAGCACTTGTGATTTCTCCGTCTCTTCGTGTTTTTATGTTTTTCTGCGCTTGTACCTGCTTGCAATGCACCATCTCGCCGAACAGTCCGTGCTCCTGAGATTCATTTCTAGTACACCGGGCTCTCTTTCTTCATGTTCGTCGCTGAACGCTCGTGGCGTCTCAGCTTCTTTCTTCGTGTTTTTCTGTTTTTTGTGCGCTTGTACATGTCTTCAATGCACCAACTCGCCTAGCAGTCCATGCTCCTGAGTTTCATTTCTAATACATCGTGTTCTCTTTCTTCATGTTCGTCTCTAAGCGCTCGTGGTGTCTCAGTCTCATTCTTCGTGTGATTGTGCTTTTTGTGCGCTTGAACGTGTTTGCAATTCACCTATTAGCCCAACAGTCCGTGCTCCTGAGCTTCATTTCTAGTACAACTGGCTCTCTTTCTTCATGCTCGCCTCTAAGCGCTCGTGGTGTCTCCGTCTCCTTCCTCGTGTGTTTGTGTTTTTGTGCGCTTGTAATTGTTTGCAATGCACAAACTCGCCCAACAATCCGTGCTCCTGAGCTTCATTTCTAGTACAACTGGCTCTCTTTCTTCATGATCGCCTCTAAGCGCTCGTGATGTCTCCGTCTCCTTCTTCGTGTGTTTGTGTTCTTGTGCGCTTGTAATTGTTTGCAATGCACCAACTCGCCCAACAGTCCGTGCTCCTGAGCTTCATTTCTAGTACATCGGGCTCTCTTTCTCCATGTTCGTCTCTAAGCGGTCGTGGCGTCTCAGTTTCTTTCTTCGTGTGTTTGTGTTCTTGTGCGCTTGTACGTGTATGCAATGCACCAAATCGCCCAACAGTCCGTGCTCCTGATATTCATTTCTAATACATGGCGCTCTCTTTCTTCTTGTTCGTCTCTAAGCGCTCGTGGTGTCTCCGTCTCCTTCTCCGTATTGTGTTTTTGTGCGCTTGTAATTTTTTGCAAGGCACCAACTCGCCCAGCAGTTCGTGCTCCTGAGCTTCATTTCTAGTTCATCGGGCTCTATTTCTTCATCTTCGTCTCTAAGCTCTCGCGGCGTCTCCGACTCTATCTTCGTGTGTTTGTGTTTTTTGTGCGCTTGTACTTGTTTCCAATGCACCAACTCGCTCAACAGTCCGTGCTCCTGAGCTTCATTTTCAATACATCGGGCTCTCTTTCTTCACGTTCGTCTCTAAGCGCTCGTGGTGTCTCAGTCTCTTCCTTCGTGTGTTTGTGTTTTTGTGTGCTTGTACCTCTTTGCAATGCACCAACTCGCCCTACAGTCAGTGCTCCTGAGCTTCATTTCTAATACATCTTGCTTCCTTTCTTCATGTTCGTCTCTAAGCGCTCGTGGTGTCTCAGCGTCTTTCTTCGTGTTTGTGTTTTTGTGTGCTTGTACGTGTTTGCAATGCACCAACTCGCCCCACAGTCCGCGCTCCTGAGCTTCATTTCTAGTACATCGGGCTGTATTTCGTCATCTTCGTCTCTAAGCGCTCGCGGCGTCTCCGACTCTATCTTCGTGTGTCTGTGTTTTTTGTGCGCTTGTACTTGTTTCCAACGCACCAAGTCGCCCAACAGTCCGTGTTGCTGAGCTTCATTTCTAGTTTCTCAGGATCTCTTTCTTCATGTTCATCTCTGAGCTCTCGTGGTGTCTCAGACTCTTTCTTCGTGTGTTTGTGTTTTTGTGTGCTTGTACGTGTTTGCAATGCACCAACTCGCCCAACAGTCCGTGCTCCTGAGCTTCATTTTCAATACATCGGGCTCTCTTTCTTCATGTTCGTCTCTAAGCGCTCGTGGTGTCTCAGTATCTTTCTTCGTGTGTTTGTGCTTTTGTGTGCTTGTACATGTCTGCAATGCACCAACTCGCCCTGCATTCAGTGCTCCTGAGCTTCATTTCCAATACATCTGGCTCCCTTTCTTCATGTTCGTCTCTAAGTGCTCGTGGTGTCTCCGTCTCCTTCTTCTCGTGTTTGTATTTTTGTGCGCTTGTAATTGTTTGCAAGGCACCAACACGCCCAGCAGTTCGTGCTCCTGAGCTTCATTTCTAGTACATGGGGCTCTATATCTTCATCTTCGTATCTAAGTGCTCGTGGTGGCTCTGTCTCTTTCTTCGTGTGTTTGTGTTTTTGTGTGCTTGTGCGTATTTGCAATGGACCAAGTCGCCCAACAGTCCGTGTTCCTGAGCTTCATTTCTAGTTTTTCGGGGTCTCTTTCTTCATGTTCATCTCTAAGTGCTCGGGGTGTCTCAGCCTGTTTCTTCGTGTGTTTGTGTTTTTGTGTGCTTGTACGTGTTTGCAATGCACCAACTCGCCCAACAGCCCGTGCTCCTGAGCTTCAATTCTAGCACATCGCGCTCTCTTTGTTCATGTTCGTCTCTAAGCGCTCGTGTTGTCTCCGTCTCCTTCTTTGTGTGTTTGTGTGTTTTTGCGCTTGTACGCGTTTGCAATGCATTAACTCGCCCAGCAGTCTGTCCTCCTGAGCTTAACTTCTAGTACATCGGGCTCTCCTTCTTCATGTTTGTCTCTAGACCCTCGTTGTGTCTCCGTGTATTTCTGCGTGTGTTATTGTTTTTTATGCGTTTGTATTTGTCTGCAATGCACCAACTCGCCCTACAGTCAGTGCTCCTGAGCTTCATTTCCAATACATCTGGCTCCCTTTCTTCATGTTCGTCTCTAAGTGCTCGTGGTGTTTCCGTCTCCTTCTTCATGTGTTTGTGTTTTTGTGCTCTTGTAATTGTTTGCAAGGCACCAACTCCTCCAGCAGTTCGTGCTCCTGAGCTTCATTTCTAGTACTCCGGGCTCTATTTCTTCATCTTCGTCTCTAAGTGCTCGTGGTGGCTCTGTCTCTTTCTTCCTGTGTTTGTGTTTTTTGTGAGCTTGTACGTATTTGCAATGCACCAACTCGCCCAACAGTCCGTGCGCCTGAGTTTCATTTCTAATACATCGTGTTCTCTTTCTTCATGTTCGTCTCTAAGCGCTTGTGGTGTCTCAGTCTCATTCTTCGTGTGATTGTGCTTTTTGTGCGCTTGAACGTGTTTGCAATTCACCTATTAGCCCAACAGTCCGTGCTCCTGAGCTTCATTTCTAGTACAACTGGCTCTCTTTCTTCATGCTCGCCTCTAAGCGCTCGTGGTGTCTCCGTATCCTTCTTCGAGTGTTTGTGTTTTTGTGCGCTTGTAATTGCTTGCAATGCACCAACTCGCCCAACAGTCCGTGCTCCTGAGCTTCATTTCTAGTACATCGGGCTCTCTTTCTCCATGTTCGTCTCTAAGCGGTCGTGGCGTCTCAGTCTGTTTCTTCATGTGTTTGTGTTTTTTGTGCGCTTGTACGTGCATGCAATGCACCAAATCGCCCAGCAGTCCGTGCTCCTGAGATTCATTTCTAATACATGGCGCTCTCTTTCTTCATGTTCGTCTCTAAGCGCTCGTGGTGCCTCCGTCTCCTCCGTGTTTGTGTTTTTGTGCGCTTGTAATTGTTTGCATGGCACCAACTCGCCCAGCAGTCCGTGCTCCTGAGCATCATTTTCTATACATCGGCCTCTCTTTCTTCATGTTCGTCTCTTAGCGCTCGTGGTGTCTCAGTCTCTTCGTGTGTTTATGTTTTGTGTGCTTGTACGTGTTTGCAATGCACCAACTCGCCCTACAGTCAGTGCTCCTGAGCTTCATTTCTACTACATCTGGCTCCCTTTATTCATGTTCGTCTCTAAGCGCTCGTGGTGTTTCAGCCTCTTTCTTCGTGTTTGTGTTTTTCTGTGCTTGTACGTGTTTGCAATGCACCAACTCGCCCAACAGACAGCGCTCCTGAGCTTCATTTCTAGTAAGTACATCGGGCTCTATTTCGTCATCTTCGTCTCTAAGCGCTCGCGGCGTCTCCGACTCTATCTTCGTGTGCTTGTGTTTTTTGTGCGCTTGTACTTGTTTCCAATGCACCAAGTCGCCCAACAGTCCGTGTTGCTGAGCTTCATTTCTAGTTTCTCAGGCTCTCTTTCTTCATGTTCATCTCTGAGCTCTCTTGGTGTCTCAGTCTCTTTCTTCGTGTGTTTGTGTTTTTGTGTGCTTGTACGTGTCTGCAATGCACCAACTCGCCCTACAGTCAGTGCTCCTGAGCTTCATTTCCAATACATCTGGCTCCCTTTCTTCATATTCGTCTCTAAGTGCTCGTGGTGTCTCCGTCTCCTTCTTCACGTGTTTGAGTTTTTGTGCGATTGTAATTGTTTGCAAGGCACCAACACGCCCAGCAGTTCGTGCTCCTGAGCTTCATTTCTAGTACATCGGGCTCTATTTCTTCATCTTCGTCTCTAAGTGCTCGTGGTGGCTCTGTCTCTTTCTTCGTGTGTTTGTGTTCTTTGTGTGCTTGTGCGTATTTGCAATGCACCAAGTCGCCCAACAGTCCGTGTTCCTGAGCTTCACTTCTAGTTTTTCGGGGTCTCTTTCTTCATGTTCATCTCTAAGTGCTCGGGGTGTCTCAGCCTGTTTCTTCGTGTGTTTGTGTTTTTGTGTGCTTGTACGTGTTTGCAATGCACCAACTCGCCCAACAGCCCGTGCTCCTGAGCTTCAATTCTAGCACATCGCGCTCTCTTTGTTCATGTTCGTCTCTAAGCGCTCGTTTTGTGTCCGTCTCCTTCTTTGTGTGTTTGTGTGTTTTTGCGCTTGTACGCGTTTGCAATGCATTAACTCGCCCAGCAGTCTGTCCTCCTGAGCTTAACTTCTAGTACATCGGGCTCTCTTTCTTCATGTTTGTCTCTAGACCCTCGTTGTGTCTCCGTGTATTTCTGCGTGTGTTATTGTTTTTTATGCGTTTGTATTTGTCTGCAATGCACCAACTCGCCCTACAGTCAGTGCTCCTGAGCTTCATTTCCAATACATCTGGCTCCCTTTCTTCATGTTCGTCTCTAAGTGCTCGTGGTGTTTCCGTCTCCTTCTTCGTGTGTTTGTGTTTTTGTGCTCTTGTAATTGTTTGCAAGGCACCAACTCCTCCAGCAGTTCGTGCTCCTGAGCTTCATTTCTAGTACTCTGGGCTCTATTTCTTCATCTTCGTCTCTAAGTGCTCGTGGTGGCTCTGTCTCTTTCTTCCTGTGTTTGTGTTTTTTGTGAGCTTGTACGTATTTGCAATGCACCAACTCGCCCAACAGTCCGTGCGCCTGAGTTTCATTTCTAATACATCGTGTTCTCTTTCTTCATGTTCGTCTCTAAGCGCTTGTGGTGTCTCAGTCTCATTCTTCGTGTGATTGTGCTTTTTGTGCGCTTGAACGTGTTTGCAATTCACCTATTAGGCCAACAGTCCGTGCTCCTGAGCTTCATTTCTAGTACAACTGGCTCTCTTTCTTCATGCTCGCCTCTAAGCGCTCGTGGTGTCTCCGTATCCTTCTTCGAGTGTTTGTGTTTTTGTGCGCTTGTAATTGCTTGCAATGCACCAACTCGCCCAACAGTCCGTGCTCCTGAGCTTCATTTCTAGTACATCGGGCTCTCTTTCTCCATGTTCGTCTCTAAGCGGTCGTGGCGTCTCAGTCTGTTTCTTCATGTGTTTGTGTTTTTTGTGCGCTTGTACGTGCATGCAATGCACCAAATCGCCCAGCAGTCCGTGCTCCTGAGATTCATTTCTAATACATGGCGCTCTCTTTCTTCATGTTCGTCTCTAAGCGCTCGTGGTGCCTCCGTCTCCTCCGTGTTTGTGTTTTTGTGCGCTTGTAATTGTTTGCATGGCACCAACTCGCCCAGCAGTCCGTGCTCCTGAGCATCATTTTCTATACATCGGCCTCTCTTTCTTCATGTTCGTCTCTTAGCGCTCGTGGTGTCTCAGTCTCTTCGTGTGTTTATGTTTTGTGTGCTTGTACGTGTTTGCAATGCACCAACTCGCCCTACAGTCAGTGCTCCTGAGCTTCATTTCTACTACATCTGGCTCCCTTTATTCATGTTCGTCTCTAAGCGCTCGTGGTGTTTCAGCCTCTTTCTTCGTGTTTGTGTTTTTCTGTGCTTGTACGTGTTTGCAATGCACCAACTCGCCCTATAGTCAGTGCTCCTGAGCTTCATTTCCAATACATCTGGCTCCCTTTCTTCATGTTCGTCTCTAAGCGCTCGTGGTGTCTCAGCCTCTTTCTTCGTGTTTGTGTTTTTCTGTGCTTGTACGTGTTTGCAATGCACCAACTCGCCCAACAGACAGCGCTCCTGAGCTTCATTTCTAGTACATCGGGCTCTATTTCGTCATCTTCGTCTCTAAGCGCTAGCGGCGTCTCCGACTCTATCTTCGTGTGCTTGTGTTTTTTGTGCGCTTGTACTTGTTTCCAATGCACCAAGTCGCCCAACAGTCCGTTTTGCTGAGCTTCATTTCTAGTTTCTCAGGCTCTCTTTCTTCATGTTCATCTCTGAGCTCTCTTGGTGTCTCAGTCTCTTTCTTCGTGTGTTTGTGTTTTTGTGTGCTTGTACGTGTGTGCAATGCACCAACTCGCCCTACAGTCAGTGCTCCTGAGCTTCATTTCCAATACATCTGGCTCCCTTTCTTCATATTCGTCTCTAAGTGCTCGTGGTGTCTCCGTCTCCTTCTTCACGTGTTTGAGTTTTTGTGCGATTGTAATTGTTTGCAAGGCACCAACACGCCCAGCAGTTCGTGCTCCTGAGCTTCATTTCTAGTACATCGGGCTCTATTTCTTCATCTTCGTCTCTAAGTGCTCGTGGTGGCTCTGTCTCTTTCTTCGTGTGTTTGTGTTCTTTGTGTGCTTGTGCGTATTTGCAATGCACCAAGTCGCCCAACAGTCCGTGTTCCTGAGCTTCACTTCTAGTTTTTCGGGGTCTCTTTCTTCGTGCTCGCCTCTAACCGCTCGTGGTGTCTGCGTCTATTTTTTCCTGTGTTTTTGTTTTTGCGCGCTTGTAATTGTTTGCAATGCACCAACTCACCAAACTGTTCGTGCTCCTGAACTTCAATTCTAGCACATCGGGCTCTCTTTGTTCATGTTCGTCTCTAAGCGCTCGTGTTGTCTCCGTCTCCTTCTTTGTGTGTTTGTGTGTTTTTGCGGTTGTACGCGTTTGCAATGCATTAACTCGCCCAGCAGTCTCTCCTCCTGAGCTTAACTTCTAGTACATCGGGCTCTCTTTCTTCATGCTTGTCTCTAGACCCTCGTTGTGTTTCCGTGTATTTCTGCGTGTGTTTTTGTTTTTTATGCGTTTGTATTTGTCTGCAATGCACCAAGTCGCCCAACAGTACGTGTTCCTGAGCTTCATTTCCAGTACATCGGGATCTCTTCCTTCATGTTCGTCACTAAGCACTTGTGATTTCTCCGTCTCTTCGTGTTTTTATGTTTTTCTGCGCTTGTACCTGCTTGCAATGCACCAGCTCGCCGAACAGTCCGTGCTCCTGAGATTCATTTCTAGTACATCGGGCTCTCTTTCTTCATGTTCGCCGCTAAACGCTCGTGGCGTCTCAGCTTCTTTCTTCGTGTTTTTCTGTTTTTTGTGCGCTTGTACATGTCTTCAATGCACCAACTCGCCTAGCAGTCCATGCTCCAGAGTTTCATTTCTAAAACATCGTGTTCTCTTTCTTCATGCTCGTCTCTAAGCGCTCGTGGTGTGTCAGTCTCATTCTTCGTGTGATTGTGCTTTTTGTGCGCTTGAACGTGTTTGCAATTCACCTATTAGCCCAACAGTCCGTGCTCCTGAGCTTCATTTCTAGTACAACTGGCTCTCTTTCTTCATGCTCGCCTCTAAGCGCTCGTGATGTCTCCGTCTCCTTCTTCGTGTGTTTGTGTTTTTGTGCGCTTGTAATTGTTTGCAATGCACCAACTCGCCCAACAGTCCGTGCTCCTGAGCTTCATTTCTAGCACATCGGGCTCTCTTTCTTCATGTTCGTCTCTAAGCGGTCGTGGCGTCTCAGTCTCTTTCTTCGTGTGTTTGTGTTTTTGTGCGCTTGTACGTGTATGCAATGCACCAAATCGCCCAACAGTCCGTGCTCCTCAGCTTCATTTCTAGTTCATCGGGCTCTATTTCTTCATCTTCGTCTCTAAGCGCTCGCGGCGTCTCCGACTCTATCTTCGTGTGTTTGTGTTTTTTGTGCGCTTGTACTTGTTTCCAATGCACCAACTCGCTCAACAGTCCGTGCTCCTGAGCTTCATTTTCAATACATCGGGCTCTCTTTCTTCATGTTCGTCTCTAAGCGCTCGTGGTGTCTCAGTCTCTTCCTTCGTGTGTTTGTGTTTTTGTGTGCTTGTACCGCTTTGCAATGCACCAACTCGCCCAACAGTCCGTGCTCCTGAGCTTCATTTTCAATACATCGGGCTCTCTTTCTTCATGTTCGTCTCTAAGCGCTCGTGGTGTCTCAGTATCTTTCTTCGTGTGTTTGTGTTTTTGTGTGCTTCTACGTGTCTGCAATGCACCAACTCGCCCTACATTCAGTGCTCCTGAGCTTCATTTCCAATACATCTGGCTCCCTTTCTTCATGTTCGTCTCTAAGTGCTCGTGGTGTCTCCGTCTCCTTCTTCACGTGTTTGTGTTTTTGTGCGCTTGTAATTGTTTGCAAGGCACCAACACGCTCAGCAGTTCGTGCTCCTGAGCTTCATTTCCAGTACATCGGGCTCTCTTTTCATGTTCGTCACTAAGGGCTCGTGATTTCTCCGTCTCTTCGTAATTTTATGTTTTTCTGTGCTTGTACCTGCTTGCAATGCACCACCTCGCCGAACAGTCCGTGCTCCTGAGATTCATTTCTAGTACATCGGGCTCTCTTTCTTCATGTTCGTCGCTAAACGCTCGTGGCGTCTCAGCTTCTTTCTTCGTGTTTTTCTGTTTTTTGTGCGCTTGTACATGTCTTCAATGCACCAACTCGCCTAGCAGTCCATGCTCCTGAGCTTCATTTCCTATACATCGGGCTCTCTTTCTTCATGTTCGTCTATAAGGGCTCGTGGTGTCTCCGTGTCTTTCTGCGTGTGTTTGTGTTTTTTGTGAGCTTGTACGTATTTGCAATGCACCAACTCGCCCAACAGTCCGTGCTCCTGAGTTTCATTTCTAATACATCGTGTTCTCTTTCTTCATGTTCGTCTCTAAGCGCTCGTGGTGTCTCAGTCTCATTCTTCGTGTGATTGTGCTTTTTGTGCGCTTGAACGTGTTTGCAATTCACCTATTAGCCCAACAGTCCGTGCTCCTGAGCTTCATTTCTAGTACAACTGGCTCTCTTTCTTCATGCTCGCCTCTAAGCGCTCGTGGTGTCTCCGTCTCCTTCTTCGTGTGTTTGTGTTTTTGTGCGCTTGTACTTGTTTGCATTGCACCAACTCGCCCAACAGTCCGTGCTCCTGAGCTTCATTTCTAGTACATCGGGCTCTATTTCTTCATCTTCGTCTCTAAGTGCTCGCGGCGTCTCCGACTCTATCTTCGTGTGTTTGTGTTTTTTGTGCGCTTGTACTTGTTTCCAATGCACCAACTCGCCCAACAGTCCGTGCTTCTGAGCATCATTTTCTATACATCGGGCTCTCTTTCTTCATGTTCGTCTCTTAGCGCTCGTGGTGTCTCAGTCTCTTCGTGTGTTTATGTTTTGTGTGCTTGTACGTGTTTGCAATGCACCAACTCGCCCTACAGTCAGTGCTCCTGAGCTTCATTTCCAATACATCTGGCTCCCTTTCTTCATGTTCGTCTCTAAGCGCTCGTGGTGTCTCAGCCTCTTTCTTCGTGTTTGTGTTTTTCTGTGCTTGTACGTGTTTGCAATGCACCAACTCGCCCAACAGACAGCGCTCCTGAGCTTCATTTCTAGTACATCGGGCTCTATTTCGTCATCTTCGTCTCTAAGCGCTAGCGGCGTCTCCGACTCTATCTCCGTGTGTTTGTGTTTTTTGTGCGCTTGTACTTGTTTCCAATGCACCAAGTCGCCCAACAGTCCGTGTTACTGAGCTTCATTTCTAGTTTCTCAGGCTCTCTTCATGTTCATCTCTGAGCTCTCGTGGTGTCTCAGTCTCTTTCTTCGTGTGTTTGTGTTTTTGTGTGCTTGTACGTGTCTGCAATGCACCAACTCGCCCTACAGTCAGTGCTCCTGAGCTTCATTTCCAATACATCTGGCTCCCTTTCTTCATATTCGTCTCTAAGTGCTCGTGGTGTCTCCGTCTCCTTCTTCACGTGTTTGAGTTTTTGTGCGCTTGTAATTGTTTGCAAGGCACCAACACGCCCAGCAGTTCGTCTTCCTGAGCTTCATTTCTAGTACATCGGGCTCTATTTCTTCATCTTCGTCTCTAAGTGCTCGTGGTGGCTCTGTCTCTTTCTTCGTGTGTTTGTGTTTTTTGTGTGCTTGTGCGTATTTGCAATGCACCAAGTCGCCCAACAGTCCTTGTTCCTGAGCTTCACTTCTAGTTTTTCGGGGTCTCTTTCTTCATGCTCATCTCTAAGCGCTCGTGGTGTCTCAGCCTGTTTCTTCGTGTGTTTGTGTTTTTTTGTGCTTGTACGTGTTTGCAATGCACCAACTCGCCCAACAGCCTGTGCTCCTGAGCTTCATCTCTAGTACAACGGGCTCTCTTTCTTCGTGCTCACCTCTAACCGCTCGTGGTGTCTGCGTCTATTTTTTCCTGTGTTTTTGTTTTTTGCGCGCTTGTAATTGTTTGCAATGCACCAACTCACCCAACTGTTCGTGCTCCTGAACTTCAATTCTAGCATATCGGGCACTCTTTGTTCATGTTCGTCTCTAAGCGCTCGTGTTGTCTCCGTCTCCTTCTTTGTGTGTTTGTGTGTTTTTGCGGTTGTACGCGTTTGCAATATATTAACTCGCCCAGCAGTCTCTCCTCCTGAGCTTAACTTCTAGTACATCGGGCTCTCTTTCTTCATGCTTGTCTCTAGACCCTCGTTGTGTCTCCGTGTATTTCTGCGTGTGTTTTTGTTTTTTATGCGTTTGTATTTGTCTGCAATGCACCAAGTCGCCCAAAAGTACGTGTTCCTGAGCTTCATTTCCAGTACATCGGGATCTCTTTCTTCATGTTCGTCACTAAGCGCTTGTGATTTCTCCGTCTCTTCGTGTTTTGATGTTTTTCTGCGCTTGTACCTGCTTGCAATGCACCAACTCGCCGAACAGTCCGTGCTCTTGAGATTCATTTCTAGTACATCGGGCTCTCTTTCTTCATGTTCGTCGCTAAACGCTCGTGGCGTCTCAGCTTCTTTCATCGTGTTTTTCTGTTTTTTGTGCGCTTGTACATGTCTTCAATGCACCAACTCGCATAGCAGTCCATGCTCCTGAGCTTCATTTCCAATACATCGGGCTCTCTTTCTTCATGTTCGTCTATAAGTGCTCGTGGTGTCTGCGTGTCTTTCTGCGTGTGTTTATGTTTTTTGTGAGCTTGTACGTATTTGCAATGCACCAACTCGCCCAACAGTCCGTGCTCCTGAGTTTCATTTCTAATACATCGTGTTCTCTTTCTTCATGTTCGTCTCTAAGCGCTCGTGGTGTCTCAGTCTCATTCTTCGTGTGATTGTGCTTTTTGTGCGCTTGAACGTGTTTGCAATTCACCTATTAGCCCAACAGTCCGTACTCCTGAGCTTCATTTCTAGTACATCGGGCTCTCTTTCTCCATGTTCGTCTCTAAGCGGTCGTGGCGTCTCAGTCTCTTTCTTCATGTGTTTGTGTTTTTTGTGCGCTTGTACGTGCATGCAATGCACCAAATCGCCCAGCAGTCCGTGCTCCTGGGATTCATTTCTAATACATGGCGCTCTCTTTCATCATGTTCGTCTCTAAGCGCTCGTGGTGTCTCCGTCTACTTCTCCGTGTTTGTGTTTTTTGTGCGCTTGTACTTGTTTCCAATGCACCAACTCGCCCAACAGTCCGTGCTCCTGAGCATCATTTTCTATACATCGGGCTCTCTTTCTGATGTTCGTCTCTTAGCGCTCGTGGTGTCTCAGTCTCTTCCTTCGTGTGTTTGTGTTTTTGCGTGCTTGTACCTCTTTGCAATGCACCAACTCGCCCTGCAGTCAGTGCTCCTGAGCTTCATTTCCAATACATCTTGCTTCCTTTCTTCATGTTCGTCTCTAAGCGCTCGTGGTGTCTCAGCCTCTTTCTTCGTGTTTGTGTTTTTGTGTGCTTGTACGTGTATGCAATGCACCAAATCGCCCAACAGTCCGTGCTCCTGATCTTCATTTCTAGTTCATCGGGCTCTATTTCTTCATCTTCGTCTCTAAGCGCTCGCGGCGTCTCCGACTCTATCTTCGTGTGTTTGTGTTTTTTGTGCGCTTGTACTTGTTTCCAATGCACCAACTCGCTCAACAGTCCGTGCTCCTGAGCTTCATTTTCAATACATCGGGCTCTCTTTCTTCATGTTCGTCTCTAAGCGCTCGTGGTGTCTCAGTCTCTTCCTTCGTGTGTTTGTGTTTTTGTGTGCTTGTACCTCTTTGCAATGCACCAACTCGCCCAACAGTCCGTGCTCCTGAGCTTCATTTTCAATACATCGGGCTCTCTTTCTTCATGTTCGTCTCTAAGCGCTCGTGGTGTCTCAGTATCTTTCTTCGTGTGTTTGTGTTTTTGTGTGCTTGTACGTGTCTGCAATGCACCAACTCGCCCTACATTCATGCTCCTGAGCTTCATTTCCAATACATCTGGCTCCCTTTCTTCATGTTCGTCTCTAAGTGCTCGTGGTGTCTCCGTCTCCTTCTTCACGTGTTTGTGTTTTTGTGCGCTTGTAATTGTTTGCAAGGCACCAACACGCCCAGCAGTTCGTGCTCCTGAGCTTCATTTCCAGTACATCGGGCTCTCTTTTCATGTTCGTCACTAAGGGCTCGTGATTTCTCCGTCTATTCGTAATTTTATGTTTTTCTGTGCTTGTACCTGCTTGCAATGCACCACCTCGCCGAACAGTCTGTGCTCCTGAGATTCATTTCTAGTACATCGGGCTCTCTTTCTTCATGTTCGTCGCTAAACGCTCGTGGCGTCTCAGCTTCTTTCTTCGTGTTTTTCTGTTTTTTGTGCGCTTGTACATGTCTTCAATGCACCAACTCGCCTAGCAGTCCATGCTCCTGAGCTTCATTTCCTATACATCGGGCTCTCTTTCTTCATGTTCGTCTATAAGGGCTCGTGGTGTCTCCGTGTCTTTCTGCGTGTGTTTGTGTTTTTTGTGAGCTTGTACGTATTTGCAATGCACCAACTCGCCCAACAGTCCGTGCTCCTGAGTTTCATTTCTAATACATCGTGTTCTCTTTCTTCATGTTCGTCTCTAAGCGCTCGTGGTGTCTCAGTCTCATTCTTCGTGTGATTGTGCTTTTTGTGCGCTTGAACGTGTTTGCAATTCACCTATTAGCCCAACAGTCCGTGCTCCTGAGCTTCATTTCTAGTACAACTGGCTCTCTTTCTTCATGCTCGCCTCTAAGCGCTCGTGGTGTCTCCGTCTCCTTCTTCGTGTGTTTGTGTTTTTGTGCGCTTGTACTTGTTTGCATTGCACCAACTCGCCCAACAGTCCGTGCTCCTGAGCTTCATTTCTAGTACATCGGGCTCTATTTCTTCATCTTCGTCTCTAAGTGCTCGCGGCGTCTCCGACTCTATCTTCGTGTGTTTGTGTTTTTTGTGCGCTTGTACTTGTTTCCAATGCACCAACTCGCCCAACAGTCCGTGCTTCTGAGCATCATTTTCTATACATCGGGCTCTCTTTCTTCATGTTCGTCTCTTAGCGCTCGTGGTGTCTCAGTCTCTTCGTGTGTTTATGTTTTGTGTGCTTGTACGTGTTTGCAATGCACCAACTCGCCCTACAGTCAGTGGTCCTGAGCTTCATTTCCAATACATCTGGCTCCCTTTCTTCATGTTCGTCTCTAAGCGCTCGTGGTGTCTCAGCCTCTTTCTTCGTGTTTGTGTTTTTCTGTGCTTGTACGTGTTTGCAATGCACCAACTCGCCCAACAGACAGCGCTCCTGAGCTTCATTTCTAGTACATCGGGCTCTATTTCGTCATCTTCGTCTCTAAGCGCTAGCGGCGTCTCCGACTCTATCTTCGTGTGTTTGTGTTTTTTGTGCGCTTGTACTTGTTTCCAATGCACCAAGTCGCCCAACAGTCCGTGTTACTGAGCTTCATTTCTAGTTTCTCAGGCTCTCTTCATGTTCATCTCTGAGCTCTCGTGGTGTCTCAGTCTCTTTCTTCGTGTGTTTGTGTTTTTGTGTGCTTGTACGTGTCTGCAATGCACCAACTCGCCCTACAGTCAGTGCTCCTGAGCTTCATTTCCAATACATCTGGCTCCCTTTCTTCATATTCGTCTCTAAGTGCTCGTGGTGTCTCCGTCTCCTTCTTCACGTGTTTGAGTTTTTGTGCGCTTGTAATTGTTTGCAAGGCACCAACACGCCCAGCAGTTCGTCTTCCTGAGCTTCATTTCTAGTACATCGGGCTCTATTTCTTCATCTTCGTCTCTAAGTGCTCGTGGTGGCTCTGTCTCTTTCTTCGTGTGTTTGTGTTTTTTGTGTGCTTGTGCGTATTTGCAATGCACCAAGTCGCCCAACAGTCCTTGTTCCTGAGCTTCACTTCTAGTTTTTCGGGGTCTCTTTCTTCATGTTCATCTCTAAGCGCTCGTGGTGTCTCAGCCTGTTTCTTCGTGTGTTTGTGTTTTTTTGTGCTTGTACGTGTTTGCAATGCACCAACTCGCCCAACAGCCTGTGCTCCTGAGCTTCATCTCTTGTACAACGGGCTCTCTTTCTTCGTGCTCACCTCTAACCGCTCGTGGTGTCTGCGTCTATTTTTCCTGTGTTTTTGTTTTTTGCGCGCTTGTAATTGTTTGCAATGCACCAACTCACCCAACTGTTCGTGCTCCTGAACTTCAATTCTAGCATATCGGGCACTCTTTGTTCATGTTCGTCTCTAAGCGCTCGTGTTGTCTCCGTCTCCTTCTTTGTGTGTTTGTGTGTTTTTGCGGTTGTACGCGTTTGCAATATATTAACTCGCCCAGCAGTCTCTCCTCCTGAGCTTAACTTCTAGTACATCGGGCTCTCTTTCTTCATGCTTGTCTCTAGACCCTCGTTGTGTCTCCGTGTATTTCTGCGTGTGTTTTTGTTTTTTATGCGTTTGTATTTGTCTGCAATGCACCAAGTCGCCCAAAAGTACGTGTTCCTGAGCTTCATTTCCAGTACATCGGGATCTCTTTCTTCATGTTCGTCACTAAGCGCTTGTGATTTCTCCGTCTCTTCGTGTTTTGATGTTTTTCTGCGCTTGTACCTGCTTGCAATGCACCAACTCGCCGAACAGTCCGTGCTCTTGAGATTCATTTCTAGTACATCGGGCTCTCTTTCTTCATGTTCGTCGCTAAACGCTCGTGGCGTCTCAGCTTCTTTCATCGTGTTTTTCTGTTTTTTGTGCGCTTGTACATGTCTTCAATGCACCAACTCGCATAGCAGTCCATGCTCCTGAGCTTAATTTCCAATACATCGGGCTCTCTTTCTTCATGTTCGTCTATAAGTGCTCGTGGTGTCTGCGTGTCTTTCTGCGTGTGTTTGTGTTTTTTGTGAGCTTGTACGTATTTGCAATGCACCAACTCGCCCAACAGTCCGTGCTCCTGAGTTTCATTTCTAATACATCGTGTTCTCTTTCTTCATGTTCGTCTCTAAGCGCTCGTGGTGTCTCAGTCTCATTCTTCGTGTGATTGTGCTTTTTGTGCGCTTGAACGTGTTTGCAATTCACCTATTAGCCCAACAGTCCGTACTCCTGAGCTTCATTTCTAGTACAACTGGCTCTCTTTCTTCATGCTCGCCTCTAAGCGCTCGTGGTGTCTCCGTCTCCTTCTTCGTGTGTTTGTGTTTTTGTGCGATTGTAATTGTTTGCAATGCACCAACTCGCCCAACAGTCCGTGCTCCTGAGCTTCATTTCTAGTACATCGGGCTCTCTTTCTCCATGTTCGTATCTAAGCGGTCGTGGCGTCTCAGTCTCTTTCTTCATGTGTTTGTGTTTTTTGTGCGCTTGTACTTGTTTCCAATGCACCAACTCGCCCAACAGTCCGTGCTCCTGAGCATCATTTTCTATACATCGGGCTCTCTTTCTGATGTTCGTCTCTTAGCGCTCGTGGTGTCTCAGTCTCTTCCTTCGTGTGTTTGTGTTTTTGCGTGCTTGTACCTCTTTGCAATGCACCAACTCGCCCTACAGTCAGTGCTCCTGAGCTTCATTTCCAATACATCTTGCTTCCTTTCTTCATGTTCGTCTCTAAGCGCTCGTGGTGTCTCAGCCTCATTCTTCGTGTTTGTGTTTTTGTGTGCTTGTACGTGTTTGCAATGCACCAACTCGCCCAACAGTCCGCGCTCCTGAGCTTCATTTCTAGTACATAGGCCTCTATTTCGTCATCTTCGTCTCTAAGCGCTCGCGGCGTCTCCGACTCTATCTTCGTGTGTTTGTGTTTTTTGTGCGCTTGTACTTGTTTCCAATGCACCAAGTCGCCCAACAGTCCGTGTTGCTGAGCTTCATTTCTAGTTTCTCAGGATCTCTTTCTTCATGTTCATCTCTGTGCTCTCGTGGTGTCTCAGACTCTTTCTTCGTGTTTTTGTGTGCTTGTACGTGTTTGCAATGCACCAACTCGCCCAAATGTCCGTGCTCCTGAGCTTCATTTTCAATACATCGGGCTCTCTTTCTTCATGTTCGTCTCTAAGCGCTCGTGGTGTCTCAGTATCTTTCTTCGTGTGTTTTTGTTTTTGTGTGCTTGTACGTGTCTGCAATGCACCAACTCGCCCTACATTCAGTGCTCCTGAGCTTCATTTCCAATACATCTGGCTCCCTTCATGTTCGTCTCTAAGTGCTCGTGGTGTCTCCGTCTCCTTCTTCACGTGTTTGTGTTTTTGTGCGCTTGTAATTGTTTGCAAGGCACCAACACGCCCAGCAGTTCGTGCTCCTGAGCTTCATTTCTAGTACATCGGGCTCTATTTCTTCATCTTCGTCTCTAAGTGCTCGTGGTGGCTCTCTCTCTTTCTTCGTGTGTTTGTGTTTTTTGTGTGCTTGTGCGTATTTGCAATGCACCAAGTCTCCCAACAGTCCGTGTTCCTGAGCTTCATTTCTAGTTTTTCGGGGTCTCTTTCTTCATGTTCATCTCTAAGCGCTCGGGGTGTCTCAGCCTGTTTCTTCGTGTGTTTGTGTTTTTGTGTGCTTGTACGTGTTTGCAATGCACCAACTCGCCCAACAGCCCGTGCTCCTGAGCTTCATCCCTAGTACAACGGGCTCTCTTCGTGCTCGCCTCTAAGCGCTCGTGGTGTTTGCGTCTATTTTTTCCTCTGTTTTTGTTTTTTGTGCGCTTGTACTTGTTTGCAATGCACCAACTCGCCCAACAGTTCGTGCTCCAGAACTTCAATTCTAGCACATCGCGCTCTCCTTGTTCATGTTCGTCTCTAAGCGCTCGTGTTGTCTCCGTCTCCTTCTTTGTGCGTTTGTGTGTTTTTGCGCTTGTACGTGTTTGCAATGCATTAACTCGCCCAGCAGTCTGTCCTCCTGAGCTTAACTTCTAGTACATCGGGCTCTCTTTCTTCATGTTTGTCTCTAGACCCTCGTTGTGTCTCCGTGTATTTCTGCGTGTGTTTTTGTTTTTTATGCGTTTGTATTTGTCTGCAATGCACCAATTCGCCCTACAGTCAGTGCTCCTGAGCTTCATTTCCAATACATCTGGCTCCCTTTCTTCATGTTCGTCTCTAAGTGCTCGTGGTGTTTCTGTCTCCTTCTTCGTGTGTTTGTGTTTTTGTGCTCTTGTAATTGTTTGCAAGGCACCAACTCGTCCAGCAGTTCGTGCTCCTGAGCTTCATTTCCAGTACTCCGGGCTCTATTTCTTCATCTTCGTCTCTAAGTGCTCGTGGTGGCTCTGTCTCTTTCTTCCTGTGTTTGTGTTTTTTGTGCGCTTGTGCGTATTTGCAATGCACCAACTCGCCCAACAGTTCGTGCTCCTGGGCTTCAATTCTAGCACATCGGGCTCTCTTTGTTCATGTTCGTCTCTAAGCAGTCGTGGTGTCTCCGTCTCCTTCTTTGTGTGTTTGTGTTTTTATGCCCTTGTACGCGTTTGCAATGCATTAACTCGCCCAGCAGTCTGTGCTCCTGACTTAATTTCTAGTACATCGGGCTCTTTTTCTTCATGCTTGTCTCTAGACCCTCGTGGTGTCTCCGTGTATTTCTGCGTGTGTTTTGTTGTTTTTTATGCGTTTGTATTTGTCTGCAATGCATCAAGTCGCCCAACAGTCCGTGCTCCTGAGCTTCATTTCCAGTACAATGGGCTCTCTTTCTTCATGTTCGTCACTAAGCGCTCGTGATTTCTCCGTCTCTTCGTGTTTTTATGTTTTTCTGTGCTTGAACCAGCTTGCAATGCACCAACTCGCCGAACAGTCCGTGCTCCTGAGATTCATTTCTTTACATCGGGCTCTCTTTCTTCATGTTAGTCGCTGAGCGCTCGTGGTGTCTCAGCTTCTTTCTTCGTGTGTCTCTCTTTTTTGTGCGCTTGTACATGTCGGCATTGCACCAACTCGCCCAACAGTCTGTGCTCCTGAGCTTCTTTTCCAATACATCGGGCTCTCTTTCTTCATGTTCGTCTCTAAGCGCTCGTGGTGTCTCCGTCTCTTTCTTCGTGTGATTGTGCTTTGTGTGCGCTTGTACGTGTTTGCAATTCACCTAATCGCCCAACAGTCCGTGCTCCTGAGCTTCATTTCCATTACATCGGGCTCTCTTTCTTCATGTTACTCTCTGAGCGCTCGCGCTCTCTCAGTCTCTTTTTTCGTGTGATTGTGTTCTTTCTGCGCTTGTGCTTGTTTGCAATGCACCAACTCGCCCAACAGTTCGTGCTCCTGAGCTTCGATTCTAGCGCATCGGGCTGTCTTTGTTCATGTTTGTCTCTAAGCGCTCGTGGTGTCTCCGTCTCTTCGTGTTTTTATGTTTTTTTGCGCTTGTACGTGTTTGCATTGCACCATCTCGCCCAACAGTCCGTTCTCCTGAGCATCTATTTTAGTACATCGGGCTCCCTTTCTTCATGTTCGTCGCTAAGCGCTCGTGGCGTCTCAGCTTCTTTCTTCGTGTGTTACTGTTTTTTGTGCGCTTGTACATGTCTTCAATGCACCATATCGCCCAACAGTGCGTGGTCCTGAGCTTCGCTTCCAATACATCCGGCTCTCTTCATGTTCATCTCTAAGCGCTTGTGGTGAATCCGTGCCTTTACGCGTGTGTTTGTGGTTTTTGTTCGCTTGTAAGTGTTTGCAATGCACCAACTCGCCCAACAGTCCGTGCTCCTGAGCTTAGTTTCCAATACATCGGGCTCTCTTTCCTCATGTTCGTCTCTAAGCGCTCGTGGTGTCTCCGTGTCTTTCTACGTGTGTTTTTGTTTTTTGTGAGCTTGTATGTTTTTGCAATGCACCAACTCGCCCAACAGTCCGTGCTTCTGAGTTTCATTTCTAATACATCGTGTTCTCTTTCTTCATGTTCGTCTCTAAGCGCTCGTGGTGTCTCCGTCTCTTTCGTCGTGTGATTGTGCTTTTTATGCGCTTGTACGTGTTTTCAATTCACCTATTAGCGCAACAGTCTGTGCTCCTGATCTTCATTTCTACTACAACTCGCTCTCTATCTTCATGCTCGCCTCTAAGCGCTCGTGGTGTCTCCGTCTCCTTTTTCGTGTTTTTGTGCGCGTGTAATTGTTTGCAACCCACCAACTCGCCCAACAGTTCGTGCTCCTAAGCTTCATTTCTAGTACATCGGGCTCTATTTCTTCATCTTCGTCTCTAAGCGCTCGCGGCGTCTCAGGCTCTTTCTTCGTGTATTCTTGTTTTTTGTGCGCTTGTTCTTGTTTCCAATGCACCATGTCGCCCAACAGTCCGTGTTCCTGAGCTTCATTTAAAGTTTCTCGGGCTCTCTTTCTTTATTTTCTTCCCGAAGCTCTCGTGGTGTCTCCGTCTCCTTCTTCGTGTGTTTGTGTTTTTGTGCGCTTGTAATTGTTTGCAAGGCACAAGCTCACCCAGCAGTTCGTGCTCCTGAGCTTTATTTCTAGTACATCGGGCTTCCTTGGACAAATTCTGGCCGTTCTAGGAGATTCTCTACCTGCAAAGGAACGCTGATCACTGTCCGTGATCCCCTCATATCCTCCCGCGACATGCGCCTGTTTCCACAAAGGAAACTCCTTCTCCCGTTCTACCCTTCTCTTTTCCTGTTCTTCCGCCTCGCGAGCTCTTCTATCCTCTCGCTCTTCTGCCTCGCGAGCTCTTTCATGCTCGCGCTCTTCTGCTTCGCGAGCGTCTGCGCGTGCTTGCGCCCTTTCCTCCCTCTGCCTATCTGCCTCCTCTCTCTGCCTATTTGCCTCCTCTTTCTTCCTCTTTCCCTCCTCTTGATATAGACGCATCGCCTCTTCCTTGCTTAACTCTAGCTTGAGCGCCAGTTCTAACGTTTTGCCAAATCTATACTTTCTGCCGTCGAGAGATCGGAAAAATCTGAGACAAAGCAAAAAAAGACAAAGGAAATGTATCCTGGTACAGGCTCGGCACTTAACTTTGTCACGGATCTCTCCGGAGAACACTCGGACCGAAAGAATGGACTAGGTGACAGGTGTGCCCACACAAACGCACATTTAATACACCCTACATGACAAACACACTAGAACACTAAACTAACAAAACTAACAAACACAAAACAGAAAGACTATAGATACAGACGACCCGGACACACTGCTACCAGCGTCTACTATTAGCGGTCGGCGTTCGTGCTCACGGTTGGTTCGGTGTGACTGCGGCGTTGTATAGATCCAGCAGGCGGCGTCGAGGCGGCGTTCGACGTGCCTGGGCTGGCGTCGTTTGCGGCGAAGGTGGCTGCGTCGTACAAGCTCCCGGTGCAAGCGCCCGTAGAGGTGATGCCGGTGTTGTTGGTGTTAGTGCCACCACCCGGATGGGTGGCAACAGCACTGGAGACACCCCTGGCCGTAGCAAGTGGTAGCGTCCTCTGTTGACTCCCCGGAACGGGCTCAGGCACGACAGGTAGTCCACGATGCGATGCCGTAGAAGGCGAGCTCACCGGAGCAGTAGCCGGCGTCGCTCTCTTCGAGCCGATGTATCCCTAACCTGCCGGAGCCTCCGCTTCTCTCCTGTTCTCCCCGTGCCTCGCTCTCCCTCGCCCTTTTATAGCCTTGGTGTTAGTCCACGTAAGCCTTCTCGTCGTCTTCTCTTCTCCACCATCATCTCTCTCCACCTCACCGAGTGCTTCTCCACCAATCATCTATCTCCACATCATCGAATGTTTCTTCTTCCTCTGCTTTATTCTTCGATTAATCCACGTCGTCTTCTTCACACCTCTTTCATTTAAAATTTAATTAAGGCTCCTAAATATTTGTGACAAAGCTAAGTAAAACTTGGATAGAAAATTTATGCTCTCAGAGTATGTCCTGAAAAAACTGCTATTATTTCCTACTCAGAATGGGGGAACAGCATCCGTGGTGCACATCATCCTGGTCACTGCAGCAAGTATGGCTGCTCGCTGCTTTTTGGCGGCGTTTCATTTATCTGCAGGAAGAGCACTCATGAATGGGTGGCAATAGGTACCTACTAAATTAAACATTGCAATGAGCAATAATTTTTGGGTCTGTGCTTTGGTTATTCATAAATGAGTTAGCGTTTTTGACTAATGGTTGTGCAGCAAAGATGTAACTGCTGCATTGCACTGCATTCACAGATTTGTTTGACCGTGCTTTTGCTTTTCTCAGTGGTTCGTTTTCTTACCAAACGGCAGATAGAAATTCGGCTTTCAACGTGTGCACTTCCATCATGGTTGCAATGTACTTTTAGCTAGTGTTCAATTCCACTTTGGAGAAGTTGTCTACCCATTGCCTGTGTCTAAATGTTTTCTCAGAGTTGACCTCATTACGTAGCATTTCTCACAGAAAGCAAATGTTGCATTAACATTTTTATTAAATGTTCGTCTGTCATGTGGCTAGCAACGGAGGGAAAACATTTCTTTATCAAGTCAACTTTTAGCATTATAGAAAATTAAGCCTCTGTTATTTACGTTGCTCAAAATTTGTACCGATCCCTCAACCTTCAAGCAACATAATGCGTTATCACCCTTCCTCGGATCTTCACCTTTGCACGCGGTGTTAATATATTGGACATGCTCACGGTCATTTGTCATGCTAGTTTTCGGACATTGTTGGCTAGAGAGTAAACCGGACAGATCAAAACAGACAGACCTAAAATAGAATGTTTAGGTTTTTTCCCCTGCAACGACTACGGAGGAACACGGACGTTTCCTTCATTGCTGGAATGAAGTACGGTCATTCCCTACGTTTCATTGAAAGCAGAAGTGTTTCCATTTTTAAAACGTAGGGAGCCTACATTATAGTTACAGAATTTTTTTACAGTGTGTATCAGGTAAACTGTTCGCTGACGATTGTGTCATTTTTAAAAACCATGAATTCCGTTACGGATCAAATCGAGCTGAACTCAAATCTAAAATTTCTAGCAGAATGGTGCGATAAATGGGATATGATGATTAACATTTAGAATACCTTTGCATATGTGTGTTACTAATAAAAGAAAAAACTGGAATTTTCATATAACTTGGGCGGCAATATGATTCAACAAGTAGTGTCCTATAAGTGTTTAGGCGTCACAATTGCAAACAAGCTTAAATGGACAACGCAACTCGATAACACATGCTGTTCAGGTCGTAAAAAATTAGGCTTCTTATAACACAAATTAGGAAGAGCGTCATGTGAACTGAGAAGCAAGTCTTACAAATCGCTAGTAAGACCGTCGTTTTAGTACGCTAGTATTGTGTGGGACCCTCACACAACGGTAGATATAGAAAAAATTTAAAAAATTCAGAGGCTAGCCGCGCGTCTTATATACGGTGTTTTACCAGAGCAAGAAGACGCGGACGAATGAACACAGAGCAAAGACAAACGGGCGCTGAACTGCAACTTTATTTTGGAAAAACTCAAAACCCTTTCACATATACCCTCAGAGCCAACGCGCCCCAGGAAAAACACGGGAAATGGAAGCACGTGTCAATCAACAGCATCAAAACGTCGCAAACAAAGAGGCGAAATATACAGACGAACAGATAACAAGCCAACCCCAGAAGGGTGAAAAAAGAAGCCGCGCGAAAAAGTTGCGCGCAGGAATTTTGTAGCGTAAGCTACACTGGCCAAGGTTGACCAGTTTCGCTTGCATCCTGGAGAGCCGTGCTGCGCATGCGCGAGGAGCAGTGCCGTCACAAAGTTGAATAAATGAAGCCCTATATGGAAGCTGGGAATCGAACCAGGGCTTTTGGCGTTTGAAGCGGAGACACTACCACTCTGCCACGACGGCTTTTTTTTCTTCTTTATTGCATAGAAATAGTGCCTAAACTCAAAGCATAAGTATAAGCATGCTTATGCCACAAAAGACCAGGGTACCTTAGACCTGCTTGAACTCTCCTTCCAAAACATCAAAAGTCTGTGAGGCACACACGTGCATCCAGATAGGGGAGCCAGCTAGGCAGCTCTTGCAGGGCAGCATATACTTTCCGCACCAAAGCGCATTGTTCACGAAACAGATTTCGACGACCGTGGTGATTCGGCGTGGCACTCCACCATGCGGCTCTTCCAGAGAATAAATAGTCGCAGCAACATAAATTGATCACATGAGACAGCACTGTTTTTCTCCGCGGGCAAAAAAAGAATACTGTAGGGAGTGATATCAATGTCCTTCTTAATTGTTCGTTGTAAAATGTCCCAGCAGAAGATAGCATCAATGCACCGTGCAAAACAATGGTCAATTTTCTCTGGTGTATTGCACAGGCGACAATTCGCCATCCACGGCGCAAGCATCTCTTTAGCATGAAGTCACGCCTTCACAGGAAGCGTTGACGTGTGCAGCTTAAAACAGAATGTTTTCGCGGCAGACAAAATTCACATTCACCTAACACGTTTTAAAACAGTGCTGTCAAGGAACTCCTGAAAAGGTTGCGGATACAACGGTACAGGGAACGAATACTCTCTAAGTGTCGGAGTCATGGGCCTTCTGTAGAGGTTATACAGGTAGTCTAAAGAAAAGCGCACAGTGAGGATATTGAAGGTGTCAGCACTTTCTTAAGGAATCCCCATAAAGGCACCTCACGAGTGTGTCCCCTCGATTCGAATAGGAAAGGCAAATAAGCTATGAGACGCCTCATAAACACGGCTACAAATAAAGGGTAATTTGAAGATTTGATAAAGAAATAATGCAAGGCAATCTGGTGCATGAATAAGTGAACATGGCCGATTCCACCAGACTCAAGAGAATGAAATATGTTATCGTGCCGCATAGGTTTCCAATGGGAACACCATACGAATGTAGCAAATATTCTGTGCATTACCTGCACTTTCTTCCTCGCACAGTGAAGAACCGGCAGCATAGTGGCAAGTTTTGCAAATAAAAAATGTTGCAGACTTGAGCCCGAGAAAAACTGAGAATTCCCTACCCAACAAGCCTGGGTTTGTCGCCTCATTGAGACTCTCTGAGAATCCCAGCAGGCGCCACTGTTGTGAATATGGTGAAGAGGAACCCCAAGGTAATGAAGGGGACTGTGAGGCCGCCCCTATTTTCCAGCTGCATACCTTTGCAGGAAGCAGGACGCCGGCACATGCGGAAACCGCTCCCCAGTATAAGCGAGAGCCTCCGAGTACATACGGGGAACGAAAAGGTTTCTTGACGCACAGACGCCCCCCCCCTCTAACGAAGTGGGATATCGCCGGCAAGGCACCCACAGCTTCCCGCCGTGCCTCGTGAACCAAAAGCGCATTCCCAGGAGGGCCGTGACGGACACCTGTCGTGGCGGACAGGCAGTGCTCACCAAGAATGTGGGAAGACAGGGGCGATCCTTAATCTGGTTTCCCGTAGCGGCAGACAAACCCCTTTATGCATATTAGTTGTGTCCCGCCGTCGGTAGCGCGGCAGCATCGTGGGCCCTTTCGCCCCTCCTGTGTTGCTGACGGGCGACGCGGACTGATGGTGGGTTGCCGTATGCCTGAGGCAAGGAGCTAATCGGTATGCCTGAGGCGAGGATTAGCTCCGAAAGGAGAGCGTGTGGATACTCTCACTTGAGAGAGAGTGGTGGCGTATTTGTTTTTCATTTAGTTTGTGTTGTTAACAAGACTCTGGGTTCGAGGCTAAGCCCAACCCTAGGGGTTGTCCCCATCTCTCATGTTATTTTGATTGGAGAATTGATGCTTAGGGCGGGTCACTGAAAAAGACCGCCCTTAGTCCTTTGTTAATTAACTGCTTAAAACCTATGTAAACGGATGCAGTCCAGTCTGAGCTGGGGCTCCGTGCTTAGCATGTAACGTGATGCTAGTTAGGCTCTAACCTGCCCGGTCGATGAGTAAAGTAGCGCAGTTTGTTTTTTTTGTAAATTCAGTTCTGTTTTTTTTTTCAGTTTAACTCTCTATATGTATGTTGCAAATATATGCTCTGCTGTCATCATCTACAAGCACGCCTCCTGTTCATCTTCCAAGCCGAACGACACTAGAGGAAGGGTTCGTGAACTATCCTCGAAGAAACGAACGACCTTTGAAATTCTACTGGCGCAGCCGACAGGATTCGGCCCGTCTCATCTCAAGGCCAGGCATCGCAGTGACAACGACAGGCCATCAGACACGGAGCAGCGAGGAGCTGTGAAGGGACGACTCCACCTCGGCTGCTGCCAACGCTGGTGGAACGGACGCATCATCCGGGCTCTGGGCGGCAGACAACAGAAGATCTGCGACGAGTGAGTGGGATTTCTTCCGTTTTGTTGAGGCAGGCATGGTGGTTAGTTTGTGAGGCCCATGGTCGATACGAGGAGAACGTTAGCCGCTAAAGATAGCGAATCTAATCCTGAGAATGAAATAAGGTCGAATCCGCTCCAGGAGCAGCAATCGCTAGAGGGCGGTGTAGAAACGGGGATGGATCAGAACGAGGGAGCGACTATGGAGGATAATTTCAGTGTGGAGAGCAGGTTACAGGCCGACGACCAGAGACAGACATTATCACTAGACGCTACATGATCTGATACAGAAAAAATGGCTATTCGCCGCATGGAGTTAAAAGTGGAAATGGAAAAAACGAATGCGCGAAATTGAATCCAGGGAGCGACTGGCACTTAAGCAGAAGGAGTTTTGGCTGTCGAATGGTCGAATGTCACCGCTTGGGTCGGGACAGAGTGACGAACGGTCTATAGGTTCAGATTCAATATCACAATGTGCGAAAGTCCTTAAGGGCTACAGAATGCCATGCGATGCAGATGTACCATTGTGGTTTGAGGAGGTGGAGAAGCTTTTCACTACGTTCAATGTTCCAGACAGTAGCCGAGTGCACTTAATTTAGCCGGCACTGACAGAGCGAGTCAAATACTTCGTAACCTTGACCGAGCCGAATGCGCTGATTATGAGGCTGTAAAAACAGCGGTTCTAGAAGAATTAAAACTCACTCCGACTTAGTACCTTGAGAGATTTGAGAAAGCAACGAAAAGGAAGGAGAAGTGGGCTCAGTTTGCGTCTCGCGTGAAAACGTATTTAATGTACTACATCCAAGCTAGAGAGGTAGACTCAAAAGAGGCTTTGACTGAACCTCATGGTGTCCGATCGCATTAAGGCAAGCCTCAGCCCGGAGGGCATTGAATATGTGCGCCTTCGAGAAGGAGAGAGTTAGCGGAAGCCTAAAGAAATATCAAAGGACCTACAGACCTTCGAGCAAGCAAAAGGTAAAGGGCGGGCTGCGAGACAGATTACAGTGCCAGTACTGCAAACGGGCCAAAAGAGGGTAATGTTGAAACACCCGCAGTAAAGTGCCACCAGTGCCATGGACTGGGCCATGTTGCTAGGAATTGCCCGCGAGTAACAGCAAATGAGCCGCGCCAGCAACAAGCATATGGGCACAGGCGGAGGGTGCAAAAGGTCGCGCTAGTAGATGAGACAGGAGTAAAGGACGCAGCGGTAAACCAAGGAGCGGCTTTAACTTCTAAAATAGGAGTGCCTATGCAAATTTCAAGGGCACCCGTATCGGGACTACAGTTCGTAAAACTGGTAAGCGCAGACGTCTGCGCCGAGGCATTGCTTTATACGGGAAGTGAAATGACGGTAATAAGAGAGAGAAATACTACCACAGGCGCTGACGGAACCATCGGGGACAGTGAAGCTAGTGTCGGCTTTCGGCAGATCTATTCAGGCGAAATTGGCGACGGTCCCTCTAAGTGTATCTCAGACAGGAACAATCGCAGACGATCAGAAGATAGGCATAGTATGTGCCCTCACCAATGAGCTTACTGAGGGGGTGTACTGTTTGCTGTCGTCAGAAGACTGGCAGCTGCTTAAGAAGCACAGCGATAGAGCGTTTACAGCAAGTACTAGTATAGCAGTCAGTATGGCGGAAAATCAAGAACCTACAGACGCGGCAAATCAAAATTGTGAGGCACTTGTAAGCGAAGTTGACAGGGCACCAAATGACGACGTTCAGCGCGAGGCACTCGTATGCGAAGTTGGCAAGGCACCAAGTGACGATGTTCCACGCGAGGAAGCAGAGCCACCTAAGAGATAAGATGCAGTTTCACTGTCTAGCCAGCGAGAAATGTTTCGGGCAGCACAGATCGCTGATGAGAGCCTGAGGAAGGCAAGGGAAAATTCTAAGCACGGAAAGGCGGGTATGTTCGTTACTGAGGGATTGCTGCACCAATGGGATTCAATAGCGGGTACTAAAGTGCGACAACTGGTGCTTCCCCAAAGGAGACGAAAGGAAGTTCTGACCTTTGCGCACGAATCGCCGTGGGATGGACACCTGGGACCAAGGAAGACAAAGGCACGCATAAAGTACAAATTCTATTAGTCCGGTATAGAAAAGGAGATTTCAGAGTACTGCCAGTCTTGTAATGGGTGCCAAATCCACCCAGGCCGGCGTCACACTGATAATATATCGATCACCCCGTTAACTAGACCTGAACTACTCAAGAAAAAAGTTAACTGCCAAGTGGAGGAGTTACTTAAGTTAGGATTAATTTATCCTGTAGAAAGTGAATTTGCACACCCAGTTGTGTGCGTGGGAAAGAAAGATGGGTCAATGCGAATGCATATTGACCACCGAACTTTGAATGCAGGAGCTCGTTCAGATGCGTTTCCGATGACTAACTCACAGGAGCTAATTTATTCGGGTCGACAGCGCCCAGTTTATCACGCTAGTGGCTATAAGGCGTGCCTACTGGCCGGTACCGATTTACCCGCACCGCCAAGCGCTTACCGCATTTGTGACGCATGAGGGGCCAGAAGATGCGCAGTGCGCATTAGGAGAGCTCAAAGACTCGCTCTGCAGAGCAGTGGCGTGGAGCACTCCACAACCTCACCAGCCGTATTGGCTTTTCACTGACCCGTCAGCAGCGGCTGCCAGGAGTTCCTTGACACAAATGACGAAAAAGGGCAAGGAAAGACCTATAGCGTTCGCGAGTCATCGCTGCGACGCGACTCAGGCGAGGTGGTCGACCATAAAGTGCGAAGCGCTCGCTATTATAGGGGCTCTGAAGAAGCTCGATTATTGGCTTTTCGGTGCCGTGGTCAATGTCGTCTCTGGCCACAACCCCCTGTCATACTTGACGACGTGCACTCCACACGGGGCGAAATTGGCTAGATGGGCGCTGTCACTTCAGCGTTATAACATAACGGTGAAACATATGAAACGCACTAAGAATAGAAACACAGATGCGCTATCCAGGCTCCCCAACTTGACATGGGAGTCAGGTACCACCATTCCAGCCTCGAGAAAGCATGAATGTTGCCACACAACCGACGTTCGATGAGCAGGGAGCCGTGTGTTGGAGTTGGGCACTTACGAAGAGACTTCTGCCTAGCGTCTGCATAGAACGGTGCCCGTGAGTGTTGTGCACAGACTTGTGAACAGTGATAAACAATGTGGCTTTGCGTGTGCTTCGAATGTGGACTCTGCGCTGTGCATGATGTTGCTGCCCATTCAGTGAACTGTAATGCAGCATGCACCAATGTTGAGCTTTAGTTTATTTTATTGATTATTTCGTTGCTTTGGTTCTCGAAGATTCGAGTACCCAGGAGGAACTGTGCCCCGGGAGGGCTGACATTTGTAATGTGAAAGTGTTGCTGCCTCTTTCTTAGGAAGCATAAACGAGCTGAAAGCAAGCTCGGTTTATACTCTTATACCCCTGTCACACGGGACTTCTTCTTGGCCTTTGCCGTAAAGTGGTCTTATTGCACTAAAGGAGGAAAGCCGAAAAGGAGCAGCGACGCTGCTACACGGCAAATCCAAAGGAACTAGAACGCGGCCTCCGTGAATGCCAAAAGTCACCGCTGTGTGTGCAGCGGCGCTAGTAACATTATGAAATTAAAGCAGACGGTAGCACTTCAGCTAAGAGTGCTTTCGTTTATGTTGGAAAAAGTAGCTATCACGATAATAAACGAGCGTTCTGACGGTGAGAAACGGATATTTTGAAACAAAGTTTTTTTTTTTCATCGTTCTCGGTCCGACCACGGTAGGCGCACTTTTCCGTTCGGCTCCTCGTCGTGTTCGAGAAGCGTGCTTTGTTGCTTGTGTCTTTTTGCACACAAGCAAACTCAAAACACGCACACAACAAAGAGCAAACGAAGAAAAACAGCAAAGCGAGATGCGCAAGCACGTGTGTGTCGATGCGGCTGCTGAAGAGCTTTCAAGTCCTTTCTTAGCAGTGTGGATGTCTTTAGTCATAGCCTCCTCTCCGCTTAAGTGCACTGCAATGCAAAATTAAACATTAAATAAGATAAATTAGATATTTTTTACGGTTTCAAAACTAAAAATTGCGTCAATTTTTTATTCTTTGAGCTCACTAGCTGGCGCTGCCGTCGGGTTGCTCCTTTAAGCAACTTTAAGGCCGCTGACGGCCCCTTTATGGCTACGGACCTTTATCGCAAAGGTCTCGACGCTTTGCCGTGTAGATGCGCGTCACGCGCCTTTGGGGCAAAAGACCTTAATTTCTAAGGCCTTACAAGTGACCGTGTGAAAGGGGTATTAGAGGGGGCGTCTAAGGCCGCCCCTCTTTTCCAGCTGCATACCTTTCCAGGAAGCAGGACGCCCGCACACGCGGAAACCGCTCCCCAGTATAAGCGAGAGCCCCCGAGTACATACGGGGAACGAAAAGGTTTCTTGACGCACAGACGCCCCCTTCCCCCTCTAACGAAGTGGGCTATCGGCGGGAAGGCACCCACAGCTTCCCGCCGTGCCTCGTGAACCAAAAGCGCATTCCCAGGAGGGCCGTGACGGACACCTGTCGTGGCGGACAGGCAGTGCTCACCAAGAATGTGGGAAGACAGGGGCGATCCTTAATCTGGTTTCCCGGAGCGGCAGACAAACCCCTTTATGCATATTAGCTGTGTCCCGCCGTCGGTAGCGCGGCAGCATCGTGGGCCCTTTCGCCCCTCCTCTGTTGCTGACGGGCGACGCGGACCGATGGTGGGTGGCGGTATGCCTGAGGCAAGGAGCTATTTGGTATGCCTGAGGCAAGGATTAGCTCCGAAGGGAGAGCGTGTGGATACTCTCAATTGAGAGAGAGTGGTGGCGTATTTGTTTTTATTTAGTGTGTGTTGTTAACAAGACTCTGGGTTCGAGGCTACGCCCAACCCTAGGGGTTGTCACCATCTCTCATGTTATTTTTGATTGGAGAATTGATGCTTAGGGCGGGTCACTGAAAAAGACCGCCCTTAGTCCTTTGTTATTCAATAATGGCTGCATTTGGGCGAGTTGGTTTTCGATTCTGAACGTAAAAGCGCAAAAAACACAAGGACACAGACTAAGGCAGACAACACGAGCGCTTTTTCCAACTGATTTTATTTTATGCAAGAAGCGAAATTTATACTCTTGATAAGTGTCTGCACATGCTTACAGGGCAATTACCGCAGAGTTATGACTGATACCAGTTATCATGTAACACATATGAAAGATGTCAGATATGCCATCTCTTTTTGTGACAGCAGAATTGATGGAGCACTTATGCAATCATCCCCAGCTCGCGCTATCTCCAAAGCTTCCACAATTTCTCGGGTAATTTGGCATTTATGCACGTAAAGGACTTTGCACTTGTGAAAGAGAGGACGACAACCCTCTTTACTTTTACTTTTGCACTTTAAACAATGAATGCTCATGTGCCCCCCTTTTTTGTTGTTCACAACGTAGTCATGCTCGCTCAACCGCTCGTTCAGGCATCGTCCCGTTTGGCCTATATAGTATTTTCCACATGATAAGGGCACTTTTTAAACAACACCTTCACTGCATCTCACAAACGGCTTTTGATGCCTGATTTTGCAACCAGTTTTTCTTTGGTTTCCTGAAGTACTTTGCTTACATAATGACATCAGCTTATTTGGGGCAGAGAACACCACGTCAACGTTTGCCCTGTTACCAATTTTTTTGAGATTGTGTGAAATCTTATGTTTATAAGGAATGACTGCAAATTTCTTATTGGCTTTTGTCTCTTCCGGCTCGTCCTGGCACTTGGCTTCCCATTTTTTCTTTTTGACAAGTCCTTCCGCCACAGAAACCAGCAGGTGTAAGGGATAACCCACATCTTGCAATTTGTTGGACTGCAGGAGAAGGCTTTCTTCGATTGCATGTTCACAAGACTTCTTTGTACAGTTAAGAAACCCTAAACGAGCTATGTTTCTTTTTATAAGCTTTGAGTGCGCGGAACTGAAGGGTAAGGGCATTTTTCCATCCCTGGGATGATAAATCCAGCAAGTGTGGTCTTCTAGAAAAGTTAACCTGATATCGAGAAAGCGTATGCTACTGTTCTCTGGCATTTCATGCGTGACTACAAGAGGAGATAGGCTACACTTGAAATGATCTAAAACCTTTTCTACCGCCTCATTGAGGGTGATTGCAGTGGTGTCTAAGAAGATTAAAAAATCGTCGACAAAACGAAAAACTTTTAGCACCCCTACGTCTTCAAGGCAGGCTAAAAGCCTTCTGTCACATTCAGCTAAAAACAGGTCACTTAACAAAGGAGCTACGCTGGACCCAATACATATTCCTTGCTTCTGCAAAAACAGATCGTCGGCCCACTTTACAAACGTAGAATTGAGATATGTACTTAATAGCTCCAAAAAACCCCCAACACTCACTCCCACTGAATTCTGGAAAGCAATGGGGCCAGCGTTCTCAATACATCTTTCAACGCACTGCAATAATCCGTTTTTCGGCAAAGAGTAGTAAAGGTCTTTGACATCGACCGAGAAGGCAAACACGTTCTTTCCATCGCTTTGCTTTAGAAAATCAATTACATTTCCTGAATTTTTTATCATGAAAGGGTCATCAACAACTAGCTGTTTTAGACATTTCTGTAGGAAGTCAGAGACTGGTCTTTGCCAGGTGCGCGCTTCCGAAACGATAATTCTTAAGGGACATTCCATTTTGTGTGTTTTAGCGGAAAAGAACATGTTGAGACTTAGATCACTGGCCTTTTCTACGGACTGAGCTAAGCGGGTTAAATTCAAGGAGATGCACAACTTTTTTGCTTTCAATCTTACTTTTGACAAATTTATACCTTTTTGCCTATCAAACATTTTCTCAACAGCATGACTGACTTTTTCATGAAAAAGGACCTTAGGCATCACAGCAAAACCACCTTCCTTATCACAAGGAAGAAGACATAAATCGCCTTGCTTCAGGAATTTCAAAACACTTGAAGGGGAAACTTGAGGCTTTGTCTTCGGACACTTCTTTAGAACGTCGACACCCTGCGAGACGCAGCTCCCTTGATCACTCGTAGGTGCATGTTTGGAGACTGTTCGGACCATGGCCAAGAGTTCCGGTTTTGATTTCTTTTGCTCCACAGCGAACTTGGGCCCCAGCTGAAGTGTACGGCGTACCTCTTCGGGAAGTGTTACCTCCCCAAACGTACGGACGTGGTTTTGCGACCTAGACAGCCGTGGAGGGACCAGTTCGCGAAGCCCTGGCAGGACAGTACTCCATAAAAACTCAGAAACCTGGTCGAGCGTTCGATTGAATTGTTTCCATTTTCTTTTGGCGCTCCGCAGGCTCTCACCTGTGAAAAGCCTTGCTTGCAAGCAATCCTTGTACAGTCTTGCTTGCCTTCTCCACTCCGCTCGAAGTATCTTGAGAATCCTTCTGCCATGGCTGACCGAAGGTGGAAGGGATCCAAACAGGGCTAAGATAGTCGGGGGCAGCACGTTGCAGCGAATACAGAAGGAGAGAGCACGAGCTTGGCAGATGGCGTTTGCGGTGAGGGAAACCAGAAGATGCGAATACTTGTTCACACATGAAAAAGAGCCCATTGTACTAGAAATGTAATTCAATAATGGCTGCATTTGGGCGAGTTGGTTTTCCATTCTGAACGTAAAAGCGCAAAAAACACAAGGACACAGACTAAGGTAGACAACACGAGCGCTTACTTCCAACTGATTTTATTTCATGCAAGAAGCGAAATTTATACTCTTGATAAGTGTCTGCACACGCTTACAGGGCAATTACCGCAGAGTTATGACTGATACCAGTTATCATGTAACACATATGAAAGATGTCAGATATGCCATCTCTTTTTGTGACAGCAGAATTGATGGAGCACTTATGCAATCATCCCCAGCTCGCGCTATCTCCAAAGCTTCCACAATTTCTCGGGTAATTTGGCATTTGTGCACGTAAAGGACGTTGCACTTGTGAAAGAGAGGACGAGAACCCTCTTTACTTTTACTTTTGCACTTTAAACAATGAATGCTCATGTGCCCCCCTGAACGAGCGGTTGAGCGAGCATGACTACGTTGTGAACAACAAAAAAAGGGGGCACATGAGCATTCATTGTTTAAAGTGCAAAAGTAAAAGTAAAGAGGGTTGTCGTCCTCTCTTTCACAAGTGCAAAGTCCTTTACGTGCACAAATGCCAAATTACCCGAGAAATTGTGGAAGCTTTGGAGATAGCGCGAGCTGGGGATGATTGCATAAGTGCTCCATCAATTCTGCTGTCACAAAAAGAGATGGCATATCTGACATCTTTCATATGTGTTACATGATAACTGGTATCAGTCATACCTCGGCGGTAATTGCCCTGTAAGCATGTGCAGACACTTATCAAGAGTATAAATTTCGCTTCTTGCATGAAATAAAATCAGTTGGAAGTAAGCGCTCGTGTTGTCTGCCTTAGTCTGTGTCCTTGTGTTTTTTGCGCTTTTACGTTCAGAGTCCTTTGTTAATTAAGTGCTTAAAACCTATGTAAACGGATGCAGTCCAGTCTGAGCTGGGGCTCCATGCTTAGCATGTAACGTGATGCTAGTTAGGCTCTAACCTGCCCGGTCGATGAGTAAAGTAGCGCAGTTTGTTTTTTTGTAAATTCAGTTCTGTTTTTTTTCAGTTTAACTCTCTATATTTATGTTGCAAATATATGCTCTGCTGTCATCATCTACAAGCACGCCTCCTGTTCATCTTCCAAGCCGAACGACACTAGAGGAAGGGTTCGTGAACTATCCTCGAAGAAACGAACGACCTTTGAAATTCTACTCGCGCAGCCGACAGGATTCGGCCCGTCTCATCTCAAGGCCAGGCATCGCAGTGACAACGACAGGCCATCAGACACGGAGCAGCGAGGAGCTGTGAAGGGACGACTCCACCTCGGCTGCTGCCAACGCTGGTGGAACGGACGCATCATCCGGACTCTGGGCGGCAGACAACAGAAGATCTGCGCCGGGTGAGTGGGATTTCTTCCGTTTTGTTGAGGCAGGCATGGTGGTTAGTTTGTGAGGCCCATGGTCGATACGAGGAGAACGTTAGCCGCTAAAGATAGCGAATCTAATCCTGAGAATGAAATAAGGTCGAATCCTCTCCAGGAGCAGCAATCGCTAGAGGGCGGTGTAGAAACGGGGATGGATCAGAACGAGGGAGCGACTATGGAGGATAATTTCAGTGTGGAGAGCAGGTTAAAGGCCGACGACCAGAGACAGACATTATCACTAGACGCTACATGATCTGATACAGAAAAAATGGCTATTCGCCGAATAGAGTTAAAAGTGGAAATGGAAATACGAATGCGTAAAATTGAATCCAGGGAGCGACTGGCACTTAAGCAGAAGGAGTTTTGGCTGTCGAATGGCCGAATGTCACCGCTTGGGTCGGGACAGAGTGACGAACGGTCTATTGGCTCAGATTCAATATCACAATGTGCGAAAGTCCTTAAGGGCTACAGAATGCCATGCGATGCAGATGTACCATTGTGGTTTGAGGAGATGGAGAAGCTTTTCACTACGTTCAATGTTCCAGACAGTAGCCGAGTGCACTTAATTTTGCCGGCACTGACAGAGCGAGTCAAATACTTCGTAACCTTGACCGAGCCGAATGCGCTGATTATGAGGCTGTAAAAACAGCGGTTCTAGAAGAATTAAAACTCACTCCGACTTAGTACCTTGAGAGATTTGAGAAAGCAACGAAAAGGAAGGAGAAGTGGGCTCAGTTTGCGTCTCGCGTGAAAACGTATTTAATGTACCAGATCCAAGCTAGAGAGGTAGACTCAAAAGAGGCTTTGACTGCACCTCATGGTGTCCGATCGCATTAAGGCAAGCCTCAGCCCGGAGGGCATTGAATATGTGCGCCTTCGAGAAGGAGAGAGTTAGCGGAAGCCTAAAGAAATATCAAAGGACCTACAGACCTTCGAGCAAGCAAAGGGTAAAGGGCGGGCTGCGAGACAGATTACAGTGCCAGTACTGCAAACGGGCCAAAAGCAGGGTAATGTTGAAACACCCGCAGTAAAGTGCCACCAGTGCCATGGACTGGGCCATGTTGCTAGGAATTGCCCGCGAGTAACAGCAAATGAGCCGCGCCAGCAACAAGCATATGGGCACAGGCGGAGGGTGCAAAAGGTCGCGCTAGTAGATGAGACAGGAGTAAATGACGCAGCGGTAAACCAGGGCGCGGCTTTAACTTCTAAAATAGGAGTGCCTATGCAAATTTCAAGGGCAGCTGTATCGAGACTACAGTTCGTAAAGCTGGTATGCGGAGACGTCTGCACCGAGGCATTGCTTTATACGGGAAGTGAAATGACGGTAATATGAGAGAGAAATACTACCACAGGCGCTGACGGAGCCATCGGGGACAGTGAAGCTAGTGTCGGCTTTCGGCAGATCTATTCAGGCGAAATTGGCGACGGTCCCTCTAAGTGTATCTCATACAGGAACAATCGCAGACGATCAAAAGATAGGCATAGTATGTGCCCTCACCAATGAGCTTACTGAGGGGGTGTACTGTTTGCTGTCGTCAGAAGACTGGCAGCTGCTTAAGAAGCACAGCGATAGAGCGTTTACAGCAAGTACTAGTATAGCAGTCAGTATGGCGGAAAATCAAGAACCTACAGACGCGGCAAATCAAAATTGTGAGGCACTTGTAAGCGAAGTTGACAGGGCACCAAATGACGACGTTCAGCGCGAGGCACTCGTATGCGAAGTTGGCAAGGCACCAAGTGACGATGTTCCACGCGAGGAAGCAGAGCCACCTAAGAGATAAGATGCAGTTTCACTGTCTAGCCAGCGAGAAATGTTTCGGGCAGCACAGATCGCTGACGAGAGCCTGAGGAAGGCAAGGGAAAATTCTAAGCACGGAAAGGCGGGTATGTTCGTTACTGAGGGATTGCTGCACCAATGGGATTCAATAGCGGGTACTAAAGTGCGACAACTGGTGCTTCCCCAAAGGAGACGAAAGGAAGTTCTGACCTTTGCGCACGAATCGCCGTGGGATGGACACCTGGGACCAAGGAAGACAAAGGCACGCATAAAGTACAAATTCTATTAGTCCGGTATAGAAAAGCAGATTTCAGAGTACTGCCAGTCTTGTAATGGGTGCCAAATTCACCCAGGCCGGCGTCACACTGATAATATATCGATCACCCCGTTAACTAGACCTGAACTACTCAAGAAACAAGTAAACTGCCAAGTGGAGGAGTTACTTAAGTTAGGAATAATTTATCCTGTAGAAAGTGAATTTGCACACCCAGTTGTGTGCTTGGGAAAGAAAGATGGGTCAATGCGAATGCATATTGACCACCGAACTTTGAATGCAGGAGCTCGTTCGGATGTGTTTCCGATGACTAACTCACAGGAGCTAATTTTTCGGGTCGACAGCGCGCAGTTTATCACGCTAGTGGCTATAAGGCGTGCCTACTGGCAGGTACCGATTTACCCGCACCGCCAAGCGCTTACCGCATTTGTGACGCATGAGGGGCCAGAAGATGTGCAGTGCGCATTAGGAGAGCTCAAAGACTCGCTCTGCAGAGCAGTGGCGTGGAGCACTCCACAACCTCACCAGCCGTATTGGCTTTTCACTGACCCGCCAGCAGCGGCTGCCAGGGGTTCCTTGACACAAATGACGAAAAAGGGCAAGGAAAGACCTATAGCGTTCGCGAGTCATCGCTGCGACGCGACTCAGGCGAGGTGGTCGACCATAAAGTGCTAAGCGCTCGCTATTATAGGGGCTCTGAAGAAGGTCGATTATTGGCTTTTCGGTGCCGTGGTCAATGTCGTCTCTGGCCACAACCCCCTGTCATACTTGACGACGTGCACTCCACACGGGGCGAAATTGGCTAGATGGGCGCTGTCACTTCAGCGTTATAACATAACGGTGAAACATATGAAACGCACTAAGAATAGAAACACAGATGCGCTATCCAGGCTCCCCAACTTGACATGGGAGTCAGGAACCACCATGCCAGCCTCGAGAAAGCATGAATGTTGCCACACAACCGACGTTCGATGAGCAGGGTGCCGTGTGTTGGAGTCGGGCACTTACGAAGAGACTTCTGCCTGTCGTCTGCATAGAACGGTGCCCGTGAGTGTTGTGCACAGACTTGTGAACAGTGATAATCAATGTGGCTTTGCGTGTGCTTCGAATGTGGACTCTGCGCAGTGCATGATGTTGCTGCCCATTCAGTGAACTGCAATGCAGCATGCACCAATGTTGCGCTTTAGTTTATTTTATTGATAATTTCGTTGCTTTGGTTCTCGAAGATTCGAGTACCCAGGAGGAACTGTGCCCCGGGAGGGCTGACATTTGTAATGTGAAAGTGTTGCTGCCTCTTTCTTAGGAAGCATAAACGAGCTGAAAGCAAGCTCGGTTTATACTCTTATACCCCTGTCACACGGGACTTCTTCTTGGCCTTTGCCGTAAAGTGGTCTTATTGCACTAAAGGAGGAAAACCGAAAAGGAGCAGCGACGCTGCTACACGGCAAATCCAAAGGAACTAGAACGCGGCCTCCGTGAATGCCAAAAGTCACCGCTGTGTGTGCAGCGGCGCTAGTAACATTATGAAATAAAGCAGACGGTAGCACTTCAGCTAAGAGTGCTTTCGTTTGTGTTGGAAAAAGTAGCTATCACGATAATAAACGAGCGTTCTGACGGTGAGAAACGGATATTTTGAAACAAAGTTTTTTTTTTTCATCGTTCTCGGTCCGACCACGGTAGGCGCACTTTTCCGTTCGGCTCCTCGTCGTGTTCGAGAAGCGTGCTTTGTTGCTTGTGTCTTTGTGCACACAAGCAAACTCAAAACACGCACACAACAAAGAGCAAACGAAGAAAAAACAGCAAAGCGAGATGCGCAAGCACGTGTGTGTCGATGCGGCTGCTGAAGAGCGTTCAAGTCCTTTCTTAGCAGTGTGGATGTCTTTAGTCATAGCCTCCTCTCCAATTAAGTGCACTGCAATGCAAAATTAACCATTAAATAAGATAAATTAGATATTTTTTACGCTTTCAAAACTAAAATTGCGTAAATTTTTTATTCTTTGAGCTCACTAGCTGGCGCTGCCGTCGGGTTGCTCCTTTAAGCAACTTTAAGGCCGCTGACGGCCCCTTTATTGCTACGGACCTTTATCGCAAAGGTCTCGACGCTTTGCCGTGTAGATGCGCGTCACGCGCCTTTGGGGCAAAGGACCTTAATTTCTAAGGCCTTACAAGTGACTGTGTGAAAGGGGTATTAGAGGGGGCGTGTAAGGCCGCCCCTCTTTTCCAGCTGCATACCTTTCCAGGAAGCAGGACGCCGGCACATGCGGAAACCGCTCCCCAGTATAAGCGAGAGCCCCCGAGTACATACGGGGAACGAAAAGGTTTCTTGACGCACAGACGCCCCCCCCCCCCTCTTACGAAGTGGGCTATCGCCGGGAAGGCACCCACAGCTTCCCACCGTGCCTCGTGAACCAAAAGCGCATTCCCAGGAGGGCCGTGACGGACACCTGTCGTGGCGGACACGCAGTGCTCACCAAGAATGTGGGAAGACAGGGGCGATCCTTAATCTGGTTTCCCGGAGCGGCAGACAAACCCCTTTATGCATATTAGCTGTGTCCCGCCGTCGGTAGCGCGGCAGCATCGTGGGCCCTTTCGCCCCCTCCTCTGTTGCTGACGGGCGACGCGGACCGATGGTGGGTGGCGGTATGCCTGAGGCAAGGAGCTAATTGGTATGCCTGAGGCAAGGATTAGCTCCGAAGGGAGAGTGTGTGGATACTCTCAATTGAGAGAGAGTGGTGGCGTATTTGTTTTTATTTAGTGTGTGTTGTTGACAAGACTCTGGGTTCGAGGCTAATCCCAACCCTAGGGGCTGTCACCATCTCATGTTATTTTTGATTGGAGAATTGATGCTTAGGGCGGGTCACTGAAAAAGACCGCCCTTAGTCCTTTGTTAATTAAGTGCTTAAAACCTATGTAAACGGATGCAGTCCAGTCTGAGCTGGGGCTCCATGCTTAGCATGTAACGTGATGCTAGTTTGGCTCTAACCTGCCCGGTTGATGAGTAAAGTAGCGCAGTTTGTTTTTTTGCAAATTCAGTTCTGTTCTTTTTCAGTTAACTCTGTATATGTATGTTGCAAATATATGCTCTGCTGTCATCATCTACAAGCACGCCTCCTGTTCATCTTCCAAGCCGAACGACACTCGAGGAAGGGTTCGTGAACTATCCTCGAAGAAACGAACGACCTTTGAAATTCTACTGGCGCAGCCGAGAGGATTCGGCCCGTCTCATCTCAAGGCCAGGCATCGCAGTGACAACGACAGGCCATCAGACACGGAGCAGCGAGGAGCTGTGAAGGACGACTCCACCTCGGCTGCTGCCAACGCTGGTGGAACGGACGCATCATCCGGGCTCTGGGCGGCAGACAACAGAAGATCTGCGCCGGGTGAGTGGGATTTCTTCCGTTTTGTTGAGGCAGCAATGGTGGTTAGTTTGTGAGGCCCATGGTCGATACGAGGAGAACGTTAGCCGCTAAAGATAGCGAATCTAATCCTGAGAATGAAATAAGGTCGAATCCTCTCCAGGAGCAGCAATCGCTAGATGGCGGTGTAGAAACGGGGATGGATCAGAACGAGGGAGCGACTATGGAGGATAATTTCATTGTGGAGAGCAGGTTACAGGCCGACGACCAGAGACAGACATTATCACTAGACGCTACATGATCTGATACAGAAAAAATGGCTATTCGCCGCATGGAGTAAAAGTGGAAATGGAAATACGAATGCGTGAAATTGAATCCAGGGAGCGACTGGCACTTAAGCAGAAGGAGTTTTGGCTGTCGAATGGTCGAATGTCACCGATTGGGTCGGGACAGAGTGGCGAACGGTCTATAGGCTCAGATTCAATATCACAATGTGCGAAAGTCCTTAAGGGCTACAGAATGCCATGCGATGCAGATGTACCATTGTGGTTTGAGGAGGTGGAGAAGCTTTTCACTACGTTCAATGTTCCAGACAGTAGCCGAGTGCACTTAATTTAGCCGGCACTGACAGAGCGAGTCAAATACTTACTTCGTAACCTTGACCGAGCCGAATGCGCTGATTATGAGGCTGTAAAAACAGCGGTTCTAGAAGAATTAAAACTCACTCCGACTTAGTACCTTGAGAGATTTGAGAAAGCAACGAAAAGGAAGGAGAAGTGGGCTCAGTTTGCGTCTCGCGTGAAAACGTATTTAATGTACTACATCCAAGCTAGAGAGGTAGACTCAAATGAGGCTTTGACTGCACCTCATGGTGTCCGATCGCATTAAGGCAAGCCTCAGCCCGGAGGGCATTGAATATGTGCGCCTTCAAGAAGGAGAGAGTTAGCGGAAGCCTAAAGAAATATCAAAGGACCTACAGACCTTCGAGCAAGCAAAAGGTAAAGGGCGGGCTGCGAGACAGATTACAGTGCCATTACTGCAAACGGGCCAAAAGCAGGGTAATGTTGAAACACCCGCAGTAAAGTGCCACCAATGCCATGGACTGGGCCATGTTGCTAGGAATTGCCCGCGAGTAACAGCAAATGAGCCGCGCCAGCAACAAGCATATGGGCACAGGCGGAGGGTGCAAAAGGTCGCGCTAGTAGATGAGACAGGAGTAAAGGACGCAGCGGTAAACCAAGGCGCGGCTTTGACTTCTAAAATAGGAGTGCCTATGCAAATTTCAAGGGCAGCCGTATCGAGACTACAGTTAGTAAAACTGGTATGCGGAGACGTCTGCACCGAGGCATTGCTTTATACGGGAAGTGAAATGACGGTAATAAGAGAGAGAAATACTACCACAGGCGCTGACGGAACCATCGGGGACAGTGAAGCTAGTGTCGGCTTTCGGCAGATCTATTCAGGCGAAATTGGCGATGGTTCCTCTAAGTGTATCTCATACAGGAACAATCGCAGACGATCAAAAGATAGGCATAGTATGTGCCCTCACTAATGAGCTTACTGAGGGGGTATACTGTTTGCTGTCGTCAGAAGACTGGCAGCTGCTTAAGAAGCACAGCGATAGAGCGTTTACAACAAGTACTAGTACTGCAGTCAGTATGGCGGCAAATCAAGGACCTACAGACGCGGCAAATCAAAATTGTGAGGCACTTGTAAGCGAAGTTGACAGGGCACCAAATGACGACGTTCAGCGCGAGGCACTCATATGCGAAGTTGGCAAGGCACCAAGTGACGACGTTCCACGCGAGGAAGCAGAGCCACCTAAGAGGGAAGATGCAGTTTCACTGTCTAGCCAGCGAGAAATGTTTCGGGCCGCACAGATCGCTGACGAGAGCCTGAGGAAGGCAAGGAAAAATTCTAAGCACAGAAAGGCGGGTATGTTCGTTACTGAGGGATTGCTGCACCAATGGGATTCAATAGCGGGTACTAAAGTGCGACAACTGGTGCTTCCCCAAAGGAGACGAAAGGAAGTTCTGACCTTTGCGCACGAATCGCCGTGGGATGGACACCTGGGACCAAGGAAGACAAAGGCACGCATAAAGTACAAATTCTATTAGTCCGGTATAGAAAAGCAGATTTCAGAGTACTGCCAGTCTTGTAATGGGTGCCAAATTCACCCAGGCCGGCGTCACACTGATAATATATCGATCACCCCGTTAACTAGACCTGAACTACTCAAGAAAGAAGTAAACTGCCAAGTGGAGGAGTTACTTAAGTTAGGAATAATTTATCCTGTAGAAAGTGAATTTGCACACCCAGTTGTGTGCGTGGGAAAGAAAGATGGGTCAATGCGAATGCATATTGACCACCGAACTTTGAATGCAGGAGCTCGTTCGGATGCGTTTCCGATGACTAACTCACAGGAGCTAATTTTTCGGGTCGACAGCGCGCAGTTTATCACGCTAGTGGCTATAAGGCGTGCCTACTGGCAGGTACCGATTTACCCGCACCGCCAAGCGCTTACCGCATTTGTGACGCATGAGGGGCCAGAAGATGCGCAGTGCGCATTAGGAGAGCTCAAAGACTCGCTCTGCAGAGCAGTGGCGTGGAGCACTCCACAACCTCACCAGCCGTATTGGCTTTTCACTGACCCGTCAGCAGCGGCTGCCAGGGGTTCCTTGACACAAATGACGAAAAAGGGCAAGGAAAGACCTATAGCGTTCGCGAGTCGTCGCTGCGACGCGACTCAGACGAGGTGGTCGACCATAAAGTGCTAAGCGCTCGCTATTATAGGGGCTCTGAAGAAGCTCGATTATTGGCTTTTCGGTGCCGTGGTCAATATCGTCTCTGGCCACAACCCCCTGTCATACTTGACGACGTGCACTCCACACGGGGCGAAATTGGCTAGATGCGCGCTGTCACTTCAGCGTTATAACATAACGGTGAAACATATGAAACGCACTAAGAATAGAAACACAGATGCGCTATCCAGGCTCCCCAACTTGACATGGGAGTCAGGTACCACCATGCCAGCCTCGAGAAAGCATGAATGTTGCCACACAACCGACGTTCGTTGAGCACGGTGCCGTGTGTTAGAGTCGGGCACTTACGAAGAGACTTCTGCCTAGCATCTGCATAGAACGGTGCCCGTGAGTGTTGTGCACAGACTTGTGAACAGTGATAAACAATGTGGCTTTGCGTGTGCTTCGAATGTGGACTCTGCGCAGTGCATGATGTTGCTGCCCAATCAGTGAACTGTAATGCAGCATGCACCAATGTTGCGCTTTAGTTAATTTTATTGATTATTTCGTTGCTTTGGTTCTCGAAGATTCGAGTACCCAGGAGGAACTGTGCCCCGGGAGGGCTGACATTTGTAATGTGAAAGTGTTGCTGCCTCTTTCTTAGGAAGCATAAACGAGCTGAAAGCATGCTCGGTTTATACTCTTATACCCCTGTCACACGGGACTTCTTCTTGGCCTTTGCCGTAAAGTGGTCTTATTGCACTAAAGGAGGAAAACCGAAAAGGAGCACCGACGCTGCTACACGGCAAATCCAAAGGAACTAGAACGCGGCCTCCGTGAATGCCAAAAGTCACCGCTGTGTGTGCAGCGGCGCTAATAACATTATGAAATTAAAGCAGACGGTAGCACTTCAGCTATGAGTGCTTTCGTTTATGTTGGAAAAAGTAGCTATCACGATAATAAACGAGCGTTCTGACGGTGAGAAACGGATATTTTGAGACGAAGTTTTTTTTTTTTTCATCGTTCTCGCTCCGACCACGGTAGGCGCACTTTTCCGTTCGGCTCCTCGTCGTGTTCGAGAAGCGTGCTTTGTTGCTTGTGTCTTTGTGCACACAAGCAAACTCAAAACACGCACACAACAAAGAGCAAACGAAGAAAAAACAGCAAAGCGAGATGCGCAAGCACGTGTGTGTCGATGCGGCTGCTGAAGAGCGTTCAAGTCCTTTCTTAGCAGTGTGGATGTCTTTAGTCATAGCCTCTTCTCCGCTTAAGTGCACTGCAATGCAAAATTAACCATTAAATAAGATAAATTAGATATTTTTTACGGTTTCAAAACTAGAAATCGCGTCAATTTTTTATTCTTTGAGCTCACTAGCTGGCGCTGCCGTCGGGTTGCTCCTTTAAGCAACTTTAAGGCCGCTGACGGCCCCTTTATTGCTACGGACCTTTATCGCAAAGGTCTCGACGCTTTGCCGTGTAGATGCGCGTCACGCGCCTTTGGAGCAAAGGACCTTAATGTCTAAGGCCTTACAAGTGACTGTGTGAAAGGGGTACTAGAGGGGGCGTGTAAGGCCGCCCCTCTTTTCCAGCTGCATACCTTTCCAGGAAGCAGGACGCCCGCACACGCGGAAACCGCTCCCCAGTATAAGCGAGAGCCCCCGAGTACATACGGGGAACAACGAAAAGGTTTCTTGACGCACAGACGCCCCCCCCCCCCCCTCTAACGAAGTGGGCTATCGCCGGGAAGGCACCCACAGCTTCCCGCCGTGCCTCGTGAACCAAAAGGGCATTCCCAGGAGGGCCGTGACGGACACCTGTCGTGGCGGACAGGCAGTGCTCACCAAGAATGTGGGAAGACAGGGGCGATCCTTAATCTGGTTTCCCGGAGCGGCAGACAAACCCCTTTATGCATATTAGCTGTGTCCCGCCGTCGGTAGCGCGGCAGCATCGTGGGCCCTTTCGCCCCATCCTCTGTTGCTGACGGGCGACGCAGACCGATGGTGGGTGGCGGTATGCCTGAGGCAAGGAGCTATTTGGTATGCCTGAGGCAAGGATTAGCTCCGAAGGGAGAGCGTGTGGATACTCTCAATTGAGAGAGAGTGGTGGCGTATTTGTTTTTATTTAGTGTGTGTTGTTAACAAGACTCTGGGTTCGAGGCTAATCCCAACCCTAGGGGTTGTCACCATCTCTCATGTTATTTTTGATTGGAGAATTGATGCTTAGGGCGGGTCACTGAAAAAGACCGCCCTTAGTCCTTTGTTAATTAAGTGCTTAAAACCTATGTAAACGGATGCAGTCCAGTCTGAGCTGGAGCTCCATGCTTAGCTTGTAACGTGATGCTACTTAGGCTCTAACCTGCCCGGTCGATGAGTAAAGTAGCGCAGTTTGTTCTTTTGTAAATTCAGTTCTGTTTTTTTCAGTTTAACTCTCTATATGTATGCTGCAAATATATGCTCTGCTGTCATTATCTACAAGCTCGCCTTCTGTTCATCTTCCAAGCCGAACGACACTAGAGGAAGGGTTTGTGAACCATCCTCGCAGAAACAAACGACCTTTGAAATTCTACTGTGAGAGCAGTCGCAGCTTATGCCACTAAAATGACTTCGCATTGTACCCCAATGGCCCAACCAAAACTCCTCTGATTTATCTAGATTAAGAGCCGCACCCGATGCCTCGCAAAACTGTTCAGTCAAATGCAATGTTTCAAGCACAATCTTTTTTTTCAGAAGAGGGCGACATCATCTATACGGGCAAAATCTTAGTTTCGCTGTGCGCCAAGGAGAAACCACGGATAGATGTGTAGTTGATAATACTGGGGCAAAAGGGTTCAAGATATAGGGCAAACAACAAAGGCGATAAGGGACAGCCTTGGCGAACAGATAATTTCAATGGAGTAGGCTTGTTTAGCTCTTGGTTAACAATAACCCTTGTTAGGAATCTGTATTGCACAGTCTTATGCCCCTAAGCAAAACATCTCCAATATTTGCATGCTCTAATCCCGCAAACAAGAAATCCCGCCGAACTTTATCAAACTGCTTGGCGAGGTAAATCTGAATTAGAGCTACTTGTCCGATCTCATCTGATACTGTCTCCACTACTGAACGTGCAATATGAATATGGGTTTGGATGCTGCGGCCTCTGAAACCGCAGGCCTGATGCGTGCCTATTAAGTGAGCGACAACTAGCTGCACACGATTGCAAAGAACCTTTGCAAAAACTTTTTATTTAACATTACAGAGGGAAATTGGACCATATCCCTCAACTGTTTTCAATCGATTTGAATCTGTGCTTTTTTGGAATTAATATAGTATGCCCAGAATATATCGTAGAAAGCCTGGAAAACTTACATCAAGACAGGCGCTAGGCAAGTAGAAAATAATTTTATAGAACTAGCTAGTAATGCCATCTGGCCTAGAAGATTTCTGAGCCGTCAGGTAAGAAATGGCAGATTTAATTTCGTCCAAAGTGATAGGCCCGTCCACTATAGCACGCTGCTCATCGTCAAGTTGGGGCAAGGCTTCAAATAAGTGACTGTAATTTGATGTCAAGCTTGTGCCCACACAACCACCAAACAGCTTCTGATAATAGTGAAAGAAATCCTCAATAATACCAGGACTATGGCTGTATGTCCAGCCACCATACTGAATTTGCAATATTTCATTAGCAAGAGCAGTCTGCCTTTCATCCCTCAGGGGCCGACGAGATGGTTGCTCATCCAGAAATCTACGGGCCCTAGATCTTATCTAGGCCCCCTTGTAGCTTTCGGTTTCAAACTGTTGAAGCTATACTTTTACGGCATGATATCTTCTACAAAGGCACCTGGGCTAATCCTCTCTATCTCATGTAGCTCAATCAATGTACGGCCGAGCTCACGAAGGTGATCTCTCTTCAAAAAAGGCGATTCTTGCTGAGGCTTCAATAGCAATGTTTTTGTTTCTTGTTTAAATAAGTCCACCGCGTGACCACGTGTCCTTCAAGCAATTAGATACAGCATGTTTGAAGATTTCATCTGAGAGCAGGCAGCTGTTCAGCTTCCATAGCTCCCATCGAGGATAGACTATGCGCCGACTGTACCTACCTATCTGAAGAGACACCATGCAGTGATCACTGAAGAATATGGGCCGCACCCAGTAACCAAAAACCCTGGATAACATGTCTGCTGAAACGTAAAGCCTGTCAAGCCGAGCACTAGAGGAGCACTGAAAATGAGAGAAATGCTTGTTATGTTTCTTATGTTGCCCAACATCCAACGGATTGTATACGCATGCCAAATCAGTGAGCAAAGCAGCAGTAGTGTCATATCGCTTACTTAACACTGCTCGGTCTTTTTCGCTACAAACACAATTGAAATCACCCAACAGCATAATTTTACGATCCGTAAAAATAGCCTTCTCTCACTCTGCTTTACAGGGGCATAACCACAAAGAATTCACCACTGTACACCCGAAATTGTGAGGTCAAAGGAGATAAGTCGCCCGTCGTCATCTGTGCTATACGACACGGCAGTAATCCTCAGTGTGTTAGCCAGGAATAGCATGCACCAACCTGATAAGCATCTCGAGTGACTAACGATAACAATGAGTTCTGAAAACAAGGCTCGACAGCAGGTTGAGACTCCTCATCTGAGGACAGCTTGGTTTCCTGGATGGCTGCCACGCTCACACTCCATTTGTTTAAAAGATGCCGCAACTGATGTTGCCTTCGACGATTACGCAAACCCCTAATATTAACGGTAGTGACCTGAATTGCTGTGACGCCCGGCATTTTAGGTGCTTGTATTATTGAAGGCCATCCCCTGTACTGGGGCGGCCGGCCTGCAAATCGGCGGCCTGTAGGGCAGACATCGCCCGGCGTTTTGAGGTGACAGTTCCCAATGCAATCACACAAGGTGCCTTCTGCACTTCGCCATCGAAACACACCTCATCATCTGCAGGATGCTTCAAAGGTGCGCTGTTGTCCATCGCCTCTTCGAAGACAGCCAAGGCTTCGGCCCATGAAGCCGAGTGGGCCACGTCACTCGCAACCACGCTTACAGCCGACGGGGCACCGAACACACAAGAAGCAGACACTTCAGGCGTCACACTGCTGCACATCAGCGACGAAGGGGAATCGCTGGCACAGAAGGCATGTGGCACATTCACTGGCTGAAGTGCCTCCACTGACTCTACAGCAGAGGCGTACTGCTCTCGTGATCGATGGGTGACAGGTGGCTCCTGAGCAGAAAGCACAGGACGCAAAGTAGCAGACTCGGGCAGACCCGGGTCCGGTGGACTTGGTTTTGGAGACCTGGAATCCTGTTTGTCTGTACTAGCAGGCGGAGCCTTGCCGTTGTTCGGTGCAGAACCCTTTGGTCCGGCTTTTTTTTTGGAGCTCATGACTCAGTTCACCCGACACTTCCACAACATCCGACATATCCATAACGTGCTCTGACACAACTTCATCCTCATGTGCCCAGTTGCCTTGGCCTAACCTATCAGCATAACTCATAACACAATTGTCTACTCTGTGCACAAAGCGTTGGCACTGGGCGCATCGAGGCGTATGACACTGACGCCGTACATGGCCCACACGGTTACAACGAAGACACAGCGGAGGCCTGCCTGGGATCACAACTAAAGCTTGTACCCCGAAAACGTAGAGCGTGTGAGGTAATGTACTTGCTGACACTCCGTCCTTGAGCGTGAGCGAGATTTCACGGTTAGCTGTTTCCACGTGCTCTATTTCGGGACACCGTCACTTCTCACGCTCGAGAGTTTGTACAGTTCCAAAAGACTCCAAAGCTTCCACTATCCTCCGGTGCTCCATATAGCGCGAGAGCCAAAGAAGCTTAAGCTTCACGTTCTTGGTGTCCGGGTCAAACACGATACGTTTTGGGCCCTTGACGTGGAACTCTGCTTTGTCAATAAGCTTCTGCTTTGAGGAACTGCTCTCGCAGGTAACCATTCAAACGTGGCTCACTTGGTACTGGCCAACACACAGAACCTGACGGAGGTCCACAATCTGCGCAAGCGCGTCTCGGAAGTCGAAAGCACGGTATGGGCGACCCTTGAACTCAGCATGCAGACCGTCTTGTCCACCTTTCTTGTGAATGTGTCTTATTTTGCGCTAACCTTTGTACATAGAACTATGCCTTGTCTTACCCCTCTAGCATTAAAATTTTAGCTTCTCTGTCGTCACTTCTTGTCATTTGCCTCGATTTTTTATTGTATAGCTGTGTTCATTGTTGGCTGTCACTGCTTCCATGTTATGTTTGTTTAGTTTTTGCCTTGAAGCATTTTTAAGGTCCGGTCTCTATTTTTTTGCTTTTATTGACATGCTTGCTAGCAGGTGCATTTTTTGTTTTTTAACGCATTTTGTCGTGCACCTCGACTTTTTATAGCCGTGTATTACATGTTGGCTTTCAAGTACATCACGTTTCATCAAATCCATGGTCTTAGTACTTCCATATTGTGTATTTTCTTGTTTTGTGTTTCACTTTTATGGGCGCGTTTTTTAGTATCGCATTTTATTAGCACCTTTATTTTTTATGTGGAAAAAGAGAGGAGTAAACATTCCTTGGCGCTACTTTTTCGCGCTGCTTGTTTTTTCACCCATCTGGGGTTGGCTTGTTATCTGTTCGTCTGTATATTTCGCCTCTTTGTTCGTGCCGTTTTGATCCTGATGATTGACACGTGCTTTAATTTCCCGAGTTTTTTCCTGGTGGGCGGTGGCTCTGAGGGTATATTTGTAAGGCTTTTCCGTTTTTCCAAAATAAAGTTGCAGTTCAGCGCCCGTTTGTCTTCGTTCTGTGTTCCTTCATCCGCGTCTTCTTGCGCTGATAGATCACCATGGAAAACCAACTAGCCCGTCAGTTGATGCCGTCTTATATACATCCGCTACAAACGCCGGGTCTTTCCACCTGCTATGTTCTATGAAGCAAAGCTCGAATGTTTATGAGAACGAAGAAAAACGGCTCGAAATAAATTTCTTGGTCGTTTGTATTTTTCAAATCTAGGCATAAACCTCCAGGATTACATAACTCAACAGTCATCTAAGAAATCTCGTCACAAGCATGAACACTACATTGAGCCCATTTTTACTGGCACGAATGTCTATATGTATTCATTTTCTCTTAATACGATTACTGATTAGAAGGCACTGCCTAATGATTTTCCTTTGCTTTCTTCCCCTGAGTAATTTCAACCGTCGGTTGGCGCTGCCTGTGACGCGCAATATTGTAGACACTGCGTGTTGCTTCTTTCCTCCTGTTCCTATTTAGCGTTGTATAATGTTGGTCGTCCTTTTTTTAGTACTTGTTCCATTGTCATTTATGCTTTTTTATGCTATTCAAGGTGGAAGTATTGTACTACATTGTTTTGTACTGTGCCTCTCATGTTTGCACCGTATTTGGTCCGCAGTAGGTGATAAAAAAATAAAATAAAAATTTGCTCGTCAATGGCGTGAGCGAATGTGTGGTTCTGATTCTCACTTTCAAGACAAAACCACCTTATTTTGTAAATGCTGCGTTATTGCATAGGACAATGTTGATTTCTACGCATTCATGCCACACAACCTCTGATCCTGCCTAGATTTCCTAGATAAGACGAGCTATGTCAACTCAGCTAGGCTGAGGACTGGCTTCACCTTATCCAAATCGATGATCGTGAACGTATGTCAGATAGGAACGTCCGTGCAAACGGGCGCTGATCAAAGGGGTTACTTTCCATTTCGTCGTCAGCGTCCTCTCTATTTTTTTCTCCCCGTCACATTCGCGGCACCATCGAAAACAGCCTGGTTAACGAATTAGGCATTTAAAAGTCCTGCTATCGCGGCGCGCGAGCGCTTGGTTACGCGAAATTTTTGTCATAATTCACGCGTTTTTTTCTTCAACAACAAAACTAATCTATTGCACACATCAAAACAAAAAACTGATGAATTTGACGCTTTCGTGATGCTTCGCTGGAAGATAGCTAGAAAGTTCTTCCTATATTTATTTCAATTTCTCATTTGATCAGAATACAAAAATACTGTGACTTACTACATACCGCGGTCGACAACATGTTTGAAACGACCTCCACCCTCTGTGCATCGATATATTTTTAATCTTTTGCTAACGTTAGCTGAGACACCCGGAATATCTTGTACCATGGTCTCAACTAAGCCCTTCCGGGTGCCTGTAGAAGTGTGAATGCCACTTCACATTTTGTCAAAATGTATCATGAGATCCTTGAATCGGAGACCGCGAAAGGACATCTTTTTGGGTGCCTAGCCAGTGCAGAAGACGTGAAAATGAAGAAGCAGACAAGGCTTTAGCATCTTCAACCAAATATATAAGGTATATTACGCAGATTACTGATCCAGACTTCACACAGTGTAGCAAACTCAGTATAACTGAAGTGTAGGAAAGTGAATAGAAAGGTGAAAAAGATAACAAACTACATGCTATTAAACGTCATGCAGGTGACTCACAACCTGATTTTAGGGTTGAGCCTACACTGAATGTCAAGAAGCACGTAGAAAAACCTAGGCCAACCACTTCACTTCCTGTCCTCTCAAGGGGAGGCGTGGTGCGCTTTCAGGGTGACTCCCGATGGACAACGAAGGCAACAGTTCAAGATCATGTAGCTCCACGATCCTGTCTGCTGAGGACTGAAGACCGCAACACAATACGGCTTAACCGGTCATGCATCCGAAAACAAGAGAGGAATTTCTGCAAAGAGACGCGAACGCAGAGCATGAGGGGCGGAGCCAAGTGATATTTATATCTCCCGCGCTATACCTAAGTTCGGCGGAGCATGAGCGTAATGGTGAGGAAAGGAAAACTACTACAGCACGGTAGCTAACTTCGGCGCACAACTTACCAGATCGGAGTATTCCACATGAGCCGATGACCCAGTACAGTTCATACGAGTCGGATGATAATGAAATCAAGTCAAGAATGAGCACCCAATAAGGCTGACGATTCGGGAAATCTGCGCAGATCGCACCGCATCACGCGTGCCCAATCCAGGCTTGAGTAAATGCTCTCAAGACTTTCAACAATTGCCCTAGACTTCATTCATATGTGTGTTTCTCTCTACTATACTCTTTGTGCTCTGCTTTTGTTGCTGGACGAAAGATGCATCGATATGTAGCGCTTTACGCTGTGGTCGTCTAACTACATTGGCTAGGCCCGCGGAGTTCAAAAGGAAGCGCCCCGCAACAAAAGTCGTTCGTCTGTTGTCAGTCACAGGGTCAGCGTCTGGTAATTCAAAAGCAGTTGTCTTCTTGGCTTTTGCTAAAAGGCTCTTTAAAGCACCCCCTTACGTTCCAGAAACTGCGTGCACTTTTTTGGGGGGTACAGCCCCCCCCCCCCCCCCCCGGACATGACTTCTCCGACCTGAGCGTGTTCAAATCAGCCGCGTTTCCCGCGCTCTAGTACCTACGGTAAGGGTCTGGCCCCGAACGTCATCCACCTCGACCTGCAGAGCGGTCACAGGAGCACCTCTCATCAGGACTATAGACAGCAGGAGATGGAGAATTTTCCGCCGCATGGCTAGCAACCGAACATGAGCCTCTGCGCTGCTTCAAACTGCGGACCGCTGGAAGCTGCATCCCACAGGCGAGCCCGGTGGTTACCCGGGCGGCGCTTTACACAGACCAGCGCGTCATCCTCGGGCTCGCACGTGCCCATTTCGGCGTTCAGAGAGCGCGCGAAAATGGCCAAAATGTGACGCGTCACTTCCCACGGCGTGCTGGGGGACAACACACAATTTCTGCATGAAGACGCGACGCTCGCTTGCGCGAGTAACGTAAGAAGCTTGTTGCATGGCTTGCCAAATACCTTGAAAGCGAAGGCCTAATTCGTGTTGAAACGGCGAGTGTATAGAGCTCACGTCAGAATTTGAATCTGAATTTCCTGCCCAACGTTTAACAATATTTTGCGCGATATTGTCTCCTCGGCCATTCTAAGATAGTTAAACTAACCTATCAGTAGTAAGGTGGAAAATTGTGCGAGTTAAATCGGATTCATGGTGAGTGTAGCGCGAAACACAAGCACGAAAGAAAAAGCAAGACGAGACAGGACACTTCGACGCTAAATCTTTATTGGAAGAGCACAGGATATATACGCACCTCGTGAAAATTTTCTAAAAAGAAAAAGTGGAAGATGCAGGGACCGAAAAGATATGTCACACAAGTGCTATGAATTGAACTTGTTGGCGAACGTTCATATCGCTCGTACTATCTTCGTCCTTGTGTCCCGTCCTTCGTGCTGTTTTAAATAAATATATATGTTAGTCATTTCGCGGTCAGACGAACTCATAACTTGCATGTATAAGACTCTCCCTGCGTAGAAACGTAGCATGCCTCGGTAATCTACCGTGAAAGTCGTCCTGTATGCCTTAATAAAACATCTCCTTGCTCATACAGGAGACTAAAATCTTGCATTCCCAGCACTGGACAACCAGGTGGGAAGTCTTGGATCCTGTGAGCGATTCCAGATGAGGCTCTCTCGACAACGCAATGAGATCTGCTTGCGAAAAACTTTCAAAAGGAAATCCATGGGAATGTCGAAAATAATTACATGACAAAAAGAAAATGGTGGCCCTGAAGTACGAACACCGGTTTTTGCACATTCTCAGCAATGTGGCCCGCCGCGGTAAAGTGCATGTAGTTTTTTTGCCCCAAAGAAGCCATCGAAAGTTTTCGGTGTGAGAAGCAGAGGAAGCGACAAAATAGAAATTATGTAAAACGTGTCATTGGTGAGGGTTCGTTCGTTAAAAATCGGGTATGGTGTACGAACGCCCGGTTTCCTGTACCGAGACCAACATAAGTAAAACCAAGCGTTGCCTGAACGTGTGTCTAAAAGAGCATAAAAATCGCTCTCAAGATGTCATTACATCTGGTTAGCCACTGTCAGGAATGCAAAGGTTGTAGCCCACTTTATGAACAAGCAGAAATTTTAGTAAAACATAAGGTGCCACTTTTAAGCAAGATTATCGAGGCTTTTCGCATTTCTGTACGCAGGGCGAATCTCGTACAAGCACACCATAAATTGCTGTGATTGCAAATGAACAACCATATCTAGAACACAGGTCGAAGTAGTTTACTTCTGGCGTTCCTTTATCGTGACAGCGATGTGTTCTTGGTTTGGTATATGGGGCTTTAATGTCCCAAGGCAAGTTAGGCTACGAAAGAAGCCGTCCACGGACGTCAACGATTACCCAGCAATGTTTCCCATAACCATTAAAGAAGCAGGCGTCGAATCAATAATTTCATCTCTAAAACCATCTTCCACTCCTGGGCAAAATTTCTACAATGCGAAAATTTTGAAAACAAGAGCAGTTATTCTTCAATTGTTTTAGCAACGATTTTCCAGTAGTCGCTCGAAAAAGGTTCCTTGCCTGCTGAATTAAAGGCCGGGAAGGTGATCCCACTCCATAAATCAGGTGACAAGCATTGTCCTTATAGTTACTCTCCTATTTCGCTCACTTGCATTCCATGTAAAATTCCCGAGCATGTACTTGCCTCAAATCTTGCTAGCTTTCTCGAAAATAATTCATTTTTTTCATCAGCGCAATATGGTTTCCGCAAGGCATATTCATGTGAAACACAACTAGTAACATTTACGCAGAAGCTAAACGTCATCCTTGACAGCTGTTCACTTTCCGACTGTATATTTTCAAATTTTTCGAAAGCGTTTGATAAAGTGTGTCATAATCTTCTGTTTAAGTTTAATCGACTTAACGTCGATCCCAAGCTGCTTGTTTGGCTCGAGTGCCTTATTTTTAACCGTGCACAATTTGTTTATGCTAATGACTCAACCTCGCAGCCTAGTAGAGTACATTCTGGCGTACCTCAAGGGTCTGTACTTGGTCCTCTTCTTTCTTTAATTTTCAATAATGATCTACCCTATTTTGTTTCCTCTAATATTCACTTATTCGCTGATGATTGCGTGATCTTAGGGAAATAATAAGTGACAATGGCATATCTTCTCTTCAAGCAGACCTTAACGCTATCTCTATTTGCTGCCAATCATGGTCAAAGGAATTAAACATTAAAAAAATGTAAATTTCTGCATGTGTCAAGAACTTCTATTCAGCTACCTTCTTACCACTTTAACAATGTCCCTCTAGATCCTGTTTCATCTTACAAATATCCTGGTGTTCATATTACTATCAACCTCACTTGGTCCATTCACATTTCTTTCGTAATTAATAACGCTAATCGCATGCTGGGATATCTAAAACGTAATTTCTCTAAGGCACCTTCATCATTAAAACTATTGTTATATGTCACTGATCCGCTCAAGGCTCGAGTATGCTGCAGCAGTTTGGGATCCCTTTCAACAAAACCTAAATCACTCATTAGAAATGGTACAAAACAATTCTGTTCATTTTATTCTTTGCAATTTTAAACGAACTGCCAGCATTTCTGCAATGAAACTAAATCTCAGCTTGCCATCGTTAGCATCTCGCCGTAAAGCCCTTAGACTTTCAATTTTTCACAGGATATTCCATCATCCCTCTCTTCGCGACGAACTGATCTCCCCTTCCCAATACATTTCATCAAGGTTAGATCACAGTAACAAGTCGGAATTCCATCATGCAAAACCAATAACATGTTTCAGTTATTCCTCCCGCGCACAGCTGTTGAGTGAAATCACTTCCCGCATCAACCGCCACCATTGATTACAACAAACACTTCAAGACCGCTTTTGTGAACACTGTATAAGTAGGAGCATCTCAATCTTTTATTCTTTTTACTTGTTGCACTGACATTTTTTTTTCACTGTATTGCTGCACAGTACGTATCTTATATTTTATAACATTGTATAAGTTGGCCATCTGATTCTCTTTGTTGCACTAAAAAAATGTGTTTCTTTTCCTGAATTGATGCACTGTATGTACTATATTGTATTTAAATATTCAGCACATCAATAACCCATTACATAATATTGTATGACAAGGAGCCATCATTTCTGTATTACTTATTTCTTTGCTACTTTGTATGTTGTTTCTTTTTATTTTTTGGTAACCACTCTCCTCTGTAATGCCTCTGGCCCTGGGGTAAACGAAATAAATAACTAATTAGTAGTGAAGGGCTTCGAAAATTTTGACCACATGGGTTTCTTTAACGTGCACTGACATCGCACAGTACACGGTCCTCTCGAATTTCGATGCAGGCGAAATTCGACCACCGCACCGCGATCGAAGCAGCGTCTTTCGGGTCAGCAGCCGAGCGCCATAACCACTGAGCCACAGCGGCGGCAGAGATTGTGTTCTAGATGGTGCACCATGTGTATTGTTACTGAGCCTTCCTCCTCAGTTGAATTTCTTGCCCAGCGCTATTCGTGTTATCGTGTTGATCGCCATCTTTCCTCTGTTTCTTTTCAGAAATTTTTCATGAGGTGAGTTTATATTTCGGTGTTCTTCCTATAAAGATTTAGATGCGATATAGCGCCCGCATCCTGTCTTTCGCGCTACCTTCACCATGAATGTAACCTCTCAGCGAACCGCTAATTGTGCGTAATGTTGCTAGCCGCTGTTCGACATGAGACTTGGCAGCGAAAGAGCGTTGACAGCATTTGCGGATTTCGCGCTGATGGCGCATGGCCTGCCTCTTGGCCGGCGGAACCTTGGTTGCATAGCTTTGCATCAGTATATGGCTTTTACTTTACTACATTTCATTACCGTTAGCTAGCTGGATCGCTCGGTCGGTCGGAAACGCTTTAATTGAAGCAAAAGACAACTTCTTGCTTGTGGCAAAGACTTGCACATTCCCTTTACAAGGTCTTTACCACCGTAGCAAATTCCACAGGCTGCACCAGTATACAGTGGAACAAATACAACCGAGATCAATACAAGTAAGGAAAGAACACAATAAGAGTTCAAGAAGACTTTCTACACCGTCATTCTATTCACTCAGCTACTGACGGCGAATGCGACTGTTTGTTTGATTATTTTCTTTTGGTTCCCGTAAAACATACTCTCTCTTGTGCCTCACAAAATAGGGCCTTAAGTTTTTCGCAAGTCCGCAATGGCAGATTGAGTAAGAAAATAATTTTTGTGCTGTTGCGGCATATTTGTTGCAAAAACTAAATTAACTGACATTTGTGCTTAAACACTTCTGGAGTGTGGAAACAATAATTTAACGCATTGGTCACCTCAAATTCGAGACCTGGTATGAAGCAATTAGTCCTCTTAATATGGTTTTATGCTTCGTGCTGAGAAAATATAAAGCGCCAACAACATAGTTCTGTAAGCGTTGCGGAATTTATATTGCGTACATTTCCTGCATTAGACTCCTAAAACACACCTTATTTGCATTGAACGTACAGGAAAAAGCGGTTACCTCAAAATGCCTAATATGGCCAGTATAGTTCAGAAAGATGCGAAGGACAAATTTTTTGCGATATTTGTTCTCAGTGATTGTTCTCTTTGTTCACCGTTTCTAGGCAAGAGCACCATATATTAGGCTAGTAAAAAAAACACGAATAATAGAGTGACTGCTTCAATCAAAGAGGTACAATGGAGGCGGTTTTTCTAAAACACCGAACATACCTTTGACAGTAGATGCCGGGGCTAGCAAAAATCTTTTCCTTCCTTATTAATACTATTTTAATAAAATCACTTACTACTACTAATACCTTGCATTTCTGAGAGGAGATAGTTGACACGGATGGGGGAAGTCACGTTTTCACTAAACCATAACCCACGAAACTTACACACATGTATTCTTGTTCAAGGGCTTGCTTCTTTTGTAAAACTCAACATTTTTTTTCAGTTCTCATTTTTGGCTTAAACAGTATATAAGGCCACGGCGATCGCATTTCGACGGACACGAAATGCTGGAATACCGTGTAATCTGAGTTTTAAGTGCTCGTTAAAGAACTCCGGTGGTGGAAATTATTCGGAGCTGTCCACAACGGCGTCTCTCATAGCCCAAGCCGCTTTCGGGTGTTAAACCCGACAAAACCATACCATACCAAAACCACACCCAACAGTGCAAACTTTGTTTCTGTGGTGCATTAAGTTGAAGTTTATAATTTTGCAGTGACATATGTCATTCGCCATTTCCTCGGTAACGTTTAATGTTTTGCCTGTAAAAACTAGACCAGGGTCATTTGCAAGCATAGTTATTGTAGGTGTATTTAAATTTCAGTTATGTCGTTTCTGTGCAAAAGGCAAAGTACCGGTCCCCCTATAGATGTTTGGTGGACACCTAGCTTAACATCACGATTCATAGAACGAACCTAATCTACTTTCACAAACAGACGCCACAGCTGCAGGTAGCTCTAGATAAGATCCAATATGACGCCTCGGATTCCATAGCGATCTAAGCTTGTAACAAAACTTTCATGGTCAACAGAACCAAAGTTGTGCGGAAATAACCACCGTGGTGGTTCATTGGCTTTGGCCTTGTGCTGCTATTTCCAAGGTTGCAGGTTTGATCCTTGCCGAGGCGGCGGCATTTCGACAGGGGCGAAATGGAAAACATTAATCTGTTCCGCGGTGTCAAAACAAATTAAAGAACTCCCGGTGGTCTAAATTAATTCGCGGCCTACAGCGTCCCTCATAGCCCACATTTCGCTTCGGGACGTTAAACACGAAAAACCTTCGCGCTGATGGAGAAATAAACCATAGATACAAAGCTATTCAAAGTTTCTCGTTAGTTGCTATTTTGCCGCAAGAAAGGAGACCTCAGTGTATTATTTTTCTCTTTGTGGAAACCTTAGTGCGAAGGTGATATTATACTATATTTCCGTGAATGTCTTGTCAGACAATAGTATAGTTTGTTGAAAATTCAGATACCTTAGAAAATGCTATCTGGAAATACTTAAGAAATTCTATAGAAAGCTGAGTTAATTCATAATATCGTCACTCTCTTCCTTGTGTAGTGAAATTACATTCCACAGGTTAGTTTATTCGGGAGAACTGCAGCAGAAAATGTGAGATTTGTAATATAGGGGGCTTAGGCTGCGCTAATTATTTGACTTTTGTTTTAAAAGCGCAACTCCAATAATATTCCATCCGGTCGCTACAATACCTTTCAAATGTGTAATAAATTCACTAATTCCCGCTGTACTGACGCCGTCTAGTACAAACGAATTACCATTACGTAAATGAAGCAGTTTATGCTTACCTAGCCTACAACTACGAGAAACCTTACCCGTCTCTACTTGTTCCACCAAATTACCGCCATCGTTCCTTACTCAATGATGTCATTATCACATGCAACAGTCCCTCTTCGAGTGTGCAATATGACCACAGGGAATAACCACCATCCCGCAAGCATCCCTTGTTAATCGCTTTTTAATCATCTTGTGTTGAGATATTTCAATTAGAACAGCGTGGTTTGAGAGTTAAAAAAATGTTTCTTGTTATTTTCACGTGTCATTTTAGACTTTTTCATGCACCATATTTGACAAAATTTTGTTGCTGATTTCTTATGCATTTATTGTCGTTCATTGTCGTGGCCGCGTTCATGCAACTTAATTCTTTTAATCCATACATACCTAGCGTCTTATATGTTGAACACCGCCTTATTGTGCACTAATTCGAAAAGTTTATTGTTCAAACGCTTGCATACGTTTGCGCAAAGTCAAGATGGTCTAAGCTTTTACCTTTCAAGGGTTGTGCTGTGCGTACCGAAAGATCAGTCAGTTTTCTCTGGACGCCAATCTTGAAATCCAGCGCCATTCACTTTGATGTAATTCTGGAAATAAAAAGAAACAATTTTTGCTATTTCTCATGAGGAAACAGCGCGCGTGAAGAGAGCTGAAATTTTTAAGTCAATGTGAAATGTTTGATGCTTCATTGCACGCAACAGGTAGCGAATTCGCCTAGTATCCCATATTGTAGTGAGGCTCTGAAGTCATTGCTGGGAACAATGTTTCCTGAACTAAAAGAACTATTCTGAATTGAGAAGTGAAATATACACCTCATAGGAAAAAAATATGTTTTTCTAAATTTTTGAATTTTCGATATATATTGTTAACCAGCGCCTCTTAAAAAGACATGGCCCTATACAGTAGGATAGATTAAAAAGACAGATAAAAGCAGATAGCTGAAGCATGGCCGCACTGACAATGCCTTTATTAATTTCATCAGCAAAATCTGAGGGCTATTTTGTTTTCCCTAACGGATAGCCCTTACGTATGGCAAAGAACACGAAATGCCTGTCTGAAGCCGCACTCAGTCCCGTCTTGCAGGATCGGAGCGGCGTTAGGGCACACAAAACAGCCGCATGACGCAGAGGGATGGAATGGGGGCGTACCAGGTTGCTGAAAAAGAAAAAGAGAAATAATGAGAAAGGAGACAAACATTCCATATTGCACAACTCCAGGGATAGAATAAATTGTAGGTAAACTGATTATTCAGATTGTTCCAAGGATCAAGAAAGAGTAAAATTATTTAAAGCTGTCAACAAATAAATAAAATTCTAACAGTTGGCGTCAGAGTAGAAAGAATTTGATTTATAAAGGGAGAGGATTTAAAACGAACATAAAGACTTCTGACAGATTATGATAACATCTGTTAAATACAGGATGTCAACCCAGGCAGTAAGATTACATATGCAGGCACGGACGGTAAGTATTAAGATGGTCTTACAACTTCTGAACACGTTCAGTAGTGTTTCGCGCTTAGATGATCGCCTGTCTGTGTTTACCTTATGTATAGAAACGGCCAGCCCGGAAAACAGGCCCCTGGGTTTAGCCCTCCTGGACATAAACGGTGTGTACAACAATGCAAATAGTTGAACAGACTCAGAAATGAGGATATCGGTCATGAAACAATTGATTCCCCCCTTAAATATCCCCAGATATTAAAGTTGAAATATCGTGGGATGAGAACTATTGAATTCAATTTTATTTCTGAACATTTATACAGAGCACATTTGAAATATGTGGGTTCCTTGCTAAACGTTAGTTGGGCTCCATGAAAATCGTATCAAATAAATTTAGGTGCAGGCATAAGAACAATCTATTTAGAATGCGCATGATGAATATATAGTCGTGCTTCGTTAATACGACCCCCGATAATATGGACCAATCAAATTATGGACAGTTTTCGGGGGACCAATATTTTTCAGTGTATTTAAGCCTCTTTAATATAGAAACTCGCTGTCCGGATAATGGTCAGCACGAAAATGCACAGAGCCCTTTGTGAGCCGTGTAGTTTTGTCCCGTTAATATCAACAGCGATGACAAGAAAATCCCGAGTGCCTGTACCAGACGTTCCGCCCCTTATAATTTAAGTGCAGAGTACCAGCAAAATGCAGGGGAATGTGCAAACGCCTTAGTAGTTGCGTTTTTGTGTGCATGCTTTCATATATTACAGTGGTAAGGTGTAAGGTCGACGCATCTTACCGTTTGCCACATTAAATGAGTGCTTGCTAAAAAGCATTGTTTTTATGCTCCATCAAAAACCACATTCGAAAGTTGTCGGGTGAGTGAGTGCAGAGTTTTTGTAATGTGAGCAGTCACGTTAGGAGATATTTCATCCCTTCAACATGCACTATCATCCGTCTCATGGAACACTAGGAGCTCCAAAGGTGCTTCAACCTAAACCGCTTCAAAAGACCTACTACTGGTGCTAGTTGGAAATGCATTCTTGGAGGTATTGGTGAGCGCTATCAAAATACGGAAAGGGACGAACAAAGGACAAGGCGCTTTCTAGGAACTGTTTATTCTCTAAAGAAACATGACTATATACACATAATAACGCCATATCATACACAGGACAGGGAAGAACGCACGGAGTTGATAAGAATCATATGAATGAGAAAAATAAAAATATATACAAGAAAAAACGATCAACACGTGCCCTTACAACAGCCGAAGATTACTATTCTTGAGGTAGTGTAATTTAGTTCTCCCTAGCATCACCGAAGGGGGGCTGGCGCATTACTTATCTGAATCAACATGCATAGCGTAAGCTTTGATAATTGAGCGTTCCCGCCTGCTTCTGGCCCGACCTAATACCTTGGCGTTTTTAACCGTCGGGGTGCATTTGCAGTGTGCGCAATGTGGTGCCAGATTGCCGGATTTTGCAACTTTTCGCATAATCTTTCATGCTCCCTAACCCTCTTGTTAAGACACCTGCCCGTTTTCCCTACGTAGGTCCATTTACAGCTACGCGGAATGCTATAAACGACGTTTTCGTCACAGTCTACATAGGACAATTTGTGTTTCACGTTGCACTCAGGTTTCTTTTTGTGGTCTTCATTCTCGTTGACCTTTTTGCACATTCGAATGAGCTTATTGGGAGCTGAAAAAACCACCTAAAATCATACTTTTTATAAAGCGAAATTTCTTGACCCAGAGCATCAATGATGGGTGAAGGTGCGATGAATGATGTAGTAGAGATTAAATCAATAAAAAAGGCTAGCTGATTTAATGAAGTCCAGTAGAGAACGATGGTACTGTCCCTGCATCCAGGCAACGTATCAAGCAGGGTTGCTTGGTGAAAGTCCCACTACCATCAAGTGCCGGATCCTTGTAGGCTTGAGAGCTGGGCAGTCTTACAGTAAGTGATGAATGTCGGCTTCTATGTCCTCGTGCTTACATATCGGACACCCTGGCCGAGGAAACAAATCCCGGTACTGAGGCCACTTCCGAGAGACGGCAACCCCGACACGGATCCTCCTAAGCGCAACCTCCTGTGCACGGGAAAGACCGCGGGGGAGAGTTCGCGCACACGGAGGGATGAGAGCACGTGTGCGGCGCCGGAGGAGTTCCTTTCTTGATGAAAGGAGGGTAAATTGTTCAAATGAAGGAGCCGAGGCGGCGATGAGTTTGGATTCGCAAGGCGGGTAGCTAAACTGCCTGGCTTTGATAGGTCAGCAGATCCCGTGGGACCCACTCAATACGTACTGGCTGCGGGATGCGTGCCTCGGGCAGCTGAATGTCCTGGCATATCGTTACACAGCGGCTAACACGTCGTAGCAACCGGAAAATTTGAAAGGCGTCAGTGCTGATGAAAACGCGGGCCGCAGGCAGCATAGTTATGTCGGCCACGGAGCAGAGTGTTTCTTGAACTGCAACGAGCTGAGCACAAAAGTACGAAGGGGGTTCCTTAAGCTGAAACCAAGAGGTTTGATTGAGGGCAGGTCTGCGCGTACAGTAGATAGCTGTTGCTGCTTTGCAGTCTTGTATACTAGCGTCTACGTAGACAACAATAGATCCTTCAGGCAGGCAAGCATCTTGTTCCTGAAATTTCTGGCGAACCAACGATGCCGAATCAGCAGATGTTGGCCGGCGATTATCTGTTGGCTTGTTGTCGCTGAGGTGTACGAACTTCCATGGGAGAAGAACTAGCGTTGGCGGCTGCAGAATGGAGTGTGACGTTGCATGCGTCCCCAGTGCATGCGTGTAGTGTGATAGACTGGCCTTAAGGCTGCGCGCTTCACGGCGCTGCTGCACCAGCTCATCAATGGTATTGAGCTGCGCATTCTTTTGTAAGCCTATGACCGGTGTGATGCGTGGAAGGCAGGTAATAGTCCTCATAGCCTCTCGGTTCACAGCTTCAAGGCCATCCGTTGGGCTCTTGTAAGATGTTGAAACTGGGCTTGATAAATAATATGTGGCTGCAGAACTGCCCTCATCAATTGCCGTGCTAGGAACGAGCCTCCGCCACCAGTTTTGAAGCAATTCTAATCAAACCGTAGTCTGAATTTCTTGCCTTTTTGCGTGACAAAGCCATGCAGTCGCTGATCCTGATTGGTGAATCATTAAGCCAAAGATTTTTACACTAGGACTTTTCTGTAGCGGGGTGCCTGATAGACAAAGACGGATTCGACTTGCAGCAAGTTTACGGCGCCCCCAGTGGTTGGCGACTGACGTGTATGTTGTTTAATGCACGGATAGCTGAAGTCCGATGGGTGATGCGTAATTAGAGGTAACATCCAAGGCAGATTGAAGGGCAGCCTCCTGAGTGCGGAGATCTTGGTGAGTACACCACACCGTGATGTCAGCGTAGTGAAAAAATTTCATGTCACGGCTGTCATGTCAGCGCCAAGCCAGAGGGATGAAAGCAATATTAAATAACGTCGGCGACAATACTGATCCCTGGGGGACGCCGCAGAGAGTAACAAATGACCCGACCGCTTCGCCGCTGAGGCGTTTCGCAAATTTTCTGCCTTCCAAAAATGATTTGACAAAACTACCCACTCTCAGAGGCAGATGAAGTATGTCAATGGAGTTCAGAATGGCTGCATGACTGATGTTGTCATATGCCTTTTCAACGTACATTGCTAAAACGGTGCGCACACTGCGACTGTTGGTAGATGACCAAACTGTAGATGACAGGACAGCCAACGCGTCCTCTGTACCAATATATGGACGAAAGCCGATTTGTGCGGGGTGATAAAAACCGCGCTGCTCTAGCCACCATGACAATCATGTGGCTAGCGTTTTCTCCGACAGCTTGAACAGCGTAGGAGTTAAGAAGATAGGTCACAAGTTTGCAAGGTCCGTCGGAGGGTTTCCTGGTTTCGGGATAGGAATCACGACAGCGGATTTCCAGCTCTCCAGCACTACGCCATCCAATCATACTTTGTTTATGGCGTCTAGTAGTTGAGGGAGTGCCGCGCTACTCAGGTTCTTGTATACTTCGTACTGACTATTGTTAGGGGCCGGGCGCTGGTTTCCGTTACGCATCATCTATTGCAGCCAGAAACTCAGGCATAGAGAATGGACACGCAATTCCATCTGCGTCGACATCAGACGGCATTTGATAACATTTGCTGGGATGCCCACCATATTTAAACTAGCGGCTGAAGAAGGCAAAGCGTCGTATTTTGGGAAATACTTTCGTGCTGCTTTTTAGGCGAAATCATCTGGTGAAAATTAGCCGCGAAGCATGCGGTTGTTGCTGCGTTAGTCGAACGGCGACCGCGTTCCATTGTATGGAATGTTCGCCAGAAAGAGGCATTCGAGGATATTGTAGAAAATTATTCGCACCACGCATGCCACTTCCATTGAGACTGGTCGCGTTCATATTTGCGTGCCTTAGCCTCACTTCACTTCTATTTATTACCTTAAAGGCACCCGTGATTGGGGGTGCTACATAAGGGTTGGGTTACATGTATAAATCAGATTTAATAAACAAAGAAAACACGTAAGGTACATAAATTATTCGCTGTTAAATATAGTATGTAAACAATTCACAAATGTTGATGGACAGGTGATTGCGGCGATGTCGTGTGGAAGGCTGTTCCTGTCCGTGGCTGAACGTGGAAAGAATGGCGATGCAATTGTAGTAGTGCGCGTATGAGGCCGGGCAACTTAAAGGGGATGACCAATGCGGTGGAAATGCGTGCCGGCAGATTGATGTAGGGCGGATGACGAAGTGACCTGTGATAAAGTTTATGAAACAAGCACATACCATACTAGTGATACGACGTCTACAAGCTAGAGATGTTAAGCCCGCCTCTGCTTTTAATCATGATATACTAACATTATAAGAATAGCACGAATGTATGAATCTTGTGGCTGGACTTTGTACTGATTCTAAGGAATTTGTTCGATAATTTTGGTTAGGGCTCCAAATAGCAGAGGCGTAATCTAATTTAGAACGGACAAGTGATTTATAGGTAAGTAATTTTACGTTTTGTGACGCATGGCGTAGATGTATTTTTAAGAATCCAAGGCTTCTGTTAGCGAATGATATGATTTTGTCACATGAGCATTCCAGGTTAGATCATTGGACAATGTAACGCCGAGGTATTTATAAGTCTGAGCTAATTCTACCGTCGCGTGCGAGATTTTATACGAGAAAAGTACAGGATTACGTTTTGGGTTAAATGACACGAGTTTATGTTTATTGGAGTTTAGTTCCATGAGCCATTGGTTACACCAGTCCTGTATGCTGATTAAGTCATTCTGGAGGGCGAACTGATCACAGGAGTTATTTATTGTGCGATAGATGACACAGTCATCGGCAAAAATACGGACGTTATAAGAGACATGCGTTGGTAGGTCATTAACGTATATTAAAAATAATAGCGGGCCAAGCACTGATCCTTTCGGGACACCTGATGTTACAGGAAGAGAACTAGAGGCTTGGTCATTAACGTAAAAAAACGGGGTGCTGTTAGCCAGGAATTCGCTTATCCACTGTAATAAGTTTGGATGAAGGTTTAACCTTGAAAGTTTTAGTAGCAAGCGTTTGTGAGGTACTTTGTCAAAAGCTTTCCCGAAGTCCAGGAATATTGCGTCAGTTTGAAGGTTGCAGTTAGGGTCACATGCAAGTCATGGATAAAAATAGCAAATTGTGTATCGCAGGTTAGGTTCTTACGGAAGCCACGTTGAGCCGGATGAAGAAAATTAATAGAGTCAAGAAAATTCATTATGTGTAAATAAATCACATGTTCCATGATTTTACATGGCACACTTGTTAAAGAGATGAGGCGGTAGTTAAGGGGTGATTCTTTGTTACCTGATATGAAGACCGAAAAAACCTTCCCCACCTTCCAATCGCTGGGTATGCTACCTGTGGAAACTGATTGTGCAAAAATTTGTATAGAGACGCTGCGGAAGCATGGCGAGTATTTTTGAGAAAACTCGGGGGTGATTTCATCAGCACCCGCAGAAGATGTCATTTTGATATTTTCAATAATACATAAAATGCCGTGCACAGAAAACATGATTGAAGGCATATGCAAACTCGGGTTGGCAGTTGCGGTATAAAGTGGCATACCAGTTTCGTGTGCGAAGACGGATGAGAAAGCGGTGTTAAAAGTATTTGCCCTTTCTATGCCAGTAGTCATCTCGCCAAGTGGGTTAGCTAATGTGATGACCGGAGCCTGTTGAGGATTTAGTGCTTTCCAGAACTTCCACAGGTTATTTTCTAGGATCTTGGCCTCGTCAGTTTGGAAAAATTCGCGTTTGGCATTATGAATAGATTGCAGGTATGTCGATTCCGCTGCGTAATATTTGTTCCAGGCGCATGCGCTCGGGTTGCGTTCGTTTTGCTGCGCGGAACAGTCTCTTCTTTTTGTTTTCGAGTGTTTTCAAGAGCTTTGAAAACCATGGTTTCTTGTGACAGGCACGAAATGTGATGGTGGGAAAGAACTTCGTGGTGAGTTCAGCAATTTTATTTTTGGAAGTATGCCAGTTTTCCTCAAATGATTGATCATCGAAACCTGTATCAAAGTTGGGAAAGAACGCCATCAAAAAACTTATTTTTCTTCGCAATTCCCTCTGTCATAAAAGCGAATTGTTTTATGTAATGTTTGGCGTGATTCCGGGATGACAGTGAAACTAGCGTGTAAAACTTTGTGGTCACTGATTTCGCGGAGGTAAGTAAGCAATGATAAACTTTCTGGATGATTAGTTAGACTAAGGTACAGGATGTTAGAGGATTCATGTGTGACGCGTGTGGGTTGAGTTACTAACTGCGGGAGATTGAAATTGAAACAAACGTCAACAAAGTTCGTCATTTCGGTGTTGCCTGTTGGTGTTAGGTTCAACCAGTCGATTGATGGGTAATTAAAGTCACCCAAAAGAAGAATGCGCGCGTTGGGATATTTAGACTATCGTTTAACTGTGAATAAAACGTTGGACTACTGGAGGGCGTCTTTACCAGACGCGTAGTATGATGATTTGTGGTACAGAACGACAAATTACCCATAGTATTTCAAGCTCCGATTGGATGTTAATAACAGAAGAAGGCAACAGCTGGTTTGTTGCAATAAGAACACCTCCTCCTCGTGAGCCCTTGCGGTCCTTGCGAAAAACGTTTAAATTCGGTAAATCAGCTAAAGCTTTCGGATAAGTGACGTCGTCTGTTAGCCATGTTTCTGTTAGTACGAGTATATTGCTGGCAGACGAAGAAACAAGATTACAAATGTGTTCACGCTTTGGGAGGACACTACGTATGTTGGTAAAGATAATGCAACAAGAAAGATTTGGCAGTTTACCGCGAAGGCTTTACAAGGAAGGATAGTAGCGCGACGATAAGTCTTATGCTATGAGATTTCATGTACTGATTGTGATGACTCGTCGAAGGCATAGCGTTTAGAACCGATTCACAATATTTTGTAGCGCAAGGAAAGTTTAGTGGTAGTAGCTTTGGCAAATTTTACAAGGTGCTTTCGCGCTTCTCGGACAGGGCGTGAAAAGTCCTGCCGTTCGCTGTAATTCGTGCCTTTTAACTTACGGCCGTTTGAGAGAATCAGCTTCTTGGTTTTAAAAAATGTAAATTGGACTATTATGGGTCGAATGCGGTCAGGAGAATGGCGCCCGAGACGGGGAACCCTTTCAATTTCTTTGGGGTCAATGGATAAGTTTAAGCGATCACGACAGAGGAGTGTTTCTTTAGATTCGGGGTATGTTTCGGATGCATTCTCATCTTTGATGTTGTAAAAACGTAAATTGTTACGTCGCGAGCGATTTTGGGCGTCATCCCAACGGGCTTCTATACCTCGGATTTCTTTGGCTGTTTGGGTAGTGTTAGCGCAGATTGTATCCATATCGGTGCGTAGGGTTACAACATCTTGATAATGATTTTCCAGGGCGGACAACATGTTATTAAGAACAGAAATAGCTTGTACCGTAGTTGTATGTTGATTTCTAAGACCTTGGATCTCGACGATTAATTGTGACTGACCATCAGATAGCTTAATCAGTTCCTCTAGTACCTTTTCGGGGCCTGAGTTTGATTCAACATCGCCGGCCAAGAGCAACAGGGTACGCATGACACCAGCATATCCAAGGGTAATGGAAAGGCAGCACTGCGGGCTCGGTAGCTGCAGGAGACAGTAGTTGCTCGATTTTCTTGTGAAAAGAGGGTATTGCTTACTTACCTGCGTAGCGAAAATGAGCTGGTTAGCTGACAACATCGTGGCACAGCCACCGAGCCCACATAGCGCCAAACGCGGGTGATGCGCGTTTATAGTCGACGTCCCTGTCGCTGTCGATGACCATGGGTGCGTCCAGGGGTAGTCGAGGGATAGCAGAGGTGGCGCTGCCAGACAGGCTGGAGCTGCAGCGTGCTGTGCAGAAAGGCCGGCGGAAGGTTTGAAACGAATGGATTCGATTGCAGAAGTGGCATGCGAAGGAGCGGGAACCAGGGACAGGAATAGCATCTGGGTGATGAGCGGTGCAGAAACCTTCGTAGCGAAAACGAGCGGGTTTGATGACTGCATCGTGGCACAGCCACCGAGCCCACAGGGTGCCGAACGCGGGTGATGCGCTTTTATAGTTGCCGTCTCTGTCGCTGTCGATGACCATGGGTGCGTCCGAGGGTAGTCGAGGGATAGCAGATGTGGCGCTGCCGGACAGAAGCGTTTGCGGGTCGGTAGGCTGGAAACGCCGATTGGTCGGTGGGATGCGTGTCTGCGTGACGTTTTTTTCGCTTCGCCCTCGTTCTCAACCGGATGTGGGGTCGCCGCGCCTCTCTCGGCCTGTCCCTAGAGGGCCTAGGGAATCGCTAGGTCCGGCCATCCGCCGTGCTTGCGTGGTCCGCGGGCATTCGCTTCGTTAACCTAGGCAGCGGCGGGCGCGTTTCGGGAGCTGTCCAGGTATGGCTTTTTTGCGTGGTGCGCTCGTCGGCGGCAGCCAGTTGAAATTTCTGTGCAGTTCTCGCTTGCGGCTTTCGCCGTTAGTGAGAACATGCACTTTCAGCTTTAGCGGCCACGACGCAAACAGCCTAGCTGAAATGATTCGAGAGACATGCTTTCGGCACGCCGTTTTTGTTGTCCTATATGTTGGCGGCAACGATCTCGACAGAGGAGCTACCCGCGAGAAATCGCCAGCCACTAAAGGTACGCATTTTATCTCAAATTTCTCTTCAGGAAGTGCTGTACCGCTTACCTACATGTCTTGCGCATTCCAGGACCTCGTTTTGCTGCTGCAGGAGCTCGTGGCAAGTGTCATGCTGGTGTTCAGAGTTTTGCCGCGCCATTGCGACGACCCACATAAGGCGCGATTTGAGGACCGCCGGCGCCGCCAGCTGAACCGCCGTCTGACAGCCACGCTCAAGCGCTTGTCGGGCGTGCACATTCTAAACCCCGAGGTAAGGGTTGAACAACATTTTCGCAAGTTTTCTCGTGCAGAACTCACCAAATTGCGGCGCTTGTGACGTAACTTTTTTGCAGCATCGTTTCCTGAATGCTTCTGTCAAGCCGATGCTGTCCTTATTTGCGCGGACCGATACCACGTGGCGAGAGGCCGGGGCATCGACCAAATGTCAATGATTATCGTCGCGGCCCTCGTCAAGATCTACGGACCAGGAATCGCGTCGGCTTCAAGGCCAAGACCAGGGAGGTGTACGTCGTGCACCTGTGTCATCGGTGCGGAGCAAAAGGGCACAAGACGGACCACTGCTGGGCCTACTGCTCACCGCGCCGCCACGCCGCTGCAGGTCGACGTTGAAGTGATCCTGTCAAAGGCCCTTTTTATGGCCACTTCATTGTTTCCTGGCAGATAGCGAGTGTCCCGTTTCGTGCCCGTGTTCCCTTTCTTTGTCGAAATCGGCGCCAGGCGTCAAAACTCGCGCTAGGCCTTGTTGCAGGGTTAGCAGAGTGCAGTGCGCCTTTGTTCCTTTGCAGTGGCAAGTTCAGGGTAGAAGTGGCCGCGATGATTCTGCCACTATAATCGGCCCTTTAGGATCGCTACCAGCTTCAACAGTAAGACCAGAAGTTCCGACTCGCGCATTGTGGAAATCGTGCTTGGCCTAGGTATACAGCATTCACCCAGTGCAGTGCAGCTTTGTTTAATTCCTTAGAGACTTATCGCGCTTTATCGAAATCGATGGCAGCCATGAAAATTTACATATTAGGCCTCGCTACAGCATTACCGCGTTTTTTTCTTTGCTTTGGCAAGCGTTAGAAGCGCGCGCTGTCTCGCGCTTTGTCAAAGTCGGCTCCAAAACTCGCGCTAGGCCTCGTTGCGGGTTGACAAAGTGCATGGCTTTGTTCCTTTTAATGGCAATCCTCTGCCACTACAGTCGGCGCCTTTAATTTTATGATCGCTATCAGCTTGAACAGCAAGTCCAAGAAAAGTTATGACGATCGCGCGGTGTGGAAATCGGCGGTAGACAAAAAATCGTGCGCGGAGCTACAGACTTACCCAGCTCCAGTGCGCCTTTGTTTATTTCCGTGGCGACTACTCGCGCTTTGTAGAAATCGACGCCAGCCGTGAAAATTTACAAATTAGGCCTCGCTACAGCATTAGCGCAGCGCGCCTTCGTTTCTTTGCGTTCTAAATTGTATGCAGCACACCTTTTTTGCTCGTTACTTTTGTTATTTTCAGTCGTTTACGGATTCCGTCCAAAGAGCCGGGCTAGGTGGATGATTGTTCGCCGTGAGTGGAACCACATGGCAATGGCACTGCATACAGCACGACTTTGGTCCCTGTGTTTTTTAAATAAAAACATCAGATATCGAAGGTCATGGTCGTGTCCGAGGATTGCTTCGACAGCTGGGGCAAAGCCATGGTGACCGCACACGCTGTGTCGTCGCTGCAAGTGAAGAGGCACAAAACGGCTGTCATCCTTAATAAAGGCCTTTTTCGGGGCCTCCGCAGTGTTTCCTGGCAGATCACGCGCTTTCCACCATGTGCACGTGTTCTCATTTCCAATAAAATAGGTCCTTCAAACCCTGCGCAAGGCTTGAATTAGGAACTGCTAATATCAAGATGATGCATGGTACTTCAGAAACAATAGGGGGTACAATGACAAAGGTGAAGAAGGGCTGGAGTTACACGCAAATAAAAAAGGTTGGGGTACCCAGATCAAAAGCTGAAATGGTTGTGGACAGGACTCCTAGTTAGTTGCATTTGGAAGAGAAAGACTTTCATTTTGCAGTGTAAGCTTGCGTCACTAGAATGAACAGAGAACGTTGCCTCACCCTGCTTGGGCCTGTGGTACGTTTGACCCCTCGTTGACCCCACAGAAAAAAAAGGACGTCTGTAGGAAACTATTTGCGGAATCTTTCCCCCGCTTCAGGAGGGGAGGTGGTAATGGCCTCCCCTTTGTCGGGTTCGCCGCGAGACGCGACGCAAGATGGACAAGACGACAAAAGGGAGCGGGAAAAGCCGCCTTTCCGAAATTAACCGTGACTTACAGGTGCCTAGCTGTGTTTGGATTCCATCAAAGTAGCAGTGGACTTCCGAATCCTCCTCGCCCATTCCCACGGGACTCCGCGTGCCATGTCACCATGTGCGGTGAAAAGAGCAGTGTGCAGAGTTTAAATGAAACAAGTATGAAGATATACAATGAAGCCAATTACAGACAACAGCTAGAGGAATTTAAAGTGCATGCTGTGTGATGCTGGTTATCTCCGTCAAAACTAATGCCGTCAACTATTATTTCGTATTTTTTTTTATCCAACAGACAAGAAATGTCTGAAGATGAATGTGTACCAAACACATCGGTGCATCAGTTGTGATGCCTGAAAAAAGTTGGACTAACATATAAATGCCCATGTCATGATAATCAGGAATACTGAAGAATTAAGAAAAATAAAACCAGTTTTTTTTTTGTTCGGGCTCGCACAACTGCTACAAACATCTTTATGCGTAGCAATTTAAATGACTCTGTAGGAAGCTTTTGGGGTAAAAATTACAGTATGGCAGAAAGGAGTCTCTAGGAAATGCACTGGGTAGAAATAGCCATACCAGTTTCATGTGATCGTTTGATAAATGTAACAAATACCGTGCAAAGAATCTTGCTGCATAGTGCAGTTTTTTACAAGTTACTGTTTGCACACCGCTCGGCAGTCACTGGACTGTGATTGTGTGTGTACTGCATGACAGTGTGTGGATTGCAGAGCAGTTAACCAACAAACATATCGTTTACCACACATATAAACATCATCAATGAAACAGGATGCTATGTGTAACATTTGGACATGTTCCTTTTTGGCAGCCCCAAAATATGTTCCGCATAGATGAGCTAGCTTGTTTTGCAGCAATATAATCACGGGACTGCTGTAACTTGCCACATTTTCAAATTGTGTGAAAATCATTGCATGTGAGGGGTCACAACCATATCCTGTTTCTTGAAGGTCTCGTCGGTTTGTTGCCAATGCTTGGGCAACCATTACCAGCTTTCCGCATTCATGTGCACAGGGTATGCCCATTACGTGCATGACTTTCTGCCTATTAATGGCTTACATGCAAAAAGCCAAAAAAAAACAGCACAAGCACAGATAGTGTTTGTAGTTCACACTCTTCTTCTTCACCTCAGTAAATATGGAATCTAAAGTCTGACGAAAACTCGTCTGGTCGGGTAGAAGATTCATGTATGAAGAAAAAAGTAACGCCGACCAAAAGGTTGTTGTTTAAAACGAAGACGTTTTGGCTTCCATACGGAAGCCTTGATCACTGGGCGGAAAGCCCAAAGCACAAAGCTTAAGTGCGTCGCAGTAATCGCCCCAAGCATCTTGCGTACCTAGGCGGGAGATTGCCTGCGTTGTGGTTAAGGGTTTTGTCTGTTGTTCGGATTATCAGGGATTCCAGATATCGACATGACCGCCAATTCTTTTCTCTTGCGATGACTGATGCTTCTTCCCAAGCTATATTGTGCGTCGCGGCTTCCACGTGTTCCGCAAGTGCATTAGATGCAATCTTTTTGATCCTGACGTCGTTCTTGTGGTCCCTCAATCGCCTTTCAAAATTCCCGCTCTCGCCGATATAGCAGTAGTCGCAGTCTAAGCAGGGAATCTTATAGATGACGCCAGGAAACTTCTCTTTCTTTATCTTGTCCTTGGCGGCCACCAGCTCATGCCTCAGCTTGCACGCAGGAACGTGAGCGACGTGTACACCGTAAGTGCGCAGAACGCGACCCAAAGACTCGCTCACGCCCGGCACACATGAGATAGCGGCTCGGGCTCGGCAAGGAGGACCAACAGGTTCTGATGGGCGTGAAGACCGTTGAAGAACAGAATCCACGAAGTGCTTGGGGTAGCCGCATTCACTCAATTCTCGGCGCACTTGAAGTAGGTCAACAGCCCGATCTTCTGGCCTTGGGCAGATGTTTTTGGCACGTCGGACGAGGGAAGCCACGACGGAGCGTTTGTGGCAAACCGGGTGGACAGAATTGAAATGAAGATACGGGCCTGTGTGGGTTTCTTTTCAATAAACTTTGAAAGAAAGGCGGTTTCCACGGGGTTCCACCAAAACGTCCAGAAAAGGAAGACGGCGTGCAGCCTCCTCCTCTACAGTGAAATGAATGGAATCTTCCATGCTATTGATGTGATCTGTGAAAGGACCTAACGCATTCTTTTTGATAATACAGAAACAATCGTAGACGTAACGCGAAAAAAACTTGGGGCGCGGTTCAAAGGTAGCCAGTGCACGAGCTTCTATTGCTTCCATGGTAAGGTTTGCAGTTGTCACCGATATAGATGCGCCCATAGCAGTGCATGAACTTGTCTATAGACTGTACCCCGGAAAACAAAATAAGTGTTTTCAAGGCAGAACTGCAGCAGCTTCAGAAGATCCGATGCTTCGATAGGGGTTCTTTCACACAATCTGTCGTCATTCTGCAGCGCTCAGCGGCACACCTCCACAGCCAGATCCACGGGTACGCTGGTGAACAGCGATATCACATCAAAGGACACCATGACCTCGTCGTCCTCCACCATGACATCACGTACTTTTTCAATAAAATCGAAAGAGTCACGTATGAAAGTCGAGCCCTTTCCAACGAGTGGCGCAAAAACCTTGTGTAAGTAGCCCGACAAGCGGTATAAGGGCGAACGTGTAAAGTCACCTATTGGTCGCATCGGGACGTCTGGCTTATGGATCTTCGGGAGACCATACAAGGCGGGAGCTGACCCATTGTGGCGGAGGATCTTGAAGTAAAGTGACTTGTGGTCCGGTGGGACAAATTGGAAGACGTCAGTCAAAAGAATCTGCTCTCAAGCCTACAAGGATCCGGCACTTGATGGTAGTGGGACTTTCACCAAGCAACCCTGCTTCATACGTTGCCTGGATGCAGGGACCGTACTATCGTTCTCTACTGGACTTCATTAAATCAGCTAGCCTTTTTTTATTGATTTAATCTCTACTACATCATTCATCGCACCTTCACCCATCATTGATGCTCTGGGTCAAGAAATTTCGCTTTATAAAAAGTATGATTTTAGGTGGTTTTTTCAGCTCCCATTAAGCTCATTCGAATGTGCAAAAAGGGCAACGAGAATGAAGACCACAAAAAGAAACCTGAGTGCAACGTGAAACACAAATTGCCTTATGTAGATTGTGACAAAAACGTCGTTTATAGCGTTCCCGCGTAGCTGTAAATGGACCTACGTAGGAAAAACGGGCAGGTGTCTTAACAAGAGGGTTAGAGAGCAAGGAAGATTATGCGAAAAGTTGCAAAATCCGGCAATCTGGCACCATATTGCGCATACTGCAAATACACCCCGACGGTTAAAAACGCCAAGGTATTAGGTCGGGCCAGAAGCAGGCGGGAACGCTAAATTATCAAAGCTTACGCTATGCATGTTGATCCAGATAAGCAATGCGCCAGTCCCCTTTGGTGATGCTAGGGAGAACTAAATTACACTACCTCAAGAATAGTAATCTTCGGTTGTTGTAAGGGCACGTGTTGATCGTCTTTTTTGTATTATTTTTATTTTTCTCATTCATATCATTTTTATCAACTCCGTGCGTTCTTCCCTGTACTGTGTATGATATGGCGTTATTATGTCTATATAGTCATGTTTCTTTAGAGAATAAACAGTTCCTAGAAAGCGCTTCGTCCTTTGTTCGTCCCTTTCCGTATTTTGATAGCACTCACCAATACCTTCAAGAATGCATTTCCAACTAGCCCCAGTAGTAGGTCTTTTGAAGCGGTTTAGGTTCAAGCACCTTTGGAGCTCCTAGTGTTCCATGAGACGGATGATAGTGCATGTTGAACGGATGAAGTATCTCCTAACGTGACTGTTCACATCCCAAAAACTCTGCACTCACTCACCCGACAACTGTTGAATGTGGTTTTCGATGGAGCATAGAAACAATGCTTTTTAGCAAACACTCATTTAATGTGGCAAACGGTAAGGTGCGTCGACCTTACACCTTATCACTGTAATATATGAAAGCATGCACACAAAAACGCAACTACTAAGGCGTTTGCACATTCGCCTGCCTTTTGCTGGTACTCTCCACTTAAATTATAAGGGGCGGAACATCTGGTACAGGCACTCGGGATTTTCTTGTCATCGCTGTTGATATTAACGGGACAAAACTACACGGCTCACAAAGGGCTCGGTGCATTTTCGTGCTGACCATTATCCGGACAGCGAGTTTCTATATTAAAGAGGCTTAAATACACTGAAAAATATTGGTCCCCCGAAAACTGTCCATAATTTGATTGGTCCATATTATCGGGGGTCGTATTAACGAAGCACGACTAAATATTCATCATGCGCATTCTAAATAGATTGTTCTTATGCCTACACCTAAATTTATTTGATACGATTTTCATGGAGCCCAACTAACGTTTAGCAAGAAACCCACATATTTCAAATGTGCTCTATATAAATGTTCAGAAATAAAATTGAATTCAATAGTTCTCATCCCATGATAATTCAACTTTAATATCTGGGGATATTTTAGGGGGGAATCAATTGTTTCATGACCGATATCCTCATTTCTGAGTCGGTTCAACTATTTGCATTATTGTACACACCGTTTATGTCCAGGAGGCCTAAACCCAGGGGCCTGTTTTCCGGGCTGGCCGTTTCTATACATAAGGTAAACACAGACAGGCGAACATCTAAGCGCCAAACACTACTGAACGTGTTCAGAAGTTGTAAGAACATCTTAATACTTACCGTCCATGCCTCCATATGTAATTTTACTGCCTGGGTTGACATCCTGTATTTAACAGACGTTATCATAATCTGTCAGAAGTCTTTATGTTCGTTTTAAATCTTCTCCCTTTATAAATCAAATTCTTTCTACTCTGACGCCAACTGTTAGAATTTTATTTATTTGTTTACAGCTATAAATAATTTTACTCTTTCTTGATCCTTGGAACAATCTGAGTAATCAATTTACCTACAATTTATTCTATCCCTGGAGTTGTGCAATAAGGAAAGTTTGTCTCCTTTCTTTTTATTTCTCTTTTTCTTTTTCAGCAACCTGATACGCCCCCATTCCATCCCTCTGCGTCATGCGGCTGTTTTGTGTGCCCTAACGCCGCTCCGATCCTGCAAGACGGGACTGAGTGCGGCTTCAGACAGGCATTTCGTGTTCTTTGCCATACGTAAGGGCTATCCGTTAGGGAAAACAAAATAGCCCTCAGATTTTGCTGATGAAATTAATAAAGGCATTGTCAGTGCGGCCATGCTTCAGCTATCTGCTTTTATCTGTCTTTTTAATCTATCCTACTGTATAGGGCCATGTCTTTTTAAGAGGCGCTGGTTAACAATATATATCGAAAATTCAGAAATTTAGAAAAAACTTATATTTTTTCATATGAGGTGTATATTTCACTTCTCAATTCAGAATAGTTCTTTTAGTTCAGGAAACATTGTTCCCAGCACTGACTTCAGAGCCTCACTACAATATTGGATACTAGGCGAATTCGCTACCTGTTGCGTGCAATGAAGCATCAAACATTACACATCGACTAAAAAATTTCAGCTCTCTTCACGCGCTCTGTTTCCTTATGAGAAATAGCAAAAATTGTTTCTTTTTATTTCCAGAATTACATCAAAGTGAATGGCGCTGGATTTCAAGATTGGCGTCCAGAGAAAACTGACTGATCTTTCGGTACGCACAGCACAACCCTTGAAAGGTAAAAGTTTAGACCATCTTGACCCTGCGCAAACGTATGCAAGCGTTTGAACAATAAACTTTTCGAATTAGTGCACAATAAAGTGGTGTTCTACATATAAGACGCTAGGTATATATGGATTAAAAGAATTAAGTTGCATGAACGCGGCCACGACAATGTACGACAATAAATGCATAGGAAGAAATCAGCAACAAAATTTTGTCAAATCTGGTGCATGAAAAAGTCTAAAATGACACGTGAAAATAACAAGAAACATTTTTTAACTCTCAAACCACGCTGTTCTAATTGAAATATCTCAACACAAGATGATTAAAAAGCGATTAACAAGGTATGCTTGCGGGATGGTGGTTATTCCCTGTGGTCATATTGCACACTCGAAGAGGGACTGTTGCATGTAATAATTACATAATTGAGTAAGGAACGATGGCGGTAATTTTGTGGAACAAGTAGAGACGGGTAAGGTTTCTCGTAGTTGTAGGCTAGGTAAGCATAAACTGCTTCATTTACGTAATGGTAATTTGTTTGTACTAGACGGCGTCAGTACAGCGGGAATTAGTGAATTTATTACACATTTGAAAGGTATTGTAGCGACCGGATGAAATAATATTGGAGTTGCGCTTTTAAAACAAAAGTCAAATAATTAGCGCTGTCTAAGCCCCCTATATTACAAATCACATTTTCTGCTGGATTTCTCCCGAATAAACTAACCTGTCGAATGTAATTTCAGTACACAAGGAAGAGAGTGACGATATTATGAATTAACTCAGCTTTCTATAGTATTTCCTAAGTATTTCCAGATAGCATTTTCTAAGGTTTCTGAATTTTCAACATACTATACTATTTATTGTCTGACAAAACATTTACGCAAATATAGTATAATATCACCTTCGCACTACGGTTTCCACAAAGATAAAAATAATACACTGAGGACTCCTTTCTTGCGGCAAAATAGCAACTAAAGAGAAACTTTTAATAGCTTTGTACCTATGGTTTATTTCTCCATCTGCGCGAAGGCATTTCGTGTTTAACGTCCCGAAGCGAAATGTGGGCTATGAGGGGCGCTGTAGGCTGCGAATTAACTTAGACCACCTGGAGTTCTTTAATTTGTTTTGACACAAGCGGAACAGATTAATGTTTTCCATTTCGCCCCTGTCAAAATGCCGCCGCCTCGGCAAGGATCAAACCTGCAACCTTGGAAATAGCAGCACAACGCCAAAGCCAAAGAACCACCACGGTGGTTATTTCCGCACAGCTTTGGTTCTGTTGACCATGAAAGTTTTGTTACAAGCTTTGTGGGAGTTTCGGAGTGCCGTACCCTTCCCGGGCCGGCGGGGTGCGCCGTGGAGAAGCAGGAAAGAGGAAGCTTTCCTCCTTCCCCACGGGCGAGTAGCCAGATGGTCTGCTCGAGAGCGCTGCGCCGCCTCCTTCCTCAAAAAAAAACCAGTCGCAAGCGCGCACCGCCAGGCGCCGCCGGAGCAGTCGCTGATTGGCCGAATGTGACAACGGGCAAGTGCGCCGAGATCGGCGGATACCGGTCGTGACCGGAGGCGGCGGAGGGAGACTTCAGCGAGCCGCGACAGCGAGAGGACGTCAGGTAATTACCTCCCTTCTTCCCTCTTTGTTGTCGCCATCTTGCCCCGTCAGCCGCACGACCAAGCCAGACGGCAAGGGTCACAGATCAAGATTCAAGCAGCCAGCGACTTGGGAGAACCCAATAAACGTTTGGCCCCGGGCAAAGCGTCCTGTTCCGTGCTGTGTTTATTTCGCATTTCTGCTGCGCCGCCGTGAGAACGGCCGCGCGTGGTGTGCGATACCGGGAGCTCGGAGTTCACGGCCTAGACATCAAAGGAGGCTCGACGGCTTAGTAAGAACCCTCACAACTACCTCCTCAACGTGGTTCTCACGCGCAGACGCGCTTGAGCAACTCGCTCCCGGCGAACATGGTGGATCCGCAGTCTACACTGCCTGATCTGATGTGGCTCACAGAGCTCGGCCAGGGACCTAGGGAACGCCCTGCCCCAGGCACTCCTGCAGCGTAATCAGCTCAACGGACGGGACGACCCACCGTCGCAGGCGCGACGTACGCAACACCGTGGACGCCGGAAAACTCCGCCAGATGCCACGGTACCAGCACGCCAGGCCTTGGCGCTCACCCATCATCGGCGCGTGCCACCTGGGAACAGGCGAGCACATCGCCCTCCGTCTCACACCTGCCAAACGGCACAGCCGAGACCGCGCCACATGCGACGAGGTCACCGCTCATCACGGCTCCTGACAGCGAGACACCCGCAAACGCGGCAAATCTCGCGGAAGTTCTGGCCAGCGCGTTACAGCAAGCGCTGCAATCCGCACAGCCCAGCCCGCGGATCGGAACTCTGATCCCCAAACACAGTGGCTACAGCGATCAAACGAGTGCTAACCACTTTTTGCTGGCTCTCGACCAGTACGGTCAGACAACAGGCACGAGTGAGCGTGATATGCTTCAAAGAGTGATCCCTGTTGCGCTCGTCGATCAGGCCGCTCGGTGGCACCGGTTGGTCGGCCACACCGCGAGCACGATGGCCGATTTCCGCAGGATGTTCAGGGAGGAGTTCCTTCCTTACGACTACCAGCTGCGGATGCGGCGGGAGTTGGAGCTGCGCACGCAAGCCCCTGACGAATCTCTGGTCGAGTACGTCAGGGCGATGCAGGAGCTTTACGACTACGCCGATCCCGGAGCTTCGAATGCGGAGCGAGTGGAAAGGGTAGTCCGACAGAGCCACCCCAAGTTTGCTCTCTATCTGCGGGGAAATCGCTGCGGAGACTTGAACGAGCTAGCTGTGGAAGCGCGCCGGGTACAAGCCGAAATCTCGGCCGCCCGCGCGTACCGGCCCCCGCCACCTCCATCGGAATCACTGGAGCCCAGCTGCGCCTGGAACGGCAGCACCCGCCCACGAAGCGAGTCCGCTCGGGCACCGGCTCAAGGCGCGCTTTTCGAAGTCTCGGATCGCGCCTTGGATCTCTACTCATACGGGCTCAGGGCAACAGAGGTCACACGGCCGGGAGTCTGGTCAGCCTCTCGCCAACCGCCCGACAGATTCCCAAGGTCGGTCAAACGATCGCGAAGGGATTACGCCTCCAGACGTACAGCGTCACCGGGTGGAAATGCCGGTTCGGAACGCGCTCACGGATGGCCGTGCGCGAGAGCAGCCTCGTCCGTCCCTGTACCATGCACGGAACTCTGTGCGCTGTTTCAACTGTGACCAAGCGGGTCACATTGCACGGGCGTGCCCTGCCGGGCCGGGAAACGAGGCAGGCCGCCGGTAATGGCGCCGGCGGCCGTGGCGGAACAGGGCGATGCAGCCGCAATCGCGGCCCCTTCGCTGTTCAGGGTTGGAACACCAATCAGTGTGAGTGCTCCGTTCATAGAACTTGCAATCGCAGGATTCACGTTCAAAGCACTGCTCGACACTGGCGCGAGCACATCGCTCATCGGAGACGAGGTCGTCTCTCATCTGAGACGGAAGGGCATTCAGCTGCGAAAGCGCAACGTGCCCCTCCAACTCGCGCGCGGAGAGGCGTGCTCCGGCGGTGATGCGCGTATTGTCGTGCGCTGGAATCAGCGTAAACGACGACACCGCTTCATTCACCTGCCTGAACTCACGGTCCCCGCCATTCTCGGACGAGATTTCTTGGCAAAATCAGGAATCGTAGTTGACATCGGCAACTGCGGCTACCGGGAAAGCCCGTTCATGCCACTCAAGCCGTTCGCTACCGCGCCCGCCGCGACTGATCGGATGTCTAAAGGCGCGCTCACAATAGCGGGAAGCTTCCCGCACCGGCACAGCGTCAACGTCGACGCTGCCTCGCAGCTCCTCAGAATGACTTCTTCTTCTTGTGGCTATGTGGGGGGAATGTGCTCGATTTCTGCCACCCATATCGCGGGGGCACAGCTTGGAGCGGGGATGGGGAAAGGGGATGTGGGGAGGGGGATGTCCGCTTGCAACGCGCGCTGGTGGTCCGTGGTGTCCAGGAAGGCAGGTCCCAGCAGCAGCAGTAGCCACAACTGGGGAGGGTGAACGGCACGCACTGGGAGTGGCGCGTGCACGTCGGGGGCTTGCAGGAGGCAGGCAGCTCATTTCCCCGGTCCGGCCGAAAGGCTGGGCGGAGGTGGGCGATGACTACAGCTCAGCCGGGTTGGCTGCAGGAGGCTACCATGTGGCAGCCGATGAGGACCGCGGGGTAAACTGCTACAGGGTAGCAGCGCGGAGGGGTGCGCTAAGGAAAACCGCCGTTTCCGGCGGCGCGCAGGAGCTGTGGTTACAGCTGGGGCGCCAGCGGGCTGGCGCACAAGGGACCGGCGGCCGTGTCCAGGATCTCGGGATGCGGGCCTGGTCGTACCGCCGGGGGGCTGCTTCAGGACAGCAGCAGGGGGATACCGCCATGGGAGACGGCGCGTCGGGGCCCCGCACTCCCGTTCAGGGCACAACGGCAGGTGTCGAGGTGGTGAACAAGCTGCCGCCAAAGTCATCAGCTGCGCCGACAGCTGGGGGTTTCCATGAAATATGGGCCGTGTTCTGGATCACGGGATGCGAGCCAGGCTTATAGCCGAGTGGCGAATCCCGTAGATTGTAGGAATTCCAGCAGCAGTCGGAAGGCCTCAGTCTGGCTGCGCTTTGGGTGCAGCAGGTCTTGGTCCGAGTAGGAGGGCAGCCCTAGGTTGCGGTACCCTGCAGTCATGTCACGCCGGGCGGCCTCTAGGTTCGGGCAGGCACAGAGGAGGTGGCCCAGAGTCTCGTCTGCCCCACAGAAGGAGCAGGCCGGGGACGGGGCTCTGCCATGTCGGTGTAGCCGGGCCTGTGTCCATGAGCAGCCCGTTCGTAGTCGCAGGATTAGGGCCCGTTCCCTCCGTGGCAGGCAGTCGGGTACCCGCATGAAGCGGACTCCTGAGGCCACGCGGGGATCGGGGTGGAGGGCCCGTACGGCCTGCCGAAGAGCAGGACGGGCGAAGTCCAGCTGCGTTACTTTTGAGGACACCGGGGAGCCATTGGTGTGGGCGGCTCCGGCCAGCTGATCCGCAGCCTCGTTCCCAGTGATGCCAACGTGTAAAGGCAGCCACTGGAGGGAGACCGGACGGCCAGCATCCTGGATGGCCATAAGTCGGGCCTTGAGGTTGGCCACCGTGTGCTGTCTGGGCTGGTGCTGGCGCAGCAGCTGGAGGGCTGCTCTTGAGTCGGTTAAGATGACTGCGGGCTGCTGTCCAGGCAGCAGGAGGAGCAGGTCTGCTGCCAGGTGGAGGCCCGCCAGTTCAGCCGCCGTGGAGTTGGCTGGGAACCGCAGGTGGCACGACAGTGCTGCACCTAAGGCCGGTGCTACGCAGGCCTCTGCGGCCTGGCCTGTTGCTGGAAGTACCGAGCCGTCGGTGTAGACCTGGAGATGTCCTCCCAGGGACTCCTGCAGCAGGGTGGCAGCAGTCTGCTGCAGGGCAGCAACAGGTGTACGGCGCCTACTGCAGCTCCGGATGTCCACCGAGATGGGAAGCGGCGGCCTTGTTGGTGGGGGCGGGAATGGTGCCTGGTTGACAGGGGGCCGAAGAGCCTGTGGAAAGTGCTATACAGGAGCCCCATGCGGGAGTCCGGTGCTCGGCGGAGCCGAGACAGGAGGGCCCTTCCGTCTGGAGCATGGTATAGGCGGTTCAGGAGCAGGAGGGACAGCGGCCAGGACCCTGCTTCCGCGTGAGTGGCAGCGATGGGGGAGATACGCGGGAGGCCCAGGCATTGCCGCAGGACGGAGCGGTGTCCAAGCTCTAGAGTCCGAAGGCGGGCAGGTGGCAGGGTCACCAGCGGGAGGGCATATGTCACTAGAGACGTGGCCGCTGCGTGGTAGAGGCGGAGGGCCCAGGAAGGAGAGCAGCCCTTGTCCCTGGCCTGGAGGCGCTGGACAGCCTGGTCGATTCGTCGTAGACGAGGCAGGAGGGCCCCCACCGCAGGAAGCCAGGTGAGGCGTCGGTCGATCAGGAGGCCGAGGTACTTCACCTGGTTCCGCCACGTGAGCCCATCCGCACCTAGCCGCAGGGTGGTGATGTGCGCCCGACGCCCTCTGGGGTGGTACAGCAGGGCCTCCGTCTTTGCCGGGGACACTGTGAGGCCGATGGACGATAGGTAGGCCTGTGCAGCATTCAGGGCCCTCTGGAGAGATGTACGCATAGAACGGATCCTCCTGGGTGTGCCCCTCACCCACAGGGCCACGTCGTCTGCATAGACAGAGCACCTCACCCGGTGGGAGGACCTGGATTTGAGGGAGGCTTGTAGTCCTGCCATGGCCAGGTTGAATAGGAATGGGCTCAGCACTGAGCCCTGTGGTACTCCTGCGGCGACGGGCCGTGGGGAGCTTAGTTGTCCGCCGACTCGAACCCGGAAGGTGCGGCCCTGGAGGAAGGCTTGGATAAACGCCAGCAGAGGGCCAGTGACTCCCAGGCGGCTCAGGGCCTCGTGGATCACACTGTGTGGGAGCGTGTCACGCTCACACTGCGCGCGTTTTCTCGCTGCGGTTGTCTTGGAATGTGGAGAGAGGAGGCGCTGAGGGAGGACCCCAACGAGCAGAAAGAGAAGGGGATAGTCACGTGACACTAGAGAAGACTGGAAAGCGCACCCTTTTCTCGCGTCGTCGTCTTGATCGTCTGCTAGCTCCCCTCCCGTCGCCCTGGCAAAGCAGCCGCCGAGTGCCCGGCCGGCCGGCCGGCCGGACGCGCGCAGCCTCCGCCTCCGCCGGCGGGGTCACTGAACTGGGACCGACGTCACGGTTCACGGTCGGCGCCCATTGGCTGTTCTCGTCAGGGGCACGGGAAAAATAGGTACCGAACCCATCGCTCCACGGGACGGCACAGCAGGCTGTCCGCGGGAGAAAAACCGGCTTGGGCGGGAAGCGGCACGCGGAAAACGCCCTGCGTTGCGCGTTTTCCCGCTAATTTGAGCGCGCCTTAACGCCGAAGGGGAGATGAGGAATGCCTCCCGAGCGAACAACGCTCCCCCCCAGCCGCTGGAGTCAGTAGCTGCGGCCTGTCCCCGACCCCGCGCCTTTTGTGCGGACAAGGACGACAAATTACACGGTCTCCTCGCGAACGCGGGTGACTTGACGGAGCGTGAGCGCGGCCGCATATTCTCCTTGTTAAGCGACTTCGAGGAGATATTTACGGACCGCCCCGGCTGCACGCAACTGGTGCAGCACCGCATCGAAAGAGGGGACGCACAGCCTTCGAAATCCAATCCCAGACCGGTCAGCCCCGCCAAACGGCAGGCGATTGACGCGGCGCTGCAAGAGCTGCTTGATGCGGGCATTGTTCGTCGCTCAACGAGTCCCTGGGGGTTCCCAGTCATACTCGTCACCAAAAAGGACGGTAGCTCGCGCTTGTGCGTGGACTACAGGCGATTGAATGCAGTCACGCAGAAAGATGCGTACCCCTTACAGAACTATGTTTTTGGCGCTTTATATTTTCTCAGCACGAAGCATAAAACCAAATTAAGAGGACTAATAACTTCATACCAGGTCTCGAATTTGAGGTTACCAATGCGTTAAATTATTGTTTCCACACTTCAGAAGTGTTTAAGCACAAATGTCAGTTAATTTATATTTTTGCAACAAATATGCCGCAACAGCACAAAAATTATTTCCTTACTCAATCTGCCATTGCGGAATTGCGAAAAACTGAAGGCCCTATTTTGTGAGGCACAAGAGAGAGTATGTTTTACGAGAACCAAAAAAAATAATCAAACAAACAGTCGCATTCGCCGTCAGTAGCTGAGTGAATAGAATGACGGTGTAGAAAGTCTTCTTGAACTCTTATTGTGTTCTTTCCTTACTTGTATTGATCTCGGTTGTATTTTTTCCACTGTATACTGGTGCAGCCTGTGGAATTTGCTACGGTGGTAAAGACCTCGTAAAGGGAAGGTGCAAGTCTTTTCCACAAGCGAGAAGTTGTCTTTTGCTTCAATTAAAGCGTTTCCGACCGACCGAGCGATCCAGCAAGCTAACGGTAATGAAATGTAGTAGAGTAAAAACCATATACTGATGCAAACGAAGTCTGCTATGCAACCAAGGTTCCGCCGGCCAAGAGTCAGGCCATGCACCATCAGCGCGAAATCCGCAAATGCTTTCAACGCTCTTTCGCTGCCAAGTCTCATTTCGAACAGCGGCTAGCAACATTACGCACAATTAGCGGTTCGCTGAGAGGTTACATTCATGGTGAAGGTAGCGCGAAAGACAGGATGCGGGCGCTATTTCGCTTCTAAATCTTCATAGGAAGAACACCGAAATATAAACTCACCTCGTGAAAAATTTCTGAAAAGAAACAGAGGAAAGATGGCGATCAACACGATAACACCAATAGCGCTGGGCAAGATATTCAATTGAGGAGGAAGGCTCAGTAACAATAGACATGGTGCACCATCTAGAACACAATCTCTGCCGCCGCTGTGGCTCAGTGGTTATGGCGCTCGGCTGCTGACCAGAAAGACGCTGCTTCGATCGCGGTGCGGTGGTCGAATTTCGATGCAGGCGAAATTCGAGAGGACCGTGTACTGTGCGATGTCAGTGCACGTTAAAGAACACCATGTGGTCAAAATTTTCGAAGCCCTTCACTACTATTTATTTATTTATTTCATTTACCCCAGGGCTAGAGGCATTACATAGGAGAGTGGTTACAAAAAAATAAAAAGAGACAACATACAAAGTAGCAAAGAAATTAGTAATACAGAAATGAAGGCTCCTAGTCATACAATATTATCTAATGGGTTATTGATGTGCTGATTATTAGAATACAATAAAGTACATACAGTGCATCAATTCAGGAAAAGAAACATTTTTTTAATGCAACAAAGAGAATCAGATGGCCAACTTATACAATGTTATAAAATATAAGATACGTACTGTGCAGCAATACAGTGAAAAAAAAATGGCAGTGCAACAAGAAAAAAGAATAAAAGAATCAGGTGCTCTTATTTATACAGTGTTCTCTAAAGCGGTCTTGAAGTGTTTGTTGTCATCAGTGGTAGCGGTTGATGCGGGAAGGTGATTTCACTCAACAGCTGTGTGCGGGATGAATATCTTAAACATGGCATTGGTTTTGCATTATGGAATTCCGACTTGTTACTGTGATCTAACCTTGATGAAATGTATTGGGGAGGGGAGATCAGTTCGTCGCGAAGGGAGGGATGAAGAAATATCCTGTGAAAAATTGAAAGTCTAAGGGCTTTACGGCGAGATGCTAACGATGACAAGCTGATATTTAGTTTCATTGCAGAAATGCTGGCAGTTCGGTTAAAATTGCAAAGAATATAACGAAAAGAATTCTTTTGTACCATTTCTAATGAGTGATTTAGGTTTTGTTGAAAGGGATCCCAAACTGCTGTGACATTCCTTGTGTGTGCTACGAGGTACATTCCTTGTGTGTGCTACGAGGTTCCGCGTTCGACGGCGCGGCGTAGACGGAGACCCAGATGACAGCGGCATCATCAATTACCCAGCCATGCTCTTTGAGTGACGACCAGAACGAAGGGACCCGCCGCCGTGACAGCGGCATCATCAATTACCCAGCCATGCTCTTTGAGTGACGACCAGAACGAAGGGACCCGCTGCCGTCGCCGCGGGGAAACGGGCTTATCCTCCCCAATTGGCGTGGCGGTTCCAGGGGCGGCCCTCGCGAGCACATTCCAGGACAAGGGAACTGTCAGCGGGCCAGAGCGCGCCTTACCTTGAGGAGCGAGTGTCAGTTGATGGATGGAGAATGGAGGCCGGTGACCCGCGGGAACTGTCAGCGGGCCAGAGCGCGCCTTACCACAGCCGACGCTATGCGCTACCTCGAAGACAACATTCTTTCCCTCGGACTCAACACGTGAGGGGGGCGAGACAATAAGGGCGGTGGTATGTTTGTGCGCCCAAGTGAAAGCCCTACCCCCCTCCTTCCCCTCCGGCGTGGGCGTCCTCACCCTAGGGGGTGTGGAGAAGAGGATATAAAAATCGAGAAGCAGTACGGAAGAATGACGATCAGGACGAGATCATTCGCCAAGAGGGCCTTCAGCGCCGAAGCCCGACGGCGTGCAGCTTCTGCCAGCAACCGCTCGAGCCCAACTCCGGAGCCACTCCATCGCCCCCATGAAGTCGTCGGCACGTAAGCTCGGACGCCCCAGCCTCTGAATCTTAATCATGTGTAATTATTGAATATACCTGTTTGTTTAAACTGAGCCATACGGTGTCTCTTTGCCTCTCCGTCCCGTGTGGACCTGCGCATTATGGGGGTCATCACACTGGTGTCAGAAGTGGGGTCTCAAAAGCAAATGTCCTCTGAATGCTGCGACATTCATGACTTCAAAATTGTAATCAAAAGGGAATCACGGGACTGATTGTGGGACTTTTACCCCCATTTGAGAGGCTTGAGGCACCGGAGGGCTTGAAAAAAAAATGTCTTTATCTGAGGGAGCTCCCACTCCACAGCCGTCGCTCGGAGCAAGCATGCTGGCATTAGGAAGCGTCACTCCGACGTTTACGGGAGATAAGACAGGGGTTCCAATCTGCGATTTCTTTTCCATGCTAGGAGAGATTGGGAAAATGGGGGGATGGTCCGATGCTCAAATGCTGGGAATGGCGAGGTGTAAGATGGCAGGAGCTGCTCATGATTTTGCATGGCGAGACGAAAAAGTAAAATCCACAAAATCATTTGCGGAATTTAAGAAGCTCGCGTTTGAGCATTTTGACACTGAACCACGTCACGTGCGAGTACAGAGGTTCCGTGACGCCGGACAGATGGTAGGGGAGGACGTGCGAACGTTTGCGTCGCGGCTTCAGCGCTTAGCGCGCGATACGTTAAGCAGGGAGGAGGAAGGAGACCAGCTTAAGAAGAAATACGCGGAGGATATACTTAAAGAGGAAATGACCGCTTTGTTCGTGGCTGGTCTGCAAGACCCCGTGCACCGGTTCGTGCTCTCGCGCAAGCCGAGCAATTTCGACCAAGCCGTGGAGGCCGCATTGGATGAGGAACAAAATGAGGCGTTAACGACAGCCGCAGCGAGAGTACGCGTCATAGAGAGAGCGGTGCTCAACCCTGAGGTTGCTCTCTTGACAGAGCGGTTAGATCGCTTAGAACAGCTGCTATCTCAGCAGGTAGAACGCCAGGTTGAAGCGCGCGCTCAACAGCGCCCATTCGCTGGAAACCGGAGACCGCCACAAAGCTACAGGCGCGGTATGCGAGAGTTTGAAGAAATCGTATGCTTCGCTTGCCAGGGTCGCGGACACATCGCCAGGTTCTGCCAAAACGTGCGCCGTGGGGAGCCACAAAGAGAAGCAGGCGAGACACGCCCTAAGCAAGCCTACAGCGGGGCTCCAGATACCGAGACAAAAAACTAGATAGTCCTCCCCAGCCTGAGGAGCGTGGGGAGGGAGCAGTGGATGATGAGGTGGTGGTAGTTTGTGTGGCCGACGAGGCATGCCCTGTTGTGCGTTGCAAGTTAAATGGTTGTTGCATAGAATTGTTGATAGATACGGGGTCAAAGGTGACATTGCTTAAGGAGAGCAGTTTTAACACGCTTCGAAGGAAGGGGGACCGCGAGGTGTTGGAAGCGTCTGGTGGTATGGCAACCAAATTTGTAGGCATAACGGGGGATCCTCTTGGCATAAGTGGACTCTACCGGTTACACTTCTCTCTCGGCGGAATTGCATTGGAGCACCCCTGCTACGTATGCTCGGACACGGTGTCTCTGCCAAACGGAGTGTCAGGTATATTAGGGCAGGATTTTTTGAGAAAAGGGAAGGTAGTAGTCTCATTCTCTGAGGAAGAGGTTAATGCGGGCGGATCAAAAGTTCCGTTTTTGAACAGGAGAGGGGCTAAGATTCGCGTTACCGATATTGACACCCGTCAAACAGTGGGATCATTGGAGAAGGTATATTCGCGGGTTGCCGTCAGGCTGATCGATGAGGCGGTCGTCCTTCCTTGGTCGGAGCACATTTTGTACGCGTTTGTGCCTTCAGATGCAGAGAGCGGCGCCGTGGGAGTGCTTGAGCCGGTCGACTCTCTCAGCAATGGCCTGAAGGCAGCCGCGTGCCTCGTGACAGTTAATGACGCCCACAGAGTGCCCCTACGGGTGGTTAACTGTAGCCAGCAGCCACTGAGCCTTCCCAAGAACAAAACATTGGCTTTCTTCATCTCTGCGATAGAGAAACGTGAGCCCACCGATACGGTACTCGCAACTGTAGAGAATGCTAGTCCTTCGGCTGCTCCAAAGGTGTCGTTCGATCTTTCTCACGTAAAATCCAGGGAGAGGGAGGCTCTGGCTGGTTTGCTGAACGACTACTCGGAGGTATTCGCCGCGTCCAACCTGGATTTGGGCTGCTGTGGCGTTATAAAGCACAGGATAGAAACCGGCACTTCATCGCCCGTTTACCAGCGTGCGTACAGGATTCCTTACTCCCAACGTGAGGAGATAGAGCGGCAGGTGCAGGATCTGATTGATCGCGGCATTGTCGAACACTCAAAGTCACCCTGGGGAGCACCAGCACTATTGGTGGAAAAGCCAGATGGCTCGTATCGATTGGTAGTGGACTACCGCAAACTAAATGCCGTAACTCGCATCGATCCATACCCCATCCCCAATATACAGGAGATGCTTTCTCAGCTGGGCTCTGCCAGGTACTTCACGGTAGTGTACATGGCGGCGGGATTCTGGCAGATAGCAATGGATCCGGCAGATGCCGAGAAAACGGCATTCAACACGCCCTCAGGGCACTATGAATGGAAAAGAATGCCGATGGGTCTGGCCAACAGCCCTGCTGTCTGGCAGAGAACCGCTGATGTTATCCTGGCAGGTCTTCTGGGGAGGCTGTGCTTCGTGTATATGGATGACATTATCATATACAGTGACAGTTTTGATAACCATTTGCGCGATATTGAGCAGGTTTTGGTGCGACTAAGAGCAGCGGGTCTCAAGCTGAAGCCCTCTAAGTGCCAATTCCTCAAAAACGAGGTGAAATACCTCGGGCACGTTGTTTCAGCTGACGGCGTGCGACCGGACCCTGAGAAACTAAGGTGTGTCTCGGATTTTCCATCCCCGACTAGCGTCCGCCAGGTCCGGCAGTTTCTCGGCCTGATCGGTTACTACCGAAGGCACATAGAGAAGTTCGCCAAGCTCGCTAAGCCGCTCACCGCCTTAACAGCCAAAAATGTCGCCTTTCGCTGGGACGAAAACGCGGAGAATGCTTTTGGGGCCCTGAAAAGGAAGCTAATGAGTGCACCGCTGTTGCGCCACCCGGATTTTAATTTGCCCTTCGTTATGGCCACAGATGCGTCAAAGTTCGCAGTTGGTGCCGTGCTATCTCAGGTTATCGAGGGCCAAGAACATCCCGTTGCTTTTGCTAGCCGACAGCTGAGCCCCACAGAGCAAAAGTACGGAGCTACGGAAAGGGAGTGCCTCGCCGTTGTCTGGGCAGTAAAGCACTTCAGATGCTACCTTTACGGCCGCAAATTCAAGCTAGTCACAGACTGCCATCCTCTGAAATGGGTGATGAGTGTCAGGGACCCTAGCTCGCGACTCGCTAGATGGATTCTACACCTGCAGGAATACTGCTTTGAAGTTGAGCACAAGTCAGGAAAGACACATCTGAATGCTGATGCACTCAGCCGCACAGCTGCCGTGGCAGCTATAGATGAGTTTGTCCCCGTAGTCGACCCCGCCGAATTACGCACAGAGCAGTGCAAAGATCCTGACCTGAAGCGAATAATCGAAAGCTTAGAGGGCGCACCGTCTCACCCCGAACAGCTAGGTTATTTCATTGACAAAGACGGCACCCTGTGTCGGCGCACGAGGCCAACCAGGAAAGGGAGACCAGAGAAAACCGCTTGGGAGAGAGTCGTCATACCTCGGTCGTGGACAGAAAGGGTTCTTCGCGCGTTTCACGATGCGCCATGCGCCGGTCATTTTGGCGTAGCGAAGACACGCAGGCGTGTGGAGCGTTTGTACTTTTGGAGTGGCATGCGACAGGATGTTAGAGACTACTGTGCGAAGTGTCATTCCTGTCTCGAAAGAAAAACACCCAAGGGACGAAGACCAGCTCCAATTCAGCCGTTCTCTGAGGTTTCGGCTCCCTTCGAGCGGACAGGTATGGACATAATGGGCCCATTGCCCACGACCACTTCCGGAAACAGGTACATTTTAGTATTTGTCGATCACCTTTCAAAATACGCGGAAGCGGTAGCACTCCCAGATCAGAAGGCAGACACGGTTGCAAGAGCATTTGTCGAACAGATCGTGCTCCGACATGGACCCCCGAGGCAACTCTTGACAGATCGGGGAACGAACTTCGTGTCGCAGCTAATGAGGAGAGTTTGCGAGCTGCTTAAGATCGCTAAGAAGCAGACAACACCGTACCATCCGGCTTGCAACGGCGCGGTGGAGCGACTGAACCAAACCGTGGCCGGGTTCCTGTCGCATTTTGTTTCGCGCGACCAGCGGGACTGGGACTTGTGGCTCCCGTATGCAATGTTTGCCTACAATTCCGCAGCACACGAGAGCACGGGCGAATCGCCATTCTTTCTTCTCTACGGCCGAGACCCGGACCAGCCTAGTGAAGTGCCAGAGGGCCCCCGTCGTGTCCCATACGCTTCACTGGACGACTATAAGGTTGAGCTAGAATCGCGCTTGCAAGTGGCGAGGGACATCGCAAAGGAGGCCTTAAAGAAAGCGGCGAAGCGCAGGAAGGAGGTGCACGATCGCAGTGCTAGAGACGCGCCGTTTAATGTGGGGGACAGCGTGTACATTGAAAACTGCCAAAGGCAGATTGGGCTAGCTCGTAAGTTCCAGACGAAGTGGAGAGGACCGTGCGAGGTTGTCGAGAAGCTTTCTCCGGTAAACTTCAGAGTCCGAGACGTAAACCGGCGCTTGATAAGGATACACGCAAATCGCCTCAAGTCGGCACCGGTTCAGTATTCACGAAATGAGGAAAGGGAAAGCGCGGATTTTGATGGGGACAGAAGTGAAGCGGAGCGCGCAGATAGTTCGCAAGAAACGCCCTCTCCTGCATTTGTTCGGCAGGCTCCAGAGGTAACGGCCGGAATGCCACCGGATTTACTTCATGCATTGCTAGAAGAAGAATCGCGCGAGGTTGCCGCGCAGATAACGCCAGGAGAGGCTCCTGCCACGAGCCCTCGCGAGTCCCAAAGCAGACAAAGGGTCACAGACTTACTTAGTATGACTCATGAAGGCCGATATCCGCTGCGAAATCGGAAAGCTAAGTCGGACTAATGGCGTAAAGAGAGCGGAGTTTTGAACTGGTTAGAATTGTGTAATGCCACAGCTCATAACATTGCTATGTGCTTATGTGTTAAGTTATCGGAGTTGGTAGTTAAACCTTTCTGTCATTAAGTAACACCTTCACAGGAGAGCATGCGAAGCGCATGCAGAACCTGCCCTACTTCCTTTCGTTATCTATATTTTTGTCTGTGCCGTGATCGTGGTAGAAGTGGGAGCTCCTTTGTAACTGTGGTAAATTTATTTCGTCCAGTTTGGACTAGAAAGGAGAGGCTTGGGTGCTGAGTTTCATGTTTATCTGTAAAAGAAGATCAGTGCTGCCCCTGGAGACGCCAGTTATGACAGCGGAGGCATATGGTGTTGTGCAGTGGTGTTGAGTGCAGCGAAAAGTGTTTTGTCGGACGCACTGTGCGAGGCGATTCAGAAAGACAAGGGGAGCTGCGTGGACTCAAATGTTCGGAGAACATTCTTCTGGAGGGTGAGCGAGTGTGACATTCCTTGTGTGTGCTACGAGGTACATTCCTTGTGTGTGCTACGAGGTACATTCCTTGTGTGTGCTACGAGGTACATTCCTTGTGTGTGCTACGAGGTTCCGCGTTCGACGGCGCGGCGTAGACGGAGACCCAGATGACAGCGGCATCATCAATTACCCAGCCATGCTCTTTGAGTGACGACCAGAACGAAGGGACCCGCCGCCGTGACAGCGGCATCATCAATTACCCAGCTATGCTCTTTGAGTGACGACCAGAACAAAGGGACCCGCCGCCGTCGCCGCGGGGAAACGGGCTTATCCTCCCCAATTGGCGTGGCGGTTCCAGGGGCGGCCCTCGCGAGCACATTCCAGGAAGGGGGAACTGTCAGCGGGCCAGAGCGCGCCTTACCTTGAGGAGCGAGTGTCAGTTGATGGATGGAGAATGGAGGCCGGTGACCCGCGGGAACTGTCAGCGGGCCAGAGCGCGCCTTACCACAGCCGACGCTATGCGCTACCTCGAAGACAACATTCTTTCCCTCGGACTCAACACGTGAGGGGGGCGAGACAATAAGTGCGGTGGTATGTTTGTGCGCCCAAGTGAAAGCCCTAGCCCCCCCTCCTTCCCCTCCGGCGTGGGCGTCCTCACCCTAGGGGGTGTGGAGAAGAGGATATAAAAATCGAGAAGCAGTACGGAAGAAGGACGCTCAGGACGAGATCGTTCGCCAAGAGGGCCTTCAGCGCCGAAGCCCGACGGCGTGCAGCTTCTGCCAGCAACCGCTCGAGCCCAACTCCGGAGCCACTCCATCGCCCCCATGAAGTCGTCGGCACGTAAGCTCGGACGCCCCAGCCTCTGAATCTTAATCATGTGTAATTATTGAATATACCTGTTTGTTTAAACTGAGCCATACGGTGTCTCTTTGCCTCTCCGTCCCGTGTGGACCTGCGCATTATGGGGGTCATCACACTGCTGCAGCATACTCGAGCTTTGAGCGGATCAGTGACTTATATAACAATAGTTTTAATGATGAAGGTGCCTTAGAGAAATTACGTTTTAGATATCCCAGCATGCGATTAGCATTATTAATTACGAAAGAAATGTAAATGGACCAAGAGAGGTTGCTAGTAATATGAGCACCAGGATATTTGTAAGATGAAACAGGATATAGAGGGACATTGTTAAAGTGGTAAGAAGGTAGCTGAATAGAAGTTCTTGACACATCCAGAAATTTACATTTTTTAATGTTTAATTCCATTGACCATGATTGGCACCAAATAGAGATAGCGTTAAGGTCTGCTTGAAGATAAGATATGCCATTGTCACTTATTATTTCCCTAAGATCACGCAATCATCAGGGAATAAGTGAATATTAGAGGAAACAAAATAGGGTAGATCATGATTGAAAATTAAAAAAAGAAGAGGACCAAGTACAGACCCTTGAGGTACGCCAGAATGTACTCTATTAGGCTGCGAGGTTGAGTCATTAGCATAAACAAATTGTGCACGGTTAAAAATAAGGCACTCGAGCCAAAGAAGCAGCTTGGGATCGACGTTAAGTCGATTAAACTTAAACAGAAGATTATGACACACTTTATCAAACGCTTTCGAAAAATTTGAAAATATACAGTCGGAAAGTGAACAGCGGTCAAGGACGACGTTTAGCTTCTGCGTAAATGTTACTAGTTGTGTTTCACATGAATATGTCTTGCGGAAACCATTTTGCGCAGTTGAAAAAAATGAATTAGCTTCGAGAAAGCTAGGAAGATTTGAGGCAAGTACATGCTCGGGAATTTTACATGGAATGCAAGTGAGCGAAATAGGACAGTAATTATAAGGACAATGCTTGTCACCTAATTTAAGGAGGGGGATCACCTTCCCGGCCTTCCATTCAGCAGGCAAGGAACCTTTTTCGAGCGACTGCTGGAAAATCGTTGCTAAAACAATTGAAGAATAACTGCTCTTGTTTTCAAAATTTTCGCATTGTAGAAATTGTGCCCAGGAGTGGAAGATGGTTTTAGAGATGAAAATATTGATTCGACGCCTGCTGCTTTAATGGTTATGGGAAACATTGTGGGTAATCGTTGACGTCCGTGGACGGCTTCTTTCGTAGCCTAACATGCCTTGGGACATTAAAGCCCTATATACCAAACCAAGAACACATCGCTGTCACAATAAAGGAACACCAGAAGTAAACTACTTCGACCTGTGTTCTAGATATGGTTGTTCATTTGCAATCACAGCAACTTATGGTGTGCTTGTACGAGATTCTCCCTGCGTACAGAAATGCGAAAAGCCTCGATAATCTCGCTTGAAAGTGGCACCTTATGTTTTACTAAAAATTCTGCTTGTTCATAAAGTGGGCTACAACCTTTGCATTTCTGGCAGTGGCTAACCAGATGTAATGACATCTTGAGTGCGATTTTTTATGCTCTTTTAGACACACGTTCAGGCAACGCTTGGTTTTACTTATGTTGGTCTCGGTACAAGAAACCGGGCGTTCGTACACCATACCCGATTTTTAACGAACGAACCCTCACCAATGACACGTTTTACATAATTTCTATTTTGTCGCTTCCTCTGCTTCTCACACCGAAAACTTTCGATGGCTTCTTTGGGGCAAAAAACTACATGCACTTTACCGCGGCGGGCCACATTGCTGAGAATGTGCAAAAACCGGTGTTCGTACTTCAGGGCCACTATTTTCTTTTTGTCATGTAATTATTTTCGACATTCCCATGGATTTCCTTTTGAAAGTTTTTCGCAAGCAGATCTCATTGCGTTGTCGAGAGAGCCTCATCTGGAATCGCTCACAGGATCCAAGACTTCCCACCTGGTTGTCCAGTGCTGGGAATGCAAGATTTTAGTCTCCTGTATGAGCAAGGAGATGTTTTATTAAGGCATACAGGACGACTTTCACGGTAGATTACCGAGGCATGCTACGTTTCTACGCAGGGAGAGTCTTATACATGCAAGTTATGAGTTCGTCTGACCGCGAAATGACTAACATATATATTTATTTAAAACAGCACGAAGGACGGGACACAAGGACGAAGATAGTACGAGCGATATGAACGTTCGCCAACAAGTTCAATTCATAGCACTTGTGTGACATATCTTTTCGGTCCCTGCATCTTCCACTTTTTCTTTTTAGAAAATTTTCACGAGGTGCGTATATATCCTGTGCTCTTCCAATAAAGATTTAGCGTCGAAGTCTCCTGTCTCGTCTTGCTTTTTCTTTCGTGCTTGTGTTTCGCGCTACACTCACCATGAATCCGATTTAACTCGCACAATTTTCCACCTTACTACTGATAGGTTAGTTTAACTATCTTAGAATGGCCGAGGAGACAATATCACGCAAAAGATTGTTAAACGTTGGGCAGGAAATTCAGATTCAAATTCTGACGTGAGCTCTATACACTCGCCGTTTCAACACGAATTAGCCCTTCGCTTTCAAGGTATTTGGCAAGCTATGCAACAAGCTTCATCCGTTACTCGCGCAAGCGAGCGTCGCGTCTTCATGCAGAAATTGTGTGTTGTCCCCCAGCACGCCGTGGGAAGTGACGCGTCAAATTTTGGCCATTTTTGCGCGCTCTCTGAACGCCTAAATGAGCCGGTGCGAGCCCGAGGATGTCGCGCTGGTCAGTGTAAAGCGCCGCCCGGGTAACCACCGGGCTCGCCTGTGGGATGCAGCCTCCAGCAGTCCGCAGTTTGAAGCAGCGCAGAGGCTCATGTTCGGTTGCTAGCCATGCGGCGGAAAATTCTCCATCTCATGCTGTCTATAGTCTTGATGAGAGGTGCTCCCGTGACCGCTCTGCAGGTCGAGGTGGATGAGGTTCGGGGCCAGATCCTTACCGTAGGTACTAGGGCGCGGGAAACGTGGCTGATTTGAGCACACTCAGGTCGGAGAAGTCATGTCCGGGGGGGGGGGGGGGGCTGTACCCAAAAAAAAGAGCACGCAGTTCCAGGAACGTAAGAGGGGGCTTTAAAGAGCCTTTTAGCAAAAGCCAAGAAGACAACTGCTTTTGAATTACCAGACGCTGACCCTGTGACTGACAACAGACGAACGACTTTTATTGCGGGGCGCTTCCTCTTGAACTCCGCGTGCCTAGCCAATGTAGTTAGACGACCACAGCGTAACGCGCTACATATCGATGCACCTTTCGTCCAGCAACGAAAGCAGAGCACAAAGAGTATAGTAGAGAGAAACACACATATGAATGAAGTCTAGGGTAATTGTTGAAAGTCTTGAGAGCATTTACTCAAGCCTGGATTGGGCACGCCTGATGCGGTGCGATCTGCGCAGATTTCCCGAATCGTCAGCCGTATCGGGTGCTTATTCTTGACTTGATTTCATTATCATCCGACTCGTATGAACTGTACTGGGTCGTCGGCTCATGTGGAATACTCCGATCTGGTAAGTTGTGCGCCGAAGTTAGCTACCGTGCTGTAGTAGTTTTCCCTTCCTCACCATTACGCTCATGCTCCGCCGAACTTAGGTATAGCGCTGGAGATATAAATATCACTTGGCTCCGCCCCTCATGCTCTGCGTTCGCGTCTCTTTGCAGAAATTCCTCTCTTGTTTTCTGATGCATGACCGGTTAAGCCGTATTGTGTTGCGGTCTTCAGTCCTCAGCAGACAGGATCGTGGAGCTACATGATCTTGAACTGTTGCCTTCGTTGTCCATCGGGAGTCACCCTGAAAGCGCACCACGCCTCCCCTTGAGAGGACAGGAAGTGAAGTGGTTGGCCTAGGTTTTTCTACGTGCTTCTTGACATTCAGTGTAGGCTCAACCCCAAAATCAGGTTGTGAGTCACCTGCATGACGTTTAATAGCATGTAGTTTGTTATCTTTTTCATCTTTCTATTCACTTTCCTACACTTCAGTTATACTGAGTTTGCTACACTGTGTGAAGTCTGGATCAGTAATCTGCGTAATATACCCTATATATTTGGTTGAAGATGCTAAAGCCTTGTCTGCTTCTTCATTCTCACGTCTTCTGCACTGGCTAGGCACCCAAAAAGATGTCCTTTCGCGGTCTCCGATTCAAGGATCTCAGGATACATTTTGACAAAATGTGAAGTGGCATTCACACTTCTACAGGCACCCAGAAGGGCTTAGTTGAGACCATGGTACAAGATATTCCGGGTGTCTCAGCTAACGTTAGCAAAAGATTAAAAATATATCGATGCACAGAGGATGGAGGTCGTTTCAAACATGTTGTCGACCGCGGTATGTAGTAAGTCACAGTATTTTTGTATTCTGCTCAAATGAGAAATTGAAATAAATATAGGAAGAACTTTCTAGCTATCTTCCAGCGAAGCATCACAAAAGCGTCAAATTCATCAGTTTTTTGTTTTGATGTGTGCAATAGATTAGTTTTTTTTGTTGAAAAAAAAAACGCGTGAATTATGACAAAAATTTCGCGTAACCAAGCGCTCGCGCGCCGAGGTAAGCAGGGCTTTTAAATGCCTAATTCGTGAACCAGGCTGTTTTCGATGGTGCCGCGAATGTGACGGGGAGAAAAAAATAGAGAAGACGCTGACGACGAAATGGAAAGTAACCCCTTTGATCAGCGCCCGTTTGCACGGACGTTCCTATCTGACATACGTTCACGATCATCGATTTGGATAAGGTGAAGCCAGTCCTCAGCCTAGCTGAGTTGACATAGCTCGTCTTATCTAGGGAATCTAGGCAGGATCAGAGTTTGTGTGGCATGAATGCGTAGAATTCAACATTGTCCTATGCAATAACGCAGCATTTACAAAATAAGGTGGTTTTGTCTTGAAAGTGAGAATCAGAACCACGCAATCGCTCACACCATTGACGAGCAAATTTTTATTTTATTTTTTTATCACCTACTGCGGACCAAATACGGTGCAAACATGAGAGGCACAGTACAAAACAATGTAGTACAACTTCCACCTTGAATAGCATAAAAAAGCATAAATGACAATGGAACAAGTACTAAAAAAAGGACGACCAACACATATACAACGCTAAATAGGAACAGGAGGAAAGAAGCAACACGCAGTGTCTACCACATTGCGCGTCACAGGCAGCGCCAACCGACGGTTGAAATTACTCAGGGGAAGAAAGCAAAGGAAAATCATTAGGCAGTGCCTTCCAATAAGTAATCGTATTAAGAGAAAATGAATACTTATAGGCATTCGTGCCAGTAAAAATGGGCTCAATGTAGTGTTCATGCTTGTGACGAGATTTCTTAGATGACTGTTGAGTTATGTAATCCTGGAGGTTTATGCCTAGATTTGAAAAATACAAACGACCAAGAAATTTATTTCGAGCCGTTTTTCTTCGTTCTCATAAACATTCGAGCTTTGCTTCATAGAACATAGCAGGTGGAAAGTCCCGGCATTTGTAGCGGATGTATATAAGACGGAATCAACTGACGGGCTAGTTGGATTTCCATGGTGATCTATCAGCGCAAGAAGACGCGGATGAAGGAACACAGAACAAAGACAAACGGGCGCTGAACTGCAACTTTATTTTGGAAAAACGGAAAAGCCTTACAAATATACCCTCAGAGCCACCGCCCACCAGGAAAAAACTCGGGAAATTAAAGCACGTGTCAATCATCAGGATCAAAACGGCACGAACAAAGAGGCGAAATATACAGACGAACAGATAACAAGCCAACCCCAGATGGATGAAAAAACAAGCAGCGCGAATAAGTTGCGCCAAGGAATGTTTACTCCTCTCTTTTTCCACATAAAAAATAAAGGTGCTAATAAAATGCGATACTAAAAAACGCGCCCATAAAAGTGAAACACAAAACAAGAAAATACACAATATGGAAGTACTAAGACCATGGATTTGATGAAACGTGATGCACTTGAAAGCCAACAAGTAATACATGGCTATAAAAAGTCGAGGTGCACGACAAAATGCGTTAAAAACCAAAAAATGCACCTGCCAGCAAGCATGTCAATAAAAGCAAAAAAATAGAGACCGGACCTTAAAAATGCTTCAAGGTAAAAACTAAGCAAACGTAACATGGAAGCAGTGGCAGCCAACAATGAACACAGCTATACAATAAAAAATCGAGGCAAATGACAAGAAGTGACGACAGAGAAGCTAAAATATTAATGCTAGAGGGGTAAGACAAGGCATAGTTCTATGTACAAAGGTTAGCGCAAAATAAGACACAATCACAAGAAAGGTGGACAAGACGGTCTGCATGCTGACTTCAAGGGTCGCAAAAAACCGTGCTCTCGACTTCCGAGACGCGCTTGCGCAGATTGTGGACCTCCGTCAGATTCTGTTTGTTGGCCAGTACCAAGTGAGCCACGTTTGAATGGTTACCTTCGAGAGCAGTTCCTCAAAGCAGAAGCTTATTGACAAAGCAGAGTTCCACGTCAAGGGCCTAAAACGTATCATGTTTGACCCGGACACCAAGAACGTGAAGCTTAAGCTTCTTTGGTTCTCCCGCTATATGGAGCACCGGAGGATAGTGGAAGCTTTGGAGTCTTTTGGAACTGTACAAACTATCGAGCGTGAGAAGTGACGGTGCCCCGGAATAGAGCTGGTGGAAACAGCTAACCGTGAAATCTCGCTCACGCTCAAGGACGGAGTGTCAGCAAGTACATTACCTCACACCCTCTACGTTTTCGGGGTACAAGCGTTAGTTGTGATCCCAGGCAGGCCTCCGCTGTGTGTTTGTTGTAACCGTGTGGGCCATGTACGGCGTCAGTGTCGTACGCCTCGATGCGCCCAGTGCCAACGCTTTGGGCACAGAGTAGACAATTGTGTTATGAGTTATGCTGATAGGTTACGCCAAGGCAACTGGGCACATGAGGATGAAGTTGTGTCAGAGCACGTTATGGATATGTCGGATGTTGTGGAAGCGTCGGGTGAACTGAGTCATGAGCTCCAAACAAATGACGGACCAAAGGGTTCTGCACCGAACAACGGCAAGGCTCCGCCTACAAGTACAGACAAACAGGACTCCAGGTCTCCAGAACCAAGTCCACCGGACCCGGGTCTGGCCGAGTCTGCTACTTTGCGTCCTGTGCTTTCTGCACAGGAGCCACCTGTCACCTATCGATCACGAGAGCAGTACGCCTCTGCTGTAGAGTCAGTGGAGGCACTTCAGCCAGTGAATGTGCCACATGCCTTCTGTGCCAGCGATTCCCCTTCGTCGCTGAAGTGCAGCAGTGTGTCGCCTCTAGTGTCTGTTTCTTGTGTGTTCGGTGCCCCGTCGGCTGTCAGCGTGGTTGCGAGTGACGTGGCCCACTCGGCTTCATGGGCCGAAGCCTTGGCTGTCTCCGAAGAGGCGATGGACAACAGCGCACCTTTGAAGCATCCCGCAGATGATGAGGTGTGTTTCGATGGCGAAGTGCAGAAGGCACCTGGTGTGATTGCATTGGGAACTGTCACCTCAAAACGCTGGGCGATGTCTGCCCTACAGGCCGCCGATTTGCAGGCCGGCCGCCCCAGTACAGGGGATGGCCTTCAATATACAAACACCTAAAATGCCGGGCGTCACAGCAATTCAGGTCGCTACCCTTAATATTAGGGGTTTGCGTAATCGTCGAAGGCAACATCAGTTGCGGCATCTTTTAAACAAATGGGGTGTGAGTGTGGCAGCCATCCAGGAAACCAAGCTGTCCTCTGATGAGGAGTCTCAACCTGCTGTCGAGCCTTGTTTTCAGAACTCATTGTTATCGTTAGTCATTGGAGATGCTTATCAGGTTGGTGCATGCTATTCCTGGCTAACACACTGAGAATTACTGCTGTGTCGTATAGCACAGATGACGACGGGCGACTTATCTGCTGTGACCTCACAATTTCGGGTGTACAGTGGTGAATTCTTTGTGGTTATGCCCCTGTAAAGCAGAATGAGAGAAGGCTATTTTTACGGATCGTAAAATTATGCTGTTGGGTGATTTCAATTGTGTTTGTAGCGATAAATACCGAGCAGTGTTAAGTAAGCGATATGACACTACTGCTGCTTTGCTCACTGATTTGGCATGCGTATACAATCCGTTGGATGTTGGGAAACATAAGAAACAGAACAAGCATTTCTCTCATTTTCAGTGCTCTTCTAGTGCTCGGCTTGACAGGATTTACGTTTCAGCAGACATGTTATCCAGCGTTTTTGGTTACTGGGTGCGGCCCATATTCTTCAGTGATCACTGCATGGTGTCTCTTCAGATAGGGAGGTACAGTCGGCGCATAGTCTATCCTCGATGGGAGCTCTGGAAGCTGAACAGCCGCCTGCTCGGATGAAATCTTCAAACGTGCTGTATCTAATTGCGTGAAGGACACGTGGTCACGCGGTGACCTCTCAGTTTTGCAAAAATGGGACTTATTTAAACAAGAAACAAAAACATTTCTATTAAAGCCTCAGCAAGAATCGCGTTTTTTGAAGAGAGATCACCTTCGAGAGCTCGGCCATACATTGATTGAGCTAAATGAGATGGAGAGGATTAGCCCAGGTGCCTTTGTAGAAGATATCATGCCGTAAAAGTATAGCTTCAACAGTTTGAAACCGAAAGCTACAAGGGGGCCTTGATAAGATCTAGGGCCCGTAGATTTCTGGATGAGCAACCATCTCGTCGGGCCCTGAGTGATGAAAGGCAGACTGCTCTTGCTAATGAAATATTGCAAATTCAGCATGGTGGCTGGACATACAGCGAAAGTCTTGGTAATATTGAGGATTTCTTTCACTATTATTAGAAGCTGTTTGGTGGTTGTGTGGGCACAAGCTTGGCATCAGATTACAGCCACTTATTCGAAGCCTTGCCCCAACTTGACGATGAGCAGCGTGCTTTAGTGGACGGGCCTATCACTTTGGACGAAATTAAATCTGCCATTTCTGACCTGACGGCTCAGAGATCTTCTAGGTCAGATGGCATTACTAGCGAGATCTATAAAATTATTTTCTACTTGCCTAGCGCCTCCCTTGATGGAAGTTTTTCAGGCTTCTTACGATATTGGTATTAGCCCACCACTTTATATTCTTGGCGTACTATATTAGTTCCAAAAAAGCACAGATTCAAATCGATTGAAAACAGTTGAGGGATATCGTCCAATTTCCCTCTGTAATGTTGAATAAAAATTTTTTGCAAAGGTTCTTTGCAATCGTCTGCAGCTAGTTGTCGCTCACTTAATAGGCACGCATCAGGCCTGCGGTTTCAGAGGCCGCAGCATCCAAACCCATATTCATATTGCACGTTCAGTAGTGGAGACAGTATCAGATGAGATCGGACAAGTAGCTCTAATTCAGATTGACCTCGCCAAGCAGTTTGATAAAGTTCGGCGGGATTTCTTGTTTGCGGGATTAGAGCATGCAAATATTGGAGATGTTTTGCTTAGGGGCATAAGACTGTGCTATACAGATTCCTAACACGGGTTATTGTTAACCAAAAGCTAAACAAATCTACTCCATTGAAATTATCTGTTCGCCAAGGCTGTCCCTTATCGCCTTTGCTGTTTGCCCTATATCTTGAACCCTTTTGCCTCAGTATTAATAACTACACATCTATCCGTGGTTTGTCCTTCGCGCACTGCGAAACTAAGATTTTGCCTGTATAGATGATGTCGCCCTCTTCTGACAAAAAGATTGTGCTTGAGACATTGCATTTGACTGAACAGTTTTGCGAGGCATCAGGTGCGGCTCTTAATCTAGATAAATCCGAGGAGTTTTGGTTGGGCCATTGGGGTACAATGCGAAGTCATTTTGGTGGCATAAGCTGCGACTGCTGTCACAGTAGAATTTAAAGGTCATTCGTTTCTTCGAGGATGGTTCACAAACCCTTCCTCTAGTGTCGTTCGGCTTGGAAGATAAACAGGAGGCGAGCTTGTCGATGATGACAGCAGAGCATATATTTGCAACATACATATAGAGAGTTAAATTGAAAAGAAATGGAACTGAATTTACAAAAGAACAAACTGCGCTACATTACTCATCTACCGGGCAGGTTAGAGCTTAAGTAGTATCACGTTACATGCTAAGCATGGAGCCCCTGCTCAGACTGGACTGCATCCGTTTACATAGGCTTTTAAGCACCTAATTAACAAATCACTAAGGGTGATCTTTTTCAGTGACCCGCCCTAAGCATCAATTCTCCAATCAAAAATAACATGAGAGATGGGGCCAACCCCTTGGGTTGGGCTTAGCCTCGAACCCAGAGTCTTGTTAACAACACACACTAAATAAAAAACAAATACGCCACCACTCTCTCTCAAGTGAGAGTATTCACACGCTCTCCCTTCGGAGCTAATCCTTGCCTCAGGCATACCAATTAGCTCCTTGCCTCAGGCATACCGCCACCCACCATCGGTCCGCGTCGCCCGTCAGCAACAGAGGAGGGGGCGAAAGGGCCCACGATGCTGCCGCGCTACCGACGGCGGGACACAGCTAATATGCATAAAGGGGTTTGTCTGCCGCTCCGGGAAACCAGATTAAGGATCGCCTCTGTCTTCCCACATTCTTGGTGAGCACTTCCTGTCCGCCATGAAAGGTGTCCGTCATGGCCCTCCTCGGAATGCGCTTTTGGTTCACAAGGCACGCGGGAAGCTGCGGGTGCCTTCCCGGCGATAGCCCACGTCGTTAGGGGGGGGGGGGGTGAGGGGGCGTCTGTGCGTCAAGCGACCCTTTTCGTTCCCCGTATGTACTCGGGGGCTCTCGCTTATACTGGGGAGCGGTTTCCACGTGTGCCGGCGTCCTGCTTCCTGCAAAGGTATTCAGCTGGAAAAGAGGGGCGGCCTTAGACGCCCCCTTAAACACCCCTGTCAAACGGTCACTTGTAAGACCTTAGAAATTAAGCTCCTTTGCCCCAAAGGCGCGTGACGCGCATCTACACGGCAAAGCATCGAGACCTTTGCGATAAAGGTCCGTAGCAATAAAGGCGGCCGTCAGCGGCCTTAAAGTTGCCTAAAGGAGCAAGCCAGACGGCAGCGCCAGCTAGCGAGCTCAAAGAATAAAAAATTGACGCAATTTTTAGTTTTGAAACAGTAAAAAATTATCTAATTTATCTTATTTAATGGTTAATTTTGCGTTGCAGTGCACTTAACCGGAGAGGAGGCTATGTCTAAAGACATCCACCCTGCTAAGGAAGGACTTGAACGCTTTTCAGCAGCCCCATCGGCACACACGTGCTTGCGCATCTCGCTTTGCTGTTTTTACTTCGTTTGCTCTTTGTTGTGTGCGTGTTTTGAGTTTGCTGTGTGCACAAAGACACAAGCAACAAAGCACGCTTCTCGAACACGACGAGGAGCCGAACGGAAAAGTGCGCCTACCGTGGTCGGACCGAGAACGATGAAAAAAAAAACTTTGTTTCAAAATATCCGTTTCTCACCGTCAGAACGCTCGTTTATTATCGTGATAGCTACTTTTTCCAACATAAACGAAAGCACTCTTAGCTGAAGTGCTACCGTCTGCTTTAATTTCATAATGTTACTAGCGCCGCTGCACACACAGCGGTGACATTTGGCATTCACGGAGGCCGCGTTCTAGTTCCTTTGGATTTGCCGTGTAGCAGCGTCGCTGCTTCTTTTCGGTTTTCCTCCTTTAGTGCAATAAGACAACTTTACGGCAAAGGCCGAGAAGAAGTCCCGTGTGACAGGGGTATAAGAGTATAAACCGAGCTTGCTTTCAGCTCGTTTATGCTTCCTAAGAAAGAGGCCGCAACACTTTAACATTACAAATGTCAGCCCTCCCGGGGCACAGTTTCTCCTGGGTACTCGAATCTTTGAGAACCAAAGCAACGAAACAATCAATAAAATAAACTAAAGCGCAACATTGGTGCGTGCTGCATTACAGTTCACTGAATGGGCAGCAACATCATGCACTGCGCAGAGTCCACATTCGAAGCACACGCAAAGCCACATTGTTCATCACTGTTCACAAGTCTGTGCACAACACTCACGGGCACCGTTCTATGCAGACGCCAGGCAGAAGTCTCTTCGTAAGTGCCCGACTCCAACACACGGCACCCTGCTCATCGAACATCGGTTGAGTGGGAACATTCACGCTTTCTCGAGGCTGGCATGGTGGTACCTGACTCCCATGTCAAGTTGGGGAGCCTGGATAGCGCATCTGTGTTTCTATTCTTAGTGCGTTTCCTATGTTTCACCGTTATGTTATAACGCTGAAGTGACAGCGCCCATCTAGCCAATTTCGCCCCGTGTGGAGTGCACATCGTCAAGTATGACAGGGGGTTGTGGCCAGAGACGACATTGACCACGGCACCGAAGAGCCAATAATCGAGCTTCTTCAGAGCCCCTATAATAGCGAGCGCTTCGCACTTTATGGTCGACCACCTCGCCCGAGTCGCGTCGCAGCGATGACTCGCGAACGCTATAGGTCTTTCCTTGCCCTTTTTCGTCATTTGTGTCAAGGAAGCCCTGGCAGCCGCTGCTGACGGGTCAGTGAAAAGCCAATACGGCTGGTGAGGTTGTGGAGTGCTCCACGCCACTGCTCTGCAGAGCGAGTCTATGAGCTCTCCTAATGCGCACTGCGCATCTCCTGGCCCCTCATGCGTCACAAATGCGCTAAGCGCTTGGCGGTGCGGGTAAATCGGTACCTGCCAGTAGGCACGCCTTATAGCCACTAGCATGATAAACTGCGTGCTGCCGACCCGAAAAATTAGCTCCTGTGAGTTAGTCATTGGAAACGCATCTGAACGAGCTCCTGCATTCAAAGTTCGGTGGTCAATATGCATTCGCATTGACCCATCTTTCTTTCCCACGCACACAACTGGGTGTGCAATTCACTTTCTACAGGATAAATTATTCCTAACACAAGTAACTCCTCCACTTGGCATTTTACTTCTTTCTAGAGTAGTTCAGGTCTAGTTAACGGGGTGATCGATATATTATCAGTGTGACGCCGGCCTGGGTGGATTTGCCACCCATTACAAGACTGGCAGTACTCTGAAATCTCCTTTTCTATACCGGACTAATATAAGTTGTTCTTTATGCGTGCCTTTGTCTTCCTTGGTCCCAGGTGTCCATCTTACGGCGATTCGTGTGCAAAGGTCAGAACTTCCTTTCGTCTCCTTTGGGGAAGCACCAGTTGTCGCACTTTAGTACCCGCTATTGAATCCCAATGTGCAGCAATCCCTCAGTAACGAACATACCTGCCGTTCCGTGCTTAGAATTTTCCCTTGCCTTCCTCAGGCTCTCGTCAGCGATCTGTGCTGCTCAAAACATTTCTCGCTGGCTAGACAGTGAAACTGCATCTTCCCTCTTAGGTGGCTCTGCTTCCTCGCGTGGAACGTCGTCACTTGGTGCCTTGCCAACTTCGCATACGAGTGCCTCGCGCTGAACGTCGTCATTTGGTGCCCTGTCAACTTCGCTTATAAGTGCCTCACAATTTTGATTTGCCGCGTCTGTAGGTTCTTGATTTGCCGCCATACTGACTGCAGTGCTAGTACTTGTTGTGAACGCTCTATCGCTGTGCTTCTTAAGCAGCTGCCAGTCTTCTGACGACAGCAAACAGTACACCCCCTCAGTTAGCTCATTGGTGAGGGCACATACTATGCCTGTCTTTTGATCGTCTGCGATTGTTCCTGTATGAGATACACTTAGAGGGACCGTCGCCAATTTCGCCTGAATAGATCTGCCGAAAGCCGACACTAGCTTCACTGTCCCCGATGGTTCCGTCAGCGCCTGTGGTAGTATGCTCTTTCTTATTACCGTCATTTCACTTCCCGTATAAAGCAATGCCTCGGTGCAGACGTCTCCGCATACCAGTTTTACGAACTGTAGTCTCGATACGGCTGCCCTTGAAATTTGCATAGGCACTCCTACTTTAGAAGTTAAAACCGCGCCTTGGTTTACCGCTGCGTCCTTTACTCCTGTCTCATCTACTAGCGCGACCTTTTGCACCCTCCGCCTGTGCCCATATGCTTTTTGCTGGCGCGGCTCATTTGCTGTTACTCGCGGGCAATTCCTAGCAACATGGCCCAGTCCATGGCACTGGTGGCATTTACTGCGGGTGTTTCAACATTACCCTGCTTTTGGCCCGTTTGCAGTACTGGCACTGTAATCTGTCTCGCAGCCCGCCCTTTACCTTTTGCTTGCTCAAAGGTCTGTAGGTTCTTTGATATTTATTTAGGCTTCCCCAAATCTCTCCTTCTCGAAGGCGCACATATTGAATGCCCTCTGGGCTGAGGCTTGCCTTAATGCGATCGGACACCATGAGGTGCAGTCAAAGCCTCTTTTGAGTCTACCTCTCTAGCTTGGATGTAGTACATTAAATACGTTTTCACGCGAGACGCAAACTGAGTCCACGTCTCCTCCTTCCTTTTCGTTGCTTTCTCAAATCTCTCAAGGTACTAAGTCGGAGTGAGTTTTAATTCTTCTAGAACCGCTGTTTTTACAACTCATAATCAGCGCATTCGGCTCGGTCAATGTTACGAAGTAAGTATCTGACTCGCTCTGTCAGTGCCGGCAAAATTAAGTGCACTCGGCTACTGTCTGGAACATTTAACGTAGTGAAAAGCTTCTCCACCTCCTCAAACCACAATGGCACATCTGCATCGCATGGCATTCTGTAGCCCTTAAGGACTTTCGCACATTGTGATATTGAATCTGAGCCTATAGACCATTCGTCACTCTGTCCCGACCCAAGCGGTGACATTCGACCATTCGACAGCCCAAGCTCCTTCTGCTTAAGTGCCAGTCGCTCCCTGGATTCAATTTCACGCATTCGTATTTCCATTTCCACTTTTAACTCCATGCGGCGAATAGCCATCTTTTCTGTATCAGATCATGTAGCGTCTAGTGATACTGTCTGTCTCTGGTCGTCGGCCTGTAACCTGCTATCCACACTGAAATTATCCTCCATAGTCGCTCCCTCATTCTGATCCATCCCCGTTTCTACACCGCCCTCTAGCGATTGCTGCTCCTGGAGAGGATTCGACCTTATTTCATTCTCAGGATTAGATTCGCTATCTTTAGCGGCTAACGTTCTCCTCGTATCGACCATGGGCCTCACAAACTAACCACCATGCCTGCCACAACAAAACGGAAGACATCCCACTCACCCGGCGCAGATCTTCTGTTGTCTGCCGCCCAGAGCCCGGATGATGCGTCCTTTCCACCAGATTTGGCAGCAGCCGAGGTGGAGTCGTCCCTTCACAGCTCCTCGCTGCTCCGTGTCTGATGGCCTGTGGTTGTCACTGCGATGCCTGGCTTTGTGATGAGACGGGCCGAATCCTGTCGGCTGCGCCAGTAGAATTTCAAAGGTCGTTCGTTTCTTCGAGGATAGTTCACAAAACCTTCCTTTAGTGTCGTTCGGCTTGGAAGATGAACAGGAGGCGGGCTTGTAGATGATGACAGCAGAGCATATATTTGCAACATACATATAGAGAGTAAAACTGAAAAAAAAACAAAACTGAATTTACAAAAGAACAAACTGCGCTACTTTACTCATCGACCGGGCAGGTTAGAGCCTACCTAGCATCACGTTACATGCTAAGCATGGAGCCCCAGCTCAGACTGGACTGCATCCGTTTACATAGGCTTTTAAGCCCTTAATTACCAAAGGACTAAGGGCGGTCTTTTTCAGTGACCCGCCCTAAGCATCAATTCTCCAATCAAAAATAACATGAGCGATGGGAACAACCCCTTGGGTTGGCCTTAGCCTCGAACCCAGAGTCTTGTTAACAACACAAACTAAATAAAAAACAAATACGCCACCACTCTCTCTCAAGTGAGAGTATCCACACGCTCTCCCTTCGGAGCTAATCCTCGCCTCAGGCATACCGATTAGCTCCTTGCCTCAGGCATACCGCCACCCACCATCGGTCCGCGTCGCCTGTCAGCAACACAGGAGGGGGCGAAAGAACCCACGATGCTGCCGCGCTACCGACGGCGGGACACAGGTAATATGCATAAAGGGGTTTGTCTGCCGCTACGGGAAACCAGATTAAGGATCGCCCCTGTCTTCCCACATTCTTGGTGAGCACTGCCTGTCCGCCACGACAGGTGTCCGTCACGGCCCTCCTGGGAATGCGCTTTTGGTTCACGAGGCACGGCGGGAAGCTGTGGGTGCCTTCCCGGCGATATCCCACTTCGTTAGAGGGGGGGGGGGGGGCGTCTGTGCGTCAAGAAACCTTTTCGTTCCCCGTATGTACTCGGAGGCTCTCGCTTATACTGGGGAACGGTTTCCGCATGTGCCCGCGTCCTGCTTCCTGCAAAGGTATGCAGCTGGAAAGAGGGGCGGCCTTACAGTCCCCTTCATTACCTTGGGGTTCCTCTTCACCAAATTCACAACAGTGGCGCCTACTGGGATTCTCAGAGAATCTCAATGAGGCGACAAACTCAGGCTTGATGTTTAGGGAATTCTCAGTTTTTGCTCGGGCTGAAGTCTGCAACATTTCTTATTTGCAAAACTTGCCACTATGCTGCCGGTTCTTCACTGTGCGAGGAAGAAAGTGCAGGTAATGCACAGAATATTTGCTACATTCGTATGGTGTTCCCATTGGAAACCTATGCGGCACGATAACCTATTTCATTCTCTTGAGTCTGGTGGAATCGGCTTTGTTCACTTATTCATGCACCAGATTGCCTTGCATTTTTTCTTTATCAAATCTTCAAACTACCCTTTATTTGTAGCCGTGCTTATTAGGCGGCTCATAGCTCATTTGCCTTTCCTATTCGCATCGAAGGGACACACTCGTGAGGGTCCTTTATGGGGATTCCTTAAGAAAGTGCTGACACCTTCAATATCCTCACTGTGCGCATTTCTTTAGAAAACCTGTACAACCTCTACAGAAGGCAGATGACTCCGACACTTACAGAGTATTCGTTCCCTGTACCGTTGTATCAGCAACCTTTTCAGGAGTTCCTTGACAGCACTGTTTTAAAACGTGTTAGGTGAATGTGCATTTTGTCTGCCGCGAAAACATTCTTTTTTAAGCTGCACACGTCAACGCTTCCTGTGAAGGCGTGGCTTCATGCTAAAGAGATGCTTGCGCCGTGGATGGCGAAATGTCGCCTGTGCAATACACCAGATATAATTGACCATTGTTTTGCTCGGTGCATTGATGCTATCTTCTGCTGGGACATTTTACAACGAACAATTAAGAGGGACATTGATATCACTCCCTACAGTATTCTTTTTGCCCGCGGAGAAAAACAGTGCTGTCTCATGTGATCAATTTATGTGGCTGCGACAATTTATTCTCTGGAAGAGCCGCATGGTGGAGTGCCACGCCGAATCACCACGGTTGTCGAATTCTGTTTCGTGAACAATGCGCTTTGGTGCGGAAAGTATATGCTGCCCTGCAAGAGCTGCCTAGCTGGCTCCCCTATCTGAATGCACGTGTGTGCCTCACAGACTTTTGATATTTTGGAAGGAGAGTTCAAGCAGGTCTAAGGTGCCCTGCTCTTTTGTGGCATAAGCATGCTTATACTTATGCTTTGATTTTTGCACTATTTCTATGCAATAAACAAGAAAAAATAGCCGTCGTGGCAGAGTGGTATGGCTCCGCCTCAAACGCCAAAAGCCCTGGTTCGATACCCAGCTTCCATATAGGGCTTCATTTATTCAACTTTGTGACGGCACTGCTCCTCGCGCATGCGCAGCACGGCTCTCCAGGATGCAAGCGAAACTGGTCAACCTTGGCCAGTGTAGCTTACGCTACAAAATTCCTGCGCGCAACGTTTTCGCGCTGCTTCTTTTTTCACCCTTCTGGGGTTGGCTTGTTATCTGTTCGTCTGTATATTTCTCCTCTTTGTTTGCGACGTTTTGATGCTGCTGATTGACACGTGCTTCCATTTCCCGTGTTTTTCCTGGGGTGCGTTGGCTCTGAGGGTATATGTGAAAGGGTTTTGAGTTTTTCCAAAATAAAGTTGCAGTTCAGCGCCCGTTTGTCTTTGTTCTGTGTTCAATCGTCCGCGTCTTCTTGCTCTGGTAAAACACCGTATATAAGACGCGCGGCTAGCCTCTGAATTTTTTAAATTTTTTCTATATCTACCGCTGTGTGAGGGTCCCACACAATACTAGCGTACTCAAACGACGGTCTTACTAGCGCTTTGTAAGCCTTCCTTCTCAGTTCACTTGGCGCTCTTCCTAATTTCTGTTTTAAGAAGCCTAATTTTTTATGAGCTGAACAGCATGTGTTATCGAGTTGCGCCGTCCATTTATTCTTCTTTGTAATTGTGACGCCTAAACACTTATAGAGCACTACTTGTTGAATCATATTGCCGCTCAAGATATATGAAAATTCCAGTTTTTTTCTTTTATTAGTAACACACATATGCAAAGGTCTTCTAAATGTTAATCATCATATCCCATTTATTGCACCATTCTGCTAGAAATTTTAGATTTGAGTTCAGCTCGATTTGATCCGGAACGAAATTCATGGTTTTTAAAAATGACACAGTCGTCAGCAAACAGTTTAACTGATACACACTGTAAAAAATTCGGTACCTATAATGTAGACTCCCTACGTTTTAAAAATGAAACCACTTCTGCTTTCAATGAAACGTAGGGAATGACCGTACTTCAGTCCAGCAATGAAGGAAACGTCCCTGTTCCTCCGTAGTCGTTCCAGGGGAAAAAACCTAAACATTCTATTTTAGGTCTGTCTGTTTTGATCTGTCTCGTTTACTCTTAGCCAACAATGTCCGAAAACTAACATGGGAAATGACCGTGAGCATGTCCAAAATATTTACACCGCGTACAAAGGTGAAGATCCGAGGAAGGGTGATAATTAACGCATTATGTTGCTTGAAGGTTGAGGGATCGGTACAAATTTTGAGCAACGTTAAATAACAGAGGCCTAATTTTCTATAGTGTTAAAAGTTGACTTGGTAAAGAACTGTTTTCCCTCCGTTGCTAGCCACATGACAGACAAACATTTAATAAAAATGTTAATGCAACATTTGCTTTCTGTGAGAAATGCTACGTAATGAGGTCAACTCTGAGAAAACATTTAGACACAGGCAATGGGTAGACAACTTCTCCAAAGTGGAATTGAACACTAGCTGAAAGTACATTGCAAACATGATGGAAGTGCACAAGTTGAAAGCCGAATTTCTATCTGCCGTTTGGTAAGAAAACGAACCACTGAGAAAAGCAAAAGCACGGTCAAACAAATCTGTGAATGCAGTGCAATGCAGCAGTTACATCTTTGCTACACAACCATTAGTCAAAAACGCTAACTCATTCATGGATAACCAAACCACAGACCCAAAAAATATTGCTCATTGCAATGTTTAATTTAGTAGGTACCTACTGCCACCCATTCATGAGTGCTCTTCCTGCAGATAAATGAAACGCCGCCAAAAAGCAGCGAGCAGCCATACTTGCTGCAGTGACCAGGAGGATGTGCACCACGAATGCTGTTCCCCCATTCTGAGTAGGAAATAATAGCAGTCTTTTCTGGTCATACTCTGAGAGCATAAATTTTCTATCCAAGTTTTACTTAGCTTTGTCACGAATATTTAGGAGCCTAAATTAAATTTTAAATGAAAGACTTCTGAAGAAGACGACGTGGATTAATCGAAGAATAAAGCAGAGGAAGAAGAAACATTCGATGATGTGGAGATAGATGATTGGTGGAGAAGCACTCGGTGAGGTGGAGAGAGATGATTGGTGGAGAAGAGAAGACGACGAGAAGGCTCACGTGGACTAACACCAAGGCTATAAAAGGGCGAAGGAGAGCGAGGCACGGGGAGAACAGGAGAGAAGCGGAGGCTCCGGCAGGTCAGGGATACATCGGCTCGAAGAGAGCGACGCCGGCTACTGCTCCGGTGAGCTCGCCTTCTACGGCATCGCATCGTGGACTACCTGTCGTGCCTGAGCCCGTTCCGGGGAGTCAACAGAGGACGCTACCACTTGCTACGGCCAGGGGTGTCTCCAGTGCTGTTGCCACTATCCGGGTGGTGGCACTAACGTCAACAACACCAGCATCACCTCTACGGGCGCTTGCACCGGGAGCTTGTACGACGCAGCCACCTTCGCCGCAAACGACGCCAGCCCAGGCACGTCGAACGCCGCCTCGATGCCGCCTAATGGATCCATACAACGCCGCAGTCACACCGAACCAACCGTGAGCACGAACGCCGACCGCTAATAGTAGACGCTGGTAGCAGTGTGTCCGGGTCGTGTGTATCTATAGTCTTTCTGTTTTGTGTTTGTTAGTTTTTTAGTTTTGTGTTCTAGTGTGTTTGTCATGTAGGGTGTATTAAATGTGCGTTTGTGTGGGTACACCTGTCACCTAGTCCATTCTTTCGGTCCGAGTGTTCTCCGGAGAGATACGTGACAAAGTTAAGTGCCGAGCCTGTACCAGGATACATTTCCTTTGTCTTTTTTTGCTTTGTCTCAGATTTTTCCGATCTCTCGATGGCAGAAATTATAGATTTGGCAAAAACGTTAGAACTGGCGCTCAAGCTAGTGTTATGCAAGGAAGAGGCGATGCGTCTATATCAACAGGAGGGAAAGAGGAAGAAAGAGGAGGCAAAGAGGCAGAGAGAGGAGGCAGATAGGCAGAGGAAGGAAAGGGCGCAAGCACGCGCAGACGCTCGCGAAGCAGAAGAGCGCGATCATGAAAGAGCTCGCGAGGCAAAAGAGCGAGCGGCTAGAAGAGCTCGCGAGGCGGAAGAACAGGAGAAAAGAAGGGTAGAACGGGAGAAGTTTCTTTTGTGGAAACAGGCGCATGTCGCGGGAGGATATGAGGGGATCACGGACAGTGATCAGCGTTCCTTAGCGGGTAGAGAATCTCCTAGAACGGCCAGAATTTCTCCAAGGAAGCTCATGGCTCCCTTCGATAACAAAACAGAGGATCTGAGCGCATATCTGCAACGGTTCGAGCGGATAAGTTTGGGGCAAGGCTGGGAGCGCAGTGAATGGACCACGGCATTGAGCATTTGTTAGTAGGATAGGTGCTGAATGTGTTTGGAAGGATGCCCGCTGCTGATTCCATGGACTACGAGAAAGTCAAAAAGGTGCTCCTCCAAAGATTCAGGCTTGCGGCAGAGGGGTTGCGTGAAAGGTTTCGCACCGCGAAACCTGAGGATTGGGAAACCGCTAAGCAGTTTTCCTGCAGGCTGACCAACTATTTTGATATGTGGCTTGATATGTCAAGCACAGAAAAGAGTTTTGAAGGTGTGCGTGACAAGCTGGTCACAGAGCAATTTTTAGCGTGTTGCAGCTCAAAGATGGCGCTATTCCCGAAAGTTGTGTTCATTGGTAGAGTTTGCCGACACTGCAGAGCAATTCCTCGAGGCTCAAGGGTTAAGAAATTTGAGTAAGGCAAAGGAGGAAACCCAAAAGACCCTAGAGGCAGATGCGGCCAAAACCAAGAGCATAGGGCGGTGCATCTAAGGCGCCAGTAAGTTGTTTTCTCTGCGGCAAGGTGGGACACCGTGCAGCTGACTGCCAAACTAGTAGCGCTGCCCAAAAAACACATGTTGTGTGTCAAGGTTGTAAGAGGAGGGGTCATACTCTGGATGAGTGCCGATACAGAACGCAGGACTGAGCTGCATTCGTTGTCGACTCTAGGGTAGAACTTGTCACGCCACCCGAAGTTCCACAACTGAAAGGAGAGAAAACGCCGCTGGAAAATGCGGCAGTGAGTGGAACACCCAAGGCGAAAGCAGTAATGCCGGTGGTGGTTTGGCAAATAGGGGACCGTCCTATATTGGTGCTTAGAGACAGCGGAGCCAACACAATCTTGGTTCGGAGAAGCCTGGTGAAGGACGAGGTTCTTACAGGGGAAGCATCGGCCATCACTCTTGTACATAGCACAGTAAGGTACCTTCCTGAAGCCAAAACTCTAGTGTTAACACCATAATATACTGGGCAGGTAGTGGCAAAATGTGTAGGCCAACCCATCTACGATCTCATCTTGGGAAACATTACGGGTGCAAGAAGTGATGGAGACCACGATCACGAGTGGAGGATGCTCGACGTCGAAGAACATCCAAAGGAGGAAAGGCCTGCGACAGCTCAGACGGGTGCAGTCAGTTTCTCGTCCGCAGTGGAGACAAGAGCTCAAGCGACCGCCCGAGCAACGCAGCGTCCGCTCTCTACTAATGTTACGATGTGCCTGAGCGTAACACCGGGTGAAATTGCAATTAGGCAAAAAGGAGACCCGAGCCTGAAGACCTGCTTCGAAAGAGTCGGGGAAAAAGTGAAAAGAAAGAAGAGTCGCACGTCCATCGAATATCAATTGGTAAATGATCTTCTGCACAGGGAATGCATATTTAATTCAGGAAGGCGGGTCCAACAGCTGGTGTTACCGAGAGATATGCGAGAGATCGTGCTACGCTTATGACATGACGCCATTATGGCCGGACACCAGGGTGTTCAAAAAACGGTGTCTAGGATCACCGAGGAGTTCTTTTGGCCGGGTGTTCAGAGTGACGTTAAGAGCTTTGTTCGTTTAGGCGATGTGTGCCAGCGCACAGTTCCGAAGGGGAGAGTTGGTCCTGTACCTCAGGGCAAGATGGCAGCCATCGACCTACTGTTTCAGCGAGTGGCGATTGACATTGTGGGGCCAATCTCTCCAGTATCCGCCAAAAGCACTAGATATGTACTTATCTCGTTGACGTGGCCGCTCGTTATCCTGACGCTGGTCCACTAGGAACTATTGACAGTATCCAAGTGGCGGAGGGTCTTGTGGAAATGTTTTCGCGTAATGGGTTCCCGAGGGAAGATGTGAGTGACCGGGGCTCGAACTTCACATCGGAACTAATGAAGGAGGTTAACCGCCTTTTGTCAGTAAGGCAATTACTGACAACGCCTTACCATTCCATGTGTAACGGGCTTGTGGAGCGGTCTAACGGCACCCTCAAAAACATAGTCAAATGTGCCAGGAGAGACCTACTGATTGGGATATCTCCCAGCTCTTTTGTTCGCTTACCGCGAAGTACCGCAAACGATTCTTGGTTTCTCGCCCTTCGAGATGTTGTATGGAAGAACCGTTAGGGGTCCACTTACAATACTCAAGGAGCTGTGGGCTAATAAGGAGATTGCATCAGATCTCAAGACAGCATACACATACGTTCTTGAGCTGCGGGACAAGTTAGAAGAAACATGGAGGCTTGTACTTCAAGGCCTGCAAAGGGCGCGCGAACGCTATAAGGGCTATTATGACAAGGAAGCCACTCACAGGAATCTGACTCCGGGCGACAAGGTTCTCATCCTGCTTCCCACGGATCATAATATGTTACTGATGCAGTGGAAGGGCCCTTACCTTGTGACGCAGAAGAAAAATGACATAGATTATGAGTTATTGATAAATAACACCAAGAAGGTTTTCCATGCAAACATGTTGAAAAAGTACGAAGAAAGAGTTCCCATACAGAGCGCCCCAAGGTAGTATGCTCGGTAGTAGCCGAGGAGACAGGTGATGTTGTCGAGATGCCCACATGCAGTGGGAAGAAAACGGTAGGTTGGGATAAAGTGCTAATAAATCCCAATTTGATTGAATCCCGAAGCTTACAGATAAAGGCCCTACTCCGAAGCAAAGAGGGGCAAAACGGATATCATATGTTGCAGACTAGATCTCTCTACAGATAGACCAATCAGCGTGAAGCAATAGCCACTACCTTAAGCAGTTCAAGAATCAATAGAAAAGGAGGTGCGGAATATGTTGGAGCTTGGTGTGATTGAGATGTCGTGGTCAGCATACAATGCGCCTTTCGTGGTTGTCAGAAAACCCGATGGTACTAACCGACTGTGTGTAGATTTTCGTCGGCTAAATGACATCATAGTACTCGATGCAGAACCCATACCAAGAGCGGACATGGTGTTCGCTAAGGTGGCTCACAAAAGGTTTTTTTTTCTAAATTTTACTTAGCTAAAGGGTATTGGCAAATACCTATGGAAGATTTTTATAAAGAGAAGACTGCTTTTTCGTGCTCGGAGGGTTTATTACAGTTTAAATTCATGCCTTTTGGTTTGAAAACAGCGTCTGCAATAGTCACGAAGCTGATGAGGAAGGTTTTGGATGAGCTCCAAATTTTAGAACACTATTTTGGTGACATCCTTGTGGCAACAGATACGTGGGAAGAGCATGTAATTACGCTGGAAAACCTATTTGATAGAATTCAGCAAGCCAGGTTGACCATAAAACCGGCAAAATGTGAGGTGGGCTTTGAAGCCATTTCTTTTCTTGGACGCAAGCTGGGGATGGGCCGTATCGCGACGAAAGACGACATATTAGACGAAATACAGCAGGCCCAGACACCGACGACCAAGAAAGAGGTATAATCGTTCCTGGGTCTAACGGGATACTGCAGGAACTTTATTCCCGATTATGCCCACATAGCCGACCCGCTTGTCGAACTCACTAAGAAGGGGGTAAGCAAGAAGCTGAATTGGAATGCCGAACATGAAAATGCATTCGTGATGTTAAAAGGGCATATAACAAGACCGCCCGTTCTGCTTGCTCCGAATATAGATAAAGAGTTTGTGCTTTGCACTGCACGGATGCATCAGACCGTGCTTTAGGAGCCGTACTCTCGTAAGAAGAGAATCGCGTGCTTCATGCGGTATTTTTTGCAAGCAAGAGATTATCGGCTAGAGAACGCAACTACTCCACAGTTGAAAAGGAATGTTTGGGGGTGGTGCGGGCGGTAAAGAAATTACACATTTATCTTTATGGGAAACATTTCAGGATTCAAACAGGTCATCAGCCGCTTGAATACTTAACCAAGGCCAAAATGAACAATAGTAAAGTTATGAGATGGAGTTTGGCCTTGCAAGAATACTCATTTCAGGTAGAATATATTAAAGGCAGAGATAACGATGGAGCGGACTTCATCAGTAGAGCCAACTGAACAGCTCTAGGTATCTCTGGTATGTATCTTGTTGTTGGGTTAATATATCTCTGGGATTTATCTTGTTGTTGCTGTTGTTGGTGTTGTTGGTGTTATGTGAATATACAAGGGAGTGTGTTGTGGACACGAACATGTTTATTAAGGGCTCTGTGCGGACAGCGGCAGTGGTGTGTTAGTGTTCTGAAAACGCAATTTGGTGTGCTCTCTTAGTGGTGTGCGTTTGGTGTGTGCTGGACCTCTGCGGTGTGTTGTGTGCTGGGTCCAGAATCGCCACAGAGTCTAGTCGGTTGGCTGGATGGCCTAAAGATGAGGTTAACGTGAGCAGTTTTTCATGAAAAAACACTTGAGAGAGGGGGCCCTTCACATATATTATAGAGCCTAAATTAATTTTTAAAGGAAAGTGGTGTGAAGAAGACGATGTGGATTAACTGAAGAATAAAGAAGAGGAAGAAGAAGAATTCGGTGAGGTGGAGAGAGATTATTGGTGGAGAAGAGAAGAAGACGACGACAAGGATTACGTGGACTAACACCGAGGCTATAAAAGGGCGAGGGAGAGCGAGGCATGGGAGGAACAGCAGAGAAGCGGAGGCTCCGGCGGTTTAGGGACACATCGGCTGGAAGAGAGCGACGCCGGCTACTGCTCCGGTGAGCTCGCGTTCTACGGCATTGCATCGCGAACTACCTGCCGTGCCTGAGCCCGTTCCGGGGAGTCAACGGAGGACGCTACGACCTGCTACGGCCAGGGGTGTCTCCAGCGCTCTTGCCACCCATACGTGTGGTGCCCCCAACGCCAACAACATCGGCATCACCTCTACGGGCGCTTGCACCGGGAGCTTGTACGACGCAGCCAGCTTCGCCGCAAGCGACGCCAGACCAAGCACGTCGAACGCCGCCTCGACGCCGCCTACTGGGCCCATACAACGCCGCAGCCACACCGAACCAACCGTGAGCACTAACGCCGATCGCTAATAGTAGAACGCTAGTAGTAGACTCTGGTAGCAGTGTGCCCGAGTCGTGTGTATTTATAGACTTTGTGTTTGGTGTTTGTTAGTTTTGTTAGTTTTGTGTTCTAGTGTGTGTGTCACGTAGGTTGTATTAAATGTGCGTTTGTGTGGGTACACCTGTCGCCTAGTCTATTCTTTCGGTCCGAGTGCTCTCCGCAGAGATCCGTGACATGCTTGCAATGACGCGGCCTATTGTGTACTCGGCAGCTTTGACAGACAAGTGGGCCAGCCGATAGGCACAGAAGACTGTAGAACCTTGCTAACTTGCAAAAGGTCATTGCTCCGAAAGAAAAAGTTGAAAAAAATGAGGAATTCCTTATTTGCACTATACTTTTATGGTACTAAGAATGCGGCTAAGATATGGCACTAGCATTATTTTTTCTGTCTTTTCTAGCCTTCTACCCTTTCATTCTAGCCTGTGCTAGCATATTAGTGCGACGTGTATAATGTAACATGCCAGCGCTGTACAATATGCTGTAACACTTACGAAATATTCCCACTACAAGGCTACTGCATGCCTCTTACATGCGGTAAAGTTTTTATCTGCCAAACTAGCTAGTCTGTAAGATGAGATGCCAAGCCTCTGACTTATGCAGATGTGTACCTCCCATGTAATTAGTAACTGTAGATGCTCCTTTTTGATGGCATTTTAGTTGCTGGGTGTGGAAGAACCAGATATGAACGGGAACAACTGGACACCAACTTTTTAAGCAACATCACAATAAGCAATGTTCCTTAGCTTTCCTTCTGTCCAAAAAGGAGTTTCATTTTCCATGTTCTGTGTTCACATAACTGCTTGCATGGGCTTATTTTGGCTTGCTTAGAGGTGCTTTCCTCTGTTAAACTACAGTGTTAACTGCAACCTCAGTCCTCTGCGCCTTCTTAATTTTTTGCTAGTGTTCACCTTGAGTCGTGTACAAACTCACGCAGATCTCTTCTTTTCTACGTTTCCAACTGTCACAACTTGTCTGCCTTCGTCGTGTCCATCATTGCATTCAATGTCTTCAAGTCTGCTGTGTATAATCATCTTAATTAATCTGCCTACACATGTATTTATGTTAGTCACCCGATCCTGTCTTTGACGCCGATCGGCCCTGAGAGTAAATAAGTGAAATTTAGTCTAAACTTGGTGTGAGCAAGCACGCATTATGTTCAGTTTATTTTACCATGTTCACCAGTAGAGTGCAGAGAAAAAGTTGGTAAGTGGAGCTCGACATGGCTGTCGCCCCTACACTGGAAAGCAGCAGGCACCAAAGCATACGTAATTACTAACGACCACAGAACATGCCAAGCGTGAAGTAATTCAGTAACGTTCATCGCATTTACCACAGTGGATACTCGCTGCTCAGTAATTTATTACCTTATTAAACATTCTGCAAGGACAGTGTACAGTGATGTGTTTTATTTTAACATGGCACCACAGTACAATGACAATCATTAACCTTGTGCCAACACAAGAGCAATTAAATTTCTGGCCAATAAATGCATTGCTTACAGTGCAACCAAGAGGAGAGAATGTGCCACCATGACACATATTTAGAATATAAGCTCAAAATAAGTGACATTAAATTTGAGCAGACGGCAATTCTCCCCCCCAGCCCTTCCCTAAAAGAATGAAAAAGGGTCAGACGGTATGCTTGAACGATGCGGCTGTAATATTTGTGGCAGTTCAACTACGTGAGAAATTCAGATATAAATAATTAGCGCCAAACCATGCGGTTGAATGCGAGGCGCAAGGGCGCGGGCGAACAGTAATCGTCTTCAAGTATCCAGTGGCGCAACGCCCTGAGGGCCGCTGCTCGACGAAAACCACTCATGGCTACGTTCACATCCAACAAGCTTGTATCAAACATTACACAGGTGTTTATATCATAATGCAGCAGCAGTTCATCAGTGCTGTTGGCCACTGCAGATTTTTTGGCGTGGTAAACGGAATCGTCCACCGAAACGCGCGTCGACTGTTCCTCGCCACATTCTTGCAGTCCCACGAGGGAGAGCAGCTTTTCGGTCGGCTTCAAGTCGCCTCTTTCGTGCAGGGCTACTGGCGTTGTAACGCAACGCAAACTCTGCATGAATGTTTTCCTACGCACCGATGCCGCACGGGACAGCAAGCGGTTGTACACTCCAATGTAGCGTTCGGCACACACACACGCGCGCGCGCACACGCGCACGCACACCCACATGCTGGACACACGCAGAGAACACGGAAGAACAAAAACCATTCCAAAGCACCCGCTCATTCAACTCCACACGGCGCTTACTGCGCACATGGTTCCTACTGCGGGCTTGGCTAGCGCTTCAACTTCGCCTGGCTAGCCATGGCCAAGCTGCGCTACAGCTGGTGGTAATAACGTTCATGCAACGAAAAGAAAAAACAATATATCAAACCATTCAGGTTGTCAGCTAAACAAGCTACCGTAAAATGAAATACATCATATATGTTTTGCCGTTGTGTGCCTTTGCGACATCAGCGACGTGAGGATGAACGCGAATACTCGAATGGCGCTATGATTTTCCCGTGCAGCTCTGTAAATTGCAAATGACGTGGCTGTGCGCCTGACTTGTAGACATGCTTGGAGAGGTGATATGTGTAGTCGGTGCGAATAGTTGCAAGTTTAATCGACTGAAATTGCACAATGAAAGTCAGCGGCACTGCACTTTATTGTTTCTGTGCATTGCGAATGATTTTGGCGGCAGCCACTCGGCAACGCCTCCGGTTTGGCGAAATTGTGAGGAGGTGAGCCTTTTGTTCTCAAATTCGGAAATTGGTTTTTGTTTGTATTGTAACCTTGCGTCTCGTCGCATGTTATGTTCGCGATAACATCAGTACAACGTGCATGCGCTTTCTGTCTCTATTTGAAGTAACATTGGTTGATCAGCGTGACTTTTTGGATTCAATTAAGCACCAGCTGTTCATGTTGGTACTGCGTGTCGAATGTGTTTTGAAATGATTCTGCTCACTAGATGGTCTCATGATAATTTGTTTACTACCAGATATAGTCTAGAGATTTTGAAATCATTCATCTCACTGATACAACGTTGGAAAACTGCTTTGTGTTCATGCATCTGCTGCATTTAAAATTAACTTTTCGAAAATCAATCGCATGGTTCCTTTGGATCTTGACAATTGGTTACTGTTGCTAGTGGCCCCTGGTAGCATAAGCCCCTGGGGACGCACAGTGGGTCAGCTGTTTGTCCAAGTGCCGAGTACGAAAGGTACCACTCCTGAATTTTTTCCCAGTCCATTAACCTCATATTCGTTGCAAAGATTAGAGTATTTAATCAGGTAGTAAAAAAATTGGAAACTCCTAGATATTTGAGAACAGCTCAATTAAATGCACAGGTAGCATCAGTATTCTCTCGGTAGACTCTCTGAGATCTCGATTCATTTCTTCTAGGACAGTGGCAAGCAGTAGGTCAACTGTACAGAAATTTATTTTCCTCTGGTGCAAAGTAAAGAGTGCATGCATCATAAGAGAAGTCTCTAGTCTGTTTCATTCTCATTGCATTTGGCCAACGCATTATATGAAATGCTGTATTTCTTATACCATAGTTTCCTTTACATCGAGAAGTAGATATTGACAATGAACAGCAAGGCAACTCCACTCGCTGACGATTTTGCCTTCGGTAGCAAACCAGGAAATACCTTACCCCATGTGTTATCTCAAGAGACTCAAAACTGCGATGGACAGCTGCGTCCACAGCTGCTATCACCTCTCAAGTACATGCACTCGTAAGACACACAATAGTGATTCGGTCTAAAAATTCCTATTCTTTGTCCAGTGAATCCTCTTGCATCATTTTCAAGCCCGTGAGTCATGGCTTCTTTTAAACGGCCGCCCCAGATCAATACTACTGTGTTTATCATCATCATTAGCAGCAGAAGCGTGACTACATTCACTGCAGGATGAAGGCATCTCGCCTACCTCTCCAGATATCATGTCCTGTGCCAGCTGTGGGCATCTTATCCTCACAAACTTCTTTATCTTATTCACATAGTTATCACGCTTTCTGTCAAGATGCAGATATTGACTGATATTTTATGTGTTCAGGAACCTCGAAGTGACAGGGGATATATTGATGACGAACAAGTGCCACGTCATGCTGGATGCCGTGAGTTACTTCTTAGTACTTTGACATGGAAGTATGTCGAGGGCTGATCAAAGTTTGGAGTGAAGCCACCAGTCAGTCCAATGCCAGGAAAAAGGCAGCTAGAATGACTTTCTCCCTTTCACTTACTCATAAACATTTAAACCACAGCTAATTTAAGCAAAATTGACTTTAACTGCTTGTTCTTTTGAAAGAAAAAATAAAAATAATGCTTTTTGTGTGGCCGCACATGATACTCTTCATGATCATTATTCGAGCATTCATCTGAGCATGAAAGGAATTCTGAAGAGCCGCTGCGGTGGCTCAGTGGTTATGGCGATTGGCTGCTGACGCGAAAGACTTGGGTTCGATCCCGGCTACGCGGTCGAATTTCGATTGAGGCAAATTTTTAGAGGCCAGTGTACTGTGAGTACTCAGTGCACGTTAAAGAACGCCAGGTGGTTGAAATTTCTGGAGCCCTTCACTGTGGCGTCGCTCATAGCCTGAGTCGCTTTCGGTTCTTAATTACCCGTAATCCATAAATGAATTCTGTAGCCTGCTGAGAAAAAGACTTGTGCTTTTTCTTAATTTTTTCGGCCTGTTCTCAATCAGTTTTTAACACCCATCTTTGTTGGGGACCGATGCCTTGTTGTTTGTGCACAGGCAGCAGCCAGAAAAGGTCACTGCACAAAATCAATACCGGGTGAACGGAATGACCAAGAAGCATGAACTGTCAGGAATTGTGAAAATCACTCAACTCACCTAGTATCACAGCATGGCAAATACAATTTGAATAACCTGATGCCTTATCATAGGGTGTGGAAAGGACTAAGACACCTCATTTTATTGAGCATTTTCTTCTGTCAACTGATGTGTTAGACATTAGAATACAAGGATCACTGGGTAGTATTTGCCTAAAATTGCTAAATAATTTTTAATTGAATTCCTTCTTTTATGCTGTTTCGGTTTCGTCAAGTGAAGGACGACTGTGACGTCAGGTTGACATTTTGCACATTTGATGCACTAGAAAACTAATATAAGTGCTAATATGTAGTTTTAATTCACTACGACATAAAAACTAGCTTCTTCCAATACCTGGAATGGTAAAAATTGATGTGCCAGAAATTATATAGCCAATTCTTTATACCCCATGCAACCTAAACACTAACTACGCGTCACAGTCATTGCTCGACTGGTTGAACCGAAAAAGCGTTCAGAAGAAATTCAATTATAAATTATTTAATGGTCGCACACGAATACCACCGGGTATTCCATGTATACAAATGCCTAACGCATCGTTTGAAAGAAGAAAACACGCAAGGAAAAATTTGGTGCCTATAGTCCCTTAAGAAGTGAAACAACGTAACAATCAAACTTCTATTTTACTTCACATGCTTACTGTTGGTAGAAAAATTCAGGCTACTTTTAGCACTACCTTGGTACTAGGTATAGTGCGGGACTTCCAAGCGATAAAGCTATTCTTCTTCAGGTATGATTGGTACAGTATCATTTTATTGCTAAAGTAATGGCAACCATTCCACTCAGATCCCAGACTACCCGATCAAAACAAACGGCAGAATTTTTTGTCGCGCATCTGTCGCGCAACACAATTTTGTGTCGCAAGACAAGCTGTCTTGTCGTGCTTTGTGTCGTGCGACAAGGTTCGTGTCGTGGGTTCTTTCGCGCGACAATGTTGTTTGTAGTAGGTTTTGCTGCGCGACAGACATCTTTCCTGCATTTTGTCGTGCGAGGAAGGTCCCTGTCGCAGCATTTGTCGCGCGACAGGTTTCTGTTGCAGGTACTGTCATGCAGGTACAGAGGGAGTCGTGCCGCGCGACAGAGATTGCGTGCCTTAGCAATGTTGCCTGTCGTGTGTTCAGTCGCGCGACAGACTTCTAGCGCGCCTCTTTTCGCACGACATAAGTACTTGTCGTGCGGCCTGTCGCGCGACACAACAGCTTGTCGTGGGATATGCCGCGCGACAGATACCTATCGTGGGATGTGTCATACGACAGATTCCTTGTGAGGGTAATTGTTTTACTGGAGAATTCTAGAAATACTGTCGTGCTGTCGCCTGACAGCGATATGATCAAGTTGACCAAAAATGCTTCAAAGCGCGTTCACTAGTGGCGAGTCGCGAAGAGGATGCGAGGTGCTCTGATCTGTTGGTGACGGGCGCCGGGAGAAATGAGGTGCTCATTCACATTGGCTAATCGAGTTTCAGCTGCTTCCCGCGACCTGGCTCTCTCACCGAACGAGAGTTGGCTTAGAGGAGAGGCACTGCTCGAGCACCCACTTAATTCCCTTCTGTTCCCACATGACAGTGTGACGAAAGTAGTGCATGCTCAAGAGTATAATGCGGCTTTGAAAGCCCAGAAAGCTGTAATGTACAAGCGACGAAGCCAGCGTTGCCTTCGTATCCGCACGTGCTTGTGGTGGCGGCATGTATAGCCAGCCACGACAGCGCCTGCACACCAATCGGCGTGCGCAAGTCGAATGACGCTACTGAAAGTCAGTGTCCTCTTGGGTTCTGTGACATGTTCAAGCCATGTAACATAATGTACCGCTACTACTACATGCGCAGAAAAGGCCAAGGACACTTCTACGCACATCGCGGAAAAGAATGTCGTTAATCGTCAATCAGGGAAAATTACTCGCCATAATCATCCGGCTACACAAAGGCAGCATGTATGTACATGCACCCAGTTCTCTGTATAAATGTTCAAAGCAACCCCGATATCATTTTTCCGCGTTTCAGTTTTAAGAGCGTCAGCTCTTACTACTTACGTTTGTCAAGGACATGTCTGTCTGCAGGGAAGGTCAAATTGGCCAAGACAGTTACCACACTATATCACATAGAAACAGCGGGTGCGTAGGGTATGCGATCAGCAGTCGCTTGCGATCAGGCAGCTGCTCAGCAACGCAATTGCTCACAACTGCAAGGGCGACCTTCGGGCCTCCTTCTCGTTTGACTCTCGGTCGAAATGCCAATAAAGTCTTGGGACTGACGCCAATCGCGCGCTTTCAAGAGTTTCGCCAGCTTTGACACAGTCTAGCTCCTGTGCACCCGCGCTTGGTCCTCTAAGCTGCTCTGGTCCCAGTGTGAGTGTGTGCTATGACAATCTGAACGAACAGAAGGATGTCTGGTGGTATTGATGTGCACCACGGCCATACAGTTAAGCGCCATGATAACGTACGGGCGCCCTTCTCGGGGCCGGCATGCCAGCCTGGATGCCGGCCGCCAGCGTCAGAAAAATGCGACAGTAATGTTTGTTCAAGTCCATACTAAGCCGTCGGATGGAGTATCGTTGGCCAATATCGAGGCGTTGGTAGAAGCGGTAACAGGAATACAAACAAATGTGTTCCCACAGCGCCTTTAATTGCTGCTGCTCAATCGCGGCTCTCCTGGCCTCAGCTAGCTCCGCTCCATAAGGTGCCGCGGAAACCGAGAATATCTTTGTTTCACTATGAGACGAGGTTCACAGTAAAACGATGACGAGAGCAGCACTTCAGCGCTAGCCAGTTTCGAAGTGCACTCAGCTGCTGCATCGATGTGAAACCGGCTAGGCTTAGCGACGACTACGGCAGCCAGGAGGTAACGCGTAGTTCATTGCCCGGCGCGCCCGCGGGCGGCGTCGTTCCCGAAAGCTCGGCTCGCTCATTCCGGCTGGCTCACTGATTGGCTCAACAGCTTGCGACTTTCACTCGGAAGGCTGGAAAATCGAGCAGCGAGCGACTGGCCTGCGACTAAGCAATACTTTATGCCCACATTTGCAGTACTGGTGAACAACGTTTAACGCCCATATGCTTGGGTTATCGGCTGCGTTATGGCGAGTCTTAGTTAAGAACGTCCGCGATGTCATCGTCACCGTTCGTGACGCACAGGCTGAGAACTTCAATTCCAGTACGTGCCAAAACAGCTCGTAATAATCGTAACGATACGAACTCGAAAACACGGCTGCTTCGATGCGCTAGTGGGCTCTTGCTTGTGAAACTATACGCGATCAGGATGCGGCGAGTGCTACAGTGTATCGACGTAGTTTCGTAACGCAGTTCATATTGCTACGCTACTAAGTTCTCTAGTGAAGCCATACAACGGCTAAACTGCATTTCCTGGCAGCTGGCAAGCCTTGAGCCATCTCGGGGCTAGATGCTTTGTCTTCATCTCTCGTGCTGCCTGCTGCCTTGTGCGCTCCAACGTCTTGCGCTTCTAATTAAAGCAAGTACACCAGCCCTGCTTACGCCAACCCTTTCTCAGTGACATATTTGGTGGAGGTGCTGCGTAACGGCCCATGTACGCTGACTTCGAGGACACCTTTGAGGTCAGCTCTCAACGCGTGGCTACAACACCAGTCCACAAGGCAAGCAGCCGTCTGCGAGGCCTACAACCCGAGTTCGGCCAACTGACAGCGCCGGTAAGGGTCATGACATCCACCGCGGCTAGCCAGACAAGTCAGCACTTCGGGAGTGCCCCGCCATTTGTCCTTCACGCACCTCGATCGCCGCCACCGTTCCACGGGGACAGGTTCGAGGACGTCGAAGACTGGTTGGGCAGCTTTGACCGAGTGGCGGGTTTCAATGAGTGGGACGGCGAGCGCAAGCTGCGCAACATCTACTTTGCGCTGCAGGACTCGGCCAAAACGTGCTTTGAGAACCACGAAGCTTCCTTTACCACCTGGGGGGCTTTTCGTCGAGAGCTGCTAGCGACATTTACCAGCAGCGAAAGAAAAGAGAAAGCTGAAATCGCCCTGCGCTCGAGATCACAGCAGCCGAACGAGGGCGTCGCGATGTTCATCGAGGACATGACCCGACTGTTAAATCGGGCCGACCCTGCTATGCCCGAAGCCCAGAAGGTACGCCACTTAATGCGTGGCGTAAAAGAGCAGCTGTTTGCCGGACTGGTCCGTGATCCGCCACGAACAGTGTCCGACTTCACCAAGGAGGCAATGAGTATCGAGCGCTCTTTACAGGAACGGGGCGCCCACTACGGACGTCAGGCTACTGTAGCAGCCGCTTCCCAGTCCCAGTACACGCCTACGTCGCTGCCCGCCGAGGACCTTCGGGAGCTTGTAAGAAGCCTGGTGCGCGAGGAACTGGCGAAACTTCGCTTTGAAGCTCCACAGGTCAGCGTCGCTGCCGTTACGGACGGGGTCCGCGAAGAAAACCGACGAGTTGTGCAGCCACCCCCCGCTCCACAACCGGCGCCCTCCGTTATGACGTACAGCGAGGCGCTACGAAGTCCCGAGCTAGCGATGCGAGCCTTTTCACCATCGCTCCTGTGCAATACCTGCAGGAGCCAATCGCGACAGCACCCTCCGTGCCGCAGGAGTTCAGGCCCCCCGTGAGCAAAGCGTTTGGCGTACGCCAAACAATCGGCCGCTCTGTTACCACTGCGGAGAGCCTGGCCACATCCTCCGCCACTGCCCCTACCGCAGGATTGGTTTAAGGGGGTTTTCAACTGACGCACCTCGACCACGCTACGGTGAAAGACAACGGGATATCGAAGAGTACTTGGCTGAAAACGTGCAATCTTCGACCTCGCAGCGACGCCAGTCCCGATCGCCATCCCCAAGGCGGTTCTCTTCGCCCGGCCGCCCGTCATCCTCTGGCCAGTTCAAAGGTACGACCCCACGTCGGGAAAACTGAAGACGGCGTCCTCCGGGGGTAGGGCTGCCGCTACTGGACCGAGTCAAGAGCCTCAGCCCGACGATTCGCCGCGACGCTCCGACCGACGACGACCTGACCCGACGACCTCGACGACGCGCTGCGACCAAATGGTCTCCGCCGAAATTCCGGTATCCGCCGACAACCACGACGTTACCGCACTCGTGGATAGCGGCGCCGATTTTTCGGTAATGAGCAGACGGTTAGCCACGGTCTTGAGGAAGGTTCTGACCCCTTGGTCTGGGCCGCAGGTTCGGACAGCTGGTGGCCACGTGGTAACTCCGATCGGTGTCTGCACTTCGCGAATCCAGATCCGCGGTGTTACTTTCCATTGCTGGTTTGCTGTGTTATCCGAGTGCTCCAAAGACCTCATACTCGGTTTGGATTTCCTTCAAGAGTACGGTGCTGTTATCAACCTCCAGGAGCTAATCGTGTCGTTTTCCACCCAAGGTCATGTCGACGACGATACCGAGCCACGCAGGGCTAAGTTATGCGTCTGTGACGACCAAGTTTTGATCCCATCAAGATCCAGCATGTTTGTTACTGTAGAGTGCGATAACAGCACCAAAATTCGTGGCATTGCTGAAACCAACATGTCGCTGCTCCTTGGTCGGCAAGTCTGTGTTGCTCGAGGAATTATTGAACTGGACAAGGGCCGAACCGAACTCTTGGTGACTAATTTTGGTTGTGAACCTCAGTGTTTGCCTGGCAGAACAGCTATTGCGTATTTCGAGGAACTCAGCGAATTCGCGGGACAGCACGCTTTGTCCGGAGCCCCGGCATCATCGGAGGAACCGACCACTATAAACACTGACGTGAACCCAAACCTCCCAGCTAACCAGAAACGCTGCTTGGAAAGCGTTATCCAGTCTTTCTGCGACTGCTTTGCCTCGACCTCCAAGGTTAGGCAGACACCGCTCACAAAGCACCGAATTATAGTTGACGCCAACCAACGGCCGCTATGTCAGCCGCCCTACCGCATCTCTTCGAAGGAGCGCGATGCCATTCGCCGCCAAGTTAAAGAAATGCTCAAGGACGACGTGATACAGCCGTCGACGAGCCCGTGGGCGTCGCTTGTTGTTCTAGTGGCAAAGAAAGATGGAACCCCACGGTTCTGCGTTGATTACAGACGCTTAAACAAAGTCACTAAAAAGGATGTTTATCCTCTCCCGCGTATTGATGACTCCCTGGACCGGCTGCGCCACGCCAAGTACTTCTCATCGCTAGATTTACGAAGCGGCTATTGGCAAATCGAGGTGGACGAACGCGACCGAGAAAAGACCGCCTTTATTACACCGGACGGTCTGTACGAATTCCGGGTGCTCGGCTCCTGCAACCTTCCAGAGGATGATGGGCACCGTTCTTGCCGATCTCAAATGGCAGTCCTGTCTCGTGTACTTGGATGACGTTGTCATCTTTTCTGACACGTTCGACGAGCACCTGAGACGCCTGCGCGCTGTGTTCGAAGCAATTCGGTCGGCCGGTCTTTCTCTGAAGCCCGAAAAGTGTCACTTCGCTTTCGAAGAGTTGAAGTTTCTGGGCCACATCGTGAGCGCTAAAGGGGGTAGCCCATACCCCGAGAAGACTGCTGCCGTGGCTGCTTTTCCTGTGCCCACCGATAAGCGCAGTGTGCGCCGCTTTCTGGGTCTCTGCGCCTAATATCGGCGTTTTGTGCAGAACTTCTCCCAGATCGCTGAGCCCCTCACGCGACTCACGAAAGATTCCGAACCATTCTTCTGGGCCCTGGAGCAACAGCAAGCCTTTGAAGACCTCCGCACTCGTCTCCAAAGTACGCCCATCCTTGGACACTTCGACGAGTCAGCAACATCGGCCTCGGTGCGGTACTTGTGCAGAGGCAGGATGGTCTCGAACGCGTAATCGCATACGCGAGCCGCACATTGTCACGATCTGAGGCGAACTATTCCACCACCGAAAAAAAATGCCTGGCCATTGTGTTGGCAGTAACAAAATTTCGCCCGTACCTATATGGCCGCCCTTTCAGGGTCGTCAGCGACCACCACTCGCTGTGTTGGCTTGCGAACCTCAAAGATCCCTCGGGACGGCTTGCACGCCGGAGCCTTCGACTTCAGGAATTCGATGTCACCATCGTCTATTAGTCTGGTAGGAAGCACAGTGATGCCGACTGTTTGTCTCGTGCTCCTATCGAGAACAACCGAGCTGACCCCGACGACGATTCTCTTTTTCTTGGTGCCATATCTCCACGTCCATCCTCATTCAACACCAAAGGGACTACAGCGAACTACGGCCCCTCATTGAGTATCTAGAAGGAAACGCTCATTCTCCTCCGCGAATCTTTTGCGCTGGCTGTCGTCGTTCTGTTTACGTGACGGCGTCCTGTATAAGAAAAACTACAGTCCAACAGAACCTGTCTATCTACTCGTCGTGCCTACGGCCCTTCGCGACGAAGTCCTGCAGGCGAGCCATGATGACCCATCTTCTGGTCACCTGGGTTTTTGTCGAACTTTGGCACGAATACGGCAAAAATACTACTGGACAAGGGTTGCTGCAGTTGTGAAACGTTACGTAAGAACTTGCCGCGAGTGCCAGCGTCGCAACACGCCACCGACTAAGCCAGCCGGCCTACTCCAGCCTATTGATCCGCCTCAGGTTCCCTTCCACTAAGTTGGCATGGACATACTCGGCCCATTTCCGGAGTCCTCGCTGGGCAACTGCTACATTGTGGTCGCCACCGACTACCTCAGCCGATACTGTGAGACTAAAGCTCTTCCCCGCGGTACTGCTGACGAAATTGCGAACTTTTTCATTCAAAACATTGTGCTTCGTCACGGTGCACCCACCATGGTTTTAACTGACAGGGGAACAGCGTTCACCTCGGCCCTTACGCAGGAGGTTATGCGCCTAAGCGGCACCAGTCACCGCAAAACAACCGCTTACCACCCTCAAACGAACGGCCTCACCGAACGGCTGAACAAGAGGATCGCCGACATGATTTTTATGTATGTCGACGCGGACCACCGGAACTGGGACGCCATACTCCCTTACGTCACCTTTGCTTATAATACTGCAGTCCAGGAAACGACACGCTTCACTCCATTTCGTTTAGTACATGGTCGCGAAGCCACAACCATGCTGGATGCAGTGCTGCTTCCAGCTAGCGCTACCCCCTCTGTTATGGTTGCTGCCCAATTTGTTCGCTACGCTGAGGCCGCTCGCCAACTCGCTCGACAGCGCATCCGGCACCAGCAAGTTCACGACGCTCAGCGATACAACCTCCGCCACCGCAATGTGCGTTACCTGCCAAGCGAACAAGTCTGGGTGTGGAGTCCAATCCGCATGAGGGGACGCTCTGAGAAGCTTCTACGCAGATACTTTGGCCCCTACGAGGTGCTCCGCCAGCTCAGTCAAGTTACCTACGAAGTTCTTCCCCAAGGAACAGTTCGCTCTTCTAGACGGCCGACCTCCGAAGTTGTCCACGTCGCTCGGATGAAGCCGTACCACGCCCGCTAGCCCCTCGCGCGTGTCTACACCACACGCCAGACACGTGCGACTACCGTTGTGGTCCTGATTGCAATTGCTACCACACCGAGTCGGTGTCATCAAGAGAGGGAGAGCAATGCTACGCTACTAACTACTCTAGTGGCGCCATACAACGGCTAAACTGCATTTCCTGGCAGTTGGCAAGCCTTGAGCCATCTCGGGGCTAGATGCTTTGTCTTATTCATCTCTCGTGCTGCCTGCTGCCTTGCGCGTTCCAACGTCTTGCGCGTCTAATTAAACCAAGTAAACCAGACCTGCTTACGCCAACCGTTTCTCAGTGACAATATCAAAGCAATCAGCTTGTACTGGTCACAGATTAAGCTGTTCAGTTTCATGATCTCCGGTGAGCGGGCCAGTGTCAAGCAAATGAATGCACCGCCGCTGCTCTCCATCGTGCCAGTTGCGTTCATCTTATCCACGATATTCGCCAGCTTGAGATACGGCACATTTCTTCGCTGTTTTTGTCGCAACTTCGTGATTATATCTGGCATCAAACGAAATTGCATTCCGTCAACAGCGTCGTCTGCTCCGTCGTCTGCTGCGTCGTCTGCTACGGCATCCGGGTCACTTAAGGGGATCACAGGATCGCAGCTTCTACAAACGACATGCTAGAAAAAGTAACTGAGAACGCTTTAATACTCATGAATAATGTGAAATAATTTTTTAAAAATGAATTGTTTTTGTTGTGAAGATAATTTAAATATTTTGGCTTAAAAAACAAACTTCTTTGTCGCTTGTAATTTTTCAACGACGCGAAAGCGCAGCCGTCGGCGCCATTGCAGCGCAAACGACGCGTCGCGTTTTGTATTAATTCCCTCTTTGAAGCATTGCTTGAGTGCTTGTACAGCGGACACGTGTGAAGAACTCATTCAATAGGAAGGTGAGCAGGAGTGTGTTTTGGAAGCCAACGATCAGAATTACGGCCAATCAACATTGGCGAGTTTCAACGGGTAAGCCGCGGCCGTGCAGTGCCGTGACGGGCAATTTCCTCGTTGGCGTGCCAAAACCCCTCTCGCAATGGCGCCTCTCCTCCTCCTGTACCCTCTTCGCCCCCCCCCCCCCTTTTTTCCTTTCCCACTATTTTTTCTTTCCTCCGCCTCCTCGCCTAGTCGTTCTCCTCTTTCACAGCCGTTCCGCTCTTCGCTCCATTCCTGTCTTCTTTATAACCTCCCGCCTCGCCATTGAGCTCACAGCGGTATCTTCGCGTAGCGGGGCGGCCGTTTTGCCGTGCAGCGGCTAGGGCATTGAAAGCGTAGTCCAGCGTCTTGTGTGCGCTTATTTTGGAGCATTTCTGCAGCCGCAGAGCCCCGTTCATTAACCGCTGCAGAGAAAGCGATTCGGGGACGTATTTTCGCCTTCCGCAGAGCCCCGTTCTTTACCCGCTGCAGAGAAAGCGATTCGGGGGCGTATTTTCGCCTTCGGCACGCGTTCGAATCGTGGTGCAGAGTCTTGTGTGCGCTTGTTTTGGAGCGAAAATGCGACTCTGCGCCCATTTATGCAGCCACAGAGCCCCGTTCATTAACTGCTGCAGAGAAAGCGATTCGGGGACGTATTTTCGCCTTCGGTACGCGTTCGGATCGTGGACCAACGCGCAATAACGCGAGACACACTACCCGCACTCAAGTATTCGGGCCAAGCATACACCACGCGACAGAAAAAAACATGTCGAGTAGAGAAAGCTATTGCGGACGTACTTACGCCCGCGAAACCGGTACGAACCGTGGTCCCTCGTGTTCTGTGGTGTATCCAGCACGCGAATTACGCTCCTTTCGAGCAAAAAGCGCGATTCTGCGCGCATTTCCACAGCCGCAGATGCATACAAAGATGCACCGCCAGAATAACTACGGCGGCGTGGTGGACCGTGGACCATGGGTCTTTGGAATGATTTGGGAGGCCACCAAGGAGTTGCGCCTCTTCAAGGTCGACCGGCGCGACGAGGCGACTCTCGGAGCCATCATCGCCGCCAACGTTCAGCCGGGGACCACCATCGTCAGCGACGAGTGGGCGGAGTACCAGTGTGTTCCGGGGCTGCTCGACAGCAACGGAGTCAACATGAACTTGGCTCACCAGACAGTCAACCATTTCAGTTTTTCGTTGACCCCGTTACCGGCACTCACACACAGAGCATCGAGAGCTCATGGCAGAAGGCCAAGGCCCGGCTCATCAGAAGCGGTCGAAAGCTTACGCCGCAGCTGACGGAGACCTACCTGGGCTGGCCTTGGTGGCAGCCCATTAACGGGTGGCAGCGCTGCCATGACCCTTTCCTTCGGCTGATGGAGGCCATCGCCAAGCACTTCTCGATGTGAAGTGGATCCCTGTCATCTCTCTCTGCACTGCACGAGGCCAGCTTTTTTTTCTTTTCACGGTCCCTCTGGGGGCCACCAAACGAGCCTTGGCAGAGCTAGCACGGTGCGTGCCACTGTCTCTCTCCCGAGTTCCCCTCTCTAAACTGAGTCTGCTATATGCAGGAACCGGTGCTTGAACTGCTCTTGTTTTTTAATATAGAGTTCACCATCGCCACTGTGCACTCAGGTAATTTCTTTTGCATTGCCACAGGCAAGTACTCGTGTATAATGCTGAAGGAAACTTGTAGGGGCAGGAAACGCGCCCGATTAAGACTGTTACGCGTTATTGCGCGACAGAAAGCAGCGAAAGCGCGCCGTGGTAAAAACACGTGGACTAGATGCCCTCAAATCAGACTTATCGTCCGACGGAGGACGTTTATGTGGTTCCTTGACGGCTGAACATGGTCATTTCACGAAGGAAACATTTTCAATCAAAAATTGGGAACCAGAAAGACGTCGTTACTGTATATACGTTAACAATCGCTTTGTTTGCACGAAACAACGGCAAGGCCGCGTGGAAGCCACGCGCATGATTAAAACTTTGACTCATGTCATTGCGCGATAAATCCGCCCAAAGAGGAAAAAGGCGCGGGAAGTGTCCCGCGTCACTGCCGCGGACACGCCGCCGAAAGCGAGAGGAGTGGGTGAAAAGAAATTGGCTGTGGTTTAGCTTTGATTAAACCTGGAGTGACGCGAGAGCCAGACCTGGCCGAGTGGAACTCGCTCTCTCGAATTGCAAAGTCAGTCTTTAGCTGCTGCTTTTCGCAGGGCGTGCCTTCTTCATCTTCGTTCCTGGACGTGGATTCACTCTCTCCGCTCCGGCCCCCTCCCCCCCTTCACTTGGCACGGCGCATGCGGACAGCTGTTGTAGCTCGAATTCGCTGGCGCGCCCGCGCCAACGGCACCAGCAGCCCCCCACGTGACCAGCCGCGGAGCTCAAGGGGTGCCACGCTGACGGCCGAAGGCTCGAAGAGCTGGCGCAGTGTAAAAAGAAAGAGGAGTGGGTGGGGGGAGAGGAGGAGGGGCCGGAGCAGCGAGGAGGGTTATGTAACGCCAACGAGGACTCGCGTTCCGTCGGCTCGCGAGCGCCTCGGTACTGCAGTAAACAAGGCAGCTGCGGCGTGCTGTTTGAGAGCTGTAGAGAAGTTGGCGTTACGACCACTGAGAGTGAATAAACTTGAAAATTAACTTGGAGAGGTTTTTTACGGCACCACGGGTGTTCGTGCCCAACAAAAATCCGTCCGTCGCCGTCCTGTTTTAAGTGATGGAAAATCTTAAATGGGAGCACAGTTGCATGACTGTGTTCGAAAAGTGTGGAAATGACGGGGCGCTTACATCGCATCACAGTGCAAGTTTATCGCCAAACAGAGCTGCGGCCAGTATTAGTTGACCACAACAGCACGTTTTCCGGAAAGGCGATGCTGCAGTGATCACCCTTGAGATTACTGAGACACGAACGTCACTTGATTCATTTCACTTCTTTTTTTTAATCGAAAAACATCATTATGCTAAGTAAAGCAGTTTTCAGATAGGCAGCACAACGACCTTCACCTCAACCAACGACAACAGTGGGTGACGTATGTGGCACAGTTATGGCGTCGAACCTTTACCCATGACCTTCAGTTGACCTTTGACATTGGGGTGCCCTTTTGGGTTGACCTTAAGAGCACCCGATGAGGTGATGTGAAGCCACGTGATGGGTAACCATGCGCGCAGAAGCTTTCCGCTGAATTCCAGGGTTTTTCATGTTAAGGCACTGCCAACTTTCCCCCTGAAAATTGCTGCTTGTGGTTTGGTTATTTTCGCGTGGAGGGCGCAATTCCGTCATTTAAGTGCGACGCAGCACTGGAAAAAATCACACTTTCGAATAAATGCACGCCATAAAGAGAACTTGCGAAGAAGCCGCCTTGTGTCCACGATCAAAGGGACGGAGAGCAAAGACCTCAAGTGAATAGCAGGGCCGACTACTAGAAGCCAAGAACGATGTAAATGCGTGGGAAGGCTTACTTACCCCCAGTACGTTGGTGAGTACTTTATATGTATCAGTATTTGGCAACCTGCTTCGTGTATACTTGTTCGTATTGGAAGCTTCTCACTCATTCACGCACAAACCGGCAGTTGACGAACACAGCCGTTCTACACGATCTACCAGAAATTGAGAGGAGGGGGGAGGTATTTACTATACTCTTTTTAGGCTTGAGAATAGTTACCGAATATAAAGAAACTGGTCGCCGATGTACTTTCCAATGCGACGGTTATGCAGACGCATATCAGTATATTTCGATTTTCTAGCTCTCTCCGGCATAGCGAGAATGCTGTTTTCAATTCTCTGTATGTTGCCTTCGAAAACACTTAACAAGCTGCGACTGCAGTACACGAACAGAGGCACGCAAAAAACGGCACCATGTGACGTCACGAACCGACGAGTCAAGCGACGAAGATCATGACGTCGCATAATTAATGGTAATGAATATAATTAGGCAAAACTAAGATGAATTACTGATGATGACATCATATGAGTGTGAGGTCATACCAGGTCAAGTGACAGCGATGTAATGTGCCATCAGACCTAGTCACGTGACAACGCTGTAATATGACATCACACCTACTCACGTGACAACGATGCAATTTCTCGTCATACCAGGTCCCCATCTAGCCCCTTCCACCCCTATTTCAAGATCCATATGGATCCCACATTACTACACATGCGCGCATGACGCATTATAAAGAGTGCCCACAACCCGGTCCGCATTAATGACTTTAGGATTGTCCAGCAGGTAAACGCGCCAGTTCTCATGTATGACTTACTGCAAAGATCATGCAACGACACACGCCTTTGACTCTCGAGATGATGGCGATGATGATGATGATGATGCTAACAGTGTATCTTTATGAGCGCGGGGAAGAGTGATATACCGCTACCAAATTAAAGGTTGCCAGATAATTGATTAAATATTGTACATTACCCAGCAACCGAAGACAATTATTGTGCGGGAAAATGGGAATACGTGCAGCTAATAGTTAGGGATGATGATGTTGATGTTCCTGGGAGGTCAAGACCCTCCCTCGTTTCAGCTACTTCCCTCCAGGTGGCGGTGGTAACGGTTTGGAAATCCTAGGAATTCTCCGATTACTCGGTGATCCCGCGGCATTTTGAAAGAAAGGGCTAGATCACGTCTTCGAACACTGTGTCAACTATTAAAATCACATGGGTCAAAACAACTGGCCTAGAGGGGACAGCGTGAACCGCTCTCTCTGTCAAGAGCACCATGGCTCAAATTTCCCCGCAGCAGAATATCTTTTCCCGAGCACCCCCCCCCCCCCATATGCCTCAAGAGAATTTTGTGTACCATTTCGTCAACCACTCTGAGAAAATTGCTTTAAGTCAATCACTTGTCTTCCTTCAAGACTGGACTAATCAATGGTACGCCAGCATCCTCGACGTTTTTTTACCTGCGAGCACCGCCCGTGCATTCTGCTAAGCATTTTATATTCAACGATGGGTCTCTGCAAAATAGTTGCACGAAAGATAACGCGTAGTGCCTGGTCATCTGCAAGGCAGGCTGCCAACTTAACCGATCCCATACGAGAAAAGAAAAAAAAATATAGGATGATTAGAAACATACAAACAAAAATCGCACACTAAAAACAGAAGCGAACAACAGTGTGCCCCATTAAACGTCATATTAGAAGGTTTGAAACAGTGACTCAGCAGCACAGCGCGAGCATATAATCAGTTCTATTATACACCTTAATTAAAAAAAGGAAAACGAATCGGCTACCACATCTCTCTCTATACTTTGGATTACAGGCGCGACAACAGACAGACCACAAGGTAGATAAACGGGACGGAGCGCTCCGTCCCGTTTATCTACCTTGTGGTCTGTCTGTTGTCGCGCCTGTAATCCAAATATGTACCAACTTGCCCAGCAAGACGTTCTTTTAAGCTCTCTCTATACGTTCATTATAGTCTTGCATGTTTTCGCCGCTAAAACACCGCTATGCTGGCGCGTTCGCCTCGTGTTGCGGTGTTCCGGCATAATAAGCGAATTTCCAAGAAGGAACAAGGAACCGGAGACCAAAAGAGAGGTTATTCGGAAGGATAAAAAAATGAAATTATATTTGCATCTGCTTGCATTACGGAACGAGAATATACAGAATTAATGTGAGACTCGAAAGGGGAAGTCACCGATCAAAAGCTTCGACGGTGTTATACAAGTTTTTCTGGCTTCGTGCTTTTTTAATCAAACCAGCAGGTGTCCTTGTTAGGAACAGCCTGAATCATCTTCTCTCGCCTGTGCTAGTCTACTCCAGTTTCTGTTAAGTGAGCTTGTAATGTACAGCAAGATTCCCTTTATTCGGCTGCAAGGCAAGAGCCAAGACGTCAGCGCCGGCAACGAGCATGAACATGAAGCAGTCTTGCTTGGGGCCATCCGCACTGGGACGAATTTATTGCGGGCTTGTTGGACTGAACTTATTTGTTTGCGGGATCAAACAAAGCTACCGCGGCTCAACGTGAGTTACGTGGTTTGCGCGCTCCCGGCAGTTTGAGCCGACCTGCGGGCTGCTACGGGTCCTACGCCATCGGGGCAAGGGGGAGGGGGGCTTTCCCTTACTTGCATTGCCAGTCGACAAATTTGTGCAGTTTTTAATTGTATGCAGATTTGTTAAATGCGCTACTAATTTTTTATAATGCTAAGCTGTGCAGTGAGATATCACGCTTCTTGCTATTGAAGGCATGCTTTTTTCCATTCTCTCTTCTCATTTAACCAAGGCAGACTAGTCGCAACTTTCAATTTAATACCTAGACGTTGGTGCAAGGCACCATGATAGGGGTTAATAAAAACCTGCACGTCCTATATTCAAATTGGTGTGCAGTATTTCAGCCAGCTCATCTTTCAGTGTGGTTATAACAGTCATTGTGACTCTTCTCAAGGAACGTATATGGGTGCAATACATAAAATCTGTTCATTTCTTTTGTCATGGGCTAGCACATTGGATTTTATTTACTTATATTACGTCTAATTTATTTTTTAAAGCAGTAGCCGATTTCCTCTCTTTTCATTCATGACATGGCTACAGCCACTGACAGCTGTTGCTCTGGATATATTTATTTGCAGTAGCCAGCTGCCAGCATCTATTGGGCCATGCGTGCTTCCTGCGTTCGGCTGTGTCCGTCGTCTGTGTGCCTTCGGCTCCTGATCCGTTCATGGTAGTTATTCTTTTTCAGTGATGGATATCTTAGCTGCCTATTTAGAAACATATTTTCAATATAGGCTTGCAGCAAGGTTTAGAAATGCATGCAAACTCTACATTTACTTCACAGCAGTACCTCAGCTTATAATTACCGTAACTGTAGACTTGTACAAAATATAGTCGCTGATGTAGCTCTTGACGCAGCTACTGTTAACATAAACGTGCTTTGAGATTGCACACCTGTTGCCTGGTATGCATATGTGTCCTCGAAAAGGACCTATATATGTTCATTTATCCCTTTAAAAACATTGTGCTCTGTAATCATGTTTTACCAGTATCTCTGATACAGAGACGAAATTGTCAGTCAGTAATGTAACATTGCACGATGACACCAATCCTTGTATGGAATAGCATCCTTGCAATGCACTGGGCAAGGTGCTGTCAGCACGGATTTATTGCTGGTTTATTGCCATAGCATATGGTTATACTGCACAGGTTGTACCTCTACCTTCTTAAAGCTGCATCCTTGCAAAATTTCAAATTAGTTGAAGGAAATGTAACAGTAACTGTCTCACATTTTTGTGGACACTTGAACCGTTATATAAGGGAAGGATATAGAAGGGAATTAAGAGTTGCCCTAGCGGAGGGCTGACGCCCTTGTTAGAAGCCCCTCTTTAGTTAAACATACCTCGCAATTAACACATTTGCTGCAAAACAAACGTGGGACTTGCACACTCACGAGCACCCTCATGTCAGTAAGACAAAGTGCCAATGTTGCCGTACTTTACAGCTTTGCTCTTAAAAGCGCAGCTGACTGCTGCTCAAATTTTAGAGCAAAAATATGTCTACTTTTCCTCATGTGCAGTCCGCAGTGCTGGTGCCATTTGCAATGGTGATTGACATTGAGTCGCATGATGTGCAGTCCCTTCCTGGAGTTAGTGATTTTGTCAGTCGTGTGAATGTGCGGTTAAAATTAGTGCAGAACAATGGTTCTCCAGTTCATCTTAGGTAACTGTATCCTGTGCCACATGCTACCACCCTTTTTCCTCAAATTTCCTAATCTCATTTAGCCATCTGATTGCCACCCATTCATGCATTCGCCTACTCTTGGAATCCTCTCAGTGTTTTAGTGTGGTATTGCTTATATCTTCTCTGCATTACACATGCATTGCACTTACTCTTTTTTCGATTTAGTCAAGATATCTCTGTTCCTGTTTCTTGCATAAGCATAAGAGGCGACTCAAGTGCACCATCTGGGCTTGTGATGCAATGTGTAGGGCCCCTCGTTTTTGGGTAAAACCTGGTTTCTCCCTACTGTTGCCCCCCAAAAAGATTTTAAAGATTAGGTTCAACCCAATTTCTGTACAAATGTGCCTTTTAAGAAAGTGTGGTTTAAGGTGCACAAACCGAAGAACTTCTTGAGTGTAGTGGATGGCACATATTTCTTCTGACAGATTTTTTGAACAATGCTGGTTATTTTATTTCCCTTTTAATGTTTATTGTTTGTCGGTTGCTTATTATAATTTTTAGATGGATTGAAAACTACATGTACAGACTGGTATTTCATTGCAATAATTATACTCATAATTATGAAGCTGTGTTGGAATGTAGGTGTGCGTTGAGTATGCATGCTTTGAATTTCAGTGATTGTTTCCGCAATGCAAAATGGAGGACAGGTCTCTGCTGTGCGAGTTTTTTGCAATGGAGTGAAAGTAACTGGAGCAGCATTTGTTACTGCGTCACCCAGCTAAAATTTTCCAACAGGACCACTGAGCTTCCGAACACCTATGGCTTAAAGCTCAAAGCTCTGGTTGCCCTTTCCGAGGTTTTCTGCATTAACCAGTGCAAGCCCAAGGGCTCAGAGCTAACAAGCATTTGAAACCATAGAGCTATACACAGTAGTGCTGGGACTGTGCAGCAAGTCAGTGTTAATGAAGTCGTGATAAATGTGGTTTACTGTAGAAGCCTAGTTTAAAAAATAGTTGCCCTCACAGAAAACGCTGTTTTTTTCTTAGTCGGTCATTGAAACAAAGCAATGCATGTAAAATTTGATATCTCGCTGACCCCTCAATTTTTTTCCAGCTAAAGACCAAGAGTTGAATGGAAGTTGCGCAAGCCACCAAGTTGCGTGTGATTTGTGCCAGGGACCTAGAGCAGGCTGGGAAATTAGTGGATGTCCTTATGAGTGGACATGTCCTTAGCCTTACCGATGTAGTAAGCCTCAACTATATCAGGACAGATTTAACACTTCCCTAAACCACTGATATGCCGCGGAAATCAGGCGTGCAGAGAAAGGTCGTCCTCCGATTGCATTAACGAGGTTGAACGTGCAGTGTCAGGTAAGAATTCGCCTTCCTCTCTATACAGTGAAAGCGCTCTCTACCAGGCGCACATTACGACATCTGCCTGTCTGCCCATAGTAGTTTCAGCTACAAGGCAGAGGAACGCAAAAAAACTGTTTACTTTTGCAAGTGGAGAACATTTTTTATCTGCCACTGTGCACATCGGATGATTACCCGTAGTTGTATCAAGCCTAGTTTGAACAGTGGTGTAAAGGGCTCCTACCTCACTTTTAGCTGTCAAGACAACAGCAACATCATACTTTGGTGCAACTTTCTTGGGACGGTGCGAAATGGCGTGGAGGTAAGGTATAGAGGCCGCGTTTTTGTGCTGCTCAACTACGTCAGCATCATGCGAGTAGTGTTCCGTTTTCTCGAGCGAGTAAAAACACTCTGACAGGTGCGCGAGATGGGTAAGTGGGAACCCAGGTGCCATTGGCTTGATAACCAGCTCCGAGAATGCATTCTAAACACTGTGATGGCATGACTTCCATAAAGCGATCGTGATGCATGCGATTGCCAACCGGTCCTTCACCAGCTTCGAGTGGTTTGACTCATAGCTAAGAGGCTTCCCAATCTTGGGCTGTGGCGGCAACATACATGGTCGTCCGCAAAGCGCAGATCTAAATCAAGAAGCTCCAAATGGTTATGCTTAGTAAATTCATACGTAAAAATAGGCTTTGACCGCATGCCTTAAGATTTCTAAGACGTCTTGTGCCAACTTATTTGAGCCCTCCTTGTGCAAGAAAAATTAGATAGCTATAAACATAACGAAATGCTACTATGCCGATGTCTTCCAAACGGGTTTGATGCGGTATCGACTCTCGACCGAAGAATGTCGCGGAGGAACGGTGCGACCTGGGACCCTCTGCATACGCCTGATTTCTGATGTAAATACTGCCCTGCCAACTCACAAAAGTGGAGTTCTGTGGAGTTCTAGTTTCTTGTGGACAGCAACCTGGGCAGATGCTCTGCAGTGAGCATCGACATGAAGGGCCTGTACTATTTATTGTCACATGATAGACCTCTGAAGCGTGTGCAAAACTCCATTAGGGTGAACAATGAACATGCTTTTACAGACGATTGCGTGATTTTGGTTGCTGGCTTCATGGAGCTGTTTTCCTTTTACTGCAAATCCGCATTTTTCAGTAGGCAAGGCGGCATTTACACGCAGGTCGTACCTTTGCTCAGCAACATTTTTTTGTCTAAAGTCGATAAGGCATTAGAGCCCTGTTTGGAAGACCTTTGGCATAGTAGCATTTCGTTATGTTCATGACTACCTCCTTTTTCTGGACATGGAAGGCTCAGATAAGTTGTCACAAGATGTTTTAGGAGTCCTTAGGCATGCAGTCAAGGCCTGTCTTTTACATCAGATTTCTCTAAGCAGAACCGTTGGCAATTTCTTGATGCAGACCTGCGCTTTGTGGATGACCATGTTTGTCGGGCTACAGCCAAAGATCGGGAAAGGCTCTCTTTAGCTACGAGTCGGACCACTCGTGGCTGGGGAAGGATGGTGAAGAGGTGTAATTGTCGCTGGTTAAGGTCAGTAAAGATGGAAACACTTGATGGGCGTGCAATCGCGTGCATGACATCAGCTTTGCATAAGTCATGCCATCACTGTGCTGACGACGCATTCTTGTAGCAGGTTTCCAAGCTTATGGCAGCTGCATTCTCACTTGCCCATCTCACCAACCTGTCATTGTAGGTTTTCACTCGCTCGAGGGTTAGGATAACATACTTGGATGATGCTGATATACGTTACCTCTACGGTATTTCACAGTCTCAAGAAAGTCGCGGCAAAGCGTAATGCTGCTGTTGTCTTAACAGCGAAGTGCAAGACAGGAGGCCTTTACGCAGCCATTAAAAAAAGGAATAATAAAACTATGGGTAATCGTCCACAATAAACAGTGCCACAAAAAAAGGTTCACCTCTTGCAAAAGTAATGGAGTTTATTGCGTTCCACTGCCTTATGGCTGCAACTGCTATGGGCAGACAGGCAGGTATCTGAATTTGCACCTGACTGCGCACTTTCACTCTATAGGGGGAAGGCAAATTCTAATCTGGCACTGCACGCTCAATCTTGTGAATGCAAATGTGAGGATGACCTGTCTCTTTGCACGCCTAATTTCCATGACACATCAATGGTTTACGGAAGAGATAAATCTGCCGGTAGATGGCTGAGGCTTTCTACATCGGTAAGGCTAAAGACACATGTGGCTAAGCCGTCGGTAAACCTTAACCGTAAGGAATTTGCTTTTTTAGATGATTCATTAGTATGCCAGTGACTTTTGATGGCACTTCGCCGTTTCACTGCTTTGGGTTATTGTGCGCCCGTATCTCTTCGCGGGTCTTCTTTTGGGGCTTTCCTTCAATGATGCCGCCGCGGTGGCTCAGTGGTTATTGCGCTCGGCTGCTGTCCCGAAAGACGCGGGTTGGATCCTGGCCGCGGCAGTCGAATTTCGATAGAGGCGAAATTTTAGAGGCTCATGTACTGCGCGTTGTCAGTGCGCGCTAAATAACCCCAGGTGGTTGAAATTTCTGGAGCCCTCTACTACGGCATCACTCATAGCCTTGGTTGCTTTAGGACGTTAAACCCTCATAAATCAAATCAAATAATCAAAACCTTCAATGAAATTTTTGTCAGTCCAGCCTCTTGAGCTCATGTCTTCTCGTGTGTTGTGTTTTCTGGCTGGTTTTAAGGTGAGTCAGTACCAACTCGGCTAGTCGTGAGCCTTGTTCAGTATTACATTTTAAATAAAGTGATAACTTTACCAGGCTATGTTGCCGGGGATCGTGTCCGCAGCAGTTGTGGGCAACTCAGAAGAGATAGCGTCATACGAATGGTTTAGTGGAAGAGGATGATGTGAGGATGCTGCGCGAAAAAAAAATTCGTAATTGGATAATTATATACAGCCAAAAATGTCCAAAAAGTGGCTGAGCCTGAAAGTATGGTAAAATGCTGAAAGTAGGTGGAGCTACATCATAGCGCCAAAATTAAAAAAACTGGAAGTATGGACAAAGACAAAGCTTGGCGCCAAGTTTGAAAACTCGAAATGAGCAATCACGTGACCAGTGATAAGTGGCCTATACGTAACCAGGAGATAGAAAAAAGAATGATAAATTGAAGGCAATTAGGTAATTAATGAGAAGCAAAAGGCAATGAACAGGTGATTGGACTGGGCGGGTATTCAGTGAGTGGGCGGGAACCTTGCATGGAGGGAAATTTGAAAACTCGAAATGGTTGCAGGGTTGAAGTGAGGGTATAATAAGAGTTAATTGATAACCAATCAAGTCAACGAGAAAACAACCATGGCACCAAATTTGAAAGGCAACCAGTGTCGAGGAGGCGTCGACGCTTTCACATTTTTTTGTGCAGGTAGTAGCGGTGATCTCTATTTTTTCTTTTTTTTCAGCCAAGCCAGACCACTTTTCTTGGCTCATGGGCGATGTATCTAGGAACCTGCGGCCAGGACAACGCTGCACAGCGTGCATCAGCAAGGTCGAGTAAAGCAGATAACAGTGAATAAAATTTGATCATTTTCGTTTCAATTCTAGTGGTTTTGTGCATGAATTACTCTAAAATGCACGAATCTTGTGTTAATTGACAGGCGACCAATAATAAGCTGTGCATTTTTGTGCATTGCCTACTCCAGAACACACAAATCCTGTGTTAATTGACAGTTGACACAGTAACGACTGTGACATAGTGTACGAGCACTACACAAGACACACTACAGAAGACAAGGCAAACTACAGAAGACAAGAGACTACAGATGTCAAGACAGACTACACAAGACAGGACAGACTACAGAAGACAGACTATAAAAGACAAGAAAGACTACAGAAGACAGGACAGAGTACAAAAACGACAGACTACATAAGACATGCCCAAAACACGACTACTACAGATAACAGAAATTTTCTGTCTTAGAATCCTGTAGTGTGTTTTGACTGGATAGGTCTCAATTGAATTGCGCTTGCGATTTTCTGCAACTCTGGATAGCTATTTAAGCCTTGCGCATTGTAGTTGCCGATAAACACCTCATGAGTGGTGCTATTATGCTCTCTTTTCTTTGGCACTATGTATGAGCTTCGGTTCTCGCTCTTTCTAGAAATAATGCATGCAGTTTTGAAGTGTGAAAAGGGAATTTACGTTTAAATAGATTGTCATGTCAGGGCCGTATGTTACAGCCAAATTTCACATTGATGTTAGTGCTGGTGGTTTCTTCTCATTATTTTAGGAGAATGTTATAATTTCACCTGTAGCAAATAATAGCCCTCACTAATTAGCTGTTTCTGTCATATACAGTATTTCGTTATACTAAGCCACCAAAGCACGATTCAGAATGTGGTCAGCACTAAAGGCACTGAGTCTTTTGTCTCACTAAAAAAGTGCTTTACACCCCTCTCAAACGGCATTCCTCGAAGGCCTTTCTAGCATAGGCGCCATTTTTCACCTAAGGAGCGAAAGCTTAAAGGAGCAGCGACGCAGCTACACGGTGCACCCCAAGGGTGAAACAGTCGTTCAGGCTTAGCACCCGCTGCTGTGCTCGAGGTGGCTGAAGTGATGTTTTATAATTAAAGTGCCATATTCTGTTCATTCGCTGAGCTTAGACTTTTTTTATTCTGATTGCTTCCTTAAAAGTACTGCAACAGCTACTCTAATCAGCAGCAGCATGTATTGTACGTGTATTTCCATGGTCATCAAGGGCGCCCGGTGTTTCTGCAACACTTTCACTGTCTTGAATTCTGAACATAAAACATAAACACCCGCACAAATACCAAAGCGAGACACACCTTTCGTATTAAAAAAATATTTTCAAACATTATTAGCTGTATCTATTTTTTATTGCTTTTACTTTTGACGTTAAATGGCACTGTGATCACAGGTTCTCGAAGGCCGCGCCTACGCGCTCCAAAGGTCTCTGCCGAGCGCCTTCCCCTCCAAGGTCCTTAGCGGCAAAGCCGCAACATTTCTGCCATGTAGCTGCACTCCTTATGCCTTTGGATTTAAGGACCTGATTCTCAAAGGCCCTTGCGGTGCCCGTGTGACGGGTATTAGTGTGGTATGGCTGCTTGAACACCTATCCCTGGAATCTCACAAACTGATTAAGAGTGGGCAAACCCTCAGGGTGCTTGCCGATGTTTCGACAAGAGAACTTGTCTTTGTCTGGCAAAGCGTTCATCATTCCAGGGCGAAAGCCCTGGTGTGTGGGACGAGGGCGCGATATGGGAAGGGCTTTAGGATGGGGAGCGTGAACCTTGTCCATGCACGATGACTGCTAAAGAAGATTAACTGGTTGACCTGCAAAACTCTGAAAAGAAAAGGCCGACTCAGCAGAAAGCAATCCCGGGGTGTGGAGCGTGGAGAGATAGTGGGCTTGAAGGCTTTCTGTCCAGCCGCAACAAGTGGCTTCGTTTGGCTGGCTTCCGTTACCTGAGAAACTAGGATAAAGAATTAAGCAGCATGGCAGAATAAAATACTTGGGGAGGTGGCAAAGTAATTTGAAGGAAAAAGAAAATGAGGGCAGGATCACAGAAAAGGCAAAAAGAAGAGGGTGAGGAGTTTGGAAGCCAAAATTCTGGGAAGTGATGTCAGGAGGTGCAGGGCGTGAGGTTAAAGTGTAACGATAAATTAAAGAAAATTATGGGTTGGGAAACCTCTAACCATGTGCAAGGCCTTTTAAATTAATTACGCCAATTCCGGAATATACAGCGCTGACCACATTTAGCGCAAACATGTGAGCCCTTGGCCGCACTATTTAGAGGTCCACTGCATGCAACAGAGCCACTCATCCTTGCAAAATGGTGCAGGAGGAGATGCACCTGGATGTGGTGCTTCGTGTCATCTGTTACTTCACTTCGATGTGCTGCAATGTCAGACGCAGTGGCCTTACAAAGAGCATAGCCTAGTGCTCGCGTGCTCGCAGTAAGAGGGGACAACCCGGTAATTCAGATATTCTAAGGTTCCTCTGGATATGTTGACCCCAGACGAAAACAAGTCATCTTGTCGAAACGTTGGCAAGCACCCTCAAATTTTTCCTTAACTTGTTCACTTTGTGAGTGTCAAGAAACCACCTCCCTACTCTCTCTCTCAACCGTGCACTCCACATCTTGTGCGGTTATCTTTCTATGTATACACCAGTGATAATTCATAAATCAGGAGATTTGGAATTGTCTTGTTTTACACTTATTTAAAGCTACATTATGAGGGTATAGTTGAAAATGTGCTACGGGGGCTTGGTTGTGTGTCGTGACTGGTTTCTCTTTATTAGGGCTACTTGACAGCCGAAATGAAACGCAGCTTTTGAAAAGTCATTCCTCATATAAGGGAGCGTTTCTACTGCTACAATGAAAATATTATGTGCTGAAACTTCTATCACTGCAGCTCAGGGATTGATATTTTTCAAATAACTAGCCTAAAGTTCAAAACCTGCAGAAGGAACACTGTAACTTCTTTCCTGCCTTAAAAATCCACTATTTATTTCCAGTTTCAGCAAGCAGAGGCCTGTTTCATGGCACATACTTTCCACTACCTTGCGTGAAAATTGTGCAGTACAGGCCCACCATAAAACTAGGGGCATAGTATACTGCTTGTATGCAACTACTTTGGCGTTAGAGCATGCATAGCATGGTGTTAAAGTTCGATTCTTTTCATTTGCAACTGGTTCATAAAGGGCCTACTCTGGCAAAAGGCATTTAGCAAAATTGTCTTCCTCTGAATGCTTCAAAGGATAACTTTAGTTCATTCAGGAAAATGTATATTGACAATATATCATAAAGGCATGATTGTTCATATTAGCTCTTGTTACCTACAGTATTTAGTTTTGTGCCTCCAGCATCACTGACTTGCATCATATGTTAAATAGAGTAGTAAAATGCTTGCTGTTAGTTTAAACCACAACTCATGAGGGGGCTGTGCACTTTTGTTGTGTTGCATGAAATATGCTTATGTATGAAACAATTTCTTTCAGCTACACTTCACATTATACAAATTCCACCAGAAGAAAGGCTGCAACACAACATTGCTCACCTTCTGCTTCGTTCCCAGCACATAACAGGCCATAACAGCACATAGCAGGAAAGATATGTACAAAGCAGTGCATATATAGGTTCCCTACATGATTTTGTGTACTACCAACACTATGGTATGATTAACTCGTGTCATGTAAGAGAGATCACACAAATCATTTTGTATAAATTGCAGCATGTTTATTTCAAGTTTTAAACTGGCCATTTAAACAACCCATTTCTGAAGCATTTCACCATAAATAAGCCGAGCACCAGATCAGGGGAAAGCTTGTACCTATTGCATCACCGCTGGTTACCCGGTGGCACTGGCGATCGAACCTCGCACCTCCCGCTTGCGAGGCGGATGCTTAGATACTAGCCCACTGCTGCGGTCCCCCCCCCACTGATGTTGCTTACACCAGATGGTGTTAAAGCCCTTGCATGTATGTTAAATGCATTTTAGAAAGCCATTCACTTCCCAAGTACCATTTCATTTTTATATCAAAACCACGGTACACCTAGCTAGAGAAACATACTTCATACAAGCCAGCAGAAGGGCTGCACGTACATGCTTCGTTAGGAAAACATAAAAATAAAGCAGAGCCTGCCCTTCACGGTGTATTATTTGTTTATTTCTTTGAGAATACTGCAGGCCACTGCTTGGCCCAAGCAGGAATGAATTAACATTGTTAAATAACCAAAAGAATAAAATTATACAATATTATCAGCACAACGTGATTTGCCCTGAATATACCCTGATTTCGAGCAATGATCAAGATGGGCAGATGGTCATTTCATTGAACACTTTTATGCTACATTCGTATAATCGAAAAAACAAGTATTATTGCAAAATCTTCAAGCAGTGTTTATTCTTAGAGACAATATATGAAAAAGTGTTGGATTAGTTATTGTGCACATTGTATGGTGAAAGGGGCACCCACTTTGTGAAAGGCTTAATTTTGGAATAACGGCAGCATTTAGGCTAGTTGGGTAACCATGTTTACATCGTGGACGCGCTCAAAAAGACAATCGAAGTAAGTGCACTGTGCGGCCATCTCTTTCTGTATCCTTGTGTTTTTTAACGCTTTCACGATCTAAACTTAATTTTGCAAGAGAGCAAGGAAAACAAAGATATTTAAATTCTGATAATTAAGGATAAAAGATCTAGTTTAATTGTGTTGGTAAAACAGTACATTGTATTGCTATTGCTGTATTGCAGCACTACCGTCGCGGCATTGCTTTGCAGCCTCTTGACTTTTGTTCATAAAATAGGCAGTCCTTTTTTGCATTCGATTGCAACACTTCAGGAGTTATCTCAGAGTTCCGTGGTAGCGAACTCCCAGATTAACAGTTTGCATTATTATGCCAGCATAACTTGGTGTTTCACTGCAGTCTTCTTACTAGAATAGAGAACAGCCTCTTGAAAGTATTCAGCCTGATGGTCCCATTGAGGGTTGCTGTTCACATATCAAAACGCCGAATAAGGTGTATACTCTTAACAGCTACGAGAACTAACGTACATTTCATTGCATACTGGCTGACGAGTGGTGGAGCACCAGACTGGGGATTTGGATGAAACAATTTTCAAATGTGTGCTCGGTATCACCCAGTTTGATTAGCTTTATTTTGTGTTCACTTTGTTGTTGAGGTTTAGTTTTTGTGGCACAAGCGCACCACTCCTTTACTTCTCAGTATAATTTAAAATTTGTAGGGCACACTATGTAAAATTAAACTTCTACTTGAATATTCTGCATGTGTTTAAGTTCTTCATTGTTGCTATAGAAACTAAGTTGAGACAGCTTGTAGTTTAGCTCTGGCTGGAATTTTTAGGAGAGACTCACTAACATAATCACATGGCCAACATAATCTGGGCATTATTGTGTGTGCAATGAAAAACAGTTTAAAATATTTATTAACACCTGTCTGTGCAGGACTAGCCTAAAATGCTTTGTGCTCCATGTAGCTCTCCTCTGAGGCAGAATTAATTCATCTGCACCTGCAGCCTGATACCGCCAAGATACGAATGCTTAGGTGAACTTGTGATTTTTTGTCAGACTTAACGAACTTGCCGTTTTTTGAAGCATGAGACTTGAGAGCTGATTCTGAACAGCTCGAGCAGGAGTGTAGCGAATTTCATTATCCTCATCACTTAGTTTACATTCACTTAAGGACAATGGCCTCTTCCAGTTTAAGTATCTGTCTTGCACCAGCTGCATGCCACACTATCCTAAGAAATATCCTAATTTTATCTAGCGTAGCGAGCTAATAATCAACTATCTCCTTCCATATTTTTCTTCGGGTGAAATTGATTTTGTTGCGATACAATGTGTACAAGCTGTTTCCTGGCCTGGAATGAAATCCTTGATAAATGGGTCTCTGATCTCACCTTGAGTAGTCGAAATTAATTTGTGCTAGGGCACTCTTTGACTACAGATGCCCTTGTGCCATTAAAATCTACCAAAGTCATTCCGTTTCCCTAAGATAAAAATGGTGATTCATTCTCTGCATCGTATGCCCTGGCCAGGTACATTTTCTTCTTTAAATTTCTGCAAGAATATTGACAACTTCCCTGTTCATCCCTGTTTTGGTTTCACTCGTTCAGTTTTTATATTAATATTTATAATCATTTTATGCACAAGTACAATGAAAACATGTTTTGGGCTAAATGATGTCAAGTTTTTCACTTTGCACAATGATATATATGGTTGGTCTTGCGTGTCTTTACTTGTACGGTAATATTTATTTTGCGCTCACTGTCTAAACAGCCATATTTGCCTATTATATCCTAAGTCGTTCTACACCTACCTTCCTTCCCCCTGGCTCTTTCTCTTTTCAGTTATTCTTCCACTTTCATTTCCACTGGCCATTCGTCACAAGCCTGCTGTGGGCATGACAGCCAGCACTGGACCCTTTTTTCATGGAACCCGCACTGCTACTTTTAAAACACTAATAGTACTGTATCAATATTTCTGTGATACTGCATTTTTTGTTATTTATGAAGTAGTTGGCTAAGGCAATGGTAGCAGTGTTGTGTATCACAGTATCAATCAATCAATCTTTATTTTCATCTGTCAGTGATACAGAATGAAGGACTTTGACAAAAAAGCTGTTTTTCAGAACAGCTTGACTAGGCCACAGCCCCATGGAAAAATTTCAGAGCGGTAACAGCACTACCGTAAAATAAATCAAAAATTGAAACTTAACAGACTATAGGGCACACAATAAGTAAAGGAAATGCTAAGGTAATACAGAAGGCAGTTTTTACAGTCGTCAAAAACGAATACAAAACAGTTTCTTAGAAAAATGAATATCTGAAATGCTATCAAATCACATAATGTGTAGAATAAATACACTGAATGTACAGGAAAATACAATATAGAAATCAATTTGTTACAGATAATTACATACAACCAGATGAAACAATTCAATACGGTTATGGATTTGATAAACGAGACAAAGTTTGTAGTATAACTAGTGTTAAGTAGTGGAAATATCAGAGCTATACATCACTGCGTATAACTTGCGAATATCGTGATATGAACAATCAAATAAGTCAAAATTGTTAAGGTTATAGTGATCGAGGAGGGACGGAAGAGTGTAATACAAGCGCTCTTTTCCGGAGTTTAATCGTACTGTGTCTACTTGCCACTTGTCTCCAACGCGTGGGATAATTTAAATGCCTAATTCTTAAATTGGCCAGAACACGCAAATTTGTTATGTTCTTACAAGTTCCTAATTTGAATTTTCTGCTTAACGTATAATTGTATGTTTGGTGTATTTTAACTCTTCCTGAAATGCAGAATAAAACATTAGTAGATGCTGCAAAAGGTGCATTGAAAATATGCCTAATACATTTTTTCTGAACCAAGTATATTCGATTTAGATTTGTGGCCGTCGTTGTACCCCATACTAGGTGGCAATAATTTAATTGAGAGCTAAAGAGCGAATGATAGAGTAGAAGCTTGATTCCTTTTGGAAGTAAGTATCGAAGGCGACCAATTACACCTGTCACCTGAGCTAATTTTTGCAGAACATGTCTTACGTGGTAATCCGAGCTCATATTCGCGGAAAAAAATATGCCCAGACATTTAAAATGATCAACTATTTCAATAGTGTGAGTACTCAGTACTATGTTTTCGTGAGGTGGAATAATTTTATTTTTTGGTCGGAATATAACAACTTTTGTTTTATTTTCGTTAATACGCATAGCATTTGCCGCTGACCATCTCTCTAGTGTTTTCATTGTGTGATTACAAGTTCTGATAAGCTCATGAATGTCATGCCCTGAAAAAAGTATGCTAGTATCATCAGCATATATTATGTATTTCGCCTCGCAATTTATATTTACAATGTCAATAAGATAGATAATAAATAATAGTGGGCCTAGAATACTGCCCTGTGGTACTCCACACAGCAAAGGTTTCACTCTGGAAATAGAGTCGCTTATCTGAACGACCTGCTGTCTGTTCGATAAATGAGAGTCGATAAGCGTTAGGGCTTGTCCACGAATACCATAGCAATGCAATTTCTTCAACAATATTTTATGGTTTACTAAATCAAAGGCCTTTGAAAAATCAATAAAAATACCGAGAACGAGTGCCTTATTTTCAAATTGTTTAAGAATATACTCTTTTTGCTACAGTAGCGCCAGTTCAACTGATTTATTTTTCCGAAAACCAAATTGGTTAGGTGTAAATAAACTACATTTATCACTGAAACTTGAAAATCGAGTGTGCAGAATTTTTTCGAAGGCCTTTGAGAACACAGGCAAGATAGACACGGGTCTGTAAATGCCAAAATTATTTCTTTCACCTTTTTTGTAAAGTACGGTCACTTTTGCTATTTGCATATTTAAAGGAAAGACAGAGTTAGTTAAACAAATGTTAAAAATAACGGATAAAATCGGCGCGATAACATCAGACACCTCTTTGACAGGACGTATTTGAATTCCGTCGATATCACAACTGGAGCTATTTTTTATACTTTTTATTGTTGATAAGACTTCGTGGGCGGTGACAGGACACAAGTACAATGACTGAGCGTTGTGAGCACTTACGTATTCGCACGCATCATCCGGGGTTCCGGTCGTTTTCATACCAGTGAAAAAATTATTAAATGCGTCAGCCAAATATGATCCATCCATATCAATACCGTCTACTTCTAGTTTGGAAACAGGGGCGGTACAATGGCCGCGATGAAGGAGTGTGTTTAATCTAGACCACAGTACATCAGAACGATTGCCAAGAACTTCAAGATATGTGGATTGATACTGAGTTCTCGCGGATCGCAAGCGTTTTGTATCTTGCATATATTTTGCATGCAAAAATCAGTGTGTTCACTATTACACTACCCTTTATTTCTTTAGGTTCAGTTATTTAGCATCATCCGGGGTTCCGGTCGTTTTCATACCAGTGAAAAAATTATTAAATGCGTCAGCCAAATATGATCCATCCATATCAATACCGTCTACTTCTAGTTTGGAAACGGGGGCGGTACAATGGCCGCGATGAAGGAGTGTGTTTAATCTAGACCACAGTACATCAGAACGATTGCCAAGAACTTCAAGATATGTGGATTGATACTGAGTTCTCGCGGATCGCAAGCGTTTTGTATCTTGCATATATTTTGCATGCAAAAATCAGTGTGTTCACTATTACACTACCCTTTATTTCTTTAAGTTCAGTTATTTGGCTGATATTTTGTGCTTCTTTTATAGTGTAGGTCACTCAAATTAAACTTTGCTTTCTGTGTCGCAGGTAAAATCTACAATGAATGCTGCTCTGTGTCTTGTAAGTAGGAGGCAGTGTTTAATAGAGCCATGAACTTTTCTTGGAATTGAAAAGCCTTTGCCGTATTATGCGCTGAACCTCGAGTGTGAAGATGAAAATGTCATGTCTTGGATTTCTGTACAGTTGAGCCATCGCGGTGAATCTACCAGTGCGAAAGACAGGGACAAGAAAGGAGACAAGACAGGGGCTGACTCGCGACTAAAGTTTATTGACGTGAACAGGGAATATATAAAAGGCAAGCAACACCACAAACTACACACTTACAGATAAGCATACAGGACAACATGAGTCAAAAATCACCCTCAACATTTCCCTGCTCGAGAGTCCAACTCATTGCGTGTTAACAATACAGAAAACACACTCACACATTCGTCACGAATTCGTAAGATGTGTCTAGCCTTGATAATCTCCCATTTAATCTCTCCAAATTTACTGCCAAAATGCGTGTTGCCAAAAGGAAAGGGTAGCAGCCTTCATATTCCTTCCAATGTACAGCCATGTTAGAACACCTCCCTCTTGTGCTCCTGTAGTCTTACATTCATACACCTTCCAGTTGCATCCACATAACCCCGACCACAACATAATAGTATCTGATACCACATCCATTTTACAAGGTACATATACATTTCACTCTACACGTTTACTTTTCTCGAGCCAAATTCACAAAATTTTTCTTAAAATTGTACATATTTTAGACAACTTATTAGGGCTGAGAAAGCCACGTTTACATTATACCTTCTGGCCACATATTTCAAGACATGCGACAATCTATGCACATACGGTAACACAACCGGTCTTTTGGCTTCGCGCTGGCTGGCCCCAGCCTGATTGTGCCGGTAACAACGAAACTGTTCCAGCTTCTTTAGCAATTTATCTTATGCTGTTGCAGTAACATGCTTGGGAAATACTGCATTCGTTAACCTTAAAATCTGCTCTTGGTAACTAGTCGGCATGCTGTGAAAGCATAACTTCATCAATTCCGAGTCCAGGCTAGAAAGTGCAATGCTTTTTTTCACTAGCTTGGAATGGTTGACCTGTAGCTAGGTAGCAGCTTAACACTCCTCGGTGAATATCGCCAGCACACATGGCTAGTGCAGAACATCAAGGTAAGGTCCAAAAACCACAGCTTTTTTTCTTGGGACATTTGCTCTAAGGTAAACCTGAGATAAAGGCCTTGCTCCCTAAACAACTTCAGAATATGTACAGGCCCCAAAATATCACAACCTTTATGAAAGACCACAGAATCATCGACAGCGAAAGATTTTTCCCCCAGCCCATGCACGTTCTTGACAATTATTCTATCCACCTTGCTTCAGAAAATATCGCTTAGCACAAGGCCAACATTCGAACCACTACATATACCAGATTTTAGAACACATACCGCACCGCGATAATCTACAAACATGCTCTTCAAATAAATGCTATTCAATAGCATGCTTTTCAGATAAATTTCAGAAAAAGGTTTATGCAAAATTGCCTCTTGTTATTTGCAAAAGCATCTGTCTACATCGCGTCTTTTCGCAGTGTGGTTTAGTATCTCAAGTACGACAATCCAGCGGATTGTCTTGCAGTTAGTGTCGGTGTAGAAATATTTTATTCTATCCCGTATGAAGATCTTGTGAAAAACTTATGAATATGTATATTGGAGCACAACGATGAGCTTGTGTTTAGGATAAGGTGTGTAATATAAGTATATTCTGACACTTACCTCCTTTTATTCGAAGTGAAGAGTATGTTTGTGGAGTATGGCAATGGGACATATGTTCAAAAGTCTGGTAAATTTACCGATTCGAATGTTGCCCCTGTGGTAAGCAATATTATCTTAAGCAGTGTGGATGGAAAGATTGCCAAGACATTGCATCGGCTGGGGGGAAAATCTTTCGCTACGTCTATGATTTTGTGGTCTTTTACAATGGTTGCGATAGTGTAGGGCCTGTACATATTGTGAAGTTGTTTAAGGAGAAAGGCCTTTGTCTTAAGTTTAGCTTAAAGAAAATGTCCCAACAGAAAGACCTGCCGCTTCTGAACCTTACCTTGATGTTCTGCACACGCCATGTGTGTTAGCTATATTCACCCAGGAGTGTTAAGCAGCTACTTGACTGTTGGTCTAACGATTCTGAGCTAGTGAAAGATAGCATTGCGTATAGTCTAGGCTCAGTATTGGTGAAGCCACGCTTTCACAGCGTGACAACTGGCTTCCAAGAGGCGATTTTAAAGCTAACGAAAGCATGATTTCCCAATCATGCTATTGCAGGAGCGTGCGCTAAATTGTTAAAGCTGAGCGTCTAAGATGGGGCAAGTTGGTCAGACATGCTAAAGGTAAGAATGGCGCCGCATCAAGTAACGAGGACAACAGGAGAGCACACCCACGCACAAGTGCCAACCTTGTAGCGGATATAGAATCCAAGAGCGCGTGCTTGACATTCAGCGTTGGCAGCCAAGGACCGGGCTCGTTCAATCTTGAGTGTTCAAATCCGTGTTTCCTCGTTTTCTTGACTGTCAACGTTGAATATCAAGCACGCACTCTTGAATTCTGTATCTGCTCCAAGGATGGGACTTGTGCGTGGGTGTGCTGTCCTGCTGTCCTCTCGTTACTTTATGCTGCGTCATTCTTCCCTTCAGCATGTTAAAGCTGAAACCCCTTCACAGGGACTGGCAGGATCAGACCGGGGCCAGCCAGTGAGATGTCAAACGACTGACTGTGTTACTGTACATACATAGATTGTCGCAAAATTTGAAAAATATGGCCAGAAAATATGACGTAAAAATGGTGTTCTCGGCCCCTAATAAGTTGTCTACAACCTGTAAAATTGTTATTAATTTTGTGAACATCGTTCGAGAAAAGCACAAGTGACGAGTGAAACATGGCAACATATATCTGCCCTGCAAAATATATGTGGTGTGCGCATACAATTGTTATGTGGTTGAGTTTATGTTGATGAAACTGAAAGATGTATCAATGTAAGACTACAGGAGCACAAGAGGTATTTGGATATTGGTAGGGATTCTAACTTATCTGTACACTGCAAGGGATGTGAAGGCTGCTAGCCAATCCTTACGGCAACACGCATTTTGGCGATACGTTCAGAGCAGATTAACCGGTAAATTATCGGGGCTAGACACATCTTATGACTTGGTCAAGAATGTGTGAGTGTGGTGCCCATAACATTCACACGCAGTGAGTTGTACTATCTAGATGAGAGGAATGTTAAGGGCGACGATTTACTCATGTAGTGATGTAGCTTATGTGTAATTGTGCGGTTTGAGGTGTTTGGCTCTTCTATGTATTCCCTGTGCACTTAAAAAAACTTCAGTTGCCAGTCAGCGCCTGTTTTGTTTCCTTTCTCGTGCCTGTCTCGTGATGTTATATTAACGTACTTGTAGATTGGTTTGGATTATGGGGGTTTAAGGTCCCAAAGCGACTCAGGCTATGAGAGACACTGTACTGAAGAGCTCCGGAAATTTCGACCACCTGGGGTTCTTTAACGTGCACTGACATCGCATAGTACACGGGCCTCTAGAATTTCGCCTTTATCGAAATTCAACTGGCGCGGCCGGGATCGAACCCGCGCTTTTCGGGTCAGAAGCCGAGCGCCATAACCACTGAGCCACCGCGGCGGCTATGTACCTGTAGAATAGATCCACTGAATTGTGTACTTGTAGAGGCTTGTGAAAAAAAGCCAGAAGAATTTTCTTTCCTGTATGCAGAATGAAAGGTTGAAATTTTTTTCACATCGATGTTTGCAGCATTAAATTCCATTCAGAAAGCTGAAACGCGCTAAATTGTACACGTTGTGTGCAAGGGTGCTGGTCTGCATGCAACTGAAAACATTCGTCTAGGTTATCGAGGAAGCGTCCTTCTTCCTTGCGCCAGATTTTCAGAAATATTATTTTGGCAGATTTATTTACATCAGAAATTCTAAGAACATATTAAAACTGCAAATTTGGTGATTATATATGACAAAATTCAAAGCGTGATGATCTTTGGTATTGTTTAGTCTGGGGCAATACAATGAGAAGTACATAGTATATAGTAAAATTAAATATTACCAGTCTAAAATAAACAAAGCTACTCTTTTCTTTTCTGGAAAATTTTGCTACCGAAGTGCTGGAGCGGCGTGGCAAGATGAAGACGTGGACAGTGTGCTGTATTTATGATGGCACGAGAACTTCAACACAGTGCTTCAGGCAACTGGTGAGTACCTTGGCGCTGTGCTTCTGCTTATGTAGCCAATGTTATATTTTTAATCTAAGTGTGTATCCGGAAATTTAAGCACAAATTGCATAGCATTTAGATAATCTTGCATGAGATACCACTGTGAAAATTGGTTATTAATGATGTGTCTCACATCTACACTTATATGCTGAATATAGTAAGCATGGCTTTTGAGCTGACTGCCTCCGTTGTATGAAAAAATGGCCAGGTTACTGCACGACGCGTGCAGCAGCCGAGTGTAGCACATTCAGGCTTCATGGAGTGGAGAATGAAGGCAGTAAACAATTTAAGAGTAGAAAATACAGCACAAACCACAGGAAAAAGAAGCTGACAGAACACACTGACCCTGATGACACTTTGTGCATGAAGGGTGTTATAAAGTTGGCTGTTATGTAATGCAAGACGGAGGTTGCACAGGACGGGTGGTAAACATAAATTGATGCAGACACCTTCCCTCATTACTTAGTACTCACTGTAGAACTTGAGCAAGAAGCAAAGGTAACAACTGAGCATGGCCAGACTCTTGTGCTTTCCTCCGCAAGCTATCTGGAAGTGCACTTAAAAATCCTTTATGCTTTCACTTGACATATACATCATTGCTGCATGTGGCGAGGAAAAGTACATAACCTTAATGCCAAGTGACCGTGCACTCACAGGGCCAGGTAACAGCTCACTGAGGTGTGATATATCTACAGGGCACCTCATGAGAAATATTTCGACTTCAGAACACAAAGCCCTTGCAGAAAATCTCTCAAAGTTTGTTGCCACATAGACCTCTTCGTAATCGATGACACTAAAAGGCGAGCCTTCCTTTAGTGACATAAAAAGGCCTAGGACATTGGTCTTTTTGCTTCTCCATTAGTGCCAAAATGTTTGCTAGCGAGAGGTTTCGCAGAAATTGAATTATTTCACAAAATTCCAAGAACGAGACTGAAGCTGCGCCATGCAGTACCAGCAAAAAACGAATCACAGCTGTTCAAGAAGCAGAAAGACTCTTGCCTTCAGCCTTCTTTTGCATCACACACATGAGGACACTTCATCTTTCTGGGTCATGATTTTGAAAAGGTTCACATGGCAGCGGCTTTCGGTTAAATTTCTGCAAAGAGCTCTTTCTGGAAACTTGAACATCCGTTCCTCCTGAGGCACACTGCAGAGATATTGGAATGCCTTAGTGAGCTGCAACCGGTACCTGTGACTGCATTTTCACTGACATCAGATATTAGTATATTTTCTTGCACATGCTGAGATAATGCGTTGCGGTTGCCGCAGCGAAACGTCCAGCGGCGCTTTTTGTCTTTGTCGAGTAAAAGAATGCTAAATACGAAACATTCAGCAACAAGCTTGGTTGCGCATCGGATTCCACTGTAAAGGAGTAATATTAAAGCTGCTTTGTTTACCCAATTCATTTCAGCAAATACAAACAATATAGTTCAGGCACTCTTTTCTGCACCGTAAAGGCCGAAGGTTTACGTAAAAAATAAAATATTGTACGCAACCACGCATGCCTTTTCAGTGACAGAAGGCGGCATCTAAAGACGTCGATCGCAGATGGTAAACAAAAGGCAGCTAGCTTGTTCGCACAACACGGCGTTTTACATTTATCTTGAGGAAAAGGAAACGGAGAGGAAAATTTGTAGCATGCACTTACTGGCTGCACAATGCGCGTTTCGTGCTGAGCTGTACCAAGACGCTGTGACGACTTGCCGTCTGCAACATCGCTGAATGTAAAGTGGTGCTGTGATCGGACGGTTTTGCAGAGGGTAATTAACGTTTTTTCATTCATTTTATGCAGGCACTGCAAATAAATTAAAGGAATGAGCCAAAAAATCTTCTTAATGTGTTTCTCTTGATATATTCGTTGGGAGACTTCGGAGACGAAGTTTTCATAGGTTTCATAGTTTTCATGGTACGAAGAGCACACATGCCTATTGATGCCTTATAACTAACTAACAAACCTGCGAGCTAACTCGCGAGCTCAGTGATGCACAGCCACATGACCGCAGCTATCGAGAACCGTAAGGCACGCAAAAAACAACCTCTGGCATGTCAAACGCTTCGGTGTAGCAACGCATCGCTGGCGACTGACCATCCGTGCAAGTGAGTGATTTCACGCTGGCAGACATTACACACGATCATAATGCAGGACACTTCAAAAGCTAATAGCGAGCTCTAGAATAGGAAATGCACATCTGCGCGCTGTAAACGCAAGTATTTTGAGGCTCATTCTGCATTATGTTGCATAATTCAACATACGCAGACGAGATAACTCAGTGATGGTGGGGCCATCCAATTTGAATAAAGAGAGCAATTTCTGCAACAAACCGGTGCTCGTTAGGCCTAGGAGCTAATGAATCGTCCGGCTAATTCGTCCGAATAATTGTCCACACAATTTGTTATAGGCAAGACAAGACGAAGCGAAAGTCCCGTACAGAGTTTCTATCCAGTTCACGGGCCGAAAAACGCAGTAACATCGACGAGTTCACTTCGAAGCAAGAGGCTCCACTTCAGAGTGCGCCGCCATGTTGGCTGTCGAGCATCTGCTGCGTACGCTATGTGCTATGTGTTTGACGTTACCTTCCGGTTTCTTCAACCCTTTTCGCTGCATCGGAACCGCCACTTCCGTTTCCAGCGTTTCGACCAATCAGGTGTGCCCGTTGCGGCAGATTATGACGCTTTTTATTATGACACAAACTCGGAATACGGACCCTGATTGCTTGTGCTCAAGTGCCGGGTACCCACCACTGACACAATGAGTACCAGATTTCGCCTAGCCTGGTTCTTAGCTTCTTTAGGGTGAAATGCTTGGGAAAGGGGTCTTTGGCCCCACCTTGAGGTGAAGAAAATATCTAGTGCCATAGCGCTCTTTGGCATCAGATGCCCTTGCGCCATAAATAATCAAAATCATCACCATGCTTGAGGGCAAGTGTGCGGCCTTTTTCAGATATTACCAATTTTCCTTGTTCACTAAGTTTTGTATTGAGTACTATGTACTGAAAGGCATCTGCATTGAATTGTATCTGGCACCTATCTTGAGCTACTTCTATTTGCACAAGATAATAGACAACCGAAAATGCTTTCATGCACACAGTGCCACCCGAGTAAGCTCATTTTGTATGCTTCTTTCTGGACCTGTGGTTTTTAATCTTTACTGATATTAGAAATGAATTTTGGGCAATTAATTATAATGGTTTGGTTCTCAGTTAATGACTTTTGCAAGCTTCTAAGAAAGCCGATTGTTCAATAGCGGATGGTTGAAATGTATTGGTGAAATTTATAATTGGTGTTGTGTGGTTACTAAATGAGAATTTTTAGCCTTTTCAGATGTATCCGACAGCAGTGTGCAGAGGTACAATATGTGTAGTTTGTCATGAATATAAAATGTATGTACTTGTTCTCACCCAAGCACTTATCACTATTTCATTCTATGCTGCATTCTTTGTACGTATGAAATACATAATATGCGTAAAGTCTTGTACATAATACTTATTTCTTCGGCACGTGGACGGCTATATATGCAGTGAACATTATGGGCAGAAGCTATAGGAATACGCATGTTTATGTACTACAGAAAGTACATAATTAAAATACAAATAATTTCCGCTCTAGATGAAATGTCTTCCGAGTGATCAGAGGAAGCATGCATACACATTGCGGAACCTTTAATAAGAACAAAGCAGAAATATTATTTGTGAAAAAACGATTTCGTTCGAGTGCATAGCATGGCATAACTTTCTGTTACCAAGAATGTGGCAGTCATCATACGGAGTCTCTGTTTCTGACTTTTAGTCCCTACCTGATGTTGCTGAATACCATCCGGCAACGCATTACAAGCAGGTTTCTATGTACAGCGGAGCCTTTTTTACAGTGCAGTTGACGTGACAGAGTCGACCAAATCATTGATATAAATATTAAATAGGACTGGTCCTATTACAGATCATCGGGGCACTCCCGACTAGACATCTAAAATTTCAGAACAAGAGCCGTCTATGTCTGCATATTCTTTTCTGTTAGTCCAGTACTATATAACCCAATTGATTATTCTGGAAGGTATACCAATTGTTTTCATCTTCAGGATTATTTTATTATGAGGCACCCTATCAAATGTTTTGGAAAAGTCCAAAAATTTGTCTACCTGACCATTCATATCTACAACTTTAACGATTTCGATGATGGTTGCTTTTAATTGCGTGTTGGTGGAAAAGCCGTGCCTGAACCCCTGTTGTGCTTTATTTATGATCTTCTTTCTATCTAAGACGGTATTGAGATATTTCACAATTTGCTCGAGCACCATACAAGAAATACATGTAAGTGAAAAAGGTCGGTAATTAGTCATTTCAGCCGGGCTACCTTTCTTGACAACCGGAACACGAGCCAGGAGCCATTCAGTCGATATTTTACCAGAATTTAAAGACTTATGGAATATTATTAGAAGAAATTTACCCATCAGCTGTGCGTATCTCTTAAGAAATGTGGCTGGAATTTTAACACGACCTGTGGATTTTTTGCGTACAGTCGTAACAGCAGTTCGACTACACCCTCCAAAGATATCGCCAGGGTGTCTGATCCATCCGTTGCTGGTGTGACATCGCAACTATTGTCCGGCTTCGAAAACACGCTTTGAAAGTGAAAGTTAAACATTTCTGCTATTTGACTGCAGTCTATAACGACAGTGTTGCCTGCCACTATCTGCTTGATTAGTTGAAGACTTGTTCCTTAGGAACTGCCAGAATTTTCGTGGGCTTTATGAAGCAAAACGGCCCAGATTGTCAGTGTAGTAACGTTCCCGGGACTCTCGCAACTTAATTTTGAGCATTGTTTTTAGTTTTCTAACAACCTCGTCGTCATCTCGCTTTAATTTCCTACGGCGCTTCAACCTTCGTTTTATCTGGAGCAGACCTCTGCTTATCCAAGGGCTCCCTTGACGAACCATTTTCAACTTTTCTGGGATAAGGTTTCCTATGCACTGGTGGCACCAGGATTTGAACTTGATCCATAATATGTCAACGTCATCATCAGGGATGAAGAAAGGGTAATCTTCTAAATAATGTGCAATTTGAACATCATCTGCTGCAGAATAGTTTTTAACAACAGGCTTCGGTCTACAAGAACTCGCCCTTCTTGGAAAAACACAAGTGAAGTAAGTAAGTTTATGATAAAAGGTGCCATCGTGAACCTCCGTTACACGTTCCTGAATGTGGTTAAAACAAAACAAAAGGTCTAAAATTGAGGAAGCAGAATCTGTTACGTGTGTTGCGAAAAATACTGCTTAATTAAGGTTAAATGCAAGGAACATGTCAAACAACACTTCGGAACTATGAACGTCAACAGGACCACACTTCATTTCCAGCCAGTTAATACTGGAAAGGTTAAAATCTCCAACAACTATTATATTTTTATCGCGGTACTTCTTCAAGTGGTAGTAGAGTTTAGACAAGAATTCTGGCGTGAAACCAGGTGATGTGTAAACTCCAGCGATATTTACAGTACTGCCACTAAATTCAACTTTTCAAAAAACGCTTTCATGATCTTTATCAACAGCTGGCAGCGAAAATATTAAAAGTACACACTTTACAAGAAATTCTATACCACCACCTTAGGTTCAAGATCTTTCCGACAAAAAAAACATATTAAGCTGGAAATATGCAACTAACTGGGCGTGAAACCACATTTCTGTGATGATGGCTATGTGAGGATCACACGATAGCAAAATGCATTCAAGCTGTTCTGGTATATTGCGCACAGTTTGCGCATTCAAACAGACGATACAAAGGAGCTTCTGCGCAGGCTTTTCCTTAGTGTAAGAGCGTCAATTTTCTGTTGTGATCTTCGTACTAAGTACAACTTTGCAGTTCTTGGCATTGTCCCACACATAGATATTGTCGTTCAGAAACAACTTGTCATGAACAAATTTTGTGTCATTTGGACGGCTGTCAGCTGGTCCGGACTGCCACAGTTTCTTATCTGTACAGTTTCTTGTGAATAGTCATCAGAAATTAATATGTCGGTACCCTTGAGTTTGAACAGTTCTTAATCAAGGAAATCGTTTCATTTTGATTCTACAGACGTACGATCACGGGTCTTATCTTGTTCTTTCCTGGCCTACCAATCCTATGAATGCGTTCCACTCAACTGATATTAACGGCAAGCTTTCCTTTGAAGACCTGGTGAACTACTTCATTTTGTCTGTTTCTGTCAGGGTTTTCCTTGATACCGAAAACTAAAAGGCTATTTTTGCAAGCTTGGTCTTCGAAGTCGACCAGCCGAGTGTTCTGAGCCAACAAAGCTTCTTCCAGATGTTGTACTGTTTCTTCTAGCTTTTGTATTTTTAGTTCGTTCGCTTTGGTTAACTCCAAAACCTCGTCTTTTTTAAGCTTCTGACTCATTTCTTAAATAGTAGCATCGCGTGTGTTGCCGCCGTTTTTGCCTCTTGAAGTTCTGCTAGAATATCATTTAGTTTATCATTAGCAGTGGGACTAAGGCCAGGGTTGCCTTCGACATCACCACAAAGCAGGAGTAAGAGAACAGACCAGCAGTCATTAGCACTTTGAAAACACTTTCGAGGGCACGGCAGCACAGTGATAGTACGGCAATTCGTAAGGACAATAGAGAAAAGGTTGAGAAATATAACCTGCACAGCGATCCAGACATGGTGAAACATGTTGCTTTGATGAGCGCTGCCGTGCCGTCTGGGGTGATGCAAACAATCCGGGCCTTTTGTACTCCTTTCCGTCGACGTCACACAGCCGTGAAACCAATGCGACGTTTCATTATCTGTGATGATAAAAGGAGCGGTATCCTGTGGCCAAGGCTGTTGTTTCCACATTTCTGAAGATCCAGGAATCCAAAGCGCATGCCAAGGCGAACCAGGCGGATCAGGTCGGCTGCAGCCTGACGACTGCAGCACGAAGAAAAGGACCTGCACAGTGATGCAGACATCGTGAAACATGTTGCTTTGATGAGCGCTCCCGTGCCCTCAGATTACATTAGTGGCCTGAAGTGGCGATTTTGGCTGTGAAGTGCAGCGTATACAAGTCCTGCACGGATAGGCTAAAGCACATAAATCAGCTGAAGAATAAACGCGGAAATCATCTACACTTTTCCAAACACCGTGCGCAGACAAACGGACTGTATTCATTAATCCAGCAGTTAGACACACTGTAAAAAAAATGCTCTGCAGTACAGAGAAACCGGCTGGTAATGCGTTGCCGTAGCGTTTTCTACAACATGAGGTACGGACTAAATGTCAGAAACAGAGACTCCGTATGACGACTGTCACATTCTTGGTAACGGAAAGTTACGCAATGCTATGCACGATACCGAAATCGTTTTTTCACAACGAATGCTTATGTTTTGTTCTTAATGAAGTTTCCGCAATGTGTATGCATACGTCCTCCGTTCACTCGGCAGTCATTTCATCTAGAGCGGAAATTATCTGTATTGTAATTATGTACTTTCTGTAGTACATGAACATGCGTCTTCGTATAGCTTCTGCCCACAATGTTCACTGCAGATATAGCTGTCCAGGTGCCGAAGAAATAAGTATTATGTACAAGGCTTTCCTTTACGCAAATTATGTATTGCATTGGTACAAAGAATGCAGCTTAGAATGAAAGAGTGGTAAGTGTTTGGGTGAGTACAAGTACACACGTTTTATTTTCATGGCAAGCTACACACATCGTACATCTGCACATTGCTGTCGGATCCATCTGAAAAGCATAAAAAAATCCTCATTTAGTAGTCACACAACACCAAATATAAATTTCACAAATACATTTCAACCACCCTCTATTGAACAATCGGCTTTCGTAGAAGCTTGCAACAGCCACTCACTGAGAACCAACCCGTTATAATTTATTTCCCGAAATTGATTTCTCATAACAGTAAACAGTAAAAACCACAGGTCGAGAAAGCAGACAAAATGCGCTTTTCCGGGCGGCACTGTGCGCATGAAAGTCTTTACGGTTGTCTATCATTTTGTGCAAATATAAAGTAGCTCAGGATGGGCGCCAGATACAATTTAATGCAGGTGCCTTTCTGTACATAGTACTAAATGCACAACTTAGCGAGCAAGGAACATTGGTAACATCTGAAAAAGGCCGGACGCTTGCCGACTTTTCGTCCATTCAATTCGTTATAGGCAAGACAAGACGAAGCGAAAGTACCGCACTCAGTTTATATCCAGCTCCCGGGCCGAAAAACGCAGTAACATCAACGAGTTCACTTCGAAGCGAGAGGCTCCACTTCAGAGCGTGCCGCCATGTTGGCTGTCGAGCATCTGCTGCATACACTATGTGCTATCTGTTTGACGTCACCCTCCGGTTTCTTCGACCCTTTTCGCTGCATCCGAACCGCCACTTCCGCTTCCGGCGTTTCAACCAATCAGGTGTGCCCATTGCGGCAGATAATGACGCTTTTTATTATGACACAAACTTGGAATACGGCCCCAGGAAGCTCACTTCCCCCAAAATGCATGTTTTCACTCATAGTTTCCATTATCTCCGCATGTGCAAGAAAATGTGCTAATATCTGATGTCAGTGAAAATGCAGTCACACGTACCGGAAGCAGCTCACTAAGGCATTCCAATATCTCAGCAGTGTGCCTCACGAGGAACGGATGCTCAAGTTTCAAAAAAGGGCACTTTGCAGAAATTTAACCAAAGGCCATTGCCATGTGAACCTTTTCAAAATATAGACCCAGAAAGACCAAGTGTCCTCATGTGTCTGATGCAAAAGAAGGATTAAGGCATGAGTCTTTCTGCTTTTTGAACAGCTGTGATACGTTTTTTACTGGTACTGCTTGGCGCAGCTTCAGTCTCCTTATTGACATTTTGTGAAATAATTATATATCTGGGAAAGATCTCGCTAGCAAACATTTTGGCAATAATGGAGAAGCAAAAAGACCCATTTCCTAGGCCTTTTTATGTCACTAAAGGAAGGCTCGCCTTTTAGGGCTATTGATTACGAAGAGGTCCATGAGGCAGCAAACTTTGAGAGAATTTCTGCAAGGGCTCTGTGTTCTGATGCCTGAGAATTTCTCATGACGTGCCCTGTAGATATATCACAACACCTCAGTGAGCTGTTACCGGCCCTGTGAGTGCACAGTCACTTGACATCAAGGGTATGTACTTTTCCTCGCCACATGCAGCAATGATGTATATGTCAAGTGAAAGCATAAAGGATTTCTAAGTGAAATTCCAGATTCCTTGCCGAGGAAAGCACAAGAGTCTGGCCATGCTCAGCTGTTACCTTTGCTTCTTGCTCGAGTCCTACAGTGAGTACTACTTAATGACAGAAGGTGTCAGCGTCAACTCATATTTAACAACCATCCTGTGCGACCTCCATCTTGTATTACATGACAGGCAACTTTTAACACCCTTCATGCAAAGAGTGTCATCAGGGTCGGTGTGTTCTGTCAGTTTCCTGGTCCTGTGGTTTGTGCTGTGTTTTCTTCTCTTAAATTATTTACTGCCTTCATTCTCCACTTCATGAAGCCTGGATGTGCTACACTGGGCTACTCCACACATCGTGGAGCAGCCCAGTGGCCATTTTTTTTATACATCGGAGGCACTCAGCTCGAAAGCCATGCTTACTATATTCAGCAGACAAGGGTACATGTGAGACACATCATTAATAACCAATTCTCACAGTGGTATCTGGTGCAAGAATATCTAAATACTACACAATTTTTGCTTAAGTTTTCAGATACACTCTTAGATTAAAAACATAATTTGGATACATTAGCAGAAGCACAGCACCAAGGTACTCACCAATTGCCTGAAGCACTGTACGCAAATTCTCGTGCCATCATGAATACAGCACACTGTCCACGTCTGCATAATGCCATATCACTCCAGCACTTCGGTAGCAAAATTTTCCTCTAAAAAAAGAGTAGTTTGTTTATGTTAGACTGGTCATATTTAATTTTACTATATTCTATGTACTTCTCATTGTACTGCCCCAGAATCAAAAATACCAATGATCATCACGCTTTGAATTATGTCATATATGATCACCAAATTTGGTGTAATTAATATGTTCTTAGAAATTCTGATTGAAATAAATCTGGCAAAATATTATTTTAGAAAATGTGGCACAAGGAAGAAGGACGCTAGCTAGATAACCTGGACGAATGTTTTCAGTTGCATGCAGCCATCGGCACCATTGCACACAAAGTGTACAATGAAGTGGGTTTTACCTTTCCGAATTAAATTTCATGCTGCAAACATTTAAAAAAATTTCAACCTTCCATTCTGCATAAAGGAAAGAAAATTCCTCTGTTTTTTTCACAAGCCTCTGCAAGTACACAATTCAGTGAATCTACTCTACAAATACTTGAATCTATCAGCACGAGACAGGGACGAGAAAGGAAACAAAACAGGCACTGACTCGCAACTGATGTTTATTGAAATGAACAGGGAGTATATAGAAAAGCCACACACCATAAACTACAAAATTACACATAAGCTACGTCACAACAAAAGTAAAAGATTGCCCTTAACATTCCTTTCATCTAGACCATCCAACCCGCTGCATGTTAACGCTAAGGGTAGCAAACTCACACATTCGTCACCGAGTCATATGATGTGTCTAGCCTCGATAATTTTCCGGCCGGTTAATCTTCTGTGAACGTAGCGCCAAAATGCGTGTTGCCGAAAGGAATGGCTTGCAGCCTTCACATCCCTTGCAATGTGCAGATAAGTTACAACCCCTACCAATATCCAAATACCTCTTGTGCTCCTGTCTTACATTGATACACATTCCAGTTTCAAGAACATAAATAAACCCAACCACATGATAATGGTGTCCGACACACCACATACATTTCGCAAGGCACATATATGTTGCCACGTTTCTCTCGACACATGTGCTTTTCACTAACGAAATTCACAAAATTATTAACAATTTTACAGATGGTAGACAGCTTATTGGGGGCCGACAACACCATTTTTACGTCATACTTTCTGGCCACAGTTTTAAAATTTTGCAACAATCTATGTACGCACAGTAACACTGTCAGTCTTTTGGCATCTCACTGGCTGGCCCGGGCCTGATTGTGGCAGTCCCTGCGAAGGGGTTTCAGCTTTTAACATGCTAAAGGGAAGAATGGCGCCGCATCAAGTAACGAGGACAGCAGGACGGCACACCCACGCAAAAGCAGATACAAAATCCAAGAGCGCGTGCTTGACATTCAGCGTTGACTGTCAAAGAAACGAGGAAACACGGATTTGAACGCTAAAGATTGCAGGTGCAGATAAATTAATCCTGCCTCAGAGAAGAGCTACATAGAGCACAAAACATTTTAGGCCAGTCCTACACTGACAGATGTTAATAAATATTTTAAAACTGTTTTTCATTGCACTAACAATAATATACAGTTTGTGTTGGTCATGTGATTATGTTACTGAGGCTCCTAAAAGTTCTAGCCAGAGCTAAAATACAAGCTGCCTCAACTTAGTTTCTATAGCAACAATGAAGAACTTAAACACATGCAGATAATTCAAGTAGAAGTTTTATTCTTCATGGCATGCCCTACAAATTTTAAATTATACTGAAAAGTAATAGAGTGGAGTGCTTGCGCCATAAAAACTAAACCTCAACAACAAAAAGAACACAAGATAAAGGAAACAACATATTGCCCAAAATTTGAATGTCTGGCAGAACAAATGTGAAAAGAAAACCTTTCCACAACTGGAACAAAACAGCGTGATACCGAGCACACATTAGAAAATTGTTTTATCCAAATCCCCAGTCTGGTGCTCCAGCACTTGTCAGCCAGCATGTCATGAAATGTACCATAGTTCTGGTAGCTGTAAAGAGTATACAGCTGATCCGGCATTTCGATATGTGAACAGTAACCCTCAATGACAACCAGGCTGAATACTTTCAAGAGGCTGTTCAAGTAACAAGACTGCAGTAAAACACTTAGCAAGTTATGCTGGCGTAATAATGCAAACCGTTATTCTGAGAGTTCGCTACCATGCAACTCTGCAGTAACTCCTAAAGTGTTGCAATCGAATGCAAAAAAGGACTGCCTATTATATAAACAAAAGTCAAGAGGATGCAATACAATGCCACGACGGAAGTGCTGCAATACAGCAATAGCGATAAAATGTGCACTTTAAGCAACACAATGAAACTTGATCTTTTATCCTTAATTATCAGAATTTAAATATCTGTTTTCCTTGCTCTCTTGCAAAATTAAGTTCAGATCGTGAAAGCGCTCAAAAAGACAAGGATACAGAAAGAGATTTTCACACAGTGCGCTTACTTCCAGTGTCTTTTTGAGCACATCCACTATCTAAACATGGTAACCCAACTAGTCTAAACGCTGTCGTTATTCCAAAATTAAGCCATTCACAAAGTGGGAACCCTATTCCCCATACAAGGTGCACCATAACTAATCCAACACTTTTTTCATGATATGTTTTCTCTAAGAATAAACACTGCTTGAAGATTTTGCAATAATACTTGTCTTTTCGATTCTACGAATGTATCATGCAAGTGTTCAATGAAATGACCATCTGCCCATCATGATCATTGCTCAAAATCAGGGTATAATGCACCATGAAGGGCAGGCTCTGCTTGATTTTTGTTTTCCTAACGAAGCATGTGCGTGCAACCCATCTGCTGGCTTGTATGCAGCAGGTTTGTCTAGCTAGGCAAACTGTGGTTTTGCTATATAGATAAAATGGTAGTTTGGAAGTGAATGGCTTTCTAAAATGCATTTAACATGCATACCGGGGCTTTAACAGCACCTGGTGTAAGCAACATCGGTGGGGGGACTGCAGGAGTGGCCTAGTGGTCCGAGCATCTTCCTCGCAAGCGGGAGATGCGGAGTTCGATCCATAGTGCCACCGGGTAACCAGCGGTGATACAATGGGTCGTTTCAATGGCGAATTTAAAACTTGAAATAACCATGCTGCAATATATACAAAAATTATTTGTGTGCTCTCTCTTACATGACATCAGTTAATCATATCATAGTGTTGGTAGTACACAAAATGCATGTGCAGAACATATACATGCACTGTTTTTGTTCATATCTTACCTGCTATGTGCTGTTATGGCATGTTATGTGCTGGGAAAGCAACAGCTAGTGAGCAATGTTGTGTTGCAGCCTTTCGTCTGGTGGAATTTGAAACATGTGAATTGCAGTTCAAAGAAATTGTTTCATACATAAGCATATTTCATGCAACACAACAAAAGTGCACAGCCCCATCATGAGTTGTGGTTTAAACTAACAGCAAGCATTTTACTACTCTATTTAACATATGATGCAAGTCAGTGATGCTGGAGGCACAAAACTAAATACTGTAAGGTAACAAGAGCTAATATGAACAATCATGCCTTTATGATATATTGTCAATATACATTTTCCTGAATGAACTAAAGTTATCCTTTGAAGCATTCACAGGAAGACAATTTTGCTAAATGCCTTTTGCCAGAGTAGGCCCTTTATGAACCAGTTGCAAATGAAAAGAATCGAACTTTAAGACCATGCTATGCATGCTCTAACGCCAAAGTAGTTGCATACAAGCAGTATACTATGCCCCTAGTTTTATGGTGGGCCTGTTCTGCACAATTTTCACGCAAGGTAGTGGAAAGTATGTGCCATGAAACAGGCCTCTGCTTGCTGAAACTGGAAATAAATAGTGGATTTTTAAGGCAGGAAAGAAGTTACAGTGTTCCTTCTGCAGGTTTTGAACTTCAGGCTAGTTATTTGAAAAATATCAATCCCTGACCTGCAATGATTGAAGTTTTTAGCAAATAACATTTCCATTGAAACAGTGGAAATGCTCTTTTATTTGAGGAACGACTTTTCAAAAGCCTGCGTTTCATGTTGGCTGCCAAGTAGCCCTGATAAAGAGAAACCAGTCACGACACACAACCAAGCCTGCTTAGCACATTTTCAACTATACCCTCATGATGTAGCTTTAAAGTAAGTGTTAAGCAATACAAATACAAATCCCTTGATTTCCTTCATGATTTATCACTGGTGTATACATACAAAGATAACCGTACAAGATGTGGAGTGCATGGTAGAGAGAGAGTAGGCGGAGGGTTTCTTGACACTCACAAAGTTAACAAGGGAAGGAAAAATCTCAGGGTGCTTGCCAACGTTTCGACAAGAAAACTTGTTTTCGTCTGGTGTCAACATATACAGAGGAGACTTAGAATCTCTCAAGTACAAGGTTGTCCACTCTTAGTGCGAACACGCGAGCACATGGCTGTGCTCTTTGGGCCACTGCGTGTGACATTGCCGCACATCGAAGTGTAATTGATGACACGAAGCACCACATCTAGGTGCATCTCCTCCTGCTCCATTCTGCAGCGATGAGTGGCTGCGCCGCACGCAGTGGACCGCTAAAGAGAGCGGGCATGCGCTCACATGTTTGCACTAAACGTGACCAGCTCTGCACATTCCGGAATGGCCGTAATTATTTTAAAAGGCCTTGCACATGGTCAGAGGTTTCCCAACTCATAATTTCCCCCTCCTTTCCTGCTTTCTTTTTTTATCGTTATACTTTAACCTTACTTCCTGCACCTCCTGACGTCACTTCTCGGAACCTTGGCTGCCACACTCCCCCCCCCCCCCCTTCTTTTTGCCTTTTCTCCGAACCTGCCCTCATTTTCTCGTTTTCCTTCAAATTATTTTGCCCCCCCCCCTGGTATTTTTTCTGCCATGCTGCTTAATTCCTTTATCCTAGTTTTTCAGGAAAAGGCAGCCAGCGATACCAAGCCACCCGTTGCGGCTGGACATAAAGCCTTTTAAGCCCACTATCCAAGCTCCATACCCCGAGGTTCCTTTCTACTGAAATGGCCTTTTCTTTTCACAGTTTTGCAGGTCAACCGGTTAATCTTCTTTAGCAGCTATCATGCCTAGTCAAGGTTCACGCTCCCCATCGTACAACCCTTCCCATATCGCACCCTCGTCCCACACAACAGGCCTTTCTTCTCGAAGTGAAAACCTTATTTAAACCCCACCAATGATGAACGCTTTGCGAGACAAAGACAAGTCCTCTTGTCAAAACGTCGGCAAACACCCTGAGGCTTTTCCCTCCCTTATTCAGTTTGTGAGATACCAGGGACAGGTGTTCAAGCAGCCATACCACACTAATACCCCACTCACACGGGCACCATAAGTCCTTTGAGAATCAGGTCCTTATATCCAAAGGCGTAACGAGTGCAGCTACACGGTTCAAATGTTGCGCCTTTGCCGCTAAGGGCCTTGGAGGCGAAGGCGCTCAACCGAGACCTTCGGAGCCCGAAGACGCGGCATTCGAGAACCTATGATCTCAGTACCATGCAAGTCAAAAATAAAAACATTAAAAATAGATACAGCTAATAATGTTTGAAAACATTTTTTTTTCAAATACGAAAGGTGTGTCTGGCTTTGGTTTTTGTATGGATGTTTATGTTTTATGTTCAAATTTCAAGACAGTGAAAGTGTTGCGGCAACACCGAGCGCCCTTGGTGGCCAAGGCAATACACAGACAAAACCTGCTCCTGCTGCTGAGAGTAGCTGTCGCAGTACTTTTACGGAAGCATTGATAATAAAAAAATTGTCAAAGCTCAACGAATGAACAGAATACACCACTTTAATTTTAAAACACTCGCTTCAGTCACCTCGAGTATAGCAGCGGGTGCTAAACCTGAACGCCTTTCACCTTTGGGGTGCACCGTGTAGCTGCATTGCTGCTCCTTTAAGCTTTCGCTCCTTGGTGAAAAATGGTGTCTTTGCTGGAAAGGCCTTCGAGGAATGCCGTGTGACAGGGGTATAAAACACATTTTTTAGCGACACGAAAGACTCAGTGCCTTTAGCTATGACCACATTCTGAATCATGCTTTGGTGGCTTAGCATATCATAATACTGGACATGACAAAAACAGCTAATTAGTGAGGTCTATTATTTGCTATAGGTGAAATTATAACATTCCCCTAAAGTAACGAAAAGAAACCACCAGCACTGACATCAATGTACAATTTGGCTGTAACATACTGACATGATAATCTAGTTATACGTAAATTCACTTTTCGCACTTCAAAACTGCATGAATTATTTCTAGTAAGTGTGAGAACAGAATCTCATACGTAGTGCCAAAGAAAAGAGTGCATAATAGTACCACTTATGAGGTGTTTATCGGCAACTGCAATGAGCAAGGCTATGTAAATGGCAATCCAGTGTTATTATGTGTCTTATGAGCGCATGCACTTCAGAGGTGGTAGCAGCTGTGGACGCAGCTGTCCATCGTAGTTTTGAGTCTGTCGAGATAACACATGGGGTAAGGTATTCCCTGTTTTGCTACCGAAGGCAAAATCGTCAGCGCGTGGAGTGGCCTTCCTGTTCACTGTCAATATCTACTGCTCAAAGTAAAGGAAACTAGGGTATAAAAAATACAGCATTTCATATTATGCTTTGGCCAAATGCAGTGAGAATGAAACAGACTAGAGACTTGTCTTATGACGTTTGCACTCTTTACTTTGCACCAGAGGAAAATAAATTTGTGTACAGTTGACCTACTGCTTGCCACTGTCCTAGAAAAAATGAATCCAGGTCTCAGAAAGTCTACCGAGAGAATACTGGTGCTGCATGTGCATTTGTCTGAAGTGTTCTGAAATATGCAGAAGTTACCAATTTTTTTACTACCTGATTACATACTGTAATCTTTGCAAGGAATATGAGGTTAACGGACTGGGAAAAAAAAGTCAGGAATCGTACCTTTAGTACTCGGCACTTGGACAAACAGATGACCCACTGGGCGTCCCCAGGAGCTCTGCTACCAGGCACCCCTAGCAAAAGTACTCAATTGCCCGGATCCAAAGCAGCCATGCGAATGATTGCCGAAAAGTCAAGTTTAAGGACAGCAGATGCATGAACACAAAACAGTTTTCCAACTTTGTTTCAGTGCGATAAATGGTTTCAAATCTCTAGACTATATCTGGTAATACACAGATTATCAGAAGACCATCTCCCGCTCAGAATCATCTCAAAACACATTCGACACGCAGTACCAACATGCACAGTTCGTGCTTAATTGAATCCAAAAGTTTACGCTGATCGACCAATGTTACTTGAAATAGACACAGAAAGCGCATGCACGTTGTACTGATGTTATCGTGAACATAGCATGCGAGGAGACGCAGGGTTACAATACAAAAAAAACCGCTTTCAATATTTGAGAACAAAAGGCTCACCTTCTTACAAGTTCGCCAAACCGGAGACGTTGCCGAGTGGCTGCCGCCAAAGTCACTCGCAATGAACAGAAACAATAAGAATGCAGTGCCACTGACTTTCCTTGAGCAATTTCAGTCGATTAAACTTCCAACTGTTCGCACCGACTACCTACGCAAGCACGTCTACAAGTTAGCGGCGCAGCCACGCCATTTGCAATTTACAGAGCTGCACGGGAAATTTATAGCGCCATTCGCGTATTCGCGCTGAAGCTCACGTCGCTGATGTCGCAAAGGTGCACAACAGCAAAAACATATAACATATAATTAATTTTACGGTACCTATTTTTAGCTGACAACTTGAATGGTTTGATATATTAAGTTTTTTTTCGTTTCGTTGCAAGAACTTTATTGCCACCAGTAGCTTAGCCATGGCTAGCCATGGCGAAGTCGAAGCGCTAGCCGAGCCCGCAGTCGGAAACATGTGCGCAGTTAGCGCAGTGTGGAGTTGAATGAACAGGCGCTTTGGAATGGGTTTTTGTTCTTCTGTGTTCGCTGCGTGCGTCCTGCGCGTTGTGTGTCTTTAGTATATGTGTGTGGCCGGAACACTGCATTGGAGTGTACATACTACAGCTTGCTGTCCCGAGCGGCATCGGTGCGTAGTAAAACGATCCTTGAAGGTATTGGTGAGCGCTACCAAAATACGGAAAGGGACGAACACACAAGACCTTCAAGGATGCATTTCCAACTAGCCCCAGTTGTAGCTCTTTTGAGTAAAACGATCGTGCAGAATGTGCGTTACAATGCCAGTAACCCTGCACGAAAGAGGAGACTTGAAGCCAACGGAAAAGCTGCTCTCCCTCGTGGGACTTCAAGAATCTGGCGAGTAACAGTCGACGCGCGTTTCGGTGGATGATTCGTTCCGTTTACCACGTCAAGAAATTCAGCACTGGCCAACAGCAATGATGAACTGCTGCTGCATCATGATGCTGCATCATCACCTGTGAGATGTTTGTGACAAGCTTGTTGGATGTGAACGTGGCCATGAATGGTATTCGCCGAGCAGCGGCCCTCAGGGCGTGGCACCAGTGGATACCTGAAGATGATTACTGTTTACCCGCGCCCTGGCGCCTTGCATTCAATCGAATGCTTTGGCGTTAATTATTTATATCTGAATTTCACACGTAGTTGTACTCGCAAATATTACAGCCGCATCGTAAAAACGTGCCGTCGGAAGAGCACCCTTTTTCATTTTTTTAGGGAGGGGGTGGGGGGAATTACCGTCTGCTCAAATTTAATGTCACTAATATTTTGAGCTTATTTTCTAAACAGGTGCCGTGGTGGCACTGTAACAATGCATTTATTGGGCAGAAGTTTATTTGATGTTGTTTTGGCACAAAGTTAATGATTTTCATTGTACTGTGGTGCCATGTTCAAACAAAACACATCATTGTACACTCTCCTTGCAGAATGTCTAATGAGGTAATAATTACTCAGCAGGGAGTATGCACTGTGGTAAAAGCGAGGAACGTTACTGAATTACTTCACACTTGTCATGTTTTGTTGTCGTTATTGATTACGCATGCCTTGGTGTCTGCTGCTTTCGAGTGTATGGGCGAGAGGCATGTCGAGATCCACTTAGCAGCTTTTTTCCTTCCACTCTACTGGCCAACATGGTAAAATAAACTCAACAGAATGCGTGATTGTTCAGACCTAGATTAGACTACATTTCACTTATTTACTCTCAGGGCTGATTGGCATCGAAGAGAGGAGTGAGTGACTAACATAAATACATGTGTAGGCAGATTAATAAAATGATTATACACAGCAGACTTGAAGGCATCGGATGCAGTGGTGGACACGACGAAGGCATAGAAGATGTGACAGCTGGAAACGTAGGAAAGTGGAGATCTGCGTGAGTTTGTACGCGATTTAAGGTGAACACTAGCAAAAAATTAAGAAGGCGCAGAGGACTGAGCCCAGAGTTAAAACTGTAGTTTAACAGAGGAAAGCACCTCCCAGCAAGCCAAAATGTGCACATGCAAGCAGTTATGCGAACACAGAACATAGAAAATGAAACTCCTTTTTGGACAGAAGGAAAGCTAAGGCACATTGCTTATTGTGATGTTGCTTAAAAAGTTGGTGTCTAGTTGTTCCCCTTCATATCTGGTCCTTCCACACTCAGCAACTGAAATGCCATCAAAAGGAGCATCTCCAATCACTCTAATTACATGGGAGGTACACATCGCCATATGTCAGAGGCTTGGTGTCTCATCTTGCAGACTAGCTAGTTTGGCAGATATAAACTTTACCGCATGTAAGAGGCATGCGGTAGCCTTGTAGGGGGAGTATTTCATAAGTGCTCCAATATATTGTACAGTGCTGGTATGTTTCATTATTTAGATCGCAGTAATATGCTAGCACAGGCTGGAAAGTTTGTAAGTGAACAGAAAAAAACAATGTTCGTGCCATGTCTTAGCCACATTCTAAGTATTTTATAAAAAGTGCAAATAAAGAATTGCTCATTTTTTGTCAGCTTTTTCTTTCTGCGCATTGATCTTTTGCAAGTTAGCAAGGTTCTACAGTCTTCTGTGCCTATCGGCTGGCCTCCTTGTTTGTCAAAGCTGCCGAGTACACAATGGGTCGTGTCAGTGCAAGCTAAGTAAACCATGGATAGAAAATTCGTGCTTTCAGAGACTTTCCAGCAAAAACTGCTATTATTTCATACTCAGGATGGGGGAACAGCATCGATGGTGCACATCCTCCTTGTCACTGCAGCAATTATGGCTGCTCGCTGCTTTTTGGCGGCGTTTCATTTATCTACAGGAAGAGCAGGCATGAATGGGCGGCAATAGGCACCTACTAAACTAAACCTTGCAATGAGCAATATGTTGTTGTGTCTGTGCTTTTGTTATCCATGATGGAGTTGGTGTTTTTGATTAAGGGTTGTGTAGCAAAGATGTAACTGCTACATTGCACTGCATTCACAGATTTGTTTGCCCATGCTTTTGGTTTTCTCAGTGGTTCGTTTCCTTACCAAACGGCAGATGGAAATTTGGCTTTCAACTTGCGCACTTTCATCATGTTTGCAATGTACTTTCAGCTGATGTTCAATTTCACTTTGGAGAAGTTTTCAACCATTGTCTGTGTCTAAATGTTTTCTAACAGTTGACCTCATTATGCAGCATTTCTCACAAAAAGCAAACGTTGCAGTAACATTTTTATTAAATGTTACTCTATCATGAGGCTAGCAACATAGCGAAAACATTTTTTCATCAAGTCAGCTTTTAACATTATAGCAAATTAAGGCCTTTGTTATTTAATGTTGCTCACAATTTGAACCAATCACTCAACCTTGAAGCAACGTATTGCATTATCACCCTTCCCCGGCTCTTCATTGTGTTAATCGCATTAGACATGCTCACGGTCGTTCGCCATGCTAGTTTGCGGACATTGTTGGCTAAGAGTCAACCAGACAAATCAAAAATGGGACATCATGTGACGCCTATAGTCCGCGGGCCAACAGTTCATCGTGTAAAAGTGGCGTCGCATCATAAGCATCTTCTGTTTTTGTTGCCTTTAAGCAAGGTATTAGTGTGTTTGGTGGAACACATAGTCGATGGGGTCAACCGTCCTGTCGTGTTAAGTTTTGATCCCTAAAATTGAATGTTTAGTATTTTTTCCTGCAACGACTACGGAGGAACAGGGACATTTCCTTCAATATTGGACTGAATATACGGTCATTCCCTACGTTTCAATGTAAGCAGAAGTGGTTCCGTTTTTAAAACGTACATAGTGTACGTTATAGGTACGGAATGTTTTTACAGTGCACCTTAGACTTTTTGTACAGCTCTCAAAATGTGGGGAAGAGCTGACTGGCACGCTTAGACGCTAGACGGGAAGGTGGAGCAAAAAGACGCGCGCGTTATTTTCATCTTGCGTCATGTCAAGCCTTCATCTCCCTCAGACGCCATGGTGATCTCCAACGTGTGCCCTCGCCACTCTTCGTGATACCCGTGACGCAGTGCTAAGTGCACGATGTGAGCGTATGCAGCTGTGATCAGGAAATTACCGACAACAAAAAACTGCACCTCGTGATGTACCCGCACCAGCGCGAGCACTCCATGAACGCACTTCTTGGGACGCACATATCATCAAACAGCGGGCTGGTAATGGACGCGATGCCATGCCTCCTGAAATAGCACAGCCGTGGTTACGCTTCCACGTTGTGCACATCGAAGGGATGCAGGTGATCACAAAATAGGAACTGACGATTGAGCGATTTTGCACAGTAATAGGAGCCATAGGTCTGCAGGCGCTGCCGAATAGTAGCCATGTTTGCGCATAGGACGCACCAATCACGCCGAAGCTAAAGTTTGTCTCACATAAGACAGCCAGATAAGTCGTTTGAACAAACCCTTCGCCGCCGATGTGACGGCGGACTCATCTAGGGATACGAGGACATACGGATCACGTCTGGGAATCGATGCAATGCTACGAATGCACGCACGGCCTTCGTATCATGCTTAACTCAAAGGCTTCGCACCAGGGAGAGGCCGTGTTTACCACAAAACCTTACCAAGGAGAATAAGTAGAAACGTGCGAATTGTTGCGTCATCCTTGGTAATAAAATATAAGTGCAGGTTAGAAGTTGTAGAAAATTGTTTAGAAAAAAAGGTATACATAGCACAAATAATTTCAAAGATAAAATTGCTTGTACTGTTCTTTCGAATACTTTTTATTGCACATTACACAGTCCAAGGAACTTCCGACCGCTGTTTTGCATAGAGGGGAAGAAACGAACTCTTCAAAAAAAGTCTAATAGTGCAGCTGAAAACAATTGTAATTTAAAACATCATACATTGACGTGAAGAATGTAATGAATGAAAATTAACCGTTAATAATCAAATTTTACGTGCTAGCCCTCATTACCACAATGACAACAGGCCTGCTTGCAGCAAATAAGCCTTATTTACTCTTATTAGCCTTATACAGTCTTATATCCTTATTATACTCTTATTTGGTGCAAGACTAACGCGACCTATTGCTATAGTGCCTCCTTACTGCCACAACGTTTCAAGGCATGCAGCGCACTCCTCTACTGCCACTTAGGTCAAAGCGTGATTGAGGTGTAGCATAACCCATGGGAGCCAATTTGGCACCTTTCCTTTCGTTTTGTGACTCTCTGAGTGGCATTTTTTAGGAAATAAATCGAAATGGCCTAGTAACTGCCTCTCGTCTCTTTGGACCCCCGATCCGCGCAGTTAGGGAAGGAAGGTGCGAGTGAAAGAATAAAGAGAGAAATTGGGGTACCGCAATGTACAACTCCGGAATAATACCGACCAACAGGGGATATTTAACGTGCACTGACATAGAGTCACTGGAAAACACTCACACTGCAAAGCACATGTCTCTAGTGATTACATTCTGAAGTTATTCTAATTTCTTCCCAGTACCGCTTTTCCCTTTCCGCGTGCCCTCCCCTGCCGACAAACTGGCGCGACTATCATAAGTGTTTGCAGATGCGTGCAAGGTCGCCAAATTTATCGCGCGTTCGCACACGAGAGCAGGAGTAATCTCTGCATTTTAAGTAGAGCGTTCGTGGGAGCCTTTCGTACGCCACGGTCGAGGCGCACCGCATCTCGTGGCGTGTACCAGGCTCCTCTCATTTGAAAGCCGTTGACGTGAAAGTGTTTTTTTTTTGGGGGGGGGGGGGTAAAATTGAAATAATTGTTTTCTTTTGGGGTGGGGGGGGGGGGGAAGGATATATCGTTGGACACCTGAACCGCGCCGTAAGGGAAGGGATAAAGGAGGGAGTGAAAGAAGAAAGGAAGAAGAGGTGCCGTAGTGGAGGGCTCCGGAATAATTTCGACCACCTGGGGATCTTTAACATGCACTGACATCGCACAGCACACGGGCGCCTTAGCGTTTTTCCTCCATAAAAACGCAGCCGCCGCGGTCGGATTCAAACTCGGGAACTCCGGATCAGTAGTTGAGCGCCCTAACCACTGAGCCTCCGCGGCGGGGCAAAATTGAAAGTGATAATAATAATAATTGGTTTTTGGTGGAAAGGAAATGGCGCAGTATCTGTCTCATATATCGTTGGACACCTGAACCGTGCCGTAAAGGAAGGGGTAAAGGAGGGAGAGAAAGAATAATAATATTAATAATTGGTTTTTGGTGGAAAGGAAATGGCGCAGTATCTGTCTCATATATCGTTGGACACCTGAACCGCGCCGTAAGGGAAGGGATAAAGGAGGGAGTGAAAGAAGAGAGGAACAAATAGGTCCGTAGTGGAGGGCTCCGGAATAATTTCGACCACCTGGGGATCTTTAACGTGCACTGACATCGCACAGCACACGGGCGCCTTAGCGTTTTTCCTCCATAAAAACGCAGGGAGAGAAAGAAGAAAGGAGTAGAGGTGTGCCGTAGTGGAGGGCTCCGGAATAATTTCGACCACCTGGGGATCTTTAACGTGCACTGACATCGCACAGCACACGGGCGCCTTAGCGTTTTTCCTCCATAAAAACGCAGCCGCCGCGGTCGGGTTCGAACCCGGGAACTCCGGATCAGTAGTCGAGCGCCCTAACCACTGAGCCACCGCGGCGGGGCAAAATTGAAAGTGAAAAATTGGTTTTTGGGGGAGCCACCGCGGATGGGATCGAACTCAACTGCGGTGGCCGCGTTTTTCTAAAGGAAAAACGCTAAGGCGGCCGAGTGCTGTGCGATGTCAGTCCACGTTAAAGATCCCCAGGTGATCAAAAATTTTCCGGAGCCGTCCACTACGGCAGCTCTTCCTTTCCTCTTTCACTCCCTCTTTTATCCCATCCCTTAGGGCGTGGTTCAGGTATTCAACAATATATGTGAAAGATACTGCGCCATTTACTTTCCCCCAAAACCAATCAATATTATTTTTATTGAATTAAATGGCGCAGTATCTGTCTCACATTTCGCCTGACACCTGAACCGCACCGTAAGGGAAGGGATGACGGAGGGACTGAAGAGGAAATGAAGAGAAGAAAGCCGCAGTGGAGGGCTCCAGGATAACTTCGATCACATGGGGGTTTTTAAAGTGTACTGACATTGGACAACACACGGGCACCTTTTGCGTTTCGCGTCCATCTAAACGCTTCCGCTGCGGTCCGGTTCAAACCTGGGTACACTGGGTAGTAGCCGAGCGACCTAACCACTGAGCCACCGCGGCGCCTGCGTTAAAGACCCTCAGGTGGTCGAAATTCTTCTTGAGGCCTCCACTACGGCACTTATTTCTTCCTTTTTTCCAGTTTCTCCTGTATTCCTTCCCTTACAATGCGATTAAGTTGTCCGCCGAGACATTAGATACTGCACCATTTCCTTTCGTTAACAAGCGATTTAAAATTAAAACAACTCGAAGGACGCCATCAGTTCATTTGTTTGGTTTTTGAGGGAAGGAAATGGTGCAGCGAATGTCACATCTTGGTAGATTCCCGAACCGCGCCGTATATTCAATTGTTACAGTGCTGTCATTGTTGCCAGGGTGGTTGGAGCTTTGTCAAGCTGCTATTGCGCAGCTTTTTCTTCTACCCTCCTTTTTCACCATGTATGCTTTATTTTGGTGACAAATTGAAATTGATTGATTGATAAAAGAAGCGGTTAAAGAGGAAGGGAAGGAAGAAAAAGGAAATTGAAAATTGGTTTTGAGGAAAGGACATCGTGCAGTATCTGTCTCACATCGCGGTGACACCTCAACCGCGCCTTAAGCGGAGGGGTAAATGAAGAAGAGATATGCACGCGCGGGGCGCTGCCAAGTTTACGGCGCAGTTTGCGCTCAAATGGTCAAACTGCAGCACGCGGCGATATCGGCGCTGCTGGGCCAGCAAAGCTTTCGCTGTAAATAAGAACAGGCGGCGAAGCGCAAGAACACCATCGAAATAAATAGCAGCAGTCGGGTGTCAAATGATGCACAGATATTGGCTTCTCTGCAATGCATGGATGCCTTTTAGTCACGTGGTCGCAAACGGCGCAAGGAAAACAAACGTGGAAGTCAGGCTCGTGGGCACTGCAGGGCGGCGCGGTTGAGAAGGATAGAGTGATAAGACAGCACGGCGAGTAGAGAATGGCTACAGAAGCTGACAAACTGAAAGATCTTGTTATTTGACATTTTCAGCTTGAAAGAGATTTGTAATAAATAACAATTTAGTGGAAAACTATGCTGAGGCTTGAATAATGGGCCCGCTAAAAACTGCAGCTTCATAGTGTGGATACAGCGGTGAGGTATGGTAACTGTGCCTCCAATACAGCTTTCTGCGCTGAATGCGAAGACTTGCAGTGACAAATGCCAAATAGACGGCTCAGCCTCTGCGGTTCCTCCTTTCGTAGCCGTTGTTCTCGAGACCATCTGGGTATTGTGTTCAAGTGTGAGAGAAGTAAAGATGTATAAACATTGCTGATGGCCTAGCTCTGTTAGGCCAGGTTATACGTAGGCGATGAAGGGCCGAAGTGGCGCGAAATCAAAGGGGAGGTGAGAAGATGGCGCAGCGTTGTAAAAGCTTCCTCGCGTGCAGGAGACCTGGCCAAGAAATGGTGGCTGTCATCGAGAAGTTGTGTGTATGGGGCCATAACTGCACGAAAATTCTTGAGGAACCGCCGCAAGTACGAGCAAAGTCCAATAAAGCTGAGTTCTTTCAGGGATGTGGTCTTCGAGAAATCAGCAACTGCTCGGAGCTTGGCAGGGTCCGGGAGGACGCCATCCTTTGGCAAGACGTGGTCTAAGATAGTCAGCTGTTGAGCACCCAAGCATCACTTCACAGAGCTGTGCTGCAGGCTAGCGTTGCTGTGACATAAAAGAACACTCTCGAAGCGGAGACGATAAGGCGCAAAATCGTACGAGATGACATCATCCAAGTAGCAGAATCATGTTTGCCATTTCAGCGCGCGGAAGATGCCCATCATGCACGCGAAAGTGACGGGCGCATTGCAGAGACCGAAGGGCATAACAAAAATTTCGTAACCCTTTCAGCCATGATGAGAGCTGTTTTCTGGCGATTGATTAGCTTCGGCCATCGGCACCTGCCAGTACCAAGAGAGCCATTGCAAAGAAGAGTACTCCGCTCCCAACAGGCAATTATTCGCGTCATTGATACTAGGCAGGGGTAGACATCCTTCTCAGTAATTTTGTCTACCAGCAGTTGGCTAGTAGTGTACTCAGAATCTAATGGAGTCGTCCTTTTTCTTGATGAGCACGACCGGTTGTAGAATCCCACGGGCTGTGAGAGGGCTGGATTACTCCGAGGTGTAGCATGTCGCTCACCTACCTGTTCATTAATGATGCCGCACTCAGCGGAAGAGACGCGGTAGTGGCACTGGCGCAAGGGACCACGGGTTCCAGTGTCGATATGGTGGTGAACCGCTGTTGCACGACCAAATGTTGCAAATTCACCCGAGGATTACGTCGTGAGAGGACGGGCGCGAACGATAAACTCAGTGGTGTAGGTAGTGGTGAAAATATTTTAATGAAATTGTTTCGGCGGTTGTAGTGGCAGGTGGAGCTCTCAGTTCGGAACCGATTAACAGAGGCTGCTGTCCGGGCTCTTTTGATGAGTCCTTTCTGACTCAGTTCATCCGAGCTGGTCAGAGCTGCCTGCCGCCTCTCCTGCTTTGGTTGATTATTAATAATTACCTCCTAATTTCATATCCCCCTGTACTGCCTCGTTTGTGGTTTTTCCGTGGGCACCTAGTGCTAATTTTCCGACAGTTCTCTGATTTACTTCTAATCGCGACTGAACTGCAGCCCTTAATCATAGAACCGCATTCCCGAAAGTAAGCCCCGGCACTATTATTCCTTTCCAAATACCTCTGAGGACTTCATATCTGTTGTACCCCCACAATGCCCTATGTTTCATTATCCCGGCATCTCTTCGCCCTTTTGCAATGAGAGGCTGTTCGTGCTTTTCCGTGTACATATGCCCGTTGTTTACCCATACCCCGAGATATTTGTATTCGGCCACTCGGGGTATTTCATAGCCTTTTATTGTAAGCTTCTGATCAGTTGTGCCGTTGAAAACCATCACACCTGACTTAGTGCTCCGTAGAGAGTGCAAGGTAGAAGTCGTTACCGAATGCTCCGCGATATCTACCTTGGACGATTAAAAACTGGACGTCCCACTCCAGTTGTAGCCAACGTAGTGCTGTGCGCGTGTTTTTGTTGCTCAATCATGAACTAATCACGCGCACAACCTGGACACATTTGTTATTGTATAAATAGTTTTTGAATATTGCCTCTGACCCCATCCTTTCTTCTTGTCCCCTCACTTCTTTCATTTCATTTCTTCATTCTGCCTACTATGCTTTATTTCAGCTGCACCAGCTCAGGTGCTTCAGTATCGATGGCAGATTCCGGGGTTATCGAAAACCTTTTCCTTCCTTTCTATAATTATTTTAATAAAAACCACTTACTATTTTGCAGTTATCTTGCAGGGCATGAGAATCACCTGACACGGTGGTTGTACAGTGAACTGCAAAATGAAAAGTGTGTTTACATGGGCAGCATACAAAGTTTGGTGCAGCTAAAGAAACTGAATAGCATGCACATGCATTGTGTGAGTTTTGCCAACCGAGTGTTTTTGTTAAGAAAGTTCTGAATATAAATTTTTCAGGTCAAGTCGTTACCTTCAAAGATCTGTACATCAATCACAATATCTCATGGGCAACGTGGCAGAAACTGGTAAATACTGCAAATTATTTTAATATTTTGTTGTTGTGATTGCACCTCAGTGTGTGAAAGGCTATGTTGAATGGCCTTTTTGTATTTTTGCAGCAACATGCAGTTAATCATTATTATCAGCATGACTATGCCCACTGCAGGGCAAAGTCTTTGTCTCTTTAATTAACCCTGTCCACTCAGCCGCCGTGGTGGCTGAGTGGTTATGGCACTCGGCTGCTGGATTGGAAGACACGGGTTCGATCCCGACCGCGCCGGTCGAATTTCGATGTAGGCGAAATTCTATACGCCCGTGCATTGTGCGATGTCAGTGCACGTAAAAGAACCCCAGGCGGTCTAAAATTCCGGAGCCCTTCACTACGGCGTCCCTCATAGCCTAAGTCGCTTTGTGACGTTAAACTCCCATAAACCATGAACCGAACCTTTTCCAGCTGCGGCCACTGTATCCCCGCAAACTTCTTAATCTCATCTGCCCACCTAACTTTCTGCTACCCTCTGCTACGCTTGCCTTCTCTTGGAATCCAGTCCGTCACCCTTAAGGACCATCGGCTAACTTGCCTTCGCATTACATGCCCTGCCCATGCTCATTTCTTCTTGATTTCGGCTAGAATACCATTAAACCGGCATTTGTTCTCTGACCAACTCTGCCCGCTTCCTTATCTTTAAATGTTACGCCTACCATAGCCCTTTCTAATTGGTGCATTCAAACAGGAGGTTGTGGCCAAACACCAGGGTGGCCAAATCCTGTTCTCGTGAGGGAGTGCGTTGTTGTTTCTGGTTACCAAGATCAGGCTGCACCCTAGGCCTAGTTGTACGATTCCATTAATAAGTGAACTTTTTTTATCCGGGGGAGAATTGTGTGGCACCTGCATTCTAACCCTGGTACTCTTGCATGTGAGGCAGATGCACTGCCTCAATGCCATCGCTGCACAAGTACTAGAAACCAAGGACGCACCCAAAATCAAACAAGATTACATGTTATACTGAACTATAGCTAGCAGCCTGCCTCTTTCAAATTGATACTTCATGGGTTTATGCAAAGTACACATTCATCACTCCCTTACACACCAATGCTACACTCTTAACGTTACACCTATAATTTTTCCATAGCTTGCTGCGTTGTCTGTAAATTAAGCTGAACCCTTTCTATTATCCCCTACGTTTCTGCCCCATTAAACATTAATTCCTTCAAACAGCTTTTCTAACCGGTTATTCCTCATGTTGACTCAGACCCAGCCGTTTATTGGAATGTCCTTTTGCACAGAAGTGTCCAGGACACCGATTTAAGGGAGGAGTTATGTCCAGCTTCTTAAAGAATATACTGCTCACGTGGATTCGAATGTAAACAAACGTGCGTGCAGTGGCAATGGTGTGTAAGGGATGGATGAATGTGCATTTAGCATGAACCCGTAAAGTATGAACTTGCAAGAGGCAGGTTGCAGCTATAGTTCAGTATAATGCAAAATCTTGTTTGAGTTTAGATGCATAATTTGTTTAAAGTAATGGTGAACCAGGCATAGAAGTAGTGCATCTGCCTCATGTGCAAAAGCACTAGGGTTCGAATCGTGGAGCCGCACAATTCCCCATTGGATAAAAAAAATTCACTTATTGATGCAATTTTATAGCAAGGCCTAGGGTGCGGTCTGATCTTGTTAACCTGTACCAATAACTCACTGCCTCATCAGATTAAGATTTGGCTACCCTGGTGTAGTACTTGGTCATAACTTCTTGCACGAATGCACCAATTAGAAAGGACTATGATAGGTGCAACGTTAAGAGAGAGGAAGGCAGCAGAGTGCGTCATAGAACCAATGCGGGTTAATGGTACAATATTCGAAGTCAAGAAGAAATGAGCACGGGCAAAGCATGTAATGCGAAGGCAAGATAACTGATGGTCGTTAACAGTAACAGACTGGATTCCAAGAGAAGACAGGCATAGGAGGGAAGGGCAAAAGGTTAGATGGGTGGATGAGATGTTGAAGTTTGCTGGAATAGGGTGGGCGCCTCTGGTACAGCACAGGGTTAAGGAGCAGGCAGCAGATATTTTATTTTAATCTTGGCACTAAGTTTCAAGCTGGTGGTTTTATGCATGAGAGATCTGCGGCGACTACACAGTGATTGAGATGTAATTGCTGCTGTTATGTTCCCCATTGCATTGACTGTACTGATAAGAAACAGCGGCTCTATCGATTTCTTTCATATTTGTAATTTAGAGTGCCCGTGTCACCAAATTTTGCATGATTATGCTGGTTCTTTATTAATTTGGGAACATTGCTTACTTGCCAAAAGAAAGCTTAGTGGGTGCTTTAGCAGCAGCACGTTTATTCGAGGTGACTGGAATTTTAGAGTGCCCGTATCACCAAATTTTCCATGATTATTCTGGTTCTTTATTAATTTGGAAACATTGCTTACTTTCAAAAAGACAGCTTTGTGGGGGCATTAGCTGTAGCACATTTATTCGAGGCGATTGGAAGTTTTTGTGCCCCTATAGTATCCACTTTTTTAACACTGTGGGGGAATTCTGTATTGTTACAGCAATGAGGGAGTGGAATATCCTGAATTACAGTTTTCAAACTGTCCCCTGCTACATAAGGAGGGCACTGTTAGTTGTAAATCAGAAAACTAATTGTATTATCTGATGTGCTTCAATCAGTGTCTTTACTAATGGCACTTATTGTTGGTTTTGCAGATTTGGACCATACTTCTGTGGCCTCCAGTTCTGTTCAGGAGCAGCATGCTTTACAACCGTTCGAGGTGTTGGATGAAAACGCAAGTTCCAGCTAGGTGTTGAAGGCTTTGCTGTAATCTGATTTAATGTGCAGTGTGCATGTAATTTTCAATATGGTTCCTTTTTGCATAATATTTGAAAAAACGCGCTACACTAGGAAAGACGCGGTTGCCCTGCGTACCTCGTTTTCTTGCCTTCAATATGCAAAAAAGCAAGCCCCCATTGGTGCCTTGCTTGCTTTTTTGCAGACAGTCTTGATTACGAGGGGGGAGGCCTCTTACTGTAGTAAATAAGGGGCTCACATGTTACCACTTATACAAGTTTTAAAAGTCTAGATACTGTTGTCCAACACTTAGTGGAACCGATTCCTGCCTTTTTAAAGATCTTTGTATGGCTTTAGGTACCAGTGTATTGTAAAATTTCTTATCTGGAACTATTTCACGGGAAGAAAACTGTGCCCTCCGCATAACAGCATTAAAGCTGCACAGACTGCTAACATGCTGTGTGCTTCCATTTCCATTGTGTATGGACCATTATTGAGCACCGTTAGGCAAGACTAAAAAAGTCGTGCCATCACAAGATGCTTGACAGCGTTAACTTACAGGGTGCAAGACTGAAGGCTGCTGGATACCCAAAACTGTTGCTGGTCTCGGTAGCGGAAAAAGGTTTGAAGACATTCATTAAAGGGAAGCCTGCAAATGCGAACTAAAAAGATTAGAGACCTGTTGTTTTGCGATATGTGCATGCCTTGTCGCACAGGCTGAAAAAAGTGGCAAAAAAGTATGGAGTTCCCGTTGTACTTTCCGCATGTCAGGAACTCAAAAGCATGTGTGCAAAAATCAATTCCGGCCAAGAAGAAGGGCACGACGCACGGTCTTGTGGCGTGAGGCACAAGAACTAGTTTGTGGCGTGTGTTGAGGGCGTGGTGTATAAGATACCGCTGTCTTGCAGCAAGGCCTATGTCGGCCAGACAGGAAGGTGCTTAAATGAGAGGTTGCGGGAGCACAATTGCAACAACTCTCTGGTCAGTGGCCCTGGCAACCTCGCAGCACACTGCGCTGAGCACAAGTGCGAACCTCTACTGGATAAAACGACTGTTGTTCTAAAATCAAAGGACAAGACCACAAGGAAATTGTGGGAAGCATTCTGCATGGCTTCGGAAAAGGAAGGTGCTGGGTTCGTTAGCGAGCCGTCTGCGGTTTTAACAAAAAAAATAAATATTTTTTTAGCCGGTCATTTATGAAATGCATGACTTGCGAGGATAGCTTATATCTCGCATAGTGTAGGTGATTGTTTTGATATCTTGGCTGGCTCTAACGCTTTTATGTTTGTATGTACCATGATCAGATGCATATAAATATGCGCCGTGTCGAAAATAAACTCAGTTGAAAGTTCGCGCTCCTGTCCTGTGGTGTTCCTATGCGGTGTTGTTCCCTTGTCCTGATTATAGCGCTCCCCAGTTTCAGTATGTAGAACCAACTAGCCCCCTAAAAAGCTGTACTGCATGCATCTGCATTCTACTTCTAGGTTGTTCTCCCTAATGGCATAAAGATGTCAGAAAAGAAATTTAATTACATAATGAAGACAAAAACCGAAGTCAAAGTTAACCAGGGAAATGGCAAGATACCTATGGACGCCTACTGAAATGAAAGAGGTGCCTGACCGGCCAGCACTGCATGTGTACTCCGGACAGCGTTGCAAAGCAGCAGGCAACACCGGCCAAAGTTGTAGTCTTGATGGGCAAGTCATATATACTGTTTGGTTTATAGTTGATATCAAGAAAATTGATAGTACTGCTTGGTCTTGGACTTAACACAGCTAGGTAAAGTTCAGCAGTAAATGTTGAAGCAGGCGCGCACTTCTGAAAGTGAAGCAATTATTGCACTTATCTGCATTATTTGGTTTGTTCTCTTTCTTAGGAAGGTTTAACTGGGAAATGATCTGGATTTTATTTAGCTGTTATTGACAGAGAAATTGAAGAAATTGAATGTGACAAGCCTTCGGACAAGCGCAAGTCTAATGCGCGGAAGGCAGTGCGGAACCTGTTTGCCGAGGTTGCGAGGCAGGAGAAGCGGATGAAGGCTGTATGAAATAAACAGATCTAAGTAGTTACGAATAGTCATCTTTTGAGCACCTAGACCTACCATATGCATGAGCTGCATTATGGAGGTTTTGTCTGGAGGCCTCGCCCCAGTGTGCGAGTGTCCCAGTGTGAGAATGTCCCGGTGTGCAGTGTCACTGGGCCCATAATCAGGCATGGCACGGGGGCACTGGTTCCCAGTGGCAGTGGGTTTTGCAACAGGGAACACATTAAGCAACATGTTCTTCAACACGTATAGGACCACATGCCCATGGTGCGGCGAAAAGCCCACCATATGCCACACCACATGGGAAGGCAAATAAAATAAATCATTCCATCAGATAGAAAATCTGAGTGCGGTACAGTGGGAGAGGGCGCTCTCCAGCGGCAACCCGTGCACACAACGTGGTCTCATACAGCACGCCTGATGAGTAGCTACCCTCAGTGGAGCCCTGGAATAGGGGCACCAACCCTGCGAAGACAGAAGACACCATCTGAAGATGGAAGAGCTCTGTTGGACCGCTAAATAACTGTACTTAGAGCAATAAAAATTTCAACTCAAATTCAATCCCACAAATCCTCTTGAATAACGTTGTCGTAGGCTCCCCTGATATCCAGAATTGCTAGCCATAGGGGCCTGTGTTCCTTTTCAGAAATCTCTATGCACTGTGTCAACGAAAACAGATTGTCCTCCAAACTCCTTCGTTTCCTGAAGACATTTTGTAGCTTCCCTAGCACCCCCTAGTTCTCCACCCAAGCGTGCAGTCTGTCCTTTATAATCTTCACCACCCTGTAAACAACGGATGTCACTGTTATGGTACGGTAGTTGCTTTTGTCAGCTTTGTCCTCCTTTCTTTTATATATTATGTTCATTCTACTTAATCGCCATTCAAGGGGGCTTTGCCATCCACTACCATTTTCTTCACTACCTCTATTGATGTTTGCTTGAATTTTGGTCCTAGCTTCTTTTTTAACATAATTGGAATACCATCTGTTGCCAGCCCACCATGCTGCGATTCAGTAACTGAACTTTTATCAGAGGCTAAAATTACGTGCTGGCGGAAACTTTTCCGCATGTATATTGCGTTTTGCTTGGGTCTACATTATGTCGCTTCTGTTCTCTTTCGATAAGATCAGCGCTGAAACGATTTCCTCTGATTACGCAGCGGAAAGGTTCCCTTTGTTTATTGCGCAAGGCACATTTACTTCGACAAGCACGAGACACAAGTGACTTTTCTCATGGTAACGCGTCAGCAGAGTTTGAGCGCCAAATCGTGGTCCACCCGTACATTTGCGAATATACCGGCTATTGCAAAAGTGCAGAGTACACTGCGTTGTTCGATTGAAGGACGCGGTGGTTTGTAAACTTTTGCGGCAGACGGTACGTACAGCCTAAGTGGTATACAGCTTACTTTGCAAGGAAGGATGCGGAGCGGCTACGTGGCTGAGTGTTGTGTCCCTGTCGCACAGGCGTGCTTGCTTCTAGTGTGTAGAGAGCGAGGGAGATCATCATCATCACCAGCCTTACTATGCCCAAAGCAATACAATGCCTCTCCCATATCTCTCCAATTAACCCTGTCTTTTGTGGAAGTTTCGGAATGCCGTATTCTTCCCTGGCCGGCGAGGCGCGCCGTGGAGATGCAGGAGAGCGATTGCTTTCCTCCTTCCCCACGGGCGAGTAGCCAGAAGGTCAGCTCTAGAGCGCTGCGCCGCCTCCTTCCTCAAATCGGTTGGCCGAAAGTGACAACGGGCAAGTGCGTCGAGATCGGCGGCAACCGGCCGTGGCCGACGGAGAGACGACAGCGATCCTAGACAGCGAAGGGAAGTAAGGTAAATACCTCTCATCTTCCCTATTTGCTGTCTCCATCACAACGAAGCCAGACGGCAAGGGTCGCAGATCGAGCAGCCAGCGACTTTTGGAGAGCCCAATAAACGTTTGGCCCCAGACAAAGCGTCCTGTTCTGTGTTGTGTTCTTATTTCGCATTTCCGCTGCGCCGCCGTGAGAACGGCCGCGCGTGTTGTGCGATAGCGGGAGGTCGGAGTTGGCGGCCTAGACCTGAAAGGAGGCTCAACGGCCTGATAAGAATCCCCACACTTTAGGAGGTAGATGCCTCGATTAATATTTTCTTGTGGGCCAGTCGGTCACTCACCACGGGAAATGGCAAGGCAAGGAAAACGGCTTCGGCATCGAAGAAAAATAGACAAAAGATCTGCAGTCTATGCTTTTTCGATATCTTCCCCGTTTCGTTTGCACTGCCGTTTTCCATGAGACAATCTCTCTTACTGTCGGGAGCACTATAGAGAGAGCTGTGCTGGTTTCCGTTAACACTTCCCTCGCGGCACCTCTGTGCGAGAGCGTCTCCATCTCTCTCTTTCCGGAGCCCGCATGCGCAGCGTGAATGGCCAAGCTGTTGGCGCGCCCCGCGATAAACTTTGTCAATTCTTTCGCTCTTCTGCGTCCTGTGCAGCAAGGAAGTGAAGCGGCGAGCTCCACCCGTGAAAAAAAGGTCTGCTTTGTGTTTTGCATCCATGCACGTAATCCAGCATGCGCGCGATTTCTTTTACGCTCCTCTTGTGAGCCTTTTTCTTGCTCCTATTATTGTCTCGCAAGCTTACTTTTTTTGTACTTTGCTTCACCGCACCACTCAATCTCAGGCGCACTGCATATTTCAGGGAACGCATATACTGCTTCGTTTCTGAAGCGAATATAGACTTTTGGAAGTCTGTCTATCAGTTCGACAGCATCTGATTTTACGTGTCACGAAATTCGCTGATATGTCCAGAGAGGCCACCTGACCTCGTGACGCCATCACAACCTGCCCTGGTGGCCGAGAAAGTTCACGCAACCTTCTGTCCATCACAACCTGCCCACCGTGGTATAGGTGGCAACTTTGCCACTGGATTGTTAGAAGACTTCCCATGATGGCAAGGTGGCAGTTAAGCTAATGATAGGTAGAGAGGTAACGTGACGTTCTGACGTCATCAAGGCCTGTCCATGGGGTTGTGAGCTGCCTAGTTTTTAGATAGCAATCTAGACAGCATTAGATTTCAGGTAAGGAGCAACCCCGGGTGCTCTGGCGTCACAAAATTCGCTGATTGGTCAAGAGAAGTATGAAATCGCAAAGCCACATGACCCCAAACGATATATGACGTCACATGGTCACTTGATGTAGAAGGAACCATTCACAGGCGGCTACCCGCAGGAGACAAATTCAGAAATTGACCAAAATTGATAATCGGTAATTCGCGCATAGCGTATTAAAGGAACACTGAGGAGAAATTGAAGTTGCCTTGTATCGACAGAATACCAGCTACTGATCACAAAAACGCCGCTCTTACTGAAAGCAAAGCTCTTGTAAAGTAGAAAATAGCAAGAACCAAAATACAGGTATGGCTGCCACAGAGCAATCTCGCAAGTACAAGCGTAGCGACGTCAAAGGACAAGAGACGCCACCATGGAGGAAATTTCCTTCCTACATGGGGCGCGAATCTCTGAGGCTCTCAAAGGAATGTTGCGCGGCTCAATATTGAAGTAAGTTTTGTTTGAACACCGATAGTGCACTTTTATCATACAAGGAAGGCAGACAAAAGACAACCTGATTGTTGGAAGCAAAGAAACCGATGCTTGGCGGTGCCACAAGCAGCCAGGAGAGAGTCGATTCTTTTATGGCGCTTCGCGTCTATGAGCTTTGCGTGCCCCGTAGTTTTATTTTTGACGCGCCTCGATATACAAGCGCCGAACAGCACAGGAACTCCAAGTGCCGCTTCAAGTGCTACTTAAACTTTGAATGAGCCTGTTAAGGCTGGTCAGATGATCACCACGGTCGATGAAAAACTATGATGGCTCAATGGTCGGTGATCGTACAAGGCAGTTCGTACTTGTGTCGACGCATGCTCGCCCGGCGAAACATTCCCGGCTGTACCAGTCATCTTCAAACTATTTACCGGAAATCGTTCATTAGGGACGGGAGACAAGGTGCAAGGCAGTTAAGAAAATTTGCTGATGGCCTAGCTCTGTAAGGCCAGCAGATATGTAGCGAAAGGGCTGATATTTCTGCATCGGAAAAGTACGTGCATTCACTAGATGCGCCTTTATTGGCAGTTGTGCATTGAGCAGTCGCGGCGGAGTGGTATCATCTCCGCCTATAGCGCCTAAGACCCTGGTTCGATTCTGAGCCTCGTCTCAGGGTTTTATTTCAGTGAGTGGGCGGGGGGTTTCAGTGGCTCCCATAGATGCCGCCACCGAATACGTTGGTTAGCGGTTAAGCGCAGGCTCTGTTAAGGCGCGTTTATGCTCCGGCGTAACGCGCGCGCGCCCGCGCTGCACGGCGACGTCACGTCGGCCAAAGCGAGACGCTCTATACTCCAACTGCGCTTGACCGCCGACGCGTTCGGCGGCCTCGGCGCACTCTGACCGCACTGGCGGAGACTTGGAGCCTGTCTCTATTTCGCGCTGAGTGAGCCAGCCGCCGCCGGCCAGGCCAGACTGATTCGGCTCCGCGGCGAGGTGCGCCTTGGGACGTAATGCAATAGCTTTGGCAGTTGGGTGGAGCTGTTCTTCTCGAGCTCTCGTCTAATTTAATCCATTCACAGCACACATCTGAAAGTACATGCAAGTGGGCGAGAGAGCCCGATCCAGTGGACCCGTTGGATCTAGCGGAAGCCGTTGAAGCATCGTGCGTCGGCTTTAGTTTCAAGCCGCCAACTTTAAACGCGACCGCCCTTGAGCACCCATCCGTTTTTTGTGGAAAATAAATAAAAAATAAATAACTTGGCCCTTGCGACCGTGTGAGACCTCGACAACGCCTGATGCACCGTGCAATCACGCCGTTCAAGGAATCACAATTCGTTGGCCCCAAAGCCCCGGCCAGCCTCCGATGGGCACAACGCGCCGACCTTGTCCTGTCCCCTCGCGACTACCCGCACTGGGAGCGGCTGCTCACGGCGGAAGGGCGAAACGACCGCCGGCGCCTAACGTAACCGTGCTCCCTCAAAAGCATCGCACGCTCTCTGGGGCTGAGATCGCTGAAATGCAGGCCGGAATTTTTGCGAGAACTACCTCGTCGGGTTCGGGAACGGGATCCATCGTAACGCTGGCAAGACGCCGCTGCTAACCTAAACGAAGCGACGAAACGACCCCCGATAGATGCCTTCAACGTGTGGCGGTAGCTTTCATTTCGGCAGCTGCTAGACCGCACCGCTAACGGCCAGAAATCAAGGAGTCTGTGTTTACGTCACGTTTCACGTCACTCCGTCCTATAACCTCATAAGAGTTCTGCGTCACGCCATAAGAGTTCTCGAGTTTGAATCGGAGCGGCGGGAAAAACTTTTTCAACTTCGAATCCAAATTTCTTACAAATAAATGCATCTTTCGCTCCCGGACAAGCCGCAGCAAAGCCATGAATTGCCGAACTATCATATTTTGCTAACAAAAAAATTTGATAGCGTTCTCCTCAGTGTCCCTTTAACACTGATTATTAAACGGATTAGGGCGTATTAGTAGATTGATTAAAATAGATTAACGCATTCATTAGAACGAATTAGCAGTAGCAATAAGAAGGAACGGATGGATTAGTGGTCAGATTCAACGGACGATTGTCATTGCACCCCTACCTCCACCAGTAACGGAGAAAGACGAACTGGATAAAGACCGCACACTGCAAGAGTACGACCTGTGGCTTAGTAGAGCAACTATGCGAATATTGTTACGTGGTGACCAACCGAAGAATGAGGCGAGATGTACGATGGCAGTGAGATTATTTTTAATGGCGGCTGGCCTAGCGCGAGCGCTCCGTCCCGCACCACTGCAAACATCGTCGTCTTCGTGACACTACCCGGCCCTGCCGAGCGATCGTCCCGATTGTGAATCGAAGACATCAACGAAGAGATGCGCTCGGTAGTTATAGGTTCACAGGACGGTACAATAGAAATGACATGGTGGTGAAGTGCTGGCCGCCACGATGAAAGAGATGGGCGAATAAATCCTGGTCCAGGAAGATTAAAGGCCGCAGGTCGCCAAGAGCCGATGGCCGAAGCCCTTGGACGCACCGAACGGCAGGGGCAGAGGAGCTGTGTCCTCATGTGTGGGCAGCGTCTCGGGTCGGTCGGGTCATGGGGTCTGGTCGCGGCAGCGTCGTCATGTCGTCGTGTCTTGTGATCAAGGCGGGGGACGGGGCTGGGGTGAGCGGCGAGGTTGGTTCAGGTCCGGCGGGCTGAGACACGGCCGGGCGGCGCGGATCAGGAACTCACGGTCGACGACCACGGCTGACGGAGGACGCCGAAGCTCCAGAACCAGGATGTAGAATGATACTCCGCACCTCACACCAAATGTTACGCGGTGACGAGCCGAAGAATGAGGCGAGATGTACGATGGCAGTGAGGTCATTTTTAATGGCGGCTGGCCTAGCGCGAACGCTCCTTCCCATGCCACTGCCAGCGTCGTCGTCTTCGTGACAATATCACATCAAGGACAACGAATAGTCTTAGCATAGAAGGAGAGCCGCTGCGCTGGTTGGGACAGTCGGCGGCCGCGGTTGGTTGAGTGCGGTTGCCCTTGAGAGTGATTCCAGCTACAGTTGCTACATAAGCTACAAAATATGCGAAATCTAAAGCCATCACCGACGCAGTGCAGTACAAGATGACAAGACTAGCACAGGGACACAGCGCTTAACTTACAACTGATGGTTTATTGAGGGCCTTTAATGGCTTAAATGCTTTGGCAAACGATCTGGAATAAAGAAAGGAACGCACCTAAAAACGCACGAATGGCATATCAAAGGAGTGCATATTGCAACCGCGCAAAAAGACGAGGGATGAAGAGAAGAAAGCACAGGGCAAAACGTGGAACTTCAACTGAGTAAACCTCATGTGAAATTCCGCGTTGTGTCCCGCCTTTGCCTGTCACATGGGCATATCAAAACAAGAGCCCTTCGCCTGGCAACAGAACACAAGACCAGCTGAGCGTGATATTTGTTTGATCGGTCTTTTAAAAACCGAATCTCCTTATTGGACAGGGTTATTGAAGCGATGCTTACACCTCGTACGCTTCAATGATTTCTCTGGTGATTTCCGTGGTGACTATCCGTCACGATTAGGCACTGGCTAAAAATGAGCTGACATTTTTTTCCCCTTCTTCTTCTTCTTCCTCCTCTTAAGATGTTTTTTTTTCCTTCTTCGTTCACTGCAGAGACTGCACGTGTTGTGAAAGTAACAAAAATATCAGATCAGAGGTAAATTGAGTGAATGCAGTTAGCCCTGGACTGAGGGCCCACTCTTGCTTGAAGACTCAAGTCGCCAGCACCCAAGCAAGACGACCAGGAAGTCTTCATCCCCGCGAACCTCTTGGAAAGAAATAAAAGTTTTCTCTCTCTCTCTCTCTCCGTAGTTCAGCGCTAATTTAGCGCAAAACCTCAATCATGCCTGTCATGGCTCACGAAGAACTTGAAGATTGCTGCATTTATTCGGTGATTATGGCCAGTGAGATAATTCACCTAATATTGCTAAGTATTTGTTTAATATGAGCTTCACCACTTGCTGCCAAGGGCAAAAAAATGTCAACATTTTCCTGAAATTGTTTAATTTGTTTTATTCACGATTCTTTATTGTGGACAACTCGACCATGCACAGTTTTTAATGGGAACCAAAGTGTCCATGTTAATCAGACACAACTGTATGTGGGGGGCTCGCTTCAAGAATTTTAAGCGCCTTCTGTAGTTTTTTTTGGCATCACATCAAGCGAAATCCTCATGAAAAAGAGATGCAAGAGTTGGCACATACTACGGATATTCAAACTGCGGAAAGGCCGCGACTGAGCTGCCACAGTGATTCTTGTTTGTACATAGTTCCTGAACTGGTGATAACATGTCATAGCCCCACCTGAAAACTATTACTTGGCCAAGCCCATGATTACATGCAAGAGAAGTTTGGTTCATTCAGTTCGTCACACAAATATTTGTTGCAGCGATAGGCCCTCATAGCCGCGGAAAATAAAGAAAAAGGCGCATCTGAAGTGACAGCTGCTATGCACACCAATATTTTCACAAAGTTTACACAGTGGCGCCGGCACGCCATTGTAATCCGGCCACCACTCATGTTCGGAGAATTGAATTTATGGAGCACCAAGCCGCACAATGGTGGCGACGCGTTTGCAGTTTAGTAGAAAACAGCTCGACGGCCGGTCAGCCGAGATCGTTTCGCGATAGCAAAACATTTTTAAGAAAGGTCACATCGCACTCATGGCAGTTTTCGAACACAGTATACACACACGAGCCACGTTCTTGAGCTCGCAATAACTGGAGCAATGGAAACGAATGCGACTAGTTGTACAACTCTAAATTAATTTCAGCATTCGGAAAGCAATGCGTTCGTAGTGAGAGTTTCAAATGCAATATATATTTGGAGGCGATTTCACTGACTTTGACGAAAAAGCGCTCGCACCGACATTATTCACTTTCACCACACTCGCGCTTGTTTGGTTTTGGTTTGGTTTTATTGGGATTTAACGTCCCAAAGCTACCTAGGCTATGAGAGAGCCATTGTGGAGGGCTCCGGAAAATTTTGACCACCTGGGGCTGTTTAACGTGCAGTGGCATCGTGTAGTACACTGGCCTCTAGCATTTCGCCTCCATCGTAATGCGACCGCCGCGGCCGGGACCGAACCGGCATCGTTCTGATCAGCAGCCGAGCACCATAACCAATGATCAGCCGCGGTTGTATCACACTCGTACTTGTCATTGCTCTGAAGCTTACTGCATGCACAATAAATTGACCGAGGGGAGTTTATTCTCCCTGCAGTCCGTGAGGATCCACGCAGGAATTAGGAACATTTGCAACAGTCGCAAATAGGTCCAAATATACATTTCCTGAGGCCGCAAATGCGTACGTCTTGCGTAGGTTTGAAGGCCACTCTGTCAACACAGTATAGACGGCTAGAGAACGCAACTTAGAGGGAACTCTCGGCCTCCGCTGTTGCACGCAGTGAAGTTAGAAGTCGCTCTGAGCATTCCTAATAAAGTCTAACGAGGACATATCGAATATGAAGTCAATGGCGAAATAGTTCGATATATCGTTGATTCGCTGTAAAAAACGGCAAAGCTTTTGCGCAGCCTAGAAACAAGGACACATTGCACCCACTCTTGGCGCCTTCTTGCAGCGCCCTGCTGCCCGCCGCCGTGCCGGCACGCACTGCTCGCTAGGCAACCTGCTTCGCATCCCACCTGCAGCGGAAGAACAAGCTGATTAAATCTAACGTGCGGTTGGTTGGAGCAACGACATCGGCAGCGAAGCATGCCTGCCGAGGGCCGGTGCAAGAGCATAGTTACATTGGCTTCAACGCATAACAGAGATGTGGCGTGGAAAATGAGTACAAGTGATCGCTGGTCACCCTCAAATACACCTCACGCTCACCTCGTCCCGCGGTTTCACAGCGCCAGCACTGCAAGCAGCTGCCAAAGGCTGGCAGGCGATCTCTCTCCGCGTGTGGAAAGGGTTCGAAGAGCGCGGTTTGAAGAAGCGCTTAAAGGCGTGGTGCACAGTTTGGTATATCGATTCTTCCGCTAAGCGCGAGTTCGATATATGCGAACAGCAGCTGTATACATTTGCATGGGATTTTGAAGGAGAGATTATCACTGTTCGATATAATCAAGAATTTGATATATCCGGGATTTATATATGCGCGCTCGACTTAACAACCTGCGGCATGTTTCACAGCGCTTCACCAGCATCTAGGCCTCGCTCCTCTCTCTGTTTCGCGAACGGAGCGAACTTCCCCTGAGCTGCTAGCTCAACTCACCTTAGGGAGCCCACAGGGGAAGCCTTTTAGCCCAGTTCCCTGGAACATTGTAGTTTACGGACTGCCTGACCTCCCCCTGCCAATTTCGGTTCTCATTTAGGCCTATGCTTACGAAGTGACTTGTCCTGGTCCCGGGTGCTTCACGGAGAGTTTTGAAAGATACAGCTGCTAATGTTCTCACTCGTATCACCCGGTGGGGATCCAAAGCTAAGGCACAAATTAGTGCCACCAAATCGCGACCTCTGCTCTTTCCGATTGGCACTCGCATGGACCAACGCAAGCTTACTGTTCGCTTCCAAGGTACCCCGATTCCCTTTCACTCTTGCATTCGGACTCTCGGCATCATTTTTATATTAAACTGACCTATTTTTCTATGACCACCTCCTCTGGTTACGTGGCTGCCAAACTTGCATGTATTCTTCACATGCATTTTCTGTTTCAGCCTCTGCCATTCGTTTGCTTTATCATCAAATTTTTCTGCCGGTTATTGCATACGCCTATCCTGGCCGGTACCTTAGTATCCTAAGTGGCGATCCCGCGAGCTTCTCTTGTTCGTCCAGCACATTCCCCAGTTAGCTCATAGAGCGCATATTGCACAACACGGACGGCTGTGTTGCAAATTCTGGCGGCTGCTCCTGCGCTTGAAATAGAATTCTCCAGTCTCAATGCTCAATCCTGCCTTTTGTGCTTAAAAGAACCTGTCACATCTGGCTCTTGCTCTTATCACCCTGCTGGTGTCCAGGTGCCATACGACGAATAGGTTCACAATCCCTCTACAATTTCAAGATTTTCACACGAGCGCCAAACTCCTGCCGCGGCCGCAGATTTGGCCAATAAGTATGTTTTCCACATTTTTACAGATTGCATCTACACAATTTACTCAGTCTGGTCGACATGTGTAGTGATCTGTCCATCAGGTCGTATTATCGAAGTTCGCAGATTTTTCTCAGTCCTGACACGAGCGCTTACGGGGCTGAGTGTATGGCCCTCAACAGAAGCCCTCCTCAGCAGAAGAAAACGGAAGCGGGCACAGTAGGTGAGGGAACACACGCGGGTTAATAACATCCTAGTCGAGATCAAAAGGAATAAATGGGCTTGTGCACGGCATGTTATGTGAATGCAAGATAACCGATGGTCCTTAAGGGTACGAAGTGAATTCCAAGAGAAGGCAAGGTAGTAAGGGGCGCAGAATGTTAGGAGGGCAGATGAAATTAAGAAGTCCGTGGGGATACGATGGACGCAGTTGGCAAAGGACTGGGTTATTTGAAGAGACTTGGGAGAGGCTTTTGCCCTGCAGTGGGCGTAGTCCGGCTGGTGACGTTGATGAAGATAAAGCCTCCAGTACATATTGGTTCTTCGTCTATCGTTTCCTTTTTTTTCTATACTCTGACTTTGTCCTCGCTCGTTTCTGTTTCGTAGGTATCTAGCCTGAGAATTCCTAAAATCATTTTTTTTATCCAAGTTTCAGCGCTGACACGATTCGCCTTCTTCCAAACACGGGTCACCGGTGTGTTGTCGGCAATGAACATGCGGCCTCGGCGGGCTTGTCCGTTCATCTCAGTTTTTCTGCCGCTATGCCCGGACCGCCTTTGCAGCTTTTCGTCCATAGGCAATAGTCTGCACAATGGCGTTCCTCTCACATTGGCACTGAGCTTGACAGCTGAGTTCCAGATGTCCCCACATTTCAACTTCTTTCCCTCCGCCGAAACCTATGTTTTATTTCACAACACGCCATGGTCGTCTCCCGTTTTGATTTTCGTCGTTTTTGACTCTGACTAGACAGTAAGCATCTCTCTGCACGTGATTGTGATTATATATCCCATTATCTTGGTAACTGTGATATTTCACTGAAGAATAATGAATAGCTGGACGAGTTGATAATAGTAGTTCATTGTGGGTGGTACAGCGCGAAAAGACGAAAGAGAAAAGTAGAAGCACTCGTCCATGTAGTATTCTATCTTTGTTTTTTGTCCGCTTCGCGTTGTATAACCCGTAATGTGCTATTACGCCACATGTTGCTAGTAAAATCCATTGCATGCCGTCCACGTATTCTCTCACGAATGATTTGCAACTCTTTCTCAGTAGTTCGCGTGCATGCGCTATGATTAAACAAATAGCCTCAATACCGAATAGCACAATGCCCGACTGTCGCCGCACTGTCACTCACCCGGATGTCATGTAGTTTTTTTCTGTTTTGATATTTTGCCTTCTTCAGAAGTTTATGGCTATGGACCCTATTCTGGGGTGCCCACAGGCACAAGTGGGAAGCGCCCGCTTTTCCGTGAAGCCCAGTGCCTCACTGCCTACTCTCCTGCCTGCGTGCTGCTCTGGACAAGTCCTGCAATCATGAAATGGCACACAACATGGGTTTCCAGCTAAAAAGGCTGACCAGTGCTGGTTTTCCTAGGGAGTTAATCACCTCTTTGCTAGAGGCCCTTGCCCGTGAAGCCAGGGGTGTACCTGAGCTCTGCCGCAGGGAAGAAGCGCGACGCAAGATACCCGTTGCCATCCCATACTACCGTCAGATCTCGCATCGCTTGGAAAAAGTGGCTCAGAAGGGCGACGTGCCGCTGGTCTTCAGTGCACCTCAAAAACTGGCCGGCCTATGCAACAAGGTGCAGAGAAAGCACAAGAAAAAATGCGGTATCAAGCACGCAGAAAGATTTGTCCCGAGCAAATTGGAGGTTGTTTACCGTATGCCCCTCTCCTGTGGCAAAAGCTACATCGGACAAACTGGACGTTGTATAAACGTCAGACGTAGGCGCATTGGCGGGGGGAGGGTATGTGGTCGACCATTGTCACCACTGGCGTGGTTTCACGCCTCGCTTCCGCGATACCACTATCCTGAACAAGTTCAGGTCTAAACTAAGCAGAGAAGTGTACGAGGCCTACTGTATCAAGAAGGAATCCGGCTCGTGTGTCAGCAAAACCTCGGTAAACCTGTCTGATGAAGAGCATTCACATCTAGATTGCATGATGTCCCGTACACGCCTGTGCACAAGTTTTACGCGATAATCGTTTGTCATGTTACAATGTGATTACGACGATTGTATAAATGTGACGCACTCTTGTAATAAACCAGTTGAAGTTCCGCGGTCTATCCTGTTGGTTTCTTCCTCGTACCTTGTCTTTTTTGCGCGGTTTCAAGATTCATCCTACTCTCCCCCCTGTCGTTCTTTCCTCCCTGCCTTCCTTCTTTGACCATCTTTTGTCATTTCGTTCTCCGCGTCGGTTGAGCTCATCTTGCATTTTTACATCTTCACCTGTGATCGCATTTTCTTTGTAGGTTCATACCGCTTTACTTTACATTGTTTATTTCTTTCTTTTCTCCTAATGTATGTGGCACCTGCCGCCCAGCTTTCACATTTTGCATCAGCCAACATCCTCTGGGTGTCATCCGGCCCTCGCTTTGAATTTTGACTTGAGGCATACCGCGCCTCTATGTATTTTTCTAATTGGCGTTTGATTTCAAATTCCGTTTTGGGTTTACCTTTATTTTCTTTCTTTAGCACCTGTTCATTTATTCTGACTACTTTAAGCCTATGATGGGAGGCTGAGGCAGGCGTTTCCTCACCTTTTTTTATTCTTGGTCTCGGACTATCCAATAGGGATCACCGAATGAGGCAAAGACGAAGAGAAAAGACCAGGCACGTCACAAGACTGCAGCCAATAGCTGCAATGCGGTCGCCTTGTGCACTGCGTTCCTTTGAAATAAAGTTGAGCAACTTGATATGCCCTCCATGCGCACGCGGCCGTCCGCCTCATTGTTCGGCCCGTGCGCAAAGTCCCAAGGACGCCTCAGAGGCGATCGTACGAAGGCACTGCTAGCACGCCGCTGAAGGACTAGAGATGCCCGCGGCAGTGCTGTCTCGCGGCTGCCGCTGGTGGGCCGGTTTGCGAGAGAGAGTCAACGCATGGTACGCCTGTCGGAGTTCAACGGACTGCAGACATGTACTCGAGCCGATGTGACTCACAGGACCCCGAGTAAGCGAAGGCCGGCGCACAAGTAGAGTAGCGTACGCGCCTTGCAAATCCTCAGAACAGTCCATCTGTGGACTCCATTTGGGCGGTCGCGCGATACGCGGCCGCCGAAGCGAGTACCGAATCCGCGCCAAAATGCAGCAGTGGCAAAGGCCAGCCACCCTTCCGTCGTCTGAGGCGGGAGAAAGAGAAAAAGAAGAACAAAGCGGGACGCCGGCAGTGGCCATGTAAAGGAAAGACAGAGAAGGCTGCATTTCAAAAATTTTTGCAATGCTCGCAGCTTCACTATAAAATCAATTTATTTCCCGCATTAAAATACCATTCTTTCTCAAATTCCTGTGCGGATTGAAGGTCAAACAGGGTTTGTGAAAAGCAATATCGCGTGATATTTATTCACAAAATAATTACAAAGCTTGCGCCGGCGGTACACACTCTTGGTCCTCAAAAGCTCGAGAATGCTCTAAAATAAGAGAACTAAGCTCCTCTTTCTAAGCGTGCAGGAAAGAAAAAAACATCATACATAAGTGAAGGCACCGCCGTACGACCCGATCGCTACTATGAACCGAAAATGTGGAGTACAGCTGTCTCTCAGAGACGGTTGGCTGCGCTCGCTAGGAGCTTCTCTTGCTACACCTAACGTCGCACAGTCTGGAGACGTAGGAAAGACAAAGGGTTCCTCAGAATATGATCACTGCGGGCGTGCAGGGTATCTGCAGATGCGCCGCGTCCGCTTTGTCCGGACCCCACTAGACAAGGGCGTGGAAACAGTTGCGCCACTGAGCGTGTTTTTGCCAAAGAACGCCACCGCTTCACCTCTCGGCAAGCGATGTATCGGCCGATGACATGGCTGAGTCTGGCCTCGAGATCTTCAGCCTAAGTTCTGGTGTCGTTTCAAAAGTGACGTTATCGGCTTCGACGTCGGCCGGGACCCTGATGCCTCCCAGAAGTTCTTCACTGACGTACTTGCCGCCGCCGTTGAGGACCTTTTCGGTGCGTCCCAGAACTGACACGTTGCCGTCCTTCACCAAGACACCTATGTTGTCCGGTCTGAACTGTTTGACGTCGACGTCGTAAATAACCACTTTGTCTCCTCCGTCTTCCCTTCCGGCTACAGTGGCATCACCGGAGAGCCTCTTGCGAAGCGCAGGGAAGTTCCGGTCTATGAAGTCGGGCTCCAGGTATCTAGCAAAGACAAGGAATTGTAATGGTCTCTGTATAACTACGTGCCAGTGATCTAACATACTCTCGATTTGTTGGTACTGGCGGTGGTTGAACAATCACAGCTTCTCGCACGTAACAACGCTTTGTGATTAACGCTTGTGAAATGAACTATTTTTATTCCCCTTTTAGGCTATTTCGAAAAAGACGCTGAGCTTCCGCTCATTACTCAGTTTTAGACAAGTTCCGTCTTCTTTCATAGCCTCTCAACGTAATCGTACGCTAATTGATGCTTCTTTTAAGAACTGCATACTAAACTGCGAAACCTGAACGTTTGATGTTTCAGCTACAAGTATAGCAACGCAGCGTCCCTGGCCTCGATAAATATGGGAGAGGAGGGGGAAGGTGTGAAGGTCGTAATAGCCGCAAGCAACGTATGCCAGTGCACAAGCTTGCGTCTACATTTTTGAGCGAAACACTAAGCCCTATTGTCAGAAGTTTTGCTGAGCAAGCTCTTGTTTCAAAAATTGGTGGAATCTTACGCAGCCAACCCGATTCGGAAATCCATGTCTCATCTCCTCTGTTCATCATCACTGCGTGTTCCTTTGTATTGCATCCGTTGTTGTTCGCACTGACGGCTTCTTTTTTGTAAATGTGTTTACGATATGAGAAAACGCTGACCAAAAATGCGCGCCATAAATTATACGTCTGTCCAGGTTGGTTCAAAAGATATGAATGACTTTTACGCACTAGCCTACACTGAAATTTAAAACTTTTTTTAGCTTATGTGCAGAAACACGCTGAAATGCATGCTGGAGAATGGTTTTCTCGGTGTTTACTCGCAGGTGAAAAACGTTGTAAAAACTGAGCAAAAAAATAGTTCAAGCATGAAGATCAAAAGTGTATGGCACGAACACAGATGACAGAGAATATTGTAGGCATCAAAAGGTACACGTATGAAACTCCAGGGCCATATTATTCAGTGAAGGTGACGCTTACATTGCCCAAGAATACCCTCAAAAGAACAACTAGGTGAACGCATGTGACGGTAAACATCCTAACATTTGTGACCAGGCTCAGAGCAGCAACAAAATGGCAATCAGGCAATCAGTATGGCAAGCGCCGCGTATGTCGCTGGTGAGTCGCCTTCGAAAAAAAGTGCACTCTGTGAATCTAGGATGAAATGACAATTCGAAAATCGTTTTTGAAAGTTAGCTTTAGAGCAGCTGTAATGAAAGCTATGGCTATGAAATTGGCAGGCAATGTTTAAAATAGATCCAGCTTGCATTAGAGCAGAAACTAGACCGATCTTTTTTCTAGCAGATTTATTTTTGTTCCTCATTTATTCTGATAAGTTACCATTTTCTTAAAATATGCTGATTGCAGAGTGTTGAAATTTTACATGAGTGTAGAAGCTGGCAGTCTACACTGATGGAAAAGAAATTGTGAACTTGGAACAAAAAGTAGATTTGTCATATTTTTGCTTTCACGATGCGCCAAAACTCCCACCGATGAATGTTTTATATTAAGCGTAACTATAAAAAGAATGTAAGCTATTTAAGTGTTCTCCTTAGTACAAAATAAAATGATTGGTTTATTCTGGTAGCAGTCATGTAAAAGACATTAATTGAAATCTAGAAAATTTTGTTTGCTTACGTCCTAACTTCTTGGGAAAAGGTACATCAGCCTAAAAAAATGCTGTTTTGAGGGAAATATAGAACTCCAGCCTGAACACGCACTCCAAGCCTCTGAAGACTCCCACCTTACCCCTCGATGCCACAACAAAGAAGGAATGAGAAAAGCGGTTTTATAGTTGCGAATACAGAAGACAATAAATTTTCTGAAACCTGTACAAATCCTCTCGGAGAAGGGTGCCATCGGTTGTCCTTGCAAGACAGTGTGGGGCGGAAGAAATTCAAATGAATACTCTGAAGACGCTCACCTTTCCGCCCGACGTGACTGTGAAAAAACATCAAAAAAACTCTTTTGAAGGCGCAAACATCTTAGTGTAATAAAGTTCCTAAAATAAAAAGAAATCCTGCATCAAAAAGTTGCAAAAGCTAAAAATCGAGTTGAAAAAATAATGCCTGAATAGCTTAATACCATATGCATAGAAATTCCGTAACAACACACATTTTACCGGAAGTTGTTCATGAACGAAATTTTTTCGCACACCTGAGGATGGTACTATAAAAGTCACTATACTCGCATATACCCCTCGGTTAAATTTCTGCTATTTATTGTCGTACGCCATTCATTTTATAAGGCAGTTTCAGTGCTAGTGCAGGAAAGAGTGCTACGCATCGGCAGGCTACATCGGCCCAATTCATAGCAGTATCATACAGTATCCCACAATTGCATCTCAATTAAAGGTAATCTCCAAGAAAGCTAGGCACTAAACACAAAATGAGTAAAAAAGAAATAAGCCGTCGTCCAGCGCACTAGTTTTATGGGACATGCTATTCTGCCTTATCTCTGGGGTAGATTTCGTTAAATAAACATACGGAATAGTTACGGGTGGCAACGGAAAGAAGTTCTCTCTTCAAAACATGCGAAGTTCTAGCAGCTGATGATGGTGATGATGATGTCCTCAGGCTTAATGGCACACAGCCACGGCGAGGGATTGACCAGAGTGCATTGCTGATACAAGCGCAGACATGGGCAAGGAGTGGAGTAATTGGATAATTTTGTGACAATGACTCGAATTCGGAATAAAAAAGGGTGATAAAAGAAGCGGAAATGAAAAACCTGTGAATTTACATTCTAGCATTGGAATCTACCTGACGCTGTTTATTTACCTCTGCACAAAATCACATACTGGTTTCAAGGCATATCCCTTTGGCGCTTTCCCCGAAGGAGAGGAAGATGCGCAAATATCAACCGAGGCTTCATCCTCCTCTATTTCCTGACGTCAAGACATCCGACTGCGTCTTTAAAACCATCCTTCTTTTGCTAACTCCATCAAGTTAATATATGATTTGCAGTGGAAATATACGGCTGCTGCCAACAGTAAGCATTCCGTATATTTAGTGATCGAAGTCTACTCCAGAATTCGGGCAGCATACCCTGCTCCTAGAAGACAGTGCGCCAGAGGACAGCTAACTCCTATTTTTCCTCCTATATAGCAGATTTCATATTTAGAGCGTTGGCCTAATTCTGTGAGGGCAGAACGGCGCAGTCACATAATGTGGGGTATTGAATGATGGATGCACAAGAGCGACGTCCCGCTTCAATGAAATCACCACAATAGGGAAGATAGGTGGACACCTTGGTGGGCTCTTGACTGCGTAACGAAAAACGGCGCGAAAAACAAAGCAAAGGGCGGGAGAAGTGGTGTCGGTTGTCGTTTCTTCCGCCCTTTGTCTCATTTTGCGCACTGTTTTTGCTTATGCAGTCATAAAATGACGAAAACATGACGTCACACACGTTAATGCAGCAGTGCGAAGCCAGCCATCTGGTCATGGCATGGGTGGATTCCCAGCCTTGCTAAGGCTTAGTTCTGATTTGGTCTCGAGAATGAGTTCCCTTTGACAAGTTATCTCCGGAGTGTCGTGAACAAAGCATCCCATTCCTGACAGCGAAATTACCTGCTGCACTGCGGGAAGTCTTCGATGAACTCGTCCCATTCTCGCTGCAGAGGGTCGTCGTCCAGAGACACCAGGGGCTCTTTGCGCTCGACCACTTCTAAGATTTGGCATGAATTAGCCAGCTGCTGCTTGCCCGGGAAGTGCTGCCTGCCGTCGAAGACGATCGGGATGATGGCCTCCTGAGGAGTGGGCTTCGACACGGTGCCGTTGCTGTTCTCGGCCATTGTGCGCTTGCACCCGTTGAACTTGCTTCGCCGAATACGCTAAAGACCGGGAGCGGCCCCAGGTGGTTCCAGTGAATTGCCGAGGATGTTATTCGGGCTTTTCCGGCTTTTGAGGCGCATAAAAGTATTCAGTCGGCGCTTCAACAGAACGACACCTCCATGCAAGTTGACCGAGGCGTGGAAGTAAGTGCCCCTGCGCGCCTGCTATGCGAAACAGGACAGTAAAAGTTGGTATGAAGAGATTTCCGTCTACTGAGCAATGTCCAACAATGATCGTGCTGCGCGATCAGTGCCAAACAATCAGACACTGTGCTGCAGCAGGTAGTTGCTTACTATGCGTTAGCAGAGAGAGACGCAATCGAAGCTTTCCACTGAGATCCCGAGGTGCTCGGACGTGCAGCCGATCGGAGGCGTCTCTTCAGCGGCCAAAATTCGCCTACTGTTCTCGACGCACGCTCCTCGGCAATGATGCGGCAGGCGCGCGCCCAGTTTTCCACTCTGGCGGGCCGAGGATGACGAGGAAGGAACGTTGGAGTGCGTCACCCTTCCTCCCGGCTGAGAAAGCAAGAGGTGTCTCGGTAGTTGACTCCTCTTGCTCGCTGCCAGATGATACGGCTCTTCAGGTAAAACGGGGTGCGCGTCTTAAATAGACTCTCGGCAGGCGGAAGTGACGTCGGCCTGAGGCCACTAGCGGGAGAGAGGAGTGGATTGTGCGCTTAGTGTGTCTGTACCACTTCCGTCATGATGCGCGTGTAGGCTGAACGCGGGCACTGAAGGGAATGCACCCGGGACGGGGTCGAGGATGGCTGAGGGGGAGGGCATTTGAAGGAGAGAGTGGTGGCAAGGCGCCACGCGGCACGCGCGAAAAATCCCGAATTAGAATCGCGGAGCGTATTAGTCGGGCAGGCGTGCGTGGGCGAAGAGAGGGTGGTGTGTGGGGGCGCAGGTTGGTACGAGCGAGGGACCTCTGCTGTGACGGCAGTTACGAGGCACACCAGATGCGCGCACACGCCGGTTTCTTTCTTGCCCCTAAGCCGACCTTTTATTATTCCCCTCCTCGCCTGCCCTGCGCTCTTCCTCCGAAACAAGATTTCGTGCTATTTCTCTTGGCACATAAAACGCGCCTAACAACACGGCCCATTCGAAGATGCGGGAGCCGGAGAGTGCTGGCGGAACGGAAGCTGCTCTCTTGTTTGATCGTTTACGTTTTAATTTTGCTACGCGTCTTACTTCAGACGTGAGTCGAGCATAGGGTTGCCTGGGTTCGTTTTTAGCAACGCTGGTAAGAACGAGTGGAGAGGAACTATCTTCAGTTGTTCACGGCTTGGTGTACTATTTTGTCCTCTGATTAAGCCTGTGTCAAATGACCGCGGTATACTAGCGCCTAGAGCTGAACACTTTTGTCCCAGCTTGACGGACGGCAATGTGAAAGTGGGCACAAAGTATCCGGTATCGATTTAGTTCGCTCGCTTAATATCGTTTGTGGCGGCAGTGAGAACGTAGCGCATTAGACCTCATAGTAAATTTCCATGATTCAGAATTGAAAGTAAAATTGCGAACACCTCCTTCGTTCTCATTTTACAAGGATGATATTGTAATGAAAAGGTAGTTTCATATTCTATCTTTAAAATATAATCTTCAAGGAGAGGCTAATTGTCCAATTGGTCAGAGATCTGATTCAGGGTCCCTAACATATACGCCACTTACTGTAAGTCCAGTCTACTTAATAAGCTTACAGGTTGTGTCGGCTTGGGCATGATAAGTCAGTTTGAGGATTCCAGGAATATTAGGAAGGGCAAGCAAACAACTCTGAAAAATGTGCCTAATTTTTTCCATGTCTCCGAACACAAGAGGCAGGTGCTTTATTAAACCATCATGAGATGATCAAACAAAAGACTTGCCGCCTTCGACTTGTGAATTCAGCAGTCGCAGCGAGAAATGAATGCTGCGCTATCGCGTACAGCGCACGCACACACACAAACACACGAGCGCGCGCACACACACATTATATATATATATATATATATATATATATATATATATATATATATATATATATATATATATATATATATATATATATATATATATATGAAGGGAACCAACAGTCACCGAAACCAAGGTGCATAGGGGAATGTTTAATTTTTTGTTTAATGTGTAGTGCTGATCAGTGGGATAATAATACTTCGATTAATCTATCGCTTAAAGACAATTACTTACTGCGTCCCGCCGGCTGAAAAACATCAGAGTTCGGGCAACTGTCGTGTGGGAGGTAAATGTGCATGGCGTGAGCACTTAGGCAAGGGTTCTTGAATTGCACCCCGTCGGCAAGGTAATCGAACTGAGAAGATAGGGGCGGGATGGGGTGGGGAATGGAGAAATTTGTGTGAGCTTGAAAAAGATGTCGCTGGGAAGAAACGACCGAGGTATGTCAAGCTGGCTCTCGTAATGTCAGCAACGGCCCTGCAAGGGGCGGATGGAGGACAATACACATGGAATTTCATTAATGCCGTGAGGAATTGTTTCGAATTTTTAAATGAACTACAACTCGCGTTGTTTTCTTTCCCGGGTGTTGTGGAACCCTCCCTGTAGGACTGTTAACTTAATTGCATCAAATGGGTGGTTTCGCTCATTAATGTGTTTTTACAAGGGAAGGTTGGGTAGGGATAAGATATGCGCGCGGTGGTTATTAAAGAGAATTCGTAGAGGGTTGGCGGTCTGTCCAAAGTACTGCATACTGCACACACTGCATTCTAGGAGGTATATTACGTTGCAGGAATCACAATCAAAGTTGCCATTAATTTCTCGTTTGAAGCCTGAAGCTGTGCTTACTGCACAGCTTGATGTTTGTATGTGTTTGCAGACCTGGCATCTACTTTTTCCACAGGGCCGGCACCCCAAAACCGGCTGGTTATTTGTTTTGGATGGTACTAGAATATTTTAATATTTTTTGGTCGTCCGTAGACCACGTGAGGGGGAGCAATTAAAATTTTGGTGTGGCGCTCGCATTGTTCGAGAATGTTGAAATGTTTTCTGAGGATTTTGTTTACGTTAGGCGGGTTACTGGTGAAGGTAATTACGAGATTTTCCCAGTGATCTGTTTTCTAGTTGTAGCGACGTCCCTCCAGTATTTGCTCTTGGTTGAGTTTAGATGCCTTTTCAGTGGCATCGTCGACAATGGCGGGGGGGGGGGGGGGGGGTATCGTTGCTTACTGAGGACTTCTCGCATGCGTTTGGAATTTTTTACGAAGTCCTCGTCTTGGGAACATATTCTTTTATATCGATGTGCCTGAGAGTATGGGATGCTTGTTTTAGAATGACGAGGATGGCAGCTTTGGAAGTGTAGGTATTGTTGGCGGTCCGTTGATTTTCTATATACACCGGTCCAAACAGGTCCAAATATGTGCTCATAGGGACTTGGCAGGGTTATATTAATTTATTTTTTAGTTCAGTGCCCTAAAGGCTTAATGAGGGCATTATTTAGGGTGGGGGGGGGGGAGGTTATCAACGAAAACTTAAGCAATATACAACACACAAAATAAACGGCTGAATACAGAAATAAGCAAGTTAAGAATCCAGGTACAAGATAATAGAGGAAAGAAATGGTTAGGAACAGGTACTGAAAAAATGCCCGTGTAGCAAATCCCACAAAAAAAACAACAAATATCGCACCTTCAGAAGTTACAAAACATGGCATCTAACATTTCACAGAACGTTGCGGCCGACACGCACACACTGAAGCAAAAAAAAAGCGAACCACACAGCGATAAAAAAAAAACGCAAATCAATCTGCATTGGAATTTTCTAAGTATGACCAAAGAGCTATTTCAAATGATGATGTTCCAGCGATAGCCGCAATGCTAAAAGGAAGCGAATTCCACTCTGCAATAGCCAGGACCAAAGGTGAGTATTTGTATCGTCGTGTGCGAGCGAAAATGGGTTTTGTCTTCTTCTTATGATATACATGAGCCAATGTATGCGGTGCCGGAAGATGTTAACTTGCAAGTGGTGTGTTGCTGTGGCAGAGAGTATAGAAAAAAAGAGATATGGCTGAATTTTCTGTGCATGACCAGAGGCGGGAGAAGGAGCGATATTTTCAGTGCTGTTACACTTGATACCGAGAGTAACGAGAAAGGATCAATCGAACAGCCTTGTTTTGTACAGATTGCAACATGTTAATAATATAGGCATAATCAGGGTTCCAGATCACTGGCGCGTATTCTTTCGCAGGCCTTCATAGCATGTTGAATGCGTGTTGTTTTGTACCCCGGTTGGCTTGGTGTCGTCGGCGTTTAAGAAGACCAAGTTTTTTTAAGGCTTTTGCTTTGAAGGCTTTAAGTCATGGTGTTCCACCCAAGACTTTCTGCATTTATTAAATATAGGTTTTTTGAGTTAGAAGAACGCCTTTTTCGGCATAGCATTGTCAGCAGTGTAATGCACCAGAGTAAAGCTTAGACGTGCTAATTAAAAGGCTGGTTAACTAATATGGAATAGTTAACTTTTTAACCATTAACGTTAGCCTCTTTACTTACTGAGAGACGTGTAGCCCACCGTAAGAAATAGTAATATAAGTTTTTAGAACTCCGGAAACGCAGTTAGGTGCGGCGCTGTGGCATAAATTTTGGCTATATCGAGGAGTTACGTGCATGTATTTTGGCGCCATATAGGTAATTTTTGTTGGGCCACAGCTCCGAGGGAAACCGCGTTTTCGGAATTCTAAAACTGATATGAATATTTCTTACAGGAGGCTGCACACCTATCAATAATTAAGGAGACAAACAGTAGCAGTTCAAAAGATAACTATACAATATTGGTCAATCCGTTAGTTAGCCCGTCTTAGCTGTATTCTGATGTACTAACCGCTGACAATGCTATGTCGAAAAAATTGCTTTTCTAACCCGAAAAGCCTACGTTAAAAAATTTCACAAAGTCTTAGGTGAGGCACCCTGTGTCATTTTCTGAGGCACGTAGGCTTCAATTCAGAAAATCTTCCTAAGCACATCGCACTAGTCTTCCACCTGAACACCAGAGTCCGAATATGGCGGGATCGTGGCGCGTGCCGTCCAGCTGAGCATGCAACAGAGAGGCTTCTCTCCTCAGCCGCGACCTACGCAAGAACGCGGTTTGGGAAAGCGAGGAAACTGTTCAGGGGGGCATGTGGCTGGATTTTTACTCTATATTAGTTTGACCTTCATTTACTTAGTTAAATTCTAACTCAAATTTACTAACTGCCTATTGTTCACGCATTGCTACGCATTCGTGTGCTGTGGCTGTGATCAGAAGTGAGACAACAAATGGCCATAGTATACGTACTTTTCTACCGGGAGAATTCGGCTTAGGGTCGTCCAACAAAGAATAAAGCATGCGTCAGTGTCTGCGAAACTTTCACACTGGTCACAGCTGTAGCTCCCAAGGCATTCTTTCGTGTTCGCAGATTTATTTCTGCAAGAACTCTTCCCCACGCCATTAACAAAATAATCGGCACAGTGCTAGTCCTTATGCCCAAGTTGCAATTACGGGATTCGATGCAAAAGGCATAATTTCAGTTTACCAAAGCCGCTCGCGGTGGTGCGATGGTTCCATGGTGCCGTGGTGCTACGAGCGAGACACTGTTTGACAATGTGCCACTGAAATGTGCTTTAGTTTTTTTGCCATACGAATACGGTTTATTTTCATGTTTGTACAAAACATGGGGACATTGAAGAAAAAGCTGCTGAACAGCAACTTGACAGGCTCCCACCCACCTTGTTTAAATACGCAACAGCAGCTCATACAATATAAATATACAGATCAGCATACACACACAAAAATAAACACGTTTTGATGGATATTTTATACATCACTAAAATTGGTGAAAGACAAGTTCCGTGAAATGCATAGGTACGAAACGCAGTGTAAGTATGCATGATTGAAAATTCTTCAAAGATTTGAAAGAACAGCAGTTATAAAACCAAACAGAAGAATTAACAGCTACACAGAGCATACACATGAAACCTGAGAAAAAAATTTTCATATAAGGTAGTGCATAGGTAGTACAATTATAGCACTTGAGAAAGAGAAAAAAAAGTAATTACCCTTTTCTCAACCCTATTTATAAACAACTAAAGAAATAAATTTTTGAATTCCGTTTTCGAAATGCTCATCACATCAATTTCTTTGCGAAAAAAATAATTTATTACAGTTGGTACTGTGTGTCGTAACATTTGTTCACCATAATTAGTGCGGTTACGATGAACCTCCCAGTGCTCAGGATGTCTAGTTGTATAATAATGGGTATTCATTTGCAAGTCTGCCAGATTAGTTATGAAATTAATGCCTTGCTTCTTTTCATCCCTTAACTTTTTACAAAGATGATAGTTATACAAGTTCTCTATGCTAATTAGTCTAAACTTTTAAAGCAAGCTCTCTACTGAGTAGTCTAATGAAGAATCTGCATTAATCCGGATTACTTTATTTTGCATTACCATCAGTTTCCTGATATTTGTTGAGGTTGTCTTGCCCCACACTAAAAAGCAGCAATTTATGCGCGATAAAAAGTGAATGATAAATCAGCAGTCATGTGCTTACAGGAAATAGGTCTCGATGCCTGTAGATTAATCCCATAGTGCGAGCTAGGGTCGTGATAACATGATTAGTGTGCGAGTCCCACAGCATGTGCTCTGGAACAATTATGCCTAGAGTTTTAAATTCTGTCACAATTTCTATCTTCTGACACTGTATTTGAAGAGTATTATTTGGAACAATGTCTCTGCCCTTCGCTAGGAAAATGACTGCTTTAGTTTTTTGGGTATTAATAACCGAGCCGTTGCAGGAACACCAATCATGAAGTTTGCGTAAAGTGTTGTTTGCATGATTAACAAGTTTTTCGTAATCGTCACCTTCAAGAAACAGGCTGGTGTCATCTGCGTAAATAAGGAATTTTGTATCGTCATCAATGTTAACAACATTGTTTATGTAAATATTAAAATAAATAAGGACCCAAAATGCTGCGCTGAGGGACACCAAACGAAGTAAATTTAAATGTGGATGTGCTTTTGTTTACTGAAACAGACTACATGCGAGTACTAAGGTATGATTCCATTAACTTCAAGGCAACACCTCGAATTCCGTAGAATTCTAATTTTCTCAGCAAAATAACCCTGTTCAGAGAATCAAATGCCTTTGTAAAGTCTATAAAAACTCCCACTACGTATCGTTTTTCTTCAAGTTTTTTTAGAATGAACTCTTTTTGATGAAGCAGGAGAAGTTCGGTGGAACAATGTTTCCTAAAACCGTATTGACAGTCAGTCAGTATGTTATGTTTATCTGTAAATAAAACCAGACGTGAATGGATGGCGTTTTCAAGCACTTTGGAAAAAATTGGTAAAATAGAAATTGGTCTGTAATTTGCTAAATTATTTTTGTCACCTCTTTGTGTAGAACACAAACCTATGCGCACTGTTGCTGTGCTGGAAGTACTCCACTTGACAGACAAAGATTGAAAATATGGGCAAGTGGGACAGCAATAATGTCAGCAATGAATTTAATCGGTTGGACTTTAATGTCAAAGATATCACTGCAGCTAGTATTTCTTAATTTCATGATAATAGAGAAAACTTCCGTTCCTGAAACTGGACTCAAATAAATTGTCTCAAGACAACTGCCAGTCAAGTATTGGGTGCAGTCCCCTGACGGTGCAGGAAACTTCATGTTTACTAGGTAGTCATTGAAAACATTAGCTAGATCAGTTCCTGAAATCATTGTGCCATTCACAACCATTTCAATAATTCCTTTTGATGCCTGCAGGTTTTGAAATATTGAGCTTAGTTTTTTCCATGTCACGCCCGCGTTTTTGGATAATCCAAAAAAAACACTATTGAAATAGTTATCTCTGGCATGCTTAGGTTCCTTGTTTATTTATTACGATCTTCTTAAATGATTTTAGCAGTTCGGGATCCCGTTGCTTAAGAAATGCTTCGTATATTGTATACTTTGTTTTTATTTTAGCAAGTAAATCTCGAGTAATCCATGGTTTTCTGATTTTTTGGGGTTTGGAAGAATTCAAAAATGGAAATCTTGCTTCGTAAGCCGTTCTTAGCAAGTTAAAAAAGATATCAAAAGATATGTTTGCATCAGATGAAGAAAGCACAGTTGATACAGTTGATATTTTTTGGCGGAAATTTTCCAAGTTTCTGGATGAAACATTTCTAGAATGGATCGGAAGGCTAGTTTCTTTTTCATGATGTGGGATGACTACATATACAGGTAAGTGATCGCTAAGATCGCAAGCTATTACTCCAGATGCAAAAGTTTTGATGGAGGAGCTGATGAGAAAGAAATTTATTAGCGTCGAAGACATACTAGTAGCTCTAGTTGGAGAAGAAATAGCATTATTTAGGTCATACCTCTCGTATAACCATATCATTTCTTTTGACTCACGATTATTAGAAGTCAAGTCAATGTTAAAGTCCCCACAACAAATTAAGTTAAGCTTATTAGTTATGCAGTATTGAAACAGAGCTTCTACGGAAGCACAGAATGTAGCGTGATCACCATTAGGGGGTCGGTACACGACAGAAAAGACATGGTTACACATTGCTATTGTTAACATTTCGCATTCAGATTTAGAAGAGGTGAAATCAGGCAAAAGTTCACATCTGAGATTTTCTTTCGCTAACAAGGCAACACCGCCACCACGGCGTAAAGAGCGATTCAGGTAGAACACCTCATATCCGGGTATTGAAAAAACATTGTCATTACTAGTATACCAGGTTTCTGAGAGCATAATGACATCAAAAGAAAAGCCAATACTATCAAAATCAAATCTAAATACTGATGTTTATTTCTGGCAGACTGAATATTCAAATGAAAAACCTTTAAACCTTTGAGGCGCCTACTACCAAGATGCGACTTTAGTTTGTCAGCAGTAATATGCATAAATAGGTCGTGACACTTGTAGAAACTTATGCAAGCGTCATCAAGTGATTTTTAGACTTGATAGCACTGGCTGTGTCACATTCTATCTGTCTAAGGAGAACTTTGTCGCCACTCTGCCAAACGAAGCGATAGTTCTTGTCACGTGCCCATTGCTTTGCCTCCCAGAGAAGTGCTCGGGTTTGTTTAGTCAGATTCTCTTGGATGCACACATTTTCATCTTCATATGCATCCTTCAGTTTCTTTCGGTTTTTGAACCAGTCATCACGAACAGCCTGCCCAGCGAAGCGAACAATGATTCCAGGCGTCTTATCGGGTTTTCATGGCAATCGGTGAATTGCTGTGACGTCACTAGTCGTAAGCAGCGGAAGCTCAAGCGAAGTAGCACAGGCGTTGACTTTTACAAGAAGGTCTTCGTGATTTGTTTTTTGTATGCCGTGAATTTCTAGATTTAACTTCCTGTTATGTCTCTCTAGTTCGTTGATTTCTTTCTTGATCTTCTCAATCTGTCCATTGCTTTGGTTAGTCGCAAACTGTTCAATCCGCTTTTTCATATCAGCCAGGCTATGGTCATGTTGGCTAAGCTCAGCTAGTGCTTTGTCAAACTTTTCAGACATCACGTGAACGCTTTCTTCCATAGAAACAACAGTGTCTGTGAGCGACTTTATTTTTTCTTTAAGTTCTGCAATCACAGCAATTTAAACCCCTACACAGGTTGGGCAACGCCATTGTTTTCGAGCATATTCCCTCTTTCATTTGTGCGCTCTTTCTGAAATGCCTGAACAAGAACCCAGATGATACTGGCAAAAGCACTCATTACACACCATGCAGTCATCATCAGGTTCAACAGACTTGCCACACTCAAAGCATCTATCGTCCTGCTCACTACCCATCTTGACAAGCTACAGGGCAGTGCTGCAGCAGCACAGGGTAACAGATGTATGATAGGTTCAAGGGTTCAGTGACAAACCTCTAAGTACACGAGCAGTCACAGATGCGCCTTTTCTGTGCCGCTGCGGCTACCCATGTGCCCAGGCAAGTCGATGGCAGCTTCTTATATAGCAGCAGAGGCGAAGCGCAGAACTCCGACGGTGGCCGATGTGCGCAGGTCCAGGTCAGCTGGGTGTGACGGAAGCAGCAGAAAAGCCCAGGTTATCACAATCCGGTCAAGAAGTGCGATCTGTAAGTACACGAGCAGTAAGAGATGCGCCTTTTTTGTGCCGCTGCAGCTGCAAAAGATAAGCACAGTTCGTACAGACATTCGTGCGGTTGATGAAAACATTGGCTAAACTACGCAACGGCGCACTTAAACAATCGTCGTGAGCTGGCGGTTGTGAGGCGACACCGGCTGCTTCGCGCCGACTTCCTACGCCCTCGCTCAAGCGCGGCCCTACAAACCATGATCCCCGACCGAGACGCTGAAAGTTGAAGATTCTTCCTCTACGCGTTGTCGCCGGCGCTGCTCTCGGTTCGGCGATGTCTTCGTCACCCGTAGTTCCTCGGTCTAGCTGCGCCCCACATCGGCTTTTCGCTGAGCTCAACTGAGTGTTGTCGATGGTGAGCCTCCCGAACGCGACGACTACACTCCGCATCACCCATACCAATGTGGCACAGCAGCTACTGCGCCGGTTTGTTATTTTGCTTCTGCGGCCACCCGCGGAGGGAATATCGAAGCTGCAGCCGTTCGTGGGGAGAGAGAAACACAGAGCGGATTAGACCGGCTAACGTGGCCGATGGCCTTGGCGGCTTCGATTGCGCTTGATATTAAGGAGCTGAATTACGGATTGCTCTCAATATCGCTCTCAAGTTTGAGAGCGTGACATCAAACTTATGAACCGCGAGATGACGACCGCGGGAATCAACCAATCAGCAGCAAGGTTGCGGTAGCTTGTAGCGGAGCTTCGCTCTGGAAGCATTTATTGCGCGACAGGGGACCGTAGGCTGACGTTTTACTGCAAAGATGCAGTGAATAAAATGAACAATGTTTTATTTTTCCAAGAAACTGCGCTTGAAACCAACGACACCAAGCAAAACAAGAAGCGTTCGCAGTTTTGCAAGTAAGTTTGCTCGTCAGTCACTTTTTCTGCCGCGAGGGTAGGCTGACGGCGGAAAAAGCGTCGGCTAGGTGGCGTGAGCTGCCACCAGACAAAGAATTTATTCAGTCCAGCTCGTCATCCACCCACGTATACATCCAGCGTAGAACATGGCAGCCAGAAACAAAAAAACAGCTGATTCCATGGCTGTCCGTGTTTTTACACGTTTTCTTAGAATCTCGGTACTCGTGCAGATGCCTTAAACGCGCGGTTAAAAACTGTCTGAATGCAGTGAATGCTACGGGTCTGCCGAGATCAACTTACACACGAGCGCTGGCATCGAAAATCGACGAAGGCAACTTTAGCCTGTGTTCTCGGTCGGCGCCTATTATCGATGACAAATGTGCTCTAATTGTGTCACATAGTTCTGTATATTTTTGTTTAAAAAATGCCAGACGGCATGAATCATCATACTGCAGCAACTGCCGACATACGCGAGAAGAGAGGTGCAACTGCTTACAGATTGCAATCTCGGTGCGGGAAATGAGGAGCCGACACGCCCTGCCACTGTGGCAACAGTCACCCTTCTGCCTTGCAACCAGGTGATGCCGCCCACATCGGGCTATGAACTTGATGTTCCGTTGGTGGTGTTGCTGTTCCGTTCGATTGATGTTCAGTTGAAGCGGTAGATATTTTTTTTGCCTCTGATAGATGCAGAAATAGTGATCTCATGCTCTATTTAGTTTGTTTTGAGAGAAAGGAAGCACTTGGTTTTGTAACTTTGCTATTGTCACGGAGGAGGGAGCGGGCTTGTTCCGCCAAGGTCATATGTTGATCTTCTAACTGATCAGGAGTCAACCAGGGAAGAAGTACCAGGAAAGAGCAGGCGGTGTGATCGTGTGGGTAAGGGTGGGTTTGGTGAGGGCAGTGTTTGAAGAGCTTTACTTACTTCTCATAGGTTCTAACAACATGCACTTCCTTTCAGATCAGAAGAACACTCAGGTTTTTTAAAATCTTGGTCCATCTTAGCACAGGTACGCTTTATACAGCCCCCCACCCCCCAATATAAAAGGCAACAACCAGTTTCTACAAAAGAACTAGTATTAAAGTTGATCATTCGGATATTACATACCAAGTGGAAAACAAGCTTCAAACAGTTAAAGACGTGCTTGTAACACATAATATGCGATAGAATAAGGAGCTTTTGAGCCATTAGGCAGTGCCACCGTCTCGTGTCGTCATGGACAAGACTTGATAGCCTTGGCCTTTAGGCCTGTCATGCTAGGTGTCAGTTATGGGGCAATCACTGAGCGCTCAAAATTTACCCATACCGGAGCTGCCCGTATATTCTTCGAGCTCTAGAGCATTCCCAGTAACGGTTGTTCATGGTGTGTTTTTGTAAAATAACCTGCAGTCACACACCATCTCTTCATTGATGCATGTGATGTTTAGAGATCTTTTGCTATCAGTGAGGATTTTCTAGTCATTCAGCTTTCATTGTTGCCACTACACCTTAGAATATTTATTATGCGCTGCTATAGAGCATCCTCCTTGCTGTAGTTACAGCTTTTAGCACAGAGCAAAGTCCTTAGTTACATAGCATGAAGCTAAAATCTTAGCTTTTGTATTTATGCATTTTATACATGCCAAAATGATTTCTAGTCCGGAAAATGCATTATGTACACCATACCATGCTGTATTTTTTGTACGGGTAGCCTCTTCATGAAAGAAAACAGCCATTTTAAACTCATTTTTGCTTAATAGCGCTTGAAAAGGCCATATGGTGATTCTACATCAAGGTAAAGCGTGCTGTTATGTACACTGCCCCTTTTGCAATAGAAAGAATTGTGTGAAATGCTTGGCTAAAAAAATAAACGCGCTTACGGCGTGTATGTTGCACAAAAAGCTAAGGTGGTTCTTTCTGATTCCAACAAGCATCACATGCATTTGGTGCCTTACTCCAGCACTACAGCTTTGTTTTATGCATGTTCATCACACGAGTAATCACGACAGGCACTGTACCAAGCTGGAAGTTGATAGGAGGGAAGAGACAGGTGGGTCGACGAAAGCATTGGCAAAAGAGAGTGACAATGATGCTTTTTACATATCGGGTGAGCTGTTTCAACATCTACTTCGCCTTCAGAAAGAGACTGTAGAACGCGCTCCTGAGGGACTGGGAGGTACACTGGCAAACAAACCGCTAGTGAAGTGGAAGCTGGTGGGGGCACTTGTTTGTCACTGCAGGCTTCTAGCCGCACACAGCAAAAACACAGTTACGAAGGCTTGTACATGGCTATCCATTCAGACCACGTAGCTGGCTGTGGCCAATGGCCCAACCACATCACACAGTTGCTCACACACTTGCAGATTTGTGTTGGGCACCGACACGAGGCAATGACAGTGGCAACAGAAGCAGGGGCTGTGACATGACTCTACACGATAGCGTGATGACTCGTCGCTAGACGGTAGAGTTGCTAGCGCAGCCATCCCTAGTGATGCCTGCCTTTGGAGACGGGTCGTCCTTAAGAGGTCGAAAATACAGTATCCCATTGCTCTCCCCTGGAGGTGGGTGACGAGGGTACTCTACGAGGTAGCCTGCATGTAGAGGCGGCCCGTTGTTATCTGGGTCAGGGGTAGTGCCACCTGCACCTCTGCTGAGATTGGCGCATCCAAACTGAGGTTGTAAAGTGCGGCACGCGCGGTGATGACAGACGCTGTTCACTACCACTGGCAGTGGTGCGTCTGGTGCCTTTTTAAGCAATGGAGCGGCTCTTCGGCGCACCGATGCAGCGCTAAACCACAAATTGCGTGAAAGCATGTGGCGTGTTGTACAGGCCTTCTGCTGAGTCGCGTCCGTGATGCCACAACTTCGCACAAGCAGCCATGGCTCCAGAGGGTGGATATTGTCTCTTGCATTGCAAAAGATGTCGCAATTAAGCATGTCCTTTTTCGGTGATATCAACAGCCTTACAGGACGCTCTAATATAGAATGGAAGACTCACGCCAATAGCCTGCAGCCAGGCTTTGCTGAACGTGATATTCATAAGCACGCAGAGAATGCATGATTGAGATGTATAAGCGAGCACTGCTGTAAGGTCAGACGTTTGCCATCATACTGGTATAAATGATGCAGTATGATTGCCAACACGTGTCACAAACCCGCCGCGGTGGCTCAGTGGTTGCGGCTCTCCGCTACGCATCCGGAGTATCCACCGTGTGATGCATTTTGCCTTGGTTTCTTAGACAAAAAATACCGTGCATTTCAACAGTGATATATATATATATATATATATATATATATATATATATATATATATATATATATATATATATATATATATATATATATATATATATATATATGTCCTGTGTTTCTGCTGCAATTATAAGTAACAATAGTATGATAATACTGCATCATACTATAACGTTTCTGCATTAGCGTAATAAGCCAGACTCATTCTTGTAAATTAAGCAGTGTGGGGACCTGCCCTGCAGCCCCCTGAGTTTGCTTTCCCGCGAGGCACCGTGCTGCGGCGGTCTCACCTCGAGGCTGAGCGCATTCCCATGTGAGATACATTAACTGGCAAGAGAGGGCGCCAGCATCGCTGCGCGGAGACTGCCAAAGCCCGCGCGCGGGAGAGGGGGCAGGGGGGGCTTCGGCTGGGATCGTCGGCCTGAGCGGACGCGTCGCTCGCGGCTCCGCTTTTCCGCCGGCGGGGAGAGGAAGCGACGGGGAGACAGGCTCCCGTACCCGTCCCGTCCGGCCTCGGAGTATATATCCCTTGCCCTAGCGCGGGCGAACATTCGCTCGGAACCTTGCTGGGGAGTCGGACGACCTTGATTCATTAGCGTACCTTGTTGCTAGCTGGCGTTATTGTTTCTGTAGTAATAAAAGCCTGTTTGTGTGAGCCAATGTGTCGTTCCTTTGTTCCCTCAGAGCAAGGCCCGCCGTGGTTGGCGTGCGCTCGGTAGCGTAAGCGATCACGGGGTGGGGTCCGGGCGGCTTTGAACCGTGTCAGCCGCGATTGAGTGGGGAGAACGACTTATCTCCCCAATTCAAACCCCACATCTGGCGCCCAACGTGGGGCCTGCTCTTGGAACATTGGACGACTGTCGGTTCAGTTCGAGGAACGCTCTTTGTCCGGACTTGACAAGTGCTAGGCCTAGAGTGAATTTTGATCGCTAGGACCGGCGGCATGTTTTCAATTGAGTGCGAGGTGTATTGCGCTGCAGCATGTTTGAACTTTTCGACATGCTCAGCACATTTTTTTTCCTGGAGATTCTTCGCGAGAATCACTTGGTCCGCACCGAGGGAGCGCCAGGCCTAGCGCCCGCGGAGTCGCCGAGCCCGAAGCGAGTGAGTACGGAAGCCGCGTGGGTGGTCCGAGTTTCTGTATATATTTTCTCTACTGTTTCTTTTTCGACTCTGAGAGTCGAGGCTCCGGGAGCCGGGTGGCCTGGGGCCACGGGTGCCGCTACGAGCTCGCTGGTATTGCAGCTCGGCACCGGGCGCTCCGACACCGTCCGATACGGTGGGCGCAGACCGCTCAGAAGCTTCTTTGTGCAGTGTGCGGGGTAGGACCACCCCACAAAGCTGACGTCTCCTCGCGGCTGCGCGCACATAACCCGTTTCGGTCTTTGTTGTGGTCACGGTCGTTGTCGGAGTGGTAGTTAGGCCTGAGGCTTTCGGAGCTGCCTGCACCACGTTAAAAGAGACGCGACCACCGGACCGTGTCGTTGAGAGGGACGCACTTTGCTGCCCGCCCGTTTTTTTTTTGTTTGTAACCTCGCACGAACTGAGCAGTCTCGTTCAATTCAAGAAAGGGCTTTGTTCACTCGAATTTTGCGTTTGCACAGCCGCCGACACGTTTCGCTAGCGAGTTAGGCATTGTGCCACGAGGCCCATGTCGTTTCCCCTCCCGTGACCTACGTTAAAGGCACGCCGAGAGCGTTTCGGCAATTTTGCAGATCCGGTGGAGCCACCCAGGCTTGCTGACCGGTGCACGTCGTCTCGCTGCCACCTGCTGCGACGGAGCGGCCTGTATCCTGTTCGCCGCATCCATCCGGGGCAGCTGTGGCGAGACCAGTCAGCAGTCACCTCCGGCTGCTGCTGCCCTGGCGACTACTGCAGGATCCTGGCCTGCAGTTTCTCCACCGGCCTTCGATTCGCGGGCCTGCGGACACGGTAGTCCGCGGGCCATGCGAGTCGTCCCAGCGGAGACCTTCACGCCGCCTTCAGAATACCGCGGAAGTCTGCGTGGACGCTGTCGGCGTCACCTCCGCTGCAAGACGTGCCTCAAGGCCATGAAGACCAAGAGACTCCTCCATAGCATGTACTTTCAGGCGCGTGGGTCTATTTAAGGTTGGGGGGATGTGGGGACCTGCCCTGCAGCCCCCTGAGTTTGCTTTCCCGCGAAGCACCGTGCAGCGGCAGTCTCACCTCGAGGCTGAGCGCATTCCCTTGTGAGGTACATTAACTGGCAAGAGAGGGCGCCAGCATCGCTGCGCGGAGACTGGCAAAGCCCGCGCGCGGGAGAGGGGGCAGGGGGGGCTTCGGCTGGGATCGTCGGCCTGAGCGGACGTGTCGCTCGCGGCTCCGCTCTTCGCCGGCGGGGCGAGGCAGCGACGGGGAGACACGCTCCCGCACTCGTCCCGTCCGGCCTCGGAGTATATATCCCTTGCCCTAGCGCGGGCGAACATTCGCTCGGAACCTTGCTGGTGAGTCGGACGACCTTGATTCATTAGCGTACCTTGTTGCTAGCTGGCGTTATTGTTTCTCTAGCAATAAAAGCCTGTTTGTGTCAGCCAATGTTTTGTTACTTTGTTCCCTCAGAGCAAGGCCCGCCGTGGTTGGCGTGCGCTCGGTAGCGTAAGCGATCACGGGGTGGGGTCCGGGCGGCTTTGAACCGTGTCAGCCGCGATTGAGTGGGGATAACGTATTTATCTCCCCAATTCAACCCCACAGCAGATGCGAGCAAATGCATAATGCTCGAGCTCAGTATATGTAATTTGGGTCGCCCTACGGTTGACAGCGCGTTTTACTGCTTATTCACAAAAACTCTCAGTTGTCCAGCAGGCCTTCCTCCACCTCGGAGTGCCGCTAGACGAACGCGTCGTGGAAGGATCGGGATTAGCTCGGCTCCAGAATCTGCATGGTCACACCACAGATCTGAGAAAAAACATGCACAACACGAGCTTACTCGTGCCACTTTCGTTACCCAGGTCCGCACTTGTAACCGACCTTATGCGGTCAAAAACAGAGGCCGAGGTCGTTACCAGCGCAGAATACCTTGCAGCTTGCTCGCAGCATAGCCCCGCGGCGCCTTGATGGCGATGCGTGGGCCATCGACACACCCGACGCCGCCGGGGATACTGCCGCTGCGAAAGTTTAGGCGAAGTAAGCCATCCTTCGTCGCCGCCTTCTCTTCGGGTCTCGCCGGAAAGCGAACACAACCCCTTCTGCAACCCAACGTTGACAATGGTATCCGCCACCAGCCGCAAACACTTGCTCACAGTGGGTTGGCCTCGCCGCGATTTTCCTCATTTTCCACGGCGCCTTGAATCCCACCGGGGGGGAAGAAGCGCAGCGTGCACAGCACCTGCTGCTGCACTGAGAGCGCACTCACCTGGACACCTCCAAGTTGAACCACGAATTCTACGCAGAGCCACTGTGCAGTCTCCTTCCATAGTCAAAACGTCGAAACAACTCGTCCCGCGCGCTAAAACCGTCTTCATGCACCTTCCTACAGCGTTTCTCAGGGGGCCACCCGCTTTATCGGCAAAGGAACAAAGGAAACAGCCGCCATTTTCGGTCTCAATCAGATTGAGACCGGTCGTTTTGCTCTCGAAAAATTCTTTCAATCACCTCGCATAATTACGAGCGCACCGTCAACACTTCTGGCACGTTCATGACGACAGCAGGAGACGCAAAAATTCAATATAGCCACCGGTCACGGCCGACCAATAGCAGCGGCGCATTGAGATGGTTTTTTGAGACTCTTTTGGATTGAGAGCAAGCCGGCTCCAGACAGTTCTTTCTGCTTCTCTCTTCGCACCTCGGCACAGCGTCCCTCGATTTTCTACCCCTACTTGTTCGGCTGTTTCTCCCATCGCCACACCTCCATTGGTTATCTCATTTTTCTAACCTTGCTGCTGCCATTGGTTACCTTGGTTACCTTACCTTGGTTACCTTACGCTATGAAAATAAATTGGTGATGTGGTTACAAGGAAGCCGGAAATGCAGCCACACCATCAGCCTGCTGAGCAAGGCGGCAGAGCAGGTGGGCCGTATGATCACCAGAGTCTCCCAAAAGAGATACGGAATGAAGGAAGAAGACACTCTCAAGCTAGTCAACAGCCTAAGTGTCAGCTGAGTCACGTACTCCCTGCCGTACCACGCGATGACAAAGGCGGAAAGAGAGCAAGCCGACACCATTCTCAGGAAGGCGTACAAGACTGCTCTGCACCTACCCAAGAACACGTCGAACGAAAAGATGCTCCAGCTAGGCATCAGCAACACCTTCAGCGAGCTCGCCGAAGCTCTGCTGGGAACGCAAACCACGAGACTCAGAGACACCCCTACGGGACAAGCGCTCCTAAGAAGTTTGGGTCGGGACATGAGCGGACTAGTAGACAGATACCCGGACGTACCGGACCACCTTAGGAAAACCATTAACGTGGTGCCATTGCCGAAAAACATGGACCACAATCTTCACGAAAACAGACGAAAAGCGAGGGCCGAGTACGTAGAAAGAACGCTAGCCCAGTTAGACAACACCGTATACACAGACGCTGCCGTGTGTCCGCGCGAGAGAGAACGCGTAGCCGCGACGGTAGTGGTAAACAAAGAAGGAAACATGACCACGTGTGCCACGGCAAAGGTCGCCGGCACAGCGGAGGCCGAAGAGATTGCCGCTGCGCTGGCGGCAGCAGAAGGCTACAGAACGGGCCGATCTTTCAACAAACTGACGGACTCGAAGGAGACGTGCAGGAACTACACGAGGGGCAGGATCAGCAGAACAGCCGTTAGAATACTAAGCGGGGTAACCTACGCCGAGGAGAAACCCAGGAATAACCTAATCTGGATCCCGGGCAACGCGGGCATAGGGGGGAACGAAAGGGCAGACAGCCTAGCCCGAGGTAACGCATTCCGAGCAGGGCCGTCAAATGCTCCGGAGCTCCGCCTACAGGCTTGCGAGGGGGATACGCAGAGACCTTGAACTTGTATAGGGGAGCTAGAATTAGATATCCACCACCACACAAAGCCCTAACAAAGGAGGAAGCGACCGGCTGGCGCAGATTACAGACCAACTCCTTTCCTAACCTACACATACTTAATAAGATGTTCCCGACACAATACAGAGCCACCTGCCCTTGGTGCGATGCCACACCTACACTTTACCATATCACGTGGGAGTGCGAACGCAACAAAGCATTCCACCAACACGAACACCCGAGTGCGGAGCAATGGGAGAGTCGGCTCACAAGCAGGGAGCTCACGACCCAAAGGGCCTTAGTGCTGCACGCGAATGATGCAGCACGACTCAGTGGAGCCTTGGAATAGGGGCCCACCCTTGCTGACGAGAAGCCTCAAGTCGCCAGCGCCAGTGAAGACGGAGCCTTCATAACCGCGAAACCCTTGAAAGATCCAATAAAGTTTTCACTCACTCACTCGTGATTGCCATGCTTTGTGAGAAGTTTCCTCGTTATATGCAACTCGAAATTATTTTGTTGGCATGCTTCTTCTACATGGCAAACCGCAGAGAAATTCTACTCGACCGGGAAAAGCTTGTCCAGGGTCCGCACAATAACTTTCGTAATGGCGCTTAATGAGAAATGTAAAACTGGTTCAAGCATTCGGTTCTTGAAAGGATCAGTATAAGCAGTTATGACGCTTAGCTTTGAGAAAGTCTCATCTTATTGCTAATACATCCAGCCGGCTGAATCACTTAAAATGGTAATACAGCCACATTGAAAAATAAGGGATCGACGAAGGCCTCATTCGAGTCAGCTTGCTCTTTCTGTATTTCCTAGCGGATTTACTGCTAAACGTCTAGGTTTAAGTTTCCAAAGCAATACTTTAAAACCATAAATTAGTTTCATCTATTCTTTGTACGCTCATACACATTAAGCTTTTCCTGCTGTTTCCAGGAAATCAGACCCAACACTTGCCTTAAGACATCCTAAAGATAGGATCACGATGCTTCTTAAGATATAATCAGAGTCAGCCTTTATTTGTTAATATACTACATACGTACAGTATATCATACACAAGGAGGTCCCGAAGTCAAAGACTGTATTGGGACCTCCTAGTTCTCATATCGCATATAATCTACGGCTTATAAATCAAAAGAACTGCGTAGAAGAAATGTCGTAAGGCCTGTGCAAGTGACCTTCCGTTGCAGCCGTCGTCTCAGCTATTTCTCCACCCGGCGTCCCCTCGTGTGGCCCAACCCACTATCCACCCAGGACCCACTCCCCCACGTCTCAGAATTCATTAGATCAGAGCTTATTCAGTGCGTGACACCATCCCACTGTTTGGCGCAACGATTTTTGCGGGAGATGCACAAGAGCATTTCTTGGGTCACGGTGCTTGCGTTCTTTTTGGCGCCATTTCCCCTGCCGTCACGCGCCACGCCCTTCTTGACGGCCTCCGCGGCGAAACTCAAGCGCCAGCGGTGCATCTCGGCCAGTGGCTGTGCCGAGATGCACCGAGATGCAAAAAATGAGTGGAAGAAGATAGCGCCAGACTTCCTTTCATTGTGATAGAAGAGGCATCCTTACGTACCAAAGAGGTAGAGCGAAGCGAGTCGCCTCGTGGGAGTTTGAGAGAGCTGACAACGAGTAGGGTGCAGTTTGCTGGAAACAGTTGGCGAGGAAGCAGGCTTGAATATTTTTGGTACTTTTTAAGCTCTTCCACGACGAGGTTTGTTTCGCCAGAACTTTGCTCCCTCTTTCATTGCTTTCATTTCCGCACTATGCGTGCCTAGGTTTTCAGTGCCCCGAGAATATTGCCTGGCTGAGTTTAGGTTCTTCTCGCATGCTTACTATATTACACGTACTATTGAGCCAGTCATCTGCATCTCTTGAAGCTGTAGCAAACGACTTTTTTCAAGCTAACAAGATGAAATATTCATAGATGACTGTAACAAGCGGCACTGTTTCAGTGCGTGCGTCTTCCTGGAGTTTCGCACAGTGGGCGGCGGAAGAAAGTTTTCGGAGTGACTTGAACTTCACTAAACTTCATTGACGCCCGTACTTTGGACGCCGTAACTTGAACAAGCTGGCTGAAGCAGCCAACAAGTAAACGGGTCAGCAGCTCGAAGTCTTTTTCACCGCTAAGACGCACTAGCCAGGCTATTATTTTCCTTCCATCGTCTCTGAACGGGGGACTTGGCAGCATGTCGTCTCAGGGTATCTTCAGATGCAACTGGCTTCTTTGTGCGTTCCGGACCCATTTGTGATTCCCAATTCGGACTTGCTGGTCGATTTTCTCAAAACGGATAACCCTGGTAACTGCATGTTTTTCAGCAGTGACGTGGTGGACCTTTATTATTCCTTGCCACATTGTGAACTCATGAAAGCTGTGAAGATGTGCATAACACAGGACAATAATGAAAGTGCTTTTATCGATGGATGCGGTGTCTTGGTTGACAGTTTTTTAGAAATCTTGTTCTTTTATCTATCTGCAACAGTGGTTGATTGGGAGGGAAAGGCTTATGTACAAGCGTCGGGGGTTTGCATAAGCTCCAGGGTGGCACCTGTGTTAGCCGACATCTTTTTAAGCGGGGCTCATAGGGAAATTGAAAAGGCATTGGATGGGGTAGTTGTCAGAATTTTTCGGTATGTCGACGATTACTTGGTGCTCACCCGAACAGGCAGTTTGCCTAGAAGTCTAGTCGACGTTCTGAAAACTTTTAAGGAATGCGGACGTGGGCTGGAGTTCACAACTGAAGTTCCCAGCAAAAAAGAACTGCAGTTTTTGGATTTGGCAATGTGTGGGGGGGGGGGGGGAAACACTTGTGTTGGTGGTATCGCCCGAGGAATACCAAACCATTGCTAAACTTCCGGTCTGGCCATTCTAAGCTCATAAAGGAGGGCATTGCCGCATCTTGCCTGCAATCAGCTCTCAGGAAATCTTGCCATGAAAGGAAGCGAGAGAGCATTTCGGCGCAAATAGGCAGGTTACGTGTGAAGGTGTACCCAGATCAACTCATTTCCAGGGCAGAGGAGAAACTTCTTAGGAAGATCAAGAATGGGGCTCAGCCGAAAGAAGCCAAAAAGAAAAAGCCGGCTGTGGTCCCGTATGCACAATGCTTGTCACATGGGCTGAAAAAAGTTGCGGGTAGATACGACGTTAATGTCGTATTTTCTGTACCTAAAAAACTTAGCGCAATGTGCAAACAGGTGAATCAGAGGCACTACGGCAAGAGCAAGAGGGATGCTTGTCAAGTGCGTCATGTGTCGCCATCTATACCTTGCGAGGTAGGGGTGGTATACCAGGTCCTCTTCTCTTGCGGTGCCATGTACATTGGCCAGACTGGCAGGTGCGTTAACAAACGCTTGATGGAGCATGAAATTACCAGAAAAAATGACCCCCTTTCTCACACAGGCTCCCACAGCAGGCAATGCCAATGCAGGCATGAAAAGGATCATGCAGAAAGGAGAGCTAAAGGGGACCCCCATGCCCAGGCGTCTTTCCAGTGTAAAAATGCCAATGTGTTCCCGATTACAAGAACACGCGCATCTTCTTCCGACATAACAATAAATTAACACGCGAAGTTATGGAAGCTCTTTATATTTACCACAACGGCGCAAAATGTATCAGCAGCCCTTCCATAGGAAATTGAGCTATCTAACCTCCCACGTGCCTTCCAGATAACTTTTGTTGATTGATAAGTAGTTCACTGTTCGTATTTATATGCTTTTCGCTCTTCAATAAAAAACCAGTTGATAGTCAGCGCCTGTTTGTGCTAGTCCTTCGTCTTGTGTCCCGTTCGTGTTGCGCTGAGAGCGAAAATGAAAGTCGTAGTGGTGGTCTGATGAAGGTGGCATACAAGCCTCCAAACTGTTTGATGCTACCGGAGTTGTGCCCGCAACTGTTTTGCAGAATTCTTCTGCTACCTATACATTACTATGGCGTTGGTAAATGAACAGGGCATGGAAAGGATACCGTTCTAGTGGGGGTGAACGCAAGCTCCTGGCTACATGCCAATTACACGACAGAGGTCTGCGAGGGCCAAGCAATGAACAGAACTGCCTCCAAAGTTGTCTCCCTAATCTCGCGAGGTGGCGCTTGATTTGTCGTTGAGCTCAGCGACATAGGGCGATATCATACGTGGATTTAGTTATTCTGTATTTCCTTCAGCGCGCCGCCGGACTGCGCGTAGTCTTTCGAATTCCACGTCAATAGTAGATCCTGGCGTAGGCGCAGATATATACCGCGTGATCTCACCGAGAGAGGACGTAATCCGGCCTTCTATTTTAGAGGGTGTGGTGAGGTCCACACAGGAAGTCTCCGCGGACGTCCTAAAACCAGGCCAGTCTGTATATCGCACGCGAAACGGAGTAGGTGAGTACGACTTTTCGCATATATACGCTGCAGTGCGGTCACTCCTATGTGTTTCCACGTCACTGCACCAGCTGACGTAAGACTTGACGCTTGCTGAAACAAACGCCACATCTATGCAGCTGCTGTACGACGTGGCACGCAGGAACGTAGGGGAACCATCGTTGATGGCAAAATTCTGGGAGTGCATAAAGTCTAACATGTTCCTGCCTCGGTTATTCATAAGAGCACCGCCCCATTGAGGGTGATGAGGATTAAAATCATCCACTATTATATGAGGAGCTGTGCCACTCTGGATAGCTGAATATGGGTACGAAGTATCAATGGCATCTCTGGGTGGAATGTAGGCACCGATTATCGAAAAGACCTGTCCTTTTAGCTTGACTGTCAAACAGATGTAATGGTTTGTGGTCTGTTTCTTTAGGACTTGGCGGACGTGCGCATTGTCTTGGCGTGTGCAAACTAACACTTTGCTTGTTTCGTCATCTTCGCGAGACCAGAGCAGCACGTACCCAGAAAGGCGGAAAGGAAACGGCATATCGGGCTCACATATAACAAGCAGAGGAAAGCGGTACTTGTGGACGCGTTGCCGGAAGACACTCAGACGAACGCGTAGACCTCAGGCATTCCACTGCACCACTACACTACGGCGCACGCGCATTGTTGCAGAGGAGATGGGTTTTGGTTGTGCCATAATGAATTACTGCAATGCCGCCAAGAGCACTTTACGTGACCCAAAAACTGTTCAACAATTTTTGCTGTTGGCGTGTTAATGCCTGAAAGTAGCACGCGCATTGAACACACAAGCATTTTTAACATAATACTCACATCCTGACCTTCGGGCATGCCAGCAGTATCAGCTGGAGCGGCAACCAGTCTTGGTCTAGCCGTGGCGATGTCTTTGGATCGCAGAGCAGGCCATTCAGCGCCAAAGCAAGTTGATAACACAAACGCATCAGACTGAGCCACTGCGGTAACGTGGGACACTGCCGCAGGCGTCTTGTTATCGTCTTTAGGCTCATGCTGCTGGGCCGGCTGAGCTGATACTTCCAGCCACTTTGGTGCAGCTGGACTAGTATTGTGTGGATCCGGAAGACGCAGCCGGGAACGATGTTTGCGGCGACGAATACGCGCAGCCGTTTCTTGGTGAGTTGAATTGTCTTTCACAATCTTTTTCGGGATGAGTCTTACGTTTTTCATCTTAGGGCAGTCCTTAGCACTGGCTTCATGGGCACCCGAGCAGTTGGCGCACTTTATATACTCCGTCGTGCCGGTGTCATGCTGGTGTATCCCGCCGCATCGACGGCAGGATGCCTCATTTTCGCAAACAGCACTCACATGGCCTATCCTGTTGCACTTGTGGCACTAAACAGGCCTTGGAACATACAGATGGACAGGATGCCTCACATAGCCCACCTTGACGTGGGATCGGAGAGAATCACTTTCAAAAACTAACTTGACACACTTGGAGCGGCCGAAACGATGAATGTCAACTATCTGGGTCGTAGATTTAATCAGCGTCCGGAGGTCCTTGTCATCTACCTCCGGGTCAACATCAGTGATAACTCCAGTGGTAGTCGGCTTCCCGTGAGCAAAGTAGGAGCGGGCCGCCATGCAACCGATGACACTAGTCTCTTTCAGCTTGTGTACTGATGCTTGAGATTTAACATTTACTGTCAGGACATTCTTCCATCCATTAATTCTCACTTCACATACTTGTCCCGGAACCATCCGGTCGAAAAACTGGGTTAACCACTGTCTGTTAACGGTGGTCAGATTAGCCTTCTGCGTTGTAGGAACGAAGGCCACTGAGAAAACTCCTGGCTTGTCAATAGTCCTCGTAGGCAACTCACCCGCTGTTGATGTCCGGCGCAACTTCCTTTTCAGGTGGCGCGACTCAACAAGCACGAAGCTGCTGCTGTCAGATTCCATCTTTGTCACCGTGGATTCATCAGACGAATCTGGAAGATCCACAACAGCGTCGTTCGCGGCACTGGAGTTGCCAGCTGATAGAGCCGCAGTCTTCTCGATGGTGACGACTGGAGGACGCAGGGCATGTGCGCCCGCCATCCCGAAGGATGACGAGGACTAGGTTCGCGCACAAAAGCAAAAACCTGCAGTAAAGTGGAAGAGCTGCAAACAAGAGACTATCGGTACCACCATTTCTTCCGCGAGGAGGAAGAGCAACAATATCTTCGTGAGCAACAAGAAAGGCGAGGGCTTCGTGAGGAAGCAGTCAGAGAATGGGAGGCTAGGTGTAAGTGACGGGCGCAGCTAGCGGCTCAGCTAGAGGAACAACGCAGACGAAAACTGCCGAAGCTCACGCGTAAACCTCCGTGGCGCTGAGCTCGAGACCGGTTGAGGACTTTCCGAAGAGGCAAGAGCTTCAAATCTTTTCTCACAAATTTTGAACGCATTTGCGAAGGAGTTAGATGAGTGCGAATCGTCAATGATGTTGGTGTCCATCCTTGTGAGGTCAGCGGCGAAGAAGCGCGCCTGTCCGACGAGGAGGCCGAGAGCTATGAAATAGCGAGAAAAGCGCTCTTCCGATACTTCGGCATTCGTGAAAAGGCCGATTCTAGACCTGATACAGATGGCGCGCTGGAAAATGAGGCAGAGGTTCCGCGTCAGAAAGACTGCGGTGAGCTAGTGTGTTGGCGCACCGAAAGACAGCTTTCCGGGGAAGAGCGTCACGGAGAGCCACCTCATAACAGCGTTGAAGCGCCAAGACAGAGGGCAGCGTTAGTTGAAAAGGCCGATGTCGCTGTAACCCGGAATCGCAATGACGCTGCCCCGAAATCCACAATTCATGACAGCGAAGTGTTACGCTCTGCGGAGATTTAAATGCGGGCAGATTGTTTTGAGCTGCCGACGGGCCGTTGCCTACGGATAACGCCCGCTGACAGTTCGATTGTGAGCGCAGAATGCGGCTCAGCGCTGCATCGAAACAAAGAGAAGCTCAGTGATGAGGAAATCACAGCGGCTAGTGACAGACCGCAAGAAAATGAGCTATCGTGCTCAGAAGAAATAGCAGCAACCGGCTCGTAAGGTGAACCGTCATCTGACACTGAGAGCCAAGCGCAAGGGATGTCGTTACTCAAGAAAAATCGGGAACGCGACAAGCATTTGCAAAGGCTATGTCGTCTGTTGATGTTGAGACAAGGTCCGGCGGCTTCGCAAGTGACGGCACCGCGATAACTCGAGGCGCGCGGAGGAGACGCGCTAGGGCAGCTTCAAAAAGGCGGCGGCGGGCAAAGAAAAGTCATTTCGAGAGTTGCGCTAAAGGGGAAAGAGTACACGTCGAGAAGCTTGTATGTACGTTTGCAAGTCAGCCAACCGCGTTGCTGTCTGAAACTGTCACCGCGGCACTCAAGAGTTCGCAGATGGCGCAAGAATTCTAAATCGTGTGGTGTCACAGAAAAAAAAGGTACGGGTCATAAAGCCTGTAAGTTTTAGGACTGGCCGTCCCTCTGACAATCGGCAGTTATCACCACTGTTCCTAAGCGTTCGCATGAAAGCCCAGCTGACTCATCAGGCACATGCTGTGCGAAAGCCATCTGTCCCACAGTGGGACTGTTGTTGTCCTAGGAAACTTGACACGAGCTGCGTGCTTCACAGAAGGGCGCGCAGACGCCACAGAAAAGCGCGCCACAGAACGCGCCCGAGTCGGCGGTGGACACAACATGCAAGGAAGAGATAGAGGATGAAGCCGCCCTGTCCGGCACCCTTGCCCAGTCGCGTTCAGTTTTCAAAGAACCGCCCATGCTTTCGACGCATGTCACACAAAAGAAAGTCACTGGAGGGTGTTGACAGACGTGTAGCTAATTAGCCTCTAAACTTTTGGGAAACCTTGGCCATAGGAGGCTATACCAAAACTTGTAGAACGACCGTCCGACCGCGACCGCGCAGGGCGTGGCTGAAGGAACAGTGGATTTCTGGAATCAAAAGACTGTTTCTAAGCGGATTACAAGAATAAGTGTTTCTTCTGTTTACTGTTTGCTTTTCCTTTCTTTTACTTTCTCTATAGAAACACAAACGAAGTTTTGAGGTTAATACTTGAATTTTTTTTTCACTTTTAGTGTGTTCTTACCTTGGTAGACTTTAGTAGCCTTCGGGAATTTTTCGCGGTGATAATGTAGCTTAAAGACGTTTGCTTTTTATGTAACTACCAAGTGTTGTACAGTTCAGTGCACTTGTTGTACATCAAGTTAAGCTTCGCATTGCGAGAGTGTCCGCTGATGAGCGGAAGTACAGAGAGGTCATTTATGGGCCAATGATGCATAGTCTTCTCGTGTGGGAGCCTTGATATGACTGTTTGTTAGGTTTGTTATGCAGTTTTGGAATAAAAATTACTTTCAACAGTTGTTACGTGCTAGTGTCCGCTGACACAGTACGGTCGAAGCCTCTCTGGGATATAGCAGCTTAGGTAGCTGGCGAGAGCTCGTCAAAATGCTACTGCTTTAGCAGTATGTCGTTGTTTCTGCACTGTTTGTTGTGCAAGTTTTGCAACTTAACGGCTGGTGTTGTGTTTTCTTGCCATGCCGGACGAAAGGAAGACCACATGGGCAATTGTGATAGCTGCTAGTGAAGACTAGCTTGGGGCAAAATTGAAAGCCTCTGCCTCATCTCTCGGTTCATTACTCCCTTCCCTGGTGACATCCGAGTTCGTTTCAACATTTCTGACGATTTTAGACCAATTCTAATTTTCCTTCTGTCGCATTGTGCCATGTCACATTGTGCCATGACAACGCTTTGAAGAGGTCCGAACACCTGAACCACGCGTCGGGTATGCATTTCGTGTTCGTTGAACAAAATTTTGGTTTAATTTCAGGTTTAACATAGAGGAATTTCTCTTGAATAATCTCTTTTGTATTGGTATTGTATTGGTGTACTGGTGTATTGGTATGTTCGTCTGGCCGGACGGATGGGTTTCAGACGGCACCTGCTTTTGTTGCGCGCGGCTTGGCGTTTGTTGACCCGTTTGACTCGCCTTGCACAGATCCCAGAGCTGGACTTCCCTAGTAAAGGAGGAGAGTCCTGCAGAACTACAGAACGAGAACCCATTCTCGCACGTCCTTTCAGCCGAGCTTCGTAGGAGTAGATAATTTTACCGACGCATTCTCTAGTGGCGGGATGCTGTTATGCCTGGCGCGCCTTCCAATTCAAATTAATAAAGACGCGGACTCCTACCACAATTTGCAGAAAACCAACGGGAAGGCTATTAGACTTCTGCAGAAACGTGTCTGCAAGGACTGGCGCTTGCGAAATGCATGGCGGAAGCAGCGACGACAATGGCGCCCCCACGTGGTGGAGCATGCCATCGGGCCGACGAACGGAGCGTTGTTCTCATCCGTCACGCTGGGGCTGACAATTGGCGGAGAGCTGCGCCTTCGACAGAGGTTCCGCGTTCCGAACAACAGGCGAGAATTGCAAGGTCTTTCAACCCCTTCTGGGAAACGGCTTGACATTCCTGTGCAACGTGGGACCACATTCCTGTGCAGCGTGGGCGCATTTCTGTGGCACATGGGCGCATTCCTGTGTCACGTGGGTGCATTCCGGACCCACGTGCGTGTCCACAGAAGCTGTGTTGACAACAACGTGACCGCGTCTTGTACCCTTTCCACTGACGAGCTGAACGAGCATCAGCGCTACCCTGCTGTGGGCGGTAACACCAGTGTCTTCTTCACGTTTCACTGGACATCTTTCTTCGAACTGTATTCCCCGCTCATGGATCTGGGGAATACGAAGAGTATTTAACGAGCTGCTGGTTTGGTACCAGAAAGATCCCTTTTGAGAGAGACCCTTTGCTGGGAGAGACCCCGTTTGCGGAGAAACACCCGTCTCCTACTGAGAGGCACTCTCAGTTGCTCTCACTTGTACAGTATGTAAAGTCTGTGAAAAGCTTTTCTTGCCTTTTCCTTCTTAACCTCGTCTCCGGTGCTCCTCGTCCCTTCTCCGGCCCGACCACGCTACCTGAATACTAACATCTGGTGGCAGCGGTGCGATGCTGCTACTCGACTTCTAACAGCCTCCTCCTCTCTCCTTTCCAGGGCTGTGACTCAGGGGAAAATGGGCGCTGGTGGGCAGAAAAATAACCGTACGTGTGCCTCGGTAGCCGTCCCTGGTCATGCTACCCGGTTGGCCAACTGACACCAGGGGAAGCCCGTTTCAAGGGGGCCCCCGGGAAAATCGGCTCCTCCCGACGATTCGGGACGCCGGGTTTTCAAAAGAACGAGCGCCTTGCGCTATCGCGCAAAACTGCACCATTGCTCTTTGTAGAGGCAAAACATCGGCCTCGCGTACACCCGGCGGGGAACCTCAAAAGCAAGAACGAAGCACGGCAAGCATAAAAAATTGGCAAGCAGACAAAGAACTGAGTAGGACTGTGCGTCCGGACCCGCCGGCGTCCTGTGTGGCTGCTGCGGGCGAAGATTAGGCGGGCTGACGAGCAGCAGGCCATCAATACCTCCCGCCCGTACACCGTTGACTTAGTTCTTTTGATTTAATGGGATTCATCGCGTTGCCCCAGCACAGTTAGTCCTGCAGTTTTCAAACAAATTATATCGAGAATGGCAGTAAGCCAACAGTGAGGGACCAGGATCTTGGAAGGTGTCCTTATTGCCGAAAAGCGGAGCCGAAACGCGGGTTTCTCGGAAATTTAGAAGGATGTGGGTCGTAGCAGTATGCCTCAAAAGACGGACCTGAAGTGGGGAGCGCGCTGCAATGTGCGGTGTGCGGTGCCTGTTAGCAATGTTTCTGCTGTCAACGTGTGTTCGTACTGTGTGCTATAACCGTAAGCAGAATTGTTCTACGGCTTCGTTGAACGGGAACAGAGGGAAATGCAGACGGCAAACGTAGTTTGCCGAGGTTCATTCCTGGGAGTGTGGGACCACGGAAGCAAAAATTACGGGGTGAGGGGGGGAGGAGCTCATGGCTACGAACCTTGAAGGCGAGAGCATCAATTTTTTAAGTTATATTCATATATTTCATAAATTTATGAACTATAAATATTTTTAAAAGGTTTATATATTATATTTAAATAGGCTCACTTTTATGCGCCAAGAAGCAACCCGGTTTTAGGCCCTATAGGTTGCATGCTCTCGTCGCAAGCATAAGGTCCTTGGTTTAATAACCCGTACCTTCGGAAGAAGTGTATTCTTTGCTGACGACGTCACCAGTTTTTCTCGACCACTTTTCCTGGACGCCGAGAACGACGCCGGATTTCGTTCTAATGGCCTTAAAGTGTTTCAGGAGCTTCAGTGGGAGGATTCGGGCAGCAAGGCGCTCGGTTCGCCGCTCGTTCGTGTCTTGAGCGCCGTGAAAATGACGAGTGTTCGGCCGTGCTTCTGCTTTTGTTGTTTTCCATAAAAATCTAGAATCATAATCAAGGGCCGAAGTTCAGTCGAGATTAGAAGTAAATCAGAGAGCTGTGCGAAGATTAGTATTAGGTGCCCACGGGAAAACCACAAACGAGGCAGCGGAGGGGGATATGGGCTGGGCAACGTTCGAAGCACGGAAAGCTCAGAGTTAAGTACTATACGAAGAACGCCTGAGGAAATGGGACGATAACCGGTGGGCTGCTAAGGTATTTAAATACCTGTACAGAAAGAGCGTTGACACACAGTGGCGGAAACGAACTAAAAAGCTGGCCAGTAAGTTTGCCAGAGACGAGGAAGAATAAAGAAAAAGCATTAAACGACAGGTTAAAAATGTCTAAGGTAAAAATTGGATAAACTAAATGGAAAAGAAGCGTAGTGTAGAACAATATCTATACTGAAAAAGGCAGATCAGGAAGGAAGCATTTTATGATAACTCAAGAGGTAGTGCCCTACTCCTTGAATCTAGGTCTTTGTCTTAGAAGGCGCCGCTACAAAAAGAAATTTAGCGAAGAAGACCACACATGTGCTGTGTGTGGTAAATCTGTAGAAACAATAGAACACCTTATATTAAATGTTATGGTACCCATCCCAATGTGGATGCACTCACAGTCACTCTTCCTGAGACCCTAGGGTTTAGAGATAACAGCAGTCATGTAAATAAATATGTGGTGGAAATTACCAAAAATGAATTGGAAGATTGGTGGCTCAAAATCAGAGAGATGACATAAGGTTAAAAGTGCAGGAAGACGTATTAAAAGAAAATGGCGAGATTTACTAACAGTTTTCAACACAATTAGGCCAAAATAAAGGAAAAGAAAGCTGAGCCCGGTGGCAACTGCCATCACCCGGTTTCAAAGGGGATGCTCCTACCTTCCATCCTTCCATTCATCCATCCAGGAGCGGCCCCTGGGCAGCGCAGGTTTCCTATCTGAAAGGAAAGAGATGAGGGAATAATTGGCTGTGATGGAATTTTATTTCATTTTTTTATTTCTGACAACAATACATGGTGTCCGCGGGGAGAGTCTAAATGAGACTTAGATGTCTCCTGACGAGGCCTAACATTTGGCGGGGAGAGCAAAGAATGCGTCAATAACGTCGGAGAGCAGTTAGTGTTTCTCTTACTCCGTTTACCCTTTTTTATGCATGAAAACCAAATTAATTAAGGAGTAATTGCATTGGTTTTTGGAAGTAATTGTAATGTAATGTCATTAGTTTTTGGGAGCAGTACGTGGTAATGTTTTTAATAACATTCGCGCGACATTTAGAAAAGGAATAAGTCACGTAATTAAATTGCTTTTCGGAAGTAATTTAACATATTTGTCTGCGAGAGGGAAGCCGCGACCACCGGCCAACGACAGAGTCTAGGACAAAGTGAACTAGAGCCCAGCGGGGAGAGCGGCCACCTCGATCCAGTTGAACAACATATCACACTGTACAGAGTGGAGAGAGCGTTTGCCTCTGAATTCCTCCTCCTGCTGCCGGTGCCCTAACTGCGTTCCTTACTCAACCGGCACAACGGCAGTGATCCCGTGCACGATGCCTGCTCAAACGCACCGCTACACATACAGTGCGATGGAAAAAAAAAGAAAAAACACGATGGCACCCTGACTCGGAAGAAAGACAGGACGATCGCTAACATTCACCATAGGTTTATTTCAAATATTTCTGAAGCTGTAAACAGCGCTGGAATTCCCAACTTGTCGCAAATTTTTTCTTAGTCCCCGCGAGGACCCATGTAGATATGGAGGTATGATAACCTTATTCCGTTGCTGTTGGCTATCTGAGTTACATTGAAAAATGGCGGGTTGATCAAAACGCTGGCAGATGTGCCAGTTGCTCCGGGAACCGTTCTAATGTGTTTCTGATGCGCTGCGACGTGGTGTGCCGCAGGACTCTCCTCACATGCGGGAATTTGTATGGCGGGAAAACGGGGCGTTTTAGTTCGCGGCCGCGCTCTTAAGCCTTTGTCTGCTTTCAGCCTTACTGTTTTTTTATATATACGTAATGATTGATGTACTCGGGAGATATTCGAGGGTTATCAAATGAAAACCAATAGTGAGACGTGTGTTAGAAAAATAAGCTCTCCACGAAACCGATATATCATATGTCTAATCTAAGTAAATCTCTACCTCTTGTGAATAGATGCGTTTTCTTCGCTTCCGCGGTAAGTTGTCTGTTCTTGCTCTGTCTTCGCTCTCCTCGCTGATTTTTTTTTTCTTTTCTAAATATCCGGCCTAATAAATGTTTTTCTCTCTTGTCTGTTCGTGCTGGCCTGATTTTATCGGTTCGAGACTAAATGGTCGCGGTTCCCGCCTGCCGTTTTTCATTTTGTTTCGTCATTTGTTGGCTAGTTTTCATTGTTTTTTTTTCTCACATCTTTGTTTGTTAGATTCTTCGATTGGTTTATAACATGACCTCGTCTTCTCTGCCCTTCACGCCAGTCCACTACACCGCGTTCAGACAGCCGCCATCTTCCCTCGCCCTAGGCGTACGGAGAATGGTAACGTGGTCAAATTCATACAGTTTGCGTGTCTTGGCTGCTTGTCGTCACAGAGAGAAGAAAGCGCATACAGAAAGCATTAGCTGGCGTCTTGTTCTCTGCATCGCTGCAGCCTATGTAGCCTGTGCCACCCGAGCTTCGAGATCACGTCACGTTGAGTAGCTGTCAGACTCGTGGAATAAACGGTGCTCGAAACATCACGCTGTGTAGTACCGCAATTTACGAGCCCAATTGCAAGCCACTACGTTTTTTTAAAATCTACAAACAAAGATTCACTCAACAGTGAAGTGGCGATTAGCGGGGAATACTGCAGCGTGGGTGGGGCAGACGTGGCACGCCGGTTACGGAGCAGTGCAATTTGGAGGACGTCACTGTGCGCTGTCAGCAGGCACGCGGTTCTGTAATGCCGCGAGAAGTGGCCCAAACCTATTGATCCACAACGGCAAGAGCAATCGCGTTTTCGAAATTTTGAAAACTAATACCACTGTTAATAACGGCCGGCTACAAATCTGTAATTGCAATTAGGCGCCTATTGGTAATATTTAGAACGTTATAACTATTAGAATTTAGTTAATAACTTTTGATGGTAACATGATTCGCCTGGTTATTTACGTCCGTAGACACTGGTATTGCTATGCCGCAAAGAGCTTCTCTTTACTTTAAAAAAGAAACCTTTTTTTTAATTAGTGGTGGGCTTCCCTGAAACACCTGGCATATTCAAAACGGCTCTACCACGATGGCTTTATAGTTAGGCCTCTCGGCTTACGAGCCAGTGGACGCGGGTTTGATGGAGTCGAAACGCAAAAAGGCGCCCACGTATTGTGCGAATTCAGCGCACATTAAAGAACTCCAGGTGGTCGAAGTTTATCCGTGAGCCTACACTACAACATCTCTTACAGCCCATGTAGCTTTAGGACCTTCAACCCCATCAACTATAAATAGAACCATTCATTCTCACGTGCCGTGTTTTTTTTTTCGGAATTCTGAGGGCAAAAAAGGGGCAGTACCTTTCGTTAAGAAATTTAAGTATAAATTGGGCCGGTCAGAAAAAATTTCCCCAGTTGTGATTTTTTCGCGCCATTTTTTGCAGCACAACACAGGTTGTTATGCTAGTTCACATTTTGCTTGACATCCGATAACCTGTTTTTGTCTCATGCTTTCATAAATAACCTAGGAATTATGGGTGCAACTATAAAATTGTTTACCAAATAATAAGATATCTTTTTCTTATATATTCCGAATATTTATTCTTGTACGTTACCATCTCCAGAGGAGAACTCTCTCGTCTGAGCAACACCGGCCTATCTTCTTTTCTACACTGCGAAAATATCCAACATCACAGTGAACATAAAAAAACGCGCTGGATCGGGGTGTCAATAGCGTGGGTAGCGCTTAATACAGTGACTCAGGCGCTATAAAACGTCTAGCTTGTATCTGTGCTTTGGCCCTTCGCTTCTAAATCAACCTTTTCGAATTTATCTTCAAATTCATCCGCCTCATAAAAAACAGAGCTTTAAAGACGTTTGGGATCCTCAGTTGACCAAAGACACCTTTCTGGAATAGGCGCTAGATATCCACAAACTGTTCTTGCGGTGTCTTCAACTTTGTGAACTGGAAAACCAGCATCGTCTACGAGGCTTATTTTCGCGGAGAAATAAGGTTTAAGCTGATTTTTTAAAAATCGTTCAGGGTGCAAGAATCGGCTAACATCGCATTTTGTCCGAAAACGGAGGTCCCTAACTCTAAACCGTTTCTGAAACGGTGCGCAGATTTTTCGATATAATAAAGGACAGGCAGTGCTGGGGCCAGTCATGTGCTTCTCTCAGCGCAGGCGTGCATTCGTTTCATGCAAGCCCAGTTAATGAAGCGAAGAGCGACGTCGTGCCAAAGTATTCAGGCGCAGCATGCTGCAACCGTTTTCGAACTGTCGGCATCGCCTGCGGTATCGTGGCTTTTTAGGACGGAGCAAGAGAAAACCGTGAAAAAAAGTTGGCGGGGGTATTACGAGGGCTGAAAGGTGGTTAAATAGCGAACGCACGGGAAGGGGCGTGCATAGCAGCCGCGGGGTGCCATGAAGAGGTAGAGACGATGCTGTTAATAAAAAAAGGCTGTGCCGGAACGCAGTCCATGGCGATGGACTATGTTTTTAAGGCGAAGACCTTTAAAATGGCTCGTCGTTGTCCGTCTGTCCGAGCACGAAATCTGTCATACTACAGCTGTAAATCAAATGACCTCTACTTGAGAAGAAAAGAAATCCTTGTGCCGGCGGGGATCGAACCACAATCCCTCCGTTCCGCAGCCGAGCTAGCTAACGACTACGATACTCCGTGCCGTCGCGTACGTATTTCTTGTCTATCGTAAGGTCTGGGCAACATTAATTTTCTTTCTTTTTCTCTGCCCACGGTAATATATGTCGAGCGTAAGGACGCTGTAGAATGTTTGCGGAAAGGCGTCGAATCAGGGAGATGCCTTCAAAACGTCCTCCAGTGTACCCAGCATTAAGATTCACAAACAATTGTGTATTTAATCAACATCATAACAACGCATCAGTGACACAAGCAGCAACACCGCGATAAAGGCTTTCGCCTCACCGCACTTTAGGCTAACAAAGTGCCACCCTGAATTTTTCCCTATCCATACATCATTATCTCTTCACTACGCATTCGTTCATAGCCAGTTAAACTATGGCATTTTATCCGGGGGTAATGATTAGCATATTCATCTCTGGCCGTTAATAAAACTTCAAAAGCAAGCCATTCGCCTCATGACCTCTTCTCCGCATTTGTTCATAGATTGAAAGGTTCTACCGATCTCCCCCCTTTATTTTTATATCAGTCTTCTATTTTTTGAGTTTCTTCATCGTCGACTCCCGTTAAGCATCGTTCCTCCCGACATGACCATAAACAACAACGTCACACGGTTTGCGCTGCGTAATAGCTTTCTACTGCCTAAGGTCCCAACTAAATACGGGAAACAATGCCTTGAATTTTTTGTCCAGTCATTTTGATTTTTTTTAACTTGGGCATCAAGCAAACTATTATACTTTCTTTGCTTAAGCACAAATAAACTTTCCCTTCTTAATATGTTATTTTCATTACACCAACGTTATTTATTTCATCTATCACAGTATCTTACAGTGTGTAATTGTATTTTATTCCGTATTCAATTTCTTTTATTTTAATCTCTCGGTTTAGCACATTGTACTATTTACCTTGCTATTTATTGTCTCTGTAGCTTCGCAAATTTATTCGTGCAGATTGATCTTCTATCTTCTGTTTTCGACGAGTTATGCGTTGAAATTTATTCTCATGGGAGGTCCCACTTGCGGCCTTGTAACTTGGGACCTCTCTCTGTATATTATTGTAACTTCTTTTGGAATCAGAAATAATCTTTCAACTTCAATTGCAATAGAACATCCGCAGTGCATGCGAGAGGTACGCTGGATTAGAAAAAACTGTCCCAGCAAAGTTCTTGCCCTTTCTACAGTGAAACACTTGACGAAGACGCCAGTTGTTTTCTGACGAAGTCGTTTTTAATGCGAAAGCATTATATGTCCCATTAGCACAAAAGCCGGCGTCCGTCGCTGTCCATAGCACAAACTTCCTCTGTGACGTCTCTGTGCCCTCGCATGACGTCGGCAGTAGACCTTAACATAGTGGCGTCTACACCAAAGAAAAACAAATATTCCGAAGGTGCGCGGAATTGAACTAAGCACCTTCATATTGCTAGACGAGCACGGCGCCCACAGGCCAGAACACCGCTTGCCTTTTAAGCATGACATTCATTACGCTGAAATTATGTTCTATTTACATGAACCATTTACAAAGCTTTCGGGACACGCAACGAAACACATGTTAAAAATACAGGGAAACAGAGCCCTGAACGGGAGGTAAGGCTGAGCATATCACCAATAGGTAGTGCCACTCCAGTTTTAATGTCCGTCTGTTCATAAACTTCCCTAAGATAAGATATCTTTGGCAGAAATGAGATTTTGTCGAAACAACGAACTCACACTTCCGGTTTATCATTCTACATTTCTGTAAGCTGTGTAGTCCTATCAGAAAAAAATATCTAGGTTCATCAACATATTGCATTTAAGTGAGGTATCGAATGGTATGGGAAGCAAAATCAGATCGCGATTTCAAGGTTCGCTGCAAGACATCTCACAACAGAATTCCGTCCTTGCGACTGACGAAGCACTGTTAAATTGTTTCAGGAATATTACAGGGGCGGCATTCACAGATGAAACGAAAATGAGGTTTTTCTGAAGTCAAGTCTTCACAGGCAATATTTCCGTAAGTAACTTGTAGAAGAAAGTCTTAGCGCAAGGTGAAAGTAATATTTTCCGCACCCGCGTAAGGACATCATGTCCTGGCAGTCCAAAGTACCGTGAGCGGTAAATAGGAGGACGGAAAAGCATCGAAATCAAATCTTTGTAAAAATGTTTCTAATATATTTAAAGTAAGACCTCTGTTAAAAAACGGACTGCCAGAAGACGCGCAGCTAAATATACCTCATGCATGAACCCCCATAAACAATGACAGTTAGACAAGTTTGAGGACGCAATCAGTCTGGTCAAAGCAATAATTAACTTTGCTTGCAGAAATGCTAAAAGTATTGGGTGGGAAGTGCCGCGAAAAAATGTAAAGCAGGCAACAATCCGATGCGCATAAAGATGGGCTAAACCTTGTCCAACCGCACTGACAGGCCAGAGGAAATAATCACGTTCCATGGTTTCCGTGGAAGAACCACAAAGAAAAGTTGCAACAGCACAAAGGTAGTGGTGAATAGAAATCCTGATACAGTGAAGAATCTGCAAAACTTAATAATTTTTTGCTGCTAGAAACAAGTTACAGACTGTAGCCTTTCCGAATAACGATAGACCATGTTCCACAAATGTCTGAGTATTGCGCTGTACAGCCGATACGCGATCTCTCCAATAGTTTTCACTGTGTCTGTACTTGCTTAATGGTACGCCAAATATCTTGGGTGGTACACACGTCTCTGCCACGTCAGTATATTCAGCTGGTGTATATCCTCACAATCCAAACCACAGGCCGAAACTCTTGGAACGGTTCATCTGGGCACCCGAAACTATGTCAAACTGCTCAGTTAAGCAAACAGGTTTATCAAAACTAGGCTTGTCAGAAAAAAGAACTCCAGATTATCTGCATAAGCTAATATTTTATTTAGCTTACTGTCCAGGATACGGAAACCTCGAATGGCCCTTTTCTGCAGAATGCTGATACCGGCTCCAAGTAGAGTGCGAGCGAAGTGGCGATAATGGACACCCCTGTTTGACAGACGAAAAGATGGACACGGGTTGTGAAAGCGAACCAGTCACAAACAAGCGGGTAGAACAATTCCTGTCGCAAAAACGTACGCCCTCGTAGACAGCTGACCCAACATTAACGTCACCTAAAAGTGGGAAAAGAAAAATGTGCCGTACACGATTAAAGGCCTACGCAAGGTCAATTTCAAGCATTGACAGCTGTTCTTAAAGTTGCTTCAAAACTGTAGCACTGTTCAGGCAATATGTAGGTGAGTTTGATTGGAACGACTTCTCAAACCGCATGTCTGATCAGGTCCAATGACAATGGACACTGCAAGCTGTAGCCGATTAACCAAGACTTTTGCAAAAATCGTGTAGTCTATAATACATAGCGTAACGTGCCTATAGCCATCTATATATTGCAATTTTCCTTTATCAGTGCTGTTTGGTATCAATACTGTGTGACGTTTTGTAAATGTTTGCGCAGAACTTCGGTATCCAGTCAAATGGTGAACATTTTAATTTAGAATAGGACTCAAGAGGGGCCTAAAATTCTTGCAGAATTCTTCAGAAAGGCCATCAAGTCCAGGAGCCGTATTCCGAGTTTGCGTCATAATGAAAAACGTCATAATCTGCCGCAGTGGCCACACCTAATTGGTCGAAACGCCGGAAGCGGATGTCGGTTGGGTAGCGACTGGGAGCGGCGGCAGGATATCACTGTGTTGCGGTTGCCGCAGCGAAACGTCCAGCGGCGCTATTGCTCTTTGCAGAGAAATCGAACGCGTCCAATGCGACATAAATAAATTTCAGCCACAAGTTTAGTTGCGCATGCGATTCCTCTGTAAAGGGGCAACCTCAAAGCTTCTTTATTTACCCATGGAGCTTCAACAAATAAAAATAATAGTTCCGATACTCATTTCTGCATCGTAAATGCCAGAGGTGACTTAATGAAGAAAATATTGTGCACAACTACGCATGGCTTTTCACTGAGAGAAGGCGGCCGCTACAGCTGTCTACTGCCGATGGTAAATAAAAGGCAGCTAGCTTGTTCGCACAACACGGCGTTTTACATTTATCGTGGGAGTAAATGGGAACAGAAATGAAAATTTGTGGCATGCACACACTGGTTGCATAATGCACGCTCCGTGCCGTGCTGAGCTAAGACGCCGTGGCGACATGCCGTCTGCAACATTGCTGAACGTAAGTTGCTCGGACGTTTGTTCAGACGGTAATTTACGTTTTTCATTCATTTTATGCAGGCACTGCAATAACCGCGAGATGCTGCTGTTAAGAATTTAATTTTTCTGCAGCAAATAAATAAAACGAATGAGCTGAAAATCTTCCTGTGTTTCCCTTCATATAGGCGTTGGGAGAGTTCGCAGACGAAGTTTTCATAGGTTTGCCATCTTGCGAAGCGTAGGCATGCGCACACTAGAGCCAGAAAACTAACTTGCAACCTAACTAGCGAGCTCGATGCAGAGCCACACCACCGCAGCTATCGAGAAGCGTAAGGGACGCCGAAAAACCACCTCTGGGGTCGGTGTAGTAGCGCGTTGCTGGCGACTAACCGTGCGTGCACATGAGCGATTTCACGCTGTCAGGCGTTACACAAGATCATGATGCAGGACGCTTCAGCAGCTAATAGAGAGTTCGAGAATAGCAAATGCACGCTTGTACGCAGTAAACGGAAGCATTTTGTGGTACAAAATGCTTTATGTTAGATTATTCAACGTGTGCAGACGAGATAATTCCGGTGATAGTGTGGTCATCCGGATTGAATGCAAATAATTTCTACAACAAACCGGTGCTCCTTAGGTCTAGGAGCTACCGAATCGTCCAACGAAATAAAAAAAAACAGGCGAAATTTATCGTCGATCCAGTTTGTTATAGGAAAGATATGACGAAGCGGAAGCCCCGTACCCAATTTGTAGCCAGTTCACCTAAAGAAAAACGCAGTAACACCAACGAGTTCACTCTGAAGAAAGAGGCTTCGATTCCGAGTGCGCCGCCATGTTGGCCTTATGTGGTCGACCTCACCGTCCGGTTTCTTCTACCGGTTTCGCCCCATCCGAAGCACCGCATCCACTTCAGGTGTTTCGACCAATCAGGTGTGGCCGCTGCGGCAGATTATGACGCTATTTATTATGACACAAATTCGGAATACGGACCTCGGCGTCTTTGAAAGTGACAACTGATCCATGGCGTCTTCTAGTTCTACAAAAAATAAAGGGCCACTTAATGTCGAGCACTCATCCTCTGAAAGGGGCTTCACAACGGAGACGAAGCGCGCCATGCCCTCAGCATCTGAGGCTTGGGAGGATGCGGAAAACAGAGACGAGTAGGATTTCTCGAATTTCGATATTATTAAATCCATGTTAGTCATGGAGGCACTACCACAGTAAAGTACTGATATTCCCTGGACACCCGCATGACGGCCCTCATGACACGAAGCCTGACTCAAGAGGCAGTGCCCTATTCTTTGAAGCTAGACCAGGGTGTCTTAGAATGCGCAGCTACCAAAAGAAATTTAATGGAGATGATGACACATGTGTTCTGTGTGGTAAATCGGTAGAAACAATACACCTCATACTTAAATGTGATAGTATCCATCCCTATGTCGATGGAGGCACAGTCACCGTTCCTGAGGCTTTAAGGTTTAGAGGTAACAATGGTCATGTAAATAAATCTGCGGTGCAAATTAGCAGAAAGTGATTGGAAGATTGGTGGCTCAAAATCAGAGAGGTGACATAAGATTAGAAATCTGGGAAGACGTATTTAAAAAAAATGGCGAAATTTATTCACTTGCAACACAGTTAAGTAAAAATAAAGAAAAAAACCAAGCATGGTGACAATTGCCATCACCCCGTTTCATAGGGAAAGCTCCTACCTTCCATCCATCCATCCATCCTACCTTACGAGTCAGTTCCTGAGGGTGCGAGGCGCAATTGGTACGGCACCGTATACGGCCAGCCCTCTAGCGTTCCTCGTGAAACTGTTTAAGCTGGCACTTCACACCAGTGATTTCCTCCGAGTGAAAACAGAAGCGTCACAATCAAGTCTTAAAAGTTACAAAATGTTTTCTCTAACTGCATCTCATCAACTTTTTTTAAAGTTGATGAGATGTATCTGCTCGGTACACAAGGTCGAACAGGGTATGCTCTTTCTCAGAAACAGGAGACAACCCGCAGAACCGGTAGAAAGTGACATGCAAACATTGTAATCTGCTGGAGTGCTTAGTACGGAGTTCATAGACGTTCATAGCAGCTAAGTTCAATTGCTGGGCGACCGCCATGATGGACTACTGGCGCTGAAATTACGCATACATGAGGTCAGGCAGGGAGTGAGGGCGAGGCCTCGACGCGACGAGGCAGGAAGAACGTCCTCTGTCTCCCCAGAAGATCCAGATGTTGCAGACGCGCACCGCTTTGTACCCGAATTGTCACAGAATGCGTCTGCATTTCATCATTCACCAAGCTGCTGAACACAGCGCTTATTTTCAGGCACTTCGATGGTGCACCTACTCACACTACCGGATTCCACTGCAGAACACAAACTGGGCAGGTGTCGCAAAGGGCCCAACTCCACTACTCGGGAATTCAAAGGCCTACTCTGCTGCAGGATAATCCTCGGACAACTCGGCTTCAGGAGGCAGCTGCCCTTCTGGCGAAGGCTTAGATGCAACAAGAGACCACGTCTTCATCTTTCGACGAGGTATCAAGTTCTCCGGTAGGTGCTGCTTCTGATAGGCCACCATTCGCATCCAACATCTCAGTAACATTCATGAAATGCTCCTACACGGCTTCATCCGCTAGATGGACGCCTCCCCGCAGCTCTTCCGCATGGGAAACGACGCACTGTTCAGTAGCGCAGCCAAAACACCGGCAATCATCGCAGCCTGGAGTACTGTAGTGACGACAGATATGACCTACTCTATGGCGCCATAGACACAAGGGTGGCCTTCCGGGAACTTTAATAAGATACTGAATTCCGCATACAGTCAATAGATGGTGAACATCACTGACTGTGACGCCATCAGCCAGCGTCAACACAATATCCCGATAAAATGTCCGCATCTGCTCCATTTCTGTGACCCTCGAATTTTCAACCGTAATTGATGTCACTCTGCCGCAAGATTGAAGGGCGTCCCGAATGTACACATCCGCCAGATGTTTTGGAAACTAGAGCAGATTCATCTGAACTAACTTCGGCTCTGGATCAACTACGATGCACCGAAAATTTTGGAATTGTAGTTCTCCGGTGTAAAGCAGTTTTTCCTGTGCTAACGCTGACTTGCAGGCAACCATCCATATATGACACATTTGAAACTCTCCGATGGAGCTAAAAATTGGAGGACGCTCAAGCTTCACCTTTAATAGTGGAATGCGACAGCGTGTTTCAGAGCTGCCAGGGAGTCCACGGAACGCCATCGCCTTGCCCGTTCGACGAATCACTCGGAGTCTATAGGAATCCTCTGAAAACAACACAGACGCTGCGTCACGCTAGCACTCGCAGACGACTGCGGTCCCATCACACCTGTTCAGAAGGGAACGGCAAAACGCTGACGCAGAAAGTTCGCCCACGCACACGCCAGCTGCCTTGCCAGTGCCGTGCATGGCGAAGGGAGGTTTCATTGGGTGCCATACGATGGCGCTACGACTGCACGCCTAGCACGGATGATATTTACAGGAAACACATGGTACTCGCTTAATTCCGGCATCTGTAATTTACATGCTCATAATTACTCATGTACACCTCGGTACAGATCTAGAAGATACGTTTCTAAGAAACCCGTGCATTTCCTAGATGTGCCTTTATTCATGTTCAAACGTCGAGCTGTCTTGGCGGAGTGGAAACGTCCCCGTCTCAAACGCCAAAGGCGCTGGTTCGATTCCCGGCCTAGAATCCGGCTTTTTTGTTTATTGAGTGTGCGTGGATTTTTACGCAGCCCTCGAATATTTCCGAAGCATGGTGCGCACAACTACTACCATGACGCGGACGGCTCGATGACAAGACGCAAAGCGTCTCAAAAGTCCCGAGCACGGTAGCCACGACCAGCAAGATCCGCAAGCAGAAACAAAGAATTGAAGTTGAGGTTACCCGCAGGTAGACGTGGGAGGACTATACTATACATACTACTGGCTGACGCCGTAGCAGTACCTCCGGCCAGGGCCAATTGATCCTTGATAGAGAAGAGAGAGAAGAATTGTTCAATACATAGAATGCTTGGCTGGGCCTTCGTTCCAGGAGCCCATTGGCTTTTGCCGCCGCTCTTGTCCGATTCGAAAAGCTGGTCCTCAGTTGTTGATTTATTGATTCTAGGTATACCTGGGTATTTCCGGCATGGGGCCCATATATATGTATTCCATTGCAATTTCCCTCAAATGATCCCTTGCTCCCTGTTTTGATTTTTGTGCTGTTCGGCCTACACTTTCCTGGTTCATCTCAAATGTTGGAGTAAATCCCTCTACCTTAATGGTGGTTCAGAATAAGTACGTTCCTGCGAAAGTTCGGGCACTCGGGGTAATAGCGCGAGGGCAGCGGCGTGAGCGCCTTCGTTTTGAACATTCCCAGAGTGTCTCAGAGTCCATATGCTGTGGATTTAAAGTCTATCTTTTTTTAGTTCGGAGTATTCTGTATGCGTGCTTACCAATCTTTCCTTTTGTATAGTTACGAGATGCAGTCTGGGAGTCCATAATTACGCACGAAACATTTCTGGAAATCTTAGTCAAGGCTATCATCGTTTCCTCAGCCTGGACGATCCTCTGGCACCGAATTGATGCCGCATTAACTAATTACCCTTGCGCATCCCTGTATGCTATTGCTGATATCCCCTTGACCGATCCTGCCGTGTCCACGTAAACTGTCGCGTCTATCGTGCCACATGTTCTTCTGACGGCGTTCGCCCTTGCCCTTCTTCTTTTCTTCTAATTTTCGGGGTGCATAATTCTCGGAATGGGCTGCACCTCGTTCTTGCTCCTAAGACGATATCCCAAGTCCTCCCTGTCCTCCGTAGACCAAATGCTAGTCTATCGAGTACGTCCCTTACTCTCCTGCTTCCTGATTGCCGTATCCTCTGCGATATTATCAAGGGCTTACTAATGAAGGCCTTCGCGGAGATCATCGAAAAAGCGACCGTTCGGAAAGCCGTCTTTATCTTTCTCCCACAAAACCACGGCCACAAAAAGCGCGTTGCTTCTTGACGAATAAAGGTTAACCTACACTCTAAACCAAAAAGGACTTATGCGGGGTTGGAGGTTAGTCTCTTTGGGGACGAACTCATTTTCCACAATCATTAGTTTTTTTCAGGATCCACTGCAAAGGGTGAAACTGTGCCCTAGGGAAGGGGTGCAAGAGTTAGTCCCCGGCAGCAGCCTTTTCAGGAAGAAATGCAAACGAAGCGCGATTTGCAGTGAAAATTAGAGCGGGATTGTCCGGGCGGAAGCACTGACTACATATAAAACTTACACAAACCACTACCACTTATTAGAACAAGAAAAGATACAGAAATCAACACACATGAAATCAACACAAATATAGCGCAATGCGGCGGCGGGACATTCGGAAGACAAAACTGCCACTACCGCGTGAAAATCCGAAACCAGGTGTTCTAACAAGAAACGGTGGTACCAGAGATGTTTCAAACAGTGAATCAGAGTTAGTTAAGCTAAAATATGTCATGTTTCGCAGTCCATCTGCTGAGAAATTCGGTGCCTTGCGAACATTCGTTACATTCTCATAGCGGTTGTAACATTTCCAGCGCTATCTGTACACCCGGATACTCTACATGTCGATTGGCTTTCCAGCTGTCAGAATTGCTTATTTAGAGCTGGAGTTTCGTAATCGCAAAACACTGCCAATCGGGCAGTCCTAATGAGAATATCAAGCTTCCCTGTCAACGACAGTTTCGAGAATGTTTGGGCATTCACTTGCTCCTCTGTTGCTACTGCGACAAAGCAGTGACAGTATATAAGAGATAAATATATGAAAGCATAACAACTGTCAGAAGATTTTGACACACACTGCTCACCTCGTGTTTGGGGTGTTGTTGAAACAGACCAGTGAACTGTGTAGGAGTCTCACTGTTTAATGGTAGCACAAAATTGACTCACATTATTTTATAATTTGTCTTGCTTTCAAGAAATGTGTGAAACGGTCACCTTTGTTGAATCTGCTACTGCGTGGTTTTCTTTCGTAGTCTGCAATTAACTTGTGCGTTGTATGATTCACCCTGCACAAGAGCATGATAGCCTTAACCACTGCTTACTCACCGTGAAATTTTGACTTCAGTTTTGGGAAGGCTCAAGGCAATGCCAGCTCGTAATGACAACCCCGTCCACTTCAACAAAACCAAATTAAAAGATATTTTGTGTGTCATTACTCCAAGCCTCCGCACTTTTCGCCATGGGAATACGGCGGACATCAAATGCACTGACCATAGGAGTCGGTGTTGCTGAGAGAAACACAGCACGTAAATATCAGAACAGCAAAGAATAATCCATATATTTACAATATACATGACATTGAATGTGCACATTCCACTCTGCGTTCTAAAAAAAGGCAACTTGTATTCACTGAAGGCCTGCGCCTGCTACTGTTTTGCTTCCAACCTTTATTTCCGCTTCCCCAGCTCAGGTGCTTCCGTATCGATGGCGGATGCCGGGGCTAGCAGAAATCTTTTCCTTCCTTTTTATTATTTTAATAAAACCACTTGCTACAACTAGCCCGGACCAGTACCTAATGAGAGGTATACTGCTTTGGCCAGCCATTATGGAGTAAGGCGGCAAGCCGGCGTCTTCTGGCAACTGGAGCAGACAATTCCACTGAAGCGAGAAAGGCGGCTTGTGTTGCTCCGACTCCCCTTAGTTGAGTTTGGCGTGAATAGTGGCATTGAAATGAAGCCGTAATCTAAAGTTGAATTTTTTCAGGTTTCTTTGTGAATCGGTCGCTTTTATTGTTTTTCCTTCACGCTTTGAACGGACGGAAAAACTAACGTTTTATATAATTAGCAACTGAAATTTGTTGTTGCTATGTTGCCTTATTCAATTACAAATTTTCACTAAACCGTTTATTTTTCATTCTTTACAAGAAAAAACAATAAAAACGACCGATGTCTTGCTGAATAATCAGCAAGGTGTCGCACCGTACTATCAATCAACGTCTATTCAACACTATTCTGAGGGAAACTCTGACCATGTGCATAATTTTTTTGCGGAACAAGCCTTTAGCAAACAAGAAAATATGAACATATTGTTTCAGAAATGTCCTCAGTTGTCCGCCCCAGAAGAGTGTGGCGACGGATCGTTTGGAAAAGAAATTTCCTATTACTGCTTGGAATCCTTTACATATGGCGGAGTAATAAGACAAAGTCATCCCAGTTATTGTTGGACAAGCGGGTGTTAACCACGTAAAAAATAGTTATGTTCCGCAGATCATCCTCCGCGCGGCTAGCATACCTGAGAAACTTGGTATCTAGTAAAGAGTTTTTACGTTATAACAGCAAATGTAGCATAATCCAACAGCATTCGGCGACCCTGATATGTAAATTATGACTACGAAGGAGGCGCCAATAACCCCAGGCTCTTTTTCAGTGTAGCAGTGAGTGGGGAACGCAGCGGCCAGTCATAACTTTTCGATCGGCGCGCATTCGCAGCGACTGCATCATGAAAAAACATTCAAAACTGGCAGAACTTGCTGCCACGAGCGAAACAACCATGCAGCGTCAATTTCCAGTTCATTCGCATCATTTCAGTGGCCACGCAACAGCACAAAAACGACACCACATGCATAGCGCGCACTATACGCGACCGGCGCGTGTGACCCAACATGCCGCTGCGAGAAGGAAACGGCGGCGCGGGGTGCTACAAAGGGTGTCCTCACCCTGAAAGCGGAGGCGAGGCGAGCGGGCTTCGAGGCACCCTAGGGTCCTGCTATGAGGGGCGCCGCAATGTCTGGGGAGTAACGGCGAAGCAGAAAGAGCAAATTCTGTCGTTCGTCCTTCAGTTACTCCTTTTCAGGCCAAGGAATAGGCATTTGGTCCCTGACGTCTGTACACGGCACGCACGCGGTCGCAGTTGCTCCTTTCGCGCTGCTCACGGGGCCTAAGGGCTGCTGCTGCTCCCAAGAGGACTAATTTAGGCTAAGAGTGTATTGTGTGCGTTGCCTAACGACTCTATGCTAATGAGTTGGTGTGTCATTAGAAAGAAATGAATCTTTAATGAACTTCGCAACAGAGCTCATTATGAGGCAGTGCTCTCGCTTTCAGCGCACGTATAGAGTATTAAGGTCTGTCTGGAAATTTTGCATTTTAAGTGGTACTTTATTTATTTCCAATGAAGAATTCCTTGGCATTATATGCAGTTGCCCTTGGAAGTAGTACGTATCAGCGGGTTAGTCCTCGTAGCTGTTAGCACCGGCATTCATTCAAAGGTTAGTGTTTGTGCCCATTATTGCATCGAGTTACAAGGATCACGCTTCTAAAGCACGCAGAATGGCTTGCGTTGCTACCAGTCATCCTGGGAATTAAAGGAAAAAATAAACCAAGGGCATGGAGCCAGAGGCTGTGGGAAAATCAGTTATTTTCAAGTTTGCTGCGTGTCGAAGATTCAGGTCAGACAACACAGCTCGGCAAGCTGCAGTAGCACGGCTAAGACATCCATGAAGTGCTCAGCATAGCTGCCCGCCTGTGAACTCATCAGTCATATCTGAAGTAATCGTTGCACTCTTGCAAAAGGACTTTTCTACTGCAGTCAGACTCCCCGTCCAGCTCTTGCACGATGACCTCACAATGCGTCGAGCCTGAAAAGAGAGGCATGATGTCATGATGAACCTAAATATGGCCGTCACAGGACAAAAACAGAAATGAAGAAATAACACTGAGTTTTGTGAGGCACAGTCGGCGTGAAAACACTCGACACACATTTTACAGGGTAATTTGTAACAACTAGCACCGCATTTTTTGCACAAAGTAAAATTTAATTTGTCTTGTACCAATTTGGTGATTTTAGTTTAATGCGCTGTTTCGCACCTCCAGTAAAATATTCAATGTGAAAATAAGAAATCTGATATTGAAAGGAAATTAATGTATAATATTGTTTCCATATCATAACTAAGTATCTCTAAATTGAGAGCGCATTTTTTATTCCGGCAAAGATGCACAGGTTGTAGCATCTCCTCCATATAGGGTCGAAACAGTAGTTTTGAATAAAAGCTCGCTTTTTTGGATGGGGTTCAAAATAAATACGTTGGACGGAAAAAACTCAAAACACCTTTGTCTTTTTTAAATCCAGCAGTTTATCATAGCCCTTTCCATTGCATGTAATACTGATTCGAAACTGGCTTGAGACCACAAAAAACACTCGTCTGACAATCCAGAGTATTGCCTTTTTTTCGCTGAGAGATAACTGGGCAAAAGCTTTAACCATAAATTGTGCATTTTCTATTGCACCTGCAAGTGAGTTAGCCAAAGAGAAACAGCGCGGAAGTAGTACACATACCCTTACCGACTGGTCTGTAGTGGAAAACAAAGAGTTCCGATTCCTATCCTGCATAAGCTGTACATGACAAACGTATTGCTGAATGCATCGAATGTCCGTTCACATGAATTGAAACCTGCTGTTTGACAAAGTAGTGAATGTTTGGTGAATTCATTGCACAAAAGTAGAAAAATAAAGTTCTTACCATTCGGGCAGATCTCCACTGCGCACGAAGTCAAGCCAGACATTTGGCAATGAGAGTAGGTACATAGAAGTCGTCCTCGTGCTTTGTCTCATTCTCGGCTGCGGCCGGAAAAAGTAAAGTCACATGTAGTGAAAGCAACAGTTATTCCCAAAATCACATTCATTTCCGAACTTATCTCACGATAAAATATTTGTAGTACTTACAAATAAGATATTGCAGGCCAGGGTAGCGAACCGCGTCGGAGCTCTCATATTGTATCAGATGTTTGTTTTCGCTTGCGCAGACTACGAACGGAGCCAGCTCGAGTGGGCATTCTCTTTTGTAGCGCTGGTTGTGCGGTTAGGTACCGCCGTGCCAGACAACGCAAGACTCGTCCAGTCATGAATGTGTCATTTCGATGCATAGCGCTATGACGAAATACACGGGAGACGACGGTAATGAGGGAAGGAGAGGGTGGTGGCTGTAAGGGGAGAGCCATTTTTTTTACACAGCTTTTGTGGTCTCAAAAAATGTTTCTAGCTGAAAGGTATGGACCTCCTTCACCCCGCTACGTCACGAAGATGCGGTGGCGCTGATGTTAGCAGCGACTTTCGCATGGTAGGCAAAACAGGTTCCGCTTGCCCGTGCCTACCGCAGCTGCCGCAGCTACCGGCGGCTGCTTCAAGCCTGTGCACTGCAGAAGCAGCATGTATTGACCAGCTGCGTCACTGCTGGATCCGCGTATTAGCATAAAAAATTTAATTAGCCTCTATAGGTTTCTCGCGCATAAATGCCGCATTCGGAAACATGGCTAACAGGCATTGGGCCACGGTAGTAAAGCGCGAAGTCTGGGAGTCGATAGGCACTGCCACTCAATGCACTTAATAGCATGCAAGTTACTGCGTTCATTCACCTGAACTTCAGGATAGTAGGCTGATAATTGCTCAAGGAAAAAAAACATATGCAGCTGCACACGTACTTATCACCTTGAGCCGGAGTGCACGGGGCGCCGACAGGTTCACTCGCCCCCAAGGAATGCGTTTTTTTTTGTAATAGCACACCATGTTTTAATGGCGCGTTTTATGACATTTAATATTTACTTGAAACTGTTTCTTGATATGACGACGTAATTATTTCATTCGAGTAGAAAGAAGTCTGGCAAGTTGTGTCAATCTTGCGCGGTCGCGTTGGTGTGCTTAGAATAGCGTACCTTAAGTGTGCTAAACGCCACATGCTTTTTCATTGCATCATGCATGTGTCATGTTTCATGAGGTAGTACATGATCGCGAAGCTTGTTTGGAAAGAAGCAGCCGCAGGCGTGCTACTAACAGAGACGTACGTGGCGAGATTGAGAAGGGACGCGGCAATCAAAAGTGTTTTCGTTATTCATGCATGCGATATGTAACTAAACTTGGTGCAAATATGAAATTCCTACGCTAGTTTCAGTAATTCCTTTTATTTATAGCTATACCTGGTGCAGTTCTGGGTAATTATAATTAACACCGTCGTCAAGCCCCCCAAGGTCTCAAATAATTGAGTAGATAGTGCGCAGTTTTTTTATGCCAGCATGTACATAAAGCCCTGTTCTGTACGATGACGCGATTAGTTCTTTTTCTATATGATCAGTACTTATGCATGCATAGTTACATGAAAACGTTTCTTACAAGAAATAACTAACACAGTACTGCACGTGTAGGGAAAAAAATCGAGAGATTCATTACGCTCCTCAACGTCTCAGGAATAGTTTGCGACAAATGGAATCATTTGATTTTCATGCGAATTACGAAGGTGAGTGATCCAGCTGCAGAAAATGTGAGAGGTCCCAAAACGAACCTTAAAGTTTATTCCCTCGTTTATGGCATCTTCGCTTTCGCTTTGGTCAAAGAAATGCGGCACTGAAATCAAAGAAATTACCTCACAATTTTTGACGACCACACTTCTAAAAAGCGTAATTTATAAATTTGTACTCAATATTTTGCTATAATTTTTTGTCACGAAACTAGACTTCAGGGCTAGGAAATAAAATAATTCTAGAAATCAAAAATTTTCACCAAATCGACCAGCTTAACAAGAGGACAAGTCAGCCTGGCTGGTGCGTGGTTATGCGGCTAAAAACAGCGCTAAGCGAGACAGGAGATCAGGGACACGACGCTGTTCCCACTTTTCGCACAGCGCGACACGTACATATGTCAGCAGACGATGAGCGCATGTCTGCTCCGACGAAACAAGGCCAGCGCTTCCGCTCACTATTGTCCTAGTGCAGAGTGCAGAGTGCAAAACTAGTGCAGTGGCACTAGTGCAGAGTGTCAAAACTTGTTTTATTCAATGCCTAGCGCATAAATAAACGGCAGGAATGCTTTCTACATGTTTACTACTAACCATATATACAATACAGTGGCAAACTATTTCTCCTTATAGGCCGCACGTGGCCAACGCGAGCTCGTGTACTTCAACAAATTACTAAGTTGGAAGCATCGACCATTGCTATGATTCGCAGAAACTGGAAACGCGCCTACAAGCCTTGAAAACCCGCGCTCAACACCTATCCGCGACGCCACTCCCCGACCTTTTGCCTACCACGAGCTCGCTAGCGACTGCAGCGCCACCTCGTCTGTTTACAAACATGCAGGAGGTCTATAGGAAAGATCTTGGGGGGAGGGGGGGGGGGGGAACGGAGCAGTTGTGGCTGCGCACAGAGAAACAGCTAGGCGAGAGTGAGTAAAAAAAAGCGCTTCGCGGAGTAGGGGTTAGCACGCTGCCTTGCAAAGGGCACGCTCGGGAGAAGAGTTGGGGAGATACGGGACTTCAAAAGAGAGAGGGGACGGGGGCCGAAACATGTGAAAAGGGTTTGGAATTCTCGGAGTACGAGTTATAAGCAGTTTTGAAGGCAATGGTGTCAAAAACGCGGAAGCGTCAAAGTATTCTTACAAAGGCGCAGGAGAAGCATCATAAAACAATAAATAACATATTTTGCAAGCAAATTCGCATACGAGACATGCGGCAAACAAGCTAGGTTAACATGCGTCTAACACCATTCATCAGTAGATTTATTTGCTAGTCTTCGAAGAATCCTCAAAATATTTGTTGGTGTGCAGATTTCACGAAAAAAGCTAGAACAGACAAAACCGGTTTGAATTGTGGCTCGAAACTATTTCCAATGCTTTTCAACAATAAAGGTAATGTCCGAAAGCAGAAAAAATTTTAATTTTTGAACAAATAAGTAAAAGCGTCAGCAAGAGCTATAGCCCTCAGGCGAATTACGCCACAGAACAATAAAATTCACAAAAAACAACATTTTGAAACATTACGATGTACAGAGAAGGAAGAAAAAGCAAATCGAAAAACACAGGGCAATGGGCGAACACAGGGAACGACGTACGGAAGCGTAGGAGTCTTACCGCGTGATCGCGTGCGTTTATGAATCGGCTTCCTAACATATCGCGCCTGTCTAACTTATAATTACAAATTACGAGGCCACTGCTTGGTTTCTGGACGTTACCATAATTGCGCACAAAGGCGGCTCAGGTAATGCACTGCACTATGTTATTACGTTTCATTTAGGATCTCCATTATCCAGACACCCAATGCGCAGTGTGCCAGTGAATTTTCTAGAGTGTATCAAAAAAGCGCTTTTTTAATAAAAAAATTTTCAAATGAAAGACTTTTGATTTTTTAGGAGAAAGCTCCTTTTTTGCTAGTTTTCAGATGATCGCGCAAGAATAGCGTGCAAGAACGCTTTCAAATACATGAATTTCATAAAATTAGGCTGGTTATTACGCCCAGAAATCGGAAAAAGGAGACAGCGTGAGCTCTGTCTGTGTACTTCTAAAAAAAAGTATATTTTTTTATTAGCGGTTTGGTGAAGCCATACATAGTTACACGAATCATTAAAATTGGTCCTGCCAACGCGCGCTCATTAATTACTAAATTTACGAGACATTCTAAAAGGAATTGTAGTGGTTAGTTGCAGCGAATGGATAGAACAAAAGTCGACGGCAGCAGCACCATTGATATACAGCGAGCGAATGCATTTGGAATGCTTCCGAATGCGTTTGGAAATTGTTGGAAAGCACCTTAGAACTTAACTGATCTGCGACGGAGCCCGCGCCATACGTCGCCGCGCCGCGCCTCGACGGCGTCGACAGATACTCCTTTAGTTTCTCCTGTGCGAGAGGTCCCTCTGGCCGGTGCGATCAGCTGAGAGCTTCAGTTTCATTCAGTTTTTTTTTTCATAACTATCCTCTATCTCCGACTGCGCAGTCGGAAAATATTCGTTTTTTATCCAACTTCACACGTATACTGCGACAGTATTCGGTAAGAAAAAAAATGAATAAACTTCAAATTTTTGAACTCGCACAAGTAAGACCAGGAGCTCCAACGAGTTTTAGCGCGTTAGAAAAAGTATAAATTGCCGAGACGGTACGCGACAATAAAATCAATCATCTAAACAATATAATGAATGGTACAATGTTCACTAACATCTGCCATGTACTTTTAACACTGGATAAGGGGTGGCCAGTCAAGGCCAATATAGCTACCCGGACAGCCCAATAGCATTGGGCGAACATCGGGCGATCATTGGCAAACATTGGCATGAACGGCGGTCCTACATTGGCATTTAAGGAAACCGCTACCACTTTGACACATTGGCCCTACTTTCAGGCCAGCTTTGGGCCAACTTTCGGCCGATCAAGGGCCAACGCAGGCCTGGCGTTCGTTCCGCGACATGGGCCAGTAAAGGCCTAGGATTGGCTTCCTAGCTTTCGAACACTGGCAATCAGCTATCGAACATTGGTATCCAGCTTTCAAGCATCAATAGCCAGCTTTCAAACACTGGTATCCTGCTTTCTAAAATTGGCGCATGCAACATAGCTCACGGCCCATTGACTGGAACTGTGGATTTACCCCTCAACCTAGCAAATATTCATGAATGAGGGTGCCTAGGAATTCAGGAAAAAGACAGGTTTATTGCATCGAGTTACAAGGATCCCGCTTCTAGCGCACGCAGAATGGCTTGCGCTGCTACCAGTTACCCTGGGATTTAAAGGAAAGAAGTACCTAAGAGCATGGTGGCTGAGGCTGTGGGAAAATAATTTTTTTTTTCAAGTTTGCTGCGTGCCGATGATTCGGGTTGGACAACACAGCTCGGCGAGCTGCTGTAGCACGCTAAGACATACATAAGTGCTCAGCAGAGCTGCCCGCCTGTGAACTCATCAGTCATATCAGAAGTAATTGTTGCACTCCGCTTGCAAGGGGACTCTTCATATGCAGTCAGATTCCCCGTCCAGCTCTTGCACGATGACCTCACAATGCGCCGAGCCTGCAAAGAGAGGCATGATGAAATGATGAACTTAAATAAGGCCGTCACAGGACAAAAACAGAAATTATTAAATAACAGTGAATTTTGAGAGGCAAAGCCGGCGTGAAAACGTTTGACACATTTTAAAGAATATTTGTAACAACAAGCACCGCATTTTTTGCACAAAGTGAAATTTAATTTGCTTTGTACCAATTTGGTGATTTTTAGTTAATTGCGCCGCTTCGCACCTCCAGTAAGATATCCAATGTAAAAAAAAACTACTGCGATATTGAAAGAAATTTAAGGTATTATTTTGTTTTAATGTCATAACTACGTATCTCTAAACTGAGAGGGCAGTATTTATGCGGGTAAAGATGCACAGATTGCAGCATCTCCGGCAAATAGAGTCGAAACAACAGTTTTGTGCAAAGCTGGTGTTTTTGGATGGGGTTAAAAATAAATACACTGGATGGAGAACTCACAGCACGTTTTTTTTTTAATCCAGCAGTTTATCTCAGTCGCTTCCATTGCATGTTACACAGATTAGAAACTGACTCGAAAACTACACAAAACGCCTTCTGACAGTCCAGAATAATGAATTTTTTTCATTGAGAGAAAACTTGTCAAAAGCTTTAACCATAAATTGCGGATTTTCTATTGCATCTGCAAGTGTGTTAGCCAAAAAGAAACAGCGCGGAAGTAGTACACATACCCTTACCGACTGGTCTGTAGTGGAACACAAACAGTTTCGATTCCTATCCTGCATAAGCTGTACATGACAAACGTATTCCTCAATGCATCGGATGTCAGTTCACATGAATTCAAACCTCCTGTTCGAGAAAGTAGTGAATGGTTGGTGAATTTATTGCACAAAAGAAGAAAAATAAAGTTTTACCATTCGGGCAGGTCTGCACTGCGCACGACGTAAAGCGAGATATTTAGCAATGAGAGTTGGTACATACAAGTGGTCCTCGTGCTGTGTCTCGTTCTCTGTTCCTACAGGAAAAGTAAAGCCGCATGTAGTCAAAGCAACACTTACTCCAAAAATCACATTCATTTCCAAACCTATCTCAAGATAAAATATTTGTAGTACTTACAAATAATATATTGCAGGCCAGGGTAGCGAACCGCGTCGGAGCTCTCATAAAGTATTAGATGTGTGTCCAGTGTGTGTCGTCCAGTGAGGAATGTGTCGTGGCGATACATAGCGCTGTGACGAAATACACGGGAGACGACGATAATGGGGGAAGGAGAGGGTGGTGGCTGTAGGGGGAGAGACATTTTTTTACACAACTTTTGTGGTCTCAAAAAAATGTTTCTAGCGGAAAGGTATAGGAAAGATCTTGGGGGGGGTCGAACGGCGCTGGTGTGGCTGCGCACGGGAGAAACAGCTAGGCGAAAGTGAGTAAAAAAAGCGCTTCGCGGAGTAGGGGTTAGTACGCTGCCTTAAAAAAAAAGAAGAGTTGGGGTGGGGAGATACGAGACTTCAAAGGAGAGAGAGGACGGGGGCCGAAACATATGAAAGGGGTTTGGAATCCTCGGAGTACGAGTCATAAGCAGTTTTGAAGGCAATGGTGACAAAAAAGCGGAAGCGTCAAAGTATTCTTGCAAAGCCGCAGGAAAAGCATCACAAAACAATAAATAACATATTATGCAAGCAAATTCGCATACGAAACATCTGGCTATCACGCCCCATGTTAGCCAGAGTTGCCAGAATTGGCTAAATAATTTTCGAAACCTACCCAGGTAGCACATGACAGCGGGCCAATATTGGCAAGCCACTGGCAAAGCATGGCGCTAAGTAGGCCTAGAGTTCCCAATGAGTATCTGATATAGGCTGTGCCATCATCAAATCATGGCTATAATGGGCCATGTTAGCGAGATTTCTACCACTCTTTGCCAGAATTGGCTAAGCCATTTTCGAAATCTGGCTATCTTGGCCATGTTAGCCAGAGTTCTCCCAGGCTTTGCCGGTATTGGCTAAACCATTTTAGAAAACTGGCTATATTGACCTTGGCTTGCCACCGCTTAGCCAGTGTCAAAAGTATATGGCAGATGTTGGTGAAAGTTGTACCATCCATTATAACGGGTAGAAGATTGATTTCATTGTCGAGTACCATCTCGTCAGTTTACAATTTTCGTACGCGCTAAAACTCGTTTGAGCTCCTAGACTGGGCTTGTGCCAGTTAAAAATTTGAAGTTTATTCACCTATTTCTTACCGAATACTTTCGCAGTATATGCGTGAAGTTGAATAAACAACAAACATAATCCGACTGCCCAGTCGGAGAGAGAAGATAGTTATGAAAAAAACTAAATTAAACCGAAGCTGTCCGCAGATCGCCGGCCGGAGAGAGCTCTCGTACAGGAGAAACTAAAGTAGGAGTATATGTCGACGCCGTCGAGGCGCTGCGCGGCCATGTCTGCCGCGGGCTCTGTCGCAGATCAGTTGAATTCTAAGGCGCATCACAAGAATTTCCAAGCGCATTCGGAAGCATTCCAAATGCATTCGCTCGTTGTATAGCAATGGTGCTGCTGCCGTCGACTTTTGTTCTATCCGTTCGCTGGAACTAACCACTACAATTCCTTTTAGAATGTCTCGTAAATTTAGTTACTAACGAATGCGCGTTGGCAGGACCCAGTTGTAATGATCCGTGTAACTATGTATGGCTTCACCAAAGCGCTAATAAAAAAAATATACTTTTTTTGAGAAGTACACAGACAGAGCTCGCGCTGTCTCCTTTGTCCGATTTCTGGTTGAAATAACCGGCTTACTTTTATGAAATTTATGTATTTGAAAGCGTGCTTGCACGCTATACCTGCGCCAGTATCTGAAAACCAGCAAAAGAGGACTCCCTTCTAAAAAATCATATTACTTTCATTTCATAAATTTTTATAATTAAAAAGCGCTTTTTTGCTTCACTCAAGAGAATACACTGCCACACTGTGCAGTGGGTGTCTTCTTAATGGAGATCATAAACCAAACGTAATAACTTAGTGCAAGTGCATTCCCTAAGCCGACTTTGGGCGCAATTGTAGTAACGTCCAGAAACCAAGCAGTGGCCTCGTAATTTATAATTGTAAGTTGCGCACGCGAGAAATATTAGGTCCCCGCTTCATAAACGCACGCGATCCCGCGGTAAGAGATTCCTACGCTTCCGTACGTCCTTCCCTGTGATCGGGCCTGGCCCTGTGTTTTTCGATTTGCTTTTTCCTTCCTTTTCTGCAGATCGCAATGTTTCGAAAGGTTGATTTTGTGCATTTTATTGTCCTGTTGCGTAATTTGCATTGAGGGCTGTAGCTCTTGCTGACGACTTTACTTATTTGCTCAAAAATTATTTTTGTTTGGTTTGGAACAATATTTTTATTGACGAAAAGCATTGGAAACATACGAGATGTGGCTTAGCTAATTCTGGCAAAGAGTGGGAGAACTCTGGCTAACATGGCCCATGACAGCCATAATTTGATGATGGCACAGCTAATATCAGACGCTCATTGGCAACTCTTAGCCTACTTAGAGCCATTGGTTTTCTAATATTGGCCCGCTGTCATGTGCTACCTGGGGCATTCTCTTCAAGGACTGCCGAGTCATTCAGCGCTTTGTGGGCGCGACTCAGTCCGACAAACGGTTTCTTTTGGAAACACTCTGTGCTGTCTTCCTCACTGCCGTTACCAATACGTGACATTATATTTTACACTGTACAGTCGCGGACAGAAACGGCTAGCACAATGACGTCACTGGAGGAACGAAAATCGCACCACGCGGCTGGCGCGGCACCATGCTTTGCGAACACACCTGGCACATTTGTTACCGGCGTGTTCATAACCGCAGTGCCGAGCGTTGCTTTCTGCTGCTGTTGTGGCACGTCCCTAGTGCTAATCTCCTTTACTCGCGACCGTACTACTATATAGAAAAATATTGATAAAGGGCAGACACTCCCGTAGAGCCCTGCGGCCGAGCCACTGCACTTCCACCGGTGTCCGCAGCGTCTGACCAAGCCGCTAATTTCGTCCTCCGAGTTTCTAGACGCGTGCTTTAGGTGTGTTTCGCTAGCAATGCTTCCCATTCTGATTTACCTTTGGCTGCTAAAATGCTGAAGTACATTGTCTATAATGGAGCGCAAGGGCTTTAATATTTCATTTGTAAGGTTGCCGTGCACACAGTCGTAATAAACTCTCGGATCGCAACCTTTTCACTGGTAATACCGCCAAGCTTCTCGAAGGACCTAAGCGAGGCTGCATTAGCTCATGAATATTAGAATAATGTGATCAGAGCTTTTCTTATTGCAATTTTTCCCGTTATTTAGCCGGATTTCTCAGCTGCACACAATAGAAGGCAGTGGTTCCATCCAAAAAATGTTTATTTTTTTCTTGTTTACATTGTGAATCACACAAAAAGAATACTCGATCACGAACTTTATGAAATGCATCATATTACAGACAGCAACAAGAAAGAAGTTTTTGTAAAGCACGTGCACCTTGTCACGAACAAAAAAAAACGCCCACGCAATGCGTGTTTTCCCGCTAAAATGGCACCCTTGAAAAGAACACAAAATGAGTTCTCAACGGCTAGACACAAGTAAGAGGGTAAAAAAAGTTACATTCAGCCAGCATACGTTAACGCCGCATAACAAATGATTTGCCAACAATGTTCTCAGCTCAAGAAACACCAATATTATTTCTAACGACGAAGGGAAACAACGTACAGGAAAAACGATGCGACGCGCTGAAAAGTACGGTTAGATGGGCGTAACATGTCCGGCGCAGCATCAGCGTCTCTATGGAAACGTGAATGCAACCTGGTGGATGTATGATAAGCTTTGATATTAAGTGGAAGCGCACATCGCTACGCCGCCTGGTGGATGGCCATACCCTTGCTTGCTCGGCTGCCGAACGGCTCGAGTGTCCGCTCTTTACGTGTGTTTCTCTATGGTACTAGTGCGTACCAAGCTGCTTGAAATATTTTCCACTCCGCTGTATGCTGGTAAAACAAATGCGGTGCACAATGCCCCTCATTGTCCTGTTCCGCCTTACTAAGACACAAACACAGCCAAATGGCTCGCAATTTCTGTATATCTACTGTCGGCTAGGTCATTCAGGGCTCGTGTCGTACCTATCTTTTCTCATGCTTTTCAAACGCTGTGTATTCATGTTACAGGAACTTGCATTGGCGACAATTTGAAACGGCGAAGGTGTTTCGTGGCCGGGCCATTCGAGCTTCAAACTACGCAGTTTGGGTGTGTCTGCCTTTCCGCCCGCAGCGAGATGCCAGCAGCCTGACTCACGCTTCCTCCACTGAAACGATGCGCGCATCGTCGCATGCTTTGGGCAGCAAATCAACTTGCTGGCTGTGGGGATCCTATTTTGAGACGGGGTGAGTGACACGCCTCTTAGAAAGTCCGCCAGGCTGACGCCGCTCTCATGACGCCTCTGCTCGTCAGTCACTCGTTTTTTTCCATCGGCCCCCCTTGTTTTCTTCGCCCCAAAGACAGAGCCAGCTTTCAACGCTGACCTGATTGTCTGTCAGCGAGAACCCGTCATGCTGTTTGCAGAGACACTTTGGCAGTGAGAGCGTACGTGAATGTGCTACGCCAGCTGGCACGCATTTCAGAGCGCATGTTTTTGATAGCCGAACGCGGTAGGAAAGCGGGTTGCCCTTGGATTTCCAACCGTCGACCTTCACGGCGCTGGGCTGATGCGCCTCAACAATTCTATTGAAATCGCATCCATTGCGTCGTCAAAGAACAGTGCCCCACTGTCGAGATAATAGGCCGTTTGGTGCGGCGGATGACAGAAACGGAGTGACAGTTAAATAACCGCAGGTTTTCTATCCGAATGAAACTAAGACCGAATGAACGTCCTTCATGCTTGCACTAATGATAAAGGCGTCCTCCACTAGGAGCGTGTGCTGTAACGAATGCTACAGGAGCTCAATGCAGCCATTGTTTCCGACGAGCCAAGGTCACGTAAACGACTCGTTACAAGAAACAGTCGCATTGTAGCTACAGCGCTAACAAACCTTCTTGAAAACTTCTTGGACTGTAGGCGCAGTTTCTGCCATTCGCATCCATCATACCAGCATAAAGGCTGTGCAAGAGGTCGGAGGTGGGAGAAGAGGGGCCATACCTCCAGCAGATTATTCCAGCACCTTGTCGCAGACAAAGGGCCTAGAAGAGAGGAATAACCGCAGAGATAACGTAAATTGGCGTCGTCAAAGGGGGGTGTTTCATCCCGTGTAGGCTGCTTGTACATAAATGAAGTGAACTTACCGAGGGATATATATCAAAACAATAAAGTTGAAATTTGCACATTCCCCCGCAACTTTTTAGGTTCAGTACAAAAGGCGCGGAGAAGTGGCTGAGATCAAGTTATTTAGGATGGGGTAATTTTAAAGTTTCGAATAATGAAAACGGTGTCTCGGAGAAGCTACGTTTGCTCAGGTTAACACGAGGATTGCTCCGAATAGTTGGCTGGTCAGGAAAATGCACCTCTCGTCATAGGCATTTCTGGTGAAGGAGAGGCTGTAGAGTTTAATTCTGAGTAAATATATCATATTGGTGGTTTTCACTGGAAATTAGGTCGGCCGGTCAGATTACTGAGGCACCAGATAGGAGGAGTGTAGCCGTAAAATCACTGCAGACAACGAGGATCTGGAGTTACCAAGGCAAAATGCAAGAGAAACGCCACCGTAGAGAACTAGAGAACATGCGGAATCACCATCACGCTCGCGCTCAAGTAACCCTGTTCTGTGCTCAGGTTCTTGAAGCAAAAGTACTCTTGGAAGAAATTAGGTGGTTAGCGGTGATGGCAAATCACAAACGGATCAATGCAGGAAGATATGGGCTGATCACCTTTTGCAGTGAGGGAACTTGTCACGGATCACCGGAAAACACTCGGTCTCAGAGAATGGACTAGGCGACAGGTGTGCCCACCCCGACGCACATTTAATACACCCTACGTGACACAAACACTAGCACACAAAACTAACAAATCTAATACAAAACACAAAGATTACCAATACACACTACCCCGGAACACCCGGTCTACTTGCGTTCGGCGTTCGTGCTCACGGTTCGGTGCTGATGAAGCGTTGCATGGGTCCAGTCAGTGGCATCCAGGTAGCCGGCGTCGAGGTGGAGTTCGAAGTGCTCAGGCTGGCGTCGCTGGCGTACAAGCTCCCGGTCCAAGTGCCCGTGGATGTGACGCTGGTGATGTCGGTGTAGTGAGCACACCCGGATTGGTGGCAACAGCGCTGGAGCCACCCCTGGCCGTAGCAGGTGGCTGCGTCAGCCGTTGACTCCCCGGAACGGGCTCAGGAACGGCAGAAGTTCACGGTGCGATGCCGTAAAACCTGAACAATGAAACCCCGAAGGAAGCATTTCGTTATCATGAAAAGAGCATCCTCCCATTCGCTACAATTTTTCCAGAGTTGCGGAAGAATGCTTGCAAAAGTTTTAGGGAAGCCTTCGAACACGTTCCCTTGGAGTGTCGCTGCATGCGTTGAGAGTTAGTAACCACACATGTGCATGGTGTGCCTGTTAAATAGTGCCAACCATTATTAAAAATTATAAGCGGAGATTGCCGGCAGTAAACAAACGAAGCAGCGCCTTGAGTCGCCTATAGGCAGTAAGAGTTTATTTCGTAGACTTTCAAAAATTGGCTTAAACATTACCACTGAGAGCCGCCGCGGTGGCTCACTGGTTATGGCTCTCAGCTGCTGTCCCGAAAGATGTGGGTTTGATCCTGGTCGCGGCGGTCGAATTTCGATGGAGGCGAAATTTTAGAAACCCGTGTACTGTGCGTTGTCAGTGTACGTTAAATAACCCCAGGTGGTCGAGATTTCCGGAGCCCTCCACTACGGCGTCCCTCATAGCCTGAGTCGCTTTGGGACGTTAAAACCCTCACAAATCCAAAATTAGCACTGAGGTCCTAAATCAATAGAAATTGGCCAAATATTTGCATGGCAAAGTTGTAAAATGTCAGCATCCATCCATCCATCCATCCATCCATCCATCCGTCCGTCCGTCCGTCCGTCCGTCCGTCCGTCCATCCATCCATCCATCCATCCATCCATCCATCCATCCATCCATCCATCCATCCATCCATCCATCCATCCATCCGTCCATCCGTAAATTTACGGATAGATGGATGGATGGATGAATGGATGGAATTTATCTTTTGAGCACCTGATTTGCTCGTCACTCTACTTTGTCAAATTGGCCACAATGTGTCTCAGTTTTTTTGTCATTTCAAGCCAATTTTATTGACATGATATAAGGGCACCGTTACCGTTTTTACGGGCATTTCAGCTTAAAAATGCATTGTTGGTACATGTTCCGTCCTTACAGCTAGAATATGGTTCTCAATTATTTGGGAAGGAGGCCATTGCAGCATTTATCTTTTGTTCAGTTGTTGCGGCCCACTAAATGTGAACATGGTTCTGATTGGTAAACCAATTGTGCAGTTCAACCTCTTTAATATGTACATATTGTTCCACGAGCAAAATTGTAAAGTGAATGATCCATAATAACAAATCATCACGGAAAAGAAAAATTTTGATAGAAAACTTGTGGTTAAGGTCAGCTTCTACACATAGTGGCTGGGAGTGAAGTGGAAGCTAGACAAAATTTTGGCAGCTCCAAGTACATTAGCCTAACTGGCCGCCATAATCTTTTAAAATCGTCATCTTATCGACATGTTTGAGCCATGCATTTTTTTTACTTTATTCATTAAAGAAATTAGGTCGAGCACAGTTTTTCGGTGTGAAATTTCTCGCTTGGGTAGGGGAGGCCAACCACACATTAATTAGCCCCTAGGATAGTGTAGTCATAATATGCAGGATACTGAAATGTGACAGTATTTTTTTCCTCTTCTAAAAGTGTTAGTAGTGACAATGACTTTTTGTTTTTAACTTCGCAGGACGAAGTACTTACAACATGCCTCCTCCCCTATCAAGACGCTGCTTTCCTGTTCATTGGCCAGCACATTGTAGTGAAAACCTCATCGCTTATGTGCGGTTTCTGCTGCCTGCAGCATTCTGAGTGTTCCGTGGGGAATATCTAAAGAAGGCACACTGTCTGCCGAGCTTTCTTGAGCGTGCTTTTATTGGCTTGGCTTAAAATAAGCCATGCTTCAATGGTCTTGAGCTCATCAATTTTTAAAACCAGTTCTATTCTTCCTTCGCAGCTACTTGTTCGATCCACCAGCACGTACGTGTTGTACCTTTCTAGTTTAGTATTGCTTTGAATACTGCCAATGAAACACAAACTGTGCTATATATTTCTTATCAATGCCAACATGTTACTTGATACAAGTGGCCAGTCTGCAGAAAAAGGTAAACAATATCAGAATGAATCAGCAAGAAAACTGACGTATGACCTTTGTAAAAAGTGGGAGTAAAGGGGTTTGGCTTCTATACCATGTAATAGTGCCTAAGAAGCTTTCACGGACGTCGAACATCCACGGTGGTCAGTGTAATATTTTTTCTGCCTTGGAAAGGTCTGGAGTGCTAGCGATGCACAACAAGCCGCAGAAGTGAATTCATTGGGCTCTAAACATTTTACAAATGCTGTACTTGCATTATGTGGCAGCGAGGAAAGACAAATGACAAACATGAACAGAAACCTTTCTTTGACGCTACGATACATCACCCCCACCGGTTTCTTGTCCCTGCCTGGGCTAATTATGGTTTTTATATTTTTGCTTCTAGCTTCGACAGCTTCCTGGTAACACTGTCAGCACTGTGATTTTTTGTTTCGTAATAGTTTTCTCGTGCTGCCACATGACGCAGTTGCTAGCATTTTTACATATCCTGCAGTAAAAAAAAACCATAGTTATTACGGATTTGGTGAACATCCAAATTTTCAAGTAAAATTGCGCTTAGACACAGGTCCTTAGAAATTCGGTTATTTATTAAACAAATTACCAATTCTTTAGTTGGATCATTTGCCAAGTGAGGTTCTTTTCTAGATTTTTACTTCACTTCGTCATACAGTGAAGATGATGAATGCCTTTGTGCGCATAAAACATAATGCCTGCACCCTCTCTGCCTTGTCCATTGGACATGTGTTTTTCTGTTGCTTGTAGTGAACCCACTCAGGGTAATACCAGGTTGACTCGTTCCTTGTGTTGGAGCATTAGCCATTATTTGTTAGTTGGACTGAAACGAAAGTGAGCATTTTGCTTATGTTTTCAAAGTTTTATTCCCGTTTCTGTATTCTCATATTTTTATCCATGCAAGTTATGAGTGCTGCACTTTATATTAGCGACAGAGTCCTTGAAACGCAGGTTATGTTGTTGGCTAGTTGGTAGTGGTCGAACATCCTTGCAATGAGCAGCTAACGTATGTTTCTGCTCACAGAAACGTTTCTTAGAGCACAGCTCCTCCAAATATTTAGTGTCAAGTTTCATTTTAAGGTGTTTTTATGCGATTGTATGTTAAAGTGAATGTATTTCCTATGTTTTCTAAGGTTATGTTTGTCCTATGTGCTTCTAAGAACAAACCCAAAAGTTAAAGGGGGGGGGGGGGGGGGGTTAAAGTACCAAAGCGACTCAGGCTATGAGGGACACCGTAGTTGAGGGCTCTGAAAATTTCGACCATTTGGGATTCTTTAACGTGCGCTGACATCGCACAGTACATGGACCATTAGAATTTTGCCTCCATCGAAATTCGACCGCCGCGGCCGGGAGCGAACCCGCGTCTTTCGGGTCAGCAGCCGAGGGCCATAAGGGCCGTTGTACGATCGTTTCGGAGCGGCTTCCGCCAGGTCCGCTTCGCGAGCGGTCCGCCAGTTTTCGGCCGCCAGGCGGACGTGAGGCGGAAAGGTGTTGTACGATCACTTTGGCGCTTGCGAGCGAGGCAGATGGTCCCAGCTTTCCGATTGGCGCGCCCGGCAGTGCCTGTCGTCTAATCGCGTGCGGCGGTACAGGCATGCATCCTTGTAGAAAAACACGCAGACATCTTGCATTAGGAATAGCCCGTATTAATTTCGGCGTACTCAAGACATCCGTTCCGTCAACGCTTTTTTTTTTGCCGCAGGATTTTCGTCGAAGGTACAATCGTGGTCGGCTGTGATATGTGTGGGAAACGACATGTGGACCATTTATATCCAAGAGACCGAAAAACGCGTCACATCGCCATCGCGAACTCCTCCTCGTTCTATCGCGACGTTTTCACATGTAACGGTCGACGATTTTCCAAAAAAACAGAAGGCTGCCCCCTCTGAAAGTTAGGCTACCCTCAGGATTTCAGAACAACGACGCGATTCTTATTGCGAATTCTCGATAGGGTCAGGCCACAGTACAGGCTGCAATCAACCGACCGTAATTATAACCGGGATAATCACATTTTTCAAATATTAAGATTACATGCTTAATATTTTAATCAGTTATTCAAAATTGCACACTGCAGTGTTTTTGCACTGCTGACAGAGAAAAAATAATGGCACTTGCAGCCTTTCCTAAGGGTCCTGTCACACTAGCCCGACACGACGCCGATGCAGACACGACAACGACACCTATGGTCGGCCGACCGGGCTATCGGCAGACCGTGTCTGTGGCAGACCAAGCTGTCACACTAGGCCGAAAACGACACCAACGCGTCCGACGACCAGATGTCTTCGTAGTGTGACGTGCTTTGACGCCCGCGACGCCGACAAACCCAGTCTGCCGACCGTGTCGACGCGAGATCGGTCGCCGAGCTAAAACATTCACCAGACACAAACACGATTCCGCTCTAGTGCTGTTTGTTTAAGTTACAAACAAGCTCTGGGATAGATGAATGTCCAAAAAAGTATCATTACTGAGGATCGTTGGCCAATGCCAAGGTGCTGGTTGAAGTGATAACTACGATACAAGCAAATTTCAGCCGCCTGCTGCTGCTGCTTCGTGCGGCTCGCCTGACGTCTGCTAGATCCGCTGCTGAAGGCGTCGCGGAAATCGAGCATAACTTTATTTTATTATGGGACAGGTTGGCAGTAAAGGAGAGACTAGAGAAGTTTCTTTGTTACGGCGCTGGCTAGTTCCAAAGCGCCCTGAGCTGCGGCATCGATGCGAAAGCAGCTAGGCTTAGCGACGAGCACGGCAGCCGGGAAGCAGCGCAGTTCGTCGCACTGGCTCTCCCGCGGGCGGCGTCGTTGACGGAAGCGCGGCTGTTGCGCAGGCATGCTGTCGTTGCTCGAATATATCAGGCGGCCTGTCTGATAGCATGGCTGTTTTGTCTTTTTTGGTGCGAACGTGAAGTAAACCGAGCCTGCTCCCCGGCAGGCCAGCCTGGATCTCGTCCGCCGCCGTAATAAAAATCAGCTTAAGATTGTTTTGGACGTAAGCAATAAACGCTGATACAGAGAAATGTGACAAATGTATCATTTCTGAGGATCGTTGATCAACACCGAGTTGCTTGTAAGAGCAACAACTTTGATACGAGCAAAATTTCTCGCCAGAAACGGCTCGCAAGCTGCAGCTGGCCGCCGTTGCGGTCCGGCTCGCCTGTCGCCCGCAGCATTCCGCTGGCTCCGCAGCCGAAGGTGTCACGAAAATTGACCACAATTTTAGTTTATGGTGAGATTATACTGTTAACAGTAAAGCGATATTAAGAGATGTTATAGCGCAGGCTACTAATGAAGCGGCGTCCGCTGCGCCAAGCAGCAGCGCAGTTCGTTGCCTGGCGCGACCGCAGGCGGTGCCGTTGCCGAAATCTCGCTGCTAGCGCAAGCATGCTTTGTCGCTGCTCGTGTATAGCAGGCGCTCTTTCTGATAATATGGCTATTTTGTATTTTATGGTGCGAACTTCAACACGAAGTCAAGCAGTAATCAGACCGTTGCGAGTGGCAAAGCGTACGCTTTGAGCCCGAGTGCTTTAGTCGAGCGGCGCAGCGATGCTTGCTGCTCTCTGTGTCCCTGCTTGCAGTGGGGCTGCAGTTCGCAAGCAGCGACCGGTGCAGCGCGCCGGCCGAGTTTTCGCACATGGGTCGCCTGCTGTTTACTTCTGTCGCGAGTGTCACACTGCTGAGTGCTTCTTATGAGCACCTCTGAAAACAACTAAACGCTCTGTTCTCCATGGCGTCGTGGGTATAGCAGTATGCCACAGGTTCCTAGTTCGAATACGCGTGGTCGACAATTTTTTCTCTTTTTATTATATTAGTTTTAAATAATCCCTCTCGTCTTGCTTAACTGCGAGCGACTGGATTCATTTTTCGAGCCATGCCTTTCTGACCCAGCAATAAGTGCCGCTCAGTACTGGGCTGCACTCAATCTAGGTTCATAATCACGAGTGGGAAGAGTTTGTTTTACTATGGTGGGATTTATTTAAAAGAGTTAAAAATGAAGCGTCCCGGCCCATGAATTTCGCATAGCAGGAAATGACAAAAGGAGAGTGAGAACGAGAAAGGGCCAAGTCGGCGGCAGGTCTCGCACGTTGACTCGCTAGTGTGACATGGGAGTTGGCGAACCATCGGCCAACTGCCGTCTTGTGGGAGACGTGGCGCCGACGCCGACAGTCGACCGACTGTTTTCGACGGACAGTCGGCCGACTGTTTTCGTCGGCGCAGTGTGATATAGAGCCAGGCATCACGATGACATGGTTTTGGCAGACCGAATCGGCCGACTGTTGGCCAGTCTTTTGCACAGTTGTTGTCATTTTAATATGTAAACAACCCCCACCCCCCCCAATCTACCTACAGTCAGCCGACTGCTAATGCAAAAGACATGCTTATCTATTCAATATATAAGTTGTGTGTGTGTCTGAATTGTGTATGTATTAAAAATTCACATTTTAGCACACTGCTGTCAAACACAAATGCAAATGCACATGAGAAATTATGACTTTTCCAGTTGTTTGGAACAGGTAAAATCAGTTCTAATTAAAGCAGTTCTACATTTTACAGAGCAGTGACAAAGTAACAATAGTGACTTATTTTTGTTGTTTCTCAGTCTATTATTAAAGCCAAAATAGAAATAGCACTGTGTGGCTGCAAAAGGGCTTAGGCATGCATCACTTGGCTGTAGTGCAAGGCGCTTTGTTCTCCACAGAGACAGCGGGCCAGCAGGTAGTCCTTTAGCATATCTTCATGAGCTGATATTGCCGTTGCACAAGTCAGACTACAGCATTGAAAACAAGTATGGGAAGTTCTGCTGAAGGCTATGTCATTGTTGCCATGTACAAAATAAGTTGGCATATACTCTGTGCAACTCCAAAGCATTCTCAAATGTCGCTGTGAGTGGAAAACAAAGTGGGTGCCTTTGTATTGCATAAAAGTCTACACATGTCTTGCTGTTACTATAAACATAATGAGATGTGGGAGCCAGTAAAGTGGATTACAGGTAGAGGAAATGCAAGAACCAATTTGGAGGGTTTACATTGCATTGGCTCCTGGCTGAGGCTGGGAAAGAGTACTTTGTACAGTCAGGGAAATAGGATACAATGACCCTATAATCTGGTTATCTCGAGCAAACACCAACATCTCAAGCAGAATTTGTAAACTTGGATTTCCAGAAGGAGGTCTATGATGTTGCACAATAAAATGAAATAAAAATTAAGCCATTTAGGTATGTGACAGGAATTAATGCGTATGTTCTCTGATACAACTTTAAAGCAATGTTTGAGAGTTATTTTCACTCATTAGGAAAATGTAGACTGATTGAATGTAAAGGTGACCAGTTCACAATATAGCTAGCAAAAGTGAGCATTGCTTACTGTTAACTGATGTTTATACCACTCAACATGTGTTGAATTTTAGAGTGTGCTATTAGTTGCCGACTATGAACATTTTCAGCAAAATATACCTATTTCGCTGCCAGTCTGGTTTTCAAAGAAATTAATTGAGGCATGGATAGGCATCAGAAACTTTGAAAAGACCAATTTGAAGTTAGGCCGAAGAAAGCCGAAAAAAAACAGAAAAGCAGTGATGACTTTTGTCTTTACTTGTGTCTCTTTGCTGCAAATTGAAGTTGACGGCTTTTGAGTTCAAGATGAACCAACAGCCCTGTTAACACTATCCTGAATATATAAATGTCACATGCATAAACATGCATTAATAGCATTCTCACTGAGCCATGTTATGAAGGCGGTGTGTTCCTAAGCTGAAGAGACGATAAGAGAGAGAAACCAAGAAAAATCTGACCTAGATAGGCACAAGTATGCATGCTTAGCTTTTGAGTGCACAGGTTCAGTTGGCTAGACCTAGCTTGTGCACAATGTGCAAGTTAGCGTAAATGCAACTGCATGCCGTCCGACAAAACTATTGTGTAAATCTGCCCCAATATTACTTGAAAAAGATTGTGAGGAAAGTTCTTACGAGTAACAGAACATAGCATTGGCTTGCCGAGCTGAGCAAGCGACTTAGCACTTCATAGAACAATATATTTTAACATTTATTTTAACATTGAATATACCTAAACAGTACTAAATCACAATACTTGAGTGGTTAGCTTTTGTGTAGAAGTAATCAACCATTTTCATCCAAGCACAGCCATACGGCTACAAAGGAAAGCTTTGTAGTTCTTCTTTGTGGCCTTATGGCTGCACTTGGGTGGGCATTAATGAGTATTTACTCCCTTATTACAAATATTCTATGCCTTGGGGGAATCACTTTAATCAGTGGTTGAACATCATCATTTACTGGGTGGATTTCTGCAGTGACCAGCTCAAAGGACAAGAGGTTAGTAAGCCTCGTGAGGTGGAAGGCCATTCCAGCCTTTAGTGGCAAAAACAAAAATCAATCTTGAAATGCAGTGGCATGAGCTAACTGAGGCACAACAGTACTAGTGCGGCTAGTGCAGAAGGAAACATGAGTCAGAACAGATTTGTTGGTTATGTTACGGTAAAGAGTTAAAAAAACCCTGCAGTTTCTGCTCGACATGAAGAAATTTGAAGATTCACCTTTGGTGCTGTGAAATTGGAGCTTCAACAATAGTCTGAGAAAATAAAACAAGGGCTCAGGTCTGAACTCATTCTAGGATTTTAGTTAAGTTCGGTCTGTGCCATGCGCCATTAGAACGCCCAAAGTGATGCCACACAGGGGATCTGAACGCAAGTAACTTTGAAGATGGCGATGCTAAGTACATGTTATGGTGTAAATATCCTAGGCTGTGGGAGGGCGTACAAGCATTATGAGGTGAGACCATGCTACAATGCGAGCCATGTGAATGTCTGAGTGTATCAACCAGTATGCAGTGGATATATACCTTTCTCGGCAAGGCCTTATAAGTAGGCAAAATGTAGTTTTGCTGACAATGAAAAAAATATGAGTGCATTCTTAGTAACATTACCAAACAGGCCATTATAGAGCATGCAAAATGTTGTTTTGGAGAAAAAAAAACATGGGTATTTATTGCATGATGGCAGACCGCCTGATATAGCCATCAGTGAAGGCGTGTAACAAAATACAGAAGGGAAAGCCATAATGTAGGTAGTAAAAAGCTGAGGCTCAAGGGAAATGCCTTGGGGGACATCCAAAACTTCAGGAAAAGGCAGGATGCTTAAAGGGACACTGAGGAGAAATTGAAGTTGGCTTCTTTCGACAGAATACCAGCTCCTGATCACAAAAACGCTGCTCTTACTGAAAACAAAGCTCTTGTAAGGTAGAAAATAGCAAGAACAAAAATACAGGTATCGCCACCACAGGCCAATCTCGCAAGTACAAGCGTGGTGACGCTATAGGACAAGAGACGCCACCTTGGAGGAATTCTCCATCCTACTTGGTTTCGCGAATCTCTCAGGCTGACAAAGGTAGGTTGCGCAGATCAATATTGAAGTAAGCTTTGTTTTAAAACCAATAGTGCACTTTTATCACACAAGGAAGGCAGGCAAAAGACAACCTGAATGTTGGAAGCAAAGAAAACGGATGCTTGGCGGCGCCACAGGCGGCCAGGAGAGTTTCGATTTTTTATGGCGCTTCGCGTCTATGAGCTTTGCGTGCCCCGTGGTTTTGTTTTTGACGCGCTTCGATTTAAAAGCGCCGAACAGCAGAGGAACTCCAAGTGCCGCTTCAAGTGCTACTTAACCTTTGAAGGAGCCTGTTAAGGCTTGTCAAATGATCGCCACGTCGATGAAAAGCTATGATGGCACGATGGTCGGGGATCGTACAAGGCAGCACTTGTGTATTCGCACGCTTCCCCGGCGAAACATTCTCGGCTGTGCCAGTCAACTTCAAACTACTTAACGGAAATTGTTTATTAAGGACGGGAGACAAGGTACAAGGCAGTTCAGAAAAATTGTTGATGGCCTAGCTCTGTTAGGCCAGGATATACCTAGAGAAAGCGCGGAGATTTCTGCATAAGAAGAGAGCATTCACTAGATACGCCTTTATTGATGGCTGTAACTTGAGCCGTCGTGGCGGAGCGGTAGCGTTCGCGCCTCAAACGCCGAAGGCCCCGGTTCGATTCCGAACCTCGGCACCGGACTTCTTTTCTTTTATTTAGTGAGTGGGCGGGCGGCTTCAGTGGCTCCCATGGATGCCGCCGCTGAATACGTTGGTTAGCGGGTAAGCGCAGGCTCTGTTAAGGCGCGTTTATGCTGCGGCGAGGCGCGCGCGCGCGCCCTGCACGGCGAAGTCACGTCGGTCAAAGCGAGACCCTCTATACTCCAACTGCGCTTGACCGCCGACGCGCTCGGCGGCTTCGGCGCACTCTGACCGCACTGGCGGGGAGATTGGAGCATGTATCTATTTCGCGCCGAGTGCGCCAGCCGCCGCCGGCCCGGCCAGACTGATTTGGCTCCGCGGCGAGGTGCGCGTTATATTCAATAGCTACGGCAGTTGGGCGGAGCTGTTCTTTTCGAGCTCAGCTATTTTAATCTATTCACAGTACATATCTCAAGGTACATGCAAGTTGGCGAGAGAGCCACATTAAGGGGACCCGTTGGATCTAGCGGAAGCCGTTGAAGCGTCGTGCGCCGGCTTTGGTTTCAAGCCGCCGACTTTAAACGCGACCGCCCTTGAGCACCCATTTGTTTTTTGTGGGAAAAAATAAATAAATAACACGGCCCTTGCAACCGTGGGAGACCTCGACGCTGCCTGCTGCGCCGTGCAACCGCTCCGTTCAAGGAATCGCAATCCGCTGGCCCCAAAGCCCCGGCCAGCCTCCGATGGGCGCAACGCACCCCTCGCGACTCCCCGCATTGCGGTTATGATATTTAGTTTGCGACGGCTGCTCTCTGAGGAAGGGGGAAACCACCCGCCGGCACCTAACCTAACCGTGCTCCCTCAAAAGCATAGCACGCTCTGTTGGGCTGAGGTCGCTGAAATGCAGGCCAGAGTTTTTGCGAGAACTACGTCGTCGGATTCGGGAACGGGATCCATCGTAACGCTGGCAAGACGCCGGTGCAAACGTAAACGAAGCGACGGTGGCGACCCCCGATAGATGCCTTCAACGTGCGGCGGCGGTAGATTTCATTTCGGCAGCTGCTAGAGCGCACCGCTAGTCGCCAGAAATCACGGTCTCCGTTTACGTCACGTTTCACGTCACTCCGTTCTGTGTCGTCATAAGAGTTCTCCGTGTCGTCATAAGAGTTCTCGAGTTTGAATCGGAGCGGCGGGAAAAAAATGTTTCAACTTCGAATCTAAATTTCTTTGAAATAAATGCGTCTTTCGCTCCTGGACAAGTGTCAACAAAGCCATGAAATGTCGAACTATCAGATATTGCGAACAAAAAAGTTTTGATAGGGTTCTCCTCAGTGTCCCTTTAAGAATTGGCAAGAGAAATCTGTCGACGGCTGGTTTGGATCCAGTTTAGAGCTATTGGATACAAGTTAAAGCAGGACAAAAAAGCCATACATAAATAAGCGAATCACATGCTTTCTTCAAAGCCAAGAATAAAAGCATCGAGGGGGATATTGCAGCGAAGGTGCATGTCGTGAAGAACAAGAGCAAGTCGGCTATTGCAGGAATGTTTTCTAAAAGCTTGCCAATTTGGATGAAACAACTTAATGGGCCAAAACAATCTAGCAGGGCAAGAGTACAAAATGTGTTTGGTGATTTGCAGCACATGACAATGGCATCAATAGGGCCATGGGTACTGGGTAATGATGGGTAAGAAACAGAGGGCCAAGCTAAGATGAGGCAGGAAGCTATCTGCACAGTATGCACTAGATATGCGTACACCGTGCTTCCTGTCTTGTTGATGTTTGCTACAAATTTCCCAAAACTTGGTACGAGTGTACTGTCGAGTGAGCCGGCGGTAAGTTTGCATGTTGAAACTGCGCTAAGGGACGAGGGCAACAGAGCAAGAATTGCTACTATGTGCTGTGGTGCTGTTTTCCGTCGACTTTGTTCCTAACACACCTTTACCAGCTCTACAGGGCTCATTTTGCAGTCTGCTGTTTTAAGTGGTGTCAGGTAAAGCCAATCGCTATTCTTCAACCAACAAAGTACTGTGCCATACAACACATCCTTCTAATCATCTTCATAATTTGAAAGATAAATGTACTTCTTTAATCACGTATTCAAAATAACACAGATTGCTTGTGTAATTATCAGAACTAAAAAAATTAACCATACTTTCACATATACAGACATTCCTCATTAGTGCTGTCCTCGTTAATATGGACTCAAACTATTAGCAGTGTTTCTGGGGAAAAAACTTTTTTCAGTTTACTTACGCATTGCTAACATAGAAACTTGCTGATCATAGTGGACAGAGGGAAAATGCGTACGGCCCATTGTAGCATGTGTTCTTGTCCCATTACTGTGCAGAGGGGAAAGACTTAAAACTTTGGATTTGAGCAGATAAATTGAACGCTGCCTGAATCATATACCTTCCTTGCACACTGGAATTGTCATCACAATGCTTGCCCCACTGTCTGCACAGACTGTTATGCTAACCGGTGGACTGCCAGACAGACTGACTTCTAACCAGCTCACACACTTTCTGGCTGCCAAAGAGCTTCTCTTTCTAGTGTAAAAATCACTGTCAGGGCTCGGCGACTCACATCCTGGCTTGAATTACTCATTGCACAAAATGAAATAACCTGCTTAAAACTAAAACAACAGAATCGCTTGCTTATATTATAACCTCACATATGCCTACCCGCAGCCCGCAATGCTAGGTTAGCACCTTTTAAACTGAGTACATGGCAGAAGAAGAAAAAATGCAACACTCCTGATTCAGGCATGTGCAGCGGGCAAGAACAGAACTAGGCGCCGGTGCAAAGCGGGGAATCTGCTAATGCAAGCAGCAACAGCCATTTCATTCAAGTAAAGAAATGGGTTCAAATTAAATTGGTCTTTCCCTTGGCAGGTCAACGGTTCCATTGATACTACAGGACTCTCCTCTCGGAAACAGGGCAACGTCGGAATTGCAGAACCAACCAGCAAGAAACAATGCTTAGCACATTTCAAAGAACTGAAATAAGCCTTGTTATTGTAGCTTTGAATGTGTGCAGGAATGGTACTGTCGTTACCACAGAAATGTGAATGGATAAGTTGGCCAGGAAACATAGCCGATCATTGGGGAAGGTGAAAATATGCGTCTATATGTCAGGAAATAAATTTTTGTTAGTGTAAAATGTAAGGAGGATTACAGAAACCTGGGAAGCGTTCTACTTGTCGATACGCAGCTGATTTTGCTCGCCATCACCGTCACTCAGCAGACAAGTAATCATGTCCGTAGCAAGAAGTCACAGGGAAATGAAGGTAGCAGGGTGCATGTGCATTCTGAAATCTCCTTCTCAAGGCTTCGAAGTTGTGTTGTTAAAAAAACTGGTGCGGCTGTCCCAGGGAGTGCTGCTGAATAACCATTTAACACCAGCAAAGCAGAGTTCACGAGCTGCTCTACAACAATAGCATTGTGCACAAATCCACTTTCGTACTCTGATCTTCTGATCGAAAGGGACCGTGAGCAAAATCACCAACAAACAGTGTCACGGTTCATGAGGCGCTTCAAGATCATCGAATTTTTCTGATTTTTCTTTATATATATATATATATATATATATATATATATATATATATAATATATATATATATATATATATATATATATATATATATATATCATCAAGACTCGTTATGCCCAACTTATTCTGTGGACAGTTTTTACCCCATAAGCTGCTGCCACAGTTATTATTTTTTTTGCGTAACAGAGTGGAATGCTCATTGAAAAGTAGACTCATGAGTTAACACATATTAGAGATTCTACACTGTGAACTAGCCGTGATTTAAATGCGGCAATGATTCTTGTTCATAATCACGCATTACCATGTTGCCACAACCTAAACCGAAATGGCTAGAGGAAGTGTTCAGTCAGCCATTCATCGCGCAAATATTTATTGCAGACACATGTCTGCACAGCGGGCAGGAAATAAGAAGAAATGACGCCCCCGAAGATACATCTGCACTGCACACCCATGTTTTCAGACAAGTCACACAGTGCCGCCGGCCACTCGTAACCCGAGCTCCCATAATCACAAAATGTATTGAATGGAGCACCAGGACGCAAAAGGATGGCGGCGTTGCTTTTGTCGCCGCAGAAAAGAAGTCCGACGGCCGTGCAGACAAGATCGTGTCACGTCGCACACACGGCAGTACTCGAGCACAGTGCCCGCACGAATCGCGATCAATATGGTAATGGATACGTAGCAGAAATAACCTCGTGTGGTCGCGATCACTGCTACCATCGCAACGAATGCGACTAGCTGCGTAACGCCACGATCATTTTAGCATTCGGAAAGCACGGCGTCCGTCATGAGCTTTCGCAGGTACACATTTCGCTACCTTGACGTAAAAGCACTCGCTCCGATCGCAATCACGTTCACTACGCGGACACTTGTCACTGTGCTATGCAGCTCATGCACGCACAAGAAATTCACCGTGAGCAGCTGTTACTCGCCGCCGTCCGTGATAATCCTCGCAGGAATTACAAACGCTTGCAACAACCACAAACATCTCGAAATAAACACCTCGTGACACCGCCACTGCACAGGTCTTGCATCGGTTTGAAGAGGCGCTCTGTCAACTGCGTCAATGTAGATGATTACAGAATTCAACTAGTGGAACTGTCGCTCGCCACTGAACACTGAACATGCTCTGAACACAAGTAATATCACGATGTGGCCAATATAATATGCTTCGCGACATCGCTGCCACTGCCCAGGCCGCGCTGCCCAGTTCAGTCGACGGACGGCCATCTTGCCCCGGCAGGGCAGAACCGAGGCGGAAGGGCTCGAGACCTCACTGACGTCACGGAAAAAGCAGCCAATAGCTGCAATCCGGTCGCCGGCCGGACACGCTCGTCCGCCAGAAAGTTGAAGTGGACCAACTTTCCATCCGTTCGCCGGACGAGGCGGATCCGCCAGGCTCGCTCGCGAAGGGGACCTGACGGAAGGCGCTCCGAAACCATCGTACAACGGCCCTAAGCACTGAGCCACCCCGGCGGCAAACACGAAAGTTAAAGGTTGGATGTCTATGATAATTTACTGCTGATTTAGTGGGCTGCTTTAGAAAGCCTGTTCAGTAATTTTTTACTGTACTTTGTAGATCTGCATCTTGAAGTTAGCCACTGAGATATAGAAGCCCAGTGTAAGAATATGGTATCGTCTGGTACATAAAGTTTTTTTAGCCAATCTTATCTGAGTGCACCTGCTAGCCGGAAGTGTAGCGAACAAGTGCTGCTCTCATTTCTGCGCTCGATTTGCTGTTTTAGCGTTTCGAAGACTTTTAGGTGTGCACTTCAAGTTCGTCCCTATCTCTAATACCTGTCCAGAAATTATGGTTGCAAATGTTGTGTTTACTGTCCTCTTTTAGAGATTTGTAAATTGTAATCTACAGGTCTTCGTGACCTTTTCTTTACTACTTTACGCTACTCTTCAATTTCTTTTTAAAAGAATAAGCTTAACATGCCATTCTTAAGCAGTCTTTTAAATGCAGCTGGTGTTACTATTTCAGTTATGTGTGTAGCTTAGTAATTGACATGTTTATGATAATGCAGTGCTATTTCAAACAGCACTTTATGTAATTCAGTGTTATCAAAGAAACAATGGAATGAACTTGCTTCACATGCACAAGTTAAATTGTGAACACAGTGTTTTGAGCATGTGCTAGTAGTGATGATTTCGTAAACTGCTTAAAAAGTGCGTCCCTGCGATATAACGGCTAACAATCTTACATGACAACCTTGAACTGTGCAAGTAAAATCCCAGAACTATGTTTTTGCTCGAAAATAAAACCACTATGAGCAGAAGCTCTATCCCATGTTTTGTGTGTGACCCTTAATGCGAATTTTTATTCTCCTATATTGTGAACTTGAGGATTCATCGATTGGATGAAAATGGTACTTCAAAGTTAGTTTAAATTTGCGAGTGGAGAACAGCACCTAAAAACTTCTTTAAAAAACTGTACTGCAAAAATAAGTGAAAGAAATGGACGGACTTTAAGCATACAATAATGTTTCTAAAAAAGTAATATTTATAAAAACATTCTGAGGGCAGAGAGATAGCGCACATTTATTCGATCTGGAGTTGCCCGCAGGTGGCTTCCTTGTGCAGTGTTCAGGATCCTTAACTTTAGAAATTTGATGTTCGGACCACAGTGAAGAGACAGTAAACTTTTGAGAGAAAGGAAACAGAATATGTTCAGGAATTCGGTACGTATACATCCGATACGATGGTCTTGGTTTTACATTTTTTGCCGGCCATCTCCTCAACTCCGCTTTTCTTGCCCATTCCGGACCATTCCGTCAAGGTTCTTTCCAGCTTGGCCGGATCCATTGTTTGTGTATTTTTTACAGAAGCGCCTATACACAGCGCAGTCAGATTAATGACGTTTCCTTGTCGCCGCCGCTGATCTCGTTTTGTTTCCGCGGAGTACGGCGATAAGCTGCGACGTGGCTGCTTTTTCGCGTGTATGCATGGCGCCACAATCTTGCCGCGTAGGCATTCAGGATAAGGAGTTGAAGAGAGCAAGTGGTCCGGTGCACTTTTCTATCCAGCGTTTTTGCCCTGTTCCTCTAAGGGTATCTCCTCGCTCGACGGAAACGTTACGAGACCCGTAGAGGTGATGTGCTCTTTGTAATTACAATGTGCAGTCAAACAAACATGCGGTCCGCAGCTGCGGTTTAAACATCCCTTTGCTAACCGAAAAAAAAAGCGTGAAAATATGCTCCCGTTGTCTGCTGTGTTTACTCCGTACTTTTAGGAAAAAATGTACACTCAAATAACCTCCCGTAAATGACCACAGGCACTCCGTATTTTTTTGTGTGGAAATCTACACGAAATCTAACGGAGTATTTCTAACCTAGATAAGGGAGGACGCTAGAGGATAAGCCATTTTTCACCAATCTGGGTTGATTTGTGTTTAATGTATACGAAGAAAAAGTCTTTCATTACTTTAGTTTCCGCGAGAAGTCTTATACTAGCCAAAATCACCTATTTTGAGGATGAATTTTCTGTCCAGGCGGCCGAAATAATCTAGGGCCAGAATCAGTTACATGCATGACTAAGGTGTGGCCTTGATCAAGCATATAAGTGAGCATTAATTGGTTGGCTTCGTACCCCCTTTTAATCAACCGTCTCAAATTCAGTTATCGTTATTCTCTACTGAATAAAGTGAACTGCTCTGTTTATAACTGTTCGAATCCTTTAGACGAAGCTGCCAAAAACGAATCGCCGCATTTAGATGGAGGAGGAACACCTGCAGATACTTTTCAATGCGCCTTTAAAACCACAAGTATTAGAAATTAGTCCGTAACTATGGTGTCCGTGATGGCAGCCGGATGGGGGACTTCGGGATGTTAAGCCCGAAATAACATAATAAGAACCCGTATAAAAAGAGCGATATTTCATTCTGATTGGCTCAACTTGCATCAGTTTTTACGACGACGGTGGTTTATAGTAAGAAACAACCTAAAACAAATAAAGCTGTTGGTAACAATAGGAAATGGCCGCTCACTACCCTGAGCATCAGCAATTATTCCATCTTCATTTCTATATATTCTATAATAATGCTGCTCAATATGTTCTGCTCCTTCCGGTGCGGCTGCAGGTTTCACGCTGATTTCACGCAAAGTTCAAACCTTAATTCGATACAAAGCCGGACGATGCGCTTTCTCTACTCGATCGGCACATAAGGAGGCATTCTTGCGAAGTAACGAATCCAATGCGACCATTTTCCTTTTTGAAGGTTTCCTAAACTGCCATTGTCAAATGAACAACCCGGGATCAATTTTTCCATTTCATTTTTGATAACGGAGTAGGCCAAGCGCTTTGCGGTGTGCTCTGCAATGCAGATATGGGTATGTCCTCCCATTGAACACTGACAGTCTAAGCAACCTTTAAAAGCGAGAATGGTCGCAGTGGCTTCGTTACTTCGCAAGAATGCCACCTCAGGTTCCGATCGAGGACAGAAGGCGCATCGTCCGGCTTTGTATCGAAGGTGTCCCTCAGCGTGAAACCGGCCGCGGCACCGGGAGTAACAGAAAATGGGTTAGTCTCATTATTGGAGCTTATGGGGATGAAGGTGGAAGAATTTCTGATGCTCAGCGCAGTGGGCGGCCAAGGCTTAAAACGTTCATCATCGTCGTCATGATCATTATCAGCCTGACTACACCCGCTGCAGGGCAAAGGCCTCTGTCATGTCTATCCAATTAACCCGGTCCTTTGCCAGCTGCATCCACCCTTTGCCTGCAAACTTTTTAATCTCATCCGCCCACCTACCCTTCTGCCGCCCCCTGCTGCGCTTACTTTCTATTGGAATCGACTACGTTACCCTTAAGGACCAGCGGTTATCTTGCCTTCGCATTACATGGCCTGCCCAAGCCCATTTCTTTCTCTTGATTTCGACTAGGAAGAAATTAACCCGTGTTTGTTCCCTCACCCACTCTGCTGCCCACTTCCGGTCTCTTAACGTTACACCTATCATTTTTCTTTCCATGGCTCGCTGCGTTGCCCTTAACTTTAGCTGAACCCTTTTCGTTAGCCTCCACGTTTCTGCCCCGTAGGTGATTACCGGTAAGATACAGCTGCTGTACACTTTTCTCTTGAGGGATATTGGTAAACTGCCATTCATGACCTTAGAGAACTTGCCCTATGCGCTCCACCCCATCCTTATCCTTCGAGTTATTTCCTTCTCATGATCCGAATCAGGTGTTCCTATCTGCCCTAAGAAAACGTATTCCTTCTTTAGCACTTCCAGCCCCTCGCTGTTAATTTTGAACTGCTGTTCCCTTGCTAGACTGTTGAACATTACTTTGGTTTTCTGCATGTTAATTTTTAGACCCAGCGTTCTGCTCTGCCTGTCTAACTCGTTGATCATGATTTGCAGTACACCTCCTGAGTGACTCAACAAGGCAATGGCATCAGCGAGTCAGAGAATATTTAGGCGAGCTCCATTAACTCTTATTCCAGATAAAACATTTATTATTACATTGAAGTGTTCTTCGAGTCAGGCAGGCGGACTCCTCAGTTCAGGACTCCGGTGGCTTGGGCGGATGCCTGGACCAGTCTGATGATGCGACACTGGTCCTCCAGACCATTGCTGGTCAGGGCTGCCTCCCACTGCTCGTATGATGTCTGTAATGTTTTTAGATGAGGTGGTTTTTGGGGACAATTCCAGGAAATGTGAAACAGCGTAGGCTTATCGCCGCACCATGGACAGAAGGGGCGGTATTTAGAAGGGTGAATGAAGCTGTACGAGTACAGGTTAGGGAAGGTATTCGTTTGTATTCGCCTCCAAGATGTGGCTTCTTCTGTGGTGCGTTTAATATGGGGAGGGGGATACATTATACAATCTAATCTAAGCATCTCCAGCCGTTCCCATAGTTTGATGGTAGAGGGGTGAGGTACGGGCAAGGATCCGCTCGGTTTGTTAGCTCGCGAGCTAGATCGTATGCCGCCTCGTTGCCTTCAAGACCTGAATTGCCCGGGGTCCAAGTAATGTTATGGGGGCGTTGAAGTGTAGGTGAAAGCCCGACGGTATGAGTAGAGCCACTGCCATTTTTGGGACTCTCCCTGCAACCTAATATTCACAGGCTCGCTTCGAGTCAGTTATTATGTGAGCTGATTTGTCCGCCAGATCACAATGCCTTATGGCAAGGGCGATGGTGGAGGCTTCCGCAGCGGCAGGACCCTCAGCCCGGAGTGAAACACTCGTCAGTAGTTGAAAATTGTGGTCAAGGGCGACTGCAACAAAGATGCTTGGTTCAGTGTACGCCGCCACGTCTACATAGACTGCTTTGTGATCTGACTCTAGCCGCCTGCGTAAATGAGTGACCCTAGCCTCCCGTCTGCCTTTGTGGATTTCGGGATGCATATGTTTTGGGAGCGGAGCCACCGAGATCTGTCTTCTTATGTTTGCAGGTAGGGAAGTGTGTCGCCAGAGCTCTTGTAGATCTCGTGGTGTACCAATGCGCTGAAGAATGGCTCTTCCGGTGGTGGCCTGTTGGAGTCAGGCTCTCTGCGATGCTAAGACCGCATCTCTGATCTCCTCAAAGGTGTTGTGGACTTCAAGCTTGATTAGGCGTTCGGTCGAGGTGCTTGGAGGAAGGCCGAGAGCTGTTTTGTACGCGCTGCGAATAACAGTGTCGGCCTGCTTAAGTTCTCCCTTTGTGAGATGATGATACGGAAGGCCGTATGCTATTCTTCAGATAACCAAGGACTGTACAAGACGAAGAGTGTCTTCCTCGCGCATGCCTTTCTTGTGGCGTGTTATACGACGAATCATACGTGTAATTTGGTGGGTGGTTGTTTTGAGAGTTTTTATGGTATGTCCAGCGCGTAGGTTACTTTGAATCCAAAGCCCGAGAATTCAAATGACCGACACCTCTCGAATAGGTTGGCCTTCTACATAGAGATCTATTGGTCCAGAGTTTTTGTAATTTTGATCGTGCACCCTGATTACTTCTGACTTCTCCGGTGCACAGCGAAGGCCACTACTAGCGGCAAATGTTTCGACAATCGATGCCGCTTCCTGTAGGGCTTGTTCCTTCTGTGCTAGGAATCTCTTAGTCGTCCAGATAGTTATATCATCGGCATACAGTGTAAATCCTATATGGGTAATTCCTACAGCCGACAAGACAATCCTGTCATGGCAATATTGAATAAGAGGGGAGAGATGATTGATCCCTGCGGAGTGCCCTTCTTTGGCATTGGTATGGTATTTGATCTGGTATTTCCAATTACAATTGTTGCAGTGCGGTCCGTGAGGAAAGCTGTAATGTAGTTAAATATCTTCTGTCCACATCCCAGGGAGTTCAGTTCGCGGAGGATAGCATCGTGAGAGACATTGTCAAAAGCTCCCTTAAGGTCAAGCGCCAGGATAAGATGCTCGCTTCCTCTTGGGATGCCTGTAAGAACTTCCTCCTTAAGCAAGAGAAAGGCGTCCTGGGTTGAGAGACCGCGCCTGAAGCCAATCATGAACTTTGGAAAGAGATCCCTGTCCTCAATGAAATTCACGAGGCGGTTTTGGATAACTCGCTCATAGAGCTTCCCGAGACAGGATGTAAGGGAGATCGGTCTTAATGTTTCAATGGGGGGCCGCTTTCCGGCCTTAGGAATTGTGATAATCTCTGCATGTCGCCACTCGTTTGCGACTCGTCCTTCCTCCCACAGGCCATTAAGGTAGTCGGTCATTTGCTCAATATGTTTTGAGCTAAGGTTTCTTATCATTGCGTTGTTCACTTTGTCTGATCCTGCGGCTGTATTGCGCTTGGCGGCTCTTGCTGCCGCATATACTTTAGCCACCGTGATGTGCTCGTCTAGATCAGTGTTCAGAGCTCCTGTGTATTGAAGGTTGCATGGCGGGATTCTTTGAGTGCCAATATACTGGTCTTGTAGGGCTTGTTTCAATTCCTGATCTGTTCCTTGAAATTTGTAAGCAATTTCTTGCAACGTGCCGTTGACTGTGGTTTTGGTTTTGCTCGGGTGAATTAAGCTTCTTAGTATGCTCCAAGTTTGAGAGGTGCTGAGTGTGCCTTTGAGGGAGGCACAAAAATGTATCCAGTTTTGCTGAGCAAGTTGCGTCGCGTACTCCTGGGCTTGTTCGGAAAGTGCTGATATCCTAAGTCGGGGTCTGCGGTTTAACTTTTGCTTCTTCCATCTGCGGACGAGACTACGACGGGCCTCCCACAAGTGTACGAGGTGACGATCTACTTCCGCGTTTTTCGTTGCGCACGGTATGCTGTGTGCTAGCTTTGTAAGCTTCCCTGATGTGTTCACTCCATGTTGCTATGTCTTGGATGCCTTCCTCGTGTGCGGCACGCCTGCGATAAGCTTCGCAATCCGTAATATTTACTTCACCGAGCGTTCGGCGAAGTTTAGACGTTGGCACTGACGTACTAAGGATGCAGTGGTCACTGCCTAGTTGTTCCCCCAGGTTTGTCCAAGTAGCTGCTGCAATGTTTTTTGAGAACGTTAGATCTGGGCAGGTGTCCCTACTGACGCTGTTTCCAATTCTCGTTGGGATTGTAACGTCGGTAAGGAGGTCTGATCTTTCTTGATCCACCGCTTCCAGGAAAAGTTTGCCCCTTTTGGGAGTCTACCGCATATCTCCAAGTACTGTGGGGAGTGTTCAGATCTCCGAGTATGACCAGTTGGTTTGAGCCTGCTATATGAATAGTTTCATGTATAATTGGTCTGAAGTCTTCTCTTGTGTTGCGAGGTGGGCTGTGCAGATTTAGTATAAAAGTGCTTGGCCTGCAACGTTTTTGAGGGATGATCTCAACCAGGACGTGATGTAGATTGGAATAGTGCATAGTGTGCTGCACAGCCGTGATCGTCTTTGAGACCAAGGTGGCGACCATAGGAGATGTGTCATTTATAACCGTGTATTATCCCGTAAGGGTAGGCTGTGTGCCTGTTCCTTGGAGACAGATCACATCCGGAGTTATTATAGCGTTTTGAATGAAGAATTTTAGGGAGCTTTTTTTGCGGTTGATGTTACGACAGTTCCACTGACATATCTCTAAACTTTCTTGATGGTAGGTATTTCTATGCTGCGCCATCCTGACTAAGGACTTATTCGGAATCGCTTACGTCGCCTGAGACGGTCGAGCGACGGTAGGCTTTCATTCTTGTATTTTCAAGCGTGGCTGAACGCTTTCGCGATCCGTGTTCAAGTTCATATACAGTCCTGCGGAGATCATCGTGAGCGGTGCCGAGTTGTTGCAGATGAGAGCCGAATTGCTGTAACTGCGTAAACATTTGCTTTTGCTGTGTAACTATATTCTGAAGGATTTCTTGCATTGTACCAAAACTTGCCATGGCCACATATTGAGGGGAGTCTGATGGAGGTTGGGCGACAGCGGCCACGCTCCGCGTCGGAGAATTGGAAGCTGAGGTGCCGCATTTCTCAGGGAAAGTGGGAGTGGCGACGCTTTTTTCATCGGACGTTGACGGCAGTGGCGGCTGGACACATGCTGCGGGCTGAACCGTGTCCGGGTTCCTAGGAGATGCGGAATTGGCATTTTCTAAGCGTTTGAGTCTTTCATGAAGCGCGGCTATTTGGGAGCTGAGCTCTCGGTTAACGCGTTCTAAATGGGTACGGCTAGTGCACTGTGTATTACTATGTGTTTGAGCTGAGGAGGCAGCAACCTGATTCCAGCCTACCTTGGTATTGTTACTGCTGTCGTGCTGCGCCACCTTGATATGTTTGGAGTTCTTTTCCGTTCCTTGAGAAGTAGCGTTCTTGTTCTGAGGCTCGTGCTGCGTTACCTGGATATGTTTGAAGTTCTTCTCCTTTCCTTTGGAAGTAGCGTTCTTGTTCTGAGGGTCCGAAGGTAGGTTGTTGCTGCTCCGAATTAATGAGCGGGTTGTGGATTGGGACCGGCTTCTGCTGGTGCGTCCGGAATCTTCCTCCGAGCTTAGCCAGCGCTTGCGAGAACCTTTGCCAATTGCAGGGCAATCCGCTGGGCTGAAGCGAACAGCTGCTTTCCTGCTCGCCTGGCCTTGGTCTTGCGGCTTACTCGATGACGGTCTAGTAGACTTTAGCTTGCCCTTGCACTCCCTGGTTCCGGTAGGGTGGGCTTCAGCACACATCACACAACTAACTTCGCACGTGTGGGTTTGTTCAGGATTGTGTTCACCACATGCGCTGCACACACGGACGCTTGGAGTCGGGCACACGTCTGATCGATGACCTGTGCGGAGGCACACAAAACATACTTGTCGAGTAGGCCTGTATGGGTGGCATTGTTCTTCACCGCCGTAATAAATGACGAAGCGCGGGATTGTAGGGCCGTCGCATGTCAGTACGGCCGTCTTTGATTTTCCGAGCATTCTTGCCTGTAGAATTTGCACTCCTTGTGTGCGCACACGAAGATGAGCCATCAGCTCTTCCGAAGTAGTGCCAGGCTCTACGCAATGAATAAATCCGCGGGTAATGTCGTCTGGGGCTGCCACATAGGCATTGACGTCATGTGCTTCTCCGCCAAGAGTGAGCTGGTTAATTCGACGTACTTCATCAGCAGCTTCATCGTATGGTGTGCTCACTACGATGATATTTGATCCCGGATGAATGCGAACGAAAAGTGTGGTGTCGTCACACTTACCGGCTGTGCCGCATGCTGCGGTAATCACTCTGGAAATTTGAGAATTGGTGAAGTGTTTAACCGACAAGCCTTTCTCGGGACGTATAATGAATTTCCAGTCGTTTTTGGGGAGCGGTGGCAGGCGACGTCGACGCACCGGCTGTTTTGACGTGGCAATGTCAGTATTGGTGGTGGGTGGTGATATCGTGGTTCCCGCTACCACGATCGTCTCACCTCTCGCTAGCCGTCGCTGATTCTTCTTAGTGAGGTTTACCGTCCAGTTGGAGTATTGACCGTCCGGCGTCCCCGTCCGACCGTCTCCGCTCGAAGGTTTGTCTTCTTTGGGCTGTGAGTCGCCTGAGTCCTGGCAATCCATGACGCTTCCGTTGTCCGGCACAGCCGAGTCGCAGAATATTTAGGTATTCTCCATTAACTCTTATTCCCAACTGTTCCCATTTTAGGCCTCGAAATACCTCTTGTAAACAGGTGGCGAATAGCATTGGAGAGATCGTATGTCCTTGACTGACGCCCATCATTATTGGGATTTTATTGCTGAGTTTACGGAAGACTCTGCATGGTAGCTGTGCAGTTGCTATATATATCTTCCAGTGTTTTGAAATAAGGCCCATCTACACCCTGTTTCCGCAATGCCTGTATGACTGCTGAGGTTTCCAGTTAGTCAAATGCTTTCTCGTAATAAATGGAGGTTATATATAGAGGTTGCTTTTATTCTGCGCATTTCTCTATCATCTGATTGATAGTGTGAATATGATCTATTTGTAATATCCTTTACGAAAGCATGCCTGATTATTTTTTTGATTAAAGTCTATGGTTACCCTGACTCGATTACCTTAGTAAATACCTGATCGGTATGTAATTTTTCAGGTCCCAGGCGTCTCCTTTCTTATGAGATTGTTTTTCAGCAACGCAAGGAAGAAAGGAAGAGACAAGTGCACAGACACGGCGCTGTGCAGACAGGTGCACAGCGCGCGTCACACGGTAGCTGCGGTCGCGGCGTATTGCGCCTCTTTGCCTAAAACTGAGAAGTGGTAGACGCAGGCGATTAGCACTAATATGCAACATGAGGCAAACAAATTCGAAAGGGGTTCACAGCGCTGGCAGACAAACAGGAAGAAACGAAGTGACCGAACAGAGCTCTGACTAATAACTCCTTTCAGTATGCATCAACTAGTCTGGAAAAACGTTCTCGCAAGAAACATAAATCGCCAACAAAAAAAAAACACAACGGGTATAGGTTTCTTCACAGCTCCACGGTTTGATGCCCTGCGGCAGTCCGCTACTGCAGCGCGACAGCGACATGCGCTGGATTAACGGCGATGCATGATTCATTTCGTCGCGAACTTCAGCTGCAGAGCGACCGAAAGCTGCACTACAAATTTATCAAGCGCGAGAGTGAGGACGAAGTTTGGCGTCACACGGGTAACTCTCGGCATGAGCGCGCGGAACTCGGCGATGGTTGCGGCACTTTTCCCGTACTTTACGCGAAGGGAGATAGCGGCTCCACGGTGTGGCCCCGCAGCCGCTCCGGCTGCCTGAGCCGTGGTCCGTTTACTTCTTTGGCCGATGGGACATAACTTCTTGTATTGGGCTCTCACGAAGCGGGTTCGTTGCAGTTACCGCTGCTGCTTCTTCGCGCTAGATTAAGGCAGCAAGTCTGAGAGTTAATTTGTTCCATCTTTAGCGTCAAACGTTTGTAAGCAGAGCCTTTACAGGGGGATTCCTGAGGAAGCCTTACTGTTTAATATGTAGAAGCTACTAAAGAACCCTTGCTTGATTGGGAGCTTGAAGGACGGGAAATGGCCCAGTTAAAAGTGTGCTAGATGGCACGCTCCCTTTTGCCTTATGCTAAAAAAAAATATGGCTGAACAGGATACAGAAGTTAGCTGCTCTGGAGTTGCAGAGCCTAAAATTATTTCAAGAGCCAAAAATATGCAGTTGCAGGTAAAAGGAGTAGTAAAACACTTGCTTGCGCTATTTGGTTCATGCTTGAAGATGTAATGAAAGCGGCGCGACGAACGAGGACAAAAGTAGAACACAAACAACAGGGCCAGCGCCACTCGGACTTGAGTATTTTGCATACGCGCCTCACGTGTCCTGAGGATGGCTCCAATACGTCGAAGATAAACTGCACTTTCAATGGCGCCAGTTTTTTTCTTAAGCATTAAGACACCTCTGGAGATAGGCAGGCTGAGACGGCGATTAGGTTAAAACACGTATTTCATATTTTTTCATATTGCAAATTTCTTCTCCGTTGGGCGTTTCATTCATCGAAGTGTCGGCACCAATCATGCCATTCTTCGCGGCAATCTGGTCGCCGTCTCAACCTGCCAGTCGCGAGTGGCGTCGCATTTCTTGAGAAGAAAACTGACGCCATTAGAAGTAGACTCTATCTTCGGCGTTTTGGAGCCATCCTCAGGGCACGTCAGGCGCCTGTGCAAAATAGTCAAGTCCGAGTGGCCTGTTCTTGTCGTTTGTGTTCTACTTTTCTGCTCGTTGGTCGCGCCGTTTTAATTACACCTTGAAAGAAGCAGTGGGTTGGGCCACACGGCAGAAAAACCTAGCGTACGGTTCGCCCATTTCATGTGAGTGATATTGCATCAAAGGAATCAATTCCGGTTTTTTTTTTCATTCTAATTACCGCTCAGTATTACTGCCTTGCAGATGTGGGGCCGCAACAAGAAAAGAAGCACAAATATGATTCGATACCATGTCAGGTAATCATAAAGGAGACTGCAGTCCGAAATCAGAAACCTGGAATGATTCATATTTTCCAGAGCTGTCGCTTTTTGCCCTTGACTTGTTTATGTGGGAATATATATTGCTGAAAGGTTTCGAATCCAGCCTTCTTTGTGCTGAATCTCAAATGGGCAATTTTGTCATCTCTCAATGAGCGCGCCACTTCATGAGCAGCATTGATTTTCTGGCACTAGAGGAGGTTGCATAAATTACTTCAGTATAAATCACATCAACACGTATCAGCGGAAGCTATTTTGCATTCAGGGTGTTGGTATTTAGAAGTGCACTCCGTTGCTTGCCGTTGAAAAAAAAAGGAATGCCCTGGAACAGCCTCATACGTTGCCAGCGTTAGACAGCGGCATCAATGTAAAATGAGGCCTGCGGACGTGCATTGCGTCACCACTAAAGAGCAAAAGTTCTCTAAAGGTGAGAACAGGAGATCTGGTTACCTTGCACGGAGTCAGAGCTGAAGGTATAAGTGCTGCACTACACGGCTAAAGAACAAACCCCAGTTGCCTGCATACTTTTTGCAAAGACTGTATGTGAACTTTCTTTTGCCCAGACTTTTACTGGCTTCGCAACTTTCATTGGAAGTTTCTTTTTTCTGCGCACATACTCAACTTAGACATTTACTTTTCGCCCAAGTGCGCAGCACGTGTCAGCAATGGGCGAGTGCTTTATTATGCGCTGAATGGCATTTGCTCCGCAACCCCCCCCCCCCCCCCCCCATGGCGACAACAAGCCTCATTGTCGAGTGCGCAGTCGGGACCTAATTATGTTACGGGGACAGGATTCACGGTCACGGCGCTGGGCACCGAACGGTGTGAAATAAGGACGATTCGGTAACGCTTGTGGGAGCCCCGTTTCTAAAAACACCTTCACCTCACAACCGAAACGAGGGAGGGGGCGGGGTATGGAAAGAGTGAGCACACTTGGGCGGCATCAAAACAAACCCTGGGCTAAAGCCAGCCAACGCGTTTAGGCGCGTACACACACCGCGCGCGCGCTTGTCTGGTTCGCCAATTTCTTCATTCTTGTGTTTTTTTAGACAGTGCAATAACACGGGGAATAGCTGTGCGCGTTAGATGTTTATTGCCCTTATTCTGCGCTTCTGCGGCCTGCCGCAACGAACGCTGCGATAACCCGCACGTGGCGGGCTCAGAAGAAGCACATTATTGCGAGGAGCATTAAGTGCCTCTTGGGGTGTCGCGCCTTCGCGTGCGAGGCCTTTGAGCAAAAGTCGTCATGAGCGCAAGGGCTAAAATGTTGAACCTCTGGCAAGCATCACTTTCGCTCGCTGACGCTCTAGCTATCATCACGGACACCGCAATAATTTTTCAATTTCAGCCACCTTTTGTCCGTGGTGCACGACTACTGCGTGTAAGCCGACAACCTTCAAATCTGAAGTTGCACAAACGCCTGCAGGAGCAGCTTCTCTCTCTAGGCAGGTGATTCAGCATGCATGGAAATCTCGGCACCCGACTGATTCTGTCGTTCGCTTTGGTTAGAATGCGGGCTTTTTGGCAGCCGGGGGCTGCAATTCATGCTTTTGGGCAGCATCCCCATGAACGCATCCACCTAGGCTGTCCCTTGCAAGAAGGAGTCAGCGCCTCTGTAACAACGCTGCTGTCGGCGATAACATCCTGCTTTATCCCTCGGCTTCCTGACAGAAGGCTCATTACACCCGTCATCTTCAAGCCCGTCGCTGAGGGGGCTTCTTGAAAAGCAAATTATCTTCCATCGTTTCATTATCTTCGCGCTCTCTCGGGCAAGAAAATAAGTGACACTTCTCTGCATCCCGAGTGCTTGTGGTCCAGCACAGGTACCTCGAAGGCCACGCACGGTGCTGTGCACGAGCGCTTGCGTACCGCTGTCCACCTTCCCCATTGTGCACTCAGGGCCACACATTATCAAGGGAGCCGCGCACTCCGCAGGTCCACCCGCAGGAAGATAAGTTTGACCAATTACCGCTCACTACACACTACGGCCCCGTTAGCACCGGATCGAGTCGCCATTGTCCGAAAACGCGCGGACCACCCGAAACGCCTGTCTTGTTCAGTTGCCTGTTAAGTTCGCGACACACATGATACGGCCGTCTGCTTCAATTCTCACCCGATCATGCAAACCGCAGTTTTCCTTTCCCGTCTCATTTTCGTGGTGCTGCACCAGCGCTGTTCATCCGGATCAGCATTATAATCCGTATGCTATGGCAACTTGCTTTCCTTTCCTTTTCCTTTTAGACTCTTTCATTTGGTCCGTCAGAAAAATCTTAATGCACCGCGCAGCAGTCTCTGTTGTCGATGGGAACATTGAGCTTATATTAGGTTGTTGTTCTCATAGTAGTTTCGGCTTGGGCTCTGAGACTCCTCTGATCACTGCTGGTGCGCGTTCCCAGAAACATTTTTCTCGAGAAAAAACAAGATTAAAAGCAAGCTGTGCAGAGCGCAAAAATTTCACGGAAACAGTCATGCCATTGGATTCAAAGAGCACTTGTTCGACCAAAATGGCGGGGTTATTGATGACACGCTGGCATTCCTCCATTTATTTTACGTGTCACTCGAATGACTGAAGGTAACAGGTGCCGGCGCGCCAAATTCTTTCAGACAGCTCAGGCGCCCGGTTCTGCTTGGTTTTTTATCTTCTTTTTCTTGTGGTCTCTCAAGCCTCGTCGGAAGCGAAGCCAGCGAGGACGAAAATAGTTGTGTCTGGGGCGCGTGCGACCGAGTGAATGCCTTGCGCTCAAAACTGCGCAGTTGCCACCTTAATTAGCGTGCAGACAGACGATTCAAGTCCACGCCTGTCCCAGCCAGGACTGCCGGGGACCAGACACCGTGAACAGCGGGAATGTGCGGCAGAAAAGAACACCAGACAAACATGTCGCGTCTGCGTGGACAACACAAGGAGCCAAAAGCACGCCTTAAATAAAGACATGGCCAAGAAATAAATAAAACAAAGTAAAAAAATTAGCTGTGGTTTTACAACCTGGTTAGAGAGAAAAAGCTCTGGTGTATCGGGCAACTAGACGCGGCGTAGCGTCTGTAACATTGAGTGCGTTCGGACAACTGCCAGCACCGGAGCTTCTCGAAGCGCCTGCGTCTTCATTACCGACCATGTTACCCGTTCATGAAGTCCTCAGTACAAAACTTGAAGAAACCTTTCCAAGACATCTGTGCGTTCACTAGACGCGCGCCATCTGCTGGACTATCGCCGTACAGTGCGAGCTGGGGTTTCGGTGGGCGCCGCATGGGGGCGCTACGACTGCATGCCATTGGCTGATATGGGATGGGCGTCGTTCGAGAGTAGAGAAGCTAGCAGAAAAATAGCATTGGAGTGATTGAGAAAATGGGGGAAAAGCAGTGGGCTAGGAAAGTTTTTAGATACCTGTACATAAGCAAGGTTGTCACGAAATGGAGAAAGCGAACTAGAAAATTGACAAGGAAATATCTGGACAGCAGTAGGGGGCCAATTCAGCAATTATGGGTTAAGAAAAAGGTTAAAGAAATAGAAAGAGCTCCGTGGAAAGCAGGGATGCTAACTAAATCGGCACTAGGAAGATACAGGATCCTTAAAAAGGAAATTGCCAAAGAAAATATCTATGATAATTGTAAGGGAAGCGCTCTGTTGTTTGAGACCAGGACGGGAGTTTTGCGGACTAAGACATATAGAGTCAGGTGCCACGAGATAGACACGTTGTGCGTTGCGTGCCGAGAGGAGGAGGAAACGGCTGAACACTTGACACTTTTCTCTAAAGGGCTTCACCCTGCAGTGGAAAGCAGCGGGGCGGATTTATCCAACGCATTGCGGTTTAAAGACAGTGAAGGGAAAGTAGATTTTAAGCGGGTAGAAGTAACCAAGCAAAGGTTTTCTGATTGGTGGCTAAAATCAAGACAAGAGTAAAATTTCCCGAATCATGGCTAGGTGGCTTGAACCACCGCCCGATTTAAAGGGTTCAGCCTTATCCATCCCTCCATCCATCCATTAGAGATGTTCGCCGAGGCATCGGCGCACCGCTGCCGACTGCCCTCGTTGCGCCGCCGCCGACGCCGCAAACTGATTGGCGCGCCGCAGCCGACGTTTTCACTCGCGCGATGGTGCGGCCTCTAAATATGAATATATTTTTCCCCGCAAATCTAGCTGCGTTTGAGATTTAGTTTTGTCTTGTTTAGTTCTTTTCCTTATCTGAGGCATATAATCATGTCACGGAGTCATCATGTCAAGTGTGTTGATATGAATGAACACAAACATAAGCAACCCTGCTCGCCGCGCGTCTGCATATGCGTAGCGTCATCAGACAACGCAACGTGGCATTCCAAAACTTCTTCAAAAGCGCAACATGGCGCAACGAGAAGAACCAACGGTTTCGGAAAGTCGAAATCCCGACTTTAGGGTCGCGGGCACTGTGGCTGTGGGTTGAATCAGCGATATGTCCCAAAACGGCTTCAACGCATCGTAACAATCTCAGCTAGAAAAATGTTCACCTGCTGCAAAAAAGTATTTTGTTTCTTTTTAATCCGGGAAAAAGGGGTTATAAGAACAGTTACTTTAAACAAATGGCGATTGATATTCAGAACAAGTGATTTCATAAACTGTTCAGACGAAAATATTTGTGTTGTAACATCTACGGATTGGTTGACAGATAAAGCGCTGAACCAAGCGAAAGTTGGTCATAGAAGAGGTCTGTTTCTTTTTACGTAAAGAAAAATGTATAACCACAATCTCATTTTGAACCAGTGTAACTACGGTTGACATATCGAGTGTCACTTGCGTCGGTGCCGGCTTAACAATTCTAGACGGATTCACTGGCTCTGCGCAATGGAAAAATACCTGTATAACTGAAAGATAGCAAAAAAGGAAACAATTGCGACTACGACGCAGAAAACAAGAAAGGTTCTGCACGTCCGTGAGCAAGAACTGTATTAACACAATAAACATACGCGCTTGTAATATGTGCCTATTTTTTCTTAAATATGGCGCCCAAAAAAGATTTCCAGAACATTTTGCATTTCTCTCACCATTCAACCCCTCTGTTCTCTGTGTTTATAGCCCATGTTACGAAAAGCCCAACATTTCAACCAGTTTAGCGAAGAAGACTAGTGAAATGGCTTTTTAAATTTGTGGTTTAGCTTTCCAAGCCAACGGCGCCGCCGCCGCCGTCGAAAAATGGCCATGCGCCGCCGACGATGTGGCACCCGCCGACGACTAGAAACGATCGCCATGCCGCCGCCGTTCGAAACCGACACGGCGCACACCTCTACGTGCTATACGCGTGGTGACCGGCAGCGGACGGACTGCGAGAGCGACGTGACTTCGTAAAATAGGTAAGTTCTTTTCTTTAATAATTTGAAAGCTTAGGATTTGTTCCATGTAAAAGATTAGCGCAAAATAAGACACAATTACAAGAAAGGTGGACAACAAAGGTGCCTTGTCCACCTTTCTTGTGAATGTTTCTTATTTTGCGCTAACTTTTGTACATAGAACTAAGCACCAACAAGCCCAGCAACAAGTGTTACTTAGGTTTAGACTAGTTTTTAGTTAGGCTAGGTTTTTAGTTAAGCTAGTTAGGTGAAATGCAGGCTAAAGAGCAGAATTTAGGTCAGTGACCTAACGGCCGGGTCTAGATCTGGCCGGCAGGAATAGATTTTCCGTGCTCATTCGTCGTTATCTGTTTTAGAAAGGTAGTTATTCACTTTATAGGTGATCAGCGTTCGCGGCAGGCAGAATTTTATTTGTGCACGTGTTTGCAAGTAATTGTTTACCCTGTAGGTATTCTAGCATTTTGGGCGGCAATATTCGAGTGCTGGGGCTAAGATGGTCAATCAACTAAAGGTTAAATGCAAGAAGTGTGGGGCGTCGGTGAAATTGCGGCGCGAAAGCTTTTCACTCAATTCACGGCGGCGACTTGGCGTCCAAACCCAGACTTGGTCTCCTGGCTTGTATTCGCGTTGCGTCTTTGTAGGTTGCATCGTCTGACGTCGGTCCGCTGCTGGTCTTTGACGTTTAATCGGGCAAGTCTTCGGGCTTCTTCTGCGCGTTGAAGGTAGGCGGCGACGTCGACGTTCTCTTCTTTGGTAACGTTAGGCAGCATTGCGTCTAGCGTGGTCAATGCCTCCCTGAAGTGGACGAGTTTAAAAGGCGTCATTTTGGTGGTCTCCTGCACTGCGGTGTTGTGGGCGAAGACGACATAAGGCAGGATGACGTCCAAGGTCTTGTGTTCGGCACCGACATACATCGCGAGCATATCGGCGATGGTTTTGTTCAGGTGCTCGGTCAGTGCGTTGGTCTGCGGATGGTGGGCAGTTGTCTTCCGGTGGCTGGTTTGGCTGTAACGCAGGATGGCGTGCGTTAGTTTCGCCGTGAATGCTGTTCCTCTGTCCGTGATGAGCACATCAGAGGCACCGTGTCGCAGAAGAATGCACTCCACGAAATTTTTTACGACTTCTGCTGCTGTTTCATTCGGTAGGGCTTTTGCCTCGGCGTAGCGGGTCAGGTAGTCGGTCGCTTTGATGATCCACTTTTTCCAGACGTTGACTTTGGGAAAGGGCCAAGGAAGTGCATGCCGATCTGCTGAAAAGGGCCTTGAAGGGGGCTCAGAAATCTTGCTGGTCAGGTGGGAGGGGCCTTTCGCCGCTGAGAATCTCGGTAGATTTTTACATAGTGTGCCACATCGGCAGAGAGTCGGGGCCAGTAATACTGCTCTTGAATGCGGCGGAGGGTGCGAGAAAAACCGCGACGTCTAACTATCGGCTTGTCGCGTGAAGCCTGTAAAACGTTTTCGCGAAAACTGGCAGGTGCAACAATGAGATAGGCAGTTTTTGTTTGCGGCGAAGTTCTTCAAGACGACATAACTCTATACACAGAGCGAAGACAATCCATGCTTGAATGAGGAGGGGGGTGAAGAAACCTTGCCTTCCAAGTACTCGATGAGGTGTTTTAGGTCGAGGTCTGAGTGTTGCTGCTGTGCGAAAGACTTGGGGCTGATGGATACCAGGAAGGCGTCCTCATCGTCATCCGGAGGCGTTGCATCTACAGGGGCTCGTGAGAGGCGATCGGCGTATGAGCGCTTGCGTCCCGACTTGTAAATGACGGTGACATCAAACTCCTGGAGGCTTCGACTCTATCGAGCGAGGCGGCCAGAGGGGTCGTTCAAATTGGCTCGCCAGTACAGCGCGTGGGGATCGCTGACCACCTTGAACGGTCGTCCGTACAGGTAGGGCAGAATATCGACGTAGCCCAGATGATGGAAAGGCAATTCTTCTCAGTTGTAGAATAGTTATCCTCGGCCTTGGAATTAGAACGGATAGCGTATGCGATGACTTTCTTCAGCCCGTCGCTTTTTTGAAAGAGGACGTCGTCTAGGCACAAGCTGCTTGCGTCAGTACGAACTTCAGTATCGGCGTTTTCATCAAAATGCGGGAAGATTGGTGAGGACAGTAAATGACGCTGGAGTTCTTTGTATGCTTCAGCTTGCGGCGCCTCCCATTTAACTGGTACGTCTGCCTTCGTCAGTTGGGTCAGGGGATCGGCGATGCGCGAAACGTTTTTCACAAATCGTCGGTAATATGCGCACAGTCCGAGAAATCTGGGCACTGATTTCTTATCGGCCGGCGGTAAAAGCTGTTCAATGCCAGCTGTTTTCTTTGCGTCTGGGCGTACTCTCTCTTTGATAACAACATGGCTTAAATAACAGCAGCTCTTCATAGGCAAAGTGGCACTTCTCTGCTTTCAAGGTTAGGCCACACGACTTGTGGCGTCTAATACTGTACGAAGTCTTTTGACGTGCTCTTCAAAGTTCGAGGAGAAGGCAACGACGTCATCTAATTATACCAGACAAATTTTCCACTTCACTCCTGCCACCACTGCATCCATTACTTGCTGAAACGTCGCTGGTGCGGAACAGAGACCAAATGGCATCACCTTGAAATCAAAGAGGCCATTCGGAGGGATGAATGCGGTCTTCGCGCGACCTCAATTTGCCAGTAGCCGCTTTTGAGGTCCATCGATGAGAAATACTTGGCGTTGCAGTGCCGGCCCAGTGTGTCGTCGATGCGAGGAAGACGATAGACGTCCTTCTTTGTTATGGTGTATGGGGTTGAATAGAAGGGATAATACGTTCTCCCCACTTAATCTCGGCTGACATAGTTCAAACCGCCAGACCCCACCCCGTGATCGCGTGCGCCGACCACGGCGGGCCTTGCTCTGAGGACACAAAGGAACGACACACTGGCTGACAAGAACAAGGCATTTATTTCTCCAACAACAACGACAGCTAGCAACAAAACACGCTAATGAATCGCGGTCGCTCAAATCACCAGCAAGGTTACGAGGGAATGTTCGCCCATGCTAGGGCAAGGGATACCCCGAGGCCGGACGGGACGAGATAAAGGAGCGAGCCTCCCCGCCACTTCCTCGTCGCGCTGGCGAAGAGTGGAGCCGCGAGCGACAGGTCCGCTCTCGCCGACGATCCCAGCCGAAGAGGCTCTCTTCCGCGCGCGCAAGCAATCTCCATCCATGGATGGATGGATGGATGGATGGATGGATGGATGGATGGATGGATGGATGGATGGATGGATGGATGGATGGATGGATGGATGGATGGATGGATGGATGGATGGATGGATGGATGGATGGATGGATGGATGGATGGATGGATGGGTGGGTGGATGGATGGATGGATGGATGGATGGATGGATGGATACTTAATACTTTAAATAGGGCGGAGGCTCAAGCCACCTAGTCATGACTTATGAAATTTTACTTGTATCTTGATTTTAGCCACCAATCAGATAACCTTCGCTTGGTTACTTCTACCCGCTTCGCGCCGCGAAGCTGGCGCCCTCTCTTGTTTGTTTAGGTAACTAACCAGGGAATGCGCCCCTCCTGCACGGTGCATCGCGGGAAAGCAAACGAAAAGGGGAGTGCAGGGCGAGTCCTCACATCCTCCCAACCTTAGATGGACCCACGCGCCTGCAAGTACATGATACGGACGCTTCTCCTGATCTTCCAGTCCTTGAAGCAGGTCTTGCAGCTGAGGTCACGGCGACAGCATCCACTCAGACTTCCGCGGTGTTTCGAAGGCGGCGGGATGGTCTCCGCCGGGACGGCTCGCATGGCCCGCGGACTCCGCGTCCGCAGGTCCGCGAAAAGAATGCCGGTTGCAAAACTGTTGACCAGCATTCTGCAGTAGTCGCCAGGGTAATAGCAGCCGGAGGCGGCTGCTGGCAGGCCTCGCCACAGCTGCCCCGGATGGATGCGGCGAACAGGATACAGGCCGCTCCGTCGCAGCAGGTGGCAGCGAGACGATGTGCACCGGACAGCAAGCCTGCGTGGCTCCACCGGATCTGCAAAATTGCCGAAACGCTCTCGGCGTGCCTTTAACCTTGGTCATGGGAGGGGAAACAGCAACCGCTAGGGCCTCATGGCACGATCCTTAACACACTAGCAAAATGTGTCGGGCAGCTGAGCAAACGCAAAGCTCGAGTTAACAAAGCCCTTTCTTGAGTTGAGCGAGACTGCTCAGTTCGTGCCGCGTTACAAAAAAAACGGGTCTACAGCAAAGTGCATGCCTTCTCAACAACACGGTCCGGTGGTCGTGTCTCTTCTGATGTGGTGCAAGCAGCTCCTAAAAGCCTCGGGCCTAACTATTATTCCGACAACGACTGTGAGCACTACAACTCGGGTTACGTCCAGCAGCCCCGAGGAGGCAGCAGCTTTGTGGGGTGGTCCTACCCCGCTCACTGTATAAAGAAGCTTCTGAGCGGTCGGCACCCAACGTATCGGACGGTGTCGGAGCGCCCGGTGCCGAGCTGCAATACTAGCGAGCTCGTAGCGGCACCCGTGTCCCCAGGCTCCGGGAGCCGAGACTTCCAGAGTCGAAAAAGAGACAGCGAAAAAGATATGCAGAAATCTCAGACCACCTACGTTTCTTCTTTACTCACTCGCCTCGGGCTCGGCGACTCCACGGGCGCTAGGCCTCGCGCTCCCCCGATGCGGATCAAGTGGCTCTTGTGCTGAAGATACTCCAGAGAAAAACGTGCTGAGCATTTCGAAAAGTTCAAACATGCTGCAGCGAAATACACCTCCAACTCAAGAAAGCATGCCGCAGGTCCTAGTGATCAAAATTCACTCTAGACATAGCATCTGTCAAGTCCGGACACAGAGCTTTCCTGGTACCAAACAGACAGTCGTGCTTTGTTCCAAGAGCAGGCCCCACGTTGGGAGCCAGATATGGGGTTGAATAGGGGAGATAATACGTTCTCCCCACATAATCGCAGCAAAGTTAAAACAGCCAGACCCCACCCCGTGATCGCGTACGTTACCGAAAGCGCGCCGACCACGGCGGGTCTTGCTCTGAGGGAAGAAAGGAACGACACACTAGCTGAAACAAACAAGGCATTTATTGCTACAACTACAGTAACGCCAGCTAGCAATAAAATATGCTGATGAACCCAGCTCGTCCGATTCACCAGCAAGGTTACGAGCGAATGTTCACCCACGCTAGGACAAGGGATACTCAGAGGCAGGACGGGACGAGATGCAAAAGCAAGTCTCCCCGCCACTTCCTCGTCGGGCTCGCGAAGAGCGCAACCGCGATGTACACGTCCGCTCTCGCCGACGATCCCTGCCGAAGAGGCTCTCCCGCGAGCGGCAGCCATCTCTCGCGCTGCGAAGGTGGCGCCCTCTCTTGTTAGTTAAGGTAGCTAAGGAATGCGCCTATCCTCGAGTCGAGGCTGCTGCTTCAAGGTGCATCGTGGGGAAGGAAACGAAAAGGGGACTTCAGGGCGAGCCCGCACAGTTCTTCAAGCGGCGGTAATCAACGCTGAATCGAAGTGCGCCGTCTTCCTTTCTCACTAGAACAACCGGTGCCGCCCATGGGCTTTTTGAAGGCTGGATTACGTCGTCACGAAGCATTTCTTGCGCTTGGTCCCGGATGGCTTGTCGTTCTCGCTTCGACACATGGTAGGGGCGTTGACGAAGATGTCGGGCGTACTGGTCGGTTATAGTGCGATGCTTGGCAACTAGCTTTTGTCCTACCTTTGGCGATGACGAAAGAGACTCGCTCTAGCTTCGAAGCAGATTGCGGATCTGCTCTTGTCTGTTCCGGGGTAGTGCTGGGTTGATGTCGGAAGTGGACGAGTTATCTTGGTCAGGCGAATCTTCTGCGGACGGGTCGGAGGGTGAAGGAGTGTTGCACGTCAGATATTTCGTCGAAGAAAGCAGTCGTCGTTACTCTGTTAGTGTGCCGGTATTATTCGCCTAAGTTAGTCAGCAGTACTTCGGCTTTGCCATTGCTGAAATGCGCGATGCGCCTTGCGATGATGAATCCTCGGTCTAGAAGCATCTGCATGTTCTCCTCGATGATGGCTTCAGCGTTAATGGCTTTCGTGGTGCCTACGGTCAGGATGACGCTTGAACCTGGTGGGACAGTCACTTCTTCCTGCAGGACACTCAGGGTAACGTGATTTTTTAGAGTTCTCATCGATGAGATGATCTCGTTCGCCGAAAGCGTGATCACCATGGATCGCAGGTCATTGATCGCCTTATGCTCATTTAGGGAATCCATGCCCAAGTTCACTTCGTAGGGACATTGCCATAGCACAACGACGGTTGCAGGATAGGTATGTGCTTTGACAGTTACTCGCTCTGTGCATCGCCCTAATGGCGTAATGAGGTGCGAATTTGTGGGCCGTCCCAAGCGGTCGCGACTTTCCTCAGCTGCGCAGCGAATGTTCCATTAATCACCGAGTAAACGGCTCCGGTGTCGACTAGAGCGGTAACTTTCCGGCCGTCGATAACTACTGCTGAGTCGGACGTCCTGGCTCTTGCGTTGCACATCGTCCTGGACGTCGGGTCACGGCTTCGCCGTGTATGTGATTCGTAGGTATAACGTGCCGTCGAAGCTCTTCCCGGTAGCGGTGTCGTTTTGAAGGCGGTTCGCGTCGTGGTCGACGTTGTCATTGTATGCGACGTCAACGTGTCATGGGCGGCGTCTTCGTGCGGCATGGTTTTGGAGTGTCTTCGATGTTTCGCTCGGGAGCAACCTCACCTCCAGAGGTTGCTGTCTTTAGTTTCTCCTACGTGGGCTGGGAGACCTTCCGCGTACCGCGGCTGTGTGGCTGCGGCGTGGCGAAGCAAAGCGCGACGCTCACAGATATGATGAGCGCGAAATGCGGTTCGACGAGTACTCCTCTCGACGCAGGTACTCGTCGATGTCTTGCGGACGTTCGCCGAAGTGTGGTCGTGGTGCGTCAACGGCAAATCCACGAAGACCGATACGTTGGCAGTGACAAAAAAGATGGCCAGCCTCACCACAATGAAAGCACAACGGTCGGTTGACGGAAGTTCTCCAGGAGTCGCATTTCCGAGGATTGAGCGTCGTTCGTAGGGTTGGCGGGCGGAAGCAGGGAGGTGGCATCCTGGAGCAAGTGGCTCATCTCGGCGGTGACGTAGGGGGTGTCGTTGGGGAGGCGGAGGGCGTATTAGAGCGGCGTTGGTCATGGCCTGGGGTTGTGTGGCTGACGGGGTGCCAAGTGCCTGTTGCACTCCTTCCCGCACCACACCCATGAGAGTCGCTGCTTGGGGCTGTGCGGAGGATGGCAGTAATCATGGACGATATCGCTGATAGCTTCCCGCTAGTTGTCACTGATGCTGGTTTTGCCCGGACAAATTGCACAGATAGAAGAAGAGCGGTTGTGCTGCCGAGCCTGGACGTCGATGGTCTTCTCGATGGGGCAGGCTTCTTGCATGAATTCCTCGACTGTTTTTGGCGACTGGCGGACGAGCCGAGCAGAGTTCTTTTACGCCGCGCTTCAAAAACGGAACTTTCTTTTTCTCGGTCATCTCGGAGTCGTCGCGGCGAAAGAGGCGCTTCATCTCTTCGTCGTAACCGTGGACGGGCTCGTTCGGAAGCTGTATTCGGCATCGTTTATAGATCCTTTTCAGTTCCGCATCTCCTCGCCGCGCCAACAGGGAGCATGCGGCCCGCCGCCGCGCCCGTCACCGCGGCGATGCTGTCGAAGTTTGCGCCAAGGAAGTGCGTCGTCTGCTACAGACGCGTACCGTTCCGCTGTCCTCCCGCACGGCGCTTAACCGAAGACATTGCTCACGCTTCGTGGCTTCATTATTTGCGCTTCGTAAGTTTAAATAGTTAAACTACGTGTGCGTAGAAGCGACCAGTGCTTTAGAAGCTTTAGAAAAAGATGGGCATCGGTGATTACGTTTCGCTTTGGGCAGAATAGTTGCTTTCATGCGTCTGTAGAATGCGGCGTTTCCATCGCATTGCGTTTGAACGGTGACCTTACCCTTCTGTATCAATCCCATTGGTCGCGAGTAATTTTTACTCTTGCTTTCCAAATGCGAAAGTGAGCAAGACAAGAAAGCCTGAACGTCTGCCCCGATTTTATTAAAGATTAGAAGAACCCTCTAGACTAGTCTTGAGAGGTTCCATAAAGCGACCTATTAGTTTTCAAGGCACATATAGAGAGCTGCCCGATAAATATCATGCTGACATTTTTCTTCTGCCTCTGGTAAATACTTATAGAATAAAAAAAATCACACACACGTCTTTAGTACTTACAGAATAAAAAAATCACACACACGTCTTTAGTGGAGTTGCATCAGCGAATTCCAGTGTATTAAAACTCCTCACACACTTTCAGGCATCTTCCTTTTCACTTCGGTCATTATTTACACAAGCTTTGCTTTTTTACGTTCCCTCCGAGCTCTATTGGCACTGTCGTACTCTTGGCTCTTCCGGGAAAAAAAGTGCATTCGTGTGACCAAATAGAAGTGTACAATCTGTGCTGTAAAATCACAGCTCTGCTCTGGGCAACCGATACAGTTTGTTCCTCTCTTCGCAAGGGCATCTAAAACATTCCAGAAAAGGTCCCCAAAGGCTTCTTTTTTGGTCTCTTCTATGCTTTTCACGCATGCAAACAGTTTCCTTGAAGGACAAACAAGGCTGCCAGTCACAAACTCTCGTTCAATCACAAGCATAGCTTCAGGCGGTAGAGAGTCTTGTGAAGCCATTGTATCGCTTTTGCACTCCATGCAGGAGATCACCTTCATCATTTTATGGGCCACGTATCCCGCTAAATAGTACAATGCCGCTTTTTCTGGACTTGAAACACTGTACACGTCATCGTCAAATGGGGCTGACAGCCCCCTCGAAGGCAGTGATGTGAGTCGCTGGAAGACTTCATCTTTAACTTTTCTCTTTTGTAGTAGTGCTTCACGCCGCTTCTCTCCAAGGCTCTCAAATGTGCTCAGCAAAACTCGTTCATCCCCTGCTTCACAGTTCCCTTTTGTGGCAAGCTTAACAGGTGTGTAAAGGGAAAGTAGTCTGAAAAGCTGGCTGAATTTGGTGACGGTTGGATGGTCTTCGTCTCCTCCGAAGGACCTCACGAGCCCAAAGAATCGCTGCAAAGCAAGAAATTTGAGCTTAACAACTGTGATTATGAGGAGTTGAAAGAGGAAACATGATGGAAGGGATACGGTTACCTCGAGTGGATCCTGGTTCAGGCTTGCTGTCAGAATGTAGCTCACGCCTTGGTTGAACAGGAACTCCACAAGTGACAGCACAGACATCAGTGTTACACGTAGGGACTCGATAGTCTGCCTAGATGCGAACAGCTTGACATTAGGAATAGATTCCGTCTCGTTCAACATTGCCAAGAAGTCGTCCAAAAACTGAAAACATATAAATGAAAACAGAAAAGAGTGTTTTGAGAAAATTGGTGAATGAGTGCAAAGTTTTAAGTCTCGGTTCTTTCCCCACAATAAAAAGGCGACATAAAACAATTCTGGCACCTTAATTTTTGGAGATCCCTTTCGTATTCCAGCTGCAGGAACCTTGGAGTTCAGAATGTCAAAGAGGTCATTTAGTAGCATCGTGAACTGTTCCGTTCCAAAACTGTTGGCGAAACCAGGTACCATCATTTGTCTGTAGACCTTCAGGCCAATCGACACACTTCGGCTGAAGAGCTGCAAGCGAAAATGAGTAAAAGAAATTTGTCAAGTTTGGAAAAACATGATGGCAAATTAGTTTTGAAAATGCCTGGACGCTGACAAGCACAGATGTAATGTATAAGCATGCAGTTTTATGGCACCAACTGCTTACAACGTTTACAATAACTGAATGGCCAACTTTACCTGAGTCGCCAGACGAACGGTCATGGTCTGGAGCTTCTGTGGCTTGACATGGTGCTCAGTCAACTTAGGAACCACTTTTATAGCGGCCTTTTTTTCCGCCTCAAAAAGACGTTCATAGTGCTGGAAATTTGCTTGGTATTCACCTACCTGCAACAAATTATTGTACACCATTTCGTTATATGCAGTAATTAAACATAGGTGAACAAGTCTCTGTTACACAGCGTCATCACTCAAGAGGCATGCATATCCAAATAATTATTTAACTTGCCTGACCATATTGGTGCTTCATCATATGATTCCGGATGCATTTCACGATATGTGGCACGTCAGAAATGAAGTGGAGTAATGTTCCCTCTGGAAGGCAGGGATGTTCAATCTTGCACTGTGGGTGCTCCACCTTTCCGCTGATGCCGAGGTGTGTCCACATCGATTTGTTATTTCCGGCACCATCGCTTATCACTGCCAGTACGCGAGCACCATGTTCATGCAATTGTAGCACTGAGCTCATTACCACCTTTGCCAAGACCCATCCTGGCGCTGCACCCTTAGCTGCAAAAGTTGCTATGGGTTGGACCCATGACGCAAACATTGGGTTGAACATAACAACCAGTGCATGGTCTGCCAGCTGGTCTGTGCCAACTTTAGTAATATCCCCGTAATCTACAAAACCATTAAATTTGTAGGACGACCTGTTATACTCGGTTCCTTCCCTGAGTTTCACTTCATCGATGATTAGACAACCATATGTGTAATGTTCTGGCTTGCCTGCCATATGCAGTTTTATGCTACCAAGGGCAAATTTGTTTAAGCCGTAGCCACATGGAAGACCTTTCAGTAGCTGTACAAGACGGTTGGCACTTGGCAGGGGCAAAATCTTCATGTCAGATAGAGTTCTGTAACACTTTGGGCTTGTCAGTCTCAGAAGCAGACAGATCATAAGCCAGTCTGTAGTGTACCGGTGCCCACGTGGCGACTTAGCCGCTTGTTGCATGATGGCTGCCTGTATGACCATCTGTTGTGCTTCTGGCAGGTCCTGTGTCACTTCACCTAGACTTGTTGAAAACGCTTGCTTCAGTTTTTCACTGAGTTGGCTAATTTCTTTCTTCTTTTGCTCCCAAGCTGCAGCGGCACGAATGAGCCTCTTCCTCAAAACAGGTGCTGCAAGGCACACCTTTTTCTTGGGTTTCAGCCCACTTCTTCTTTTGAGGTCCTTCGTCATTTTCGCACACTTTATACAGACTCCTTTTTCTGCCTCAGTAAGAACTCTGCACTGCTTGTGGTATACAGTTCCTCCCCTGCTAGAGGTGCAACCATGACAGGCTTGCATAGTTTGTACAACCTGCACAATTGCCTCTACGTCTGCTAACGAAGTGATTGCCAAATCCATGGGCAGCGTCGGCACCAGTTTTCTGCGGGCAGATACAACATAACTCATGTCTTCGCGAACTACGACACTCTTGAGTGCTGTATATACATCTGCCTCCAATCCTGCCCTGTAAAAAACAATCTGTGATCGGCGCCCATTTTCATCTTCAAGAGCTGCCGATCTCCACTGACGAGGTAACCTCAAAGAAGCGCTCTTCTCCACCAGCTCATTAACATGCAAGCAGCTGTCTTGCACGGGCTCTGGTTGCTCTCGCTCGATATCGATATCTTCTGCAGCGTCGCTCTGCGTTGCCACTGCGTCTCTTGAGACGGTTGCTCTCTTTTTCGGAGATTTTCGCCGTTTACGATTCGAGGAGAAGTACAGCGGGAGATTAGGAAATATGGTAGGAATTGCATCACTCCTTAGAGACCATACACCGCGCTCGATTTCAATCACTTCTCCGTTGATTACATGCTTATATGACTTCAGAATATCCCCTTCTTGGAAGTGGGCGTCGCACACTTTGCATGTTTTCCCCAACACCTTGTCTGCACGGGGTATCGCTCTCGACCATTTTGCAAGGAGATTTGGATCGGTTGGCGGAGAAAAGAAGTGCCTTTTCTCCGTGTTGCGCCGGTACCCGCTGGTACATCCCGGCACGAAACACGTTGGCATTTGGTTGACAGTCCTAGCACACTCTAAAGACCTGGGCATATGTGGGCACACAAAGGCGTACAGATGGTTCGGGTGCCGCGGGGCGAGTGCCGGAAGCAAGCTCGTCCTTGATGAGATCACGCAATGGGGAGGTCGGAGGCCGGTGCTGGTGGGATTCCACCGGCAGTAAGGTGGAGCCGTGCAGCTCCTCTCGGATGATGGAGCAAATGAGAGAGCGCAAGTCATCATCATCATCATCATCATCAGAACAATTTCTTTTTTACTAAGCAGCATGGTTTCCGTTCCGGTTTTTCGTGTGAAACTCAGCTATTTGAATTTACCACTGACCTCCACTTAAATATGGACTCTTCAATCCAAACTGACATTATCTTTTTAGATTTTTCTAAAGCCTTCGATCGCGTGCCCCATCTTCGCCTCATGTCTAAACTCTCCGGACTGTCCATTGATCCTCTCGTTTTATCATGGATACATTGCTTTTTAACAGGTCGCTCCCAATACACAGTAATCGACAATCATCCTTCAGGCACTACTAACGTTATCTCTGGCGTTCCCCAAGGTTCCGTTCTTGGCCCACTTCTTTTTCTAATCTTCATTAATGACCTTCCTTCCGGTGTTTCATCCACTATTCGGCTTTTTGCGGATGATTGCATCCTTTATCGTCGCATTGTCACTAACAGGGATCAACTATCGCTTCAGAACGACTTACACATAATAGAACGGTGGTGTTCCGACTGGCTTATGCAGCTGAATGTCTCAAAGTGCCAATTCATGCAAGTATCGCGAAAACGTTCCAACATCAGATCTGCATATTCACTCCTGTCAAACACGGTAACCCAAGTCCAATCATATCGGTACCTTGGAATCACCATCTCCAGCAAATTAACCTGGTCGGAACACATCTTATATCTAGCATCTAGAGCATCAAAATCACTTGGCCTCATCCGAAGATCCCTGTACCTAGCCCCTCCTTCTGTTCGAAAATTAGCATACGAAACATTCACCCGTACCATACTTGATTATGCAGCGGCTATATGGAATCCTCACCAAGCATACTTAATTAACACCTTAGAAGCCGTTCAAAACAGAGCAGCCCGTTTTATATCCTCAAATTACAATAGACACAGCAGTATCACCAGTATTAAATCTTCACTTAACATCCCGCCACTAGAGCTCCGACGGAAAATGATGATGATGATGATGATAAATGACGCACACCACCTACCCTCTGACAGCGAAAAAATCCAAAACCTGGCGCTCGAGAACATTCGGCAGCCCACGCTACTTGCAGGTTGGGTCCACACCATGAGCGTCCGCACCCGACCACACACCTAAAGCTGCTGAAGCGTAGTGCACAAACACTCAACTCATAACGACAGGATCACTTGATAACAAAAGAACGCGACGCAAATGCGCACGACAAACGGAGCGTCAGCAACGTTGCTGCACTGCGGCGTGGCTAGCTAGCGTCGAGCGTGGCGCAAACTTCGACTGCAGCGCCATCTCAGTGGCCGGGCGCAAAACGCGGCCGCTTCGGGAGGAGAAGTTTCGAAACTAAAAAAGCTTTATAAACGGTGGTATTCGGGACTTGAGGAGTCGTTCGGTTCTTTCTTTCCTCACGACACTGGTGAATGCGTTCAAATGTTCCTTCTTAAATCGCTCCCTTGTCGTTAGGGACGACTCGTGGTTTTCGTACCATGTACGTGCTGAGCCCTCCAATGAGAAATATAAGTGTCCAATTTTTGCCGCATCATCCCAATTGTTGAATGATGCCCTGCGATCAAATTGGTTCAACCATTCTTCAGGGTCTTCGTCTAGGGACCCAGTGAATGTTGGCGGCACCCGCGGCAGCTGCAGTATGCTAGGGGTCGACAACTTTGGCGGGGTTGTGACGCTCGTAGCAGCGTCTTTTCGTTGTCGGGTGCGAACCGACAGGGTCCCGAACTCAGGCTTCTCTCCCTGCAGACGTCAGCTTGCTCGGTTAACTGCTGGCTCGTCCTCCGGTGCGGAGTGGACAGGGCTGGTGTCACGACTTGAAGGGCACGTCCGGAACATGGAAGGCAACCCCGCACCTCTACCAGATGTCCCGAAGTGGTGACTGCAGTCCGGAGAGAAGAAAGGCTCCGAAAATGGTGTCTAAACAAAACTCTTTATTTGGGCTGACTTGCGCCCACAATGGACTGAATGACTCGGCGGCGGCGTAGCCACAAGCGTGCTCAGAGGGCGTCGAACAGAATGCTCGCCGCTGTCGGCCATGCTCAATTTAAAGCTGATAGCGAACTTTCGAGATAAAGCGTGCAAAGTTACTCGAACATTCTGGAACAGCGTTTAATCAGCCCTGCCTGCATGCGATCCATCGAGATAAATCTGGTCGGGTCTTGCATCGCAAACAAATCCAGAAAGTGGTGTGCTGGTTGCAATGAAGATTGAACAAACACTGCAAAGGCTGGCGAAAATATACACACACGAAGGAAGCCAACAGTCGCAGTAAGCAAGGCACACATCATATATATATATATATATATATATATATATATATATATATATATATATATATATATATATATATATATATATATATATAAATATTGTAAGCACAGTGCGCGACCCTCATCTTCATCTGTAAATATTCATCATCATCACGCATCTCCGCCTTCGGAGGAGTGGCCGCCATACGTGCGAGTGGCAATAAAACCTCGCTTCGTCCACACTCGTTTCGTTCACTTTACCTCGCAGCTTCGGCAAATTTTTGGAGCCGTTGTTGCAAGCCCGGTCATCTACAAAAAGACGTTAGATGCGCGTGTCCAGCTGCCCGGCGAATCGTACACGTTTTACATTGAAGGCCTGTGTTGACATGTAAACAGTGCAATGTCTGAGTACGATCGGGTCCGTCACATTCTGAGAGGAACCGGCTCATTTGCTCTTAACACACTTGCTTGACGAAATTCTACCTCAGTGCACGATATCCCCACCACATGTCCCCGTCTTGACGACCTCCATTCGCTCCGCTTGCAAGACGCCTGGGACTCCTGCCTTTCAACCGATGTGACTTGCGCTCTCTCATTCGCTCCATCATCCGAGAGGAGCTGCACGGCTCCACCTTGCTGCCGGTGGAATCCCACCAGCACCGGCCTCCGACCTCCCCATTGCGTGATCTCATCAAGGACGAGCTTGCTTCCGGCACTCGCCCCGCGGCACCCGAACCATCTGTACGCCTTTGTGCGCCCACATATGCCCAGGTTGCTGCGTCTCCTGCTACTCCCGTATATCCTTCACATTCGCCGCCCGGCCAGCAGACTGTCGCCTCCTTATCCCAGCGACCCAAAATGTATGCACTGGTTTCGCGCCCGCCTCCACCTCGTTCTATCTGCTAGAACTGTGTAATTCGTGGACATGTCGCCCGTGTTTGTCGTTGGCGTCAGCACGACGAGCGCAACCAGTTTGCTGACTTCCGCAAAGACGAAACCTACTCATCGTATGGTTGCCGCCCTACTTTTGCCGCTAATGCTCCTCATCACGACGACACTTACTCATCGTATCCTTATACCGCATTTATACCCTCTTTACACGGGCAGCCTTAACCGTGGTTAAGCTTAACTGCAGTTAAGGCGTTTAACCGCGGTTAGAGTTAACTGCAGTTAGCCGCGCTTACACACAGTTTAGCCATCTCGGTTAGCGTGACGAAACAGATCATGTGATACTCGCCTCATTGAAGTTCAAACGTCGCCCACTGAGGCGTATTATTAAACAGGGCTACGTTGAAAAGAACACATAAGAGGAAAAACGTTGTTTCTTGTGTTAAAGCCTGCTTAAAACTTTTTTTTGTGCTTGTGGCTGTCGTTAGCCAAAATCTAAAAACAAGTTCTAAACAATGATCACATTCGACTTCGTAGCCAACTGCGCGTTCTACTTTGGCTACTTTAGCCTCTTTTCCCCGTGTCTGCTCGCTGCGACGCATCACTGCTCACTGCTATCTATTTTCGTGGCTTTTCTTTCACAGTGCGTGCTGTGCTTGTGTAGTTAAGATCCTTCGGATGTCTTGTGTGTCAAGGCTATGTTGGCCCTTAGCAGGCCTGTCGTGAACGAGGGCGACGCTCAATTTTGGGCTGCGTTCGTGGCGCATCAGGCAGCGCTACAACGCCTGCGCGTATAGATGCTGGCGCTGAGCGCTGAAATTGTCACGCTTGAAGAGACGAGGAAGCGACACCGGGGTCGGCCGAAGCTCTTTTTGTTGGCGGCGGCGCACCTGTCCGTCCGTGAGCGAAATCTGTCGGCGTACCCGCGCCCAGACTCGTGGTACGAGACCACACTTCCGCACATTCCGGACAGCGGACTCCGAGAAAACTTTCGGATCAATCGCGGCACATTCCGGTACATGGTGGCTGTTTCTGGAAGCATGTGCCGGCAAGATACCAACATGCGGAAAGTGATTCCGCCGGAGAAACGCGTGGCGATCGGCTTGTGCCACCTTGCAACATCAGTAGAAGAGCGGACTGCTGCCAACTTGTTTGGCGTGAGCACTGCGTCAGTTAATTTTATAATTCACGAATTTTGCAGCGTGGTTGTTGAGCAGTTGGAAGCACGATTTGTGCATTTCCCAACACCAGCTGAGCTTCACGAGCACATGTGTATATTCACAGCAGTCAATGCGTTAATTTAATATTTCACGAATTTTGCGGCGTGGTAGTGGAGTAGTTGGAAGCACGATGTGAGCATTTCCCAACACCAGCTGAGCTTTACGAGCACATGTGCAAATTCACAGCAGTCTGTGGTTTCTCTCAAGGTGTCGGTGCAGTGGATGGCTGTCATATCGAGGTGTGCCCCCCCCCCCCCAAAGCAAGAAGCTGCTGAATAATACAGTCATAAGGGGTGGTACAGTGTCACCCTACTTGCTGTCGTCGACCACACATACAGGTTCCTATGCACGAATGTTGGGAGCCCTGGTAGGAACAATGACCCGGCACTGTTTCAGAAGTCTCGACTACCAGCTACTCTGGCTAGTGAGCTTTTCCGACAAGAAACATAGCTCATTGAAGGTGTGGGAGTTGGCACAATTCTTCTTGGTGATCAAGCTTTGCCCTTGCAGACACACCTGATGAAGCTGTAGCCCTTCCAGGTGCCTCTGGGTCCCCCTCACAGACCTTTAACTACTGGCTGCCGAGTGCCAGACGTGCTGTCGAAAACGCTTTTGGATGTGTCAAGGCACGCTTTAGAATGGTGCTGAAGGCCTTGAGTGTGATATCCACAACGTCAGTTATGTGATCCGTGCTGCTTGTGTGCTGTACAACATTTTTGAACAGCTCAGTGACCGCTGTGATTCAAGCTAGTTTGGTGTGGTGCAGAGCGCTGATGAAAGGTGGCCTCAGCCGGTGTGCACAAGCAACTGGGAAGAGACGTCAGGTGTGGCCATCGGGGTGCCCTGGCCAAGCACCTTGCCTTGAGCTAGAACCCAGTTCGTGGGAAACTCAAGAGCAGCTAAGGACATCTCTACCAAGAGGGAACAGCCCTGAACAGAGCTACAAACACATTATTGAAGGAGGAGACACTGGGTTCGGCTCCCCTCAAATGGCTACCATTGGACGCACATGATGCATACTCCCTACTCGGGTGAAGGTTATGAGGGTTACAACTAGCGTAATTTTTGTAACCTGCATGTTCTTCATAAAATAGGTTTGGTTTATAGAGTTTAACGTTCCAAAGTGGTTTGGGCTATGAGTGATGCCGTAGTGAAGGGCTGCAGAATTTTTGACCACATGGGGTTCATTAACATGCACTGACATTGCACAGTACACGAGTGTCTTGCTTTGGCACCTCCATTGAAAAGCCGCCGTCGTGGGCAGGCTTTCAGAAAATAGTCTTGCATTATATAGCTAATGTTAATGATTGGTTCTTGTTAAACTACAAAACGAAGTGGTTCGTACCAACTACTAGTACTCCTTATGGCAAACAAACCTTTACCTACATGCAACCGTCTCTAATGAACTAATAATGAAGATTTCATTACTTCCTGTAAACAAATCTCTTTCTTCAAACAGTTTTGCTCACAGCTATAGTAAAATGCCAGCATCAGCCTTCGATTTTTATATGATTCATTCTTGTTGATCACTGCTGTTTATGTTGCTGTTTCATTGCCATTGTACGACCTTTTTCATTGTTGTGTTTGTGTCACAGGGTCTGCGTATTGGCAGCTATTCTATCACTTGCTGTTTGCCTATAATTTTCATGTATAACTGGCCATCGTCTTGCCACATTGCCAATCAGCAACTTGTTGGTACCTTGTCAAGTAGTACAAGCTTTTAGTCTTGCACTCCTACTTCTGAAAGCAGAAGTACTTGCTGAGGCGTTAGTTGGTTCATCATAAAGTTGAATGGCACAAAGAAACAAACAGAGGAAGACACACCAGTGGCGCTTTTTCTGTCTTTGTGTCTTCCTGTGCTTGTTCCGTTGCGCCATTCAACTTCATTCTTAAAGCAGTACAGTGAATGAAATGCATTCACTATATAAACCTTTCGAACAAGGGCCCCCTGGGTATCACCATATTTTTTCGCTAGGCTGTTGCATGCACCTGATGCTAGCCCAATGGAAGCGGATACCTCTGACCAAAAAAAGCTGTTGGTACTTACAATTACATTACAGTGAACATTTTATATCTAGCCGAAGATTAAGCAATAGTTGCGAGAAATTTTTTCCTTTTGCTCATGAAGGTAACGAAATGATGTCGGTCACAGGTGGAAGCTTCATATTTTTGCACACATCATCCACACACAAAGCAAACACAAAAATGCGACGTAAATGTGACCCATCGGTGAGAGCTTTAAAAGACTTACAGTGTGATAAACTTCATTACATTCCCATCCCAACTCGTTAAACCAAAGTACGCTTTCTGTGAACAATTTCATGTCATTACTATTTTGCTGTTGTCAAAATTCCCCACTGTTCTATAACTTGCCCCTCCCCCCCAAGAAAACCAGTTATGTTGCAAGAAAAATATCAGCCTTGTAGCAAACAGTTCCTCGTGCACATGCAACAGCCATTGGCTCTGTGTGAAGTAGGTGGAGTGTTACTGCGAGAGCAGCAGCAATGTACTTGCAACAGACTTGTTTGATTATTGCACTTGTGTACCGCTGCAGTGTATGCATGGGCTCTGTTAATAACTAATACTGCAAGCTACCACGGTAGCCAGCCCGCACAATACAATTCACTGTTTAAAACACAATACAAAACTCTAAGCACTAAAAGATCTTTCATCTCATCACATACTGTAATATCAAATAACTTCCAGCTGTTTTGATGACTCTTTATTGAGCGAGTCATTATTTTCTTTGTTGTCTAGAAATTTTGCAAGCAGTTGCACCATGCTTGCATTTATGGCATTCGCTTCCTTCAGGAGGCGCACCATTATCTTGCGCATTTTGTGTGCCTTACCTTCGGCCTTTGCTGCTGCCTCGCTTTCTGCTTTATGGACGGCATAGAGCTGCTCTATAGCAGATCATTGTCGCTTGTGGCGGCTCTTATGAGGTTCCCTTCTTTTGGCGCTTGTGCAAGCACCGGCACTGATGCTTACGCCAGCACTGGCTCTGCTTGTGCTTTGCAGTACAGGTACTGCACCACTAGCACTGCAAATGGGGGAGCTGGCCACAAGTTGTGAGAAGTCGTCTCTGCTGCTTCCTTCAGGCAGGCTGTCCTCCCATGACAGGAGCACTTCTGAGCCGTCTGGTGCCTCATTGACAACTGGCAGCTGCACATGATGAAACATACAAGACAACATGTCATCTCAGAAAAGAGGTTAAATGTGTCCTAATGTAATGTAATCATCTGCTTCCACAATATATTACAAAAACACAAACTTGTGATGGCCAAACAGGAAAGAAGGCAGCGGTTCAAATTTTTGTTTTCCTGAACATAGCTAAATAGATATATGAAGATCCAGACATGTACATCAGCATTCCCTAGCCCCAACTTTTACGTGGATCAATGGGTTCAGTTGTTTTTTCCTGAATACTGTTGCGAAGTGCAGTCGCCTTCCTTTAGGTTTATGTGACTCGAAATATTTTGTAAAGGAGTTGGAGGATTTTTGTACGGCTCCTAGTGTTGGTGTTGTGATGAATATGGGATTTTATGTCCTTTAAATGACTGGCGGCTGTTGCGGCTAATGGTTTTATGGCTTTTATAATTGTGCGCCCTCCTGCTTCGGCCTAAGTTATAGCTCGCAGTATGTACAAATAAATAAATGAATGAACAGCTGAGCAAGACAGTATACCGAGCTGATCAAAGTCAATAACAAGCAATATGTTAAACATTTGCAAGCATGTGGGGCATGGTTGACCAAGGGTAAACCCAGCTGATGGGGTTGAGTTGAACAGAAGTACATGAAAGGTGAGGACGAACCCTGGCACGACAAGGCGCTGCGATTTGAAGACGCAAGTGCCATTTCCGCCCCCACTGCCATTAATGCCCATGGTTGTGGGAGTAGCTTCCCCCCCCCCCCCAAGTCTGCCCAATGGTTCCAAAGGAAGGATTGCTGGGTCAGTTGGTTGATCATTCAAGGCTTAAAAACAGAACGAAAAATGGGATGATACAAAGAGAAGGAATAGACAGCACTGAAGCTGCAATTGAGTGTATTTTATGTGAAATGGCAATAAATACAGAAAGCATGCACAATGAGCTTGTACACAAAAACGCAATAAAATACAGATATTACTTATATACTTCGAACGAAGACACCGCAAAAAGGACAACCACTGAAGAGCACACGACACAAAGAACGCTTCTCTTCTGTGGTTGTCCTTTTTTACGCTGTCGTTCATTACAAGTATGAATCACCAACTAGCCCACCACTTTGTTTTATTGAATTACTTCGACATTACAGATATCACATAGTAATTTATTATGTACTTTGCTACTTCCCTTCAGTGTCCCTGTGGAGAAACAACAGTTCGCAATAACCGCTTATGATCCACAGGTTGCTGTATTACTCCACTGCATTCAAGCCCAGTTGCTAATGGAATCAATGGTGTTGATCGGTATCTACAAGATAGAATGATGAAGGTGAAGCTGCATGTGCACAGGTGTGCAAGATTAATTGTCATACAATAGGAGTATTAATATATCACGCAAATAAAGACACCGAAATTCTGGTGCGTACCACAATTTCATCTTACTAGAGACTTAAGTCGTATCCATCCGCAGTGTGTGCCTTTTGACATATGATTCCCCCTTGAAGAAAAAGGACGTAGCCTAAACTAACAAGGCGCATTGAACTCCCTGTACAACAAAGCGGTCTTTGCTCTGGCATAGTAACATTAAGTATATGGGGAAACAACCAGCTAACTACCGATATGTAGAATTGCTAGAAAAAAACAAGGATTTATGGACCATCAGTGGGAGTTGCTTGGCTAGTTGGTTCACGTTTCGTGACAAAGAACAACAGCACAAGGCAAAAATGTAGACGTGGAGGCCAGTGCCCATGTTTGGGAGTGGTTTACACAACTGCTTGAGTCTGTTCTTTATTATCTATTGTTGGCCAGCATTTTATAATGAGTATAAGTTCCGCACTGAGAAATGAGCAGCAATAGAATTCTGATGTGATCTGAACGACAGATTACACGCAATGGTATAAATCACAAATTACTTCTAAACTTTCCTCGACTCGCTCATTATCGTTGATAGGAAGGCAGCCGAGGAAACTGGAGCTGCCAGTAGAAGATCCATGAGCACCAGGCGACCCAGTTGAAGTTCCTGTCCGTCTCAGCTGCCTGGACAAATAAAAATAAAAACATTTCAAGGTTGTAATCACAGCATTTCTCTCAGTGTATTAAGCTTCACTGTACACATTCTCAATGCAAGAATAAAATTTCATACCTAAGTGTCTAATGCACATGCACAGGTACTGGTGAAATTATTGCATGCAATTTACATTTGCAATGTGGCTAAACTACATCCTGCTAGTTGCTGCTTTGCAATTGAAGCCACGACTGTGCATTATGGTTCAACTATTGTCAATCTAGCAATATCTTAATTGGTTAATTTCTAGATTTATTTCATTCATATATCTTTCCCAGGCTGCACTATGTATACTACTTCACAAATGCTGCTAGTACACAGTGAAGCCTGGTAAAGAAATATGAAATAAGTCTAGAAATTAAATTAACTACATTGTTCATCTAGCAGGTGGCCAGAAACAGCGACGTGTACAGCAATGCTGTCAGCGCTGCAGCTCGCAATTCGCAAATAAAAATGACGAACAACACGTGTGTAACGAGGGAGACGAAGTTTGCATGCAGCGCCGTGCACGCATGCACGAGCGAAGATTCTAAGTGCTGCGTATGCTGCTCCTGCCTGAGGTCGTTACTCTGGAGACCTTACTACCTCAACAATGCATTCTCGAGATCGTTTTCGACACTCCAGAACTGTGCGACGACGGCGAAGAGAATCGACGCGTTGCTCCAGCGACAACACATGCTACTGTCGCGCATGCGAGGCTGACTTAAGCAGTTCAGCTGCACTATGAAAACTGCGCCAAGAACCCGATGGCACGAGCATCGTTCGGTAAAGGTCGCACTTACCGTATTTCTTGTTGAGGTTTTCTATTTTAAGCTTCACTTGTTTGCTGGTGTATGGGCCTTGTCCCGGCTGCAGCCCGGCTTTCAGTTCCGCTACAATCGCAGCATATATCCGAGCATTGCGCGTGTTACCGTATCAGATGCGTATCAGGGCCGCGGTTCTTGATTCAAGCCAGATGACACAAATCTGGGAGGACGAGTCGTTCGATGTTGCTGCTGCTACGGGCGCCGACATCTCGTCGGTTAAGGTAGCAAACGGTGGTCAGCAAGCTCGGTTTGGGTAACTGTGGTTAGGTGGCGTAACTGCAGTTTCGTATGCCGTGTGAGCGCGGCTAACTATAGTTACGGGGAACCATAGATACCTTAACTGTGGTTAAGGTCGCCCGTGTAAATGCGGTATATGCGGTATGTGAATGCAAAAACATTCCTCTATGCCCCTTGGTTTCCGTGACTGTTGGCTTCCTTAATATGTTTGTCAAACGAGCCCCTCATTTCCTTTACCTTGTCTGCTAATAGTTTAACGGGGGTCTCGGTTCTGGCAGTCTTGTTGCCATAGGTAGTATAAGAGGGCTCTCGCACAGTTTCCGCCCTCGCCGTTAGATGACGTTCTACGTCACACTCGCGGTACAACAGAACGTGCTACGTCCACCGCTATGGTCGAGGGTGGCGCTGGTGAACACTCTCATGGTTCGCTTACACGCAATAAACATAAATACCCACGAGAGCAGCAGACTGGACAGCCGTCGCCGTGGCTCAGGTGGTAGAGCATCGGACGCGATATTCGGAGGTCGTGCGTTCGGATTCTACCGGCGGCATGGTTGTTTTTTCTGCTACCTCATAAGCAATTTTCTTTAAGCGACTGATCAATCGAAGTATTGTTCTCCCATGGATCAACACTACAAATTAAAAAAAATCCTTTATGCACCTTGCTTTCTATGGCTGTTGGCTTCCTTCATGTGTTTGTCAAACGAGCCCCTCATTTCCTTTACCTTTTGTGCTATATATATATATATATATATATATATATATATATATATATATATATATATATATATATATATATATATATATATATATATATCAGCAGACAAGTAGTTAAAGGAAATGAGGGGCCCGTTTGACAAATTTTGAAGGGAGCCAACAGTCACCGAAACCAAGGTGCATAGGGGAACGTTAATTTTTTTTTTTTAATGTGTTATGCTTATCAGTAGGATAATAATTCTTAGATTAATAAATTGCTTAAAGAAAATTACTTATAAAGCAGCAGAAAAAACAACCATGCCGCCGGTGGGATCCGAACCCACGACCTCCGAATAACGCGTCCGGTGCTCTTACCGGCGGCATGGTTGTTTTTTCTGCTGCTTTATAAGTAATTTTCTTTAAGCAATTTATTAATCTAAGAATTATTATCCTACTGATAAGCATAACACATTAAAAAAAAAAAATTAACGTTCCCCTATGCACCTTGGTTTCGGTGACTGTTGGCTCCCTTCAAAATATATATATATATATATATATATATATATATATATATATATATATATATATATATACCAAAAGTGCTTTCTGGCAGCTGATTTCGTCAATATAATATAAAATCACCAAAAATAGAAGAAACATAACAGGATTTAATTCACGACGTTTCGGCTGGAGGACCAGCCTTTTTCGAGAAAGGCTGGTCCTCCAGCCGAAACGTCGTGAATTTAATCCTATTATGTTTCTTCAATTTTTGGTGATTTGATATATATATATATATATATATATATATATATATATATATATATATATATATATATATATATATTGTAACGTGAAGATGTGCACACCAAAAGGGAAAAATATATTTACAGGGAAACAGCTTACAGCCACGCAGCCGAACAACCGGGCACGCGAAGCCCAGCCGCAGAAACGCACTTCGTCCTCTTCGCGTTCCAAGCGCGAGCGCACCAAGCACGAGCGTTCCAAGCACAAGCACAACCGTAGCATAACTCCCGGCGGCAAAAGCACCGTCCCGGTGCTAAGTGGATGATGTAGCAGGCGTGTGGTACGGTTTGAGACGGACTACATGAACGACGTCAGTCAAAGGGCTAGTGGACGACGTCGGAGCATGAAGAGGTGTAATCTCGTAGGTCACGTCGGTCACCTGACGGAGAACTCGATAAGGGCCACTGTACTGACGTAGAAGTTTCTCAGAGAGACCTACACGGCGAGAAGGAGACCAAAGGAGGACGAGTGAGCCCGGCGGATAGTGTACTGGGCGATGCCGGCGGTCGTAAACTGACTTCTGGTAGGTCTGAGATGCGGTGAGCCGGTCTCGGGCGATTTCACGGGCCATAGTTGCTCCGGAGATGGCGTCACGTGCATACTCTGAGGTCGAGGCAGTAGAACTCGGTAGTAATGTATCCAATGGCAGCGCAGGATGCCGACCAAACAGAAGGTAGAAAGGAGAATAGCCGGTGGTATCATGCCGCGACGAATTATAAGCAAATGTTACATAAGGCAAGGCAACGTCCCAATCGCGGTGGTCGGGCGAGACATACATGGATAGCATATCGGTCAGAGTCCTGTTGAGGCGCTCGGTAAGCCCGTTCGTCTGGGGATGGTAAGCTGTAGTGAGCTTATGCTGCGTGCCACAGGACCGGAGGATATCGTCAACTACTCGGGACAAAAAGTAGCGGCCGCGGTCCGTCAGCAATTGGTGTGGAGCGCCGTGGTGAAGGATTACGTTCTGCAATAGGAAGTCGGCGACATCGGTTGTGCAACTTGTTGGTAACGCACGCGTGATAGCGTACCGGGTCGCATAGTCGGTCGCGACAGCAATCCAACGGTTGCCGGAGCAGGACGTCGGAAAAGGTCCGAGAAGGTCGAGTCCAACACGGTAGAATGGTTCGAGAGGTACGTCAATAGGCTGTAGAAGGCCAGCAGGCAACGTTGATGGTCTCTTCCTGCGTTGACAGAGGTCGCAGGAGGCAACGTAACGCCGAACAGAGCGGTACAGACCAGGCCAAAAGAAGCGGCGTCGGACCCGATCGTATGTGCGGGAGACGCCGAGGTGGCCTGCGGTCGGTAGGTCGTGTAGTTCCGCTAGGACAGATCAACGGAGACGGTGGAGAACGACTAGCAGGAGCGGAGGTCCGTCAGGACGAAGGTTGCGGCGGTATAGGACGCCATCCTGAATGACGAACAGTTGCAATGAAGGATCTCGGCTGGCACAGTTGAGGCGATCAATAAGAATACGCAAGGAAGAGTCTTGTCGCTGCTCGTCCGCGATGTTAACCAGATCGGAGATAGCGAAGAGGCACTGGCCGAGGTCGTTGTCTCCAGGATCAGGCGGCTCTACAGGGTGCCGAGACAGGCAGTCGGCGTCTTGATGGAGACGCCCTGACTTGTAATGAACAGTGTAAGAATACTCTTGGAGGCGCAACGTCCAACGTCCGAGCCGGCCTGTGGGGTCTTTCAGTGAAGACAGCCAACAAAGGGCGTGGTGATCGGTCACTACGGAGAATGGACGGCCAAACAGGTACGGTCGGAACTTAGCTACAGCCCAAACAAGAGCTAGACACTCGCGCTCTGTAATTGAGTAATTTCGCTCAGCTGTAGAAAGGAGGCGGCTGGCATATGCAATAACGCGTTCTTGCCCTTGGTGACGTTGGGCTAGCACGGCGCCAATCCCATAACCGCAGGCGTCTGTGCGAACTTCAGTCGGAGCCGACGGATCAAAATGGGCCAGAATAGGTGGGGAGGTGAGTAAGTCGACTAGCGAAGAAAAGGCCTCCTCTTGGGCAGGGCCCCAGGTAAAAGGGGTGTCTTTCTTTAGAAGGTCGGTCAGGGGGCGAGCGGTGCCGGCAAAATTTTTGATGAAACGGCGGAAGTACGAGCAGAGGCCGACGAAGCTGCGCACATCCGTAGACGACTGGGGAATAGGGAAGTCCTTGACGGCTTTAACTTTACCTGGATCCGGGCGGACACCAGAAGCGTCTACTAGATGTCCGAGAATGGTGAGTTGGCGGCGACCGAATTGACATTTCGACGAATTGAGCTGTAGCCCGGCTCTACGGAAGACAGAAAGAATGCTCGCCAGTCTTTCGAGGTGCGTGGTAAACGTGGGCGAAAAAACCACAACATCGTCGAGGTAACATAGACATGTGGACCATTTAAAGCCGCGAAGCAAGGAGTCCATCATTCTTTCGAAGGTAGCTGGCGCATTACAGAGACCGAATGGCATAACTTTAAACTGATATAAGCCGTCCGGTGTGACGAATGCCGTCTTTTCGCGGTCATTGTCATCAACAGAGATTTGCCAATACCCGGACCGAAGGTCAATTGAAGAGAAAAATTTGGCTCCGTGAAGGCAGTCCAAAGCATCGTCTATTCTTGGGAGTGGATAGACGTCTTTTTTTGTTATGTTGTTTAGGTGCCGGTAATCAACACAAAAGCGCCAGCTGCCGTCCTTCTTTTTAACCAGCACAACTGGTGAGGCCCAAGGGCTCGACGAGGGCTCTATGATGTCTTTACTGAGCATCTTGTCCACCTCTTGCTGTATGATGGTGCGTTCTGTACTGGACACTCTGTAGGGTCGTCTGTGAATAGGAGCTGCGTCACCGGTGTTGATGCGATGCGTGACCACAGATGTTCGAGCCAAAGGGCGGTCATCGAAGTCAAAGATGTCGCGAAAAGACGACAGAAGATACCGAAGGTCGTGAGCTTGCCCTGGTAAGAGGTCAGCAGCAATCATTTTTGCATATTCATCAGGTGGTGGGACGTCAGAGTCGCGGCAGTTCGACGAGGGTGGGACGCTGCTCACCGCCGATACGACGCATTCGGCAGCAGGGCACAGCGTGGCGAGCGACATACCTTGTGGGAGCGGCTGAACGTAAGAGGCAAAGTTGAGAACCGGAAGAGACGCTTGATTTGCTGACATGGTGACAACTGTATGCGCAAGGGCAACACTGCGTGTAAAGGGCACATCAGGAACCGGAGTAATGATGTAGTCACCATCGGGAACTGGCGGGACAGAGGAGAAACGGACATAAGTGGCGGCATCGGGGTCCAGGCGGACAAAGTCGGCGGTGCACAGTCGGTGAACAATTGGATCCGGTGGCTCTGAAGGAACAGGTAGAGCGAGTTGAACGATGCTTGTGGCGCAATCTATAAGGGCGGAATGGTCGGTGAGAAAGTCAAGGCCGAGAATGATGTCATGAGGGCAGTGTTCGAGGACAGTGAAGAGCACAGAAGTATGGCGGCCGGCTATTGAAACACGAGCAGTACACATTCCGACGACAATAGACATACCGCCATCTGCAACACGGACCACAGTTGAGGGGGCAGGAGTGAGCACTTTCCTTAGGCGACGGCGAAGACGAGCATTCATGACTGAGACGTGCGCTCCAGTGTCGATCAGAGCGGTAACAGGGACCCCGTCCACGTCGACGTTAAGGATGTTTTGATGAGCATGAAGAGTTAAAGGAGGGTTTTCTGGTCGGGTCGTCAGAGCAGCATCACCCCCAGACGCTGCAGCCATCAGTTTTCCGACCGGGAGCGGGCATATGGGGCCGGCGACGAAGGGCGGCGAGGTCGGGGCGATGGAGATCGACGGCGCTGACGTGACGACGAACGGTTGGTAAGCGGGGTCTGAGCGTGGTGGCCAGAAGAGGTCGTTTCCGAGGGCGAGGGAGAGCGGCGGGAATATGCAGAACCCGGCGGGTAGCGGCTGTAGGTCGAGGACGGACGGCTTCGGCAGTGTCGAGATATGTGGTCAACTCGGGAGCAGTTAAAGCAGATGGGCCTGTCATCAGGTGTTCTCCATTCATCTGGATTGCGGCTGCGTCGAGGGTAGTATGCACGTTCAGAACCGAGCTCCGGGGACATGCGGCGAGCATATGGGGCACTAACTGAGCAAACAGGTTGAATCCCAAGATTGGCAAATTCTTTGCGAACGACAGCCTGTATAAGGGATACTGCTGGAGTACTGTCTGTTGCGGGTGGATGAAACGCAACGGGGGACATTGCCTCTACTTCTTGGCGCACAAGTCGTGTCAGGCTCTCAGATGTCGGCAGACGGCTCGGTGGAGTCGAGTCTACACAGGACGACGTCGCAGTCGTATTCGGCAACCGCGTGAACTGCGGAGAAATTCGGCGGCTCTTCGCTTGTTCGAACCGGCGGCATTCCTTGATGATTGCGTCAACCGTTCCGCAGTCCTTGTATACAAGAAGGTTAAAGGCGTCATCTGCGATGCCTTTGAGCACGTGACCTACTTTGTCACACTCTGACATAGTGGCGTCGACTTTCATGCAGAGAGCTAATATGTCCTGAATGTATGATACATAGGACTCTGTGGACGTTTGTGCACGGCATGCGAGCTCCTTCTTCGCAGCGAGCTGACGCCCGAATGGCTTACCAAACAGGTCACAAAGCTTGCGCTTGCAGAGATCCCAGCTGGTGAGTTCATCCTCGTGGGTCTCGAACCATACCCTGGCAGTGCCCGTCAGGTAGAAGATGACGTTGGCCAACTTTAGGGTCGGGTCCCACTTGTTGTGTGTGCTCACGCGCTCGTACATTGCGAGCCAGTCCTCCACGTCGACACCGTCCGTTCCGTTGAAGGTCCCAGGATCTCTCGGATGGGCAATGATGAACGCCGGGTTGGCGGACGCCGGCGGAGCGGCCCCTTCGCTGGTCATGGTTGAAGAGCCGGCGAGCTGACGACCGCTGCGGAGTTCCGTGCTTGCTCTGGCGGTACCCCGCACCTCACACCAATAATGTAACGTGAAGATGTGCACACCAAAAGGGAAAAATATATTTACAGGGAAACAGCTTACAGCCACGCAGCCGAACAACCGGGCACGCGAAGCCCAGCCGCAGAAACGCACTTCGTCCTCTTCGCGTTCCAAGCGCGAGCGCACCAAGCACGAGCGTTCCAAGCACAAGCACAACCGTAGCAATATATATACATATACATACACGTTAGAACCAGCACAAAAAGAGCAACCACATCACCACTTGGAAAATAAGACTGTACCTTTAATAATTTTCTGAGCTAAAATGGCCTCAAAACTTTTATTCCTAAGTATGTTTGCATTTTGTGCAGACGTAAACAATAAAAAAAATTGCAAGAGATTATCAGTGTTACAAACTCGTTTAGAAACACGAAGGGGCAAAAGAGGAGAGATAAAGACCCATTTAAAGGGATTGAGTAATGGCCACCTTCTAGAAGAGAAACCATTCCCATTAAATTTAAGAAGTTGCCACCTTCTTGAAAAGGCTACTGCAATGAGCCTATAAAAATCATGCCAAATGATTGCCTCTTCTGAACAAGATTTGCCCATCATTGAGCGTGACAAAAGCGCGGCAGATTTGCTTTTCAGACGTCTTTCATTTCCACTGCCTAGCTTAAACCATATGTTGCTTTCAGCATAGGCGCACATTTCTGTTTCATGTAGTGCAACCTCATCTGGAAGACGCAGGGCATTTTTTACTTACTGGCTTGTGATGTTTACTCCAGGCGAAGGTTTACACACATTATCATTTAAAATACATACATGTGCCTACAAGACCATGGTAGCTTAGCCATCACGCACTCAGTGACCTGCACTAACTTTTCATCTTTCTGTGATGTGTTGTAGTTTTGTGTGAACTTGCTAAACTTTTTCCGCACCTATTAAGCTTCAGGACATAGGTGATCGCATGCACTGGGAACAAAAGGGTTGCCGAGCCATATTGTTGCACTGTTTGTTGGTACACGGTACTATACAGTAGAATATTTATTGTTTTTGTGCTTGTTAATGACCAATGCTTGTACATTAAATTTCGTATACTGTGTGGACTGAGGGATTCTCATTGCTTGCACTTCTGTTCCTGCCTCAAAGTGACAGAACGAAAAGGATATAAACGGCGTAAAATGGTATAAGGAGGTTTGCCAGATGGTTCTTGATAATCACAAAGTGAACAATGATGGGAAAACCTCAGCGTGCCTGCCAGCGTTTCGACAATAGGACTCACCTTCGTCTGGGCCAAGACGAAGACAAGTCCTCTAGCCGAAACAGTGGCAAGCACGCTGAGATTTTACCTCCCTTGTTCACTCTGTGATCTGAAACATGAAATGTTTGATAATGCATAACTGTTACTGAACCTTACAGGTTCCTGGCAAAACGAGGCTCAGTGCAGGATATCTCATTTAGCTACCGTATCCATGCGTATACCCTGTCTGTAATTCTCTAGGATGCACTTCCAGTTGGATGGACGGATAAGGCTGAACCCTTTAAATCAGGCGGTGGCTGAAGCCACCTAGCCATGACATGAAATTTTACTTTTGTCTTGATTTTAGCCGCCAATCAGATAACATTCGCTTGGTTACTTCTACCCGATTAAAATCTACTTTCCCTTCACTGTTTTTAAACCCCGATGCCTTGAATAAATCAGCCCCGCGGCTTTCCTCTGTAGGATGAAGCCCTTTACAGAAAAGTATCAAGTGTTCAGCCGTTTCCTCCTCCCCTCCAACGTATTCTACATACAATGCCATCTAGTGGCTGCCACAGCAATTAACATAAATAGCTGATGTTAGCCCGAAACGATGGCGCTACACATACGCATCAAAATATGTTTTGGCAAATCATTTCTAGAGAAGAAAATAAATCAGTCTCGAAATTTTACAGACAAAGGTTGTACTTGCTAAAAATGCTGCTTATGTTCGGTGCGTTACTGTTAAATGTGAGAATAAGACTTGTAATTTAATCATTTCGGGTATATTTTCGGTGCCCCTGGAGTATTTCATTACGGTTCAGATTTCAAGCTCTGTTTATGGTGTCATGAATAAGGAAAGGTAGATAGTATACTTGATTAAAATGTAGCGCTAACGCGACGAGCACGGGAGGAAGACACCACAAACACGAGCGTTCGTGTTTGTGGTGTCTTCCTCCTGTGCTCGTCTCTTTCGCGGTACATTTTATTCAAGTATGTGTCACCATCTATCTCAGCAACAAGTTTTATTTAAAGTACAAAGCGCTGAGTTCAGAGCACGTTGCGCATGCGTCCGGAGTTGTCATTGAAGTCTGGGTCGTCAGAGCATATTCTTCTAAAACGATAGGCCTGCGAATAAGGTATGCTGGTTTTGCAGGGACGGGGATGGGAGCTTTGAAATGTAGATATTTTTCGGCGTCGGTTGGTTTTCTATAAACAGTTGTAAGAAGTCACTTGTCCCCTTGTACACCCGAATGTCAACATCCAGAAAATTGATTTGACTGGTGAGTAGCTGTGCGTAAAGCTGATGTTTGGGTGTGAAGAGTCGAAACTGTTGATGAAATAGAGAAGTTCTTGTTCTGGGCTTGTTCTTATTATATCATGATTTTTTTCGTTCACAAGATCCGCATACATTTAGAGAGCTTAAGAAAGTACCGAAATGCTCTCACGACCGTGTTAGGGAAGGCAAAGCCGAACTACTACCAGAATAAATTTGAGAGCATATATAGTAATCAGCGACGAGTATAGGTGGTTGTAAACTCGCTCACTTCAAGAAAAAAATAGGAATAGCATTACGCAGCTCATAGTCGATGATAAAACACTTCTTGGTGAATGGCTCGCTGATGCAATGAACATACAATTTGCGGATGCTGGCTCCTACAATATCACGAGCGCAACTGTCCGCGACGACCGTATGCCAGTGGACACAATATCGAGTCACTCTCTTTTCCTGAGGCCTACGGATTCAAGTGAAATTTCAAGTATAATCGGCAAGCTTAAATAAAATATATCTCCAGGGGTGGATGCACTTTGTCCAAATGAAATAAAATAATTACCGCCTTTGATATGCGAACTTTCTCAGCTTCATAATTAACCTCACTCTGATAGCAGGCAGATTTTCTAAACAATTAAAAATCGTCCAAGTCACTGCCATATTCAAAGGAGGCGACACAAATACTTTATCTAATTACTGACCTATTTCAGTACTTTCTGCAATGTCGAAAATATTTGAAAGCATCATACATGAGAAACTAGTTTCATTTTTTGAAAAGCATCAGGTGATAACTCAATGTCAGTATGGGTTTCGCAAGCATCGGTCGACTGAACACGCTCTCGTACACAACAAAGACAGGACTGTTGAAAACATGGAATGAAGAACATGTACACTAGGTTTGTTTTTAGACATTCAGAAAGCTTTGATTCAAAAATGGTAGATTTATTGCAAAGTAAATTGCCAAGATGTGGTGTCCGATGTATTGTACTAGATCTAAATAGCCATTTCAATCATCATTATCACTTGGGGAAAATTCATGATGCAGCATCAATACTTCTGGAGCTAAAACAAGGAGTACTACAGGGATTAATATGGGCCCATTACTATTTCTTGTCTATATCAATGACGTTATGGAAGTAGAGATTTCTGCTCAAGCTATAATGTTCGCTGATGACACCAATGTCTTCTTCTCTTCACATAATCTACTGAGCACTACAATCTTCAGTAAAAACTACCTCGTACAACTTTCAAACTGGTTAAGAAGAAATAAGTTGAGAATAAATGCCTCAAAAACAACATATGTCATATTTAGTCCTGCCAACAAACCTCTACACTGCAAACTTGACGTGAGATTAGAGAACACCTTTATTCACGCACAAAAATTTAGCGGTGTTTGGTTTCAGGAAGACTTGGGCTGGTCTGTAAGCGTAAGAAACCTTAGTGTAGAACTTGCCCGCACCGTTGGATGTCTGCGCTCATACCTGTCTGGCTAAAACAGAATATTTATTACTCACTTTTTATTGAAAATTAACCTAAGGCTTAATGGTTTGGGGCACTACTACACAATACAATTATACTAAGTTGATTACTTTGGAGAAGAAAATCCTGCACGGCTTTGAATCTTATTAAGGCAATGCACAGGCCTTAAGAAGTGCTTCTCTCTTTAAGAAACACAGTATCCTAAAGGCAGACCAGTTATATTATTTAAAAGCACTGAAAGTAATATACCAGAAGAAACTGCGCGGAATTATTGACTGCGAAAACGCTGAATACCTTTTCAGCCACCGAAAACACCGCACAGCACAAATTCCAACACATTATGGAAGGCAAACAATGCCGTGTCAAATACCTGTGTTCTTAAACAAATTTGAAGGTAAGCTAAACTTTGAAGCAAATTAAAAGCATTTGAACGCCAGCTTAGGGAGCTATTGTTTTCTCGTGAGTTTAAGTACAGTGAAAATTAAGCACGGTTTTTCATGTTTTCCTGTCGTCTCACCAAAGAAACAGAAAACTGTATAACAGAAGGTGACTCTACAAATTGCTTCTATCTTGCTTTTGTGCCGTCTCAAGCAATATTATTCAGTTTCACTGACAATTTAAAAGTGGATTTTATATTTTTCTGTGATTTTTGTACAACAGCTATTTGTGCTGATTGATTCATGTAATTTGCGTAGCGTCCTATTATGTGTGATTTGTTGAGTGGGCTCGGCAGCACGCCAGCGAAGACCAGTGCTAACTTCCCGCGCCTCCTCCTGCTGCATTGCCTTGGAATTTTGAGCCTGCAGCTGTTGGTGTCTTCCAACCTCTGTGTCCGATTTCCAGCATCTGTCATCTGGACAAGCCCAGGCGCAACACTCCTGTTTTCCTGGCATCATTCGGTGGAGCCCTTCTGGTCCCCGCATCATCCGTTCAGTGACAGCGCATCCTGGTTCACGCAATCCGTACCGGACCCTCGACAATATCTGCAAGCATCGTGCATTTCCCACAGCCGCTTGAACACCGGAACCGCCCCTGTACTTCCCACGCATGCGTGGTATTGGGATAAAAAAACCAGCTCGGAGCAGCGCGCCATTTAGTGGGCTCGGCTGCATGGTAGCGATGACACGTGCTAACGTCCTGCGTTGCTTCCTGATGCAGGTAATGAGCCCTTATTGCCTTTACGCTAAGCCAACTGGCCATCGTGCACTCTTGGCGCTGCCGGGCCCACGGCGTTTTTGCTCCATTGTGTGTGACTGCTCTGATATGTCTTCCCGACCGGTCCGCGAGGCCGGCTTGCGATTTTTCGGCTGTTTTCGCGGTCGGTGTCTTTGCTGCTGGCTGTTCATCTACGGCCGCCCGCGGTGCCTGCCCTAAGTGGGGAAGCGCCTCGCCGCGCCGGACATCGACGCCTGCGCATTCAAGTGGGCCTACCATCGCCTTCCCGCGCCCGATCGCGGTTCTCGCCGGCTCCCTTTTTCGTGACCTGGCGATTTTTGGCCGCCTTTTTACGGTGCTGGGACTTTTGGCCTCGCGCTGAGGCCTTGCCCTAGCGAAGCCTAGGGCCGGCCCCGCCTTTTCGCACTGGTGGCCTGGCTTGCTCTCGATCGCGGCCGCCGCCATGAGTGCCTCGCCCTCCACGCCTTCTGCGTCGCCCACTGGGGCGAATTTGCTCATCGGGACACTTCACCGCCTCTCACCCGATGTGACCTCGGACTCGGGCACGTCGCGAGCCCGGTCCGACCCTGCGAGCTCACCGTTCTCTGAAGCCGGGGACGACCTCCTGGCCCGAGTTCCGGTACCGGATTGAACGCGCCGCTTCCTGCTGAGCCTCAGGGCGCCGCGGGTCCCGGGGCATAGGAGTGCCCTCAGCAGCCGCCTTCATCGAGCGACGTCCTCTCAGCCCCGGGGTCCTCCTCCGGGGCGCCTCTTGCCGATGCTGTGGCAAACGATGTTGATGAATATTGATGTTTGAGATGACGTAGTCGTCCGCGACGTTGGGGTCAACATCGCAGACCCGAACGTGAGGACGACGACGTTCCGCAACCCTGATGTGGCATGTGGCACGCGTAAACGCATTTGCTGTTACAGCGGTGCGCATATTATCAACAGTGGCGTGGTCCTGCGCGAGGATGGTAACGCCGTTTTGCGTCGGTCGGAACGTTACAGGACCTATCCCCGCGTCCTCTGGGGCAATGTTTGCTTTGAGGGCTTGTAGTAATTTTCATACGTTATTGCTTTTGCAAAAGAATGCATTGCGGGCTATAGAGGGTTACCATGGTAAGCCGTAAAACCTACCAACATCACTCTACCAAAATCATAATTTACTTAAAGCAACCATTTTTACATATTTCGCCTGTTACAGTTCAACTATCGTAATCGTTTGTATTCCATTGCTTAAAACCGGCCTCCTCCTAACTACCCCCTTCGACAACACAGAAACTTGGTCCATAAAACAACGACAAATTACGGCAAACAGAAGCTCGATTACCAGATTCCAGTCGTTCCCAATAACCCATCTTTAAGTGCCTTGTTTGATATCCCTAAGAACACATTTTAAAAAGACATGAAAAGGTTACTAATCAGCGCTGACTCAATATAATTTCAGTTTTTGCTTAGCGTAGCATCTCTTATTTTCTCGTCATGCTGCTTGTGTGTGTGTTTTCTTTAGTGACCTCATGCCGTGTATACACTGCCTTTGATTTGATTTATGGGCACTGTCTTTGTATCAAAACTAATTTTTTTACGGTGATACTGTCGTTTGATGCAATGTATATTTTCACCATCATATTAAGTTAATATTTGTTATTTCTGTGTTGCTCACTGCTGTATAAACTGTTTTGGGGAACTGTGACATCGTCAGGATTTACCGCCTTTTGTCGCAGCTCCCTCTTTCATTTTTGAAGAAAAATAAACCACAACCTCAACCTCAGGGCTTGAATTAACTGCGCCGGTGTGGTGGAGTCTGGCGAGGTTGCAGTAACAAAAGCAATATTACGCGTGACTTGCAGATATTGCGGCATGGTGTGGGTGCCTGGGGTTTAGCTGCTGCGGCCAATGCAGAACCGGAAGCCTCACGGTGGGACCCAGGGCCCCGGAGCACCTCCGTAAAGGTTGGACGCGGGATTGGCGTGGCGGCGACCTGAAGTCGCGCCTCCGCAGTAGAAGCCCGGGCCCTGGCGGCTTCCGAGGGCTCCTGCCGCTCGGCAGACCACATGGCCTGCAGCACCTCAGCGCGTCCCCGCGCATCCTAGGCCAGGACCTGGTACCGCGCGCAGCGGGAGACCACCTCGCCAAAGACAGTGAGTATGGCGACGTGGTGTTGGACGGCAATCTTGTTGTCGCCGCTGTTGACGTTGGCGACCAGCTGCTCCTGCAGCGAGGTCACCTCGCTGAAGTCCGCAATCGGAGAAAACCCTAAGTTGAGCAGCGACTCGGAAGGAGCCGCCGCCGCAGGAGATGTCTCATGTGCTGCAGGATGGGCAGGAGGCGCCCCGGAGAAAGACCCTGGCGCGGGGAGGACGTGGATCGATGAAGGCGGCTGCTGAGGGCACTCCTGTGCCCCGGGCCCCGCGGCGCCCAGAGCTGCAGCAGGAGGCGGCGCTGTCGGATCCGGTACTGGAACTCAGGCCAGGAGGTCGTCCACGGCTTCCGAGAATGGTGAGCTCGCAGGGTCGGACCGGGCTCCCGAACTGTCCGCGGTCACATCGGGTGAGAGGAGGCGAATTGCCACGTGGGCAAAGTGCCACGTCGGTGAAGTGCCACGTCGCCCCAGTGGGCGACGCAGAAGGCCTATTGCGCGAGGCACTCGTGGCGACGGCCGCAATCGACACAAAGCCAGACCACCAGCGCGACTGGACGGGGCCGGCCCTAGGCCTCGCTAGGGCAAGGCCTCAGCGCGAGGCCCAAAATCCCAGCACCGCAAAATGGGGGCCAAAAATTGTCAGCGTCCCGGAAAAGGAAGCCGGCGAGAACCGCGATCGGGCGCGGGAAGGCGATTGTAGGCCCACCTGAATGCGTAAGCGTCGATGTCCGGCTGGGCGAGGCGCTTCCCCACTCAGGGCAGGCACCGCTTGTGGCGGCATATGAACAGTCGGCATTAAATTCCCCGACTCTATTTCTGGGCTACATGCGGTACAGTCTTCTGATATTCAGTTTCATTAGAAAAACAAATATCAAGACTCTTCAAAGTGTGCAAGCGCAAGCTCTCCGTATCTGTCTTGGACTGCCTAAATGTGCATCAACAGCAGAAACTGTTCTTGTTGCCCGGGAACATCCTGTTACTACATACATTGCTGTTGACACCATGAGAACACATATTCGGCACCTCACACGGGTTTCCTGTCATCACCTCGCAACACTCCCAATAATTAGGCCGTGTACTGCATTCGCCAAATTCACTGAAGCCCATCGCGCATATCTTCCATCATCGTTCACCCCTGCGTCAAGACCGAGCTCACCCTTATGGAGTCTTCATGTACCTCGGGTTCACCTCTATATTCCTGGCATTACAAAGAAAGCTGGTGTATCACTGCCCGCTCTCAAACAACTGACATTCAATCACCTGCATTCTTACCACAGTCAGCGCATACATATTTACACAAATTGATCAGTTCACTCGACCAGTTCTGCGGGGTCGGTGGTGATACCGGCCAGATCCATCTTCATGAAAGTGAAGACGACCCATCCAACATCCTCAACTGGTGCGGAACTCGCAGCCTTACGGGCTGCGGTAGAGTTCATCAGTCAAGAACCTCCATATTACTGGACGGTTTTCACCGACTCTAAAGCAGCCCTTCAAGCTCTGCAAGCTGCGCTACGCCGCGGGTCGCAGGAGCAACTTGTTGCTGAGATCCGTCTACTGTACCACGGCGCCGTTTCCAAATGTCATGACATCATTTTTCAATGGCTGCCAGGACACTGTGCTATTAACGGCAATCACCAGGCCGATGCGGCTGCGCGTTCTGCTCACAACGACGGACTTCCAGTGAGGATCCCAATATCGGGACCTGACGCTGCGTGTGTGCTTCGCCCTTTGGCGCTGGAGCTCACACTTTCAGCGTGGAACACAGGAGAGTTTTACAACCTCCGCCTCAAGGCACTGGACCCTGAACTGCGCCTTCGTCTTCCACATAACTTAGAACGTCGCGACGCAACACTGTTATGCAGTTTATGGATCGGTGTTGCATTTACCAATTACTATGCTTTCCGGATGGGGATGGCCGACAGCCATGCCTGTGAGAGCTGTGGTTGTGAGGAGACCATCGCTCATCTTCTCTGTGAATGCCCTGCATTTGCGAGTGCAAGACATACGCTGTGTTGTGCCCTGGACCGCCTCGATCCTCGCCGATTAACAGAGCAAAAGATCCTCGGTCCGTGGCCACAGCAGTCGACTGCCCTCAAGGCATACAAGGCACTCTTTACCTACTTGAGAGCGACTGGATTGAGTGACAAATTGCGACAGCGTTGTGCGTGTGTGTGTTATGCCTTTTTCCCTTCTCTCTTCCGCCTTTTAGTCACCTAATCCCTCTTCCCCAGTGCAGGGTAGCCAACCGGAACCCCTTTCTGGTTAACATCCCTGCCTTTCTCTCCTCCTCTTTATCTATCTCTAAAGTCCCCGACCGCGAAAACGGTCGAAAAATCGCAAGCCGGCCTCGCGGACCGGTCGCGACTGCGGCCGGCAGGGGCTGGACCACGAGCCGCAGCTGGAGCAGGCGCCTCGAAAGAGCCCGGATGACTCCGAAGCCGCAGAGCAGCTGTTGTTCTGGTTAGCCTATCAAAAGATGGCACATACCCACACTGGGGGAGTCGCCAAGAACCGGGTGGCTATCCAGCTGTACGCAGTTAATAAAAAAGAAAAGCACGCAGGAACGCAAAGTCGATGGATTCTTCCTCATGAACAGAAAAGGAATAAGAGTTAGGATTTGAAAATAAATAATAACAATATTAATAAAGAGAGGGATTAAATTAGAATGATAAAGTCAAAATGTAATAACTGATAGAAAAGAAACTTTTGGAACACTTACCAAGGCAGTCGGTGAGATTCTATCACGAAATTTATAACAGCGGTACAAACAGATCTCTGGCTGAACCCAAATGTGGTGGCGCCAAATGATAGTAAGAGCGGGCTGCTTAAACGAAGACCGAGATGCTGCAAGGGCTCCTCCAGCAACCTTATTCTTAAAGAGGTGGATCGGCGACAGTAGAGCCAAAAATGCTCTATAGATTCAGGCTCACAGCAAAATGCACAAAGGGGAGAAAGCGCCAAACTCGACTTGTGTCAATATAAATTTACAGGAGGTATACGGCAGCGCAGCCGCGTCAGAGATACTTCAAGCTGCCGAGATCGACAAACTTTCCTGTTCAAAAAATATCTGAGGTGCTCATAATCCGCCGATGTTAACAGGATTGTGTCTTGCGTGCTTAAAAACGCACTTCGCCGAAACCTAGATGCTGTAGTATAGGCTGTAGCCGGGATGATAAGCAACACGCGGCCGCTTAGAGAAGCCTTTGCGAGAGTATCAGCAATCTCATTTACTGTCACACTACGGTGACCGGAAACCCATACTAATTGAGCAAGGCTCAAATGCGGAGGAAGCAGGGATAAGAAAGTGTTTAAAATGGGACCGTCAACATGCGCGGCGAGGGACGACCGCAAAGATAAAGAATCGGTAATTACTGCTACTGTGGAAATACAGGCGTCCAGATTGCGTAGAGCAAGTACGACAGCCGGAAACTCTGCTTGAAAAAATAGGGGTGAAATCTGGAAGGCACAGTGAAAAGGACCAGTCTAAATGCGAACAGAATATTCTCACATATGCTTTTTTGTTCCATTGCGATGAGTCGGTGGCTTTTGCTATATCTGTAGGTAGGGTCCCTAAATGATCTTCTAGTAGACCATTTAGGATACTCGGTGGGAAAAGTTCTGCGTTTTTCGGAGAAAATGTCGTCTGAAACAATGCGTACAGCGTTCCCACTGCATAGCGCAGGAAGGATGTTATAAATTTTCACATCTAAAGGTTCTAGTAATATTTGAACAAACACTACCTGTGTTGTATTGAAACGAGACCAGAGGGCACCAAAAAAGGAGGTCGGCTGACAACAGAAAACGCTTTGCGAACGGTAGAAATGAGAACCATAGATTCTGAGATAAGTCTGCACAGTTAAAAGTTGAGTCGTTATAAGAGAGGGGGAATGCGGGCTTCAAGGCACAGCACATTGGCAGCTCCAAAAGGACGAGATGACGAAGTTTTTATGTAGCCGAGCCTGAAAACAACAAAGATCCGAATTCTAAATTTTGCCTGACTTGCATTGTGTAGATCATTAATAATGCATCTCTGCGCATGCCGTACCGGTGACTACACAATCTACGTAACATGCCCACGGCACGAGCCCCTTTCACCGCGGCACGGTCAGTATGGGGCCGCCAAGTGAGTTTGTTGTCATAAATAACCCCAAGGTATTTCAGGGATTGAACCTGCGGTAATGGTTGTAACTGGCAAGTGAGAGACACCACTACAGGATTGTGTAGAGGGGGAAAACAAGGATGGCGCTCTTGCTAACATGTAACTTCAGGTGTAATCCCTTCAACCAGTACTCAAGTGTACTCAAATGTGACTGCAACAGACCATACAGGGAATGTACATCCGATCCTTCCCAGCAGAGCAGAGCAAGGTACGCCTTCCAATCTGAGCAGTGCGAGGTTGGGAGCTCAGGCAGCCATGAAGAGAAACTTCGTATTTCTCCTCCTTGACCGCGGTAGAACCAAGCCGCGGCTAAGTGCCAGACCGCAAAAAATGAGGTAAATACCGCAAAAAGCGGTTAAAAAACCACCAGCGGTCATCGAGACCTCGATGGAAGGGTCAGTGATGGTGTAGAACGGCCATAGGCAGCCTTGAAATCGCAGAATGGGCCCTGGGGCCAGTTGGCAATCACGATTGGTCACTGCTGAGCTCTGGCCTGCGGAAGCTCACAGAGGCACGTATGTTCTGTTCGAGAGCGCTCTCGAACTGCTCTAAACGGTGGGAAAATATGTAAGCGTTGTTAGAAGCAAAATAAAAACATTTAAAAGTTACACGTGTTTTAGCATACGTTAACATTATTTAGAGTACGAGAGAATATTTCATAAAATGAAGCCTTCTATAGGTTGACCAGAGCTTTAAGAAAAAGCTCGCAACTCATGTCCATACATAAGTTAAAGCAAACAAGTATAATTTTTGCCACACTTTTTAGTATAGTCTAGTTATAAGGCTGGGCTTGTTGAATGTTCACACTAATTATGGTTTGGAGACACGGACGCACCTCGCAACTGTTCTGTTGCAGAAGTGTGCACAAACTCTGGATTTCGCCCTTAAAACCGATAGTGATCAACAGTTTACGAAACACATATTTTACTACCAGAATCTTAAGCCCAACTCTTCCTTCGCAGTTTTTAGGTTTCAAATGTGCCTTGCCTAGACTAAAGAAAAGAGCAGGATATTTCTCTCATTTGTATTTGCCCTCTTGATGCCTCGTAAGGACACCTGTATCCCTTCCGCGTGTTTTTTTCTAATTTCTCGAAGTAATGTGTATTTATACCCTGGACATTTATTTCTCAGAGATATGTATTTTTTTATATCCTGTTTGCATTTGACTACCAAAACTATACATTAACAAAGAGTGAGGCGGGAAAGCTTGCGTAAGAGCTGTTGATGGCCAACGTTACCGAACGTTTTCTCTAAATCTAAATGTGTTCACGGGTGGGTTATTATCTGTACTGGAACTATATTGCCGCAAACATTTGCAGTGTTCGTTTTTTCAAATCTGGAGCCAAACCACTTTATCGCTTTGTTTGCGACGCAAGACGCGACTAGATTTATCTCGGTTGATCGCAACCAGGCAGAGCTGATTCTACGTCGTTCCGAAATGTTCTACTAACTTTGCACTTTATCTAAAAAGTCCGCTTTCACCTTTAAATTGAGCACGGCCGACAGCGGCGGGCACTCTCTTCGACGACCGCCGAGCACGCTTGTTGCTTCGCCGCCACCGAGTGATTCAGTCCATTTTGGGTGCAAGTCAGCCCAATAAGCAGTTTTCTTTTAGAAGAGCCTTTTGTCCGTCTTCATCGCTGCTTCGACTGCCGTCACCACTACGTGACATCTGGTGGAGGTGCGGGGTAGCCTTCCATGTTCCGGACGCCCCGATCAAGTCGTGAAGCCAGCCCTCAGCGCTTCGCACCCGAGGACGGGCCAGCAGCTCAGCGAGCTAGCCGACGTCTCCAGGGAGAGGAGCCTGAGTTCGGGAAACTGCCGGACCGCACCAGACGGCGAAAAGACGCTGCTACGAGCACCGCAACCTCGCCGAAGATGTCGACACCGATCATACTGCAGCAGCCGCGGGTGCCGCCAACTTTCAATGTATTCCTAGGCGAAGACCCTGAAGAATGGTTGGACTAATTTGAGCGCGTAGGGTCATTCAACAAGTGAGATAATGCCACAAAAATTGGCCACGTGTTCTTCTCATTGGATGGCTCCACACGCACGTGGTATGAAAACTATTATTCGTTCCTTACGACATGGGATCTATTCAAGAGAGAACTATTGAAGGTACTCACCAGTGTCGTGAGGAAAGAAAGAGCCGAACGACTCCTCGAGTCCAGGATCCAGCTTCCGAATGAGCCCGTCCGCGGTTACGTCGAGGAGATGAAGCGCCTATTTCGCCGCGCCGACCCTGAGATGACCGAGGAAAAGAAAGTTCAGTTTTTAATCCGCGGCGTAAAAGAACAACTCTTTGGCAGCCTCTTCCGCCAGCCGCCAAAAACAGTCGAGGAATTCATGCAAGAATCCTGCACGATTGAGAAGACCCTCAACGTCCGAGCTCGGTAGTACAATCGCCCTTCCTCTGCCTGTGCAATCCGTTCGGACGCGACGGCCACCACCAGCTACAGCATGCGGGAAGTTATCCGCGAAATCGTCCGAGAGGAGCGGCGCCGATTACTGACATCCTCCCCACAGCCACAAGTAGCGACTCTGATGGACGTGGTATGGGAAGAAGTGCAACAGGCACTTGGCACCCCGACGGCCACAGAACCCCAGGCCATGACCTAGGCCGCTGCAGTAAGGACTGCTCAGCCCCAACGACAAACCCTGTGTCCTCCCCGAGATGAGCCACTTGTTACACAACGCCGCCTTCCAGCCCCCGCCCGAGCAGCCTATGACCGACGCTCAAGCCCCAGGAAATTCGACGCCTTGAGGACTTCCGACAACCGGCCGTTGTGCTTCCATTGCGGTGATGCCGGCCATATTCTTCGTCACTGCCCGTACCGACGTATCGGTCTTCGAGGATTTGCCTTTAGCGCCCCACGACCACGCTTCGGACAACATCCGCAGGAAATCGACGAATACCTGCATCGAGAGGAGTACACGCCGAAACGCTTTTCGCGCTCACCATCGCCGTCGACCTCGCGCTCTGCGCCACCACGCCGCAGCTACGCAGCCGCGGTACGAGGAAGGTCTCCCAGCCCACGTAGGGGAAACTAAAGGCAGCAACCTCTGGAGGTGAGGTTGCTCACGAGCGAAACGCCGGAGATCCTCCACCGACCACGCACCATGAAGACGCTGCACCCGCGACGCCGCGTGAAGAACCTACTCTCGTTGCACCGACGTCGCACAAAATGACAGCTCCGACAACGACGCAAACTGCCTTCAAAACGTCGATACCACCCAGAAAAGGTTCGACCACACGCCCCCTCCGCGACTCGCATACTCGACAAAGCCGTGACCCGACGCCGAGAGCGAATTGCAATGCAAGAGCCAGGACCTCCGACTTAGAAGTGATTATCGACGGCCGGAAAGTTACCGCTCTAGTCGACACAGGAGCCGATTACTCGGTGATGAATGGAGCATTCGCTGCACAGCTGAAAAAAGTGAGAACGGCTTGGGAAGGCCCAAAAATTCGCATCGCAGAGGGCCACCTCATTACGCCATCAGGACGATGCACAACGCGAGTGGCTGTAAAAGCACATACCTATCCTGCGACCTTTGTTGCGCTACCGCAATGCTCCCGCGAAGTGATCTCGGGTATGGATTTCCTTAATGAGCATCATGCGATCATCGACCTGCGATCTAAGCTTATCACGCTTTCGACGGACGAAGCCATCGCTTCGATGAAAACTCGGGAAAATCACGTTGCCCTGAGTGTCCTGGAGGAGGAAGTGAGCGTCCCACCCCGTACAAGGGTTATCGTGACCGTAGGCGCCACGAAAGCCATTAACGCTCGAGGGCAACTTGCAGTTGCTTCTAGACCGAGGAATCAGCATCGCAAGAGGCATCGCACATTTCCGCAATGGCCAGGCCGAAGTATTGCTGACTAACTTCAGCGAAGAATGCCGGCCCATTAACAGAGGAACGACGATTGCTTTCTTCAACGAAATATCTGACGTACGAGACTCCTTCGCCCTCTCCGACCCCCCCGAAGAAGATTCGCCTGACCAAGAGAACTCGCCCACTTTCGACATCAGCCCAGCCCTGCACCGGAACAGACAAGACCAGATCCGCGACCTGCTTCAAAGCTACAGTGAGTGTTTTTCGACATCGCCGAAGGTGCGACAGACGCCAATTGTCAAGCATCGCATTATAACGGATCAACATGTCCGACCTCTCAATCAAAGCCCCTACCGTGTGTCACCGCGAGAACGACAAGCCATCCGGGACCAAGTCGAAGAAATAATTCGCGACGACGTCATCCAGCCTTCAAACACCCCCTTGGCGGCACCGTTTGTTCTAGTGAGAAAGACGGCGCACTTCGATTCGGCGTGGATTACCGCCGTTTCAACAACATAACAAAGAAAGACGTCTACCCCCTCCCCCGCATCGACGACACACTGGACCGCCTCTGCAACACCAAATATTTCTAATCGATGGACCTGAAGAGTGGCTACTGGCAAATTGAGGTCGACGAAAGAGATCGCGAGAAGACAGAATTCATCACTCCGGATGGGCTGTTTGAGTTCAAGGTGATGCCATTTGGTCTCTGTTCCGCACCAGCGACGTTTCAGTGAGTAATGGATACAGTACTGGCAGGCCTGAAGTGGGAAATTTGTCGCTCGGCTCTTTTCACGCCTGGTTTCTTCCGGGACTCAGTATTCGAGCCGCACAGCAGGAAATCACGATGTGACCTAGCAGTTACCAGCGACGCAGTGAACCTGTTGACGAATTTTGCAATTTGTTCCATTGTTGCCAGGTAACAATGTTAGTTTTAGGGAATTAATTAATGCTATTATTTCATTACGGTTAAAGCGTATCTTTGGAATAAAAATAAATGAAAATTAAAATTTATAAGTTTCAGCCACGACGCTGTCTAAAATGGGCGAACTGCATTATTTGCGCTGAGGTATTGGCGAAATAGGATTTGGTGTTTGACTTTCCAAAATTGTCTGGAGTGTTTGAAAAAAAAAGGATTGTTTTGACTCTGCTACGTGAGACCAGAAGTTATTTTGAGCCGTGTAGTACTCTGCCTGCGCGCAGGTGTCGTTGGAGCGTTTTGCTGCGTGAACAAGCTTTTGCTTAACAAAGCGGTCATTTAATGTTCGGTTCAGTCATGGTGCCGACAACAACGTTGTGACAGTCTGGTGGGGGGGGGGGGATGTACAGCATTGGAAGGAAACGCGAACAGACACAGCCTAGGAGCTCTGCTTTTCGCATTTCTTTTCATGACGCTTTTACTTCGGCGGTAGCAAAAAGATGTTAGACTTGTCCTTGATGGAATCTACGACGACTCTAGCGTCTTTTTTTTGCCACCAAGGTAAAAGCGCGGCTCATAGGCGCCGCGTTGTTGGTGCTTCTTTCCATCCTGATAGTACGTGCATGTGACTTCGCGCATTTTATCTTTGAACAAAAGTCAACTTGCTTAGACAGAAAAAAAAACATGAAAATTTTTGAAGAAAAGAGCTGCAAAATTCGGCCAGGTGGTTCTTGAAGCTTTGGTGGGCACCTTGGTCGTAAAGAGGTAATGCGCGATAAGTGAATGTGATAACGCCGTCGATAATTGAGCGATTGCTCAGCCCAGGAATGCGCGCAAAAGGCGGGATGTTAACAGGGTCTGCTGAGATCACGAGGTTGAGAATATTAGATGAATGATTGTCTTGCCTTGTCGGGAACGTGAGGAGATCTGACAGATCGAAGGTGGAGCACGGGTTAAGGAAATCACTCTCAGCGGTTTGCTTACTTAATGACTGTGGATGATCACTTAATTCTATTAAAGCAAAATTAAAGTCGCCGAAAATAAGCAGTTGTGTGCTCAGAGAGCATATGATTCTACACTAGAGCGTGTCATGAAACCGCTTCACAAACAAGGCATCAGCGCCTGGAGGCCGGTAGCAAAAACAGATTATGATGGAAAGGGGTGGGAGGGCTTAAAGGCTATCTAATGAACGAATTTGATTTCAATATTTGATGTAACGCTTATAGGGAAGCAGAACAAGCTTTGGCGAGCCGCAGGCAGGACGCCGCCGTTCCGCCTGTTCTCGAGATCGCGTGGGAAGGCACTGTATTTAGAGATCATCAAGATCAGCAGCCGCCTGACCATGGCCAGTGCAGGACAAAGACCACTTCCATATCTCTCTGATTAGTCCTATCCTGTGCCAGCTGCGGCCGCCATGCCCCCGCAGACTTCTTAATCTCCTCCGCCCACTTAACCTTCTTCCGTCCCCTGCTACGCTCGTCTTATATTGGAATCTACTCCGTTACCCTTAAGGACCAGTGGTTATCTTGCCTTCGCATTACATGGCCTGCCCAAGCCCATTTCTTCCTCTTGATTTCGAAAAAGAATTCGTTAACCGTGTTTGCTTTCTCACTCACTCTGCCCTCTTCCGGTCTCTTAACGTTACACCTAATATTTTTTTCTTTCCATGGCTCGTGCGTTGTTCGTAGCTTAACCTGGACCCTTTTCGTTAGCCTCCATGTTTCTGCCCCGTAGGTGAGTACCGATAAGATACAGCTGTTGTACAAGAGATATTGGTAAACTGATATTCATGATCTGAGAGAACCTGCCAAATGCACTCCACACTGTTCTTGTTCTTCAGTTATTTCACTCTCGAGATCCGGATTTGCGGTCACTACCTGCCCTAAGTACACGCATTCGCTTACAACTTTCAGAGCTTCGCTACGACTTGTAAACTGCGGTTTCCTTCGAAACTGTAGAACATTGTTTTCGTTTTCTGCATATTAATTAATAGACCCACCATTCAGCTCCACCTGTCATTGATCATGCTTTTAAATTCATCCCCTGAGTGACTAGGAAAGGCAATGTCTTCACCGACTCGGCTGATCATCTGACGAGCTCTAGTCGTCAGTAGAGCCACGTGCAGCCTACCGTACCAAGTCCTGACATCACAAGAGGTCGAGGCTATGCTGAGGAAGGTATATAACACGTACCTAAAGGTCAGGAAGCACTTCTTATTGCTCAGAAAGAACAAAATTTATACGCGACTGCGGGCGGGGCCTTACTCAGACGAATAAGCTACCCTGACAAACACAAGAAGATCCAAGAGACGCAGGTCGTACTGGACGACATCAGATCAGCCTACACAATCCTACGCATCCCTAAACACATGCACCCACAACTCCACCGAGACAGGAGAGAAGCAAGGGCTCAGGCGTTAGAAAAGCGCATCGCTGGCAAAAAAGAGTTCGTCTTCGTTGACACAGTCAGCTACCCAAGACACAGAGCCGTGATGGCCGCGGCAATTTACTATCCTCACAAGAAGCTAGCCAGTGTCCCCACGATGAATTGTACCTCTACTGAAGCAGAGCTCTCGCCGTAGCCGATGACAACAAAAGAAGCAAACTTGGTAATCATATCGGACTCGCTGACTGCCTGTCGAAATGCCCTGAAAGCCAGAATTGGCAAGAAAGCTCTCAGTGTTCTACGCCAAGGTGGCTCAACAGTGTGGGAACCGGAGCACATCGGCCTGGCCAGAACCACACAGCGGACGCCATCGTTCGAGGACATAACCGAATGACGGCTGATGCCTTGAGACTCAAGCCAGTTACCCCGACATAAGGCGACATACTGGAGCTTTTTATGGGACTAAGAGCATCTCCCACCTCTAGCCAGCTTACTAAACAGCAGACTGCAACTGAGAGAGAGCTCGAACACGTTATCCGTGCTTATTTATCCTAAATAAGATACGCCACACTGCATACAGGCTCTCATGCACAGAGTGCGGTGAGACAGCCACACTACACCACACCACATTGGGATGCCAACGCAACCTTGCAGTCCCATCCATACACAATCCCACGCCGAAGCAGTGGGGGGTAGCGCTGTCCTGCTGGGAACCCGGATGTCAGCTCTCACAGGTCGAACGGGCCCTAGCTGCCACAACTCCGGACTTGCAGAAAATTTAAAAAACCCCATTCAAACATCACTCGGCGCCTCTCTCGCATAGCACTTTTGGCTTGCGTGGTTGCTGCGATTCAAGGTCAGAACGAAAGCAACAAAAGATTTGCATGCCTGTGTGTTTCATTACATAATTATTACACATCAAAACAGGGTGATAAAAGTCCACATCTTGTTTCGCATGTCATCGATGTGTTGTAATCAAGTTGTGTACCTGCTTGCACACAACCTTTTAGCGCTTGTTTCACGTAATTCATGCGAAAACACAGCTATATATGTTTTCTTGATTGTATACGTTTTCTTGATCGCAATGCATTCGTAGCTTACAATATGCACCTACCTCATATCAAGTGACCTAAGGCACAACCTACATTAGGGGATTTCCAGGCAATGTTGACACGTGTTACTCCACTAAAGTTACGAAAATCTATAGTATGTTACTTGCAAACAAACACATTTGCTATATTGAAGAGTTTACTTTGTTAGATATCTCAATTCTTTTAAAAATAAAAATTTCCCACCGGATTACTTCACAACTTCAGTCATTACAAATGCCAGACTACTTGCAAATACGAGGCCGGTATCCTGTTTTATACATAGTTAACTAAGAAATCTAGACCATACTTACTGACTTCTAAGGAAATAAAATTTCGCAGTCTTAACACCTTGCACTCACTCAACCAGAGGCTATCATAAAAACAGGTACTGTTTACATGGAAATGTGTGTGTTTCAAACATAAAAGCAGGCACAAAATCGCTTAAAGAATTATTCTGCTCTGAATTCTATCTTGCAGCTAACAGCCTTGATGCGTTAAAATCTGTAGTATTTAAAGACTTTTAGCTGAGCGGAACGGCTCCTCGGCCCCGCTCCCGCGCGAGCCAAGCGGAGACCGGAGCGGCGTGGTGAGCGGGTCTCGCGCAAAGCCTTCTGGGCTTACGCTAGCCGAACCAAACGTACATATTCAACAAGGCGGCCGCCAGCGCAAGTGCTGCAGACTCATGTGTAGCCCCTTCCGTGGAACGCGCGGACTACGTTTCGATTCGAAAACCTCGAAGGAGGTTCAGAATCAGCGAGGATGTGTGCCTCTTGCGGGAGTTGGTATCGTTAAATCCTTTTCAAAACCCGCTGATGTGGCACAGGGTTCTGAAGAACGTAGCGGCCGCCGTGCAACGCAAGCTGACTGTCCGCGCAGTGCGGGACCGAGTCGACCTGCTCATTGGACATTTCAGGCAGCAAGACCGAGCGAACCTGCGAAAGTAAGTGGTTTTATTTTAATCTTGCTGTGTTTAGAGGTACAGCTTTTTGTTGCGTGGGACTATTCTATGCGTTACTTGCCTAGATTTCTCGCAGCTGACTTTGTCGTTTCGGTAGCACGAGGTGGCTACGACGCCCGTGTATTTTGGCGTTTCCTTTATATGTTTTCCTTCTCTGTTTACTTCTTTTCGCATGCGGCAGTGGTAGGGACCCTGTTGATTGTAGTGGACTGGTTCGTGCGCATTCCTCTTCTTACTGCACTTACTACTACTTCTACTATCGGACCTGCACGAACACATAACCAAGCTGGCGCTTCTCGTATCTTCTTCTCAGATCCGGCACTGAAGAAGATTATATGAGTTGGAGCAGCTCCTTCAGGAAGTGTCCAATACGCCGATCATTGTGCCAAGGAAGGCCAACGCATCGGTACCTGTGAAGCGCAAACCGCTCTCAGCACCGATATCGGCCGCTGCTGAGATGCGATTGGCCCAGGGAGTAAGAGACTGCTTTGCTTGTTGCGGAGCCAGCCAGACCGACGATAGCCAGATGAACGGCAAGTGTTGTCTTACACTCACATAATTCTACGCGAATCGTCGAGTGCAAGGTTCTGCATGTTGAGATGTGGCTTGGCATACAATAGGTGTTTGTCCGACTGTACTGATTATTAAGTGCATACAAACACGCAAAGAATTTCGATGTGGTCTAAATGTGCTGCCCAAAGGTGTACGTGTACATAATGTACCACATCTACAAACTCTGAATTAGTTTTATTCCTTAATATCCCAGTTTATTATCAATAGGCATCTTTGTTATTTGACTCACACATTTAATTTCGGCACTGTGCTTTTTTTGCAGAGTGTAGGTTAGCAGCCTCAGAGCTGCTCATGGCCTTGTGCGAGTCTGCGCAGCGGCCACCACCCTCCCCACAGAGCCCGTTGTCCCCACAAAGTGATCAGCAGGACAACACAGCTGGTGAAAATGGAGCTGCTGTCTTTATGGACAGCAGTGTTGTGTCTGGCACGCGCAATACAAAAGAACCACAAAAAAACAGCTGTGCCGCCGGGGTGGAACCACAGGTAAGACAGCTCTGAACAGTGATCTTGTTGATAAAAAAGAAACACCGCTCATTACCTTGCCGGACGTTCAAGGAGTTCAAGCAGTTTTTTGTAAACTTCGCCTTGTAGATGCTACCATCACTGTAGGATGCATCTATCGCTGTCCTTCTTCCGATCTCATTACAATGCAATCTTTGTACGCGTATATGCAGCAGTATGTGAAGGAAAACAAGGTGATATTACTGGGCGACTTCAATCTACCTGACATTAACTGGCACACACTACATCATCGATCACATTGCGCCGATGTTCTTTTTGATATCATGTTTTCTTTCTATCTAATCCAGATTATAAACGAGCCTACGTGGGTACAAGGATCTAGCTCAAACATTTTAGACCTAGTATTTCTTAGTAACCATTTGCCTATCCATGAGGCAAAATCCGAAGTGTCAGCCGGCCTGTCAGACCACAAACTGGTCTATTGTGGTGTCCCATATAATGGTTCTCTACCTTCTTCACGATCAACAATAATGTATAAAGATTACAGCAGAGCCGATAATACAGGCATCATTGATACACTATCACTCGAACTCTCATCCTTCCATCAACTCGTACACGATACAAACACAAACATCGAATCTCTATGACATAAATTTAAAACAGTTGTGTCATACTGTGTCACTAACTACGTACCACTGAAAACTGAAAGGGCCCACAAACATAACTCCTGGATAACTCGAACCATAATCCACGCAAAAAGAAATTTTCCACGACTCAGAAAGAGACACAAAGACCATACGTCACAACGAACAGTTCTAAATCTTATCTCCGCTGTTGATGATTTGAAATCAGAAATGAAGAGGGCCAAGACATATTATTTTACACAAACACTTCCTAAATTTCTAAAAAATTCTCCCCAAACATTCTGGCGTTAAATAAACCCTAAAAAAGAAGGTGAAAGACAGGCATCGCCGGAGGATAACAGATATGCAGCAACTACTTTAAATAACTACTTCTGCTCCATCTTCACAACGGATAACGGAGAGCTACCAGGAATGAACTCTAGCGCAGGCGTGACAATCGAACCACTAACGGTAACTGAACCAGAAGTGTTAAACCTTTTACTAAATCTGAACACTAAGAAAGCACCAGGGCCTGATAACATCTCTAACATATTCCTACATAGATATGCCGAGTGGATAGCCAAATTCCTGGTACTACTTTTTAACAAATCATTATCCACTTGCACCCTGCCTAGGCATTGGAAAACCGCCAAGATAACACCGATACACAAATTAGGAAATAAATCCGACCCTTCGAACTTCAAGCTTATATCACTAACGAGCACAGTATGCAAGTTATTAGAACATATTGTTTTAAAACACATAAACGCTTATCTTCAAGTAACTGACATTTTAGCCTTGTATCAGCACGGCTTTTGTAAGGGTCTTTCTACTATTACTCAACTAATTGAATTAACGCATGACATATCCACGATAACCAAACAAATTGACCTTATATTTTTAGACTTCTTGAAAGCATTTGACCGTGTGTCGCATACTAAACTTATTGCAAAACTTCATATTACTTTAGGAACTGGCCCTATTCAAACTGGATTAAAGACTACCTTAGTAATCGCATGCAATTTGTTGAAATTAGCGATGAGAAATCAGCGACAACTAATGTTACACCGGGAGTACCCCAAGGAAGTGTCCTAGCTCCAGTACTGTTCCTAATATTTATAAATGACCTACCAGCTTGTGTTTCACAGATTAAACTTTTCGCAGATGACTGCGTCCTTTACAAGGGAATTAACTCTTTTGATGACCATATAGTTTTAAATAACGCCTTAACAGCAGTGTACCAGTGGTGTCAGGACTGGCAGATGGACATCAATTTAAATAACTCTGTTCTTTTATCTATATCTAGGAAAAAACACACATCAGCTTTTCAGTACAAGCTTAATAATATTCATCTTGCATCTGTTCTTGAGCATAAGTACCTTGGTGTGACACTAAACAGCAATTTTTTATGGTCCGTTGGGTTCTTCGGAACGGTGCAGACCCTTTCAAACGTTGTTGTTCGGCGGTGATGAAGAGAGATGTGCAGATGAAGGTCAAAGAGAGAATATATTTACAGAATGTACATTGGCAAACTGCGTTACAAGTTGAGTCACACAGACAGGCAAACTAACTTAAAAGAAAAGATCTCACGCAGAGAAACTCGACAAGACCTTACTCATCGACCCGAGGTTAGAGTCTAGGTCTGTACAATTACATGCCACTGCACGGAGCCTCTAGCTCAACTAGACAAGACTGCCCTCCAATGATTTTACATGCAGTTTTAAAGCTTTTGCAAACAAAGAAATTAGGCCGGTCATATATCGAGGCCCGCCCTAAGCTTCGATAACCAATGGAGGTAGTCACAGCCCCTGAAGGTTGGACCCAACTTCGAGCCCGGGGCTTGGCTATAAAGAAAAAGAAACATATACAGAAAACATTTTGAAAACCCTCTCCCCGAGGGGAGTTCTCGGCCTTAGCGCGTGATGCTTTCCCTTTCCCTGCCACACCCGCGCGTCGCCTCTCAAACGATGAAGCGTTTTTTTTAGCTAATTGGCGGGGCCACTGACCCACTGGCTCGCCGCAGGAATGTCAGACGGCGGAGAACCGCGACACTTCGGTGCCATCGAGAGTGCCAGAAAAAAGAAGAAAAAAAAGGGGCCCATCGCGGAATGTGAGGTGGTTCGCATTCTGCCGCCGTGGGAATGCTGCCTGAGATCAAGCGGCTTCACGTGCTCGTTGTTCGTGCCTCGCATGCTTTCTTGGCGCCAGGTGTCCTCGGCCGTCACAGTGGTGCTGTCAAGTAGACAGTGCTTCAGTGCTTCGTGCGCCTTTGCCACTGCTTGCGGGGGTAGGAGGGGGGGGGGGGGGGGAGGGCGTAGACCGGAGGCCCGCTGTGAGCACAAGCTAAAGGAATAAAAAAGATATGCGCGTTGATGAGGCGCGGCCTTACACTAACCTCTGATTTCAGATGGGATTCGCACGTTAATATCATAACATCTAATGCACTAAAACAAGTCTTCTTCATTAACAGACGCCTTAAACTAGCACCCTCTGAAACAAAATTACTAGCATACAAAACTATTGTCAGACCAATTCTAGAATACGGCAACACCGTTTGGTTTCCCTTTACTAACAAGCTCATTAAAAAACTTGAAGGGGTGCAGAGAAAGGCACTAAGATGTGTAAATAATAAACACTCCCTTACAGACTCACCAACGCAATTACTAAAACGTGCAGAACTCCTAACCCTGGAGAACAGAGCAAAATTCGCAAGACTTAAAATTACGTATCAGCTAATACACAACCAACTAAAAGCGGCCGCTACAAAATACATAACGACCACAAAAACTAGATCGACCCGCCACAATCTCACACACAAATTAAACGAGTTTCCATTCCGTACTGACATATTCAAATACTCCTTTTTTCCTCGAGCTACACGAGAATGGAACAATCAAAACATAGATATTAGTAACAGCTCATCATTAGATGCGTTCAGTGCCCTGGTTATAGATCACCTGCTTGCTTCCCAGTAGTTATTCTCAATTTCCACACTTTTCTGCCCTGTTTATTTTTACCGTTTTGTTTGTGCCTAGATTGAAAATACAACACTAAATGCAGCCGATTTTCTTTTTTTGGTATGCTTGTCATCATATTTGCCGCCTATTATTTGTACCTCAACTTGAAATCTCTAACCGATTTTGTAACTATTTTTGCCATATGTTATTGTTCAAATCGTTTACTTAGCAACATGTACACTGCAACTGTATCATTCAGAGCCCTTCCTGTTACAGTCCCTGATGGGTCTTACAGTATCAAATAAATAAGCAGCTTGCGGGCACAATGTTTAGATAGTAATTGTGAGGAAGATGTGTGTTGTATGCTTGGAAACTAATGTCCTACACCTTAAAACACTGAATCTTTTTCTTGCATGTGTCATAATTTTCTATGTGTACGTAACGCAATAAAAGTGCACACAAAACCGCTGCTGAAGATTTGGTCAGTCAAACTTGTAATGCGCACCTTGTCACATTCATTTTATTTGTCGAAACTTCAATAAGGAAAGGAAGTCAACACACACACACACGCACACACACAAAAGAGAGCCGCCGTGGTGGCTGAGTGTTTATGGCGCTCGGCTGCCGGCCCGGAAGACGCGGGTTCGATCCCGGCCGCGGCGGTCGAATTTCAATGGAGGCGAAATTCTAGAGGCCCGTGTGCTGTGCGATATCAGTGCACGTAAAAGAACCCCAGATGGTCGAAATTTCCGGAGCCCTTCACTACGGCGTCCCTCATAGCCTGAGTCGCTTTGGGACGTTAAATCCCCCATAAACCATAAACCAAACACACAAAAGAAGTTGATGCACAGTTACAAGTACTGCCATTTGTGCATGAATTGGTGTTAAGTGAATGCCGAGATAGACAAGTGAGTTTTGAGTGCACAAGATCGGCACATCTGATCACCGAGAAAAAGTCAGCAATTCATTACTCGAATATATAACGGTCGCTGCAAAAAAGAATGTTGTCCTGTGAAATAAACACTGAAAAAGTAAGAATATTTGTAACATAAAAATTGATGTCCAAACCCTAAGCATAAGCATCCACACAGCATTTTGACAAAGTGTGTGCATCTCCCGTCAAAAGTATACAGCCCAAGGGGCGGTGTACACAAGTATGTATGCAGCTTTTTTTGTTTTTGCTGTGTTTAAAGTTCCCTGTCGTTCATGCATCCTTTAGTTGGAGAAGGCGAGTGCATTACAAGTCACAGAGGACTTTTGAGCACTGAATTATGGTGTGTGACCTCATGCTGATGTGTTTTCAAACAACATTAGTAAGATTTTCCTTTTGTTTTCACGGCAGGTGTACGAGAGCTGCAAGCAAGGTGCTTGGAGCTCCTGGCCAGCCGTGAGAACTACGAATATCAGCTCGGGAGAGAAGAGCTTGCGCTAGCAAGACAGCGGCTAGCACTCGACGAAAGGAAAGTGGCTCTTGAAGGACAGAGGCACCGCATTGTTGTACAACGCCGGATGGAGGAACACAGTCGCCTGCTTGCCGGCCTGGACAGGCTTGAGCAACATTTGGAAGAAAAGAGTACCTCAGGGCTTGAATAATAAATAGCAAAAATGAGTGGGTTGTCATGCCCATTTTTCGTGCAGCTATCAAGAGCACCTGCAATATGTGCAGGCCATCACTCACGGTAAATCTTGATGGAATGTTCATTTACTGCTTGTAAGTGGCAATGATGTAGTTGTAGTTTGTGGGGTTTGACGTCCCAAAGCAACTGAAGCTATGATGAACGCCGTGGTAGAAAGCTGCGGAAAATTTCGACCCCCTGGGGTTCTTTAACGTGCACAGACATCGCACAGTACACGGGCCTTTATCTTGCAGACACGTATAAGTACAGTGGTTAAAACAATGTGATATCTTGAGTCCTATTTTTACAACTTTAGTTAGAGGCCACTTAAGAAGGAAGTGGCTTTTCCCCTTAAAGGATCCCCTTCAAGCAATAGCTTCGGTCGATTCTCATGAGTATGCTAGCACGATAATGTACGGAGTGGGAGATGAAAGGGGTTAGTGCCCTCCTTGCATTGAGATGCTAGTAGGTTCATGAGAATCGGTCGACACCATTGGCTAGAAGGCGGTCCTTTGTCAGGGAAAAGTCACTTCGTTCTTGAACTGTATCCGACTATAGCTCGAGGGGCCCAGTGCCGCGGGAACCTTGTAAAGAAAAGTATAATAGACAAATGCCACCAAATTTAAAAGCTATAGTGTGGCATTAGTGAGGAGCTGGGTACACATCAGGTGCTGGGGGTCGACACCGAAGTACTGTGACACCTGGGCACTGTAGAAACATGTGTGGCAGTTGGCGAGGAGGGCACTACCTTTGAAGAGCCTTGGCGTATTTTGGCGATAGAACTTTTGGTTCTTTTTGAAGTCACAAAAGGAAAACACTTCAACAATCTTCCCGAACCCCCACTCAACTGCCTGTCTCACGGTGTTCATGGCTTTGTTCAGAGCTATATGTTGTGGTGTTATATGGACACCGCCAAAAGGTTTTATCAAGAGGGGCCTCAGTGGGTACGCCTGGTCTCCATATATGCAATAGCTTTGACCTTTGACTAGGCTCTTCAACTCTGCGTGCACATCGCTTTTCGCGAAGTTACCTGGAAGGGTATAAAAAGAAACCATACCTCAAAATTAGTACACAAAAAGCCAGTCTCCAATCTACGGGCTTAAAAGCAGCCTGTTACACATTGTATGCATGTTAGGGCTTTTAGCGCCGACGTTTTCGCGCTCACCGGCGTCATATTTGCTGCCTGGATACGATCCGTCTAACTGGCAGGTGATCCCATTCGGGCACATGATTGCCTTGTATTTGAGAGTATGGACGCGTTTGTGCCCACTGAAAGAGATCTTTTGATCTTTCGACGGCCGGCACACTGGCCGTGCCGTACCGTCGATAAATCTCCAACAATTTTTCAACGGGTCTCCTTTGGCGTGAATGGCCTGAAGACAGTAGGGTGATTGTGTAAGCAATTATTATTAGGGAAATTTTGCTGCGTTTTGCTCCTTACCTGCGATAACCTCTCCAATGTGTCAATGTTCAGCCAAGAATAATTGTTGCCGTCACCCAGGAGATGGAAGAACTTCTCTTCGAGGTGCTGAAGAACGGTGTTTGTTACAGATGATAGAGTCGAACTGCGCCGCCAGAAAACTCCTTCGAGGTCGCGGAGGCGGTTCGAATACGCAAGCCGACGTAAGGTGATGCAATGGCCTCATCCGCGGGCACTGTCACTCTTTGCAGAGTGGTCAGCGCATCGAGAATTAGCAATGCCCTCTGCAGCCTGAGTATATCGTCTTTTTCAAATCTAAACGCAGTCCGAAAGACCCCACTGTCCATCGTATCGATGTTCATGAACCCGTGCATGGAAAGCGGGTTACGGCAATTTTGTCGGAACACTTCTAGACATTACATGTCCTCTATTTCAGAAAACTTCAAGTGTAAGAGTAGGAGCGGGTCTTGTAGAAAGCTTTTCAGCATCGCGAACAGTTGGTGTCGGATAACCTGCGAACGAAACTGGGGAAAAACTCTAACGCGATGCTCGCAGGCGCACCCAACGATCATGCATGCTCACGACAACGCGCTCTGAGGAATGGCATGCGTGGTCTTGACTCGATTCTCGCAATGGCAAACTTCTCTCTTTTTCCTAATACGAAAACATCGCTGCTAAAACCAAACCACCGCGGTTGCCAAAAATATAGAGTAAACGTAATCAAATATTATTAATTTATTCACTCATAAATTAGGCAGTCTTGCTTATAACCGCTTTCTGGTAGGTCTAATTACGATTACTAGGAGGCGCAACAGGACTCTTCGCTTGAGCAGACGCGGAACTCGCGGCGCTAAAACTCTGTATTAACAATAGATCACAGCAATAGCTTGGCTTTGGCTTATGGGGGCTTAACGTCCTAAAGTGACTCAGGATATGAGGGACGCCATAGTGAAGGGCTCCGGAAATTTCGGCCACCTGGGGTTCTTTAACGTACACTGACATCGCACAGTACACATGCCTCTAAATTTCGCCTTCATCGAAACTCTACCGCCGCAGCCGGGATCGGACCCGTGTCTTTCGGGTCAGGAGCCGAGCGCCGTACCCACTCAGCCACCGCGGCGGATGTAACGACGTGCAGACGTTTTGTGGCCCTTTGCAACGCAAAACAAGAAAGCAGGAAGGGTTACTTCTAAACGTCTACATTAATGTGTAGATTAACTTTCGATTTGTTTAAAGGCGGCTCTTCATCTGCACTGCCACGGTTGGAAGAGGCACCTGCAATCTTCACGACTCGCGAACGTCGTCACTCCATCATTTTCTGCGTTCCCGCGTTATTTTGCCAGAAGAATATAATATAGAGCATTCGGGATGCCCAGCAATTACGGTTGCCAAAGCTTATGCTTACCCAACTCGAGCAGCTCTGCTGTAGCTGTCGGTTTCCCTTCCTTCCAGTTGACGCTGACGTGCGTGCCGCGCAGCGCTTCGATGGCCTTCTCTTTGCTGATGAGGCGGAAGCCAACATTCACGTCCGCAATGGCGCGTATAGGGGACACCTTCCACGACTCCTCTGTCGTCCATTTCACAAGGATGTGCGACATGGCGCGACAAGGAGGTTACATTGCGCGACGACGACAAACAAACCTGAGCCGAGCAATCACACTTCCTGCAAGTTTGCCGCCCCAACCGTAAACACTTGCTAACAGGCATGGCTATGATACGTACTTGCTATTTGTCGTAAGAGGAACACCGCAACTTTTACATTTGATTTCAAACTATTTACTTTGTTTGCGTTTTTGAAATATTCTATTTCAATTTGTGAGTTTCAGTGAAGAATAAATTAACGTTGAAGAGAACAGTGTGCGCGACCCGCACTTCGGCTCGGACTGGACCGCGTTTAGTTTCGATGCAGCACTCTTGCACCGTGAGGTTGCGCCTTGCCTGCTCAAAACAAATCTTTTCTCTTAACTGGAAGTCTGATTTAATCTCGGCCTGCATTCCTATGTATTGAGGCTACATTTGATTGATACTGCTGCTTCTTCTAGCAGCTGCTTGTCATTACATTGTTGCATAGTGGGCATTAACGTGGAGGTGGTGAGAAACGCTGCTTAAATAACGAAATGTATGTATTGAAAGCATTCAAGTTGGCGCTGTCCCACCTAATATGTTTAATAGGCACGAAATCACTACACGAGCTATCGTAGCAGGCAGCCTGCACGGCAAGGCCTGTGCGTCGAGAAGACGACGCGGAGACCTCCGCGGGCAGCAACAAAATTTTGAATAGTGTGCAGTGTAAAATTGTACTAAATGCTAACTGCTAGGTGACTCATCGCGAATGCGTGTAAAGGTTGGAAATGGCTGAATGTGGTAGGAATGCGGGTAGAAACAAACGAGCTGCCTCTTGCGGCTGCTGTCGTACCTGTGGCGGTGACAACCACTATACCAGTTTATCGAGTGACTCTACCTATCTTAATAAAAAAGGTGTTCTCACTCCATCAAAGTCCCTACTGCATATATATATATATATATATATATATATATATATATATATATATATATATATATATATATATATATATATATATATATATATATATATATATATATATAGTGCTACCCCAACGCTATTACCCCTTTCATTCTTCCCATCAGCCGTCCACTCCACTTTCTTGACTTATTCCGCTCGCATGGGCTTAGCACTTCGCTCTTCTCGCTGTAACCACACGTGTGTCCTTGTGAATCAGCCGTTTATTTTTCTACGTATGCGTAGAAATGTCGAATAGGAAAAAGTATAAGCAGTATCTTTTTGATGCCGCATGTGAGGTGCCGACTCGTGCGAGACACAGGCATTAATTCCCGGATGACTGGGTCGAGCGCACTGCCTGCGAAATAGCATGCAATTCCAACGAATAGGACAGCGACTCGCCGTTGGCTCCACTGTCCAGCAGAACTGACGATAGAATTTTGATGTCTGCTCCCGTGAAAGAAGAACCTAGCGGAAGTGACGACTTGGCTTTGACCTCGGACAGTGAGCACTTGCACACTGCAGAGGAAAGCCTGGGTGGCATCTCGGACAGCTCTTCATCGAGCGACGACGACGGCTGCGACCCAGGGACTGCGGACGCTTCAGAAACAAGAAACGAAATGGTAAGCCCTTTCTGGTAGTTCAGTTGCAAGTCGAGCATGTCCCATCGTTCGCATTTATTCTGTGTGCTGCCCTTGTTGCGCTTGAATTCTAGAGAAGTAGGACTCGAGTGTCGGTTTTACGCCTTTTCATGAAGCCTGCACGTCGTCATCTGCCTCACGTCGGAATGTCAGGTTGAAATATGTAGTAGAAATTCAAAAAATGACGTTTTTTTAAATGCGCCGTCTTCATGCCGCACGCCAGAATGCATGTGGGATGACGGGATTCCGCTTGTGTCGGGGTGCACGTGTTTTGTCCCTTTTCGCGCCGTGGTCACTGTGCGCTATAGAAAAACGGAGCAAGATTATATCTCGAAAGGCTTCTTGCAGCTCCGCTTTTTTGTTTTTTTACGCTAGTTAGTTGCACCGCAACACCGATCGAGAGCGTCGCCGCTGTATTCATCTCTAGACATGCAGCGTATGCTAATGGGAAAGAATTCCGAAATACCCGGACTTTTCGAAAATAACGGGGCATGGAGAAAAATGGCGAACGTTCCTGTGGCAGCGAATGCTGTTTTCAGCGGCCGCGTTAGTGCTAGGGATGACGCGCGAATAGCGGCACCACCGGCAGGGATGGATGGTCGAAAATTCTCACGCATGATCGTGTCACCTTTAAGGGACGCGCTAAGAGAAGTACCGCGCCGCCAAGTACGGATGTCACAGCGTCCGAAACCTGCGTTTCTCTCGGGCCGCACTGCCTCCCTGCACATAGATCAGATTACCACATCCCCTTATACACTCGGAGACCTCGAAACCCCTCAAGGAGCGGTCCTTTCTCCCCTTTTCTTTAACGTTGCTCTCATCCCCCTAGCTCACAAACTGGCTCTAATCCCACACCTAAAGCATACCCTGTACGCTGATGATATTACAACATGGACCACTCATGGCTCTGACGGGGAAATTGAGGAGACTCTTCAGTTAGCAGCAGACACCATCTCCTCTCACGCGTCATCCATCGGGCTCGAATGCTCCCCATCTAAGTCCGTGCTCTTCCTAATAAGGCCAAAATCTAGCGCTAACCCGCCCGTCCAAATCAATTTAAAAGGATCCCCTACCCCCATCACACCCACCCTCCGCATCCTTGGCCTCCACTTGCAGGATTCTGGACGAAATAAACATACCCTTAAAAGGCTGAAGGCCTCCACGCAATTCGTGTTGCACCTTCTACGCCGAGTGTCCTCCCTTAACAAGGGTTTAGACGAAGCGGACAACATGAAAGTAGTGCACGCATTTACGCACGGAAACCGAACGCGTGAACGCAATGATCCGCCTTGCGACTAAGGCAGCCCTAAACTTACCTCGTAGCACTAGCACAGCCAAACGTCTTGCACTAGGCATGCATAACACCATTCAGGAACAAGTTGACGCGCACCTTCAGACACAGCACCTTAGACTTGCCACAAGCGCCACTGGCCGCCATATACTCTCTTCCCTTCCCATCAACATACCCGCTAACCAGTCAAACCTTATACCCATCCCTTGACACATCCATACACCTCTCGTTGTGAAACCCCTTCCTCGAAACGTCCATCCCCAATATCACATCCCTCGCCGCGTAGCTCGCGCTAATGCCCTCCATAAGTACTATGGGCAAGCCCACGATGCCGTTTGGGTAGATGCCGCATGTACAGCGCATGAAGCGGTAGCAGTTGCCCACAATCCAACCCTACCTCACCCCCTAACTCACCGTCTTCCCGCGGGCTCTACGCCTGAGGAGGCAGAGGAGACCGCCATCGCCCTAGCCCTTGCACATTCGGACGCCTAATGCATCTTCAGCGACTCCAAAACGGCTCTGTCCAACTTTGCCAGGGGCAGGATTCACGCCACTGCCTGGCAATTGTTCAACACCCCTACCCAAAATTTACCGCGCAGGGTAGAGCTTCAGTGGGTGCCGGCTCACTCTGGGAACCCTGGAAACGAGGCTGCCGATAAATTGGCCCGAGGTCTGATTTGCCGGGCTCAGGACCGTCTCGATCCAGGATTCTCGAGGGAGCGGGCGCACACCTTTGCGGAGCTCACGCAAATACCCCGTTTGGACCATCGAACTTACCCTCCTCCCCACCCCTCTCTTACGCACTCCCAACAGATCCTCTTCAGACGCCGGGAGACCCGCTCTCTGTCATCCCCTCAGCTTTTATCCCACTATTGCGGCACATCCCCTGCATGCTCCCTTTGTGGTGACCCCCACGCCACACTCTCCCATATCCTTTTCGTCTGCCCTGCTGACCCTCCCCCGCGGGGACAGCACGCCATCTCGAGCTGGGAGGACTGGGAGGTAATGCTTATGTCTGGAGACCTGACATCGCAGCTTGCTGCGGTGACTCGGGCTGCCGACGTCATGTCCCGGCATGAACTACTTGATGCAGTGCGGGACCGCGCATTGGCCCAGGGACCCAGCTGGGTCTAAAACTCAGTTGCTGAATAAAGTTTTTCTGTCTGTCTGTCTGTCGGTCCGAAACCTGCGAGTGATTGTGGTTTACTCGATAGAAAAATAGGCTTGCCTCCATCCACTCATGGCACCGACTATATCGCAGCAGAAGCAGCTAGCATGTTTAGTGCGATGGCTGCAAAACATTTAGCTTTGCAGGGAAACTTATATTTACAATATGATCATTTCGCTGAAGCACCCAGAAATGATTTATAACATCTGAAAGAGGACAATAAGTGGTATAGCGGAACAAAGGAAGCAGGGAAAGCATAAAAACTGAAAATAAATGGCTTGGAAAAAGAGATAAACAGTAGCGTCAATCGTCATTACTCATATAACCCGTACAGCTAACTTAAAATTAAATTTGTTTTTAAAGCAGCAGAGCAAATTGCATATGTGGTACCGAATCTGGTAAAATTTCATACATAAATAGAAAAATAGCACTACAGCCGTTGACATTTTGCAGGCAGTACAGAGATTCAGCAAGCCACCATAGCATGGCTTTAGCGGCTGCATGCAGAATTCTTCAATGCCGGTGCCAATGCCCTGGGACAATGTTGGAAGAAATGTTTCGAAAATTGCAGTGATTATGCTCAAAAGTAATATATACATGTGACATACTGCTACTGATCAGTAAATTTGCCTATGGGACAATATTTGACTATATTGGCTCATTTTAATTACCTGGTACTGAGGCGAGGTCATTGTTGAAATATTAGATTCTTTAGCATTTCAGTATTCGTAGTATCAAGCACGTTCAATTTATTGCAGCAGTGCACCATGTGACTAAAGGATATTCATTTTTCGCATGTTACCCTAACATTTTTTCAGGAAGAGCCACTCTACGTCGGAGCAAAACTATCAGAGGGTGAAAGCCTAGTGATGGCGGTGGTTCATGGTGGGAGGAACAGCGCGAACAGACGAGAGGCGAGAAGACAAAGACACAGACAAACGCTTTCTCTTCTCGTCTCTCCTCTGTTCACGCTGTTCCACCCACCATGAACTGTTACCAACTCGCCCAACTTTCCATCCTTCTTCTGTTGGTGATGGCTCATATTTTGAGACACCATGCATCAAAAGAAGCCACAGACAGCATCCTCAAAGTTTCTAATGCACACAGGGCGAAAAGCACAATTTTTCTTAAAACAAAGTATCTTTTTTTTCAAATATTTCACATCTCTGTCAGAGTGCAAGAGCACGACATATATCTACTGCAGCAATTTCTCCGCGTACCTGACTGTATTTTCGTGCGCAACAGAAAATTTGAAGTGCCAAAAGTGTTCTTCAGCATACAAGTATGCCGACCTTCTGGCATCAGACTCATTTTTCATTATTCTGGGCATTAACTGTCAGATAGGAGAGCTGCTGTTAAGTGGAAAACTTTCACAGAATCGCACATGTCCTCGTTATGATGCGGCTGACATCACGCAAAGTCCAGCATACAGCAGTTTTCCAGTAGCTGATGATGATGTGTCTATTACTTCGAATACTAATGGAGTGCCATTTTTTGAATCGTCAGCACACAGTGTGCGGCCCTTACTACTCCAGATAAATGAGCTGCCATACGAATTAAGGGTTCGCAAATTCTTGCTTTTTGGTTTTTGGTTTGGCAGTAAAACACCAAATATGAACAGCTTTCTTCGGCTGTTTTTGCAGACAATCAATAGTCTTTCTTCAGAGAGTATACCTTGGACAACTCCGGCTGGAGTGGACAAGGTATGTCATGTCTACCCTGGGCCGTGCAGTGTGGACACCGTAGCCTGCTGCATGGTCATGAACATGCACGAATTCAGTGGTGCTCATGGGTGCGCTTGGTGTGAGCAGAGTAGACAAGCTATTGATAAAGGTAGAGGCCACACTCGTGGTACCAAAGGCAGAAGCCTGCTGCAAAATTAAGGACCAAACAACGCTTCGAAAAGCTGGCTGAAGAGGCACAGACGAGGGGTGAGCCTCACAAAGGCGTGAAAGGCCCTAGTATACTTTTTCTAATGGCATTCTTCAGCGTTTTACATCATTTGTTGTTGACTATATGCACACCGTGTGTAATATCGCTGTCAGAACCACAGCATGTATTTGGTTTTGACACAAGAAACGGTCGGAATACAGCATTGGACGTTATCTTCTGCAGAATAATGAGAAGTTGAAGCAGTTCACTCCAATATGGAGATGAGTAGGCTCCCACGGTCTTTTTTTTCTGGTATGAAATTCTGGAAGGCGTCTGAATGGGGAGAGTCGATACTGTATTTTGCCCCCATTGTCCTTAACAAGCTTTCGCCCAGGGTCTATTACTGAAGCTGGGTTAAGTTTGTAAAGATAATGCACTTTTGTTTGCAATCAACCGTAACAATGAAGAAGACTGAGGTTGCGAAAAAATCCGTGGTAGACTTTTGCGAAGAATATGAACAGCTGTATAAAATTGATGCTATGATATCTAATGCCCACATCCTTATCCACATGGTAGACCATGTGATGCAGTGGGGACCCCTTTGGAGTTTCTAAGCTTACCCAGTTGAAGATGTCAATAGTAAACTAGTGCGTTTTGTTAACGGCAAAAGATATGCTCATTCACAAATTGTTGAAATGAAAAAATTTTGCATATTGCAAAGTCTGCCACAGATGTTGTCCAAGACAATGAACTGGAAAAGTGATGAACTCCGACATTTAATAGATATTTGCTGACAGGATACAACTTACGCAAAGCTAGTTCACAGTGTGGCAGCATAATCCTCTATGGAAAGGGAGCCGTGAAGAGCAGACCGTAAAATACAAAAAAGCTACAGTTGGTACCTTTACATATTGCCTACACTCAATGAACAAGTCAAAAAGAAAGAAATCCTATGTTCTTGTTAATAGAGACATGTTTGGACTTGTGACAGATATCTGACAACCTGTGCTCAGCGGTGTTGCATGAAAAATGACCATGTACAACTTAGAATAGGGAAGTTTAGCATTCTCAATTTGTTTCAAGCTTCCTTTGCTGACTGCAGCTCTGTTCGACTTGTAAGTGTTCAGTAAACAGATGGGTTTGCTACTGTCAGTGCCTTAGATATAAGGAAGTGTAATGTTCTATGCTATTCAGGAAAAACAATCTTTGATGCGGTTCCTGAAGAGTGTGTTCTAGAGTCAAATGTGTTTCAGGCTGTTCGTTTCAATGCGCTTTCATACGTGAGGTTCTTTCACGAATTTTTCACTGCCTTGAATTGCAATAACGTTTCTTGCACTTTTGAAATCATGCTTACGTTGTAGCTTTACATGTTTCATGCTTATAGGCGAAGAGTTTTGTGGTAGTGAAGTCGACCAAGTTTTAAATTTTGCACGCACTGATTTTTTCACTTGTGTGCCTCATCCTCTCATTTGGGTGAAAATATCACTGTGTACTTTTTAAAAGTAAATTTTGTTATGCAAGGATATTTGCTGTTATTTCTATTGTAGTGCCTTATTTATTTATAGTCCTGATTTTCATCCTTGATGAACATTATTATCAGTTATATGCAGAGAAGTCATTTGTGTTTACAGTGCTTATGATGGAAACTTTGTGTGTAGAATTTGTAAGTGCTTATGCACCAACCAAATACTTTTTATAATTTCCGATTATGCATTTATTGTAGCACATATGAGAATTTTTGATATTGTGATATCAGCCTCTCAATAGTGTGAAATTAATCATATGTTTTTTGGTGTGTAAATTTGTGCGCTGCGATGAAATTTGCTTTCATTGCTTTGCTGTTTTACATATGTATAGTCCTGATGTCCACACTTATAGAATATGGTTATCAATTACTTGCAGAGAAGTCATTCATGTTTATAATGCTTATGATAGCATATTTGTGTGTACATATTTATTGTGTAGCAATAAAAATTTTACCAGAGTTACTGATGTCACAAAAGCTACGAAGGAATTTTGCAGAGCATATGACAAGCAATGTAATGCTTCCCTAGTGAATCATATGACAAACAGTGTGAAACGTATTGCAAAGCTTTAGAATCTTTTGTGTACGCTTCATACACGCAAGTTAGTGGAGAGATTATGCCGTCGTTTTCTAATGTGATAATGCATCATTATTTAGAGGGAGACAAAATTTTATGCACGAGTATATCGCTTATCTTGTTGGTATGTTCAAAGTACAGGATTTTTCTGCATGGGACATGGCATATTGCCAGATCTGCGTCAAATAAATATGTAGGTGCCCAAGTTTATGGTATGGATACACTGAAATTGGTGCACTAGTAGGTCATATGACTGTGTGTTGCTCATGTGTGAAGGTTTTTTAATGAGAGTACGGTGCTTTGTTGCTTACTTGTAACGAAGTTTCATAAATTTTGGTACAGTATGCAGCTTGTTTTTATAGTACCTCTTGTTTGTAAACCTTTTAGTCAAATTTGTCTGCACTTTTTAGCTGTAGGGGATTAACTGCATGTATAAATTCTTTTTACTGATTCAGTAAAACTGTAAATGCACCATGGCATGCCTTTTTTTCTCAGATTACGATGTACACATTCCACACAGATTAGCAAACATATAGAGGTGCTGTCTGCAAATGCAGACCTTCTGGTAAAGTTTATGCTTGCTGGGTAAAAGTGCCAGAATTTCGACGGCTTCAGTTCAATTTCTACTACCTACGGTTCATTAATAGGCACTGACATTTTGCAACACTAGGGCATTCTTGTGGCTCTGTGGAAGTGACGCCTCACCTGCCATTGCATTTATTCGGAGCCAGAATTAGTCAGACATGCACTCATTATGATTCATTAGGTTTAATTTACATGTGTAAAACACAGATAAATTAGACAGCTCAAGGGTGGACTAAGAGTTCACAGTGGGGGGTTCATGTAGTGATGCCTTCAGCATTAAAACTTTTTCTGAGAATATTTGCAGAAAAGCTCAAAACGATGATTTGTGATGTAAAAATTCATCAGGAATTATGATGTGAATCTGATGCACAAAGATTATCGTAAAAATTCGTCAAGAATTTTGGTGTGAATGTGATGCAAAAAAAGTTGGTGTTGAAATTCATCAAGAATTTTTGATGCACATCTGATGCAAAAAAGTTAATGAAAAAACTCATCAATTATTTATGTCAGTCTAGTGAGAAACACAGCAGGTCTTGTTTTGTGATTAATTTCTAACTCATCAGGATGACATCACAATTATATCATAAATTCAAAATCCATTTTTGTAAGGGTGTATAGAGCACATCTTTGACGAGTAACAATTTCTGATCGTGCTGATGACAGAGTCAGGCAGAGTCCGTCTTCAGCCTCGGCCCGCCCTGTTCCACGTCAGCCACACAAACTAACAGTATGCTTGCACACCTCATTTCTATGGGCGCAATATCATTGCATCATTCACTCTTGAAAGCGACACAAGCTTTTTTATCTGCTAAAGACACTTTCTCGGCTTTGCAGCTACTTTGCTACCTTGGATAGCAAGTGCCACAAGCAGGTTGGTAGTATTCAGGCACACGTGCCTGCATATCACTGACGTGGTGGTGCATTTTGGGCCATTCTGCTTTTTGCTATTTTGCGTCGCGGCAGCCCTACAGTATTTTTCAATAATCGTTGGGCACATTTCATGCAGCAACATCGAAAAATAAATGATCAGTTGAAGAATGCGAATGAGTAATGCTTGAAATATCTGCACTTTTATCATCGGTTATTCCACCAATAAAGCGGTGGAATAGCATCAATTGCATTACGGTAACGTCTGGTGATAATCGCGTAGTTTTACACCGCTTAATGCAATACACAAAACACTTTACAGGGACGCGCGTGGTTCTCGATACCTGACTGGCTCTTTTCCTATTGTTTCCGGCGTTATAAACAGGATTACGCGCACGCGGTGCCGAAGTCAAGCATCGGCGACCTGCAACCTGGCTTACGTGTGCTACCGGCTTTTTACGTCGCCGATATTGCAGGTGGCTACGATGATTCTGCGCAAGGCTTGGTTAATGGGTGTTTAACGTCCCAAAGCTACTCAGGCTACGAGGGACGCCGTAGTGAAGGGCTCCGGAAATTTCGATCACCTGGGGTTCATTAACGTCCACTGACATCGCACAGAACACGGGCCTTTAGCATTTCACTTCTACCGAAATGCGGCCGCCGCGGCCGGGATCGAACCCGCGTCTTTAAGGGTCAGCAGCTGAGCGCCATAATTAACCACTGAGCCAAGGCGGCGGCTGCTCGGCGCAAGGGTATCACCAGTCACGTCGCACTGTCGCGTTAACGATGTGTCCTGCAGTAAGTAATGCAGCCGTACACGAGGTCACGATGCCTTACAGCAGCATTCGTTTAACAGTGCTGCATTGATATAAATTGCTAATCACATTTGCGACAAAAAGGGGTACTGCCCGTGTGGACGTGCCCATTGTTTACGATGATTCCGTCAAGGGCTCGAAAATATCACTGCTTCGTTTACTATAAGCGGGAGACATGATCCACGCAATCTGGTTTACTCAAGAGGTGGTATCACACATGAAAAAGTATAAAACAGCTGCGTTCGCGGTACCGGCACAAACCACGCCGCTGGTGTCGCCTTGACGAGCAGCCGCCATTGGCTCGAACGATGCGCGTTCGATATCAGGTTTCTTGAACAGCGAGAACGTTGGATAGTTTCATGCAGATTCAAGCTCAGGAATTTACATCGAAACGCCGCCGCACCAACAGATCCCGCCGTTTCCGACGTCATGATGTGCTTGACCAATAAGAAGCGACAATGGCGCTTGTGGAATGGCCTGCGATCTTGGAGCGCGTTTATTCAATAATAATTTTTTTGTGGTCATAAATTATCAACGCATTCCAGTTCAGGGGATCGGATTCTATATTCACACTCTTAACGCAGATCTGTGCAAAGTATTTTAATAGCTTTTTACAAAACTTCAACGGATTTTGGTAAGGCAGCCCAAGATTAGCATAGGAAAAATTGTCATTCTGAACACAACGGGATGCGAAGAAAACGGATGAACCTAGCTAAATAGTCTCTTGGCGCAATTGATGACTCTTCAGTCGTTTCAAAATCGAGCCGTTCTTGTCTTCGCGCACTAACCGGCATGACGGCAGCACTGTTCGTTCTATTTTGACGCCTGCCCTTTCACACGAGTATGTTGTGCTGCGAGCGGATTTCTTGGACGACACTACACCGCCGTCATTTTAAATGGGCACCGCGCCGGCCCCAGATGACACGTGTGCCCGGAATAAACAGCACTCCCGTCGACGAGACTAGAGCGCCAGGCTGACGTGTCCAACACAACGAGTGACAAGACAAGGGCTGGGCCTCAGCGCTGCTTCCACCTGGAAAAGTTCGTTTTTTTCTTCAGTTTCGAGAAGGTGTGAAATTTTGCGTCACAGTAGCACCAGTGAACTTACTAACGTCTATCACCAATGAAGAGAGCTTCGATTTTAAAAAGAAAAATCTTTTTTTTCGAGAACGAATAGACTGGGCATGGACGCTTTATCACTAATGCGCCCGTGTCCTAACTTCGCCACGACAAACCCGGGAGATGAGTGCTCAAGTGGTATTAAACATGTTTACTGATGGGAGAAGCATACACCTTCAACCTTTACGTACGTCATTAGTTGAGTGAAGGTGGGGCGGGAGTAAGACTCAGAGTAACCAAAGCAATGACCATTGACAACCCTAAAGGTGCTCTGAATGCCATCGCTAGCTATGGTAATCACAAATCAAGAATCATACACGCGCAGTTAGAGCTTAGAGGCATATTTATAATGGTTGTTTCGTGGATGAATATTCAATGACGATAATGTACACTTTGCTTTTGGACAAAGCATTTATTCGCACTGTGCCGTTGCCGCTTTTTCACATCCTCATTCTAGCTTAAAGGTGAAGGAAAAGCGCGCATATTAGACACCTTTAGCATACCGTGTACCGTGTTATTGTTACCCTTACCTGAGTACGGGGAGCCCGCCCACCGCTAGTACTCATGCGGTTATTGATCGCAATGCTGCAGGAGTAGGCGCAGCTGCTTAAGCTACCGGGTACGTGTCGCCCTCTGGTGCCTTTAAGGCCATCTGCGCATGCGCACTGACGCTGCGAAGGCTGCCAGTACTACGGTAACGTCTCCGCTAGCACGGTATACGGTATCTTAAAGGCGTCTATTGTGGAGACTCGCCCTGCTCCGTCCCCTTCTGTCTGTTTCCCGCGATGCGTCCTCCCTAGTTACCTTAACTAAAAAGGAGGGCGCCTGTGTCGCAGAGACAATAGCGCAGGAGACGGCGCGATTGCTGCAGGCGCAGGAGGCGGCTCTGTCCCTCTTCGGCGTCGGGAACTCGTCCCATGTGAATGTTTCGGCGCAGTGCTTCGCTCACTGCCGCGGGGCGAAGCCTCTAGGGAACGAGTCTTGCGAGCTCATCACAGCTAACCTCAGAGAATCCGCCCTTCCCTAGACTGGGCGAACTTTTGCTCGTAGCCTTGCTGGTGGGTCGGACGATCTCGATTCCTCAGTGCATATAGCTTATAGCGGATATTCTTGCTACTGCAGCAGTACTGCAGCCAGTGTCCTTGTTCCTTGGTCCCTACAGAGCTTGACCCGCCGTGGGCGGTGTGCGCTTGGTCCCGCTCTCGATCACGTGGTGGGGTGAGACTTTTGAACTGCCAGCCGCGGTTAAGCGGGGAAAAAGCGCGACAGCGTTCATTTGTTAATGCCCATATATGCAGAATTGGTAATTTTCGTCTTTACATTCATAGACTCCTGGGAGTCCTCACACCACTCCTGGCGAAGTGGTGCGCCACTGTCCTATGACGCCTGGTGCTGCCACCGGTAGGGCTTGTGCAACTCGGGTTGCTCTTTCCGAGAAACATGTCGTGACCAATCATTCATTTAACGGCCACCTGTCATGGCGGTCAGCTTGTTCACAATCCGGTGGCAGGTTATGACGACGCCACAAGGTCGCGTGACCTAGGTGGCCTACATTATTTGCTTCTCCGGGAATGTTTCGGTCAAAACGCCGACGACCACGACGTGGGATTTTCTACAGAACGGCCTTAAAGCTCTCGCGTTAAAACATATGTCCTCCCGTTTGCAACCCCACAGCATGGGCACATGGGTTTTCACATTGCACTGCCTGGTGTGCACCAGACTGATGCACGCACTCTGTGTTTCATGATGTTGTCAACAGCATTTGATTGATTTCGATCGTAAAGTCCCTTGATGCGAACAGATTGCATTTCATGATGTCGACGTCAGTAAAAATGACTGGCGAAGCGCAATCGCAACTAGCGAGGGAGGAGGAGCGCCTTCAAAAGAGACGTCTTGTTGCAATCCCGTTCCCCGCACGACAACACCGAAGGAACACGGTGCGCGAAGTGTGTGATTAGCGCTTTCGCTCACTCACTCGTATGCTCCCGCGCCGGCCCTGTGATGCCTTGCGGTAATTTTTCCGTGGACGCTCGAATGAAGACGCCGACAGCGCGGCTCCCAGGCCTTTCGAATTTACAGCCTGTGCTTAAAAAAAACAAACAAAACGAGTATACTCTATATTGCCGCATGCAAGAAGACGCCAAAGATGAAGACGGTCTACGAGCGCGAGGCAAGAAGAAGAAGAAGCTGAAGTGCGCAGGGACTTTTTCTGGTTAACCAGTAAACCATTTAACCTTCAGCTCTCCTCGGGGTTCTACCGAGTTCTGACACTGGTGGAGGTACTGGGTGTGCACAGGACTCCTTCCGGCAGTCCACAGCGAGTCCCGGACATCGACACGCCTGTCCATCGCGCTAGCCACCGACGTCTCGGCCTTTCCCCGGAGTACAACCATCTACCGGGCGACTCTTCAAAAGTCAAAGTTCGCCGGGTCTTCCAAGCCATGGCACCTACCACGCCTACGTCGGTGACTCTTCACAACACCAAGGTACCGGAGTGCTTCCGCGGGAACGCGTTTGAAGATGTGGAAGACTGGCTCGACCAGTTTGAACGAGTGGCCAAGTTCAACCAGTGGAGCGTGGACCAGAACCTTTGCAATGTTTATTTTGCACTTCAGGATACTGCTAGAACTTGGTATGAAAACTACGAGGCCAGCTTGTCCACATGGAATGACTTCCGCCGCCTGCTGGTGGACACTTTTGCCACTACTGATCGACGAGAGAATGCGCTGCGCCTGCTTGAAGTGCGCGTCCAGTAGAGAAATGAAAGTGTAGCTATGTTTGCGGAAGACATGGCTCGAATTTTTCGCTGTGCCGACCCCGATATGACTGAGCAAAGGAAGCTACGACATCTCATGCTTGGCGTCAAGGAGCAGGTGTTTGCCGGCTTGGTGCGCAACCCGCCTCAAACCGTCAGTGAGTTCGTTAAGGACGCTACAGCTATAGAGCGAGCCCTCCAAGAACGGTGCCGCCAGTACGACCGACCCTTCACTGGTGTTCCACCGACTGCGGCGGCACTCACTGCAACCGATGGGAACACTCTTCGAGACCTCATTCGAGAAATTGTCCTTGAGGAGCTGCAGCGAATTACTGCTACGTGCGTTCAGTCACCAGAGGCCGTCGCAGCAGCCGTTAGGAAAGAGCTCCGGCATGCTCTGTCACCGTCTGCACCATACCACGAGTCTCATCCAGTTGACAGCGCGGCAGCCGTTTGCAAACCATACCACGTGCCCCAACCCAACAGCAGCACGGCCGTCAACACGGCGCCTTACTATGAGCCGGAGCCGCATCCCGCGAGCTATGCGGAAGTCCTTCGTCGTCCGCCGCCAGACCACGCCCCACCGAGCTCAGCGAGCCATCAGCAGACGCGGTTCATCCAGGAGCCTCAGTGGGCACGTCCCGGCTACCCTCAGCCGCGCCGAACTGACCTGTGGCGCTCTTATGACAGCCGACCACTCTGCGTCTTCTGCGGACAACGTGGCCATGTGTATCGGTACTGCCGCTACCGCCAAGAGGGGCAGGCCTTTTTTCCTGGTTCTGCTCGACGCCATTTCGACGCTGGCCGTGCCCAACTCGAGGATCCGCCGCTCAGCAGGGAAGCTGACTCACCGGGCTTCCGCCGCCGCTCCCCATCTCAACGGCGTTATTCTTCACCGACGCGTCGTAGCGATGCTGACGTTAGCCGACGGCGGACCCCGAGCCCTCGCCGGGGAAACTAACCGCCGCAACCTCTCGAGGGGAGGTTGCAACCAGTCGAAAAGTTTCAAAGCCCTCACTACCGCCGCAACTGTCGACCGCAACCCATGACTGTGACGCCTCTGTTCACGTTGACGCTGCCGCACTACCACCGAAAATGCCGCCTACATTAGCGCCGAACATGCCGAACCAGATAAGCAGCCCCGACGACGAAAACAACAGCGCCGACCTTACCGCACTTCCGCCGCTAATGCCGAGAGAGACGAGAAACCCAGACGACGTTGTTAGCGCTGACCTCGCCGTTTGCATTGATGGGCTGGAGGTACACGCTCTGGTGGATACCGGGGGGGATTTTTCAATCATTAGTCAAAAACTGGCTGACAAGCTGCGCAAAGTAAAAACCGAATGGACTGGGCCAGTAATAAGAAGTGCTGGGGGTCAGCTACTGGCACCGACTGGGAAGTGCACAGCCGCATAGGAATTGGAAACTCAGTGTTGGTTGGCAGCTTCGTTATCCTATCAGACTGTTGCAAAGACCTCATCTTGGGCATGGACTTTCTGCACCTTCATGGGGCGGTGATCAGCTTTCGGGGCAACGTCGTTGCCTTCACCAAAAATCATGGAGACCTTGGTTATGAGCAAGTACAACTGATGCCCTTACGAGTTGCCAATGAGGGGGTGACATTACCTCCGCGATCGTGCTCTCTTGTTGAAGTGAAGTGCGACGTGGCGCATACCGGCGATGGCGTCGCCGAACGGGCCGTCACCCTGATACTCAGCCGATGTGTTTCTATAGCTCGAGGACTAGTCAGTTTGGCCAATGGGCAAGCCGAAGTGCTGCTGACCAACTTCAGCGACGAGCGTCGGCAAATTCCGAAAGGCACAACTGTGGCCTTCTTCGATAGCGTCCCAAGTGACCAAGACTATTTCGTGCTGAAACTGGAAGGATCAGTGAGCAAGGCGCCCGCACCCATAGTCGATGTGAGCCCAAATATGTCGTCTTCAGAATGGGAACGTCTTTTGGATCTCATAAATCACTTTCGAGACTGTTTTGCTTCAGAATCGCGGGTCGACCAAACACCTTTGACCAAACATCGCATTATCATGGGTCACGCGATTCGCCCGATTCGACAAAATCCTTACCGTGTGGCTCCGAAAGAGCGCGAGGCTATTCAGCGTCAGGTGGCCGAAATGCTTTGAGACGACGTTATCCAGCCGTCACAGAGTCCCTGGGCTTCCCCCGTGGTACTTGTTGAAAAAAAGGACGGCAGCTTACGATTTTGCATTGACTACCGCAAGCTCAATCAAGTGACCAAAAAAGACGTGTACCCCCTCCCTCGCATCGATGATTCCCTTGATCGGCTACGAAATGCACGTTACTTCTCTTCAATGGATTTGAAAAGTCGATATTGGCAAATTGAAGTAGATTAGAGGGATCGGGAGAAGACAGCATTCATCACTCCTGACGGATTGTATGAGTTTAAGGTTCTTCCATTCCGTTTATGCTCGGCACCAGCAACATTTCAGGGGCTGATGGAAACTGTGCTCTCAGGACTCAAGTGGCAAACATGCCTGGTGTATCTTGACGACGTGATCGTGTTTTCGGCAACCTTCGAGGAGCATCTGCGCCGTTTGGTAGCGGTTTTTCCGGCCATACGATCTGCGGGCCTCACACTAAAACCCGAGAAGTGCCACTTTGGTTACGAGGAGCTGCAATTCTTAGGACACGTTGTTAGCCAAGACGGTGACCGGCCTGACCCCGAAAAGCTCTTCGTAGTCGCCAAGTTCCCAACACCTAAGGACAAAAAGACGCTTAAGCGCTTCCTAGGGCTTAGCGCCTATTACCGGTGATTTATTGCTGGCTTCTCACGAGTTGCCTGGCCATTAACTTCACTGACACGCGACAACGCTGTCTTTCGCTGGGGTGAAGAAGACCACCAAGCTTTTAATGAACTCCCGAGACGCCTACAGACGCCACCTGTCCTGGCGCACTTTGATGACGACGCCCCTGCCCTGCTTCATACCGATGCAAGCAATGTGGGTTTAGGTGCTGTATTGGTGCAGGGCCAGGATGGTGTGGAAAAAGTGATTGCTTATGCCAGCAGGACTCTGTCTAAAGCTGAAGCGAACTACTCGGCAACGGAAAAGGAATGCCTTGTAGCTGTATGGGCGGTTTTGAAATTCCGCCCTTACTTGTACGCTCGCCCTTTCAAGTCGTTAGCGACCATCACTCTATCTGTTGGCTGACGAACTGAAAGGACCCTTCAGGGAGACTCGCGCGTTGGAGCCTTCGGTTACAAGAGTTCGACATGACGGTTATTTACAAATCCGGAAAGAAGCATGCGGATGCTGACTGTCTTTCGCGAGCACCAGTCGGACCCTCCACAATGACCGATGAAGACACTGCTTTTTTAGGAGTCATAGATGAAGCAACTCTTGCCCAACAGCAGAGAGAGGACTAGGAATTGCTCCCTCTTATTCGTTTCTTGGAGAAGCGAACTACGGATGTGCCTGAGATTTTCGCCCGCAGCCTCTCGTCATTCTTTCTTCGCAACGACATAATTTACAAGAAGAACTTTCGTCCTGGGGGGGAACAGTCATCTACTCGTCGTCCCAACAGCTCTTCGCACGGAAGTCTTGCAAGCGTGTCACGACGAGCCAACCGCCGGTCACCTAGGCTACACCCGCACGTTGGCTAGAGTACAGCGCGGATACTACTGGCCGAAACTACCGGCGACAGTGAAGCATTATGTACGGACGTGCGTAGACTGGCAACGTCGTAGATCGTAGATCACCCTCTGAAAAACCAACCGGTCTACTCCACCCTCATCAAGTGCCAAAGACACCTTTCAAGCACATTGGCATGGATCTCCTGGGACCATTTCCGACGTCTGCTGCCGGGAATAAATGGATAATTGTCGCCACCGATTATCAAACTCGCTATGCGGAGACAAAGGCTCTGCCCAGTGGTACCACCGCCGAAGCAGCTCGGTTCTTCGTTGAGAACATTGTCCTGAGGCATGGCGCTCCGGCACTCATTATAACTGACCGAGGAACTGCCTTTACGGCCGAGCTTTTGGAAACCGTTCTCCGCCTCAGCGGTACCAGTCATCGTAAAGCGACAGCCTATCACCCGCAAACCAATGGATTGACGAAACGCCTCAATAAGACAATCGCCGACATGCTCTGTATGTACGTGGACGTAGAACACAAGAATTGGGATGAAATTATTCCCTACGTCACGTTCGCCTACAATACGGCACAACAAGACACCACAAGCATGACGCCTTTCAGCCTTCTTCATGGCCGACCAGTGACCACTATGCTAGATGCCATGCTGCTCCCGAATGCCGACGGCCACGATGTCGATCAGGACGCCGAGGAATTCGCACAGCGCGCAGAGGAAGCTCGCCAACTAGCGCGTTTGCGCATCAGAACTCAGCAGGAGGCTGACGCACGACGCTACAATCTTCGCCACAGACATGTCATGTATGAACCTGGCGACAAAGTGTGGGTCTGGACGCCTATTCGCCGCCCTATATTGTGCTGCGACGTTTAACCGACGTCACGTATGAGGTGGTGCCGGACGGGATATCGACATCCAAGCGACGCCAGCAACATGTCTACGTCGTCCATGTTGTACGTATGAAGCCGTACTACTCGGACCGATCTTGACCTCCTACTTCCTTTTGTTACCATCGAGACGATGCTTCCTGAGGAGGGGGGCAAATGCTGCATGCAAGAAGACACCAAAGATGAAGACTTGGTCTACGAGCGCGAGGCAAGAAGAAGAAGAAGAAGCTGAAGTGCGCAGGGACTTTTTCTGGTTAACCAGAAAACCGTTTTACCTTCAGCTCTCCTCTGGGTTCTACCGAGTCCTGACAATATGGTGTGTCGGCCGCTGTGACATAGTGCGCACTACACACTGCGCAAGCGCGAAGTCTTCTTCCTATCTCGCCATGCCTTCTTTCCATTTCCTCTCCCTCCTGTTGCTATATAACCACCCTCGGTTTACGATAAACGCCCGTTGTTACCTGTATCGTTCACAGGCGTGTACGCTCGTTCCGTTCCTGCCGTGGCCTATCGGCCGCGGCTATGCTACACTATAAGTGGTCCTATCACCTGTCGGAGGAATTCCAACAAAAATTCAGGGACCTGCTCTTGGTGGATAGCCGAGTCGTTCATAAGGCCCACTCTTGGCAGCTTGGCTCCAGTCACACGGGAACTGAACATAAGGCTTCTTTCGCTTTGCCTGGTGTCCCTCGCATTTCAATGTGTTGTTGAACTTGTTCCTTCGCTATCTGAGAAAGAATAGTGATAATGCATTCTGAACGATCACGCTATGGTTGGTGTCAGGGTGGGTAAATTCATCAAGATATCTCTATAAGTTGGTTTTGCACGGAGGTAGCATAAGAAACCTCTTGTGCTGCTGGGTAACTTATACCCCTTCTGGGCCTGCATGATGACCGGCAAAAACAGAGCTTTTGCAGTGACCGCTAGTCATGTACACCTTGAGACTTATTTGTTAACCCCTGCGGCAAAGCCCTGGACGTGCTTCTAACAAATATTAGTTGCCACTCTGTATCACCTGTTTGTAATCTTCTCGTGCCTGCTGATGTGTGGTATGATCCTTTTTGTGGTTCTTTTCGTTCCGAGACCTGTGCTTGTAAAACTGCTAGATCCTCGCCCCGATTCTTCCAAGGAGAATTTCTCAGGACTTCATGACTACAGGTATATGTGTAGCAATGCTCTCCGTATCATTCTAAAAATCTGCTCGCTCGATGTAGCATACGCCTGATTAACAAAATTCGTCTAGGAGGCGATGGATCCTTTTATTTTGAGAAAGAAACACAGAACGTTCAAATACCCCTTCAAATTTTCTGCTGAACTGAGGCCTTCTTTACGCAGGAAGCTTCACTTACATAAGGTTGTAAAGAATGCCAACAGCGGCGTTATAGCTGAGTTCAAGGCCGGCAGAGCTAAAACTAAAACACTTAAAAGACGCGACAAAGCTGCTGATCATGATTCTATCCATAAAAGCCCCACACAACGCCAGCAAAATTCCTGGGATTTTGCTAGCGCAAGAGCCAAGCATTCCAATCCCCGCATAACACAGATTTCGAACGCTGGCTTTTACTGACGCTTCAGGTATTTATGAAATGTCTGCATCGTACTTCTCGTCTGCTTTACAGGAAATAGCACAAACGCCTCTCCTCTGGCATTCTGTAATGCAGCCTCGGGGTAGTCTATAAGGTGTTACTAACGCTATCCGTCACCTACCTTCCAAAGCATCCTGTTACTTTTCTGTAAAAAGCTTTGCCCTGGAATTGAAAGCAACGCGACTGATTTATTCAAAGCATTAGGGGTTGAGGACAGTGGAGGAAAAAATATATTTTTAACAGGTAGAAATAACGAAGCTAAAGTTTCCTCATTGAGTGGCACAAATAAAGACGAGTGAAATTTTATGACACAGATTGACACAGCGCAACGGAACGAGGACGAGAAGAAACACGAAAACACAGGACAGGCGGTGTCCTGTGTTTTCGTGTTTGTTCTCGTCTTCGTTCCGTTGCGCTATGTCAATCTGTGTCGTAGAAAGTATGCACCAACTAGCCCACACCAGAATTCTCTATATTTTTCGAGTCACGGATAGGTTCCGCGAGTCGCCACCTGATTTAAAGGATTCGGCCATATCCATCCCGTCCGTCCGTGCGTCCGTCCATCCGTCCGTCTGTCCGTCCGTCCGTCCGTCCGACCGACCGACCGATCAGCTGCGGAACGCCGGATGCAGTTGACCGGCGTGCCCGGCTTTCGTTGGTGTTCAATCTGTGTTTGTCTATGATTTGTGCTTCCAGAGTCCATCTCAAGGTGTGACCGTTAGGTTGTCTGCTTTTACATTGTGGCGGACATCGTGCACGAACAAGGTTCGTTACAACTAGCCTTTTGTGTTGCGGTATGGCACCAGCCGCACTGATCATTGCGCAAGCTCACGTGGTGGCACTGATCGACCCCGTGAGCGGTCGTCACTGCCTACGTGCCTGGCGGTTGTGATGTGTTAATTGTTTTCGCGGAAAACCTTTAAGTCTAGCCTGGTCTAGAAGCCGACTCGACGTGATTATGGGTAGGAAGTCCTTCGTACCCTACTGCGGATCGGGCTAGCCGACGTGTCCGGATAGAGTGCCGCTTTTTGAAGCTACATCGGAGTCTGGTCACCTAGAGCTTTGGCGCCGGACAATCCGCACTTTTTGAAAAAAGCATCTAAGTAGATATACAAGATTCGAAATGTCAAGGTGGCGCAGCAGTTGATTTCGGGCTCGCTCTCGCAGCCGCCAGCAGTTGCGCACCCACTTTACATTTTGGTGCTACAAAACACTGTGGTATGAAAAGTAAAAGATTCTCCGGCAAATTTTGTACAAATCTGTACCTCTATATTTTGGCCTAATTTCGAATGCTCGGTGGAAAATTTTGTGGCATAACATTATTAACGGCAACATCGTCACTTTAGCAGGTCAACTTCAATTCTCTCAACTGTCATCCACCGAGCCCCGTTTACGGCCGCTAATATCTCTTTGCGTGAACGCCGGTAGTTCCTTCAGAGAGTCAACCGCTCGGCTTCGTCGGTGTCGGCATAAAGGATGTGCCTGGCGGGAAGGACATCAGGGCCAATTTCGGGCATAAATTTCTTATGTCGTAGCACTCACAAAACGTCACAAATGGATTCTCGGTTTCCTTTGTCCCGGCGCCGATCAGACGTTCTCTTACCAGAAACGAGAGCGCTGGTCCGATTCCCGGCTTTTGAGGCAGTATTTGTGGATGCAGCTAAATGCGGAAATGAAATTTTTGTGCACGTCAAAGAGACCAGGTCGATAGTAACCATTTTTTCTGCACGGCGGTCCTCATCTCGTCACAGCGTCGGGTTCAGACAGCTCATGCAATTTATGAACATACTCTAAAGATCTTTGGTCCGAATGGGGTAGCGGGCACGTTAAGTCCTACAGTTTCTCTTTAAAACGCGGTATACTTAACCGCGCTCTTAGCAGTTGTGTGTATTAAGGAAGAAACCTAGAAAGGAAAGTATATCGATAACGAGCTCAGAGCGCCGTGTTCTCAATACCGTTCTGTATATTAATGCACTCCCAGCAAATCGAATACAGAGTAGCGTAAAATGACTCGATGCTGACAGCAGTTTCAATCCTTTGCCGTGCCGCACCTTAACGAGCGCACGTACACGCCGCGGCAACGAACGATCCCGCAACACCTGCAGTACCGCCGCCGCAGCTCGGCTACTTGGCAAGGCTAAATCTCGTGGCACCATCTGTCTCAGTTCAAATGAAGCACGAAGAGCGGCGAACAAGATCTCGTCGCACCGCCGGGTGCAGTGTCAACACCTAAATAAGTTCTTACATCGTGGTTGGGAAAGAACGCGGCCATGAACTGTCGAGGCGATGAAGGCAAATGCCGCAGCGCTGTGCCATGCTGGCAAAATGTTTTTTCGAAACAAGCTTTGATCGAAACGCGGCGACCGCGTTTCCATGGAGGCGAAACGAAAAAGGCGCCCGTGTGCTCTGCGATGTCAGTGTACGTTGGAGATCCCCAGGTGATCGAAATTCATCCGGAGCCCTCCTCTACGGCAGCTCTTTCTTGCTTTCTTCTTACACTCCCTCCTTTATCTCTTCTCTTACGGCGCGGTTCCGGTGTCCATCGATATGTGAGACAGATACTGCGCCATTTCCTTTCCCCAAAAACCAACTTTCAATTTTCAATTTGTGAAGCAAATTTAGAGAGGACGCAGTGTGTGTACTCATTTGCAGTAAGGGCTCCGTTAATGAAGTAAGGACTAACAATACGGCCCTTATTACTGCCACACCAACTATTTGCTGGCAATCTTGCCTGGCGCTTATTATGCTCACGTTGCCAGTGTATGTCGCAGTCGCACCAAGTTCAGCTTTCTGACGCAAAAATTTTGAAAATTTGAAAATTGCAAGACACTGCTATGGAAATATTGAAGGTAATGGTTCATTATTCTGATATGTAGCAAAATATTTCTTATAGAGTGTTTCCAGCGATCTCATCGAGCAAATAATACTGCCATAGAAAACCAATAAGGAACTCTTTTGACGATAGAAAAAACTCGAATAGAAAGAAAAATACACGACTGCAGTCGAGTAATCTGCATATATATTCATTGTTATAGAGGGAGAGAAAGAGAGAAAAACTTTTATTTAGGTGATCAATTCGCATGAGCCGGGTGGTCCGGGCCCCTAGTCCAGGGCTCCGCTGGTGGCAGCTGACTTGCGGACTAGCTAGATTCTCCATGCTTGCTGATCCAGGTTGTCGCTGGTCTAGGCCTCGTTCCTCTGCTGTTGTGTCGAGTGTGGCACTATTAATTTTTTTCTCTGCCTTGTCCTGGCATTCCCAAGGTGTATGGTAGAGCGTGGGGACCGGCTCCGCACCAAGGACAGTAGCTTTGGTATTGTGTGGGTATGATCGTGTGTAAAATGGGAAAAAGAATATGTTTTCAAACTAGGAAAACACCTTGGCGCAAATAAATATAGACAGACAAAACAGACAAGGAGACAACAGACAGGCGCCAAATTCCAACTGTTTATTACACAAGAAAAGCACATACAGTTATAGCCTCAGGCTACGCCTACCTTTTTCACTCCACGTGCCTTATCGCAGCCGTTACTTATCGCCTCCCATCATCAGTTTTGCACAGAAAATCGCACTCCACCGCATACAATTTAATTGTAGTTTTACTCTCGCACAAGGCTGCCTGTTTCTTGATGGGAAAGGCTTCCCATAAAAGCCTCAGCTGCTTAATCTTGCTCGTGACTAGATTCTCTGGAAGGGGATCCACATCTATTGGAGATCCCGGTAGCCACGGCTGGTGAGCCGGCGGAGCGTGCTGTCAATGTTGCTGACCAGGCCGGTTGCCAAAAGCGTTCTGTACTGCGCGAGCCAGGTCGCGCTCCCAGCTTCAACTTCATCAGCGCCGCTACAGATGCTCCCCCCTCCTCCCTAGCGCGATGAGCGATAAAATAAAATATAAAAGCTGTATGTGCAAGTTTCTACGGATCAGTCAAGTTCAGGGCACAGCTAGGTTCGTGAAAGCCGCTGGTCGGGAGAAGCAAACTCAGGCGGTCGAGCCTGGCTACTTTGCAAAGGACGAGGGGAGCCAAATGATGGGAATGATGAATGAATGAACAGGCGGGAATAGTCATCTACGAATTGGAGGGGAGATGGGTGTGCTCCAGTCGTAAGGTCAACTGGTGGGGCCGGCTGTTGAGTTGAGACTGGCCAGCAAATTACAGTGCAGAAAATGCAGGCGCGCGAGGATTTACGGGAGGAATGCAATGTTCGCTGATCCAGTCGGCGAGGACGAAGGTATGGCGTGGAGAAGCCGCAGCCGTAGAAGTGAAGGCGATGCAACGGGCGCTGGTGACGCTGAAACGACGGCGCACAGTACTGGGCTGGAGATCTGCTGCGTGGAGCTCAGGCTGCCGGTTAGGGAAGTGGCCGAAGCGGTCGACGCGGCGGACCGGTAGTCTGCCAAACCGAGCCCACTGTGGCATTGGGACCGCTTGCCGGAAACAGAGGGCACAAGTCTGTGACGTAGGGGTCATAATTGGAAGGAAGCGGTAGTGCTGAGTCATTTGGCGGTGTTGTATGGGGCACGTTATAATGCGTCGCAAGCATGCCACCACCTCTTCGGAGGCTGTCTCGTCTGTCGCGGAGGCACACTAACTTGTTAAGGCGCCAGGTGGGCAGGGATCTGGGGCAGGCGGTTCGGATGGCGCGTGATGCGCGACAATACCCTGGGGTGGCGTGCATGCGTGCCTCACAACAGGAAGGACAAGTGGGCTCACTCTAGTTGGGCTTGAGGTAGCAGGCGAACATGGGACTAGTAGGGAGTTGAGGCCCGGGTCCAGAAAGAGCTCTTCTGGTGATGGTTAAAGGGGAGGTGCCACAGTTGGCAAGCAGAGCTGGGCAGAAGGCGCCCTGGGACGGGAGCTCGCAGGTGGATGGCCGTCCGTAGGGGCCGGTGCAGCAAACGTGGGAGAAACGGGGGTGTAGGATGAGGCAACTGGTTGAGGTTGGCAAAAGACCGAGGCGTGCTGACGTGGCACTTGCCAAACCATGGGTGGGGGCTCATTCGGTGGCGACGATAGCGGACAGACCGGTGTTTGGAGCGGCTCCAATGTAGTAAGAGCGGGCGAAGGGAAATCCGAAGCAGCTCGGTTCGGGAATGCGGCCAGGGTGGTGAGTCAAGTGTCGCCGCCGCTTCTCAGTCGGGAACAGGAGCTCAGGAAGGCGGCGGGAGCTCCAAGCCAAAGTACGCCGTCGGGCCCTTCTTGAAGTCAGCGTAAATGACGGGGCCAGGAGGCGACCTCACTTTGCCAGGGGACTGGGTAGGAGTTCGCGGCTGGCGTGCTGATAGCGCAGCAGCTGGCTAGGCAGGTTGTTGACATGAAAGTGCGAGTCCAGCAGCGCCAACCATAAAACGGGGTCCCTAGCTGGCATACAATGCGGGCAGGCTGGGCAGCCGAGGAAGGAAGGAGCTCACCGGATGTGGTGGTAGGTGCGAACATGGTGACGAAAGCTGCTGAAAGGCGGGTGCGAACCGCGGGCGTGCAGCGGCAAGGCCAAGTGGAGGCACAGGACGGGCAGGAGCGCAGAGCCGGTGGCAGCGGCGTTGCGTGCATCGGGGCTGTCGTCCGGAGTCACCAGATGTGGAAGGCGATCCACATTTATTGGAGGTCCCGGTAGCCGCAGCTGGTGAGCCGGCGGAGCGGGCTGTGGATGTTGCTTCGTAGCGGCCAGCACCGCAGTAAATCTTCGCCTTTTTCAGTCGAGGTTCACACTTCCACGTGTGAACATGGCTGACGAAATTGGCATATTTATCTTTATTATTTTCTTTATTAATTTCTAGGCGTTTGTTGATGCACCTCCAAAATGCTAAACCAACTAGCCTGGCATTATGTCTTACTAAGACTTGGATATGTGTTTGTTTGCACTCTCCTCCAGGGAATGGCATCTGAGGGGGACCGTTGTTTGTGTGGCGGTGAGAAATGTCATCCTTGTTGCCTAAGGTGTTCTAGCCTGTCACCATACTGTCTTAGGAGAGGGGTGGGGTGGGGATTGGAATCTGCCCGGTTTGTCACAGCTCGGGCTAGATCCTTCGCTACCTCATTTCCGGCTATAGGCCTAAGTAGCCAGGTGGTCATGTTATTCTGTGTGAGTTTGTGAGTGTACTCAATAGTGTGCTCGGCCTTCGCTGAGGTATTCCAACAAGGTAGTTCTTATAGGTCTGTTGGGAGTCCGTCACGGCATGCGATGACTTGCCCCGTCGGTCTTGATCATTGATGGTGATGGCTATGGCCAGGGATTCTGCTTCCGCAGAGTTCTTGGCATAGATTGAAGGCCTAATGATTGGCCTCTTTTCTTTGTCGACCGCGCAATCGCGAACCTGCGTTGATCGGCATAGGGCCCGATGTCCACGTATAATGCTTCCGGGTTCTTTGATACCTTTTTTTGCCAGTGCTTTGACTCTCGCTCTCCTCCTACCCTTCTACCGCTCGTGGTACATGTGTCTGGGTATGGTGTTTGCAGAGATCCTCTCTCTTACTGATGTCGGCATTGGGGATTTGCTCTTACTAGTTTGTACTGCTTTCCATAGCACCAGTCTCGTCAGAATATCTCTACCCGCTTGTGTTGTGGTTAGGCGGTTTTTATGACCCTCCAGAACCGCCTCCCTGAGCTCCGCGTTGGTGTTATGTACTCCAAGCGCCAAAAGACATTCCGTTGATGTCGTTGGCGGGGTATTTAGGGCATTTTTATCAGCTACCCATATGTTGGTATCAATTGCTCTTCTATGAACGATTATAATCTCTTGATATGGGAGCCCGTAGGTCATCCTGCTTACGAATAGGGCTTGGACTAAGCGGAAGGTGGCTTGCTTCCTTGTCTCTTTCCGATGACAGGTTACTCTTCTAATAATTCTTGATATTAGGTTCACCGTGGCCTTGAGAGTTTTGATTCTATAATCTACTCTTAGATTGCTTTGTAACCACGATCCCAGAAGTCTGATCTCTTTTTCCTGAAGTTCTTGGTTTCCTAGGTAGAGTTCAATTTCTCTCGGGGATTTGCTTGTAAGTTTTCTTGTGCAACCTTATAAGTTCGGATTTCTACCGGGAGCACTGAAGACCGCTCTCTTCGGCAAATTCTTTGACCATACCTATAGCTGCTCGCAGAGTTTCTTCCTTCGGCGCCAAGGATCCCTGTGTAGCCCATATGGTGATGTCATCCGTGTAGAAGGTGAAACTGATATCGTCTCGGCTTAAGAGCTTTTTGTCTAAGTTGAGCATTCCTATGTTTCTCAGCATTGGAGAGACTACAGAGCCCTGCGGCGTGGCTTTGTTGGGCATGGGTACCCCGGGTTGACCGGATCTCTTCATTTCTTATGGTGGCTGTACGATCCGAAAGGAATGCGTTCGCCTAGTTGAAGATATTCTCCCCACAGTTGATATTCTTTATTTCTTGTAATATTGAGTGGTGGCCAAAATTGTACAATGCTCCTTTCATGTGTACTGAGAGTAGGTGGTTTTCGCTGTGTTTTGGGGTCGGCATTTATGATTTCTTAAACACGGAGGAAGGCATCTTGGGTGCAGAGTCCCTTGCGGAAGCCCAGCGTACAGGAAGCAAATTGGTTGTTTTCGTCTATGTAATTTTGAAGTCTCAGGTGGATTACTCGTTCATAGAGCTTTCTCGGGCAAGAAGTGAGGAAGATTGGACGGAGGCTCTCTACAACCGGAGGCTTTGCTGCCTTTGGTATAGTGATGATGTCAGCGTGTTTCCTAGCCGACGGAAGCTGCCCATTCTCCCACAGTTATTCGTTGATGTACTTTATTTATTTATTCAATACTGCCAGCCACCTTTTGGTGGCCAAGGCAGGAGTGGGGATTCAATTTCACAGTGCTTTGTCAACAACGAAAAAAGGGAGAAAAAAAGGCCTGCAGGCAGGCAGCAAAATTTCTATGGACAACTCAAATAATGCACGAGTAACAAACACTCTACATTAAAACAAATCGCGACAAGGGCAACACTCCAGAATCGAACCAAACACCCTAATTTGACCGGCTAGGGTTGATTGCAGATAAAAATGTTTGGGCTGAAGATAAGGTGACCACTTTGAGAGGTAACGCCTTCAAATCGGCTATCGTTCTTGGGAAGAACGACAGCTTGTATGCAGTGGTTCTGCGTTTGGGCACTACAATTGTTTCATCGTGTTTGTGCCAAGTTTGACGTGTTCTGTTGTACTGCATATAATTGTCAAAGTCTATTCTGGTGTGATTATTGACGATGTCGAATTACATTTTTAAGCGATGCATTTTGCGACGAGCTTCAAAGGTGGGTAAACCGGAATGGCTAGGAAGATCAGATATCGATACCTGTCTTCCGTAGGCGTTAAAAATGAAACGTAGTGCTCTTTTTTGGGCACGCTTTATACATTTGGCATCCATTTTCGTATGCGGATCCCATACTACGTCCACATATTCGAGTAATGGACGCACTAGGGAAGTATACGCCACAAGCTTTGTTTTTCCGGAAGCATGTTTTAGCCTGTATTTTAAAATCCTTAGTATTTTAGATGCTACTGAGGTTATGTTATTAATGTGCTGGCTCCAACTTAGATTCAAACTCACCATTACGCCAATGTACTTAAATTCATCTAACCGTTCAAGAGAGACGCTGTGAATTTTGTAAGAGTGCATCAGTGGAACTTTTTTCCTGGTTATGGTGATTTGTTCGCACTTAATAACATTTAACGACATTTTTCAGTTGTTGCACAAATTACTAACAGCACCTAAATATTTATCTATAATTATCTGGTCGCATTCGGAGAGAATTGTGTGATAAATTACGCAGTCGTCTGCAAAAAAACAAGCCTGGAGAGGAGAATCGAACTTGGGGTCATTTAAATATATAAGAAAAATAAGTGGTCCGAAGACTGAGCCTTGCGGCACTCCTGAGAGCACTGGAGTGATCGACGAATTTGAACAGGAGATCTGCACGTACTGCTGCAGGTGGGATAAGTATGAAACAAGCCATTGCAGAATTAGTTTATTTTCTAAGATGTGCTTAAGTTTAAGTAAAAGTTTACATTTGGGTACTCGGTCGAACGCTTTTTCAAAATCCAGAAAAATGGCATCAATTTGCCCTGCTCTATTATGAGCTGGGAAGAAATCATTGACAGTATGTAATAACTTTGTCGTAGTCAATAACCCACGGCGAAAACCATGTTGGGACTCAGCTAAAAAGTTTTCCTCCAACAACGTGGTGATGTGCTTAGAAATGAAGTGTTCCATTACTTTACCTGCAGCGCACAGCAAGCTTATTGGCCTGTAATTTGTGACGCGGAACCTATTACCAGATTTATGGACTGGGAACACTTTAGCCAGTTTTCAATCACTGGAGACCTCACTTTTATGCAGACTAGCATTCATAATAATAAAGAGGTATTTTGCGCACCATTCCCCGTACCTGTAAAGAAACGTATTCGGAATGTCATCTGGCCCAGATGATTTCTTTATACTCAGGAGAAGGGCGGAGAAAATGCCTGCTTCACTTACAGTAAGATCGGGTACATGAAGATTGCTTGATCTGAAATCAGTTGTCCGGCCATCTCCTACCAGAAACACAGAAGAGAAATAGTCATTAAACGTTGTAGCTATTTTTTGGTTATCACTAACGTCCACACCATTTAGTGTCTGTTTGTTTACTGCGTCTTTTTTTCTGTTAGGTGAGCACATAATTTTTGCGGGTCATTAACCAGAAATTTGTGCAGATTAACATTAAAGTATTGAAATTTTGATAGCTTTATTTTGTTCTTAAGTCTCTGCGAAGTGATGCCAGAGTACTGTGTCTCAGTTTTGGCGTTTTGTGAGAAAGGCGTTTTATACTGCGCTTTAAATGAGCTATTTCAAGTGTAATCCAAGGACTCTGGCTGTGGAATTTTTTATTCCTCAGCGGGACGTACCGATGTATACACCTGTGCACCGTATTTTTAAAATCCAACCACAAGTCATTTGGTGCGGTGCAGAAAATTTGTCGTAGTGTTCTTCAAGATGATCTAGAATACTTTCATCCTCAGCGTTATTAAAGTCATAAAAGTGTTTCGTTGTTCTGTGTGTAAATGGACGTGCCATTTTGGTATTGAAGAGCACTAGATCGTGGTCGGATATACCAGGCATAATATCTACCGTAAACCTGAGCCGTTCAATAACATCCGATACAAACACAAGATCCAAAAGCGAAATCGTGGTCGCAGTGACCCGCGAAGGTTCAACCACGACCTGCTTCAAATTAAATAAAAAAGCAAGATCAAGTAGCAAATCAGAATGCCGGCATGAAGACGAGACGCTCAAAGATTCCCAGTTTATCTTTGGAAAGTTGAAATCACCGCAAAAAATGGCTGCGCGTATAGCTTTTTGTGTTAATGCAGAAAGTCATACAGTGTCTCAAGTGTACTCAAATCTGAATTTGGTGGCCTGTAAACGGTGCCAACGAGAATGCTATGTTTGGAAGTTTGAAGCAGAAGCAAGACCATTTCTGCACTACTGTCATGTGGTAGAAGTATATAATCCGTTCATTTCTTTATCACAATGGCTACGCCATCCCCTCTGGAGTTGCGGTCGTGGCGAACAATTTCGTGCGAAGCAGGTATCACGTCTTTATCAGGGATGTTATCATGCAGCCAGGTTTCAGTAAGCACTGCAACATCCGGCTCGTACATAAAAATAAGACTTTCTAGTTCCTCAGTTTTATTCAGAATGCTGCGAGCATTATTATTCAAAACACGAAATTCCTGTTTAACTGTGTCGATGCGGCATTGTTTTCGATTTACACGACCATCTGTCGTCTTGAACCAAGTGGAACTAATTTATCTTGCGCTTCATCCCACCTGTACAGCTTTCCATGTATTTTGATTTTATCGAACGGCAGCATGACTTTGTGTCCCTTGGTTCTGTTTTAAGCCGTCGCAATCCTTAGTTTTTTCCGGATTGATTGTACCCCCTGTGAGAAGTCCTCCGATATACTATATTCTGTGCCTTTCAGCTTCCTGCAATTCATAAGAATGTTAGCCTTGTTTCTGCCGTCCACAAGCTTAAAAATGACAGGTCGGCACTTGCCTTCAGCCGGGCAACCGATTCTATGAATACGCTCAATAGCCACATTTGGTTATGTGCGTGAGGTGGTCGGTGCTCAGGTTCTTGATTGTACCGTTTGTAATCCTGTCACCTCCCAGGGTAGTGTTTCTTGTAGACATGCGGGCTGCTGCGTAGACCTCTGCCAGTGTTACGGGGGAGTCGAGGGTGGAGTTTGGCTGGCCCTCATATGGAGTTGGGCAAGCCGGGGATGGGGCTTTTATGTATTTTTTGTGCATGGCTTTGATTAAATCTGCATCCTTGCCCGAGTATTTATGTGCTATGAAGTGGAGTGTTCTATTTGAACCAGATTTTACTTTGTACTGGTCTATCAGGCAACTTGACACGACCATATTTTGGCCGTACTTAGAGTGCCTTTCAGCGAGTCACAAAACTCGGCACAGTTTTGCTTGCTGAGATTTATAGCATATTCCTGAGCTTCTTCAGTAACCGTTTTACTAGACCTTTTCGGGCCTCCCATAAATGGAGAAGATGCCTGTCTACCTCAGGCGTCTTTGTTGTCGTTTCAATGATTTGTGTCGTCTTTGCATCAGCTTCTTTTATGTTTTTAACCTCATTCTTCAATTGTTGTGATGCCGCCTCCTGGCGGTATAACTTTTCTCAATTTATCCCAATCAGTCATTTTTGTGGAGCCAACAGTCCGCCTCATGCGGCTGTCGATAAGGATAAGCTGAGGATTTTGGGATCGCTGCCCAGGGTTTCATCCAAATTTGTTCATGTGCAGTGGCTTATGTTTTTCGTGAGTTACGTCTGGGCAGGTGTCTCTGCTAACATTATTCCCTACTCTATTGGGGGACATGATGTCCGTCATTAGGCAAAGGTCCAGGTGCTCAGCTGCTTCCAACAGGTTGGTTCCCTTCGGTGTGTCCTTGTGGACCCATGCCGTGTGTACAGGGTTGAAGTCCCCATAATAATTAGGGATTGATTTCCTACTATATGTGTGCATTCGAGTAAAATTGGCTTGAAATCTTCTTGCGTGTTGCTAGGAGGACTGTACAGGTTTAGAATGAACACGCTGTTTCCTTCTTTTTTGAGCGACAATCTCGATGACCACTTGATCTATTTCACAGAAGTGGTGATGGTGCGATATAACAAGTAGTGTGGGTGCCACTAGTGTACCTACTCTAGGTACCGTATGGTGGGTGTACGTGAGGCATCCCTTGGCGCACGGTGCGTTTCCGGTTTCTTGGATGCAAATGACGTCGGGGGGCATTGGTTGATTTTGAATAAACATCTGCGGGGAGCTGCTTTTGCTTTTTAGAGAGCGACAGTTCCACTGCCAGATTTTCAGACGGTCTGACAGCCAATTAGGGGAGGTGGCCATCAGCGTTGCATGTCGATGATTCGCAGTCGCCGAGACCTGTCTCGCTAGCGCATCTTCGTTGGACCTTTAGGCACGGGTTATCGGCAATCCCCGTGCGCTTTCGCATCCCCTGGGTTAATATTTATAATTTGGAGTTGAATTCTTCTCAGACTGCCACAAATTAGGCCAGCGTGGCTGTCGGTTGGGCTTAGAGTTTTTGAGTTAGGTGCTGTGTCATTGCCTGTTGCATTTGATTAATAATCTCCTTAACCTGACTAATTATAAATTGTTTGCTTTCCAGAGTTGGAAGTGCGGGTGTTGATGTTGCCGGTTCTTGCTGTTTCGTTTGGATTACACTGGCCTGTTGTGGCGGAGTGTGAGGTGTGGGTGTTGAGGTGTTGTCTAGTGCCTATTTTGGCTTTGATGGCACTCCATTTGCGAGGGTGCAGGGGCAGTCTCTTTCTGACCCCGTTGCAAGAGCAGTTCTAGTTTTTGTTCAATCCGGTTAAGACGTTTCTGTTGTTCGGATAGCTTGATTTTAGTTGCCGATTTTCCTCCTCAATCCTTGCGCAATCCTGACGTGGGCCATAACAGTTTAGAGCAGCGGGAGAAACAGCCTCAGACCACCTTATCTTTTTGTCGCCTGGTTTCGGGTGGCTTGGCGTTTGCTTTCTTTGGTACATCTTCTATTGAGGACGGATGCAGTCCGGCCCCCCAGGACCTCTGGAGTTCGATCATCCCCTGGATTCGGTCCTGGACCTCGACCGGGAGTGTGGTCCGGGCGTCCCTGTCAGCTGCCGCTCCTCTCCCTCCATCGCGAACCGGCGGTACTCCATCGAGGAGGAGAAGGCGGAAAAGAACTTTAATGGAATAGGAGATGTGGTACTCCATCGAGTTTAACTGAGGATCTTTCCTGCTAACGTGTTGCATTGATGGTTTTTGTTGTTGTTTGTTGTCCTTTTGGACAGCGTTTTTGTTGTGACTGAGTCCGGTGACTGTCTTTGGGCGTTCCTTGCAGGCCCTGTCGCTCGTTGAATGGTTTCCCTTGCAGGCAACGCACTTGGCTTCGCAGGCGTGGTTTTCCTCCGGGTCATGATGTCTGCAGTCGCGGCACACTTTGATGTCCGCGGATGGGCACACGTCCGCTCTGTACCGTGCTTTCAGACATATCTGACATATTTGCTGGGTAGATCAGTATAGGTAGCACGCCGTCTTTCCTCCGTAGTAGATTGCGTAACGGGGGAGAATAGGGCACATGAATATTTGCACTGCCGTGCGAGACCTTCATAGCATGGATGCTTGAACGATCTCTACGCCCTAGATGCGCAGTCGAAGGTTGGCTAGTTCTTCTGGTGGAGTGTTTGCGTCCACTCCCTGAATAACTCCTCTGATGACGTCCTCAGGCCCCGCCAGATAGACTTTGACTCCATAAGTTTTGCCTTCCAAGCAAAGACTCGTGATGCGCCGTACGGCATCCGTGGTCTGTTCATAGGGAGTGCTAACTATGATCATGTTTAATCCTGTGCATGGTCAGACAATAAAGTTGTCGCATGATGTTATGTTGTTGCAGGCTGCCACGATGGTTTTGAAAACTTGGCTGGCATGAATTTCTTGACGTCCATGCCCTTTTTGGTCTTATCATTACCTTGTAGTCAATTTTAGGAAGCGGACGGTAGTTTCCTGCTCTTCTGAGTTTTCCGGTGCAATGCCGGCTAGGCTAGCGATGCTGTCTTCCGACGTTTTACGACGGTCTTAATTAGGTGCGTCGGGGAAGCATAGATATTTTCTGCGATCACAACTTGCTCACCCTTTGATAACCTTTGACGATTCTTCTTGGATAAGTTTAGGGGCCAGTTGGAGTTAAGGTCGTCCTGAGCCCACGCATGGCTTTCTTCCACATCTGGATGACTTGGTATTTGTGCGTCTGAATTCATTTCCTGGCATTATTGGGGATTCGTAGAGTTCTCTTGGTCATGCGTTGGTAAGAACATACTACTAGGACCCGCCTCGTTTTGTTTTTTGGTTTGATGCATCCATGTTGACAGGGTTGGCTTAACTATAGGCCTCGCCACGCCTAGCGTGTCGGCCACAGCCTCGAAGCCTCACAAGTCCGTAGAATTGTCGCAAAAACACTCACAGGCTTGAGAAATGCATAAATAGATACCGGATGATGTCGCAAAGCTCCTCGAAAGAAAATATCCCAGATTGAAGAGATCTTTCGCAGGAATTTTCCTTTAATGGCAGAACCCATGCGAAGTGCGTTAACTTCCTCTTATTCTTCTTTACCTCAGTAAATATGGTACATACCCGCGCTGGGGAAATGGCCAAGGTAGAGTGGAGAATGCCAATTAAATATTTGCGCGGGGAAAAAAAAGAAGTGAGGCGGCGAAGTAGAAGACTTAATCAAGATAAAAATTTAAAAATTCAAATCAAAGAAATTTGAATTACCGGGAATAGAATCAAGCACACTTTTTGGACATGCGACAGAATTTTCTATACAGTTAACAAGGTAACCGATCGGTTGCACTTATGTAATCTTGAAGGAAGCAGCAAAAACTGCTTAACGAGAATCCCTTGGCGCTCGCACCGAACGAGAGAAGAATAACTGGAAGAGGCAGAAAGGGGTCCTAACCACGAAAGAGGGACCTCCAAATACTGCTTTCTTTTATCTGCGAACCACCGGCAAGAGATGAGAAAATTATCAGTTGTTTCATCTTGCCCATATGAGACACAAAGGTTTGTCGTAGGCAACCCGCATCTGCATAAGTACAAAAAAATAAGTGAGGGATTCTGCATCGCAGAATCGGAGAGCCTTGATTTACACCACCGGATTTTTCATGGGTACTTTAAGTGTTGAAAATCCTGGGTAATGAGCAACGGATCACTCTAGCTGGTTGAAATATGTTGGAACCGCTGTAAACGTGAAGTTTCCAACGGAATGATGTGAGAGATGGGATAGATTACACGAGCACTGAGAGCTCACCGTGCCAATAAACCAGCCACCTCCTTAAAATAGACACCTGAGTGACCAGGTACCCAGACAAAGGGATCTGGCGCACTATAAAAAAAATGCATTCATAAACAGTTTCCGCTTGAAAATGCTTTTCTCCAGAATTGAAATAATTGGCGTGCAAAAACAGAAATTATAATCTCTGAAAAAATGGGCATCGTCAGTCCAAAGCGCTCTGTCAAAAAATTCAGTCTTCGTCGCATTGAATTAGAGAGCAGGTGCAAAAATTGAGCCGTTTCTTAGAGTCACTTGGTGTCATCACTTGGTGAGGATACACATGATATGGGTGGTGGCTGTTCCCTAAAAGTGACCTCAAAACCGAAGCCGACCTCACTCTGTAGGCTCCGGCAGTTTCCTTCACGCATGCTTCAGGCCTGTCGGAGATTAGGCCAAGACATCGACGTCAAAATCATGGGTAGCTCTGGTTGATCGCTTCCTTTTCTGAACATGGACTGACCCAGTGACCACAATTCGATTAAATAACGATATAAAAGTTGGACTAGTCGGCATGTGATGGCCATGATAATAGAAAGGATAGAGTCTGGATGCCAGCTCCGCGTCCATTTCCATGCTCACATAAGCGATCACAACGTCCTCCTTCTGGGAAATGGAGTACTGGAGTAGAGTTGGCACGCCCATTCTCACAATATTAACGCCATGACGTTCAGTTTTCTAGTTTACATGGGAGTGCGGACACTTCCGCGAATTGAAGTGATTTGAGAGCCTGACACTGCAATAGCCACGTCGCCCGCACACCCCCCAAAACAAGAACCTCAAAGGTAAACGTCAATGCTTTTTGTGAAAATGGCGCTACAGTCCACAAGAACTGCATAATAGCCTATAGTCACTTGCGCGCAAACTGGCCTTGCTTCGCAGAGGGAACTTTCCTCTATGTGATGCACTTTCTTGCACACAGCGATTGTAAGCGAAAAGTAGCTAAATAAGGGGCCGGATTACGCACCACGCACTCTAAATTTCACTCTCATGTTTTAGAGCGTGAAATTAAAATGACAAAGCCGGGAGACGGCGATAGCGGAATCAACCAATTACCATGAAGGGACCGTATGCTATTTTTTAAATATGCAACGAATAAAGTGAGCAATGTTTTATTTCACTGAGATACTGTGCTCGTGGGTAACTTCTGTTGCCATGAGGGTGCTCTGGCCGTGGTAAAGCATGAAGATGGCGGGCTGTAAGAAAACAGCTGTTTCCACGGCTAGTTGCTGTTTATAGATCGAAAGTTCTACTTCACGACCAAAGCTGCAAAACCCGTTCCATCACTTTACCCTTAACTAAATGAATGAAATATATATTGCCGCGAGAGCACTATGCTGTCGCTGCAGTAGATCACGCCTCGTGTTAAACTGCAACACACTTCGCGCGGTGCAGTGCACATAGTCGTCTTCATCGACTTCCATCTGCAGCGCGAACAGATCAGATCAGGTTAACCTCAATCAGTCTTAACCTCAGTCTAATATCGCCGCCAGACGTGTACACGACCCAGCAAAACAATACCATGAGCAAACCAGACTAAACACATGCTTTTACACGTCTATTAGGCTTAAATACGTTAAAACCCTGCCAAGTTTGTTACGTGTCGTTTAAAATCAAGGTACTGTGCGGATCTTTTAAGTGCATGGAAAGAATTGATGGAAGGCAATGAAGGCTATGAGTGTGCAGAGATAAACTAGTAAAGAGTGCTGGGCACAATAATAGACGAAGAAAAAATGTTGAGGTAAGCTTTTGTTGCCGGTCAACGCTTACTATCGATGAAACAATTGCCGGAACATGTTGTAAGAGTGACGTGTGGCACGTGTGGGATGTCTGGTTCTGAATTAAAAAGACGACCATAAAGCATGAAATTTGGGCCATAATAAAGTCCTACGGCCACATAATCGTCTGACGATTTTATGTAGCTGTGGCGCAGAAATGATTAAGTTGAAAATAATTACAACCTTTAGAACGAACAAGGACGAGAAAAAAGAATAGGTGCTCATTACCAGCCTTTTTGCTCGTTCTTGCTCCTTCGTAACCTTGTGATAAGTTTCTACAATACAGCGCACGTTTGTGCTCGGCTGTGTCAACCCAAGTTGTAGATCCCCGATTATTTCCCAGTGGACAGCTGTCAAATGTGCTCAGAAAGCTGCAAAACGATATCGTTCTTTGCAAGAAGGAATTTAGAACTTCACGCATGAGATCCCTGACAAATTTTAGAGTAAAAAATGGCGAGATTTCGGCTTAGTAGGTTGTTCATGATGGTTCAACGCGCTAAACATTTTACAAAACGAGACACAACAACACCAACACAGAGCGTGAACTTACAACTGGTTTAATTGGTGAAAACAGGTGATCTTTTTAAACACAAGACAGGAGCGTCAACAATGGCAAACAAACAAGCGAAATACCATATCGGTATGAGCAATCGCAAACAGATCCATACAACACACTCATTGCGAAAGCCTAAGCATGTCAACTTCTTTCTCAATCTTCCATGACTACAGCGCAACGAGAGGGACGTAGAAGGACACAGGCAGGGACACAACACAGCGCTGCGCAACGTCCCGTTCGTTGCGCTGTAGTCATGGAATATCGAAACCAACTCGCCCAACAACTTACCTTGTCTAACTTCTTTCTCAGACGACAAATACACATTGCTGATACACGTTTCAGCCAAGGAGGATTTGATTTCAAAAGCGTCTGCGATCTGCCATTCTGTTTTGTTATTGGAATGTGAAATAATCGTGGTTCTTTCGAACAGAGGCTTATATTTTTTTGCAGCGATGACAATGCGTCGCCAGCTTTCCCGAATGCGTGATGGAGTTACTGTTGTTAGCGTGCTCGCTTGGCCTTTTGTTTATACAACGGCCCGTTTAGCCAACATAGTTCACTCCGGAGGAGAGCGGAATGGCATAAACAACACCTGTGCCGCATTCGACATCTTTCTTCTCATGGTTGATTGTGCTGCGTTGTTTAGGGATCTTACCCTGTCCATTTACTTTTGCGCATAAACTAGACAGTTTTTTTGGGAGCCGTGAAAACCACAGGGACATTGTGCCTGCCTGCAATCTTTTTTGAGACCGTGCGAAACTCTGTGCACGTAGGGGATAACAACCGGACGTGTGCTGTTCTTAGAACCATCTGTGTCTTTTTTTGCTTTTTCCATTCAATTTTTCTATAACTTTTTCCGAAATTGATGCCAGGAGGATATCAGGGGTCCCGCTGTCTTTAAACCTCGTAATCTGTTGCTTAATTCCGTGCTCTACCTTGTGCCCGCATGAATTCCTGATGCTCTGACTCATACACGCATGCGCGATAGACCATTTAGTTAACTTTGAGTGTCCGGACTCAAATCTTAAAATTGCTTTTTCTCTTTTAATCTTGTACAACCAACACGTGTGATCTGCGCTCTCATGAATTTCGAGGTCTAAAAATATAATGAGAGATTGTTCCGGTAGTTCAAACGTAAGGTTTATCCCCTGAACGCCCTTTCAAACAAAAAAAAATCCTTCGAGCCAAAATTTGGCGAGAGATACGGTTTTACCGACAGAACATCCAAGCAATCTGTGATTTGACGTTGGACGGGAGGGCGTCCCTGTGCATGGCATGCTATCTTTTCGACCTCGCCGAGTCACTTGGAGAGAAAAGCTGGAATGATTCGTTATCAGAACTTGCAAGCAAGGCACAACAGAAGAACGAAAAACTGGGGCACATCAACCTTTCCCGAATCTAGGTAGACTGAAAGGTAGAGAACACTCTCGACAATGGTCCTAAGTTTGCCGTGCAGCCCCACGCTACGTTAACCCAACTCCTGGGCATGGTTCACTCAGTCTCAAAAAGAGTACTGGAAAAATTCAGACCCGCTGTGGTCGATGAAGGAGGAAGGGCAGTCAAGCGATATTACCGGCCTAAGAGGGCGGCCGCCTTTCAAGGACACCATCAAATTTTTCAATGACAACAATCTTAGGCTTCACCTACCGGGCAAGACTTGACAGTTTGTCCTTTTAACAAAAACAGCAGTTCTTGCACAAGGCACAGGAGGCACTTTCAAAGAACTTCAAAAAGATAGCGTCCGGATGAAAAAAAGGTGAAAAGCACGAAAAAAGAGGCGGCTAGTCTTTGTGAAAAATCAGGTATGGAAAGCCTCGCGAAGGAAGTGAAATCAAAAGAAAACCTCTGCCTTCGACCATTCTAGGCAGTAAAAGCACATAAAGATGGCAACCCCTTGCGAATGATTGTGGAAGACAGAGAGACTTGTCAAAGGTCTTTTGCGTGATACCTAAAACAGCACTTACCTTCTTTGGCAGTAAACGACCCGTACAGAGTTCAGGGATCGGAACAAGTCGTTGAATTCCTAAAAAAAGGCTGCACCGTGGGCTGCCTCTCCATCGACATTAAGGATATGTATTACAACATCCCAAAACCTGCTGCCATGGCGGCCGTCGAGGAAGCTATGGAGAGCTTTGAACCAACAAAATTTCAGATTCAATGTGGTACCAACGTTAGTGCTTGTTTGGACTTGCAATAGTTGTAATTAGACTTTTTGTTTGCTGTATTCGAAGACAGCCTTTTCGAGCAGCGCACTGAGATCTGCATCGGATCCCGTTTGGCCCCAATTCTCTCTGATCTATACATGGCCAACGAAAATAGGGCATTGAAGCATCAATTGGAAGCATTAGGAGTGCTGGCCTGTATACGCTACGTTGGCGCTTTTTTGCTATGTTTTTCCCGGAAAGCGCGCACTTCTGTCAACCGAAGCTTGGTTATTAAACTTCACCTTTCAGCTGCGTGAAGAATCTCTCATTATATTTTTAGACCTAAAAATTCAGGAGGGCGCAGATTGCACGTGTTGGCTGTACAAGACTAAAGGACAGAAAGCAATTTTAATATACAATTCCGGACATTCAAAATTAACTAAATGGTCTATCGCGCATGCGTGTATGCGTCCGAGTATCAGGAAGTCAAGCGGGCACAAGGTAGAGCAGAGACTTAACCAAGAGATTACGAGGTTGAAGGCTAGGGGGCACCCTGATATCCTCCTGGCATCGATTTCGGAAAAAGTTTTAAAAACACTGAAAGGAAAACAAAAACGACACAAATGATTCCAAGAAGAACACATCCGGTTGTTACCCCCACGTACACAGAGTTTGCACGGTCTCAAAAAGACTGCGGGCAGCCACGCTATCCTTCTGGTTTTCACGGCACCCCAAAAACTGTCTGGTGTATGCGCAAAAGTAAATGAACAGGGCAAGCCCCAAAACAACGCTGCAGCATCAACCATGAGAAAAAAAAACATGTCGAATGCCACAGAGGTGTTGTTTATGTCATTCCGCTCTCCTGCGGAATGAACTATGTTGGCCAAACGGGCCGTTGCATAAACAGAAGGCTAGGCGAGCACGCTAACAATTGTAACTACATCACACCTTCGGGAAAACTGGCGACTCATTATCACTGCAAAAAATGCCAGCCTCTGTTCGGTAGAACCACGATTATTTCACATTCCAATAACAAAACAGAAAGAGCGATCGCAGGCGCTTTTGAAACCAAATCCTTCGGGGGCGAAATGTGTATCAGCAATGTCTCTGTCGTTGTCTGAGAAAGAAGTTGATATGCTTAGGCTATCGCGATGAGTCTTTTGTGTGGATCTGTTTGCAATTACTTATACTGATGTGTTATTTCGTTTCTTTGCACGCAGCCGCTAGAAGGTCCTCGTAATCACGATAGTGTTCCGCGCTGCTCCGCGGACTTGATACAGTGGTGACTCGAAGGCCATCGTAGGCGACCGTTTAGCAACGCTCAATTAGCCTGTGAATCAGTAGACTATCGGTTCGAAGGCCTTTGACATGACAGTGTGCGAGGAGTATTCAGCTCGTAACATGTGTTCATACTGTTTGGCGTGCCCATCATTAATAGTGCTGACTTCTGATTCACAGTTCCAAGAGCCACTCGTAAAGGCGACAGACACAAAGTTGGCGGACAGCGCCTGTAGTAGCACAGCAACATAGCATGTTTCGCATCCACAGAATGGATTGGTGGAAAATATGAATGACCATAGCTTTCAGGCTGTTTCCATAAGTTTAGCAGTACCCACAATCTGCAGTTCAAGTTTCATGGTTAACATGCACAGCTGCAGCTGTCCTGACCAATTGTCTGGACTTGCTTATGTACTAGCTTGTAACATAACTGCACAGTATCGCGTTTTATTTGATATCCACAATACAGGCAATTAAAGTCGCTTTATTATTCGCAATGAACGCTTGGAGTTATTTTTCCTGACTGTAAGCGAACGCACCATTCAGATTCAATAACATGTGCACTCTTCTTTCGAAAAGTATTTTTTATCATTATATATAGCTGCCAACATCTGCGTGAAAAACACATGCAGGAAATGGCTACAGAGCAGTCCTGTTTATGCAGTACACGAAGGGTGGCAAGCAAAATCCAGGAGCTAAATTGACAAATTGGGTTGGAGGTTGCAGTACCACGATCCTTCCCCTTCTTGGCGCTTCTTGACCATGACCACAAGCCAGAAAATCAAACAAAAGCTGCCACAAGACGCACATAGTAAAATTAGAGCGCGACCAAATAGAGACTTGTCCTCCATATGAACAAATACTGTTGAGCCCGGCGCGTCCCTGAGGCAAATGGCTAGCTAGACACTTCAAACCGCGCACACATCAAACGGGCATGGAGCTATAATGCGAGGTTCTATTCTAAGAACAAACCTAACGCAGCTATATCCTTGGAAGTATCGCTCTCTGGCCATACAATCTCTCTGCCCTGTTGTTACTTTCGGGCGCTAGTCATCATCATAACATAGAAAACACCCTAGAGCAGTCTCCAAACAAAAAAAAGTGGCAGTTGTTTTATATTCATCACCAGTTCCGATTGCTGAAGCTTTGCAAGAAAAGCATAACAAGTAGAAACGAGTTATCACTGCGGCCGTATACGTATAGGCCCTAACAGAAACCAAGCATCGGAACTCGAATTAAATTGGCACACGCAAACACATACAAACGCGCGCAACTGAGACACAAGACACAAATCACTGGCGCAATACACCGACGGCCAATGTGTAGCACACGCCGTAGTGAATCACTGGTTAACGAACAACATGAATTCAATTCAGGGAAAAGCGGGCGGTGTCCTGACTGTGCCGAGTAACACGGGTGGGGCACGGGTGAACGGTAGTAACGTTGAACTACGAGTGCAGTCTGGCTGACTTCGGCCGACGCTACCAGCGGAGGTGGCCATTTTGTAAAACTCCGCGTGCACCGTAAGAGCGGGTAAATACCTTTCTCTGGTGCGTTCTTTTTTTTTTTCTCCGCGTGCGCCGCGACATCATGCCGTTGCGGCGACCCTATTGGCTACAGGGGTTCCTCTGAGGGGCCAAAGCCACTTCCTTCTTAAGTTGTATCCGACAGTAGTAGAGGAAATTACCACAGACGTTTCGAATTGGCAACCGCACTCATTGCAACACGTCACCAGCTGACACAGCGTTTGCACTAGACTAACAGTGATCGTCATGCGCTGAGTTTCGGTTTTGTGGGGAAAAAATACAATTTTCTTGGTGCTACAATACTTCAAAAAATGACATTTTCTTCGCTTTGAAGGCCTCGCCTTCCAGGGAACGGGGACCGCGAGCCGTGGCCTCACCCGACGAGTGACACACCCAAAGTGAGTACAAAAAAAAATTTGGCAGTGCCTGAGGTCGTGGCTGAGCTTGTTTTTCGGAAACTCGAATAGCGTGATCAGTCACATGAGGGACCTTCACGTCTTCTTTTGTTGGTTCCCGTTGACTGACGCCTTCCGTAGGCTACATTTCGGCGGCTATGCGCCGTCTAGTACGCTCGGCAGTCCAGCATCTCCTTTTGGCAAGGCGTTCCTCTCTCTGTTCTGGCGTCTCCGTTGCTCTCTTCGCCTTCTTACGATCATTCTCTCTACATTTGTTGAGTAGCCAAGTGCGAGGCGACAACCTCAGGATCAAAGAGTTAATCTTCTCTTGTCTATACCGCCGTTTAGCAGCGGCTGGACTCTCTTTCTCTGCATGCATGTGAAACGTCGTGATACAGCCGCCCATTACATCTGCGCCTTTTATACGAAATGCTGCGCATGCGACTCGTGGTTCGGGTGTAGTGCGGCGTGCGGCGACGAAGAACGCGGCGCAGCTGTGGTGTCTCTCTGGTTACAATGGTATCGGCCCATGCGCACAACTGCTCATTCGCATGACGTCACGCTCGGCTCCTACAGCTGGCGCGCGGTCGCGGCGAAGCGCACACCGCACCTTGCTCCTTTCCAGTTGCCATGGTAACAGCGCGTGCGCACAACTGGTCTCTCCCGTGCACCCCAAAATGCTCCATGGTTAGCCCAGTGTAGCTCTCGCTACAAAAGACGGGTTTTTTCCGTACCAAAACCACGTTTCAAAAGGGACACACCATAGAACAGCAGAGAGAAGCGTGCGCTACCTCTCGGGACAGCGCAAGGTTACGGCTACCAGAAAACAGGCGCTACATCTGATCGCGGCAGACCAAAAATACCGAGTCAAAAAGGCAGTTAAATAGAGGTACACAGAAAATACAAAAAGATATAGTGGGGCCATAAAAAGAACGAAAAATAAAGTGTCCCTGCACGTGCCAGTAAGCGTAATAGGCTTGCACGCAGGAAATACAGAATATAAGTCGAGGCAATAAAATGAATAAAAATAATGGCCTCTCCCGCGCCACTACTGTATCGCGGGTGTAATCCCAATTATAATACAAAAGTTGTGGCCCTGAGGCAATAGAAATTTTGCCAACCGAGGGTGGAAAAAAATCAATAAGGGAATGGTACTATATGCAGAAAATATGTAAGGCACGGATAAAACCAGGAGGCAGCTATGAGGGCTTGAAACTATACATGAAATTTGGCTGCTTGCGCAGCAGCCACTCACAGCATTGAGCTATTTCATCCTTGCAGATACCACTTCAATCTGCGCTCTTCATCCCGGTACGGTGCCGCCCCGCCGTCAGTGTACATCCTGCTCGCTCGTGCTCGCCGCCGAATCCGTGGCCACCTTAGAGTTTCAAAAGATTAATGATGGCCTAGCCCTGTTAGGCCAGGATATACGCAGTGTAAGAGCTGTGACTTCTGGTTCGGAAGAGTTAATATATTAAAGGCACGCAGTCACTACATGCGCCTCTATGGGAGTCAGACGTGCTGGTCGTCGGCTCCGGCGATTTTTCAGCCGGAGCAGCGGAAGTTTCCGCCTGACCCTAGCAAGATCATCCCCAACGTGCACCGAAAGCTGTCGGGAACATCTGGACACCAGTTTTTTCCAAGGTGGGCCCGGTTAAACCCCCTTTTCGGGCAACACATGGCCCGATCGGGCCGGTGGCGCGGCTAGGCCTAACGGCCGAACCGGTACCCGGCACATCGGGGCCTCTGGCCACTGACGCCAGTATGGCTGCTACGCAAATCTCCTGCCGAGGCTACGACCCCGAGAACATGCACTGGACAACGGTTAACCCAGCGGAAACCGAAGGCCCAGTTTCGGCAACGGTTACCCCAGCGGCACCCGGAGGCCCAGATTCGGCAAGATTTCGCAGCGCCGCGTTGAACGCCGCAGTGCTGCGCCGAGCGCAAGACCAAGCCTTAAAGCCGGCGTCCGTAGACGCGGCCGGCGTTCACGCCGGAAACCAGCAGTCACCCGCCCCGCGCGCGGCGGGCCGCAGTCGGCGACTGCTCACGAAGTGGAAACCGCCTGTTATTCCCAAGCCTGCTCCAGACGACTACGTCGTCGTCATCAAGCCCCGGACCCGCGTCTCGTTGTACGAGACTTTCCAGGAGACCGGCTACGGCCGGGCGTTCACGGCTCTCCTGGGCGCGCAACCCGCAACAGATCTTACCATAATACCGGTAAGAGAACAAAACCTCATTATTGTTCACACTGCGAAACCTGAGCTAGCCGACCGTATCATCGGCGAATTTGAACTTAATGGACCCGACGGGAAGGTCCCCCTTGTGGGGCACCTGCGCCAAGACGACAAGGACGTCTGCTACGGCGTCATTACCGTCCGTAACTCTGAAACTACGGACTCGCTCCGTACTAGGCTCCAATGGCGCTTCGGCACCATCGTGGAAGTGCGAAAATTTGGGACATCCAACAAAGCGAGACTGACTTTCGCCGGAACAGAGAAGCCACGTTTCGTGCACTACGACTCGGAGCTTGTACAAGTTAGGCCTTACCAGCGAACTATTCCAGCCTGCCGACATTGCGGTGTGGTCGGCCACCGCGTGGACGCCTGCCCCGGCCAGCGGCTGGACCGGTGCGGCCTGTGCGGACAGCAGGCTCTACTCGTTGAGGGGGTGCGGGCCCCTCACCAGTGCAACCCAAAGTGTTCAGTGTGCGGCGCGGCCCATGCCACGGGGGGCCCAGCGTGTACTGCTAAATATCGCGCTATCCAGCCCACGCAGGCCGAGCGCGGCCGTAAATCGCAGCGAAACCGACGCCAGCCTGGCAAGCGTCGCCCGGACAAGCTGAAGGCCAAGGCTGCCGACCAAGCCATGGACCAGCCTGTGAATTCCTCTACTGGGAGCCAAGGGAAACCTCCAGCTGCGCCACCGCCGCCTCAACCCGGTGCAGCGAAGCCCCTCGGACCTCCCCAAAACGGCGGCTCCAAGACGTGGGCAAACGTTGTCAAGCAACACTCCCAGGTGAGCGGCGCCGGCAGGGCAGCTTCTCCCTTCGCTCCCCCTTCCCAATCCCAACAACGGCCAATCTCTGCCGAACAAAAAGAAATATCTGCTCTCCGCGAGCAGGTTGCAAATTTTCAAAAGCGCCTCGCAATAGCGGAGGCCCGCCAAAATTCCCCCAACCACACCTCTGCCTCACCCGCAGCAGAGGCAATGGAAAGCGACGCAACCCCTTCAGGACAGGCTGCGCATGCCCTCAAGGCACTCGAGGCGAGAGTGAGCGCGCTCGAAACTCAAGTTAACAACAGAATATCCGCATTGGAAACGCAAATCAATGCCACACTTACGGCGGCACTCAACAAAATTAGCCACCTTGCGGCATCTATCCCGAACCTCATAACCGCTCAGTTCGCTCAACTCACCCGCGCTCCCAAGCGCGCTGGCCCGCTCAAAACCTCCGCAGGCCGGCAGCTCAAAGCGTCTAGGCGTCGAATCGCCGGAGAAGAAGAAGAGGTCCCCTGTGCCATCCTCAGTACAGAGAACGCTCCTCTCTTTGGAGCCACTGGCTCTCAGGCCTCCTCTCTCCAAACTCACAACTCTACCCTTGATCATGGCGGGCGCCCCTAGAAATAGGAAGCATCCGCGAAGCAATTCGATACCTATTCAAATTGTACAGTGGAACTGTCGCGGATTTAAGGCACGCACAAAGCGAGCCGATCTACGCCTTTTCCTTACAACGTTCCCAGAATTACCTGCTGTGGTGGCCCTTCAGGAGCCAGGAAATGGTGCCACCCTTGCCAGTTACACGGTGTACCAGCAGGATGCGCATAGCTGCCTCTGCGTACATAAAAATTACACGGCCTCCCAGGTTGACCTGGATCTTAGCGCTACTTTCTCCTATGTAATGGTGACGATCCTTCCGCTACGCAAACAGGACCCCCCATTGCACATACTCAACATTTACTGTCCCCCAAAGCTACCAAATGTTACATTCGCAGATATCTTCAGCCGGGCTTTGAAGGTCGCGAATCGGGATCCCCTCATAATCGTTGGGGACTTTAATGCTCCCAGCCCCTTATGGGGGTACACACGTGAAGAGAAACGCGGACGCAAGTTGGCGGAGCTTGTTTCCACACTGGGCCTTACTCTTCACACGGATCCCGCGCAACCTACTCGTATAGGTAACTCCGTTACACGCGATACGTGTCCGGACCTCACCTTTACGAAAAATATTCGCTATGCAGATTGGAGGAACACCGAGGAATCCGTCGGTAGTGACCACTGCATAATTACCACTACAATCCATACCAAGCCACTCACATGACCACAGGCCAATGCAAAACTACCCGACTGGACCAAATTTAGGAACAGTTACACCAATCCTCAATCGATAATGGACCAAGGATACTCAACGTGGTCCCAACACCTAGTATCCCACTTGAAATCAGTCGAGCAAAATGTTCAACTCTCAGAGGCGAGCCCGGCGGTGGATAACCACCTCCTCCACCTCTGGGAGGCACGACACAGCCTAGTCCGCCGCTGGCGTCGTCAAAAACACAATCGGAAACTCAAAATTCGAATTGCGGATATCACCCAACAGGCGGCACAATACGCGGCCCAACTCGCCGACTCCAATTGGGTGCACCGATGCAACACTGCAGCTCGGCAAATGTCGAGTCAGAGTACGTGGCGCCTCTTCCGCGCTCTTATTGATCCGGCACAAACCCGTACTGAGACACAAAAACAGCTTCAAAGGGCTATACATAACTTCACTGGAGACACGGCCAAACTGGCCGATGCGCTCCGCGACCAATATTTGAGTATACACCAGGATCCCTGTGGTCAGGCGTACTCGTATGCCGGTTCCGAGAACGCGGATTTGGATCAACCGTTCCAGCTTCATGACCTAAAAGCAGCCCTGGCTAAAATGAAGCGAGGTACAGCACCAGGCCGGGACAAGGTGACGGTGAAGCTTATTGCCAACCTCCCAGATCCCGCCTACGAAACTCTCCTCGATTACTTCAACACTATCTGGATTGGAAGCACACCACTCCCCATAGATTGGAAAACGGCACTAGTAACTTTCATTCCCAAGCCAGGTAAAGCCATTAACACCGACAACCTCCGGCCCATCTCCCTCACTTCGTGTGTGGGGAAGCTGATGGAGACTATGGTCCGCGACAGATTGTCGGCTTTCCTAGAACAACAAAACATTTTCGCAGACACCATGTACGGTTTCCGCCCACACCGGTCCGCACAAGATGTCCTGTTGCAACTTCACAAGGAGATTCTCGACCCCGTCGAGCACCCCAGCAATGATAAAGTAGTCGTCGCACTTGACCTGCGGGGGGCTTTCGACAATGTGACCCACGAGATCATCCTATCCCACTTGTCGCAAACACATTGTGGGCGCAATACTTTCAATTATATCAAACAATTCCTTACAGATCGCCAATCCTATATCCAGCTACAAGACACAGAATATGGCCCATATCAACTTGGTACACGAGGGACCCCACAGGGAGCTGTCCTCTCGCCATTACTATTTAATCTGGCCATGATGAAGCTCCCTACCCAGCTGGCGGAGGTCGCCGGTGTGCAGCACGCTCTGTATGCGGACGACATCACCCTCTGGGCAACACAACAATCGGTTGGAGACATCGAGACCAACCTGCAACAAGCGGCAGCTATAGTGGACGAATACGCTCGTCGCTGTGGTCTTGAATGCTCCCCGAGCAAATCTGAATTTGTGCACATACGCCCCAACTCAAAGTGCACAACCAAAATTGCCCTTTCCCTACTTAGCGGACCGATACCTGAACACGCGGAGATCCGGGTACTGGGGCTTTTCATTCATCATAGGCGCACGATAGACACTACCCTAAACAAGTTACGTAAGCAAAATGGTGGTTTGAGCTAGTTGGTACATATTCACAATTTCACCAGCGCTGCTTCCTTCTCTGTTCTTGTTCCTAGTCGCAGCGCTGGTGAAATTGTGAAGTTACGTAAGGTGGGGGACCAGGTGGGTCGGATGCTCCGCCGGGTGTCCAATAAAAGGGGGGGACTACGATGCAAAGATGCCCCGCGGCTGGCCAATGCATTCGTGACCAGTCGGATTTTATATTCGGCTCCCTACCTCCACCTACGCAAATGCGATGAGAATGCCTTAGAGGTAGTTCTCCGCAAGATTTATAAGAGAGCGCTCGACCTCCCCATAACGACGTCCAACAAGCGTCTCCTCGGTCTGGGGATGACCAACACCTTTGGGGAGTTACGAGAAGCTCGACAAAAGCATTTGTTGGGCGAGTTGGTGTTTACGATGATCCATAACTACAGCGCAAACGACAGGACAGAGATGAAGAAGGGACACCACACAGCGCTGACTCACAACTAAAGATTTATTGGATGCCAGCAGGTATAAATACCTCCCTGGCGGCCGGAAAGAATGCAGTCCACACTTACATGCGTGACTGACATACTGGTGTGCCAGTCATGTGCCTCCAAGCAAATCACATGCGCGAGAATACAATATAATCAGTGAGCAAGCACTTGTCAATATTCGCAATCAAGGTATCGTCTTTCTTTTTCTGACAACGCGATAGATGAAGCACTGATGCATTCTTCCGGGAGCCTACCTATTAAGTGAGCTTCAATGATCTCCCTTGCTAACGAGTCACGGTTCTTTTCTAACACTGCACTTTCATGAAAGTTTGGCGCGCAGACGTAGGTATCATCGTCATCTTCATTGCCTTTGCAGTGCCTGCAATGTTTCGCCACGTGGCCAGAGATAGCGACACAAGAAACATTATACTCATGCTCTTTGAGTCTTTCGTTTAAACATCGGCCGGTTTGGCCGATGTATCGCTTACCACAAGACAGTGGCAGCGAATATACCACCCCTTCCTGGCAAGGCACAAACTGTTTTGCGTGCTTTATCGGGCACTTGCGTGATTCTTTATTCTCTGAATTTACTTTCTTAATCAGGCTGGACAGTCGTTTGGGCGCCGAAAAGACGACATCAACGCCTGCATGTTTTCCGATTCTTTTTAGATTGTGCGACACTTTGTGAAGATATGGCAGCACAACAATCTTCCTTTTCTTCGTCTCTTTCGTACATTCGCTATTTCCTTTTGATTTTAACTTTTCCTGTAGTTTTCCTGCCACGGAAACTAATAATTCGGACGGGTAGCCTGCCTTTGCCAGGCGGTCTACTTGGTTGCTGAAGCTATGCTCCAACCTGTGTTCACAGGATTTGTTCACTGTGTTGCTAAAAACGGTATGTATAATTGCCCTTTTCTCCAGCTTGGAGCTCATCTTAACAATCAATACTTGCGCCTAAGCAAAACACCTGCGGGGAGCCGCCTTCTAACCCGCTTACACATTTCCTACGCAACACATACAGAAGAACGGGTCCGCATCCCTGAAGCCTGGCGCTTTGCACTCCAGGTGCGACCCCTTCCGAAGAACATGACTGCAGACACCCATGATGGTCGCCGTCTCGCGCGGGCGGAGGCTATTTCTCAACAATATGGCCACAAGCCAGGTGTCTTCTATGTGGATGCGGCCGGCCCACACCATGGGGGTTGGTACACGGCGGCCGTCATCCACCAAAACACTACAGTTCAGGGCCTTACTTTCCGTGCCCCAAACATTACATTTGCGGAAGAGATCGCCATTGCACTGGCCGCCGCAGATCCAGAGTCCCGAGTCATTATTACGGACTCCAGGGGCGCCTGCCGCAATATTGAGCAAGGGTACATTCCAGACCGTGCTTTCAAAATTCTCCACGCATGCGATTACACAGGGTTTCCGACCCATCGTACCATCGTGTGGGCTCCGGCTCATGCGGGTCTTGAGGGGAACGAGGCAGCCGACGCTGCCGCCCGCGCGCTTACTCACCGGGCGTCGCCTCATCCGCAGCCTGATCCGGAATTCAATTTCACTCCGGCCATCACCTTTAAAGAGATCACCTCTCTTTATCAAAATTTTCATGGTCTCTATCCCCCTCCCTGTAAAGGCCTCACCAGGGTGGAGGAGCGCTGGCTTCTCCGCCTCTATACCAATACTGTACTGTGCCCGGCAGTACTTAAGCACTTCAATTCTTCTTTCTCGGGCGCGTGCCCACACTGTGAGGAGGAGTTTTCGGACACCTACCACATGGTGTGGGCATGCCCTTCCAATCCTGCCTACCCACCCCACCTCCACCCCACTCGAGAGGCCTGGGAAGCTGCCCTGCGCGGCTGCTCCGAACTCCATGCCCAACAGGCATTGGTAGCTAGAGCCCGAGCCGCTGCGGAAGCTACAGGGATCCCGGACTAGGGCTCCCTCCTAGTGTTTGTAAGGGACGGGCCCTTCCGGCTCGCCCCATCGACCTCTCACTGTAAATAGAAATAAAAGTTTTCCTCCTCCTCCTCCTCTATTCACGGTTAAAACTTGAGCCGTCGTGGCGGAGCCACGACCGAATGAGCCACGTTTGGATGGTTACCTGCGAGAGCAGTTCCTCAAAACCGAAGCTTATTGACAAAACAATGTTCCACGTCAAAGGTCCAAAATGTATCGTGTTTGACCTGGGCACCAAAAACGTGAAGCTTAAGGTTCTTGGACTCCCACGCTATATGGAGCACTGGAGGATTGTGGAAGCTTTGGAGCCTTTTGGAACTGTACAAACTGTCGAGCGTGAGAAATGGCGGTGCACCGGAATGGAGCACATGGAAACAGCGAGCCATGAAATCTCGCTCACGCTCAAGGACCGAGTGTCAGCCACTACAATTCCTCGCACGCTCAACGTTTTTGGGGTAAAAGCTTTGGTTGTGATCCCAGGCAGGCCTCCGCTGTGTCATCGTTGTAACCGTGCGGGCCATGTACAGCGTCAGTGTCGTACGCCTCGATGCGCCCAGTGCCGACGCGTTGGCACAGAGTAGACAATTTTGTTATGAGTTATGCTGACAGGTCAGGCCAAGGCAACTGGGCGCATGAGGATGAAGTGTCAGAGCATAGTATGGATGTGTCGAATGCTGCGGAAGTGTCGGGTGAACTGACTCATGAGCTCCAAACAGAAGATGGACCAAAGGCTTCTGCACCTAATAACATCAAGGGTTCGCCTGGAAGTACGGAAAAACAGGTATCCTCGTCTCCAGACCCAAATCCACCGGACCCATGAACTAATCACGCGCACCACCTGGACACATTTCTTATTGTGTAAATAGATTGTACATATTACTTCTCCCCCTGTCCTCTATTCCTGTCCCCTCACCTCTTTCATTTCATTTCTCCATTCTGCCTGCTGTCCTTTATTTCCGCTGCCCCAGCTCAGGTGCTTCAGTATCGATGGCAGATGCCGGGGCTAGCAAAAATCTTTTCCTTCCTTTTTACTATTATTTTTAATAAAACCACTACCACCACCACCGGAACCGGGTCTGCCCGCGCCTGCAACTTTGAGTCCTGTGCATGCTGCTCAGGAGCCACCTGTCACACAACGATCACGAGAGCAGAACACCCCTGCTGTAGAGGCAGTGGAGGTGCTTCCGCCAGTGAATGTGCGACATGCCTTCTGCGCCGGTGATGCCCCTTCGTCGCCAGAGTGCAGCAGTGTGTCGCCTGAAGCGTCCGCTTCTAGTGTGTTCGTTGCCCCGCCGGCTGTCAGAGTGGTTGCGAGTGACGTGGTTCACTCAGCCTCATGGGCCGAAGCTTTGCCTGTCTCAGAAGAGGCGATGGACAATAGCGCACCTTTGAAGCGTCCTGCAGATGATGAGATGCGTGTCGATGGCGATGAGCAGAAGGCACCTGTTGTGGTGGCATTGGGAGGGGTAACCTCAAAACGAAGGGCGATGTCTGCCCTACAGGCCACCGATTTGAAGGCCGGCCGCTCCGGTACACGGGATGGCGTTCATTAGGACAAGCACGAAAAATGGCGGGCGTCACAGCATTTCAGGTCGCTACCCTTAACATTAGGGGTCTGCGTAATCGTCGAAGCCAACATCAGTTACGGCATCTTTTAAACAAATGGGGTGTGAGTGCGGCAGCCATCCAGGAAACCAAGGTGTCCCCTGATGAGGAGACTGAAGCCGCTGTCGAGCCTTTTTTGTCATAATTCAATGTGATCGCTAGTCACTCGAGAGGGTTATCATGTTAGTGCATGCTATTCCTGGCCAACACACTGGAGATTAATGCCGTGTCGTATAGCACAGATGATGACGAGTGACTTATTTGCAGCGACCTCGCATTTCGGGTGTACAATGGCGAATTGTTTGTGGATACGCCCCTGTAAAGCATATTGATAGATGGCTATTTTTCCTGTCATCAGTCTACCATTTGTCCAGGGATCGTAAAATTATGCTGTTGGATGATTTCATTTGTATTTGTAGGGATGGAGACCGAGCAGTGTTAAGTAAGCGATATGACCCTAGTGTTGCTTTACTAACTGATTTGGCTTGCGAATACAACATGGTGGCTGTTGGGCAAGTTAAGAGACATAACATTCATTTCACTCATTTTCAGTGCTCCTCTAGTCCTTTGCTTGACAGGATTTGCGTTTCAGCAGACATTTTATCCACTGTTTTTGGTTACTGGGTGCGGCCCATGTTCTTCAGTGATCACTGCATGGTGCCTCGTTAGGTAGAGAGGTACAGTCGGCGCATACTCTATCCTCGATTGGAGCTGTGGAAGCTGAATAGCTGGCTGCTCTCAGATGAAATCTTCAAACGTTCTGTATCTGCTTGCTTGAAGAACACGTGGTCACGCAGTGATCTCTGAGCTTTGCAAAAAATGGGACTTGTTTAAACAAGAAACAAAATACGTTGCTTTTGAAGCCTCAGCAAGAATCGCGTTTTTGAAGAGACATCACCTTCGTGAGCTCGGCCGTACTTTGGTAGAAGTACATGAGTTACAGAGCATTAGCCCAGGTGCCTATGTAGAATATATCACTGCTGTAAAAGCAGAGCTTCAGCAGTTTGAAACCGAAAGATACGAAGAGGCCTTGATAAGATCTAGAACCGGTAGATGTCTGGATGAGCAACCATCTCGTCCGGCCCTGAGTTATGAAAGGCAGACTGCCCTAGCAAAAGAAATATTGGATATTCAGTATGGTGGTTGCACATACAGCAATGGTCCTGGTAATATTGAGGCTTTCTATGACTATTATCGGAAGCTGTCTGGTGGTTAAGCGCACAGAAATGTGACATCAGAATACAGTCACTTATTCGAGGCCTTGCGCCGACTTGACGATGAGCGGCGTGCTGTAGTGGAGGGGCCTATCACTTTGGACGAAATTAAACGTGTCATTTCTGACCTGACGGCTGTTGTGTTCGCGCTTCTTTCCTGCTGTGGAATTCGGCAAAGTTGGACATGGGGAGGATTCCCTGAAGACTACCGCGAGGGTGGGTGAGCCCTCTGGGGGAGACGTGACTGCAGGACTGCCAGAGGGAACGACGACAATAGCGACCCCACGTGCTCGAACAGGAATGCCGGAAGCAGCGACGATAGCGTCCCCACGTGTTCAACAGGAATGCCAGCGACGACCATAAGCGTATTCGTTCCGGTCCTCGCCACGACGAAGTGCGGTATCAGTGTGGTACCCTTCAGTCACGCTGGATTTGAACAATTGCCCGAGCGCCGCACCTTCGACAGAGCTTCCGCGTTCCGGTCACCAGTACAAGCTCTTTCGACACCTGCTGGGAGACAGCCTGCATTCTTGTGTCATGCAGGTGCCCTCCGGACGCACGTGCGCGGCCACCTGGAAGCCGCGGGGACGACTACGTGTCCGGGTCCTGTTCCCTTTCCCTCGACCGAGCTGCGAAGAAATATCACGACCACCCTGCCGTGGGTGGTACCATCAGTCCCATCGTGTGATTGGACATCATTCTTCGAACTGTATTCCCCAGCTAGGGATCTGGGGAATACGAAGAGTATTTAAGGAGCTGCTAGTCTGATGCCTAGAGAGAGCCCCCTTCTTGAGAGGTATCAGAGACTCCCGACTCCTAAGAAGCTCTCTTTACTGAGAAGCACTCTCAGTTGCCCGTGCTTGTACATAATATAAATAGTCCTTGTATAAAATTTTCCAAGTTTTCTTCCTCCGATCGTCCTCGTCTCTTCTCCGGCCCAGTAACGCTACCTGAATCTCAACACGGCTCAGAAATCTCCTCGGCCAGATGGCATTGCTAGCCAGTTCTGTAAAACATTTCCCACTTACCTAGCACCTGTATTGATGGATATTTTCCAGGCTTCTTAAAATGTTGGTTTTTTGCCCCCACTTTCTATTCTGTGCAGACTATATTGTAACGGAAAACAGGGAGACAGGTCGCTAACCAGCAGAATACAGCAAGCAGCCAGCCAGCCAGCGCGAGACACTTCAACGTCTTCGAAGACACTTCAGCGCCACCTGAGAACACCAGGTGGCATTACTCCCCCTCCAAAAAAAAAGAAAAACAAAAGCGGGGTTGCAGTATGGGCAGTGGAAAGAGGAAAAAAAACAGCACAAGCACACAAAAATGTACAAGGGAGGTGGGCGAAGGTGTCCCACGCGAAAACTAGCAGAACACTGAGCGTACTATCCATTACCGCGTGAAGTAGGGTTTCATGCGGACAACGTGCACAACCTCAGAGCGGGGTGGACGACGCTGAGGCTGCACAGCCCGTCAGGAAGAACTTCGTAGGTCACTTCGGTGACGGGGCGCAAAACTCGGTACGGTCCAAAGTAACGGCACATCGGTTTTTCAGACAAGCCTGGGCGGCGTACCGGGGTCCACACCCAAACTTGGTCTCCCGGATGGTATTCGACGTGCCGATGACGGAGGTTGTAGCGGCGCGCATCCGTGCCCTGCTGCCGCTGAATGTGAAGACGGGCAAGTTGACGTGCTTCCTCGGCGCGCTGAGCGAACTGCTCGGCGTCTGGCGTGAGTGGGTGGTCATCAGTGCTGCATGGAAGCATTGCATCCAGCATCGTCTGAACGTCACGTCCGTAGACCAGACGAAATGGTGTAAATCGGGTCGTCTCCTGGGTGGCCGTGTTGTAAGCGTATGTGACGTACGGGAGAATCTCGTCCCAGGTTTTGTGCTGCGAGTCTATGTACATTGCGATCATGTCGGCGATCGTTCTGTTGAGTCTCTCTGTGAGCCCGTTCGTCTGTGGGTGATAGGCAGTAGTTTTGCGATGGTTCGTGTGACTGAGCTCGAACACGTCGCGCATGAGCTGTGCCGGAAACGCCGTACCTCGATCAGTGATTACGTGGGACGGTGCGCCATGACGCAGCACGATTTGTTGCATAAAAAACTGGGCGATCTCAGGTGACGTACCGCGCTGCACCGCTTTAGTTTCCGCATACCTTGTTAAATAGTCGGTCGCGACTATGATCCATTTATGACCGGCCGATGACACAGGGAATGGGCCCAGAAGATCGATGCCGACTTGATCAAAAGGCGTCCGAGGGGGTTCAATAGGTTGGAGCAAGCCCGCTGGCTTGAGAGGAGGCGCCTTACGACGTTGGCAATCGCGGCAGCCTCTGACGTAACGCTGGACGGCGTGAGAAAGTTTGGGCCAATAATACGCCTGGCGCACGCGTGCAAGTGTGCGGGCAAAGCCCAAGTGGCCGGAGGTCGGCTCATCGTGACAAGCAAGAAGGATATCGGCGCGGAGATCTGCCGGAACGACGAGGAGGTGCGCTCGGTCAACAGTGCTGGAGTTTTTCTTAAACAAAATGCCGTTCCGGAGACAGAAGGCCGGCAGGTTTCTAGAAAATTGTCGGGGTACGACAGAAGCTCGGCCCTCCAGATAATCAATGATAGGTCGCAGGTCTGGGTCAGCTCGCTGGCGGGTCATTAGGTCTAAGGCGCTGACAACTCCAATAAAACCACTCTCGTCCTCTATGCTATCATCCGCTAACCCGACGGGCGCGCGAGAGAGTGCGTCAGCGTCTTCGTGCGTCTGGCCAGATTTGTGCACAATGGTGTAATCGAATTCTTGGAGGCGGAGGCTCCATCGGGCTAGGCGCCCCGATGGGTCGCGAAGATTTGCAAGCCAGCACAACGAATGGTGGTCGGTAACTACTTTGAACGGGCGGCCATAGAGGTACGGACGAAATTTCATGGTTGCCCACATAACCGCAAGGCATTCTTTTTCTGTGGTCGAATAGTTTGTTTCAGCGCGAGAAAGCGTGCGGCTTGCATACGCGATGACCCTTTCCACGCCACCTTGGTGTTGGACGAGTACGGCGCAGAGGCCGACGTTGCTCGCGTCGGTGTGGACTTCGGTTTCAGCCTCTTCATCAAAGTGCGCAAGAACAGGGGTTGTTAGCAGTCGTCTGCGCAGCTCGGCAAAAGCCTCCTGCTGCTCGGCAGCCCACACGAACTGTGTATCATTGCGCGTGAGGTGGTACAGGGGTGCGGCAATCTTTGAAAAGTCGGCGATGAAGCGGCGGTAATATGCGCACAGACCCAAAAAACGTTGCACACTTTTCTTTGTTGCAGGAACAGGAAAGTTGGCGACGGCAGCAGTTTTCTCGGGGTCGGGCTTAACGCCATCGGCACTCACGAGGTGACCGAGAAACTTCAACTCTTTGTACCCAAAGTGGCACTTCTCGGGCTTTAGCGTTAAGTCGGCCGATCGGAGGGCATCTAATACTGTCCTCAGGCGTTCAAGGTGTTCGGCAAAGGTTTCGGAAAATACGACGACATCATCGAGATAAACCAAACAACTTTGCCATTTTAGTCCAGCGAGAACGGTATCCATCATCCGCTGGAAAGTTGCCGGCGCTGAACATAGCCCAAAAGGTAGCACTTTAAATTCGTACAGTCCGTCGGGTGTCACGAACGCCGTTTTTTCGCGGTCCCGCTCGTCGACCTCTATCTGCCAGTACCCACTCTTTAAATCAATGGAGGAGAAGTACTGGGCGCGACGAAGTCTGTCGAGCGAGTCGTCGATACGAGGCAGCGGGTAGACGTCTTTTTTGGTGATGTTGTTCAGTTTCCGATAATCCACGCAGAAGCGGAGTGTCCCATCCTTTTTCTTCACCAGCACGACAGGTGAAGACCAGGGGCTGCTGGAAGGTTGAATGATTCCATCTGAAAGCATCTCCTTCACCTGCGTTTGGATCGCCTCACGCTCCTTCGGTGAGATACGGTACGGCTGCTGATGGATGGGGCGGGCATCGTCGGGCGTAATGATGCGGTGCTTGAGAAGAGCCGTTTGCCGGACTTTCGACGAAGAAGCGAAACAGGAGGAGTATTCAAGTAGGAGGGCACGTAGTTCTCGCTGTTGAGTCACCGAAAGGTCCGGGCTGATGTCAAGGGATGGGCGCACAGGTCTAACAGCTTCGAACGCGAAACATTCAGAAACCTCCGCTAAGGGGTCGGCGAATGCGATGGCAGTAGCACGAAAAAGGTGCCGGGGCTCGTTAGAGAAGTTAGTCACCAGGAGCTCAGAGCAGCCGTCGCGGAGATGGATGAGACCTCGCGCTGAGCAGATGCCGTGGGTGAGCAAAAGGGACAGGTTGCCCTCTGCGACCGCTGTCCCTTCACGTAGTCCGTCGCAGTGAACACTCACAAAAACGCTGGCGCGTGGCGGAATCCAAACGCTCTCGGCGGATATTCGAAGGGCGGCGCGGCGTGGACAGTCCTCGGAGTAAACATCAGCTTTCTCGGTAGAAAATGTGACAGTGCGCTTTCGGAGGTCAATAATAGCTCCATACTCTCGGTGAAAATCAACGCCAAGGATACAGTCACGGGAGCAGTTCGGTAGAACTAGGCAGCTGACAACAAATGTGGAGCTGCGAATTTGGACTCTTGCTGTGCATAGGCCAAGCGGAGTTACGACATGTCCGCCAGCCGTGCGAATCTGCGTGCCGGACCATGGTGTCATTACTTTTTTAAGAAGCGCCGCTAGCTTTCCGCTTAAAATCGAGAAATCAGCACCAGTGTCCACCAAAGCACTAACCTTATAGCCATCGAGAAGCACGGGTATATCCAACGAGAATCGATCTCCGAGTTCAGGTACTGCAGTCGTTGCCTTTAAATCGCGGTCGGTCGCTGTTCGCGTTGTCGGGGGGTCTTGTTCGTATCGATTGCCAGCGGCCTCGCCCCCTGAGGTCGGTCTCTTTAGTTTTCCCGGCAGGGACTTGGCGACCGTCTCTGCGCCATCCAGGAGGAGCTTTGGGGCTGTGGCGAAGGTCGGCGTGGTGATGGAGACCGAGACTGCGGCTGGGGAATTGTCGCCATGCGCTGCTGGGCTACGTAGTCCTCGATCTCCCGGGGTCGTTGACCTCTTGGTGGACGGGGCATGTCGATAGGGAACCCCTGCAGCCCAAGCTGTCGATACGGGCACTGGCGATACAGATGACCGGGTTCCCCGCAGTGAAAGCAGAGACGCCGCCGATCCGGAGCACGCCACAGGTCCGTCTTCCGCTGGGGTGATCGTCGATTGTCGATGTAGTACGTGTCGGGGTGTGCGGAAAACAGCGAGCCTTGATTGGACGGAGGAAACTGCGCCGAAGAGGGCGCAGGACGTTGCAAGGCTTCAGCGTACGTTGGACGACGGCACTCCGTTGGTAAAGGCGGCGGGTCAACGGTCGGGAACGAAGGTCTCAAGGCTTGAACCTCTTCGCGGACCAGGCTAGCGAGAGAGCCGGCCGTCGGCAGGGGAGCACCGAAAAGCGCCTGGAGCTCTTCGCGCACAACGGAGCGGATCAGGTCGCGGAGAAGACCAGGTTTAGCCCCGAAGGCAGGAAGCGGCTCTGTAAGTGAAGCGGCGAGTACCGGCCGGTCGTAGGTGGTAGACCGCCGCAAGAGCATCTTCTCCATCGTGACCGCCTCCGAGAGAAACTCAGCAACAGTCCCAGGTGGACTGCGCACGAGGCCAGCGAAAAGTTGCTCTTTAACGCCGCGCATGAGATGGCGCACCTTTTTATCTTCGGGCATGGCCGGGTCAGCTCGCCGGAAGAGCCGAGTCATATCCTCCACGTACATGCTTACAGTCTCATTCGGCATCTGAATGCGAGACTGCAAAGCCCGTTCAGCCCGTTCTCGACGATCCGTGCTGGTGTAGGTCTCCAGCAGGCGTCGGCGGAACTCGTGCCATGATGTTAGGGCGTCTTCTCGGTTTTCGTACCAGGTACGTGCACCATCCTCGAGACTAAAGAAGACGTTTCGAAGTTTAGCGGCGTCGTCCCACTGGTTGAATGAGGCCACGCGTTCAAACTCGAGAAGCCAGTCCTCTACGTCTTCGAGCTGACTGCCGTGGAATGGCAGCACCCCCACCCAGCACCTCCACCAAAATATGTAACGGAAAACAGGGAGACAGGTCGCTAACCAGCAGAATACAGCAAGCAGCCAGCCAGCCAGCGCGAGACACTTCAACGTCTTCGAAGACACTTCAGCGCCACCTGAGAACACCAGGTGGCAATATTAATTCGAAAAAGCACAGATTCAATTCGGGTGAGAACAGTTGAGAGATATCGTCCAATTTACCTGTGAAATGTAGATTACAAACTTTTTGCAAAGGTTTTTTGCAATCGTCTGCAGCTGGTTGTCGCTCACTTAATAGGCACGCATCAGGTCTGCGGTATCAGAGGCCGCAGCATCGAAACCAATATTCATATTGCACGTTCAGTAGTGGAAACACTATCAGATGAGATCGGACAAGTAGCTCTAATTCAGATTGACCTTGCCAAGGCCTTTGATAAATTTTGTCACGGTTTCTTGTTTGCGGTCTTAGAGCATGCAAATATGGGAGATGTATTGCTGAGGGGTATGACTGTGCTATAAGGAGTCCCATAGAAGGCTAAATGTTTATTAATAAAAACATTGTTATTGTTAACCAAGAGCTAACCACACCTATTCCATTGAAATTATCTGTTTGCCAAGACTGTTCCTTATCGTCTTTGTTGTTTGCTCTATATCTTGAACCCATTTGCTCCAGTGTTTTTAATTGCACAACTATTTGTGGTTTCTCCCTGGCGCAGTGTGAAATTAAGATTCTAGCCTATGCAGATGATGTCGCTCTCTTTTTTTCTTAGAAAAAGAGTGTGCTTGAGGCATTGCATTTGACTGAAATGATTTGCGAGGTACCAGGTGCGGCTCTTAATTTAGATACATCCAAGGGGTTTTGGTTGGGCCATTGGGGTACAACGCCAAGTCATTGTGGTGGCATAAGCTTGGACTGCGGGCTCCTTCACTACCTAAGGGTTCTCTCCACCAAATTCGCAACAGTGGCGCCTACTGGGATTCATAGATAGCCTCCATGAGGCGACAAATCCAGGCTTCGATGGGTAGGGAACTATAAGTGTTAGCTCGGGCTCAAGTCTGTAACATTTTTTATTTGCAAAATTTTCCTATGTGTTGCCGGTTCTGCACTGTGCGAGGAAGAAAGTGCAGGTGATGCACAGAATATTTGCTACACTCGTATGACATTCCCAATGGGAACCCACGCGTCGCGATAACCTATTTCTTTCTCTAGAGTGTGGTGGTATCGGCCTTGTTGACTTATACGTGCATCAACTTGTCTCGAGTTTTTTTTCTTTTTCAAATCGTCAAACCACCCTTTTAGTAGCTGTGCTTATTAGGCATCTCAGTGCTCATTTCCCTTTCCTATTCGCACCGACGGGACACAATCGTATGGGGCCTTTATGGGGATTCTTTAAGGAAGTTGCTGACACCTTCAATTTTCTCACTGTGCGTTTTTTAGACTACCTGAGTAGCCTCTCCAGAAGGCAGATGACTCAGGCACTTACAGAGTATTTGTTCCCTGTACCATTCTATCGGCAACCTTTTCTAGAGTTCCTTTGTTCTTGAGTTCCTTTGTTTGCAGTGTTTTATAACGTGTTATGCGAATGTGCATTTCTTCTGCCGCGAAAACATTTTTTTAAGCTGCACACGTCCACTCTGCCTGTGAAGGCATGAATTCATGATAAGGAGATGCTTGCCCCATGGGCAGTGAATTGCCGCCTGTGCAATGTACATGAGACAATTGACCATTGCTTCATTCTGTGCATTCATGCTATATCCTTCTGGGACATTTTACAACGAACAATTAAGAGGGAGATTGACATCACACCCTAGTATCCGTTTTTTGCCTGTGGAGAAAAAGAGTGTTGTGCCATATGATCTATTTATGTTGCTGGGACTATTTAGTCTCTGGAAGAGACTACAGAGTCTACAGAGACTACAGAGGCGCAGAGTCTCTGGAAGAGACTAAATAGTCCGAATCACCACGGTCGACGAAATCTTTGTTTCGTGAACAATGCGTTTTGGTGCGGGGTTTATATGCTGGCCTGCAAGAGCCGCCGAGCTGGCTCCCCTATCTGGATGCATGTGTGTGTCTCCCGGAGTTTTGATGTTTTGGAAGGAGGGGTCATGCAGGGGTAAGGTTGTGTGGTGTTTTGTGGCGTAAGCGTTCTTAAACTTTTCTGTTCGGGACTATTTCCATGCAATAAAGAAAAAAATGCCCTCGTGGCGGAATGGTAGCGGCTCCGCCTAAAACGCCAAGAGCCCTGGTTCGATTGCCAGACTCGACACCGGGTTTTTTTCAGTGAGTGTGCGGGGGGTTGACTACGTGGTTGACCACGTGGTCGGTCAAGTGGTGCGGAGCAGCTGCCGGCGGTGCGGCGCCGTGACTGGTCACGTGTTTCGTCACGCGGTTGGTCACGTGACCAGTCACGTGGTTGGTCAGGTGGTGCTGTTTCCAGAGGATGCGCAGACCGGCGGAGTGCGCGGAAGCGGCCGATCCGGCGCGCCAGCTGTGCGCCGTGTGACGTCACTGCTTCTCGCGCATGCGAGTACGGCTCTTCAGGAGCCACGCTAAACTGCTTAACCTCGGCTAGTGTAGCTTATACCCTCTTTACACGGGCAGCCCTAACCGTGGTTAAGGTTAACTGCAGTTAAGGCGTGTAACCGAGGTTGCAGTTAACTGCAGTTCGCTGCGCTTACACACAGTTTAGCCATACAGGTTAGTGCGACGAAACAGATCATATGATACTGGCCTCGGTGAAGTTAAAACGTCACCTACAGTGGCGTATTATTAAACAGGGCTGCGTTAAAAATGACACATAGGAGGAAAAACGTTCTTTCTTGTGCTAAGGCAAGCTTAAAAAATTTTCTTTGTGCTTGTGGCTGACGTTAGCCGACATCTAAAAAGAAGTTCTAAACAATGATCACATTCGACTTTGTAGCCGACTGCGCGTTCTACTTTGGCTACTTTAGCCTCTTATCTTACGACAGCTCATTTCGACGCATCACTGCTCGCTTGCTGACTGCTACTGTATCACTGCTATCGTTGTTGATTTTTGTGGCTTTTCTTTCACAGTGAGTGCTGTGCACTGTTCATTTGGTTGTGTAGATAAGATCCTTCGGTCATCTTCTGTGTCAAGCCTATGTTGGCCCTTAGCAGGCCTATCGTGAACGAGGGCGCCGCTTAATTTTGGGCTGCATTCGTGGTGCATCAGACAGCGCTACAACGCCTGCGCGTGCAGATGCTTGCGCTGAGCGCTGAAATCGTCATGCTTGAAAACACGAGGAAGTAAAACTGGCGGCGGCCGAAGCGCTTTTTGTTGGCGGCGGTGCACCTGCCCGTCCGTGAGCAAAATCTGTCGGCGTACCCGTGCCCAGACTCGTAGTACGCGACCACGTTTCCGCACCTTCTGGACACCGGACTCCGAGAAAACTTTCGGATCAGTCGCGGCACATTCTGGTACATGGTGGCTGTTTGTGGAAGCATGACCCGGCAAGATACCAACATGCGATAACCGATTCCGCTGGAGAAACGCGTGGCGATCGGCTTGTACCGCCTCGCAACATCAGCAGAAGAGTGGACTGTTGCCAACTTTTTTGGCGTGAGCACTGCGTCAGTTACTTTAATATTTAACGAATTTTGCAGCGTGGCAGTGGAGCAGTTGGAAGCAAGATTTGTGCATTTCTCCACAGCAGCTGAGCTTCACGAGCACATGTGTAAATTCACAGCAGTCTGTGGCTTCTCTCAAGGTGTCGGAGCAGTGGATGGCTGTCATATCGAGGTGTGCCCCCCAAAGGAAGAAGCTGCCGTCTAATACAATTATAAGGGGTGGTACCGTATCATCCAAACTTGCTGTCGTCGACCACACATGCAGGTTCCTATGCACGATTGTTGGGAGCCCTGGTAGGAGCAATGACGCGGCACTGTTTCAGAAGTCTCGACTCCCAGCTACTCTGGCTAGTGAGCTGTTCTGACCAGAAATAAAAGTCATTGAAGGTGTGTAAGTTAGCGCTATTCTTCTTGGTGATCAAGCTTTTTCCTTGCAGACGAACCTGATGAAGCTGTTACCATTCCAGGTGCCTCTGGGTTCCCCTCACAGACCTTTAACTACCGGCTGCAGAGTGTCAGACGTGTTGTCGAAAATGCTTTTGGACGTGTCAAGGCACGCTTTAGATTGGTTCTGAAGGGCCTTGAGTGTGACATCCACAATGTCAGTTGTGTGATCCATGCTGCTTGTGTGCTGCACAATATTTGTGAGCAGCTCAGTGACCACTGTGATTCAAGCTGGTTTGGTGTTGTGCAGATCGCTGATGAAAGGCGGCTTCAGCCGGGGTGCGCAAGCAACCAGGAAGAGCCGTCAGGTGTGGGCTTCAGGAACGCCCTGGCCAAGCACCTTGCCTTGAGCTAGAACCCATTCTGTGAGAAACTCAAGAGCAGCTAAGAAGGACACCTCTGCCAAGAGCGAACAGCCCTGAACAGAGCTACACACACAATATTGAAGAAGCAGACTCTGGGTTCGGCTTACCTTAAATGGCTACCATTGCATGCACATGATCCATACTCTCTACTTAGTTAAAGGTTACGAGGTTCACAACTACTATAATTTTCGGAACCTACGTGTACTTCATAAAATAGGTTTGGTTTCGTTTATGGGGTTTCACGTTCCGAAGCGATTTGGGCTGTGAGTGATGTCATAGGGGAGGGCTGCAGAATTTTCGGCCACCTGGGGTTCATTAACATACTCTGATATTGCACAGTGCACGAGTGTCTTGCTTTACACCTGCATTGAAAACCCGCCGTCGTGGCCACGCTTTCAGAAAAGAGTCTTGCATTATATAGCTAATTTTAATTATTGGTTCTTATTAAGGTACAAAATGAAGTGGTTCGCACCAACTGCTAGTACTTTTTATGACAGACAAACCTTTCCCTACATTTAAGCATCTCTAATAAACTAATAATGAAGACTTCATTACTTCCTGGAAACAAATCTCTTTCTTCAAACATTTTTGCTCGCAGACAATAGTAAAATGCCGGCATCAGCCTTCAATTTTTATATGATTCATTTTTGTTGAGCCCTGCTATTTATTTTGCTGATTCATTGCCATTGTACTACTCTTTTCATTGTTGTGTTTGTGTCACATGGTCTGCGTATTGCCTGCTATTCTATCACTTTTTTGCTTGAATTTTCGTGTATGACTAGCCATCGTCTTGCCACATTGCCAGTCAACAACTCGTTGGTACCTTGCGAAGCAGTACAAGTTTTCAGTCTTGCACTCCTACTTCTGAAAGCAGAAGTACTTGCTGTTGGGCGAGTTGATTCATCATAAAGTTTAATGGCGCAAAGGAAAAACACAGGAAGGCACAGCAGTGGCGCTCTTTCGGTCTCTGTGTCTTCCTGTGTGTTCATTTGCCCCATTCAACTTTACTTTGAAAGCAGCGAAGTGAATGAAACACATTTACTATACACACTTTTCTAATAAAGGCACCCTGGGTATCACCGTATTTTTTCATTAGGCTGTTGCATGCACCTGATGCTAGCCCAGTGGAAGCGAATACCTCTGACCAAAAAAGCTGTTGGTGCTTACAATCATATTAGAGTTAACATTTTATATCTAGTCGAAGATTAAGCAATAGTTGCGATAATTTTTTTTCCTTTTGCTCATTAGGTAAAGAAATCATGTCGGTCGCAGGTGGAAGCTTCATATTTTTGCACGCATCCTACACACACAAAGCAAACATAAAAATGTGAGATAAATATGGCCCAATGTTGAGAGCTTAGAAAGACTCAAAGTGTGATAAATTTCATTACATTCTAATTCAAACTCCTTAGACCAAAATACACTTTCTGTGAACAATTTCATGTCATTACTGTTTTGCTCTTGTTAAAATTCTCCACTGTTCTATCACTTGCCCCCCAAAAAACCAGTTACGTTGCAAGAAAAATATCAGCCTTCTAGCAAACAGTTCCTCGTGAACATGCAACAGCCAGTGGTTCTGAGTGGAGAACCAGGTGGAGTGTTATTGCGAGAGCAGCAGCAATGTACTTGCAACAGACTTGTTTGATTATTGCACTTGTGTACCCCTGCAGTGTATGCATGAGCTCTGTTAATAACTAATACTGCAAGCTACCACGGTAGCTAGCCCGCACAATACAATTCACTGTTTAAAACACAATACAAAACTTTCAGCAGTAAAAGATCTTTCATCTCATCGCATGCTGTAATATCAAATAACTTACAGCTGTTTTGATCACTCTTTATTGAGCGAGTCATTATTTTCTTTGTTGTCTAGACTTTTGCAAGCAGTTGCACCATGCAGTTGCAAGCAATTATAGGTTCATGACTCGCCAGCAGTGATGTTCGCAGAAAAGTGTCACACTATAACTGTCAATCAAATGTGGTTGAGGTTTTCACCGCGATTTCGAGATCGTAGAGCTACTGCGTCCTTTCCTCAAAACACATGCTTCGCATCCTCCACTTAACCAGACAAGAGTCCTCGCAGTTAAAACGTAATTAGTAATTTATAATTAGCCAATTAGTAATTCGGTAATAGGAGAGTAGTTAAGTACTAAATTAGTAATTAGTTAAATAGTAACACTAGTGGCTAGTGTAGAATGTGCACATGTGGCTTGGTTTGGTTAATGGGGTTTAATGTCCCAAAGCGACTCGTGCTATTACCGACGCCGTGATTAAGTGCTCCGGAATTTTTGAACACTTGAGGTTCTTTAACGCGCACTGACATCGCACAGTACACGGGCCGCAGAATTTCGCCGTCATCGAAATTCGACCGCCGCAGCCAGGATCGAACCCGCGTCTTTAGGGTCAGCATCCGAGAGCCATAACCGCTGAGCCACCGTGGCGGCTAGGGGCAGTATGTCGTAACTGGGAACTCAGTATACGATAATGCACTGCGCATGCGCAAGGCGCCAGCAGGCGATGCACCCACGCTTCAGCCTACTGCGCACGCGTGTGACGTCAGTTATTGGCACCACCATCATTCGACAGGAGAGAAGGAGAGAGAGAGAAAAACTATTCTTTGAGAAGAATATGAGCACGCCCCTGGGTCCAAGTACGGCGGCACTGCACTCAAGTGTTTTTGTCCCTATGATCATAACACTGGCAGCCCGGCCGGTGGCGGTGGTCTGCACAAGCCGGCTCCTCCGAGTGCAGCAGGGTCTTCCATTCCTCCCAGGTCTTGATATATTTTAGGCCGCGCAGGGGAGTGTGCGCCAGGCAGAGAGAGACGATCGCTCCCCTTAGAATCTTGCTTGGCCCCTTCTGAACGTTGATATGGGAGGATGCCGCCTAACGCTCTCCTGTGTCTCCAGCAATCAAGCGTGCGCGAGCTTATGAACGACAGCGAAGGTGTCATGAAGCGAACAATTGTGTAGCCTTTAATCAACACCTTCATCATACGCAAGCCACACAAGGAGCAACACCGCGCTTGAGGCTGTCGCCACAGCGCACCTTGGGTCAGCAAAGTGAATTGAATTGGGAAAGAACATGGCACTTTATCTAACTCACATATCGGGGACACCTGAGCCGCGCCGTAACGGAAGGAATAAAGGAGGGACTGGGAGAAGAAAGAAAGAGGGGCCATAGTTGAGGGCTCTGCAATAATTTCGATCTCCCTCGGGATCTTTAATGTGCACTGACATCGCACAGCACACGGCCGCCTTTGCGTTTCGCCTCCATCGAAACACAGCCGCTGCGGTCGGGTTCGAACCAGGTTACTCCGGATCAGTAGCCGAGCGTCTTAACCACTGAGCCACCGCGGCGGGTCAACAAAGTGCCCCCTGAATTTTTACCGGACCTCCAGTACGGCGTCTTTTTATCTCTTCTTTCAGTCCCAACTTTCTGCCTTCCCTTATGGCGTGGTTCGGGTGTCCAAAAACATATGTGAGACAATTACTGCTCCATTTCCTCTCCTCAAAAATGCCAATTTTCTCGCGCATGATAATTAATGCTGCACCTGTGTGAGGCCTGGTCTCGCGCAACACATGCATGCAGGGTGCGCGTAACGCGAACCAAGCAAATACCACAGTTACAAGAAACCTGAAATATCTTAGCACAATTACGCAGCTGGTACATAGCTCGTGTACGTAACGGCTAAGCTTACAAACTGAGGCAAACTCTTCAACAGGAATTTTTAGTGTGCTATGCACTATCACACATAATTCAATTACATTGTGAAATTCAGCAGTAAATGCACTCACACTGGAGGCAGTTTGCGTGTTCAAAAACCCGACATGGAGGAACGGTTGCCGAAGAGAGGTGTATTTACTTGCGATATAGGTGATATCAATTTCGCTGCTTCCTCAATACTCGATTCAATAAAATTCTCTTTATTCTCTGCTACCTTTAGCGACACAATTTTTAACCTGTTAACGCTGAATGCATGTTGCTGGCTGTAATCATTAACCTAGAAGAAAACAAACCCTCTTCCGAGCTCAGTCTGCATACGGCTGGGTCGGATGAGACACTTTCAGTATAGGTGTGGTCTGTGGACAGTGTCGTCAACAGTGCTAAATTGGAATTCTTTTATTCCGAGGTGTCCGCCCGCAAGTGTCACATTTACTACTTTTCATTCATACCAGGAAACATTGTAAAAGCTAGCGCGCATGTTCGAGCAGTAAAAGTGCGCACCCACGCTGATTCAGCAATACAACCATAATGAATAGAATCCTATTTCGTTGCGACAGAGCTTAACTGCCGTGACTGGCAACTCCTGGACTTCGTTTTGCCTCTGTGACACATTTTTGTCCTGCAAAATGTCATGACTTGAACCAGTAAGAATTATATGTCGCAAGATGATACGCGGTCGGTAGGGCGCGTCGCTCCAAATCAATTTGTAACCAAAAAATTTTCTGCGGTTTAACTAATGCTGAAACTGGTTAGTGAATAATTTAGACCACCTGGGGATCTTTCACGTGCTGTGTGATGTCAGTGAACATTGAAGAAATCCAGGTGGTCGAAATTATTCCGGAGCCCTCCACTATGACACCTCTTTCTTCATTTTTTCTTTCACTCTCTCGTATATTCCTTTCCTTACGGCTTGGTTCATGTGTTCAACGATATATGCACACCATATTTGGGTAGTTCCTTAAACATAAACCTTCTGATTGGCTCATCTGGTGTCCTAAGGGCAGATATCTTTTTTGCTGTCTCTCTTTTTTTTCTCATTTCTCCTTTCCGGATTTTTTATATGCCCGATGTCTTTTAAACTGGCAACATTCTATCGGGCACCTACCCTCCAAGGCATTATCTTTTTCCTTTTTTTGTTGTGTTTTTTCTGGGCATAGTCCAGCCTCAGCGGCTAAACCAGTGGCGGATGCAATATTGCCGAATGCAAAGAAAAAAACTACTTTAGGTTTTCGTTCTTTTTGCTGCTTATTCTCATGTTGGGTCAAAATTCTTTTCCCCCTCCACTTATGGCCGGGAGGAGGAATAAGCTTCCGCATTCTTCCATGAAAGTAGCTGCACGGTCACGCACGCTGTCGCCCATTTCAGCTCAGCTCGACATGCCCAACGATAAGCTTGCATGGGGTGCCTGACAAAGCAGAGGTCCCATCTGGATATTGTATTTCCTTACTCCTTACATACTATGCGCACTCTTCATTTTTTCGTGCGGGTCCGGCTACCCATTTTCCTATCCATGCTTATTTCTGATAGTTTCTTTGTTTTTATTTCTATATTTTTTTACTTCCATCTACTCATTTCTGTAATCTCTCCGTTTCTCGCTCCCAAATTCTGTGTCCAACCCCTTAGAGCGGAAATATCAGCGAAGACAAATCACTCTTGTGAAAGATATGTCCTGGGAGACAGGACCAAAACAAGTTAGACACACTGTCGCCGCTTTCAATGTCATATATAAGATATGTGTGTGCCTTCTGCAGGTCTTGTGTCTCAGTTATCGCTGGTTTTTTGCTAGAAGACAAAACGAAAGCAGAAAAATGTCGGCCAGTCGGGATCAAAATGGCGAAGTATTGGGGGAAGACCATCAGGCGATGTAAAGTGTTGAACTCGGCATTGCAGGCAAGAAGCTATATTAAAGGGGTGATAATAAAGGCGAAATTGCCTATGAAGCAGCGAAAATATGGACACAAGCCTTAAAACTGCGAAGTTATTTCAAGGTAGTCGATTTAGGGAAATCAGTGACGGAGCGAAGTTTGGCAAGGCAGGCAGAACGCCGTACTTGGAGATGACATGGCCTAATATCATCAGCTTCATACCACCGAAGTAACATTTTGTCAAGCTGAGTTGCAGCCCGGCTTCAGTAAGAGACGTGAGTAGGCGCTGAAGCCGCTGCAGATGGGCAGGAAAATCTTTGCAAAACGACAACGTCATCAAGGTAACATGACACGTTTTCCGATTTGATTCCGCTGAGAATATATTCCATCATTCCCTCGAATGTGGCTGGAGCATTGCATGGGCCGAATGGCATCGCATTGAATTCATACAACCCGTCTGGCGTGAGAAAGGCGGTTTTCGGCCGGTAACCGGCAGCCATCGGGACTTGCCAGTAGCCGGAGCGCAAGCCTAGGGATGAAAATGCTCCTCTCCCTACAAGCAGTCCAATGCATCGTTGATTCGGGGTAGAGGACAAACATCCTTGCGAGTGATCTTTTTGACACGGTGGTAGTCCACACAGAACCTAATAGAGCCATCTTTTTTGTCACGAGGACAATCGGAGAGGCCTGAGTGCTGTGAGAGGGCTGTTTAGTGTAGCGCTGAAGCATGTCGACGTTGTCACTGTTGTCACGGCGCTCAGTCGGCGAGACGCGGTACGGTCGCTGGCGCAAGAAAGCGTGCGTGCCGGCGTAAATTTTGTGAGAGACGGGGTCGTGCGGCCCAAGGAGGGCTCACGTTTGAGGTAACGATTATTCGACCATTAGACGATTATTCCACATTAGCCTTCCATTAGAGCTGACAACTTGGTGAACGTGTCGAGCCTACCTCTCACTTCTTCAGAACGCGCGTTGCTCTCTAAAGGTCTAACTTTCTGCCCCACGACGGGAAAATTCAATGAATTTCAATTATACCAGGATCTAGATAACTTCGCAAGGAAATTACGTCTGCCTGAGTATTTGGAAAACCGCGAAACGAACGGGGAAATCAACAACCAGGGACACCCGACAAGTCATGGACTCCAAACAAACATAGGAATAGACATTTGAATCACATCACTGCAGTTCAGAAGGATATCCTATCATCGTATTCAAAATCAAAACCAAGAGCGGTCCACAACAACCTCTCGTCCGAAGAACGCCAGGCCCTTAACTCTTTAAGTCGGCGTCCGACATAATCATAAACTTGCGGACAGAGGTGGCGCTATCGTTGTTATGGACAAGACCGAATACTTAAAAGGAGGTTTCCGACAATTGAAAAATAAACAATTTTACACTGAACTCACCAGCAACCCCACAGAAGAGTTCGAAGTCGAAATTAACAGTGAGATAAAATCTCTCCTCCAAAAATAAAAGATATCCCAGGACATGTTTAAAGCCATGAAGCCGGTCAAACCTGTCCCCGGGCGGTTCTACCTCCTCTCGAAAATTCACACACTAAACCGTCCCATTCGTCCCATTGTCTCAAGTAATGGCACACTAACCGAAAAAGTTTCTGGCGTTCTCGACTTTCTATTCAACGACATTATACCAACTATCCCCGCCTACGTTCAAGACACTAATCACTTCTTCAGAGTGGTGTCTAACATTGAAATTCCCGATGAGAGCTTATTAGTCACAATGGACGTGACGTCTTTATATACAAATATCCCCCACTCAGACGGCATACACGCGGCGGTGGATGCAAAGGTGCGGACGGATCCTCCAGTTCACCGGGATGGGGAAACTCTAGCAACTATTCTGGGATTAGTACTCAATTACAACAACTTTGAATTTGAGGGAAGGCACTTTCTTCAGGTGAATGGTACGGCTATGGGGACCAAGATGGCACCTTCCTACGCCAATATATTCACGGCGGCACTCGAAACACAATTTCTCGACACTCAGCCTTCGAAGCCACTCCTCTACAGACGCTTTCTGGGCGATATCTTTCTCACCTGGCCACATGACGAAGCTAGCCTATTAAAATTTATAGGAAACTACAACAAATTTCACCCATCGATATCGTTCACCCACATCATCTTCGAAACATCTATAAACTTCTTGGACGTAAGAATACAGAAAAAAGGAAACGTACTGAAGTCAACGCTCTACAGAAAGCCCGCCGACCGCCCGCAGTATCTACATTTTAAGAGCAGCCACCCACCCCTATGCAAGACGAGCACACCTTACTCACAGGCGCATAGATATCGACGGATTACTGTCGCGTAGCGAGCTTCGTCGGTTTCGTGCGCCAGTTTTTCCAACAAGCTGAATATGTTCTTCCCTCCGCGGTGCGACTGTTGCTGTCTTTGTGCTCGCAGCTGTGCGGGGAGCCATTAGAGGGGCTCACACCCCGACATTTAGCAGAGCTGTTTTCTCTCTGGCTCTTTGTAGGCAGGCGTTGTGCGGGCCCCTCCCCGGCTTTGTTCGATTGTCTAGTTTAAAGGAAAACGCACTGAGACGCACGGTTAGCTGTCTACAGGGGGACAATGTCTCCCAAGGCCGTGTCCGGGACACCAGAGCGGGCGCGCGGACACCCCGAGGTTTCCAGGAGAGTCGCGCGAAATGATTGCTTCGGGCAGCACACTGCCCGGCCGACCAGATGCGCCGGAGACGAGCCGCGAGGCCTGAGGGCGCGGACGGCGGGTCGCGTGGTGCGCCACCGACCGGGAGGTTTGCGTTTCCCCGTGTTTCAAATGATTTATGTGTTTGTATCTGTGTGCCAAGCGGAAATGCTCGTATCTTCGTGGAATTTACGCGGTGCTCTCGGGTAAACAACCTCGTGGGCACCGGCGTGCTATTGGCTGCTTTCGCTTTAAAGAAATCGTTCTCATTGGCTTCGACAACAGCATTTGCGATTGGTTACTAAAAGTGTCACCAGGATCCTGGGCAAACCTATTTAAGAGGGTGTTTTGGCGCGAAGAAGAGACAGGAACGGCTGCGGTCCTGCTGCTCAGGACCTCTCCTCGGAAGATGTTGCGCGCCCCTTGGTATGACTGACTGCGGTATTATTTACTCTTAGACATTTTGTGTCAGTTTGCTCAGTTAAAGTGATGTATTGGACCCATTTTTAATAAATCAAGTTAATACATGCTCCCCATCGACACCTGCTGGTCAACTTCTTCGAGGCGGCGGAGCCACCCTTCCGTCCCGACGTACGCTTCGTTACAAGTGGTGGGGGTTGCAGGGTAGCGACGACCCGCTGTACTGGAAATGCGCCCCTACCTTAGAAGTGAGCCAAGCCAGACGTCAGCAGACTTTGCTACAATGACGAGCCCTCAATCGAGACCGTCCATCGCCCCGCCGGTGTTCAAGGGAGCCCCGGAGGAGTCCGTTGCGGAATGGCTGACCTGCTACGAACACGTCGCATCTTTGAACTGCTGGGACAGCGACACTAAGATAAAGTTCCTTTACATTGCTCTTGACGGGGACGCAAAGAAGTGGTACACAACGCAACTACTTACCGGTGCGCCAAGTTCGTGGAGTGATTGGGCGGCGAAGCTCAAGGACTGCTTCAGCAGCCGCCACGCGGCGGAGATCGCCTATGTCCGGCTACAGAATCGTATGCAGCTTGCTTCAGAATCCCCAGAGCAGTACTTCTATGATGTGATGCAGCTGTGCGCTAGGGTCGACCCGAAGATTCCGGAAGACGACCGATTGCGTCATTTTCTGCGGGGCCTCCAACCAGCGACTATAGAAAAAATGTTAATTTCCAACCCGACCACCTGTGCAGACTTCTTACAAATACTGCAGCGTCTCAGTCAGGCCACGCTGATGGGTCTTGCTTCTCGGCTGCTGCCGACCCCAGCGAGCACCACCTACCTGCCAACGGTTGCCTGGAATTCGAACATCCCTGCAACACCCAGCAGCGCTACCAACGAGCCTGTTCCTGCACCCGGGCAGCCCCACATACTTCTGCCACCTGCACAGCTGCATCCTACCGTCAGCAACAAAGGCTCGAAGGTGATCAAGATTCCAAGGCGATCGCCGCATCTCTTGAATCATTATCCGTGCGCCTAAAGGCAATTGAAGAAATATTTCGCAACCGTGTGCCATGGCCGCCGAGAACGACGCGTGCCGACGACGGGCGACCGCGATGCCATTACTGCAACCGAAACGGCCACATTTTTCGACAGTGTCGCCAGCGATGGAGAGACGAGGACCGCGAGCAAAGAAATGTACGCGACGAGCAAGCTCCCAACTTGGGAAACGGGAACGGCAGGGCCTAGGTGGTCAGCCCTGCCGACCTGTGTGCGTGATGAGCGATATCCAGCTCCTCACAGTGCAAGTCGAGGCAAATTACTCGAAGGCCACACTTATCATTGATACAGGCGCGTCCGTAAACATAATGTCTTCTAAATTCGCTGCTAAAATTTGTTCAGAAGTCAAACCAACTGAGAGCACTGCCTTCGTCAAAGGAATCGGGGGAGACTTGTTGTCACCGGCGGGAGAAACAGAAATACTACTTAAATTCGCATCAGCGAAATTCAGCGTAAATTCCATCGTTCTCAAGGACTTCCCGTACGAACTGTTGGGTGGACTCCCATTTATCCGGCAGGCACACTTGCTCATTAATTTTCGCCAAAAAGAACTAAAGATCGGGAGCGACGTATACCAGCTGCAACTCGACGCTGGCGTGCAATCGCAGGCAAACATCGTCACGGCACGAAGTGAGGCCCAAGTTCGCATCGAGCCTCGTACAGAAGCCATTCTGAGGGTACGCGTACCGAGAAATGGAATTCAACTCGTCGAGCCGAACTCAGTCCTTAGGAATGGACTGCAGGTTGCGTGGACCGTCATGAACGTGGTCGGTGGGATTGGAATTTTCCGGGTTGCTAATCCTACCTTGTTACCAATAGTGGTGCATCGCGAGATGAAAATTGGCTGGGCCACATCCCTACATGAGGCGCAACTCGGACTCGCCGGGCCGCACGACCCTTCCACGACGGAGGACTTCGACGTCGGGACTGGGCCACACCTGACGCCATCTGAGAGGGGTGAGCTCTTGTCCCTTATTCGTAAATTCAGCCATCTGTTTACCGGCGAGCACCACCATATTCAACGCACTCACGTAGCGGAGCATACTATCGACACGGGAAATTCGACACCCATTCGTCAGCACCCATACCGCCACTCATCCTTCGAGAGGGAAGTAATTAGAACCCAAGTAGAGGAAATGCTTCATGGTGGAGTGATCAGAGAGTCACATAGCCCCTGGTCATCGCCCGTCGATCTCGTAAAGAAGCCACAGGGAGGTTGGCGCTTCTGCGTCGATTTCCGAAGAGTTAACGCGGTGACCAAGAAAGATGTGCACCCACTGCCGCGGATCGATAATATCCTGGATCTGCTGCAAGGGT